>NC_072421.2:10180000-11430000 GCF_028858775.2 Pan troglodytes | reverse complement strand
GGTGGGAATTGAACAATGAGATCACATGGACACAGGAAGGGGAATATCACACTCTGGGGACTGTGGTGGGGTGGGGGGAGGGGGGAGGGGTAGCATTGGGAGATATACCTAATGCTAGATGACGAGTTAGTGGGTGCAGCGCACCAGCATGGCACATGTATACATATGTAACTAACCTGCACAATGTGCACATGTACCCTAAAACTTAAAGTATAATTAAAAAAAAAAAGACAATATAGTTGAGAAATATTTGAAGAATTGAGATGGTAGATTATATTTTGGATGTATTTCCATGACATTTTCAAGAAGTACATATTCCAATTCTTTTGCAATATTTAATAAGGAGACTGGTGTATTAACATTTTTTGTTAATTTAATTTAATTTAATTCACTACTTTATTCACTAGCACCTGTGTGGAAACAATATTAAAGGAATCTGAGCAATAGGAAAATGGCCAAAATAAGGCCTTTCCTGCCTTCTAGGCAGTTTCAGTCAGTTTGAGTCCCTTACCATTCTGAGACACTTTGTATAATGTAGAGAGCAGGAGTCTGCAAAGTATGGCCCAGGTCAGCTGTCCAGTTTGATAAAGTCTTATTGGAATACAGCCATGCCCGTTCATGTATGCGTTGTTTATGGGTGCTTTGGATCACAACAGCAGAGTTGAGTAGTTGAAACAAAGACATAATGGCTGGCAAAGTTGAAAATATTTACTCTCTGGCCCTTTGCAGAAAAAGTTTGCTGACCCCTGATCTAGAGCACTTAGTCTTTAGGAAAATTCTTTTTTTCACTTCTGAATGTGCTCTGATTTCTTATTTCTTAAAATGTGGATCCCCAATGAAGCAGTATTCTGAGAAGCGCCTATTTTCCAGTGCATTCAAGATTAAGACCACCATATTTTTAAATATATCCCAAGAGCCTTTATAAGTAAAAGTGCTAAACTGCCAGC
The DNA here is from genome assembly GCF_028858775.2 of Pan troglodytes. Classification (NCBI taxonomy): domain Eukaryota; kingdom Metazoa; phylum Chordata; class Mammalia; order Primates; family Hominidae; genus Pan; species Pan troglodytes. Next base: position 11,429,053 of record NC_072421.2, on the reverse strand, counting down.
CTATATTCAACTTGCAGGCTAATGTTACCTCAATATAGTTATTTTCTTCTAACATATATTTTCTATACGTTTAATTCCAACCCTCTATTTATCTCTGTTGAACATAAGCTCCTTTCTTAATGTCATTTTAATCCTACTCTTCAAGGTCATTTTGAATTATAATAGAATCCTCTGAGATGTTAGTTATCCAATTTGGCACCATCTGCAAATTAAATCAACTTGTCTTTTATTTCATCACCCAAGTCACTAATAGAAGGGGTCAATTAAGCAGGCAGACTCAATACCCCTTATGGCATAATGACTGGCATTTTAAGTTCAGAAATGACTGATTAGATCCAATTTCCCTAAGAGCAGAGACCTAAAGGTGGACTCAAAGATTATCAGTGGTTCCAGTGGAATCTTGAGGAAAATAGTAATATTTAGAAAGGATGTCCTGGACAGCCCACTGTGGGCTAGACTTTGCAGAACCTTGCTCTCTCTTGACATTATAAGTGTCCCAGAAGAGTAAGGTACTCAAATTAACTGTAAGGCCCTTTTATAGTGCTTTCCACACAGGTACTACTGAATAAATTGGTGAAATAAAATTAACTTAGCCAAAATGTTACTCTTGTTCAGCTGGCTGATTTGTCATAGCTGTTATGTAATAATTTGTCATGTGTCTTGATTCTCCTCTCTTTCTTTGAAGTTAAGCAGAGCCAGAGGAATTGCTTTGGCCAACAAGAGGCTAGTGGAAGTTTAACGGTCACTTATGGGGTAAAGTTTTGAAAATCCAACACAATTCACCAAATCCCTGTTTCCTGTGTCAGCAGCCTGGGTTCCTGAGTGGCTATGGATAGGTGCGCCCTCCCTGTTGGCCTATGTAAACATGCGGCATGAGCGACAGATTCACTTTTGTTGTTTTAAGCCACTGAGATTTGGAGCTTGCTTGTTACCAGAGCATATCTTTATTTATTCTGACTGATACAGCTACTGAACATTGGAACATTTTTTCTAGAAAGCTTTATTAAAGCCAGGGATCATTCTTTATCTCCGTGTATCTTTTTCTGTGTCTATCCTTCACAGAACCTCATTCATAGTATGTACCAATTAAATGTTTCTTGCACAGAAGTGAATTAATAATAGATTGGGTATCTGATAACTGATTACAATATTTAGGAAATTTTTCTTATGCTTTTCCATCACTTCTTTATGTGCAGAATGAATAAGAAAAATCACTCCATTGTCCATCCAGCTTCCTGAGCATCTTCAAGATGCTTTCAAGTTGCATCTAATTGTCCTCCTCAGTTGTTAGATAAAAGGACATTGTCATGATATGGCTGATGCATCAAGTTTTACTTTTCCCCAGTATTTATCTGATTTGGCTCAGCCCGGGTCTACCCAGTCTAATCATGGTAAGGTCCACCTCAGGTTAGTAAGAGTAACTTGCACTAACTACAGTGAAAGCTGTTGCTTGGACATCATTCATTTATTAATATTGCTATATTTATATGGAACTTCAATTAGACATTCTTGTGTTGTGAGAAATTTAGGAAAACATTAGATTTTCACATCCCATAATATAGGTATACACAGTCTTTTCTGTAAGACTGTAAGCTCCATGAGGGTGGGGAACGTGCCAAGCTTCTTTATGGCTTTACTCCTAGGATGTAGCAGAATGCCTGGACCATAAGAAATGTCAACAGATATATGAAGAATGATTGAAATGAAATCTCCTTAGGTACTTTCAGTAATCTAATATGTTGAGCCATTTTCACTTCCACTGGCAGGTGAAGCTCAGAAGCATTATGTATCCAAGGTCACACATCCAAGAGATGGAACTGGGATTGAAGTATCTTTGGACTCTAAGGCATCTGCTCTTTTTTGGCTACTGTGGTACACTCGGGGTGCATAGAAATAGTGAGCTTTCTGGAGTCTGATGCAGTGTGTTTTAAATTGTAGCTCAACTGCTCATTAGTTATATATCATTAGGAATTTCTAAACTCTATCCCCTGATGTTTTCTTTAAACCACAATGATATTTTCTCCCCTTCAAATAGGTCTTGTATTTTATTTAGTTTCCCATAAGTGCTATTTTTTGGCATGGTGTAATTATTTAGCTGTAAGTACTCTTTCACTGGGGTCCTCTATGGTTAGGTTGAATTCATGCTGCTTCAGTGATCCAGACTTTCCCAAACCATTTCTTGAGGCCTCTAAAATGGATTTAGCAGAGGATTGTATTTCCTCTCTGAAATATGCTACTTTGAGATCCAAATTTCATTTTGACCTTCCAATTCAACAATTATAGCCTATGATATTTTGTGTTTAAAGCCTAAATGATTGTTTGCTTAGAATTGTAAGAACAGGCCAGGCACAGTGGCTCATGCCTATAATCCCAGCACTTTGGTAGGCCGAGGCGGGAGGAACACCTGAGGTCAGGAGTTTGAGACCAGCCTGGCCAACATGGTGAAACTCCATCTCTACTAAAAATACAAAAAGTAGCTGGGCGTTGTGGCAGGGGCCTGTAATCCCAGCTACTCGGGAGGCTGAGGCAGGAGAATTGCTTGACCCCAGGAGGCAGAGGTGGCGGTGAGCCGAGATCGTGCCACTGCACTCCAGCCTGAATGACAGAGCAAGACTCCATCTCAAAAAAAAAAAGAAAAAGAAAAAAAAAAGAATTGTAAGAACAAATTTGGAGGCCAGCTTAAGGCATTTAGAGGTTTAGCCTGCCCTGGGGAAAAAAAATGCATTCTTTGTCTTGCAACAACATGTTAATAAAGTCTAAAGTTTCTACATAAACAGAACTTACTTCAGTGGGAATTATGAGGACACAAAGAGTGCAGATCATAAATGGACTATATTAGTGAAAGCCATTTACCTAGCATGGTACAGAGTTTCATTTAAGATTAATGAAAACCCAGTAAGTAGAAAACACTGATATTCCTTCCAGTGGAGGAATCAGGATGAATCTTAACTTGATACAATAGAGATGTGAGTACTGTGAACAGAAAAATGTGTGCAATATTTGCCAAGTTATATTTTCATAATATTTTATAAACCAAATTTATATTCAATAAAAATACACTCTCTATCTCATTTTATGATCTTTCTGGAGACATTTAAAGGGAGTCATGTTAACAGTAAGTTATGACTTTATAAAAAGTATTTTAATAAGTTTGTATATTGCATTTAAATTCTCTGGACATATGATTATTAAAAATTATATTTGAACATGGAAAATTGCCATTTTAATGTTCTTCTGTCTCTTAAAGTTGATTCTATTTTGGGAAATGCTATTGGAGTTAAATTCTTTATCTGGGGTTTTGGATTTGCCAAAAACTGATCATGAGACTTTGGACCAATCACTTTATCTCTGTAAGCCAACTTTATTATTGTGAAGAGGAAATACTACACACTTCACAGTGTTCCTGCAGAGATAAGAAGAGAAATTGTATGCAAAAGTTTTTCCCAGTGGAAATTGCTATTCAAAAATAGTTACCCTTCCTGGCAGTGCAATTTTTGTTCCTTACTCATCTCGGCAGAAACTTTTTGACATTGGTTTGTGTTGGTGCTCACTTAGGTGGCATCAGAAGATTCATTCTCTCGCCTGTCCTAAACAGAGACCTAAAACAGCCTTGAGCTATTTTTAATAAGGTTGTCACTACTCAAGGAGCAGTCAACCCATGGATGAAATAAAAACAAGTGTTTCATTTTGAGATAGGTCCTTTTTAGCAGACAATCTTCATCTCTAGTACACAGGAAAGTCTCAAGTCTCCATATTGTCTTCAGTGGAATTGGCTAGAATTTTTTAAAATTATTACTTTACTAAGTAGTAGATAAAATGTAAGGGGAAGAGCTATAGAGTTCTTTTGAAGATATATTTTCTTATCTTCTTAAATCGAGGAAGTTGTTTAAAAATGTTTACATACAAGTATGCAAATTCGCAAGTCTTAGATTTCTTTCCTGAAACCATCAAATAACACATCAGCATGTGGGCTTAGGAGGGTTGTTATTGGAATAGATGTCATTATCTGTCATTTTGCCCATCAAAAAATACAGTAGCAATTACTGCATTGTAAAGGGAGAAAACGCAAAATGATTGTATTGCATTATCTACCAAAGGCCTGGGAAAGTTGAATAACTATTCGTTACTATGCTCAAATAAGGATTTGAGCCTTATTTGATGGAGGTTTATTCACATTCTCTTTCTGTCACATGTTCTATTCACTTCTTTGAAAATAATCTCAAGTTCAATTACCCTGGTTTTAAAAACATGAAAGACAACTTATAAAATGTTACACTTTTTTCCGCTACAATGCCTTCAGATAATATGAGGCTGGTCACAGCCCATGATATAAAATACTAACTGTTGACTCACAGTCACACTACAAGGGCCAATTTTACAGACTGCCAGGATAAAGATGATTTTAATTAAATTGCACAAATCCCTTTGTACTGCAACCAAACCCCTACGCAGGCTGATCGACTCTGAGCCATTCTGGTGTGTATAGAGTTAACCAGGTTACCAGGATTCCTAGTTAACTTCTTTCACCAGGAATGCAATTCATGTTTACCTATATAAGGAAACCTGTTAGGCTGACCTGAGTTTGGCGGATTTTTGCGCTGACTGAGAGGCGTGTAAGCACACACCCTGGAGAGGGGGAGTGATTCCGAGCTGGACAGAGCAAGCTTCCTGAACGCCCCAGCCATTCAGCTGATCCGAGGCAAAGAGCCGGCACTTGCCCCAGACCAGCCTGCTTGAAGGACCTACAGGTTTGTCTCTTCCAGATCAGAACTGAGGAACAAAAACCCCTGTCCTGGGAAAAATGGGGAAGCTGGTGAGTCTTACCACTCTCTCTCTGCTTGCTTCTGCTAAGTGGCACGCCTGTCTACTCTCACCCAGGAAGCAAAGTAAGAGGCGTTGCTCAGCCTCTAACCCCACAGCTCCTTCCTGAACAAATACAATGCTTTGCGAATACCTCCAGACAACTTTTTCTGCCTGTTTTGCACACCGAAAATCCACAGAGGCAATGATTTTTAGCACTTTAGACATTCCAGAGAGTGTTTTTCCTAGGCAAGCGTTTCTATACTGTCGTGATGAGCAAACTTTCTCATCTTTGTTACACTCTAAAACAGTGGAAATTAGCCTTGGGGTGCTTTGTGAGGAAGGCTGAGTCCCCAAGGAAGTGATAGTAAATCTAAATGGGGTTTTTAAAACCACAGGCAGTGTGATACTCTGCAAAAGCGTAATTTGTCACTAAAAAGGCAGTCTGAAGGTATCATTTTTCATTCACGCAGCAGCAAAATCCTTGCATCCTGCATATGTAATAAAGGACACCTTCTGAGACACTGAGGAAAAATAGAAGCCGAGCTGGCCTCTTTGTTCTAGACAATGTAAAGAAACTCGCTCTTGCGTTTTGACAAGGAGCGTATGTCTATTTATATATATGGCGAGAACGGTGAATAAAGGCTTTATGTCAAAGGTATTGTGGTCAATTGAGTTAAAATCTGGCTATATTCTATATGTGTACAAAAATCTCAATCTGAATGTAATTAAACATGGAAATGTGAAAGTGTTTAACAGGCTTGCAGGGAAATTTTAGTTATACTTGGGAACAGCCAATTGTAAGAGACAACTGGGAAAGGAAAAAAAATGTTTCAGCTGAGTTCTGGGGCATAGGTAAAACTTTTGCAAAGAAAGTCCATTTTTTATAGCTGTCAAAAGTGATTTGGAATCAGGTAAAAAAATTTATTTTTATTTTTTCATGGTGATGTGGTTTTTTGAGTTGAATTAACTTGGATAATTGTGTTGAATGATTTGACTGCTCGTCTTTCAAAGGAATACTGTTGTTTTCTGTCATATACAGACTTAATCCTGAGTTTTGGGAGGAGGTTTGTGCTACTGACTGCAACAAGTGGCACAAAGACTCAATTTCAGATTTCTGATATTATGAAATTAATTGCTTAAGTTAATTTAAAGAAAAGTAATCAGTGCAAACAAGGAGATTTGAGAAAATGACCACGTTTTTTAAAAATGCAAGTCATAGTCCATTCCCTAGTGAGACTATTGATTTCAAACAGGCATTGGCAACTGCCTAGTCATAAGGACAAAAGCTATGGCCAATTTTCTCTAGGATCTTTGACTCTAGAAAGCATAACTTTCGCAAGGACACAGTTTAAATGAAACTTGTTCACCTCTGTGAGAATGAAACATAGAAAAGCACCGTGTATAATACAATAGACATTTTAGTAAATAAAATTCTTAATAGCACAAGCCGCAGAACAGAAAGGACAATGCAAATGTTTTAAAGTTTATCTTTTCAGTGCTGCTCAGAAAAATATGAGTCTTGACATTCTGTTGCTGTCGATGGGAGTCAGCAACCCAGGAGACACAAAACACTATTTTAGAATATACAGTTAATAACAGATGGTTTAATACCAGGTTTTCTCACCCTGCCGATGAGATGGCCCCAAGCCAAATCAGCCAACACGTCTGCCGTTTTTCCTGTGAGTTGATATGTACATAGTTATTATACACTAATTACACTAACAGCCAAGGGAATATATAACCAGAAAGACAGATAAGTCTCCTGGGGTAAGGAGGGCAAGGGGGCGGTGTATGCATAGGGTTTTTGGATCTCATGTTTAGAATTATCCTTGCCAGTGGCATATGAATTACTGCAGATTACTGGGAGTCTCACGGCTAGAATCTACTCATCCCCGGCTCCTCAGCAGCCTGTTTGGGGGTAATAATATTGTTTATGGTATTTAACACTTTAGTGTTAACAAAGTTCCAGGAGGATTCCTTCTTAAAGATTAAAGTTTTTCCAGTGTCTGAACTAATCCTCCAATTAAAGACAGTTAGGACCTATATTGTTGCATTGACCCTTTTCGAGTCACAGTACTGCGTGCTTGCATGGAGGGTTTAACCAATCGGCAGCCTCCGTAGATCTGCAAGATGTTAGTAGGTGCCCTGGTTAAAAGAGGTTGGAAAATACTGGACAAAAACAAACAAACAATGGGAAATAGGTCTTCTCAGAGCCTTAATATGTTCATTTACTAATACGTGTTTTGACTCCCTGAGAGAAGTATAGTGTGCGCCATATGAAGTATGGTTTGCTGCAAACTTACTTGATGGCTCATTTCTAGGCTGATCATTCTGAGAAACATTCTTTAAAACAAAGCTTCTCAATGGATGGACCACAGAGCACTGGTAAATGATGAGTGGGTTGCAGACATACCCAGCTGTTGAACCCTCTTGGCACATGGGCCATCAGGCTGTGGCTGGCCTGAGCTGATCCCTGGAAGGTTATTTCTGGATCACATAGCTTCCTCAGTTTACCTCCATATGTGGTGCAGATTGCATCAATTTCTCTGTCATGATGTGCTAAAGTTAGGAAACTGCCTTTGACAATCTAGGCCCAGAATATTGATCAAACCAGTCAAAATACCCCAACACTGTATTAACTTGGACCTGGGGGCTCATGCAATCATGAGAGTGTTAAGGCCCTCTGCATGTTATCCAGTTTGTCCTCTTTATTTTATAAAGAATTTAATGATGTGTTCTATAGTGTGTGTATGTGTGTGTGCTATTCTATTCTTAGAAGTTTCCTGAACAACTGATGGCAAAGTGCTTCATGGAATCCTTTCTAACATTTGGTTATTGCTTATACTTCCCTTTCTCAAACTGCTATCAGGGTTTGTTTGGCTGGGATTCTCCCACCACTAATATGGCTTAGTCCAGGGGCGATGGACATAAAAGAACCTGGCTTTAAAGGTTATTTGTTAAATTCAAATCCTTTTCTTGGGCACTGTACCAAATTTGTACACAGCATTTCTATCACTGGTGAACTTTCTCTGGCTTCCTCTGCCTACCATTTGACATCAATTATCTTTCAAAAACATTTTTTGCATTATTAATTCCTGTTACATTCATTCAGCAAATATTTATTGAGTGCCTTTTGAAGTCCTATGCTAAGTACTCTGGAGGAAAAATGGGTATATAAGAGACAGATGAATTTAAACCAAGTCTTCATGCAATGGATAGCATTTCTGCAAAGAGAAATCTCATTACCTGAATGGTGCAAGATGTGAAACATGATTTGCTGCAAACTTACTTGATCACTCACTCTTTTGCTAATCGTTCTCTAAATCAGAGCTTCCCAACTGGTGGCCACAAAACACTGGTGGGCAATGAACAAGTAACTGATACGTCAAGATATTCATGCTTTCACTGACCAGATGATTTCCATGTCAGATAATGCCAGGTAGCTGCCAATAAACTTGGTGTGCTTATAGAGGAAAGACCACTTGATTCTCCCTGCAGAGCATCTATAAATAACTGAGAGTTGGATGATGCCAGTTTATATTTTGTTAATGTAATTTTCAAAACCACTCTCTTTGGGGTTGTCAAGTATTCCTGGGGTGCCACATGGAGAAGAGCTATTTCCATAGTACTAGGTAACTTGAGAGCTTTTATAATGGCTTGTAATCACTGGAAATTATTAGCGTACAAGTTTCGGTAACAATTCTTATAAAGTAGGCAAGAGCAGCTGCCATTACTTCTAAGGTCATACCTGTAAGGCTTAGAATTGGGGACTGTGAATTAATAATGAGTTTGCACCAGTAGGATTTTCCAAGTACCTAGGGCATTAGTAAAACCAATTTAAAATATATTTATATTTGAGGAAAGGTTAGCTAGTGAGGTGAATAGTCAGGACTATGACTTCTAGTTAAATGTAAAAGTACATTTCCGTTTTTAAATTAATTGCTTGCAATCACATATAAGGGAATCTTCTGTGAATGAAACTTTCAAAGACATTGAGTTACTATAAATATTAATGTCAATGGTTCATTTAATGTTATTTTTATTTTAAAAGAAAATAAAAGTGGATTGCTGTGCTTTGGGGAATATAGCATTTTCAGAAATGCATGTTACATAATAGCTGAAGCTGCATAAAGAATGGTTCTAACTGTGTGTGAGTTGAGTATACTCACACTCTCTTGTGAGTTGCTCTTCACTTGTCTAAACTTGAGACAAAAATGAAATTAAGCAGAACCTCCTCAAATTGACAGTTTGAGTTTTAACACGTGACAGAATTGGAATTTTGGTCAAAGAGCCTGAGCCAGAAAAGGCTGAATTATTTATAGCTATTGTTCTGCAACAGAGGCCTTGATTATTTTAACCAAAATTATTTCTCCCCCTGAGTATCTAATTGTGCAGTTATTTATATCTGTACTGACACACTCATCATGTATTGCCTTGGGGGAACAAAACAGCATATAAACTACCAGAGAACAGATAACAAGTTTACTCGAACTGATATCCTTGGCTCAATGTTAAGAAACAAAAGAATGGTAGTGTTTCCCAAGTTTCTTCCAGAGCAATGAATGGTGGGTTTGGCCAAGACATTTTAAACTTCTCAGGGATTCAATTTCCTCATCTATCGATGGAGACATAAATACACACTTCATTGGACGGTTATGAGTATTGAAAATGGTCATGTCTGTGAACGCACCTGGCACAATGCTGGGCATGAGGCCAATCAGTAAATATTGGCTGGATCTGAAATGGGTGGGGATAAGTTAGGCACATCGTCAAGTAAACAATTCAGGGGTTGAAGAAGTAGAAGCAGATGCACACTGGTGGCCCTTATGTAATTTTGCCCACTCAATGATTTAAAATTTGTGTTTCAGTGAAGCATGATATACCTTCTAATGTCTTACACCATGTCCTCTGCTTATTGGTGTTACCTGTTTGTCCCTTGTAGGTTTTTGTGTTTGACACCCTTGCTCTAAAGACTTCTTTCTTCTCTAGCAATCTACGTCTTCTCAATGTAGATTTCCCCCTTTTAAGGTGTTTTCTCAAAAGTACCGTATTTTATAAAGCAAAAAAATACTCACTTCATACTTATTAATTTAACAGCTTGAAATCTTTTTCACCAGCAATGGCGGGAGGAGCTGGGCTAGCAAATTCATTGGTAAAAGCCACTTGCCCCCCTAGATTACCCTCAGACCCCAGTCTCTTTCTCTAATTCCCCATCCACCAACACCCTACCCCAGCAGAATGTAACATTTAATCTGATGTGGCGTCCAAGATGTGGAGAGAATGTATCCCATGCGCTAACATATCTTGGCAAGAGTTCACTCTTTGCTAAGGCAAGTGGGGGCCATATGGTGTTTGTGTAATGAGGAAGCAGGGCAGCTTTATCAAAGTGTAGATCAAATGGCTCCCTACTTCTGACTTATTTTTATTGAATCTCATATATGATCGATTATAAGATTCAACGCTAAGAAAGAAAAAATTCTTCCAATTAATCTATAACACAATGTTTTCTTAGCATTTAAATATTTTATGCTAAATTTATTGAAATAACTCTCTAACAGAGAGTTATTCTCTTTTAGAGAGAAATAACTCTCTAACAGAGAGTTATTGGCTGACTATTATTTAGACTGATTATTTAAAAATCATATGTCTCCCCCTGTGCATAAGTAAAATGGAAGATATAGGTGAGATAAACTTTTAAGAAGCTTTAACTTTTCAACTGAGTCGTTGTATCTGTGCTTTTCTGCACCGTGCCAACATACTTTGGGCCAAAATGCAGCATTTTTAAATAAAGAGCTTCTTTCTCTGCATTTCTACTAGAAGGTGATAATCAAGACTATATTCTTTCCACAAATGGGCCTACAAGAGAATGCAGTTGTCCATTCATAACCCAAGGAATGCCCATCAAGTCACTACACATCTCAGTGAGCTAATTATTTAACGCTTTAAACATATGCCTACAAATGCATTAAGAACCAGCGCGCTTGGTGGAGTCCATAGGTCTCCTGGGTATCTGTCCGGACAACTTTCTGCCCCAGTACCACCTGAGCCTTGAGAGGATCTCTCTCTCAATCTCTCTCTCTCTCTCTCTCTCTGGCTGGTGGGCGGGGTGGGGGGGAGGGGGGAGCAGGAATCTTTCCTCCTTCCTTTTTCTTTGAGTGGTTTTACCAGGTGTGCAACTTCTCTTCTCCTAACAGGCAAGGCTTGTTTTAAAATAATGCCTGTAGCTCAAATGAACTGACAACAGTAAGAACTGCTATGATCAAGAGAGTTCATGGGCAGGCATTGACAATTATATCACAACTGCAGCCTGAGCAGCAACAAATGTAAGATACCTCCCAATATCGGCTGGGTTAAACTGGGAAAGAATTTCCCCAGAGAACTCATGAAATAGGGTGTATCTTCCCCATCTCATGAGAATGACTAAAACATCAGCATTAGAGAATGATTTTGTTGTCTTTTAAGGCATCAAGAGTCTCCTAGTTGAAATCAAATGACTTTAGGGAGAACAACATTTGTAGTTGCCATATTTACTGCTTTGTCATGGATTTCTTTCCAATTAAGACTAAGTAAGAGAGCAAAGTCCCATGAAGATGGGACAAGGAAAGGGATAAGGATGAGAGTAGAGGAATGGAGAGAGGGCAGGAAAAAGAGAAAAAGAAGAAAGAGAAGCTTTACATTTGTTCCATAATATTTGTCAAATGCTTTCTCTGAACCAGGCATCATCCTGTGTGCTAAGGCTAAAGTGGAACCTGCATTCAAGTAAATAACAGTCAAGTGTAGGAGACAAACATTGATGAAATATCACACAGACATGAGTAAAGGTTCACCTGGAATAAAAGCTATAAAATGGAGGTATATGTTGCCATGTGATTGTACTAAGAGGATGTAGCTGATCTGCTACAGAGAAAGGCAGAGAAAATTTCCCTGAGAAAGGATTGCTTGAGCTGAGAGCTGGACAGAAAGGACTTGAGGCAGTGTGTTTTCAGGGGTAGGAAATGGCCAGACTCTATGAGGGAGTTTTCAGCAAGGGATGACATTGGTCTTTTGAAAAGTTCACATTGGCAGCAACCTGGAAAATATTAGGTTGTTGCAAAAGTAATCGCGGTTTTTGCAGTTAAAAGTAATTACAAAAACCATGATTACTTTTGCATCAACATAGTAGAGCAGATTGGAGGGCCATCAGAGTCAATGTAGGTGAACCAAACAGGAGCTTGGAAAGCAAAAATAATATCTGCTTGTACTAATATCGTGGTGGTAGAGATGAAGAGAAGTGGATGGATTTCATTTCTATTTTAGAGAGGTGAAATCGAAAGGAGTGGATGATGCATGGGGCAAGGGAGATCATGAGGGACTAGGTGTAAAAACAGACTCTCAGGAATTTGATTCACATATCTAGAAGGATAGTGGTGTAGGGGACAATGAAAGTTGGCCTGGTTTGGTGGAAGGGAGTAACCTGATTGAGTGGAAAAATGCATGAGCTTTGAGGTGGAAAGTCATGGTGTGGGTTCAAGTCTTAGCTCATCCATTTAGTAGCTGTGTGATGCTAAGTTTCTCTGAATCTCATTTTCCTCATCTTTAAAAATTAGGTCATAAACACTCACCTCAAGAATTTTTGGAACAATCAAATGAGGTCTACATGAATGAAAATCACTTCATACATGGTCAAATGCCCTACATGTGAGTTACTATTATAACCCACAAATTCATCAGCAATAAAGCCTAGAGGGAGAAGAGCTATTTTCAATAACTTCCTGGGGTGGGATATGAGGGTCTTGACAGCCAAGATCTCTGTAAGTTTACCTAAGTGAAGTTTTCTCCTTGTTGATAATGTACAGGACAGCTATTAACTTCAGTTGTCTGGCGAATTCTTTCTATTTCATTCCAACCCCCTTACCCCCTCCCCTCAACCTGGATTAAGGGATCCCAAATAGGAATAAGCTACATTGCTTTTCTCAGCTGAGATCCCTTATCATTTCTAAGAGGACTATAGGATTTAGAAAATTGTAACCCGAGAGTTTGCACTAACAGATGAGCACACTCCATTAACTTCACGTTCCCAGTAGGGTTTGGGTGAAGGTTTTGCCCTTCCGTTTTTCTAGCATCAATTTAGCAAGAGCATTTTATATGACATGTGTAATTCCACTACCCTTGAGTGACCTCAGCGAATTCCTTTCTGGCTTCCAAATATTCTCCCATTAAGGGGAGTCATTAGGCAGTGAAAGCTGCAGCCATAGGGTTAGGAAAACCTTGGAATGGGCAGGTGAGGGGGAGGAGGAGGTTAAACCTTGTGGAATCAAGGTATTAGCTTCCCTTTGTGCAGGTGTTGCATTATAGGATCTAAGTCATTACCAAAATTTATATCTTCTTGCCTTGTTCCTTGTCTTTCCCTTTGTTCTTGGCACACATTATGTAAGTCTCTTTATTTTAGAACTGAACTGTGTGTCTACGGTTTGGGCGTATGTATGTATTAATAAAACCACATTTATCTTTCACTGAATTCTTAAGAAGCTTAAATTTCCCATCAAGATCCTATTCAGTTATCTAAACGCTTATGTTCCTATAGAAAAACGTGTGGGAGAGAGTGGGAGGCAACCCATTTTGTCATTTCACTTGTGTAATGTTTGGGTGGAAGATTGAGAAGCGTTTGTATGAACTTTCAGATAACTAGATTGCACTTGCTTCTCAGTGTGCATATTTAAGATTTTACTGTATGCACCCAGATTGGGATTTGGGTGTATGGGAGGGATGAGGATGGAAGTGGAGTGGAAGCTGTTATCTGAAAAAAAAAGTCCTAGCCATGTAAAGACCTTTCTCTTTCCACTACTTTCCCTGCCTTCGTAATTTTTCCTCTACATGACCCATGTTAGCACAAATGGATTTCAAGACAGAAGTGCAATTTTTTAAAAGTCCATTTTAAATCGGAATAGTATGTCCCAAAGGGACTGCCATTTTCACTTCATAAGGACCCACTTGGCTGTGGCTTTGCTGAGTTCAAAGCAGGAGCACTTCATAGAAACTTCTGATTAGTATGTGCAGTAGTAGTTGCTGCAAGCCTGGGTGTTTTTGGAGTCACAGTGCAATAGAAGGAAGGGAGGGCTACAGTGTCAAGCCAGAAAATGAGTTCACTTTGTCCATGAATATAGTTACTGCCAATAAATCATTTGCCAATAGTTTGAAGATAATGAAGGAACCTGGCAGAATGATCCAGAGTGAAGGTCCCAGCAAAGAGAAAACATATCAAACATTACAATCAATGAAAAATGGTGAGAATTTCTGTTTCCAGACCCCCAAATAAAGCTCTTGCAGAGATAAAGATGTGAGCTTTGCACACCATCAAGCCTTCTGGTCTGTTTTTCCTGTTCAGAAAGACTGAAATTAGGGAGGAGGAAGGCCTCTGCCAACAGACTGTAAGTCATAAATTAGTTAATAAAATCTGTCCTGTGTTATCTCTAAAACAGCCTATTTTATATATATTTGTCTATTTCGCTTATTTGTTTCTCTGCTTACCCAGGCTGTATTTTGGTAGCATAAATCAATATATGAGTTTTAGACTATGCAAAAGTTTATTTATAAATGACCTGCCTTCTGTGAATAAAATAATATGTTGTGTATATGTGTGTGTGTTGTATATAATTTATTGCTATTGATCAATGTTAAATTTAAATTTAAATACATAATACTAATGAGTCCAATGAAATGTGCATATTGCTATATTCCAAAATAAAAGAATTAATCTGTATTGTTGCTTCCAAGACCATTTCATGGCTTGTGTAGTTCTAGTAGATTATTTCCATGTATTGGTGTTAGTACAACCAGTTCTTGTTTTATTTACTGGGGTCACTATCAATGATAAAGCAACACTGTTCATATTTATATACATTTCTATGTACATTTTATTTATATATATTATATATGTATTATACACACGCACACATACACACACACATGCAACTGTATGTGTTCATTTGAACGTTTTTCTATTTTAAGGAGGGTAAGCTTTAATTATTTTTTACTTTTTTTGAAGTTAGATGAAAGATATAAGAAAATAAAATGTCATACTTCTTTTTAATCTTTAACTTTTATTTGAAGTTCAGGGGTACATGTGCAGGATGTGCAGATTTGTTACATAGGTAAACATGTGCCATGATGGTTTGCTACACAGATCAACCCATCACCTAGGTATTAAGCCCAGCATGCATTAGCTATTCTTCTTGATGCTCTCCATCCCCCCACCTCCCCAACAGGCCCCAGTGTGTGTCGTTCCCCCCCAATGTGTCCATGTGTTCTCATCATTCAGTTAGCATGTATAAGCGAGAACATGCAGTGTTTGGTTTTCTGTTCCTGCATTAGTTTGCTGAGGATAATGGCTTCCAGCTCCATCCATGTCCCTGCAAAGGACATGATCTCATTCCTTTTTATGGCTACATAGTATTCCATGGTGTATATGCACCACATTTTCTTTATCCAGTCTATCATTGATGGGCATTTGGGTTGATTCCATGTCTTTGCTATTGTGAATAGTGCTGCAATGAACATAAGCGTGCATGTATCTTTATAACAGAATTATTTATATTCCTTTGGTTATATACCCAGTAATGGAATTGCTGACTCAAATGGTATTTCTGCCTCTAGATCTTTGAGGAATTGCCACACTGTCTTCCACGATGGTTGAACTAATTTACACTCCTACCAACAGTGTAAAAGTGTTCCTTTTTCTCTACAACCTCGCCAGCATCTGTTGTTCTTTGACTGTTTAATAGTTGCCATTCTGACTGACATGAGATGATATCTCATTATGGTTTTAATATGCATTTCTCTCTTGATCAGTGATGTTGAGCTTTTTTTCATATGTTTGTTGGCTGCATGTATGTCTTCTTTTGAGAAGTGTCCATTCATGTCCTTTGCTTACTTTGTTTTTTTCTTGTAAATTTGTTTAAGTTCCTTGTAGACTCTAGATATTAGACCTTTGTAGGATGGACAGAGTGAAAAAATTTTATCTTATTCTGTAGGCTGTCTATTCACTCTGATGATAGTTTCTTTTTCTGTGCAGAAGTTCTTTAATTAGATGTCATTTGTCAATTTTTGCTTTTGTTGCAATTGCTTTTGTCATCTTCATCATGAAATCTTTGCCTGTGCCTATTTCCTGAATGGTATTGCCTAGATTTTCTTCTAGAGTTTTTATAGTTTTGGGATTTACATTTAAGTCTTTAATCCATCTTGAGTTGATTTTTGTATAAGGTATAAGGAAGGGGTCCAGTTTCAGTTCTCTGCATATGGCTAGCCAGTTCTCCCAGCACCATTTATTAAATAGAAAATCCTTTCCCCATTGTTTGTTTTTGTCAGGTTTGTCAAAGATCAGATGATTGCAGGTGTGTGGCCTTACTTCTGAGTTCTCTATTCTGTTCCATTGCTCTATGTGTCTGTTTTTGTAGAAGTACCATGCTGTTTTGGTTACTGCGAAAATGCCATAATTTTTTAAGATCAAGTATAATAATTTACAAGATAAGTGGAAGACCAGAGAGGTCAGGGGAGAAAAGAAAAGAAAAAAAAATGAGAATAAAAAGATCAGCAAGAGATGTTAGAGGAAGGGAGGTCCCAAAGCAACAAAAACCTACTGCTTTCTCCAGCCAAGCCCATCTCCCATATATAAACAAAAGCCCAGCAAACAAACAGGTGCAGGACTAAGGGATCAAGAAGAGGCAAGCCACAAATTGCTAGAAAATATTGGAGACTGAAAGAGAAAGAGAGAGAAAGGAAGAAAACAAAAGAAAGGGTGAGAAATATGTTTATGGGGAAATGCTTGCAAGTTAAAGAAATCAGCAAAAAGGATAAATAAAGAAGAAAGTAAGAAATGAAAAGTAAATATTAACAAATCAAAAAATAAGAAATGAGACAAACACGGGCATTGTGTTTGAGCTGGTGGATGCTAAAAATATATTGTTCCTTAGGTATCTTTATGAAAGGAGGAGCAAACAGCACAAAAATGAAAGTGGGCAATTAGAAGAAAGCAAGAATAAGACAAAGGGAGTGTTGTTAGTCCACATGCCAAAACAGCCAGCCAACGGGTGAGTGACTTAGTACTAGTGTCCTAGTAGAGTTTTTCCCAGTGAAACTAACCCCTGAAGATGACAAGGCTGTTTTAATCTTTGTAATTAGTCCTATTCCACAATAGTAGTGCAAGTGCAATTTTCTTTTTAAATGTCCCCACTTGAAAAGGCTTGAGTGGCAAGAATCTGGGCCTTCTAAGCTGTGAGGTGTTCCAGAAAAGGTTGGCTCTCCCTACCTTAAAAAAGATTATTCTTAGGCAGTGAATGATAGCTTGGTGGCCTAAATAGTTAATCCCCACAAATGTCTTCTATACTTCCAGGAGTCATTTATTGAATGAGCAGTATCTGGCTTAATATTTATAAAAATGCTTTAAATTTCTCCAGAAGAAAGGTAAAAGGCCATAGTATCTGGATCCATTCCTACTGTCAAGTTTTACAGAGTACCCAACGCTTGACTTGGTAACTGCCAGGCTTACAGCTTGCATGTGAAATTTCAAATCCAGTCTCTTGTGAGTTTGGTCTTGCTCATTTATTTTTACTGTGATTTTGCTCATAATAACTTATGTTTACAATTCAGCAACCCAAGGAATTGTTTTTATGACAAATTTTCATGTTATAGTCAATCACACATTTCAGGCCTGTTTCAGAAAATGAGTTTGACACGGTGTGTTAGTGATGAATTATTAATTCTTAATTGCAGCAAAGAATGATGCTCAGAGTGGTCGGGGAATGCTTACAAGTTGTTGATTCAAAGTTATACAGCTGTATTTAAAACTCCAGTGGGCAATTCTGAAGATGGCAAACTTTACTTCGATACAATGCCACAGCACCTCCATTAGTGCCCTGGTTAGAATGCAAACATCTGCTTGCTTTTATTGTCCACGTGTTACTTAAGATGGTCTGTTTCTTTATGACGTAAATAATTGGAATCTACTGACTATTTTTAAAGTATCTTTTAGTGTTTCCCTGAAATGATCACTCTATATGATTGTTTAATAGATAATTGGCCCTGTAGGTACACAAAAATTATAAAGATCATATTTTCTGCTTTCCTGATCTTTTCCATAGATGACATTATTACAAAAGTTCCTGGGCCTGCTGCAAAATGTGTTGTCTTTTGGGACTGTGTGAATCATAGATTCACATTAACACATTAGGTCAAAAGAAACTTCACATTTCCAGTGACTGAATATAAGACTGCTGTTGTTTGCTCACTGGCTGTAGCTTTATGGATTTGCCCAGTTCGGTTTGCCCTGCCAGGGTCTGCTCTTTCCTTCACTGCTTATTTATCTCTCCCTGGCAAGCTGCTGAACAATCCATTTGCCCTCCAGGCTGTGCATGTGTCCAGCACAGATAAGCTTTAGGACAGCAAAGACTATCACTTTAATGTCAATGGACTGCATTTTAGGACTCCTTGATGGGTGATATTATCTAACTGTTAGGGTAAGTGAGGGCTTGAGGCCAGTGGGGCTGCTCAAGAACATGAGAGCCATGAAACAAAAGCTTGACCTATGGAAAAAAGAAAACCCATCAATTATGATCCCAGATTTGAGAAGGGATTGGCATATGGTATAATGAATAGAACAATGGCTCTCCTTAGCCCACTGATTAGAAAGGCTTGAGGGGACATGCCTATACATACTGAGTCCTATAGCTTGCAGAATGTTACAAAATAAGCCATCTGGAAGATTACTCTCATAGTCAATAAAATATGGCTCTTACTCAGGTCCTAGGATTGCATATTGGCAGGAAGTTTCCAGGGAATTCCCAAGAGAAGAATATTGGAAGATGATAGTTTGAAGATTGTGAGGGTTCCTGAAATTTGCCAGAAAATTAAGACAAGAACTAATTGGGAGACTCCAAGAGACCAGAAAGAACAAATATGGAGGTGTCAGGAAGTAATGGTTTTATTCCACATAGCATCTATTTGTTTCTTGCTCTCTCTGGGTCCTGACTATTGAATTTATGAAAATTGAAGGAAGGAAAGAGTGTGTACCAAAGGGAAACAATTAGGGGGAGGTGAGGATAAAGGACATCCACTGTCTCATGACTGGGGAGATAAAAATATGCAATAGAGAAATGTGATGTCTTCGGTTGCAATAAATTTAACAATTGCAATGCAACAATTAAGAATATAGTCTTTCTCAAGTTACAAATAGATGGGTATGCATAAGGGAGATAAGTTACAATACAAATTAATTTCATTTAATTAGTTGAAGAGACTAGATGAGTGGTCTTCAAACTTTCAATACTTCTAAGTATTATTTCTCTCTCTCTCTCTCTCTCTCCCTCTCTCACTGTCTCTGTCTTTCTCACGCATGTGCACAGAGAGAAAGAGAGACACACACAGAAAGAGGGAGGGAGGGAGAGAGAGAGAATGTGTACACATGTACACACAATACAAATTATCCCCTCATAAATAAACCAAAATAAAATCAATGTATATGTGTGTTGCTTCCCATCCCAGCTAAGGAAAGGTGTAGAAAATAACTCTGGTTTTCACACCCCTCAATTTGCCATGGCCACCATCACTAGCTATTGAATGCCCTGTGATGACCTGCAGAATGGCACAGAGGTTAGGAGGATAAACTTTTGAGCTACACAGACCTAACTTAGAAACTCTACTGTGTCACTTGTTAGCTGGACTTCCTACTCCTAACACTTAACTTCCTAACCTTGGTTTCTTTCACCACCTGCCTCCCAGAGTCATTTGATAAGACTAAATTAGAAGAAGTATGTGTAGTATTCTGAACAGAGGAAGCACTCAATAAATGCTGGCTAATATCATCCCCTCCAAGCTCTTTGAGGGTGATGGCTTAGTATTTGATAAACCTGTGAACCATGGAACTGTCACTCTGAAGGACAAATCTGGCAAAACACACCACCTCTAGGGGAGAGGGTGCCCACCAAAAGGCTTTTGAATTTGTTGCTTAGTACTGCTTCCACTCCAAATCACTCAAAGTTGTTTAGACTTCCTTCAGAGGCCTGTGGACTTAGGCAGGACTTAAGATTTCTTTGTTAATACAGCTAATGAAAAACACTGGTAGCATGTAGAAACAATTACCTGCCAGAGTTGAAGGTAGACATTTACTTTCCATCACCTTGTCCATTTAATTCATAATTGACAGCTTTATGCCTTCAAAGAATCATTCTGAGACTGGATGAGTCTGAAGCTTTGCATGTGAAATACTGCTCAAATGAATTTGAATTAACAGTACTAAAATATTTAGTGATTTCAGGCAACCATTGTAACGTGTTGACTCAAAACTAACTTTTAAGAGTTTTGTCTGGGGACAAATTCTGTGAAAAATGCTTAAACAAATTAAACACAAAGTTAAAATTTATTTGGAAGATAATGTTATACTCAGTCCAGTTTTGTATGTACTCTTGGATCAGAAACATGTTAGTCATTTAAGAAATATATATATCCTGAAGATGTTATTTCGATAGAGCAAAAACCCTAATCAACAACAAAATCTTATTCTTATAAATATACAAAAATGGCAGCAATATAGAATGAAAGAAATTAATATTTGTAGCCATTTTCTCTTCTTGTCATTCTCAAGGAAATGTCATTTTGATGGAAAAGAAAATCATGTTGGCCAGGTGCGGTGACTCATGCCTGTTATCCCAGCACTTTGGGAGGCCAAGGCAGGCAGATCGCCTGAGGTCAGGAGTTCGAGACCAGCCTGGCCAACATGGCAAAACCCCGTCTCTACTAAAAGTACAAAAATAGCCAGGCGTGGTGGCGCACGCCTGTATTCCCAGCTACTCAGGCGGCTGAAGCACGAGAATCACGTTAACCCAGGAGGCAGAGGTAGCAGTGAGCCAAGATCACACCACTGCACTCCAGCCTGGATGACAAAGCAAGACTCTGTCAAAAAAAAAAAAAAAGAAGAAGAAAGAAAGAAAAAAGAAAAGAAAGAGAGAGAGAAAGAAAGAGAGAGAGAGAAAGAAAGAAAGAAAGAAAGAAAGAAAGAAAGAAAGAAAAAAAAAAAGAAAAGAAAGAAAATCATGTTGAAGTCATCCATTAAAGTCATCCTAGGGTTGACTGTAGGAGTTTTCCAAACTCCTACTTCATTGCTGAAGTCTACCTATCATAAACATATCTAATTTTGCTTTATGTTCCTCTTAGATTCCAAAGCACAGACAAATGATTTATTTGTTTGTTTTGCTGAAAGGTAGATTATAAAACTTGTATCCCTCTGTAATGTTTTATAACTAAGACTACTGAGGAAAACACTTAGCATTTCCCATCCTTCATATGGGATATGTAAAAATTAAAGAGCACAGATCATCCTTGCTAAGTTATCTTAGATTCTTGAGCACAGACACTGTGTTTTTCCTTCACACATATCTGATCCTTCAAAGGTGCTTATTTGTCATTTCCACCTTTCTGTGGAAGTGCCAGATACTCTCATTCATAGCGAATAACTAACAAGGCAGATACACCTAAAAGTTCAACATCAAAGGGCTTGAAATATCCTACCTGAATGTCGGAATTTGGATCATCTAATGAGCCTGTGTAATTTGGTTTCTTAACTAGAAAATTTCAGTAAAAATGCTGGGGCCCACTGGCTCACCTGGCTGAGTATCATTGCCTCTTTTTGCCTTCATTGTTCCATGACAAACCCTTTTGAAAGGAGGTACATCTGTCACAGGTACCTTTGTTCACCCACGAACCTCCCCAAACATGCTCTCAAGTTCCATTTTATAGGTAATGATGTTTCTTAAACAATATTCAAAATGGCAATACTAAATTACTTTTTCCCACATGTACATGGAAATAATGTCCATGGTAAAATTATTTGGACTCTATGCAGTAACACTAAAGGTGCAATTTAGTTGGTTGTTGTTGTGCATCCAACAACTTTTGTGAACCTATTGTATTCAGAGAAGTCAGCTGCATACTTACGGATAGTGAGAAAATCTTCGGGAACCCAGCACAAACAAAACCCTCATCTTCTCCAACCTGTAAGTGCACTGTTTAGTGGAGGGCAAAGCAACCGTAATATAAAACACAATCCATTCATTTGTTAAACAACCATTTATTAGACACCTATTTATTAGGCTATGGAGACACACGTTTCCTGCCTTCGAGGAAATTACAGTTTGATAAAGAATTTTAAATAGGTGCTAAGTAGAAGCACAAACTGAGCATTTTCATTAGAAACAACTTAAACAGTGAATGCGTGAAGAAAGTTACAATCTGCTGAATGTCAGAAATAACAACTCTGGTTTATGTTTATATCAATATTGGCCTCATAAAGACTGTGTAATTGACAGAAAGGGGCTGGAACTATTTTGTTGGTTGAGCTTTTATTATTATTATTATTAATTTATTTAAAAACTATGACTTACATTTCTGTTGTATACTTGAAATTAATTCTAAAGTGGCTTAGTGAGCTTCAGAATCTCTGAGTGAGAGCTAGGAAAGAAGCAGATTGGTGGGCCTCAGTCACAGAAATTCATTGAACCATTCTGAGAATGAAGCCTGAGAGTCTGCACATCTAACAAGTTAGCAGGTGATGCTGATGCTGTTGGTCCACAGACCTCCCTCTGCAGCACTGGTTAAAGGTATGGACGGATTGTTGTAATGGCTCCTAGATTCTGAGGAGGGAGTGAAAGATGGTAGGATTCCTGCACTTCTTGGTCATGGCCAGTAGACTGAAGAAACCAATTGCTAAGTCTAATGTAGAAATGAAATAAACTCTTCTTTGGACCATTTAGAAAACATGTCAGGAAAGGCTTTAGATTTGAGGAATTGTAATTTATCAATACTAGTTCAACCCTCTCTGATCAGTATAGTCAACTTGTTAACCACACAGCTGCATAACCCCCAGGGGCCTGATGAAAAGCGTCACAGAGCTTTAGGGTTTCCAGTTCCCATAGTCACACTGGAGAAATATTAAACATTGTTTGCATGTTTGCACTTTGCTATTCCTCGTCACTTGCCCATGCTGTGAGGCAGTCTCAAGTTTTGAGTGAAGAAGCCACATAAGACTCCATTGAGGAAGGCTGTAGCTAGGACATGTGAGCTCATGACATCCCTAAGAGCCAAGTAAACCATTTTCTTTCTTCCATAATGAGAAACACCACGTCATTGGCTGCTTCTGTCTGTAATTTCACTGGTGCAGCATGTTTAGATGTGAGCACTAATGGAAGACAAGGAAGAAGGGATTTCTTGTTCTGGCTCAGCTTGCACTGACCATTCTGTGACTTATGACTGACCCTTTGGGGTCAGTTAAGTTCTCTAATGTAGAGTTTCTATGTCTATAAAATGAGAATGCAAGATGGCAGGGAATTTTTAAAGAGCTGTTACCACGGTGTCATTTGTTATAGGGTGTGTTTTTGTGGTAATGTTAAAAAGGCATATTTTAAAATATGTGCAAAGGGAATATTTAAAAAGTAATAAATATGAAATGAAATTACCATACAGACCAGAAATTGCACTTTTGGGCATTTATCCCAGGGACATGAAATGTTCACAAAAAACCTGCACACAAACATTCAGAGATGCTTTATTCATGTTAGCCTGAAACTAGAAACAATCCAAATGTCCTTCAGCAAATGAAGGATTAAACCAACAATGGTAATCTTTACCATGGAATGCTATGCAGGAATAAAAAGGAATTAACTACTGATACATGCAACAACCTGGATTAATCTCCAGGGGAATATTCTGAATGAAAAGTCAGTGTCAAAAAATTACATACTATATGATTCCATTTGTGTAGCATTCTTCAAATGACCAAATTTTAGAAATAAAGAACAGATTAGTAGTTGCCAGGAGCTAAGGATAGGGGGGCAGGAGGGAGGTGGACATAGTTATGAAAGGGCAACACAGGGATCTTTGCAGTGATATAACTAAATATGTGCATGCATGCGCACACACACACTTATGCACACACACACACACACACACACACACCAGTACAAGCAAAACTGAAGAAATCTGGACAAAATTGGTAGATTATTTTGCAAAATGTTACCATAGGGGGAACCTGGGTGAAGGGTGCAAGGGGTCTCTATATATTATTTCTCACAAGTGTGTATGAATCTACAATTATTTCAATTGAAATTTCAATTAAAAGAAAGTTTTTTTAAAAAAAGTAATAAGGAATTTTGTTTACTGTGAGTCATCCTGGTGGCCAAAAATTGTTGTTAATAGGATTTAAAATGTCAAGCTATATTCAGTAGTTTTTCACTAATTAATTATCAACAGATCTTCTTGTCTACTTTTGTAAACCTTCTGAGAGTAAACCATCTAACATATGGGGAAAAATAAAATAAAATATGATCCTCTGGAGCAGGGATTGGCAAACTATGGCCTGCGGGCTAAATCCACACTGCCCACCTCTTTTGTATGGCCTGTGAGCTAAGAATGGTTTTTACATGTTTAAATTTGAAAAAAAATTTTAGAAGGAAATAACATTTTGTGACAAGTGAAAATTATACAAAATTCAAGCTTGAGTGACCTTAAAGGTTTATTGGAACACAGCCACACTCATTCATTTATGAATTATTGTCTGCAGCAGCTTTTGAGCCACAACAGCAGAGTTGAGTAGTTGCGACAGAGATTTTTCTGACTCATGAAGCGGAAAACATTGACTACCTGACACTTTAGAGAAAAAGTTTGCCAACCTCTGCATGAGAGGGATAATTTCCCAGAATTTTCTAGGTTAAGAGGGTCCCCCGTTGCCACTTGGGTTTCCTAAAGTAGTTCTGATGAGCAATTATCTTGGTTTCCAGGCATTCCCTGAGAAAAATGAGGAAAATGATGCTAGTAGGTCCAGCATAAACTCCACAGGAAAATGCCCTGAGTACCACTGCCTGAATCAATAGCACGTGTCTTGGGTTGTTCTGCTTGTATACTCTGCACTTCTAGCAGAGGCATCCATCACACTTTACAAACTCAGCCTTTGGAGCACAGGAAAGGATGTGGTCTAAGAGTAAGGCAGACTTGGGTTCAGGTTCAAATTATCACTTGGGTATTTGCCAGCTATGTGACCTGGGCCAAGTTACCCATCTTTCTGGACTTTGTTACCCATCTTTCTGGACTTTGTTTACTCTTCTTTAGAAAAATAGAGATAATTACACCCATTTGCAGTGGCATTGAGAGGATGTAATGAACTCCTATGTCAAGTGCCTGGCATGTAGTAGGCAGGACCCAGCAAATGCAAGTTCCAGGATGGGAGGCCAATCATTACACTGTTTTTGTGTCTGGGCTCTCCATGCTTCACATCCCTCAATCTAACTCGGGAATCTGCAAAGAGGCATTGGAATTCTTTCATAAACATCACTCAGGCTCCATTTTTGCACTTTCTCCATAAGTGTCTATGGAGCATTTTTTTTTCAAAACTAGACCATCTCCCTGCTGCCCAGACCTCTCCTCCGAGAGACCTGAGTGAAGGCTCTGACACAATGGAATATAAATCAAATTATTTTCCAATTATAGGATGAACTATGTCTTCAGTGCTGGGAAAAACCTGCAGATGGATGTTATCCCAGTAGACTCAGCACTAGTCTCCGAGAATAGGCCAATTCAGGTTTCAAAATGTTTCTGGGTTTTCAGGTTCTAAGACAACCTTTGCACTGAAATCATACAGTCTGAAGGGAAAACACACAGGGAGAGTGGCTTGCCAGTTCATCATAGATGAATGTTCAATCCAAAGTGCCCTAACTTGTGATTAACTCTCCACATTGGTTCGGTGGAGACTTGGGCATGCTTCTCGCCCAATTTCTCTCAGGCCAAGTCAGACTGGCAGCCGGAAGGACCGTATTTCATGCTGTACACTCTCTGGAACGGACATAAAGTCCAGTCTCAGATGTCTTCCTCAATCTGGGCCAGGCAGAGCAAGAATGGAATGACTCGCATGCTGGTGAAGACATGTGTCCCTGAACATGACTTTGATCCCTCATAGAGATGCTTAGATTTTTAGGATGCTAATGTTCATCTAGTTTCTGATCTAGGAAGATATTGGCATCACTGAAAGAGAGAGAGGGAGCAAGGGAGAGAGAAAGAGAGAGAGAAAAAGTGATGAATACTTTTTTCATCAGGTTGAGTGGGTAATTTTAGAGTCTGTCAATCTTTTTGCTTAACAACCTTGGCTTAAATTAGTTTCTTTGTCATTTCTCTTTCTTTTCCACCTGTCTTAAATATGTGGCAGCCTATCAACCAGAAGAACATAAGCACATACATGTAATGAGCCAATACATATTTTTTCTGTGTGATCACCCAAGTTTTGTCGCCTAGAGATAAATGAGACTTATGCATTCCCACCATAGCCTGCCTCCCACCGCATCACCCTGTCAAAACTGCCCCCAAATAATGTGGCTGATGACTTCCTCATGGCCAAATCTATTCAGCACTTTAGCTTTTACTGTACTTGACCTCTCACTGATATTTTGTATTGCTTTGTTCCAATATTTCTTATGGCATTGATTCCCAGATTTTCAAATTTCAGGGACTAATGTTATTTTTTAATGGCAGAAGTTAATATGGGTTGCCAACTTTAAATTAACCATTAATGACATAACAAAAAAACCTTCTTACCTCCAAAATATCAAAAGAATGGACATTTTGCCATCAAAAAATATAAGAAAGATGTAATCTTGGGAAAAAGGACAGCCTTTTATAGTAAATTAATTTAGCTTTATGAAAAAATGTATTAAATTGCCTACATTTTCTTCATTTCACTACACCTTGTTGGAAATTTCATCACACATCAGTCCTACTCTGATCTTACATGATTCTAAAGTCCAATCCTGGCAAGGCTCTCCTTCTCCATCTAGCTCTTGTCTACCTTCTCAGCCATATTTCTCACCACTCACCTTCATGAATCCTGGGCATCAGAATCACTATCAATGAACATTTCTCTCTTCCTCTGGACCTGACTCCTTAATAAGCACAAGAACTGTATCTTTGTCTAGTACCCAGCATATGGTCAATCTTCAAAAAACATTTGTTGACCTTTCAACTCAGTGCTTGAGAGCCAGACAACCTGAGTTTGAATCCCAGCTTCTCCACTTACACACTGTGTTAGCAGACAGAAGTGTCTCAACTTCTCTGGTTTCAATTCCTCATCCGTAAAACAGGAATTAAATGGAGTCAATGTGTTAGTATTTATGCAATGCTTACAACAGTCTTTGGCTCATAGCAACTACTATAAAAAGTGATGGTTAAATAAAAAAGCAGAAATGAGTGTAAAACCAAATTACGCAGTCAAAGGCAGCAACCCGAACTGCACTCAGTAATTTTTTCATGGACTATGCCACTGGCCATGGAGAAGGACAGATACAGAAGGTGTCTGAATGAGTCAGTACAAATACATCTCAGATGCTGGAAGAACAGCTCAAAGCCACACTGAAAAGATGATGACATTGTTGTCATAAGCTAGAGTCATAAGTGACCTCAGAAATCTCTTTAACAGCAACCCTGACTGCTGGCCATCTTGCCTTTGTTTGAATGCCCCCAGGAAAAGGAGATCATCCCCAGAAGGATAGCTCTTTCTACTGATAGGGGGACCATACAGGAGGAAAAAATGCAAAGGGCACAAGGGGAATTGTAGAGAGGGGCATCATAGAGAGGAGCACCACAGACAGGGACACTATAGAGAGGGTCGGTGTTGTAAAAAATAATAATAGAGAGGGATATCAAAGAGGGGTGTCAGAGAGGAGTACATCATAGACAGGAACGTCATAGAAAAAAGCATTTTAAAGGGTGGCTTCCAAACAAGCCCACAATGAGCTACCACTTCACACCCAATGGCATGGCTACTATCAAACACACACACACACACACACACACAGAGAAAACAACAAGCGTTGGTGAGGACATGGAGAAATTGGAACTCTATGCATTGATGGTGGGAATATAAAATTGTACAGCCACTGTGGAAAACAGTTTTGTGGTTCTTCAAAATTTAAATATAAAATTACCAGATAATCCAGCAATTCCACTCCTAGGTATACACCCAAAAGAATAGAAAGCAGGGAGCAGGGACTCAAACATACACTTGTACACCAGTGTTCACAGCAGCATTATTCACAATAGCCAAAAAGTGAAAGCAACCCAAGTGTCCATTGACATATAAATGGATAAATAAAATGTGATATACCCATACAATGGAATTTTATTCAGGACCTTTAAAAGAAATGAAAGTCTGACATATGCTACAACATGCTATAAAACTTGAAGACATTATGCTAAGTGAAAGAAGCCAGGCAGAAAAGGACAAATACTGTACGATTCCACTTACAAAAGGTCTCTAGAATAGGCAAATTCATAGAGATAAAAAGTAGAACAGAGATTACCAGGAGCTGGGGGAAGGAAGAGTGGGAAGTTCTTGTCTAATGAACACAGTTTCTGTTTGGGATGACGAGAAACTTCCAGAAGTACCTAATGATGGTTATACAACATTGTGAATGTACTTAATGTCATTGAATTGTACACTTTAAAAGGGCTAAATGGTAAATTTTACGTTATGAATATTTTACCACAACTTTAAAAATACTTAAAAAAAAAAAAGAGTGGCTTCTCAGAGAGGAGCTTCTTTTTTATTTTATTTTATTTTATTTTTTTTATTATTATACTTTAAGTTCTAGGGTACATGTGCACAACGTGCAGGTTTGTTCCATATGTATACATGTGCCATGTTGGTGTGCTGCACCCATTTACATTACATTAGGTATATCTCCTAATGCTATGCCTCCCCTCTCCCCCTACCCCACAACAGGCCCCAGTGTGTGATGTTCCCCTTCCTGTGTCCAAGTGTTCTCATTGTTCAGTTCCCACCTATGAGTGAGTGGTGTTTGGTTTTCTGTCCTTGCGACAGTTTGCTCAGAATGATGGTCTCCAGCTTCATCCATGTCCCTACAAAGGACATGAACTCATCCTTTTTTATGGCTGCATAGTATTCCATGGTGTGTATGTGCCACATTTTCTTAATCCAGTCTATCGTTGATGGACATTTGGGTTGGTTCCAAGTCTTTGCTATTGTGAATAGTGCCGCAATAAACATATGTGTGCATGTGTCTTTATAGCAGCATGATTTAGAATCCTTTGGGTATATACCCAGTAATGGGATGGCTGGGTCAAATGGTATTTCTAGTCCTAGGTCCTTGAGGAATCGCCACACTGTCTTCCACAATGGTTGAACTAGTTTACAGTCCCACCAACAGTGTAAAAGTGTTCCTATTTCTCCACATCCTCTCTAGCACCTGTTGTTTCCTGACTTTTGAATGATCGCCATTCTAAATGGTGTGAGATGGTATCTCATTGTGGTTTTGATTTGCATTTCTCTGATGGCCAGTGATGATGAGCATTTTTTCATGTGTCTTTTGGCTGCATAAATGTCTTCTTTTGAGAAGTGTCTGTTCATATCCATCGCCCACTTGTTGATGGGGTTGTTTGTTTTTTTCTTGTAAGTTTGTTTGAGTTCGTTGTAGATTCTGGATATTAGCCCTTAGTCAGATGAGTAGATTGCAAAATTTTTCCCCCATTCTGTAGGTTGCCTGTTCACTCTGATAGTAGTTTCTTTTGCTGTGCAGAAGCTCTTTAGTTTAATTAGATCCCATTTGTCAATTTTGGCTTTTGTTGCCATTGCTTTTGGTGTTTTAGACATGAAGTCGTTGCCCATGCCTATGTCCTGAATAGTATTGCCTAGGTTTTCTTCTAGGGTTTTTATGGTTTTAGGTCTTACATTTAAGTCTTTAATCCATCTTGAATTAATTTTTGTATAAGGTGTAAGGAAGGGATCCAGTTTCAGCTTTCTACATATGGCTAGCCAGTTTTCCCAGCACCGTTTATTAAATAGGGAATCCTTTCCCCATTTCTTGTTTTTGTCAGTCAGAGAGGAGCTTCTTAAAGCCAGCCTCTTAGAGGATGGTTTCCTAGAGATAGATATAATGAAAAGGAGCACCATAGGGAGGTGTACCATAGAGAGGGGTCCATAGAGAGGAGCACCATAGAGAGAGGCACCAGAGAGAGAGGCTCCATAGAGAGGGGTTGCCATAGAAAGGAGTGCCATAATGAAGAGCACCACAGAGAGGGGTGCTAGAGAGACAAGTGTCATAGAGAGGGACAGCATAGACAGAGTCATCACAGATTAAATGCATCATCGGCTCATCACAGATAAGGGCATCGTACAAAGGGACATCATAGAGGACCATTACAGAGAGGGACATCATAGGAGGAGATTCAATGGTTATCAGATATCATTTAATCACAGAGAAGGACAGCATAGGATCATCCTAGAGAAGTCTATCAGACAAGGACATCTTAGAGGCTTTCACCTCAGCCTCTCCTGTCTGGACATGAGATTGTGAGCTCCCTGAGAACAGAAATGGGTCTTATTCATCTTTGTATTTCCAACATCTGACACATGTGTTGGCACCTGACAGGAACCCAATCTTGTTTGTGGAGCGAATGCGTGTATAAGCATTTCTTCTACATGCAGTCTTTGAAGAATGTAGAACCTGTTACCCCTTTCTTCTGTTCTGCAGACTGAAGTAGCCTAGTTCTTGTTAAAGTGTCCAATGTGCTGAATGTTTCTGGCCTCCCCCTATCCTAGGAGACCTGGATACCCACTGGTAGTAGGCAGAAGTTCTAGGATGTCCCTCCAAAAATGTTCCACCTGAATCCCTGGAACCTTTGAATGTTATGAGGTAGTACTCCCATGATTATGTTAAGGTATACAGCACAGTTGACCTTAAAATAGGGAGACTATCTGGGTAGACACCATCTGTTCTCATGAGCCCATAAAAGCAGAGAACATTTTCTGGCTGATGGCAGAAGGGGAAGTCATAGAGATTCAAAGCATGAGAAAGATTTGATGTACCATTTCTGGCTTTGAAAATGGAAGAGGTCATGTGCAAGGATGGAAAAGCAGCCTGTAGGAGCTGAGCAACCCTCCACAAACAGAAGCAAGGAAATGAAGACCTCAGTCCTACAACTCAAGGAGCTAAATTCAGTCAACAACCTGAGTGATCTTGGAAGTGGATTCTTTCCCAGAGCCTCCAGGTAAGAGCCCAGGATGGCCAATATTTTAATTTCAGCCTTATGAAACCCTCGGCATAGAACCCAGTTGAGCCTATCCAGACTTCAAGCCTACAGAACTGTGAGCTAATAGAAAGTGTTTTATTTTGCTAAATTTGTTGTAATTTGTTGTGCAGCAACAGAAAACCAATATGCTATTTGTCATTGTCTTTATTTAAGAGTTCCCAGAACTAATTTTTTTTTTTTTTTTTGAAACAGAGCCTTGCTCTGTCACCCAGGCTGGAGTGCAATGGCATGATCTCCACTCACTGCAACCTCCGCCTCCCAAGTTCAAGCAATTCTCCTGCCTCAGCCTCCCGAGTAGCTGGGATTACAGGTGCCTGCCACCACGCCCAGCTAATTTTTTGTATTTTTAATAGAGACGGGGTTTCACCATGTTGGCCAGGTTAGTCTTGAACTCCTGACCTCAGGTGATCCACTCACCTTGGCCTCCAAAAGTGCTGGGATTACAGGCGTGAGCTACTGCACCCGGCCTTCAGAACTAATGTTTTAAATGAGTATTCTAATTAAATGTTTTTTTTAATTCTGAATAGGAAAATAATTCCCTCCCCATCTTCCCTTTAATTTGAGGAAATTTTACTTTCTTATTTTAGCTCATTAGTTGCCATTCAGTTACTTGAAAGGAATATTTGCAAATGAACTGTAGTAATGTTCGTAGTTACCAGAAAGGAGCAGTTGTTTATATGTTTCTAAATTGTTTCATACAATAATATCTGACTGTTAATGTGAAAAACTTAAGTGCCATGATAGAAACACATTTGGACAACTGGAGCTGTATAACTCTAGATTTATAGATCTTTCTAGTTGAGAAGAGTGTAACTTATTCATAAATTTAAAATATAGTAACATCAGAAACATCTGGTTTTCATTCCAAAATGTAAAGAGCATGTCAGTCATCAATCCTGCCCTCTTAACAAGAAAAAGGCAGAACAAACTGAAAACCAATGACTTGTCTTAGATCCTTCAGAGAATTGAGGTCGTAGTACAAACTGCCACCCCAGAAACTGGACAGGCAAGCAAATCCAGAGAATATAGATCAGTTTACCTGAAGCAGAAGCCATTGGGCCTAATAGCAGTAGGAACACTTAAATAGTAACTTCGATGAATTTCTGGTCACTAAGTATGGACTAGCTTTAGTAAGTAGTTAAAAACTACTGCTGAAACTGGATCCGTTCCTTACACCTTACACAAAAATTAATTCAAGATGGATTAAAGACTTAAACGATAGACCTAAAACCATAAAAACCCTAGAAGAAAACCTAGGCATTACCATTCAGGACATAGGCATGGGCAAGGACTTCATGTCTAAAACACCAAAAGCAATGGCAACAAAAGCCAAAATTGACAAATGGGATCTAATTAAACTAAAGAGCTTCTGCACAGCAAAACAAACTACCATCAGAGTGAACAGACAACCTACAGAATGGGAGAAAATTTTCGCAACCTACTCATCTGACAAAGGGCTAATATCCAGAATCTACAATGAACTCAAAACAAATTTACAAGAAAAAAACAAACAACCCCATCAAAAAGTGGGTGAAGGACATGAACAGACACTTCTCAAAAGAAGACATTTATGCAGCCAAAAAACACATGAAAAAATGCTCACTGTCACTGGCCATCAGAGAAATGCAAATCAAAACCACAATGAGATACCATCTCACACCAGTTACAATGGCAATCATTAAAAAGTCAGGAAACAACAGGTGCTGGAGAGGATGTGGAGAAATAGGAACACTTTTACACTGTTGGTGGGACTGTAAACTAGTTCAACCATTGTGGAAGTCAGTGTGGCGATTCCTCAGGGATCTAGAACTAGAAATACCATTTGACCCAGCCATCCCATTACTGGGTATATACCCAAAGGACTATAAATCATGCTGCTATAAAGACACATGCACATGTATGTTTATTGCGGCACTATTCACAATAGCAAAGACTTGGAACCAACCCAAATGTCCAACAATGATAGACTGGATTAAGAAAATGTGGCACACATAAACCATGGAATACTATGCAGCCATAAAAAAGGATGAGTTCATGTCCTTTATAGGGACATGGATGAAATTGGAAATCATCATTCTCAGTAAACTATCGCAAGAACAAAAAACCAAACACCGCATATTCTCACTCATAGGTGGGAATTGAACAATGAGAACACATGGACACAGGAAGGGGAACATCACACTCTGGGGACTGTTGTGGGGTGGGGGGAGGGGGGAGCGATAGCATTAGGAGATATACCTAATGCTAAATGACAAGTTAGTGGGTGCAGCGCACCAGCATGGCACATGTATACATATGTAACTAACCAGCACATTGTGCACATGTACCCTAAAACTTAAAGTATAATAATAATAATAAAATTAACAACAACAACAACAACAAAAAACCACTGGGAGCCTAATTTCAGTGGGATCCCAACATTTTCATGGGTTTTACCTCTAGGATTCCCCCCACAAGGTTCTCATGGTGAAGATTAGAAAAAATTTACTTAGTGCTTGGCCAGAGCAAGAAGGAAAAGTAACACTTTGGAAATATGAAAGTAACCATTTTGAAATAAGCCCAGAGCATTGTTTACAAAAGAAAGAATCAGTAACAAGGGAAAAGAATTTACCAGAGCCTTATCTGACTTGGTAGAAGAAAAATTACCTTATTCCAGCCCTCTGTAGCTTTCCTGTCTCACCTAAGAGGAAAAATAAAAGCTGAGAGTCACTTGTGAAGGTCACAGCCCAGGGGCACAAGCATAATAAAAGATTAAGACCCAATCATAGGATTATAGAATGCTTCCCCTCCCCCTACATCCTATAACCACATCAACAGTGCTCCTGTATAATGACAGTGAATTACAAGCAAAATAACTGAAATACTCAAACTCGATTTAAGAAGGAGTTTCTAGGGAAACGTAAAGATACAATGGGTGAGGGAGGACAAAGATAATTGAGGAAATCTAAGCCTATGACACCTACAGCTACAGCAAACAGTAAACATGCATAACTCCTAGCCAGATCAACATAAAACTTCACACTAAAGGTTTATTTATGTACCTCAGTTTCTATTACCCAATACATCATGCTCAGCTTTCAACAAAAAAATTACAAGGCATTCTATAAGGCAAGAAAAACTACAATCTGAAGAGATAAAGCAAGCATTAGAACCAGATTCAGATATGGTAGACATTTTTGAAATTATCAGACTGAGAATTTAAACTAACTATGATTAATATGCTAAAGGTTCTGTTAGAAAAAAATAGACAATGTGCAAGAACAGATGGATAATGTAAACAGAGAAATGGATATTCTAAGAAAGAATCAAAAGGAAATGCTATTATAGAAGCCACAAACACTGTAACAGAAATGAAGAATGTCTTTGATGGGTTCATCCACAGACTGTACATGGCCAAGAAAAGAATCTGTGAGGTGAAAGACATGCCAATAGAAACTTCCCAAATGGAAATGCAAACCGAAAAAGAGAATTAAAAAAAGGAACAGAATATTGAAGAATAGTGAGACCATTAAAAACACAAAAGGTATAACATACACATAATGGGAATACTAGAAGAAGAATAAAGAAAGGAGTAGAAAAAAATACTTGAATATTTGAAATAATAATGACTGAGAATTTTCCAAAACTAATAACAGGAACCAAACCACAAATCCAGGAAGTTCCGAGAACATGAAGCAGAATAAATACCCAGAGTCTACACCTAGCCATATCATATTCAAACTACAGAAAACTAAAGACAATACTAAAATCTTGAAAATATAGTAACAGCTGGCCGGGCATGGTGGCTCACGCCTGTAATCCCAGCACTTTGGGAGGCCGAAGCGGGCAGATCACAAGGTCAGGAGTTCAACACCAGCCTGACCAACATGATGAAACCCCGTCTCTACTAAAAATACAAAAATTAGCCGGGCGTGGTGGTGCATGCTGGAAATCCCAGCTACTTGGGAGGCTGAGGCAGGAGAATCGCTTGAACCTGGGAGGTGGAGGTTGCAGTGAGCTGAGATCGGGCCTCTGCACTCCAGCCTGGGCGACAGATCAAGACTCTGTCTCAAAAAAAAAGAAAATATAGTAACAGCTATTTATTATGTATGAAGCATAATATAAGCATCTTACTTATGTCACTTAATTTATGTATAAATCTCTCTCTCAAGGACTTTATTTATATTTTTGCTTTCTAAAATATCTCTATGGTTGTTTTATTTTTATTTTTTATTTTTATAATTTCAACTTTTAGATTCAGGGAGTATGTGTGCAGGTTCGTTGCATGGGTTTATTGTGTGACACTGAGATTTGGGGTACAAATGATCCCATCATTCAGATAGTGAGCATAGTATCCAGCAGGGATATTTTCAGCCCTTGCCCCCATCCCTCTCTCTCCCCTATAATAGTACCCGGTGTCTATTGTTCCCATATTTATGTATATGTGAACCCAATGTTTAGCTCCCATTTATAAGTGAGAACATGTGGTATTTGGTTTTCTGTTCCTATGTTAATTAACTTAGGATGATGGCCTCCAGCTGCATCCATGTTGCTGCAAAGGACATAATTCCGTTCTTTTTATGGCTGCATAGTATTTCATGGTGTAAATGTACCACATTTTCTTTATCCAGTCCACCATTGATAGGCACCTAGGTTTATACTATGTCTTTGCTATTGTGAATAATGCTGTAATGAACATACATATCCACGTGTCTTTTTTGTAGGATGGTTTCCTTTCCCTGGGATATATAACCAGTAATGGGATTGCTGGGTCAAATGGTAGTTCTCTGTTAAATACTTTGAAAAATCTCTAAACTGCTTTCCGCAGTGGCTGAACTAATTTACACTCCCACCAACAATCAACAGTTTATAAACATCCCCTTTTCTCTGCAGCCTTGCCAGCATCTGTTGTTTTTTGACTTTTTAATAATAGCCATTCTGACTGGTGTGAGATGATATCTTATTGTGGTTTTGATTTGCATTTCTCTGATGGAGCATTTTTTTCACGTTTGTTGGCCGCTTGTATGTCTCTTTTCAGAAGTGTCTGTTCATGTCCTTTGTCCATTTTTTGATGGGTTATTTGTTTTTTTACATGTTCAGTTGTTTAAGTTCCTTATGGATTCTGGATATTAGGCCTTTGTCAGATGCATAGTTTGTGAATATTTTCTCCAATTTTGTAAGTTTGTTTACTCGGTTGATAGTTTTTGTTTTGTTTTTAGTTTTTTGTTTTTTGAGATGGAGTCTTGCTCTTTCGCCAGGCTGGATGGAGTGCAGTGGCGTGATCTCGGCTCACTGTCGCCTCCATCTCCCAGGTTCAAGCGATTTCCCTGCCTCAGCCTCCCAAGTAGCTGGGACTACAGGCGTGCACCACCATGCCTGGCTAATTTTTTGTGTTTTAGTAGAGATGGGGTTTCACCATGTTGGCCAGGATGGTCTCAATCTCCTGACCTTGTGATCGGAAACACCTCGGCCTCCCAAAGTGCTGGGATTACAAGCATGAGCCACCGTGCTGGCCTCGGTTGATAGTTTCTTTTGCTGTACAGAAGCTCTTTAGGTTAATTAAGTCCCACTTGTCAATTTTTGTTTTTGTTGCAATTGCTTTTGAAGACTTAGCCATAAATTATTTGCCAAAGCTGATGTCAGAAAGGGTATTTCCTACGTTTTCTTATATAATTTGTAGAGTTTGAGGTCTTACATTTAAATCTTTATTCCATTTTAGTTAATTTTTGTGTATGATGAAAGGTAGGGGTCCAGTTTCATTCTTTTGCATATGGCTAGCCAGCTGTCCCAGCACCATTTATTGAGTATGGAGTCCTTTTCCCATTTTTTTCATTTTTGAAGGACATTATATTTATCCCCATTTATAGATTATAAAACAGAGAGTCAGGAAGGTTAAGGCTACCTGGTGAGTAAGTGAATTGACCAGAATTCCCAAACTCAGGGCTACTTAACCCCAAAGGCTGCATTGTGATTACTGAGAAATAGTGCTGATGAGACCTCACTTAGTATAGTGAATAAGTTATGGACCTTGGAACAGAAAGTTATAAATCTCTGTATTTTGTTTATGAAGTTTAAAGCTGTGATTTCTATTAGTATGGAAATTGTCAAACAGTGTCATTTCTATCTAATATTTATATAATGAAATTGATATTGAACACAAAGGTCAATCCGTAAATGAAGAAAGAAATAAAATCAAACAAATAGAAGTGTTTTTTTTTACTTCCACATAAGCTTTGAGTACTTTTTAAAGCCAAGGGAAATAACATAATTTCTTGTACTACTAATGTAATTGGGCCAGAATTTTTTTTTTTGAATCTGAGTCCTGACTACCCATTCATCAAAAAATAAAAGCTCTGTAAAAATAGAAACTTTCTAACTCAAAGAACTATTCCTGATGATGTAGCTGAGTCAAATAGAGCTCCCCTAACCAGCCAGAATACCAAAATGGTTCCTGAGGGAATAACTCAGTCATCTTCTAGTTTTACATCTCCATTTAGGCTGGAATTCTCTCTAACCCCAGCCTGGCTAAATCAAATTATTTCTAAAACTCCTGTCACTCAGTATGTACTTGCTCTTTGTTCATTTATATTAATTTATTATATCTACATATTGGCTCACTGTTTCTCTGCCTGG
Organism: Pan troglodytes; assembly: GCF_028858775.2. Lineage (NCBI taxonomy): Eukaryota > Metazoa > Chordata > Mammalia > Primates > Hominidae > Pan > Pan troglodytes. The sequence continues at coordinate 11,391,526 of NC_072421.2, read as the reverse complement.
TGGTTGCACTCTCTCTGTTTTATGCATCTAACACAGAAATTAGCAAAGGAATTAGGCCCAGGGAACAGTGTGTTCACGTGTATTGTTTTTAGCCAATTTTCTACGTATAATGTAGTAGGAGAGTTGAGGTATCTGTCACCTCAAAAACTAGCATCATTGTCTTCCATGGGTCTCACACTGGTGGCTACATGTGGCAAGCCAATTGCCTTTTTGTGGGGTCCTTTTATTAGTTGTCTACTGCTGCAAAATGAATTGTCCCAGAACTTAGAGGCTTAAAATATCACACATTTATTATCTCTCAGGTTTTGTGGGTAAGGAATCTGGTCACAGCTTAACTGCATCTTCTGATCAGGGTCTCACTAGGCTGTGATCCGAATATCCACTAAACCTGGGATCTCATCTGGAGACCTGACTGGGGAATAACGAGCTTACTCATGTAATTGTTGGCAGACTCAGTTCATTGGGGGCTGTTGGGCTGAGGGCTCTATTTCCTCACTGACTGTTGCCCAGAGACCACCCTCAATTCCTTGCCATGTGGGCCTCTCCAACATGCCAGCTTGCTTTATCACAGCCAGCTAGGGTGAGAGTCTGCTAGTAAGATGAATGTCACAATGTCTTTTGATGAATTATGGAAATGAATTCCCCTCAATGTTGCCATGTCCTATAAGTTAGAAGCAAGTTACTTAAGGGGAGGGAAATACCAAGTTGTGAATACTAGGGAGGCAGGGACCATTTGGTGTCATCTTGGAGATATCTACCACAGCATTTATAGTGGTCTGAAGGGTAGCAGAATTAGGGAATTTTGTGTCTTGTTAATAAAAAAAAAAAAGACTAGGAAATCAAAAATATTTCTAGAGCCAGAAATGAGTTTAAATCCCAGCTTGGCTACTTCTAATAAGTCTAGTTTTGGGTAAGTTTCTTGACTTCTTTAGGTCTCCTTTGGGAAATTTCTTCTTTGGGAAATATGGGAATAAAAATATTGGCTTTGCCTAGCAGTTGTAAGTATATAGGAAAAGTACCTGTTGGTCTCCCACATAGTGGGTGTGAGTGTCTACTGCATGTTAATATCCCTTCACCTCCCTTAAGGCTACATTGAGATCAGCCTGTTAGGTATCTCAACCTTGCCATAAATCTCCTGGAAGTTCTAGAAATATGTTAAGTTGTCATGATTTTTGTAATATCACACCAGAACCACACATTGATTAGCCCAGCATTCATTACATGATTCATGGTTTCCAATCATGATATTTTCATAAAATAAACCAAAGGACTCGGATCTGGCCTTATAGTGTCATAAGATTTTTCTGCTATCCTCATGCCATGGCCTATGTGCAAAAATAGAAATCTAAGTTGCCTTCCAACTCTAAAGTATTTGTTGTCCCTCATTACATTCTGTGTACTACACAGTAATTGATTACTTTGTCTAAACTCAGTACTACTTCCTTTAAAACAATTTTTGAGGACCATTATGTGATTAAAAGACATTCTAGCCTGCTTGTCAATTATTTGCTTGAGGTGAAAAAAACGGAAAAAGGACAAGTGAAATTCATATTTGAGCTGTCTGCAGAAACCAAAGTAGCATCAGCCACGTACCAGTAATATTAGCACTGGTGGCCTGCCAGGTGAGGGGGGATGAAAAAGGTTGTCCCTGAAATGAGTGTTGATCTGATGCCCTCAACTCCATGCTGCTTTCTAATATTAGACATTTTAGAAGGTTGATTATAACACCAATAAGAACTAGACATAATAAGAATTTACTCTATACATAAAAATTCCAATGACAGTCAACATGAAGAAGAAAAAAAATTCACCCACAAATACCATCATGGTGACAAAGAATCAAAGATCCATCTTCTCTTACTCCAATATGTGGTGTGTCTTCTATTTGGCCCCAGGATAGACTGAGAAACACAAAAATGGATAGCTGTCATCTAATAAATGCCTGTTAAATGATGGTGCTTACAAAAGACAGTCTAAAATTCCTACAACAACCATACAATACAGACGCTCTTGCTTTCTTTTTCTCCTTCCTTCCCTTCTTTTCTTTCCTACTTTCTCTTCCCTTCTCTTCTCCTCCCACTCCCTCTCCTTAGAAATATAAATAAGGGGACTGATGAGCTCAGAGTGGGTAAAGATGTCCATTGCCACACAGCTGGCTAGTGACTTCACAGCCCAGAATTTTTCTTCTTCATCTTTCCGACTTGAAGTAGAAATTCATGGAAAAATAAATTTAATAACAGAAGCAAAATGGGGTGAGAGATCAAAGTGCTAAATTGCTGTCACAAAACTGGGTAGAGACTTGAATCAATAACATTTAAAGGATTCTGATGAGACATTTCATAGGATATAAAGCAAACTAGGAGAGAGGAGGGGGAGCATCAATACATGCCAGACGCAGTTGCCAGACCCTTAGGCAATCCAAAATAATGAGCAACATATCTGCTTTTGATAGGCTCCCAGTCACGTGGACAAGGCAGAGTAGTCAAAAGATGTTTTAATGCAATGTGACAAGTACTATAGCAAAGATATGAACCTAGTGAGGAACAGAGCAGAGAGAGGAATCCTGCAGGGACACATTTTGGGGAGTGGAGCTTTGGAGAATAATTGCTCTGAAAAGAGAACATGAGAAACCCTACAGGTCACAGACACAGTTTGCAAGGCCCCATCAGCAATGCCCCACTGCAAATGCAGCAACCTGCCATGCCCGCTGTGGTCTAAGCATTGATAACAAAATGGAATAACTGTTTCAGAACAGCAGCAGCTGAGTTTGCAGCTCTGTGACTGTACTTGAAGTCACTTTCAAAGCCAGCCCCCTACTCAGTGCCTGCTCTCTGTTCATTTAAATAACAGAGATAATAAAGAACAGCTGATGGGCAAAGTCTGGAGAAGAAAACAGGATTGACTGGACTGCACTGGGGAGATTTTTAAGGAGTAACAATGCATCGAACGTGGGTTTTTGCATGTTTGCTTATCTCATGGAGACAGCTTGTTACCAACTATATTTGGTAACAAGCACTACTGTTGACTCATGATTTCCTTAATGCCTTAGTATCTATCATGTATATGTTTACTTTGACATCAGGGCAAGGAAAGTTCTATTCAACAATTCCTGGGTCTAATTTCAGTAGTTCCATTCTCTGTGACCTCACAATGGGAGCCAGCAGCCTTCCATCTTGTGATGGTGACTTGCTCTTCTAGGTGGAGTGGGAGGAGCACCGACTATGTGCTGGGACAGGGCTGGCTTCAAGGTCTGCTTCAGCCCCTTGCTGGCTGCATGACTCCGGCAAATCACTTACTGGCATTTGTTGTAATGCACATACTGGCATTCATTGTAGAATTTCTATTCTGGTGGTGATAGTCAATTGGTTCTTTATGCAAACGGAGGTGATATCAACACTGAAAATTCTGAGTGAATTGTTAAACTCTGGTGAATTGCTCTGTGAGTGGTTAGGCAAAATTGAAGAGGACTGCTCTGCTGGACAGGCCCAATTTATTAGGCCCCGCTCTAAATATGACCTTTATCCCCATACTTTTTAAATAATTAGCTTTTGAACTATTTTACATCTGAAAATAAAAGACAGAATATGGTAAATATCTGGCTTCCCCAGATATTCAATATGTAGTACTTTGAATGGATTAATTTATATTAGGTCACTTTAAAATCAGCACCCAAATTTTTGCAAAAAGAATATGTTGATAGATGTATCTTTGTTTAAATGGGGGCCCAGGGTCAGGGGGTAGAGACAACACCACACTTTATTCAAGAAGTTTTCAAATCATTAATCTTCCTGACTTATAACTATAAGATACTCATTATTTATGATCAATTATTTTAGAAATCACATGAAGGTTATTTGGAAGCATTTAGACACCTTCTCCTAAACTAAGTTCGTAATGTCAACCTGCCCCCCAAGCAATTGTTGAATTCATTGATGGGAGATATATAGAAAAGAAGTGTGTTCAAATTGTCATTAATAAAACCTCAAAAGGCCCCTTCAAGCATAGAAAGGGGAACCCAGACTTTCCACACACTCCACCCTCCACACTTGTGGTGAACCATATTGTTCTTAGAGAAGAATGCTAGGTACGCACCTACCATTTCGGATGAAGCATATTCTTTCTGGCCAATCACCCTGAACAAGGCCTAGTTTGGGTTTTATTAATAAGAAAGGCAAGATATTAAATAGATCACAAGGTGCAAGCTACTAGTAGAGGGTATAAAGCAAAATCACAAATCAGATTGATGGACTGTTGACTGTTTTTCTCTTTGGCCCAAACAAAAATGTGGGGCCTACACAAAGCACTTTATTAACCTATCAAAAAAAAATCATTAAAAAAAAAACTGAAAAAAAAAAACTGAATTTTCTTCTTTCTGTAAACAGCCCTTAAAAAAATTATGCCATTCATGCCAAATACGTATCTGGTGTAAAATCAATAACCGTAAAATACCATACAAGAAAATTTTGAAAGCAAACAAAATCACATTATACTGTGACTATGCCATACAAGTGTGTCACATTGGCCAGCTTCCTGTACAATGTCAAAAATCCATGCACAATTGTTGACAGCTTTTAAAATGCACTTTTTCAATTAGAATAAAATTATTCCTGGGCAAATAATAAAGTTTATGAAGAACAAACTTTTTCTAAATCCATGTCAGCTTTACACAAGAAGGCTGATGAAGATTTATGGCAGATTTCTTGCTTATTCTTTCTTCCCACCAAGTGCCTCTTGGTGAGCAAACTTACAGCCTCATTCTTCCATGGGAAAAACAGTGTATAGAGATTTGGTTGCTGGCCTGTACCAAGTAAAGGCAGATAAGAAGTTTTATGGGTCACGAGATTTAGACTTGGAGGATTTGCTCTTGGATTATAACCAAGGCAAGGGAATGAGGCAGTTGGAACACATTTTTTTAGGTTGTCTTTATAGATTGTTTGCTGATTAATGGCCTTTTCAGAGTTGTAAAATCTTCTAAGGCCAATGCCAGGGCTAGTTCTGCTCTTGCTTTTGCTATTCTAAATACATTGTCATTAAAGTTAGTTATTTTAGCAAAAGGCAGAGACAAACGACTTGTTTTTTCATTGGTTTCAAACTAAAACCAGCTCTCTTCTTTCTCTTTAAAGAACTCTTCATACAAATATTATGATCTTTAAATGTCTGGTTTGAAACCAGTTTTAAGATTGCTCCACCAACTGAAAATAATGCCGAGTCTCAGAGGCAATTATCTGTAGGCCCTGGTTGTTTTTTAAAGAAGTGTAATCTTGGCATGCAATGCTGGATGAAAGCATAAAATTCTATGATGAATGTCAGGGAGTCGTCCTATAAGAGCAATCCTGGCCTTGTGGCATTTTAGCAAGACACTGAGCAACATCCACCACTCAAACACAGCAACAAATGCTAAAAGGACAATAAGTGTCCATTCTGGGTTGATAAGTTTATAGTGTCCAAGAAATAAAACGTGGCAGAATATGTTGAAATACAAAAATAATTAGAGTATAACCTGATCTTTTTTCTTAGCTTTTCATATCACAATGTTTTGAACAGTGGTTTTCAACCTTGAGGTGGTTTTTCTTTCCAAGGGACATTTTGCAATGTCTGCAGGCATTTTTGAATGTCACATTTTGGGGGGAGAAGGTGCGATGCTCCTGGCATCCAGTGTGGGTGGAGACCAGGGATAATACTGCTCAACATCCTACAATGCACAGGACAGCCCAGACACAGAGAATTATCTGATCCAATATGAGAATAGTGCCTAGGCTGAGAAATCCTGCTCTGGAGTCATCACTGAGTCCATAGAAAGTACTAATTATGGGGAGATGGGGTGTGGATATGTTTTCATTGGCTCAGTATATGTGTAAATTAAGAAAAGGTCAGAAGCTTGACATTTTTCACCTTCCAGTCTCTTAATGGATCAACTGTTACTTTAGAGATTAAAAAGGAAAAAAAACACCCTAGGTAAGTAATGAATTTATAATGCAGTCATGTCCTTTCTTGTTCCTTGATCTGCTTCCAAAGAGAAAAGAAAGGAAATCGTCCACAAACTGAAGTTAACACTTAATTTTGTGCTTGGGTTAATTAAACAGAAAAAGAATGGCAGTCACCATTTAGGGAAGGTAGTATCCATGTCTTAATTATAGATTTCCTCAAAATGCATAGTGCTCTGGGCAGTATTGGTTGCTCTGAGGTGCTGGTGCAAACTGTCATCACACTTTGTGATTTATAGGGTGTGTCACCTTCAGTCACTCAGTTCAAGTTCCTTAGCTCTGTGCTTGCTGACTGGTTTCTATGTGATGGTTGATCTTGTGTTGTGAGCAGCTGGTTTCTCTTAAATGCCTGTGTCTATGTTTGCTACATTTCTATGACAATTTGTTCACACCAATATAATTATGACTGCATTAGCACTTGCCCTGTAAACCACATGATTCAGGGGTTTATGAGTAGGTAATAAAAACTCACTTCAGGCTGAAACTTGTCTCAGACATGGAACCTTGGGGGTGGGGACAGTTGTAAATGGTCGGTATGGGTTAGGGCCTTCTGAAGTTTGTGGTCATTAGTCTCATTTATTGTTACCCTTCTACAGAGCCAAGACTATGTGCTGTGGGATTTATATCTTTCATCATTTAGCAAAACACAGGACCTTTGCCAAGTTTCATCAGCATTCATTAATTCTTTCAACAAATATTTGACTGCCTATAATGGGCCAGGGGCAGGTGAACAGCCCAGAGTTCATGTTCTCATACAGCTTCTATTCTAGTGGACAGAGAAGTGGCAGGGAAGGAGGGAGCGAGAGAAGGAGAAAGGGAGCAAGGCAAGAAGGGGAGGAGGAAAGAAGAGAAGAGGAAGGGAGGATGGGATGGAAGGAAGAATATCAGATGGTCAGAGCTTTACAAAGGATTAAAATAGAGTGAATTGTGGCTACTTTAGAACAGTAGACAAGGACAGTCTCTGTGGAGGTGACCTGAATGACAAGTCAGCCATGTGAAGGGCATGCCAGGCAGAGGCATGAGCTAGGATGCTCCTCCAAGGCTTGATGGACAGGAAGGCCCATAGGCTGGTGCAGAAAGGGCAAGGGCAAGATATGGCCCATGTGATAGCCAATGGAGCTGGGGCCTCTAAGCCCTTCTAAACAGGGGTTAGGAGCTTGGCTTTTTAAGAAGGGGAGGGGCATGGGCTGATTTCAGTTTTAAATAGATCTCTCTGGCAAATGTGGGCAGGAGAGGGAGCAGGGAGACCAGTTGGGAGGCTATGGCTGAAATCGGGATGGCGACATTGTGAACTTGCTTGCAGGGCCTCATTTGCAATGTCCTTTCAGGGAACAGAAAACAGCTGAGGAATGTCCAAGGAGTGAGGTGCAGGCTGATATCCTCCTCCTGCTAGAAGTACCATCCACGTGAGATTGCTGAGATCAGAAGGGATGCATGGCCTTTGCCAATCAGTTTGCTCATCTGTAAAATGGGCTTTATAATGCATAATCTGCAGAACTGTGGCAAGGATCAGCAATGTATGAAAAGCTCCTAGTCCACACCCAGCAATAATCATTTGATGTCCAAGCAAATCTGTTGTTAACTCATATAAGCAGATCAGGTATCCATGACTACTTTCCACAGATGTGGGAAGGCAAAATATTACCTTTTAATTGCTCTCAAGACATAATAGAACCCATTTTGTATTTGAATTGATGTATATGGAGCTATTGCAGTTACTGAAATAATTTATTTTTCAGCTGCTCTTCAGTCTCCAAATCTTCTTAGCTCCTATTTCTCTCTTGCTTCCCACATTTGTAGGACTTTTAATATGCACTGCTTCAAACTGCCTTCCAGAAAGATAGTGCCAAATCGTATAAGAATGTCCTACTCCTTTTTTTAATTGAGATATAATTCACATACCATGAATTCATCCTTTCAAAGTGTACAATTCAGTGGTTGTCTAGTATATTCACAGAGTTCTGCAACTATCACCACTAATTAATTCAGAACATTTTCATCACCCTATAAAGAAATTCTGTGCCCATCAGCAATCACTCCCCACTTCCCCCTCCCTACAGCCCCTGGCAACCACTAAGCTGCTTTTTGTCTCTATGGATTTGCCTCTTCTGGACATTTCATATAGATGGAATCATACAATATGTGGCCTTTTCCATCTGGCTTCTTCCATTTAGCATGTTTTCAAGGTTCATTCATGTTGTAATTAACTCCTATTTTTGAGCTATATATTTATTTATATATTTCAAAATAGGAATTTGTTTGCATAGTAGTTATAGTAAGTAGAACATTCTACCAATATGTTTTATTTTATCACAAGGGAGAATATGTGTTCGGTCAGTCAGAGTTTATTGATGTATTCTCATTACCTTATTGGATCTTACAACTATAATATTCTCTTTTAGGTACCACTGCAGTATTACCATCAATGGTTTTCTTTTTCCCATTTGTTTTGGAGCTGTCTCCCTTGTTCTTAGTTCATTTTTTCCTTTCCTTCTTTCTAGTCTGGTGCAGGGCTGGCATACTGCAGCCCACAGTCCAAATGTGACTTGCCACCTATTTTTGTAACCAAAGTTTTATTGGAACATGGCCATCCCCATTCATTTACATATTGTCTATGTCTGGTTTTACATTAAAACAATAATGTTGACTTATTGCAACAGAGATCATACGGCTCACAAAGCTTAAAATATTTATAACAAGTTTGCTGATCCCTGGTCTAATGTCTGACTGAGGATAGGACCTCAGTGTTTATTTGGTTTTAATCAGAATGATTTGTGTCTCATCCTGGCTTCTCTGGGCTGGGGCCGCTCACAGACAGAACCATGAAGATGATGAAAGCATTTGTTAAAATAGCACTTTTCCTCTATATGAGAGGGTAAAAATATTATTTCAATGAAAAAAAGTTAGAATATTTTTAATATTCCAAGACTATTGGTGAATGTAACTGTTACCTGAAGTATTGCAAATATCATATTGTAAGCACACACACACATGCACACACACACACATGCATACCACCCAATGACACATGCATGTGTATCAAACTTGATGGTGGGTAAATTACTTAAACCTTCCTAAACTCAGAAATTGCTGGGTTCCAGGAGCTCCAGCTATAGGCTTCGGTGATTGTCCCGTTTGGACTCCCGTTATGATCAGGACCCACATGTCTGGAGTCTTGTAGTAAACACCAGTCAATTTTTGTTATTGTCTCTTCTGCTTTTCTGCCAGTGCCAACTGCCCCCTTTTATCTGGGCTGAGACGTTACCTCAAAGCAACCTATTTGGCTTGGATGCTTCTTTCTTCCTTTCCTCTTCAAATTTGAGGGGCAACAAAGACTTTATGGTCATATTAGCCATCGTGTTTTCTAAACAAACTTGAAACATGGTCTTGTTTAATTTTTTCTATTTCCAGATGCCTCCCTTGTAAACCTTCCCCCTTTGATAGCAAACTCTGTATTGACCTCCTTGTAGCCCTGGCTCATGTTTCCCATGTGCCCCATTCTCTTTACATTCTCATCTTCCCCACCAGTCTTTGAGCCTTTGAGGAAAGAGACTGTTTTCTTTTCCCATCTGTGCTCCCAATGCCTAATGAAGAGTGTGGTACTCACAAGGTGCTGAACAAATGTCAGTTGAATGCCTGCATGCATGCACTTAAAACTTCAAGAATTTTCCTTCATATATGCTGTTGTATTCACCCATAACTTCCTTATATTAACATTGCTTTTAAACAATAATTTATGAAAGATCCAGATGTCTATCTTCAGCAAGGATATTGCCTACCCTTTCATCCGTCCATTCAACTGTCATTAGCAAAACAACTATGTTCCCTGTAAAATACACAAAATTGTGCCAGGTCAGGCGACAGATACTACACAAAGAATCAAAATACAAACACACGTATATATACATTTATAAAATATGATAAGAGCTCAGAGGGAAAATGATTTGGTGTTGTGGAAGAATCTATATGAAGAAAAACTGATTTAAAATTGAGGAATGTGAATGTTAGGGTGTTGACTGGAAAAGAAAATTCAGTTTAGATGGTTCGAATGAAAATTTGTTGATGAAGGGGCTACTTTCAGAGGTGGGTCAGTGTTAAGGGAACACAGGAGAGATGCTGACGTGCCCAGAGACTTGCATCAGCTGTAGGAACAAGGGAACAGAATGTGGCACCAGGGCTTACTGAGAGCTGGAGTCCTGGTACTAGTGGGAGGAACTCACTCCCAGAATGGCACCCAAGTAGGAAAGCGGATGAAAATACCTGGATGTCCATTACCTGCAGCCTTCAGATTTTTTACCAATGCTGCCTAATGGCCAAACCCAACCTAGAGCCAAGCAGCAAGGGTGCTGGAGTCACACTGACACATGGGGATGGGGCACACAGCAGGGGAGAGAGGGGTGGAAAATGGATAAGGAAGCAGAGCACGGCCTGGGCAACATAGTGAGACCCCATCTCTACAAAAAATTAAAAATAAAAAAAATTAGCTGGGCGTGGTGGGACCCATAGTCCCAGCTACTTGGGAGGCTAAGTCTGGGAGGTTCAGATATGATTGAGCTGCTGCACTACTGCCTGGGTGACAGAGTGAGACCCCATCTCAAAAGAAAAGAAAAAAAAAGCAGAGCAGGAAAGGAAATGGGAAGTTAAGAAAAGTCTTTTTAGGGTGTGATATTTAGGTCATGATACGAAACATAAGAGTTTAGTGGTAGGGGGAGGATATTTCCAGTTAGAGGGAACAGACTGTGTGGAATCTCTGTGCAGGGAAAATGATTTGGGGATCACTGTGGCTAAGGCAAGGTGAACAAGGTGAGAGGATGAGGTAGGCAGGGTCCAGGTCATCAATGCCATGTAGTTGTTGAAGCAAGTTTGATTGTTATCCCCAGAGCAGTGGGGATCTGTTAAAGAGGGCTGAACAGGAGACAATCTGATCCTGGTGTGCAGCAGTCTGGAGAGAAACAGTGAGGGCTCAGTCAAGGGTGGGGCAGAAGAATGATGAACTCGTTCCCCTATAATGTGGAATCACCCACCCTACCTACTTAGGTATTATTAGGCCACTTCCAGAAAGATTGCACAGTCATGTGTCACTTAACGACGAGACTACGTTCTGAGAAATGCATCATTAGGCAATTCTATGATTGTGCGAACATAGAGTGAACTTACACAAACCTAGATGGTGCAGCCTGCTACACACCTAGGCTGTATGGTAGAGCCTATTGCTCCTAGGATACAAACCTGCACAGCATGTGACTGTACTGAATACTGCAGGCAACTGTAACACAATGGTATTTGTGTATCTAAACATAGAACAGATACAGTACGAATATGGTATATAAGATTAAAAATGGTACACCTGTAAAGGGCAGCTCTATTATAATCTTATGGGAACATGTCATATATGCAGTCCCTCACTGATCAAAACGTTGTTATGTGGTGCATGATTGCACTTTGTCTTAATTTCACTGACAGATGTAAAATAAGATAAGAGCATTTATTCAAGAGTAGATTACTTACATTTTTAATCTATTCATTGTCATATAATTGTAAATTCCTCTGTAGTTTAGCCAGCATAGACTTTATTTATTTATTTATTTATTTATACAGGGTCTTGCTCTGTCACCCGGGCTGGGGTGCAGTAGCGCAATTACGGCTCACTGCAGCTCTGATCTCTAAGGCTGAGGCAATCCTCCCACCTCAGCCTCCCGAATAGCTGGGACCACAGGCACGCACCACCACACCTGGCTGATTTTTTTTGTTTGTTTATTTGTTTTGTGTTTGTTTTGTTTTTGTTTTTTGGTTTTTGTTTTTGTTTTTGTTTTGGTAGAGACAAGGTTTCACCATGTTGCCCAGGTTGGTCTCAAACTCCTGGACTCAAGTGATCCTCCCGCCTCGGCCTCCCAAAATACTGGGATTACAGGCGTAAGCCACCACATCTGACTGAACTTCTTTATTTAAAATCTGGAAAGGATGATATCCTTAGCAAACGATTTCTAAACCTTGGCACTACTGGCATTTGGGGCCTGATAATTCTCTGTTGTGGGCTGTCCTTTGCCCTCTAGGTGTTTAGCAGCATTCCTAGCCTCTACCCATTACATGCCAGTAACATCCACCCCCCAAACTATGACAACCAAAATGTCTCCAGGTATTGCTGAAAATCCCTGGGTGGCACAGTACCCCACCCCCACCCCAGTTGGGAACCACTGCAGTTTGGCACATACAATGGTGTTGATTTTCTTTTTGCCACGTGGGTTTATTATTTTGCACCTATTTTCCCAGGGATTTGGAATTCCCTGAAAACAGAGATGGTGCTTCATTCTTCTCCCTGACTGCATTTGCTATGAACACAATAAGCAACATATTAGGAGATCAATACATATTTGCAGGAAAAGTGAATGAACAATGAATAGATCTTAAAGGTGACACAACCATGAACATGGGATTAGGATTCAAGGAAACTTAAGTCATTCTCTCACTGGTGATTACTCTAATTAAGGATAAGATCACTAGAAAGAGTATGGAAGGAAGTTATTAGAGACTTTCCAAGCTGCATAAAATATTACTATTTTATACATAATTTAAATTAATCAATTACACTTTACAAAGTCATTAATTGTCTGGATTAACTTCTCTAGTCAGATTCTGCTAATCAGTTTCTCTGATCTGTATCTCCTTGAATTGAGGAAATGTGACAGCTGACATCTGAGCTTTTGAACCAAAATTTGGATCAAATTCTGGCAACCTGGGTGATATCAGCCAAAAGGTATAACATGCCTGAATTTCAGTTTCCTCATCTGTAAAATGATGATGGTGATACCTATTTCACCATTAAATTAAAAACTGTGATAATGAATGTAAAGGGCAAATTCTAAACTGTAAAGCATTATATCAACATTTATTATCATTAATAAGAGTTAATCAGAGGTCATTAGGGAGTCCTGTTTGATTTTTATGTCTTCCTTAAAAAGTTGTTTATTTTTTAAGTTGTTTAACTTGCATTTATACTACATTTTAGGGGGGAAAATTCCTGTTAGGAAGAAAAGTGGTTTTTTGCCTTTCTTTAGATAGAAGTGGTTTTTGGGCCGGGTGCAGTGGCTGAGACCTGTAATCCCAGCACTTTGGGAGGCTTAGCCGAGAGGATTGTTTGAGCCCGGGAGACCAGCCTGGGCAATATAGTGAGATCTTGTCTCTATTTTAAAAAGAAAAGAAGGAAAAGAAGAGAAGAGAAGAGAGGAGGGGAGAGGAGGGGAGGGGAGGGGAGGGGAGGGGAGGGGAGGGGAAAGAGAAAAGAAAAGAAAAAAAGAAAAAACAAAAGAAAAGAGAGTGGTTTTAATTTTCTTAAAATAATTCTTTTGGTTATGCAAGTAGTACGTGGAAACATTCTTATTATACAAGATTCAAATTTAAAAATATATATAAAGTAGATTCATTTTAAAAAAATAGATCCCTCATTACCCCCACTATTACTATACACTCAAGGGAAACCAGTTTTAACAGTTTGGTGTTTCAGTTAATTTTATATGCTTTAACGTACATTTGTTTTTAACATAGCTAGGATTATATATTTTCTACTGTGGTATCTTTTTTCAGTCTTAAAAAATTTTGCCATCATTTTCTAATAAATGGTAGGTTATTGAGATAAATATAGTGTTTCTTTTTTAGACTTACCAGCCTATTCCTTGTCTAAGTTAACTGTCCACAATAAACCTGTATCTTTTCCTACTGTCTTAGAACAGTTTGAGAACATCAAATGTGTTGTGTGGACTCTGGGAGCTTGTTGAATTACACTTGTATTTTTCTATTTTTTTTTTTTTTTACTTTAAGTTTTAGGGTACATGTGCACAACGTGCAGGTTAGTTACATATGTATACATGTGCCACATGTGCCATGTTGGTGTGCTGCACCCATTAACTCATCATTTACATTAGGTATATCTCCTAATGCTATCCCTCCCCCCTCCCCCCACCCCACAACAGGCCCCGGTGTGTGATGTTCCCCTTCCTGTGTCCATGTGTTCTCATTGTTCAATTCCCACCTATGAGTGAGAACATGTGGTGTTTGGTTTTTTGTCCTTGTGATAGTTTGCTCAGAATGATGGTTTCCAGCTTCATCCATGTCCCTACAAATGACATGAACTCATCCTTTTTATGGCTGCATAGTATTCCATGGTGTATATGGGCCACATTTTTTTAATCCAGTCTATCATTGTTGCACATTTGGGTTGGTTCCAAGTCTTTGCCATTGTGAATAGTGCCACAATAAACATACATGTGCATGTGTCTTTATACCAGCATGATTTATAATCCTTTGGGTATATACCCAGTAATGGGATGGCTGGGTCAAATGGTATTTCTAGTTGTAGATCCCTGAGGAATCGCCACACTGACTTCCACAATGGATGAACTAGTTTACAGTCCTACCAACAGTGTAAAAGTGTTCCTATTTCTCCACATCCTCTCCAGCACCTGTTGTTTCCTGACTTTTTAATGATTCTAACTGATGTGAGATGGTATCTCATTGTGGTTTTGATTTGCATTTCTCTGATGGCCAGTGATGATGAGCATTTTTTCATGTGTCTTTTGGCTGCATAAATGTCTTCTTTTGAGAAGTGTCTGTTCATATCCTTCACCCACTTTTTGATGGGGTTGTTTGTTTTTTTCTTGTAAATTTGTTTGAGTTCATTGTAGATTCTGGATATTAGCCCTTTGTCAGGTGAGTAGATTGCAAAAATTTTCTCCCATTCTGTAGGTTGTCTGTTCACTCTGATGGTAGTTTCTTTTGCTGTGCAGAAGCTCTTTAGTTTAATTAGATCCCATTTGTCAATTTTGGCTTTTGTTGCCATTGCTTTTGTTGTTTTAGACATGAAGTCCTTGCCCATGCCTGTGTCCTGAATGGTAATGCCTAGGTTTTCTTCTAGGGTTTTTATGGTTTTAGGTCTAACATTTAAGTCTTTAATCCATCTTGAATTAATTTTTGTATAAGGCGTAAGGAAGGGATCCAGTTTCAGCTTTCTACATATGGCTAGCCAGTTTTCCCAGCACCATTTATTAAATAGGGAATCCTTTCCCCATTTCTTGTTTTTGTCAGGTTTGTCAAAGATCAGATGGTTGTAGATATGCAGCATTATTTCTGAGGGCTCTGTTCTGTTCCATTGGTCTATATCTCTGTTTTGGTACCAGTACCATGCTGTTTTGGTTGCTGTAGCCTTGTAGTATAGTTTGAAGTCAGGTAGCGTGATGCCTCCGGCTTTGTTCTTTTGGCTTAGGATTGACTTGGTGATGTGGGCTCTTTTTTGGTTCCATATGAACTTTAAAGTAATTTTTTCCAATTCTTTGAAGAAAGTCATTGGTAGCTTGATGGGGATGGCATTGAATCTATAAATTACCTTGGGCAGTATGACCATTTTCATGATATTGATTCTTCCTACCCATGAGCATGGAATGTTCTTCCATTTGTTTGTATCCTCTTTTATTTCATTGAGCAGTGGTTTGTAGTTCTCCTTGAAGAGGTCCTTCACGTCCCTTGTAAGTTGGATTCCTAGGTATTTTATTCTCTTTGAAGCAATTGTGAATGGGAGTTCACTCATGATTTGGCTCTCTGTTTGTCTGTTATTGGTGTATAAGAATGCTTGTGGTTTTTGCACATTGATTTTGTATCCTGAGACTTTGCTGAAGTTGCCTAATAGCTTAAGGAGATTTTGGGCTGAGACAATGGGGTTTTCTAGATATACAATCATGTCATCTGCAAACAGGGACAATTTGACTTCCTCTTTTCCTAATTGAATATCCTTTATTTCCTTCTTCTGCCTGACTGCCCTGGCCAGAACTTCCAACACTATGTTGAATAGGAGTGGTGAGAGAGGGCATCCCTGTCTTGTGCCAGTTTTCAGAGGGAATGCTTCCAGTTTTTGCCCATTCAGTATGATATTGGCTGTGGGTTTGTCATAGATAGCTCCTATTATTTTGAGATACGTCCCATCAATACACTTGTGTTTTTCACAATGGCACTATCAGACAATCTAAAAATTTTGAAAATACAACTCGTAGGCCAGGTGCGGTGGCTTACACCTGTAATCCCAGCAATTTGGGAGGCCAAGGCAGGCAGATTACCAGAGGTCAGGAGTTCAAGACCAGCCTGGTCAATATGGTGAAACCCCGTCTCTACTAAAAATACAAAAATTAGCCGGGCGTGGTGGCATGCACCTGTAATCCCAGGTACTCGGGAGGCTGAGGCAGGAGAATTGCTTGAGCCCAGGAGGCGGAGGTTGCAGTGAGCCGAGATTGTCCCACTGCACTCCAGTCTGACTGACAGAGTGAGACTCTGTCTCAAAAAAAAAAAAAAAAGAAAATACAACTTGTAAGAGGAGTTGGCATTGATGTTAGTTGGTGAGTTCCCATAATGAAAGGCACATAGAAAACCGTCAATTGTATTTGACATTCAGGTTTTCAAATCTCATATGAATGCTGCCATTGCCCATTGTTGGAAAGTAACATACGTTTCCCATTCACTTTTGTGTGAAGGCATTGTGAAGTGTAAGTTCTTTGGAGTGCTGTATTTGTGAGTCAGTGTGGGTATGTAATCCCTATAAAAATCTAATGAGGTTTATTACACTGATGGCAGAATATACTTAATTATTAACCACCTTAATGTTTGGTTTGGTGTGGTTACTTTCATGTATTTTAATTTTATAGCTATGTAAAAACGGGATAAAGTAGAGAACTCTGAAATAAAGCAGAATGAATTGTATTTTATTCTTTTTATAAAAAATAAATATTTTTTATTTGTAGCAAAATATTGATCTATTTTGAAGTCAAAAATTTTTCATCCAGTTGATGGGAAAGCTGCTTTTATATCAGCAAGAATATCTTTCTGCCAATAGGAGTGCCATTTTTTTTTTTAAAAAAAGAGCTACAAGTCTGTTTTTAATCTCACATTTAGTTAAGGAACAATTTTGATGGAGGCAGAGGATTGCCAAAGGAAAATGCTTTCCTGCTGCTAAAGAAATGATGAAGCAGGCACTGTGTTTATTTTTATAACAATGTATTTTGATCCTGTGACAAATGTTTCACCATAGCTTTAACATTTTTCCTATTCTAAACTAAATTGTGTATGTTAACATTCTGATCTGTCTCAACTTCTAAGAACACTAGGATGTATTGTTGGTGTTGAGGACTTTTCTTTCTGATTTCCTGTACATTTAATTCAATTACATGGTTGTTGAGTGTCTCACATTTGCAAAGTACCAGCTAGATGCTATTGCGTGATAGAAGGACAATTAAGCCAACAGCTCTCCATCTGGGGGAGGCAAACTCATCCCCAAGTAACTTAGGTACAAAGAAGAGCATAATAAGTTCTATAAGAGAATTAGAAAAAAAGGTGATGAGGAAAACAAGGAGGGAAGTAAATTTAAATAAGGATGGTCCTGCAGGTCTTCTTGGAAGAGGTGAAAATAGAGATTTACATTAAAAAATGGATAAATTTAATAGACTGGTATGAAAGTGCGGGGGTTGGAGAACAAATATTCCTAGATAAACTGAAAATCTTGAAATACGGCACCAAGATGACACTGTGGCTGTCTATTTAAGAATGTAGTAATGGGAACAGAACTCCCATTACTGTACTGTCCAGTATGGCCAGCCACTAGCTGTCCAATGTGGCTATTCAGATTTGAATTAAATTAAATACAGCTAAAAATTCAGTTTCTCAGTCACGCTAGCAACATTTCAAGTGCTTAATACCCATCAGGGGCTAGGGAGTGTCCAAGAAGTGGTGGAAAGATTGTTAATCAGTGTATCTCAAACTTTAGCATGCACCTGGAGAGCTTGTTAAAACACCAAGTGCTGGCACCTACCCCCAGAAATTCTGTGTATGTAGTTCTGGGGTAGAACTTGCAATTCTGCTTGTCTAACAAGCTCCCAAGTGATGTTGATGCTGCCAGGCAGGGCCACACTTTGAACAGTGCTTCCCAAATGATTACTGTTTTAAATTTTTGATTGATCATATACTGATACATATATTTTTCAGCAGTAAAAGTAAATTACTAGAAAAAGTATAAAAAAATTATTTTAAAAGCTACAAAATTTTAAAACTATATTACTAGATTCAACAGCTGCATAATTACATCTCAATAATATAATCAGAACAAATGTGGGAAAAAATAAAAGAATGCCTAGGAAAGTTTCTTAATGACTACTCCCTATTTCTCTATGTATCTCCATCATGAACCATACCAAGGGGTTCACTGACCACACTGGCCCATGGGCTACACTGTTGTAATCTGAATATCGGCTTGAGGATCCTGCACTTCATGCTGTTGGTAATAGCAATTCCTCGCATCTTTTGAGGAAGAAAATGATGTAATCTAAATCATAGGAAGAGAAACGAGGTGGCAATGGAGAGAAGTAATGAAGAAAGGATGCTGCCCAAGCCAGGGAGACCAATTCCAAGGCCATGACAAAATCCAGGCAGGAGGAACTAAGGGCAGCAGACAGGAAGGGTCAGATGCCAAACACATTGAGGTCATAGAATTAACAGGTTGGGCAGCTAATTGGATGTGGGGTGTGAGGAAGAAAAGAGATTTCATGATGACTTGGTGGTTTCGATCCTGAGCAATTGACAGGGTGGCAATGGCATTAACCAAAATATGAAATTCAAGAAGCACCTGAATCACTTTACGCTGAGATGCAGATGCAAATTCTTTTGTTATCCCTGAGGCCGAATTTATGCTTCATTCATCTGTGTGGACTCGTGTTTCAGAGGTGTACTTTATAAGTCATTGTTCCACACACAAAAAAGCATCCTGATGGGTGAGTGACTCATACACAGATTATTTGCATGTGAGATGGGCATTTAAAATGGCAAAGATAAATGATTTTCGAGCAATCCAATGTACTGTATTAGGAAAAGTACTGTACTACTTGCAGATATAGAAGTGGTCCAGAGTTCTTAAAACACCTTTAGAGCTTTATAGAACAACTTAATCTTTTGATATTTTGAAAATGTACTATTGCTTTACATATGGAAAATCATATCTCCAAGAACAACTAATAACACTAATCAAACATATTGGAATGTATTACCAGTGATCCAAAAGATCATCCTAAATACCACTTCTTTACATGTAGAGGTGTAGTGATGGAAGTCATTAGAAAGCTGCTATTTTAAACTCACAAAAGCAAATGTGGGTTTGAAATTACCTTTGAACTTGACAAGAGTTGTAGAATATTTGGGGACTTCAGCAACAATGAATTAATGTCATATGATGCACTAGAAAGACTCTGAGAAATATTCTCAGGTCACTAAAAAGAATTTGCTGTTTTTCTTTCGTGTTCAATATCCATAACACATTTATCAAATTTAAACCTACAAACAGCAATGTGAGCCCTCTTTCTTTGAGGTCACCATCTTAAGAATATTATTTTCAAGGAGCCTGCACATCACAAGGTATACTCTGGGGATATCACTTCCCTAGGTGTTTGAGGCAAATTCCCATGAAGCTAGGAAAGGAGATTTTATTTCATATATAACTCTTACTCCTTACACTTTTTTAAAAGTGGAAAGTGCATTCATTGTTCATTTCCATCACTGAAAACCCATATATTCACAAACTAAAGGAGATTTGATATTTTAGAACGTCATTTTGATTAACTCAGGCAAAAGAATGATTCTCTTTTTCCCCTTCACTTATTTAAGCCACTTCAATTCTTAATTCTCAGCTTAAACTGTAAACCAGGGGTCCCCAACCTCCGGTACTGGTCCATGGCCTGTTAGGAACTGGGCCACACAGCAGGATGTGAGTGGCAGGCCAGCAAGCATTACCGCCTGAGCCCTGCCTCCTGTCAGATCAGCTGCAGCATTGGATTCTCATAGAAGTGTGAACCCTATTGTGAACTGCGCACAAGAGAGATCTAGGGTGAGCACTCCTTATGAGAATCTAACTAATGCCTGATGATCTGAGGTGGAACAGTTTCATCTTGAAACCATCCCCCTACCACCACATCTATGGAAAAATTGTCTTCCACAAAACTGGTCCCTGGTGCCAAGAAGTTTGGGGACCGCAGCTGTAAACACACAATCTGGTGTAAAGGAACTCAGAAATGCATTGTCACTTCTTTCATCTGTGTTTCTTTGAGTCTGGTTGGAGTCATTGCTTCTCTTCTTCCCAACTCTATTTAAAAATATACTCCTGGCTGAAATTAATGTTTCAACAATTAGTTTAGCTTAACTCCCAAAACAATTTAAAAGATTTATCTCTCTATTTAGGACTAAGTGCCTAGATTAAGCTTTTTACTTCTTTCTGATGCTGCCTGCAGTGTATACAAATACAATCCCTACTTTCAATTCTCCACACCTCCACACCCCTCCCACCATCAGAGCCCTGGTGATGGATAGAAATTAATGAGATAAATTCTGAAAGCCACAGGATGGAGAGGATATCTAATTTTCTCAGCTAATGGACACTTGAAAGACTATTAGGAGCTGGGCTCATGTTATGAGTACATGAATAAAGAAGGGCTCTCTGGCCTGGCATGGTGTCTCATGCCTATAATCCTGGCACTTTGGGAGGCTGACACAAGCAGATCACCTGAGGTCAGGAGATCGAGACCAGCCTGGCCAACATGGTGAAACCCCGTATCTACTAAAAATACAAAAGTTAGCTGGGCGTGGTGGCGTGCACCTGTAGTCTCAGCTACTCAGGAGGCTGAGGCAGGAGAATCGCTTGAGCCTGGGAACCTGGGAGGCGGAGGATGCAGTGAGCCAAGATCACACCACTGCCCTCCAGCCTGGGCAACAGAGCAAGACTCCATCTCAAAAAAAAAAAAACAAAGAAAAGAAAAATAGGACTCTCTAGAAATTGTTGCTCTTAAAATTGAGGCTTCCCGAGAGCCCAGTCTTGATCCTCACATTTTACTCTCTTTACCCCTCAGCCTACAACATGCTCCAATAACCTCCAACTTCCAAAATAAGCAAACAAGCAAGTACTCATATACCTCTTCCTCAATCCTTCCAGCTTTAGCCCTGTTGCTCACCCAGCTTTCAAGAGAAATCTGGTTGCATTCTAGAAATTATGGACTATCATTGTCTCCACTTCCCCTACCTTCCATTCACTCTTCTACCTTATCTGGCTTTCATCCCACAGCTTTACTGGAGCTACTTTTGCCCACATTGTTGAAAACCTGCCATATTGTCCAATCCAATGTCCTCTTCTCTGAGCTTTTCCCAACTGACCTCGAAATAGACTTAACTTTTCTGACAATTCCTTTCTATCTACCTCACCCAGGTTTTTATTATATGGCCTTCTCAAAGTTTCCTACCTCGCCAGGCGTGGTGGTTCATGCCTGTAATCCCAGCACTTTGGGAGGCCAAGGCAGGAGAATTACTTGAGCCCAGGAGTTCAAAACCAACCTGGACAACACGGGGAGACCTCGTCTCAACAAAAAGTTATCCAGGTGTGGTAGTGCATGCCTGTAGTCCCAGCTACTCGGGAAGCTGAGGTGAGAGAATCCACCAAGCCTGGGAGGTTGAGGCTGCAGACAGCCATGATCACACTACTCTAGCCTGGGTGACAGAGTGAGACCTTGTCTAAAAAAAATTTAAAATTCCTTCCACTTCTTGGACTGCTCTTTCTCATTTCTTTTGCTTACCATTTTCCTTTGTGAAATTATTTAAAGTTGCTGTTTTCCAGGGTGTGACCCCAGCTGCTTTCTAGTTCTTGCTAGAACTAGATGGAAGGTGATAACCTCTTCCATCCCCTTGGCATCTGCCATGACCTATGTGCTGCACACTCTCAATTCAGTATGTTTTACTCTCGTTTGGTTTGAATTCCAAGTGGGTACACCACAGGCACTCAAACTCAACATGTAAAACTTAATTCTTTATTTCTCTGTTTGCTCTTGTATTAGTTTCCTATTGACACTGTTACAGATTAATACAAATTTAGTGGCTTAAAACATAACAAGAGATCCAAAATAGCTTGGCATTATTGCCTTGCTTCTGGAGGCTCTAGGGGAGAATCTGTTTCCTGGCCTTTTCCAGCTTCTAGTGGTCACCTGTATTCCTTGGTTCTTGGTGCCTTCCTCCATTTTCAAGACCAATACTAAGGTGTCTTTAAATCTCTCTAACTACTGCTTCTGTCATCATATCTCTTTCTCTACCCCGACCTTCCTGCCTTACCCTTAAAATACCTTTGTGATGACATTGGGCCCACCTGAATAATCCAGGATCATCTTTCTATCTCAAGAGCCTTAACTTAATTACATCTGCAAAGACCTTTTTGCCATGTAAGGTAATGTAGGGAAGAGAAAGAAATCCCTTTTCCTTCTACTCTTTTCAATTCCAGGCTGGGACCCTGTTACAAGAGACACATTAACAAGAGACAAACAAACAGATATTTATTAATATATATATCTCATATATACGGTCATGCACCATATAATGACTTTTTGGTCAACAATGGACCACATATACGATGGTGGTCCCATAAGATTATAATGGAGCTGAAAAATTCCTATCACCTACTGACCTCATGGCTGCCATAATGTCATAGCTCAACACATTCCTCACGTGTCTGTGGTGATGCTGGGTTAAACAAACCTGCTGTACTGCCAGTCGTATAGAAGTCTAGCACATACAATTATGTACAGTACATAATACTTCATAATGATAAGAAATTGTTACCAGTTTATGTATTTATTATACTATGCTTTTTATTTTAAAGTATACACCTTCTACTTATTAAAGAAAAAAAAGTTAACTGTAAAACAGCCTTAGGCAGGTCCTTCAGGAGGTATTTCGGAAGAAGGCATTATCATAGGAGATGACAGCACCACGCATGTTATTGCCTCTGAAGACCTTCCAGCAGAACAAGATGTAAAGGTGTAAGACGGTGATATTGACGTTCCTAACCCTGTGTAGGCCTAGGCTAATGTGCGTGTTTGTCTTCATTTTTAACCAAAAAAAGTTTAAAAAGTTAAAAAAAATAGATTTGGGAAGCTGAGGCGGGTAGATCATGAGGTCAGGAGTTCAACACCAGCCTGACCAACATGGTGAAACCCCGTCTCTACTAAAAATACAAAAATTAGCCAGGCGTGGTGGCACACGCCTGTAATCCCAGCTACTCAGGAGGCTGAGGCAGGAGAATCACTTGAACCTGGGAGGTGGAGGTTGCAGTGAGCCAAGATCGCGCCACCGCACTCTGGCCTGGGCAACAAGAGTGAAACTCCGTTAAAAAAAAAAAAAGAAAGAAAAAAAGAAAAGAAAAGAGCTTATATAATAAGAATATAAAGAAAAAAAGGCCTGGTGTGGTGGCTCAAGCCTGTAATCCCAGCACTTTGGGAGGCCGAGGCGGGCGAATCACGAGGTCAGGAGATCGAGACCATCCTGGCTAACACGGTGAAACCCCGTCTCTACTAAAAATACAAAAAAATTAGCCGGGCGTGGTGGCGGGCGCCTGTAGTCCCAGCTACTCAGGAAGCTGAGGCAGGAGAATGGCATGAACCTGGGAGGCGGAGCTTGCAGTGAGCCACAATAGTGCCACTGCACTCCAGCCTGGGCGACAGAGAGACTCGTCTCAAAAAAATAAATAAACAAACAAACAAATAAAATAAGTACGTAACTTCTCCAGGCAGATTTCTCCTCAGTGAAACCTTGCCTCACTCCCCAGGTAGACTTGACAGCTCCTTTCTCTGTGATCCTGTTGCTCCTTGTGTGTACATTTCTTTGCCCTAGAAATAACCTCGTTGCAAAGCCTTTGGCTGTTTCCATATGTATTTATTTCCCAGAGATTTTAGAGAGAAGGAATCATGTACCTTTCCATCTATGCATTCCCAGCACAGAGGAGTACAGTACATGGCAGATAGTAGCTGCTTAATATATATAGAAAGAGAGTAAATCATTGGAAGTAAGCAAATAAGCTGGTATACCAGTTGCCACATTCTCCACCTGGAAAACTTAACTCATTTAACTGTTTATTTTCCTGTTTTCTTTTTTTATTTTTAAAACTTTTTTAGAAACTGGGTCATGCACTGTCACCCAGCCTGGGACTACAGGAGTGCACCACCATGCCCAGCTAGTTTTTAAATTTTTTGTAGACACAGGGGTCTCACCATGTTGCCCAGGCTGGTCTTGAACTCATGGGCTCGAGTGATCTTCCCACCTGAGCCTCCCAAAGTGCCAGGATTACAGACATGAGCCACCACACCTGACCTCTTTTTCTGTTTTCTTATCTCTCATTCTGGACAATAAACTTAAAGTTAAGGACTGTGTCTAGTTTATTGTAATGTAACCCCAAAGTAGCATTTAGAACACTTTAGGTGAGCAATAATTGTGTGTGGTTGAATTGGATGCCTTTTTTCATCACCGTTGCAAGAACTTAATTCAAATAAAATGAAATAAAAATTTAATTCTGATGAGAAGCCTGACATTGGATATTCTGACTGTCCTGAATACTGGAATAGGCATCAAGCCTTCTACAGTCTGTCTGGATTCTGTAACTAACTTGCTCAGAATGACCTTAGATTAACCACTTAATGTTTTAAAATTTCATGACTTTATTTTAGAAACTTGCCTGCCCCTACCTTGGAATATTATCAAGATCAAACAGAATAGTGGTATTATCAAGATCAAACAGACAAAAAGGCACAAACTGCTACGTAAGAGCAATTTATGGTTATGATTTTGCTTTGAACAAAATGGTGAATTGCTTTTTTTGTGAGTTAAGACTCTTAGAAACCTCTCTTCATGCTGATGGAGCAGGAATAGAGGGCAAGCCTTAATACCTTTTTATGATCTGGATAGTACCTATAGGAATTCAATCTCTTCTGTCCAACTGATGCTTGTAATTCATGGCTAAGTATTCAAAAGAGAACAGGCTCCCTCCGTTATCTACCTGGCAGGAGCTGTTTGTGTAGGAACCTGAGGTTTAAAAGCCTTTGAAACTATTACTGATTAAATTAGCAAAAGAAATGCCTTTCTCCCTGAGGTCACCTGGTTTTCAATCAATCTTAATATATATGCTGACATTCTTGGGTCTCATTACCCACAACAAAGAATCCATAAGATTGCTGATCTTCAGGAAGGCCAAGGCTAGCTTGTAGGGTCCCATTTATTACAATCCCTTGACAGGTGGAAAGAATCTTACAATACCTCTGTCTGATGCAGGGGCTTCATTAATGTCTGTGTTATTCTATTTTATAATGCTTAATGCTATGCTTCCATTATGAGGTTTCTCAATGTGATATCTGAAAACAAATAATGCATTCATGACTCAATTAATGAACATTGGATTTGACCAGTACATAAAAATACATGGATACCCACTGTTTCCTTTCCCCTCCTCTCTCCAATGCCAAGAAGCAGCTAAAACTCATCTGATTTGTTTGGTCTTTGGTGTCTAATGTGGAGCAGTGTCTAATGTGAGGTTTCTTGGCCCATCTTCCTCTTTCTTTCCAATCCACCTTGCTTTTCCCTTCCCACCCAATTAACTCTTCTTGCAGCCCAGTTAATTATAGACATTTGCTTCTCATATGCATCCTTTCCAATCCCATTCTCTTCTTCATTCTTTTTCATTTCCAACTCCCTTCTGGTGACCTTTAATAAAAAACCTTTATTTGTGCACATTCTTGTGCCCTCTCCCCCTCCATCTCCCCTCCCCCTCCTCCCTCGCCCCTCCTTTATCCCTCCTCCCTCTTTTTCATTCTCCTCACTCCCATACTCATCCCCTGCTTTACTGCCCAATGCCATTCAGGATCTCCAAAAAACCCACTGATTATATAATTTGCTTCTTATTACAAAACAAAGCATTCTAGAGCTGGAGAAAAACTTTAAGATTATCCACATCAAACAGAAGAGGAGTTAGAATCACTTTATCAAAGAAAATAAATGCTATTGAGATTTGAAGTGGACTTAGATATAATAAAAAGCCAAGAACGCCAATCTTGAAAACTCTTGAAAGTGCTTAGAAGCCCCCTTCAGAATTTGACGAAAGACTTTGACTACCTCCATATTTTCTTCTGATGAAAGCTGCTTTTCCTGGAGTACCAGAATTCAAGGTACATTAATTTTAGAAAGTATTCCTGATATATTTTATTTTGCTGTTTTTCACAATTTTGCTTTTTATTTTCTCACAGCAAAGGCTAATTTTATTGTTACTTGTAAGCTGGCTGTGAAGGAACTTTTTAAAATAATGATTTATAAAATATATATTAGGATATACTGCAGCACCTCTGTGTAGTGGCATGGGAATACAAGTGCCATATCAGTTTGGTTAGCATAATCAATACTTATTAGATATGAGTTATCTGTTAAGCATAGGGTTAGGGTCCTAGGTTTCTCTGTAAGAAGTTAGGTTAGAGTCCCAGACAAGCAGAAGCTGGGTTAGAGGTCTGGGCTTCTTTGTTAGAAAGGTACCTGCAGGACTGGAAGATTTTTCATGGCTGTTTCTTTTGAGTAGGAATTTACTTCCTGACTACCTGGGCTGAAAATTTTTTTCTGGCACTTTGTGAGGTCTCTCTGTTTTCTTTATCTGATCCTTCATCTCCCATAGGAGCTTCTCAATTGACTGAGCCCCCTTTCTTGAACCCCTGCTCACTGTATGCTCCACCAACTCTGTCCACCTCCTTCTTGTTGGTACAATTTTGCTGAGGGTAATTTGGAACTTCAATAGCTTCTTTGGGAAACTTAAGATCTCCTCAAATTGGCACCTCTAAGACCTCTTCTTTCTTGTTACTTCTGTTCGTCCTTCTGAAGGAACTTTTAAGAGTGACTCTGAAACTCTTGAGCAAGTTTAGCTTAATTAGAACTTACATTTAAGCTTCCAAGATGGATCTTCCCAAAGACGAATGCTCATTTAGATGTGGAGGTTCCAGAGTGTACATTAATAATCACTCTTGGAGTTCTGTATCTTCTTTATTATTTGCATTTCATGCAACATGTGTTCCCTGTTCCGACCAACAAACTTAAACCTCTACTCTTGGCCTGTATGTGAGCTGGACCTGCTTATGGCCTATATCAACTTGACTCTTCTTTTTTACTTATTTTTGCAGTGGACTAAGGTAGAAGCCACATCCTTGATTTGACAAGAGGTTTCCAGTAAAGCAGAGCAGACTTAACTAATACATAACAAACAATACAACATAATTTACAAAACAAGATAAAATGTAACCAGGGGAAAAATCTAGTACCTAGGTTCAAAAAAAGATCAGCTGCACAACAGCAGAATCAGAGAAAGTTTGATTAACATCAGTTCTAGTGAAAAATATGTGGCAGTATCAGTGGAACGAAAGCTAAGATAAGACACATGTCACTTGGGAACCAAACAGGCGCTGCATTAACAGAATTATAGCACTAAAATGGAAAATACTAAATCTGCTCTTCTCTTCATTGGTCAGAACGCAATGGTTAAGGGAAGAGAGGTAAGAAATAGCCAGATTTGAAACACACAAACTCACACATGCACACACACATAATGGCTCTGTTAATTCATCAAAGGCAATACATAAATTTTCTGATTTATTTTTTAAATGGCATTTAGAGTGTTCCAAGGACTATTTAAACAGCTTTAACAGAACTATTCCACCTTAGTATCTGATAATAGGTTACATGTGCATTTCCTATACAATCTATTTAATAATTAATAAAGCACATTAAATACATTTAGAACTACATATTTCATTATCAATAATCATATCAGAATTACTTTTCAGTTTAAACTAAATTTTTAAAATATTTTAATGTACTTTCATTTACAGTTATCTTTCAGCATTTTTAGAAGTTTTAACTAATTTATTTTTTTAATCCTTCAAGTCCAATTGCATACTTATAGTTAATATATTTTAAAGATGAGCTACCACTCATTTAACCCTTCATATGTCCCTTCTGGCCTTCCAAACTCCCTTTTCACTACTTTATATGATTTTACCTCTCATGTCAAATCATTCAACATATCTCACCTACATATGTATTATACATATATATTTTTTATTTATACATATAGGTACAGATATATAATCAAATCATATGATGGAATTGTTTTAGCAATTTGTTGCTTTTTGCTTTTGAATTTAAATTTAAATATTTAATATAAATTTTAACTCAATTGTTATTTAAATTCTTATTTATTTGATCTATTTTTGAATTTGTATTTAAAATTTTACTTGTACTTATTTAAGTTTAATTTAGTTTAATTTAATTTCTATTTAATTTTTTTTGATTTTTAAAAAATTTTTTATTTCCATGGGTTATTCAGGGAACAGGTGGTATTTAGTTACATGAGTAAGTTCTCAAGTGGTGGTTTGTGAGGTTTCAGTGCACCCATCACCCAAGCAGTATACCCTGCACCCAATTTGTAGTCTTTTATCCCTCACCCCCTTCCCACCCTTTCCCCCTGAGTCCCCAAAGTCCATTGTGTCATTCTTATGCTTTTTGATCCTCACAGCTTAGCTCCCATTTATGAGTGAGAGCATACAATGTTTGGTTTTCCATTCCTGAGTTACTTCACTTACAATAATGGTCTTCAGTATCATCGAGGTTGCTGCAAATGCCATTAATTCACTCCTTTTTATGGCTGAGTAGTATTCCATCATATATATGATGAAATATATATATATACACACACACATATATACACATATATACACACACACATATACACACACACCCCACACTTTATTTATCCACTACTTGATTAATGGCCATTTGGGTTGGTTCCACATTTTTGCAATTGCGAATTGTGCTGCTATAAACATGCGTGTGCAAGTATCTTTTTCGTATAATGACTTCTTTTCCTCTGGGTAGATACCCAGCAGTGGGATTGCTGGATCAAATGGTAGTTCTACTTTTAGTTCTTTAAGGAATCTCCATAGTGGTTGTATTATACATTCCCACCAGCAGTTTTTATTCCATTTAAACCTTTAAGTTTTAAAATTTTTGGATTGCTTAATATACTAGGAAATGACTAATAATCAATTAAAAATAGATAAATGTGGCCGGGCGCGGTGGCTCATGCCTGTAATCCCAGCACTTTGGGAGGCCCAGGCAGGCGGATCACCTGAGGTCAGGAGTTCAAGACCAGCCTGGCCAACATGGTGAAACCCAATCTCTACTAAAAAAAAAAAAAAAAAAAAAAAAATTAGCCAGGCATGGTGTCAGGCGCCTGTAATCTCAGCTACTAGAGAGGCTGAGGCAGGAGAATTACTTGAACCTGGGAGGTGGAGGTTGCAGTAAGCTGAGATTGCACCACTGCACTCCAGCCTGGGCGACAAGAATGAAACTCCATCAAAAAAAAAAAACATAGATAAATGTGAAAAAATAGAAAGCGTCGTTTAAAACCATCCAGACAGCAACAGAAGAAATTGAAAAAATCCTGTTACATATAAATACCAATTTGAGGGGATGCAAAAATAGTTTTCCATATGAGAAGTTTATACTTCTCTTTTGCCAGACTTTTAGCATTTTTAGGATTCTTCTGCCTACTCTTAATTTACCTTATTTTGAGAAACTATATATTAGTCACTAAAATACAACATTCCACTTAAAACAATTAAACCTACAATAGGTAGACTCAGTGAATTTGGCTTCTTGCAACATTTGCTTTTGTCCAATTGGCTTCCTTGCCTGAAAGCTAGGTAGAAATCCTACTCTAAGGCTTTCAAGTATAAAAAGAATCTTTTTTTTTTTTTCTTGAGACAGAGTCTCTCTCTCGCCCAGCTGGAGTGCAGTGGCTCGATCTCGGCTCACTGCAAGCTCCGCCTCCCGGGTTCACGCCATTCTCCTGCCTCAGCCTCCCGAGTAGCTGGGATTACAGGCGCCCGCCACCACGCCCGGATAATTTTTTTGTATTTTTAGTAGAGACAGGGTTTCACCGTGTTAGCCAGGATGGTCTCGATCTCCTGACCTCGTGATCCACCCGCCTCAGCCTCCCAAAGTGCTGGGATTACAGGCGTGAGCCACCGCACCCAGCCAAGTATAAAAAGAATCTTAAGGAAGATAGTTCTGAGCCACTTTCCACAATTTTAAGAACAGATAAAAATAAATAGCTAATTATAATAAAATGAAGAATTTAGAGGAGCTGTGCAGATTAATTTCCCTCATAAGGAACACGAATATGAGGCACATGATTGATGAAAGGGACATTTCTCCTGGGTCTTAAAACTAATTGACTACCTACATAAACACTAGCCTTGATGAGTTTAGTCAGAAAACTATAACATATTTTTCAATAGGTGATCTTCCAATGAATAGATAAACTTTTGCATGCCTTCTTAAGATGGTAAAATTAGTTCCCTGGTATATACACTGGACTCACCTTCTGCATTGCATCACCTCTCTGAGATTTGCCCAATTTGGGGTCCAAAGTGCAAATGACCTCAGTCACCTCCCAGAACAAAGGACTCAACAACTTGGCATCCCTCTGAAACACAGAGTGAGGAGCCAGTGAGTGAAGCCATTGTGTGAAGCAGGTCCTCAAAGACTAATTCAATTTGAAGAAAGAAAATTAAAAACAGGATAGAGTGTTACATGAATGGGATCAACCTTAAGATCCTTCTTCATAAGCCAAATCTCACTGTTTTTAGTGTGTTCTCCACATTAATTCATGTAGCAGTGGCAACGTGCAGTTTGCAGTCTGAGGGAAGAGATGAGGGCGGACCCTGGCTGACATGTTGCCATAGAGATGACATTTGAGCTTCTTTGGAGTGGCGAATCTGATTAGTCAGTTCAGCGTTTCCCCTCATTTCACTTCATTACACAGGAAAAGAAACTCCTAAAAAGACTGTTTCATGTGTATTTGTATTTGATTAAAATATAAATATTTTTCCTGCCAATTCATGGAGGGAAATGGCAGGACAGTCAAAAGCTCAGCAGTATCATCTCAGCTAAGAGCTTACACAAAAATCCGTTTGCCCTGATGCCACAATGAATTGAAACATGAAACCAACAAGTCGAAACAAACAGCATACTTCATGCTAGAGTAGTCGTCACTCAATTATCCTTGCCTCCTTCTGTCCAGGCGGTATGAAGCCTCAGTGCAGGATTCAAAGTCTCCAGATATTTGCCTTGATTTGTTGGCCAGCTTTAGTTAATCTTTTTATTGAAAAGAACAGGAGTGGGAAAAGAAAATGAGGGAGTTAAACGTAATCTTCGTTTGCTTAGAAATGTGTTTGTTGATGGCCAAGCCAAATTGAAGGTATTTTTCAGTTCTTGTGTGCTTCTTTGAAGAAAAGAAAGAAAAAAATGGGTCCCAGTGGAAATGGGAAATGCTTTCTCATAGAAGGAGCTTTGCCGTCTCTGTGTTTCCGAGGGCATACAACAGTCTCAAGGCACAGAGGAAAGAGTGAGGACAGAGCTTGCTTCTCCCATGTCTCCCATCTAATGCCTTTGTTTGGTGGCCCTGATTGAATAACACGTATTAGTAAACAGCCAGTAGATGGCACTATATGGTTTACTGCCACATAGCCTACTGGGCTTTTTTTTGTTGTTGTTTGGGGTTTTTTTGTTTTGTTTTTTGTTTTGTTTTAAGGCGGTAGGATAAAGAGGGTTTAGCTCTTATTTTCAGCTTACTAGCCTAAGAGCTATCTGACTATCAATTCTGGCTGTTATAAAGTGCCATCATGGGTTATTTGGATACATTTTCTAAATAGGCAGAGCAGGAAAGAAAAAAGTAAAGTAATATATCTCTTTTAACAATTGCATGTCATGATATTGTGTAGCATAGTCTTGGTATCATTTTCAAGTTTTTGTAAACGATAGAAAATTAGACAAAAAAAGTAGATTCCACACTTTCATGTCCCCTCCTACATGTGTGCACACCCATTCACACATCACTGTTGGACAGTTCTCAGAAGTTTGTTGTCTCCATATACTTTGTTTTGTGGCACCCCATTACTCATTTGCTCAAACAGAAAAGGAATTCATGGAGGTTTGGAGCCGTTGTTATATAAAAACTGGCAAATATGGTGGAATATACCCTAAGAAACTAACAGAAGGGGAAGAATATATAAATAACCCTGCCGGAAATGTCCTCCAAAGTTTATGCCCTGGATGGAGAGTTAACACTGCCCCCAAGGACCAGTCCTGGCCATTTCACCACTGGGGAAAGTGTTCTTTCTCTAAAAGTGAGGAGGAGAGTGAGGGTCCTTTCAGAACTAATATTCTTGTATTCTGTTGAATGGTAACTGAGCCCCCATTGTCTTATCTGCCCAGAGCCATAAAGTCCTTTGTCCTAGAGGTAAATGAGGCATGCAGAGTTGGCTCCAGAAATCATGTGACTTTGGAACCAGTGACACAAGATGATAAGATAGGGACTGATTCTATATCCTCAGCATCCTACTGCACATTGAAAGTGACACGCCCTTCTGACACATCACCTTTGTTTAATGAGAACATTATTTCTTGATTGCCAAAAGACAAATTTAGCTGTTATTCATAATTTTTTAAATGTCTAAGACTGGCATTCTTATTTTCTTGTTCTTTTTTTTTATTTAGAAAGGGCTATTTACAGTTATATAGCCTTTAAATCTACATTAATTTATTATGATTATAAAATCAAGATTTTCCTCAAGCTTTTAAGTTCAACTTAAAAAAAGTTTTATTTTTCTGCTTATATTAATAATACCAGTATCTTTTATATATAATAAAAACAACTCGTTTCACAGAGGGTTTTGATTAGAGTTAAATTTGAACTGAACAATTTAAATTCAAACAATTGCTCTCATTTATAAACTTAATTAGCAAAAATTCTTTATACATGTTAGTGTACATTTATAAAGTCAATATATTCAGTTTTCTGTTTAACCATTCAAGTATCTATCTAGCTGGGCAAACGTACAACCCACACAAGCAAATTCTTTCTAGAAACGTAAACAACTTTTATAAATCTAATAAATACATTGATTTATTCAATAAATATGTATACTTAATTTCATTACTATTTAAACATTAAATATTTCAATTTATTACCATTAAAACTCTTAAATATTTAGATTTTGCCATTTAAACTTTTAAGTCTTCTAGCTTATTAAATGTTTTAAATATTCATACTTATTGAGAGAATTGAAAGGTCACTTAAAGAGTCCAGTATTATTCACCAAACAGTAAAATCCTGTTATATTTTTCAACTTACAATCACAAGCCTAAAATCAATTTCACATTTAAAATTGAAATCAAGGCCAGGCGCAGTGGCTCATGCCTGTCATCCCAGCACTTTGGGAGGCCGAGGCGGGTGGATCACGAGGTCACGAGATCGAGACCGTCCTGGCTAACATAGTGAAACCCCGTCTCTACTAAAAATACAAAAAATTAGCTGGGCGTGGTGGCGGGCACCTTTAGTCCCAGCTACTTGAGAGGTGAGGCAGGAGAATGGCATGAACCTGGGAGGTGGAGCTTGCAGTGAGCCAAGACCACACCACTGCACTCCAGCCTGGTGGAGCAAGACTCCATCTCAAAAAAGAAAGAAAGAAAGAAATCAAAAGGCTAATACATTTAATCATTTGACAAATATTTATTGACTGAATGAATATGCCCATTTTCTAATGAGCCAAAATCTCTTAAACATTAAAAATGTTTTCAATCACATACCCAGTTTGTCCCTATGATTACTAAATGTCTTTCTAAATTTAAAACAAAAGAGTTAGCCCTATGAAATTCATTTATTGCCTGCACTGAATTTCCATTACAGGCTGACTGAGGATGCTAACATGGAGCCTTATGGGTTAGATGCTTAGCCTAAAATGTGGGACATAGAGGCTGCTCTCACCCAGGTTGTGTGCCCTGAGCCCCAAAAGACATCTTTGTTTTAGCGTCACTGTGTCAACATGTGAGTCCAAATCCAATTATTTACCCAACTATTTTTCTTTTTTTTTTTTGAGACAGGGTCTTGCTCTGTCACCCAGGCTGGAGTGCAGTGGCATGATCATGGCTCACTGTAGCCTTGACCTGCTGGGCTCAAGCAGTCCTCCCGCCTCAGCCTCCTGACTCAGGCACATGCTACCACACCCGGCTAAGTCTTATACTTTTTATGGAGACGAGGTTTCACCTTGTTGCCCAGGCTGGTCTCAGGGTCCTGGCCTCAAATGATCCTCCAACTTCTGCCTCCCAAAATGCTGGGATTACAGGTTAAAGCCACCATGTCCAGCCCTACCCAGTTCTTTAATCTGATTTGGGTTGAAATAAGTCAGCTTTCTTCTTATTGTGTTTTTGGCAAAATATTTTAAGAAATTTTGATTCTTCTCATCTGCCTCTAAATATAATTTGAAGTCATCCCATTGTATTCTGAAGAAATCTCAAGTCCTTGTTTGGTTTGGTTCTGTGTCTGCATGGAACATTCCCACATGACCACGTCAGCCGGAACCTTGGATATGTTGCTCCTATAGGGAGGCTTGTGCTCTCCAGTTCACCATAGACCACCACCCCCAGCCCCACCCTCCAGGCCAGGCTTGGCGATTATCCTGTGCATTGTAGGTTGCAGGATCTGTAGTAGTCCCCTACATATCCTCTACCCACTAAATGATGGTAGCACACCCTCTCCAGTTGTGACAAAAATTTTGCTCCTAGTGAGCTTGAGATGACCAACTGTCTGCCCAAGACAGAGGCAGAGCCGATGGGGCCTTCGTGGCACGATTGTTGGTCTTTTTCTTATGTCCCATCAGTACCCTCAGGGCTGCACCCTGCCTGTCTCCCCTTGGGTGTTTGAGTGTATTCTCCCTGCTCAGACCCTAAGGCAAGAGGTTCTGTTTCTGAGATTTGAGCTTCATTTTGGTTTTGGTTCTTTCTTTCTTTCTTTCTTTCTTTCTTTCTTTCTTTCTTTCTTTCTTTCTTTCTTTCCTTTCTTTCTTTCTTTTTCTTTCTTTCTTTTCTTTCTTTCTTTCTTTCTTTTTGTCTTTTAGCATCCATGATATTAGACAGCATACTTCCTAGATGAAAGAGTTTTGTGTCAGCTTTTAGCTTTTTATTAACAATTGTTACACAAATTCTGCTTTTAAAAACATCCATTTATTTTCATATGGTATTGGGAAGTGAGCTTTTAAAAACAGTGATGTTTCTGCATATGCTTATTGTTCAAACCAGGACTCCAGTTTCACATGAATTTTTTGACTCACTCTTTACATTAACAGTGATAAACTAGAATTTTTAAAAAGCCCACATTGGCAACATTTTTGGCTATAATGGTTTAAAACCAAAAATAATAAAAATATGGGCAGTAAAAGAAAAGAGCCTTAAAAACTGTGAATACAGGCAAGCTAAGAGATGAAAGGAAATCCCATGGCTTGATCAATCGCATGCTACATGATAAATCATTTCTTCTGGAAGACAGAAGGAACCTGCATTGTGCCTCACAAGAGGAATATACTGCAAAGTCTAGCTTTATCTCTGAATACCAGCCTTTGAAATTAAGTACAGATTAAATTACACCATAAAATCAATGTCACACTGTGAGATTGCTGAAACCCATCTTGGTAAATGAAACCTTTTTAATGATGAAAACCTGGAAAAAATTCATCTTGAGCTAGTTCACTCTGCAGCAGGCTTAATGCTATCATGGAGGTCTTCACAAGCCATTCTCCAACATCTGCACACCAAACTGGGCTCACACATGAATACTTCTTTAGCATGTCTGGGCAGCTGGGTGAGTGTGAACCTGGAGAGTGTGCGTTCCTTTCCCTAATATTTTTCTTATGGGCTGAACATGTTAGTTAGCCAGTCTCCACAAGAGTGAACCACAGTAATTATTGGGTTTGTGTGAGAGCCTGTTAACATGATGAGGGCTAAATAAAAATGGTGTACGAGTATGCCTTCATTATAAGCTTTCAGAAGCCAAGGAGAGGTTCTACAGAAAAGTCCGTGGGAAAAATATATATTACCATTGATATTCCTGTTGATTACTATTTAGAAAGCAAAAAGTGTATTGTTCAATATGGTCACCAACAAAATAGGATGGCATAGCATGCAAATAGGTGGAAATACCATTACATGGGTGCCACATAGACCCAATGTTGACATATGTAGAAATAACAGAATGAAAGTCCTACAGAGAACAATTAGACAGAAATTAAATTAAACCAGCCTGCCAGGCAGAATTTGTGCTAAGAAATTCTGTTCTGTAAATGTTGAGAAACTTCAGACCATGAGGATAGATACAATAAATAAAATCTAACCTTTGATTATCATACACAGAGCTTTAAAAAAAATTCTAAGGTTTAAAAGATAAACCCAAGAGATATTTACATGCAATGTAAATATTATATTAGGAACATATTTGAACTTTAGTGTGGCTAATTTTATATTAATATCATCATTATTTTTGTCTTAGAGTTTATTGTTTATACCAGCTGTCTGTGAATTATAGAAAACAGCCATGTAACTAGTCGTATGTAGAAACCTGAAACTGGATCCCTTCCTTACACCTTATATAAAAATTAGTTCAAGATGGATTAAAGACTTAAATGTAAGACCTAAAACCATAAAAACCCTAGAAGAAAACCTAGGCAATACCATTCAGGACATAGGCATGGGCAAGGACTTCATGTCTAAAACACCAAAAGCAATGGCAACAAAAGCCAAAATTGACAAATGGGATCTAATTAAACTAAAGAGCTTCTGCACAGCAAAAGAAACTACCATCAGAGTGAACAGGCAACCTACAGAATGGGAGAAAATGTTTACAATCTACCCATCTGACGAAGGGCTAATATCCAGAATCTACAATGAACTCAAACAAGTTTACAAGAAAAAAACAAACAACCCCATCAAAAAGTGGGCAAAGGATATGAACAGATACTTCTCAAAAGAAGACATTTATGCAGCCAAAAGACACATGAAAAAATGCTCATCATCACTGGCTATCAGAGAAACGCAAATCAAAACCACAATGAGATACCATCTCACACCAGTTAGAATGGCGATCATTCAAAAGTCAGGAAACAACAGGTGCTGGAGAGGATGTGGAGAAATAGGAACACTTTTACACTGTTGGTGGGACTGTAAACTAGTTCAACCATTGTGGAAGACAGTGTGGCGATTCCTTAAGGACCTAGGACTAGAGATACCATTTGACCCAGCCATCCCATCACTGGGTATATACCCAAAGGATTATAAATCATGCTGCTATAAAGACACATGCACACGTATGTTTATTGCGGCACTATTCACAATAGCAAAGACTTGGAACCAACCCAAATGTTCATCAATGATAGACTGGATTAAGAAAATGTGGCACATATACACCATGGAATACTACGCAGCCATAAGAAAGGATGAGTTCATGTCCTTTGTAGGGACATGGATGAAGCTGGAGACCATCATTCTGAGCAAACTATCACAAGGACAGAAAACGAAACACTGCATGTTCTCACTCATAGGTGGGAATCGAACAATGAGAACACTTGGACACAGGGTGGGGAACATCACACACCGGGGCCTGTTGTGGGGTGGGGGGAAGGGGGGAGGGATAGCATTGGGAGATATACCTAATGTTAGATGACGGGTTGATGGGTGCAGCACACCAACATGGCACATGTATACATATGTAACAAACCTGCACGTTGTGCACATGTACCCTAGAACTTAAAGTATAATAAAAATAAATAAATAAATAAATAAATAAAAAGGGCAAAAAAAAACCAGCCATGTAAATTTCTATACATATTGTCTATGGTTGCTTGCATGTTACAATGGAAGAGTTGCATATTTGGGATAGAGACCATGTGGCCCACAAAGCAGAAAATATGTACTATCTGACCATTTTCAGAAAAAGTTTGCCCACTCTTGGCAAAATCATTTGACAAGCCTATCTAAACTAAGATCACTTCTGTGGCTACAACATAAAGGAAAGTAAACGTCTTGCTGTTGTCATTGCTTCCTACACAGTGGATCATGGATTTAAATTAGGAAGCATCTCACTTATATCTGATACTTATTTGTGGGATTTTATGGAGGATAGGGGAGGGAAGAGAACATATTTAAGGAATACGTTTAGTGATCTGCTCTGCTTGATTTTCCTTCAAAAGAACTTTGTGTTTAGAGGCCAGGCACAGTGGCTCACACCTGTAATCCTAGCACTTTGGGAGGCCAAGGCGGGCGGATCGCTTGAGCTCAGGAGTTTGAGACCAGCCTGGGCAACATGGCAAAACCTCGTCTCTACAAAAAATACAAAAAATTAGCCAGGTGTAGTGGCATGTGCCTGTGGTCCCAACTACTTGGGGGGCTGAGGTGGGAGGATCACTTGAGCCCAGGAGGTTGAGGCTGCAGTGAGCCGATATTGGAAAAAAAAAACACACACACACAACAACAACAACAAACTTTGTGTTTGTGTTTGGAAATGTGTCCATAAGATGGAAATGTGTCCATAAGATGAAACTTGTGTCCAGAGCAGTATAAATAGCTCAGTGGGTCTTTCCATTTTTGGTAAATCATCCTTTTGGACCCTGGGCAAAAAGAATGGTAGACTTTATACTTGAATTTTTCAGAAGGCAAGGAAAAGCGAAGAGTTGTATAAGTAAAACTGGAAGAAAATGAGCAAAACATTAAAAGAAATTTAAAAAAAAAGGAATACAAATAATGACCCAAGTATTAATAGACTTTCTCTCACAGATTGTACTGAATAAAAATAATAGCTAACATTTATTTGTTGTTCTGCCATATGCTGGGTAGATCACATACTTTATCCATGGATTCCTACCCTTCAAGGTAAATATTGTAATTATTGTTTTACAGATGTGCAAACATCGAAGTTCTGAAAGATAAGGGAATTTTCCCTCTCTATAAATATAGAGTCATCTGGCTCTGTAGTTAAAGCCAATCTATTTCTATTATGATTCTCCTAAGATTATACTGAGTAATATTAACGTATCATTATATCAAATTTAAAACTAAGCTAATGAAATGAACCACTACCAATCAATGCTGTAAACCAAACCCACCCGATGGCGACTTAATGCTATATCAGTTACCTAATTCCCCATAACAAACCACCTTCATACATAGTGGCTTAGAAAAACTATCACTTATGTCTCCCAAGTCTACCAATCAACTGGGTGTTGGCTAACCTGGGCTTGGCATGGGGAGAGCTTTACTCTAAGTCCTTGTCATCCTCCTCTTTGTATGGACAGGCTAGCCCAGGCATGTCCTTCTTATGGCAATAGCAGATTTGAAAGAGAACAAGTGAAAACACATAAGACCTCTTGAAGCCTTGGTTTAGGATGGGTACACTGTCACTTCTGCTTCATTCCATGGGCCAAAACAAGTCATGTGACCAAGACAAGGAGCAAAGAAGTACACCCTGCCCACAGTGTACTGTGGCAAAGGGCTGAGATACAGGGAGAGGTGAAGGATTGGGGCCAATCTTCCAGCACTCCAGTGTACTTGGTCAGAGAACAAAACTTCATTGGTACCCAGTTGAATACTGCATCATTGATTAAATTTAAAAAGGCATAAACATTTGAGGAAAGCAGCATATTCTTCACCTATAGAAAATTCGTTAGTGCACAGATGTGTGTGTATGTGTGTGTGTGTGTGTGTGTAAAATGAAGGAGCTGAACATGGGATCTACATAGTTAGACTCTCTTAACAATTTACTTAAATGTATTATTAGCCTTACATTTTGGTAAAAGGAATCATCTCCTTGCTGTCTGTTGTTCTGAGTGAGAGATAATGGTTGATATCAGCTGTGTGATAATAACTTCCTGCTGTTCTAAGGCACTCATACAGTCATTAATAGAAAATAAAGTAATAGCATAGAAAATAACATGATAGCAAAGCTTAGACAATTCATTTCAAGGTGGGAGGTATGGATTGGTTTAAATATTCTATAGATTCTACCCAGCTGGAAGAGCAAGCAAGATAATTATGGACTTGTCACAATGATTAACAGACACTATGGCAATGATGGGGTTTTTCCATTTTGTTTTTGTTTTTGTTTTGTTTTGTTTTTAGAGGCAGGGTTTTGCTGTGTCGTTCAGGCTAGAGTGCAGTGACATGGTGTAATCATAGCTCACTGCAGCATGGAACTCCTAGGCTCAAGCAATCCTCCTGCCTCAGCCTCCTGAGTAACTGCAACTACAGGCAGGCACCATAACATCCAGCTAATTTCTTATTTTTGGTAGAGATGGGGTTTCCTTATGTTGCCCAGGCTGGTCTCAAACTCCTGGCCTCCAACTTCTGCCTCCCAAAGTGCTAGGATTACAGGCAAGAGCCACTGCACCCCGACCTTGTTTTGTTTTTTGAAGACAAAGACAACTCCATATTAATACTTCCCCTCCCAAGTTATACCTATGCAAAAGCATGTTTATGAGATGTTTGTGGGGACATTATAAAAAGGAAATGTAAAATTTTCATTTTCTTTGCTATCTGAGACATATCCAAGAAAATAAAAGGCATTTTACAGTTTTGGCATAAAGAATGTAAGTGATATTACATTCTTATATCTTTAGAGAGAGGGGGATTCAATTAAGCAAACCAGCAGACGAATGAAAAGAGAAACGTGAGCAGTATATGCAGTAACCATTGCAGAATTGGCACAATTGTAGATTTATAAAAGGCAGTGTGCTCTCTTACTTCCCCCCGAGTGAAAGCCTTCACCTGCCCTTGACTGACTATCCAGGACATTGTCAGGCACTGAGCATTGATCTATCACAGGTGTAATTTGTGATCGACTTGATGCAATGTGTTTAACTCCAAAATCAGATTGGTTGGAAAAAATGCTTCTCAGAACGGTATGAGGATTTCATCAACAAAGTTTATGTGTACCTGGAAGAGAGGCTTGTGCAAAGCCAGCAGCAACTATGCGAGAGAGTCCGCTAGGAGAAGATCAGTGTCCTCAGGAGTCAGCGGACAACTCCAACCCAGATTCCCATTTGGCCTCTTCTTGCCTAATGTATCAAGCAACTGAATTCACTCGCTTAGAAAATTTTTTGTATCTGTTTGTAAATTGTGCTTTACAAACCACACAGGCATTTCTTATGCTAGAGAACTTGAGTGCTGAATTGTCCCTGAAAAGAGGAGTTGAGAATGGGAACTTGTGCAAATGAAATGGGTGCAGATTCCTGTATGGGGCAGGCAACACAGTGATGTAAATGACAGAGGTGGCTAAGAAACAAATGGGGTTGGGGGAGTGGCGGAGGGTGGGGTCAGAGGAAGACCAGGGAGGCAGTGAAGAAACATCAGGGCACTCCCTCCCCGTCCCCTAGGGAGAGAGAAGTCACAGGCGCTCCAGGTGAGCAGAGGAAGAAGCATCCTGCTGAAAGTGGCATCACAAAGGGGAAGGAAGGAAGATTATCTCACCAGTCACTGGCATAGATCACCAGAAGCGTTTCTCATCTCACTTCACTTTGGGAACCAGATTTGTGCGCCTATGTGATCCTCTTTCCAACTCCTTCCCACTGCAAGAGAAAGTTCTGAAAATAATTAGAACCACTTGGCCCACTACCAAGAGGCCCCACATCAAAGTTGTGCCTCAGCCCTGCGTCGCCAGCATTTACTCGGTCTCCTTCAAATGTGAAACTGTTATGCAAAATTGAGTAACAGCACTCGCTTAGGACTAAATGTCTTCAAAGTCTCATTCTATGGCAATATCTTATCACAAATCTCCAAAGTGAAATTACTAGCAAGATTGCATGAGTTCAGCTATACCTTCAGTGCGTAATAATAGCATACATGCGTGTTGTCAATGTCCATTGAAAAAGGAGTATTTTCTATTTGGGACCTCCTGATAAAGGAATTAGTGTTTTACAGGATAAAAGACTCAAAATAGGAAAGGTTACACTGTGGGAACATAATCATTTGCCTGCCGGTGAAAAAGCAATAAACTGTGTTCAGATTTTAAATTGTTTGCTTCATTTGCTTGTTAAATTGATATAATTTCTAATTTGTATTCTTTAAATTTTTGCAGCTTTTCTTGAAGCTTACAAACAAGACATAAAATCCCTTTTAGTTAAATTTGGAGGAGAGCAACACAGAAAAAGTACTATTTAAAGGCCGGGCGCTGTGGCTCAAGCCTGTAATCCCAGCACTTTGGGAGGCTGAGGTGGGCGGATCATGAGGTCAGGAGATCGAGACCATCTCTCTACTGGTGAAACCCCGTTTCTACTAAAAATACAAAAGAATTAGCTGGGCGTGGTGGCGGGCAACTGTAGTCCCAGCTACTGGGGAGGCTGAGGCAGGAGAATGGCATGAACCTGGGAGGCGGAGCTTGCAGTGAGCCAAGATCACGCCACTGCACTCCAGCCTGGGTGACAGAGAGACTCCGTCTCAAAAAAAAAAAAAAAAAAAAAAAAAAAAAAAAGAAAAGAAAAGAAAGAAAAAGTACTGTTTAAAGACTGGTTTCAAGAAAACATGGAGTCATTTGGAGACCTGAAAAAACTCTTTGTCAGTGGCCTACAGATTCAGATGAGGGTAATAAGGAGAACAAATAAACCTATTTAGAACAAGGACACTTTCTATCTGTCTTGATAGATAAACTAGTTTTAATGCAAAATATAAAGTGAATTATGAGGCCAGGTGCAGTAGCTCACACCTGAAATCCCAGTACTTTGGGAGGCTGAGACGGGCAGATCGCTTGAGCTCAGGAGTTCCAGACGAGCCTGGGCAACATGGCAAAACCCCATCTCTACAAAAAATACAAAAAAAAAAAAAGCAGGGCATGCTGGCATATGCCTGTAGTCCCAGCTGCTTGGGAGGCTGAGGTGGAAGGATAACTTGAGCCTGGGAAGTGGAGGCTGCAAAGCGGAGATCATGCCACTGCACTCCAGCCTGGGTGACAGAGTAAGACCCTGTCTCAAAAATAAATAAATAAATAAATAAGGTGACTTATGAGACCAATTGATGTACATTAATATGGTTTAAAACCATTATTAAGATTAATAAAATTTTCAGTTGTCTTCAAATCTGTATTTAAATTATTAATTTTTTCTGGTACATATTGAGTTAGTAAAAATAGAAACCCCCCTTTATAAATAACTACGTTGTTCAGAATAGCACATGTAAGCAGAACATTTATTTCTTTATTTCGATAGAGTTCCATTTCCTGTTGAAAAGTAAAACCCAAGAAAAAGAACATCCAGCTTAAACTATGTAATACTTTAAAAAGTAAGAGTTCAGATGTAAAGTTTCAATAATGAAAAAGTTCTTTTCTAATGAGATAGTTTCAGAAATACTTAATTTAATAAAAAAAAATGACTTTTAAAAATTCTCCGCACTTCTTGGAACTGCATGCATAAACCTCAGCAATTGCAGCAAGTATTCATTTTAGTTTTCATTGATGAAACAACTTTTCAAAAGATGTTCCATCCCATTGATCTTGCACATGGAGATCATTTAAACCCCGCTTTGGAAAATTTTCCTAATGATGCTTGTCAATATTTTCCTGATGGCAATGCTAGAAATTTCACATTTTGCCACCACTTTCATCTGCAGGTGACAGATGCACACATCCATTATGTGGTCCAATAAAAGAGAATCATTTTCATCTGTCAACTCGGTAATCCAATTTCAGCAAACCTAAGCTGTGCTAGTGCAGTGTGTTGGATCCAAGTGTGATCCTTGCACTAGCAGCAGCACAACCTGGACACTTGTTAGAAATGCAGATTCTCAGGCCCCACCCAGATTTACTGAGTCAGGAATTCTGACGGGGTCAAACCCAACAATCTGTTTTGGCAAGCCCTCCAGCTGAGGCTGATGCCCAAGTTCAAGGACCACCATGCTAAGATGTCTGGGTGCATGCAGTGAGCAATGAAAATGCTATGGAGACTGAGACCTGGTGCTCCTGGTATTCATGTCATAGAGGTGATTTTAATTTGGGAGGTTTTCAAACATGGTGAGAGCACCTTCAATTTCTTAGGACAACAGAGGTAACATGGCAATGCAACTTGGGTCCAATGCCCGGGAAAGTGCTGGCAGCCTTTGCAAGTGAATTCTGCACACTTGTCATTTTTAGCTTATCTGGAAATCTATATATGCCACCTGAGCTTTCAGCCCACAACATAAAGGCTTGACTTTATATCTGATGAATCCCTCTTCTCTGCAAAACCTGTATGTTTTCTTCCAGGAGAGTACATTGCCACAAGTGTATGCTGCATTGTTTTTCATGTTCTTTCTCTGTGTGTTTGAGTGTGTGTCTATCTCCCCCTTCTGATGCATACATAAGTGACTGGACACGTAGCCTTGACCCGAGCTTGTGTGTGTGACTTCACATGGTAGGA
This sequence comes from Pan troglodytes, assembly GCF_028858775.2. NCBI lineage: Eukaryota > Metazoa > Chordata > Mammalia > Primates > Hominidae > Pan > Pan troglodytes. The sequence goes on along the minus strand of NC_072421.2, from coordinate 11,347,368 downwards.
ATGTCTGTGAAGTGAGGGAGTTGGACTGGAGACTCCCAAAGGTCCTCCCTGCTTGGAAATGCTACAAGTCCACATGCCCTACACGATTGTACTTGTCTTTCTTTGTTCACTGTAATTTAGCATATTAATTAGATAAAATCAATTCAAATACTCCATTGGAAATGCTCTCAGAATTAAAAGCTCCTTATGAAATTGCCTACTTTGCTCCTAACATGCAATGTCTTTATTTCTAATTTCATTGCTCGCTTGTGTATGATTACATTACACTTATCAAATAGAGAAACTTATTTGAAAACACTTGCATGAATAAGTAGCATGGGATTTTTTTCTCTTTCCAAAGGAGCTTAATTTATATGGACTATAGAAATGTCCTGTCATAAGTGGCCGTATGCTATATGCTCTTAATTTTGCATGTCCATATGAAGCTGTATGTGTGCATATACAGAGAAATGTGATTATGTCCTGGATATCTTGTTCATTTCATTTCTTAAGGTGGTGTCATGTCACCAAGAAAATTAGTGATAGATTCATATCACAGAGTAGAATTCTATTCATTAGATATTTTTTTGCAAAGTGCAGCTTCTTTTCTTGCTTCCTCATAAGTTGTGAGCATGTGGGCGGGCAAGCACAGGAAAGCATTTAGCAACAGAAAACAGAAGCAAACTGTCTCCTTTCCACCAGTTTCCCCACCTCAATTTTGTTCTCATATTTCTTTACTTCAGTGGGCCATCTCTGACATTCTAAACTTTCTGGAACTCTTTCTCAGTTCCCCGGGCTGTTCTTCATATGCCTCTGTTTCTCTGAAGACTATAAAGAGATGTGCTCACAACAGGCTCCCAGGAGTCCATGGGGAAATTGTTGACATTCTTTCCCGCTGAACTAGGTTGGCTCGCTCCACATTTCTTAGTTCATTTGGAATTCCACAGCTGCCACCTGAGCTTTTATGCTGTCGATAACGACCCCTGGCTTGGGGGGTGGTGAGATTCTGTTTTAGTCATGCTGTAGTCTGCCTTTTACCAAATGTCTTTGCCATGAAGTAGGGGGTAAATCTGTTCTTTTTCTTATGCTTCTCGAGAAATGACAGATAACTCCCTTTGCTGCATGAAAGCATCATCTGACATTTAATTTGTTTGGTTTTTACAATTCATTTTTCCATTCTCATTGCCAGGTTAGTTACTATCTCCCATCAGCAACTCTTGAACGACAACAACAAAAAAATCTATATACTGGAAAATGAAAATGTTTCAATATTCTTCAGTTTTTCTACTTTTGTTACTGTTCTAGAGAAGGAGGTAGATTTTTGTTTTCTGCAATCTTCTCCGTGAATCACTTTCACTGCTCTATGTCTTAACAGGGGACATATTTGAATTTGGACTTTGCTTATTTTTCCAAAGCATCTCTGTTTAAATCATCAATCTACAAACAAACTTCAACCACAGTCCAACTTATAACTAGCTAAATAGGATTTACACTAACGTTTTCTTGCTTATCCCCTTATATCAATGTCACTGTAGGATTACTTTTTCAAACTTTTCCTGCAAGTTCTCTGGAGTTGGACTGTTGGTATGAGCAACAGCCTGGTAAAAATCACATATCTTAGAATCAAACTTATACGAAAACATATTTTAAGGGTAATATAAAACCCAACATTTTCATATGTTTGGTGACAACTTTGAATTTAGCTACCTAGCAAAACAATAAAAATAAGAATTATGTTTAATATATTTTGCAACTAAATAATTACTGTTTTTGAATAACGAGACTTTTCACTTGAGCTAATGTGAACTTTCCAAGGGAAATGTTCCCTAGACCCTAGACTGATCATGGAGATTGCAGGGCCATAGAAAATGGCCCTCTGGTCCCACACACCCGGCTAATCGCATTGCCATCATACAGTGCACCTCACTCACTCGGGAAATGAAAACAAGATAAAGCAGGAGGGAAGGCTTAATTGATCTCAGTCTCTCTCTGTTTGGGAAGTGTTTATTTTAAAAGATAAAATTTCATTTCAGGGGGTCTTACGAGATAAAATTCAAATAGAAAAATTGTCTTCATTGCTTCAACAGTTATGTTAAGGTTATTTACAACAGCATTTTTTCCCCATAAAATATAGCAGAGTACATTTTTCAGTGAGAAAAGCTAACATTTGAACCCACAACGTCTGAAGGTATTCTGTACGTTTTATCTCTGGTGGCAGCTGATGTACCAGCAGGCTGACAGATGACAAAAAAAAAAACTCTCTTGTCTATTCTTTTCTAATAAGACAATTCAGTGGAAATAAGAGAACTCACCTGATCCAAAAATGTCTTCAGTTCAACAATATCTCTCTTTAGGAATTCAGCACTCAGGCAAATATTTTATTTGCCCTCATAACAAAACAAAAACAAAAACTAAACCAACCACTCTGTTCTTCTGAACTTTTGCCAACTTAAATATCTCTTTCAAACCTTCTCTATCTGCTTATTCACATTAAGCTAGAACTACACCATTTGTACAGCTTTTCAGGAGATTTGTGACAGGTCTGAAAAGGATTTGAATTTTTTACTTGGACTTTTGACAACTCCCACTACGGAAGATATTGTCCAGGTTATGTGGCTTAGTAGCCTAAAACTTCAAAGGGCTTCGCTTAGTCAAAATTACTTAAATACCCTATTTTATTATTTTTATAATTGTAGCTTTTAAAAAAGATTAATACCAATTTTCAACATGCTTTTAGCATCCAGTTTGCCACCTACCAATACATGCATCACTATTTTCTAGATGTGGATATTTTGGGGACACGATATAAAAATATTTTACAACTTTTTTGAATTTTCCCCAAAGTTCATTTTAAAACTCCAGGCAGAGAGAAATGTTTCCGAATTAGTCATTTTTAAAATTTTTTTGAGCAAGCCTATCTTTTCCCAACATTGCATTGCTTTTTATCCTGTGAGATTTTAAACACCTTTCATTTAAATGTTTTTTTTTTTCAAGTGTGCACTGGATGTGTCTAATGAACAGTCCTTGAAAACAGAGTCACCTTATTTATAAATTCAATTCTCTTTCCATTCATATGAGGAACTTTATCCTTCCTCAGGGCATATATTTAATAACTATTAATGAAATCTGACATTATATATGAGCACTGAGACCTGAATTTGCTACTCATTTTTTTTTCCAGTGGAAATTTCATAAGGGTTTTGGCATGGGAACACAGCAGGCATTTAAGGCAGATGGAATAATATGGTTGGCCACAATGGCTCCGAAGGAATCATAACAGTTTATAATCAATAATTTGCTTACTAGGGAAGACAGTCTTTTCAGCCAAATCAGCACATAGCATACTGTTCATCCTCCCAGTTAGACAGCCGACTACTGCCACCGTTCTGCAAGCCTTTGATTCCCATGGATTTACATGTGCAAGCTGGGGGCTCAGCGCTCATTTGTTTTGTCTTTTAAGATTTCAGTTTCCACCCTCCCCTTTTCACATGTCTTATTCCAACTTCCCCTTAAAACTGCAGAAGCCATTTGAGCAAACAGGGCCACAGGGACCAGATTCAGCAGGCACCCTGCCTTCAGAAAGAGGCAGGACTTCCCGAGGAGGAGGGTCCATCTCAACTGGTTTTAGGCCAGAGACTAGACGGAAGGGGATTTGCAAGACAGGTAGGGGAAGGGCCTTTAGAATTTCAGATGTGTTGTAACTGGGCAAGTTAATTTCAGATGTGTTATAACTTGAAATTAGAAAAGTCATTTCAAGAATTTTTTTAAGAGAAAACCATAGTAGGGTCAAGACTCTGAGAGATGAGGTAAGCAAGAGAGGCAGAAAAACCTGTCCTCACCTAATAGGCTACACTACAGAGCAACATCACCCTTGAGTACCAGTTTCCATGCAGGGGATGGAGAAATCTGGAAAATAAGGAGGCCAAGAAAGAAGGTATCTAGGCAGTTGGCTTCCATGGGCTCTTGCAGGATTCTAGGCAAAGAGGCTATTTGGGGCTATCTACCAGATTGACAATGCTTTATCTACCAGAAAGATGGCCCTGCATTTTCTCATTTAATCCTCTCAACAGTTCTGTGACACAGGTATTATGATTATCCCATTTTTTAGGTACCAATGTGAGGCACAGGAACTCTGGGTAACCTGCCTAAGGTGTCATAGCTTTTAAGAATTGAGTAGGATTCGAAGTAGGTAGACTGACACAAGAATTCGCATGCTTGCCCCCTGCACTATACTTCTTACCTTGGCTTCTTTGGAGTAAAGAAAACTATTTCCAAACTCTGCTGGCATGTGAAGCAAGTTTCCTTATAAGAGAAGCTCCCTGGCTTCCTATGACTTGAGGAGAGGAGTGGACACTGTGGAGAGGTGAGCATGTTAGTCTGTTTGCATTGCTCTAAAGGAATACCTGAGACTAGGTAATTTATAGGGAAAATAAATGTATTTAGGCTCACGGTTCTGCAGGCTGTACAGGAAGCATGGTGCCAGCATCTGCTTCCAGTGAGGGCCTGAGGAAGCTTACAGTCATGGTGGAAGAGGAAGGGAGAGCAGCCATGTCACATGGCAAGAGAGGGAGCAAGAGAGAGAAGGGGGAGGTCCCAGACTGTTTTAAACAACCAGATCTCATGTGAACTAACTGAGCAAGGAGTCACTTATCACCAAGGGGATAGTGCTAAGCCATTCTTGAGTGATCCACCCGCATGATCCACCTCCTACTGGGTCCCTCCAACATTGGGGATCACATTTCGGCATGAGATTTGGAGGGGACAATATCTAAACCATATCAGTGGGTGTTTCTTCTGAAACCTTAAGAGGGGCCAAAGAGGGCAAATGCTGACAGTTGACCAAAAATGGGGCTTGAAATTTCCTTTTTATTTCAGACAATAAAGACCCTTTTGTGGTTTGGTTGATTGGTGTTGTTATTGTTGTTGACAAGGTCTCCTCCTCTGTCACCCAGGCTGTAGTGCAGTGGCATGATCTTAGCTCACTGAAGTCTCAACCTCTTGGGCTCAAGCAATCCTCCCATGTCAGCTTCCTGAGTAGCTGGGACCACAGGCATGCCCAGCTAATTTTTGTATTTTTTCATACAGACAGGGTTTTGTCATGTTGCCCAGGCTGGTCTTGAACTCCTGTGTGCAAGTGACCTGCCCGCCTCGACCTCCCAAAGTGTTAGGATTACAGGCATGAGCCACCATGCCTGGCCAAGACCCTTGTTTTAAGAAATGTCTAAGTGAAACAATGTACACTACATTGATATTTTTTATAATTTTCTTTTTTCTTTCTTTCTTTCTTTCTTTTTTTGAGATGGAGTCTTGTTCTGTCACCCAGGCAGGAGTGCAGTGGTGCAATCTCGGCTCACTGCAACCTCCGCCTCCTGGGTTCAATCGATTCTCCCACCTCAGCCTCCCGAGTAGCTGGAATTACTGGGGTGCGCCAACACGCCCAGCTAGTTTTTGTATTTTTGGTAGAGACGGGGTTTTGCCATGTTGGCCAAGCTGGTTTCGAACTCCTGACCCCAAGTGATCCGCCTGTCTCAGCCTCCCAAAGTGCTGGGATTATAGGAATGAGCCACCAGAACCGGCCAGATATTTTTATAGTTTTCTGATAAGATCACAACAACAGAATCAAGCACTATTGTGATACTGAGGACACAACCCTCTGCCCACCCCACATTCTAAATCGTTTTATTTTCCCCTCAACGTGTTCACAAATATGCTTCTAAATAAAGACTCACACCTCATCAGCTGTCTTGGATTACTCTAGTCAGGGCAACACCAAATGTAGGTCTATAACTTCAGATTTTCGTGGGTAGCAAGTCTGAAAATGGCCATAGACTTGAGAATGTTACTAGATTACTCAGCAACCACATCCTGATATTGATGGCCGGGAATTTATTTTATTTTATTTTATTTTTATTTTTTATTTTTTATTTTTCGAGACAGAGTCTCACTCCATCACCCAGGCTGGAGTGCAGTGGCGTGATCTCAGCTCACTGCAACCTCCTCCTCCCAGGTTCCAGCAATTCTCGTGCCTCAGCCTCCCAAGTAGCTGGGATTACAGGCACGTCCCACCATGCCCAGCTAATTTTTGTATTTTTAGTAGAGACGGGTTTCACCATGTTGGCCAGGCTGGTCTCAAACTCCTGACCTCAAGTGATCTGCCTGCCTCAGCCTCCGAGAGGGCTGGGATTACAGGTGTGAGCCACCATGCCTGGGATGGCCAGGAATTCATAATGGTGGCTTAGAACAAGCAGCAGTTCCTTCCACGACTCATCTCCTTCTGATTTTTATATATCAAGGTCTTTCTTTTCTAAGCTCACATTAGAGATTAGAGTATGAAAACTTCTGTGACCACTCAGGAGGCTGAAGAGTAGCTAGTTGAATCTGTAGAAGATTCAAATACCAGCCAGTTACAGGAAAATCACCCAGGTGCTTGCTAAAAAATGGAGGTTCTTGGGCCCCTCCTCAGATCAGTGAAATATGAATCTCCGGGGTGTGATCTTGAAATGTATAGTTGTAAGCAATGAATCAGATGGTCAAACTGCTTTGGGAACCAGTGGGTAGAATATTGCTCCAGAAGAGTCTTTGGCAAAATAGCTTGTTTATCTTTGATATAGTTTGGATATGTGTCCCCGCCCAAATCTCATGTTGGATTGTAATCCCCAGTATTGGAGGTGGGGACTGGTTGGAGGCAACTGGATCATGAGGGTGGACTTCTCATGAATGGTTTAGCACCATCTCTTTGGTGCTGTCCTTGTGATAGTGACTTCTCTCAAGAGCTGACTGTTTAAAAGTGTGTGGCATCTCCCTGCCTCTCCCTCTTTCTCACTTTCTCACTCTCACTCCTGCTTTAGCCAAGTGACGTGCTTCTTCCCCTTTGCTTTCCATATGACTGTAAGCTTCCTGAAGCCACTCAAGAAGCTGAACAGACATCGGCACCATGCTTTCTGTACAGCCTGTAGGACCATGAGCCAATCAAACCTCTTGTCTTTATAGGTTACCCAGCCTCAGGTATTTCTTTATAGCAATGCAAAAGCAGCCTAATACAATCTTCAGTCATCTCTTGTGTCATCTTGGCCTGGCCATCTGTGTTCCTAACAGTGCTGCCCCTCTTTCTTCAAGGTGAGTACTAAATTTCATGTGCACATAAACCATCCTGGTAAAAGGCATGCACTGACTCAGCAGGGTGGGGTTTGAGGTTCTGTGTTTCTACCAAGCTCCCAGGAGATGCTGACGCTGTTGGTCCATGGGCTATATTTTGAGCAGCAACGTGCTGGTCTTCTCCTCAGGCTCACTCCTTTCTAGTGATGACATCTCTGCTTGGCCCATTTGTGCCTTACTCTTCCATGTAGTGTCTGCAGTTTATGAGTGTCTTGGAAACAAAACTCTTTTAGGTCTTGTCAAATATCAGGGAAGAACCTCCTTGATGGAAATTTCAGACAATGTTGGAAGAGAGGATAGGGAGATAGTGGACTATTAACAAAGGCATTTCTGGCAATTAAGATATACAAAGCACTCCACACTATGCAGTGCAGCTATGCACAAGGATGACCTTAGAACCTTCCAGAAATAATATACCCTGAAGAAATGAGAAATATACATCATTCCAGAGCTGGCTGCAGAGAAGCAGTAGGAAGAAGGGATCCTTAAAATAGCAGTACCAAAGACTATCTTGCCTTATGACAGCATTTGTGTGTGTCCCCCCATCCATGATACTAACATGCTTTCCTAGGTTTCCCTGGCACAGATTTAATTAATGGGGTTTAAAGTACTAGAGGTCAGACCCCTGTTTAGCTTACAACCCATTATCTACTGCACACAGTAGATTAAGTTATTCTTCTTTGGGATGACATCGCATACATGCTACACAATCACCAATGCATATATTGATAACCTTGAAATTAGTTTTACATCTCCCTGAACCCTATTTTGTCTTCCATTCAATCACTTTATCATAATGATTATAGTTCCCCCTAGCTTTTGGGGTCGGATTAATTCATAACAATAAATTTCTCAGGTGATGACTACCCAACATTACAGTTAATTCATATAACTTAAGAGAAAAGTTTACGTCAATGCAAAGACATCAACAACCTATAAATATGCAGTTATCTATAGCTCAGACCTTTTCCTGAGTTGGTTGGAATTGTATATAAATCTTTAATGCGAGCAATATAGACTTGAACTATCTCGACTTGTTTCATTTCAGACTCCACAAAGTATACCTAATAAATCAAAGGTGAGTTTTCACATTTAATTGTTCTCTATCCTGTGGAAGAGTGCTGGGAATTGAACCTAGCCCTGCTGCTGCTGACTCTGTGTCTGAGCATCATGACAGCCTGCTAGATGGGCTGGGGCCTGAGAACAGTAGGGTTGCTTCGAGGGAGGCCCCAGGGACAATAAACAGGAGAAAGGCCAGCTGGGTGGGAGAAGCTGGAGCCAGTTGTCAACAAAAATATATTAGTCCCAGGACAGAAAGACTATATAAGCTCCTAATGATTTGGGCTGCTAGCATCTCATGAACCATTATCATCTCCAGCTCACTAAATGGATCCCAGAAGCTTGAAAATTGACATGCCTAGAAAAAAAAAAAAAGAAAGAAAGAAAGAAAAAGAAGTCCCTCTTATTTCCCCTGTATGATCAGACCTAGTGTTTGTAGCTTATGGTTTTGAAGGAGCATAGATATTATGTGAGGAATTTTTAGAAGGCATGTGTAATCTTAAATGCATAAGCATGTCTTTTCGTAAAAGAACTTTCACAAATTTGGGGTTGGAAAGAAGGAACACATAATGAGTGGATTCTAAATACACACAACAGGGAAGTTAATGAGATAGGAAGACTTCCATTCAGAAATGAGTTCAAGGCATAGGAGAAAATTTTTAAAAACACACAACACAAATTGTCATTTATTAGGTAAATGGAAAGTTATGTCTGCAGTAAATTAATAGGCTACGACAAAGATGAATTTGAGATCACAAAAAGACCTAAGAAAGTTTTCGTGACTGTCTCAAATAGTCAAACCAAATAGACTTCTAAAAAATTAAAACATGTGAAATAATATTCAAAATTGATTTCAAAAATCACCAATCATTGATTAAGTTTATTACTCATATCCCTTCCCCTGATTAAGAAAATGTGTGTATCACTTAAATGAGCACATGAGGCTGTAACTTTGGAAGGGTTGCTCTCCCTTGAAATTCACAAATATTTGAATTGAAAATGAGCTGTGAATGTTTTTGAATCCTCTGACTCATAGATTTCTATAGAACTCATTTTCCAGCTGCCACGGCATGAGCTCTCACTGTCATGCTAATCCTCATCAGTTCTGTCCTCAACTATTATGATGGCCTCAGACTGCTCTTCCTTCGTCTAGTCTCTCCCCCATCACATCCAGTCTTCAACCTGTCTTCATGCTGACCCCACTAACACATAAATTGAACACCAAACTCCCAAGTTCCAAAGCCTTCAATGGCTCCCCTCCCTCTGCGTAGCTGGGTATCAACAGCGTTGGCTATGCAACCACGACTCTCCCCCAAGCCATTTCTTCTTTCCATCACCTCTCACCTTCTCCATAGCAACTCACGCTATTTTCATTAAGTAAATTTTGTCTTGTCTGTGGAGTGATGGAAAACTTGTGATTACCTTTGTAGGTATCGGAATTCTCATTAGAGAAGTATTTTTAATAAGCTACTTATTAAAGTAGCTTTAAAGCTACTTTATAATAGTAATATACATAATATATATTATAATAGTAATATATATAATAATAATAATACTTACTTATTAAAGTAAAGTGGACTGTAAGATCCAAAATGCCTGTTCAAACAACAAAAATCCATTTCTAAACCACTGGGCATAAGACAAGTGGAGGAACAGGTTTTGCCCCTAGATGGACAGAAGATAATTCTTCTCTGCCTCATACAGAAAAGAAGAATTTGGATTCCCAAAGGAGTCTATAATGGGAAACCAGAGTGTGTGGCTAGGAAAATGGTGGAAGGCTGCAATTTGACAGACCAAAATCTTCAGAAAAGACTCCTAAACTCAGGAATGTGAGTTAAGGTATGTGAATGATTTTGTTGGGATAGAAATTGAAGGTGCAGAATTTCAGGCAAAAATCAAAAAGGCAATGGTCGAATGTGCATGATCCAGAGAGCTGAACAACCTTGGAAATAGAAACCCACTGGAATTTCCCAGAAATCTTGGTTTTGGATTTGCACAAGCCTAAAAATTGGTAGTGGGTGTGGCCATAAGGTATCAAGTCAATTGTATTGAGATCTCGAGGAGTACAACAGCCCTTAGCTATGTCTGTTCCAGAAGAAGGTTAAGGCTGCTACGTCAATACATCTTGTGTTTTAGTCACAATCCACATTGTCTCTCTGGCTCTTCCCAAGCATACTCTGCACTTTCCCACCACCTTGACTCCTTGAGCATAATTATCTCTGCTCAGGAATGCCGCCTCTTCTCTACCCAGTGAACAGTCAAAACCCATATCAAATATTAGCTCTTTCGTGTCTCCTTCCCTGGCCTCCTCCCAGACTTAAGTCATTGTTTCTTCTTCTGGGATTTCATTGCTCTCTTAGTTCTCATCTCTGGGTCTGTTTCGGTGAACAGACTCTGAACATCACAAGAACCGTGGTTGTAACACAACCCAGTGTAACACACAGAAGATGCTCAATATGTTAATTGATGGGCTAAATCTTTGATTCAACCCCCTTCTTTACATGTGTAGAAATGACCCCAGTCACAACACCAATTCTTCTCTGCCCCTCTAGGAAAATAATAACAATTCTTCATACATTCTCAATGTCTCTACAGTTCACACATGTCAAAAGATGTGATCTTCTCAAAAGTACTGTAAACACACATGGCAAACTCCATTTCTACCACTTCTTAAAGGGTTGCTACAAACATAACGCTCTGCCTTTAACTTACAAGTGGCAGAAGCAGGGCCAGAACCTCATCTTTGTAATGCTTCTGTTGAGCCCTTCTCTTTTTACTGTTTGCATTTAATTTGGTGAAAACTTGGAATTCTTTACAGCTAAGAATGAGGCCATTTGGAGGCTGGAACATCTAGGCAATTGAAGCAACTTACTTCTGTGAGTCAGATGGTAGGATAGGGTGATGTCTGCTTGTCAGCAATGCCACTCGGCTGCAGATCACCACTCCGCAGTCACACTGTGCCCCCTTTCCTGCATCCTGGGCATGCCACTTTCTGTGGGGCTCAGTTAACAAATGAGGTGGGGAGAAGCAGCTCTTCCAAGAATTTTTTCATCCAAGCATGAGAGAGGAAGAATGATTCTTCCCCACTCAATAGTAATAATTTAAACATTTATTAAATCTTCTGTACCAGGCACTGTACTGCATTTACATGCATTTTCTCATCTAAACATCCTCTAGATCTTTGCGAGGTGAGAACCAGGATGGTCCTGGAGAACTCAGGAACTGGAGTCAGGTATTCAAATGACCTTAAGAGTTTCATTCTTCCATTTTTGCATGTCTTTACTTGTCACTGTCATTCTCTTCCTCTGTAGTCCAGCTTTATCCACTGATAGGAAATGTGGTTAACAGTAGCTCTAGCAGCTTCATCACTGGGAAAAAAGTGTTTCCCCTGGTCATACTTGAACTTTTATTTCAATCTAGCTTTTAAATCCCAATGGCAGGATTCTGATCAGCCTGGTCTGAGTCATTGTCACCCATTGGACCAATTACTGTAGCTGAAGTGGAGTGGGTTTTGGTGGGAGTGTTTGGATTCTCACTGGCAAACCCCTCTGGAAACATATGTTGGCTAGGGATTTCCCTAAAATTAAGAGAGGGGAGTCTGTTGCTAGTAGACAGGGAGAAGTGGCGTCAGGCTGAAAATAAGCATGCATGTAGGTTACATTATTCTGCCCCTATTAAACACAATGAGGACTCCAAGGCTTAAGGAGTGTATGTAACTCACCCAAGGTCACCAACTAGAAAGATTAGGACTTGCACCCAGACCCCAGAGGCTGCATTATGGACTTCTGGGCTGTGCTGATCATGTCAGTGGCATAATATGTCTATATTATAGCTATTTGGGGGCTAGTTAGCTCACTTGGTCAGAGCTAAGCTCCCTTTCTCCTTTTGTTGAGGCTCATTAAGTCAAGAACAGGGTGATAAATTAATTCACAGGACCCAGGTCTTTCAAAGAAGAGCTGTCAGCTACCAGGTGAGCAAGTAGCAGCATGTGAATCATTCCTAATCCCAGCCACCTTCATTACTAGTAGAAAATAACACAAGGCATGCCTTTTCCCTCAGGGCACCTGTAGCACCATCTCAGTGTGGAAAGGGCCTCAGGCTTTCATTTCCCTTTCCAGGTCTTCTTACATTTTCCCTAACAAGACTGCCTTCCTTTTCATTTTACCCACAGCAGTGGCCCCTGCTGGGCCAGGAGGCAGAGCTATCATGGCCGATCTTATCACAGCTCACACCCCCTCTGGCCATTATTAAGGGGCAGCCTGTGTTCAGTTGCATGTTTCTTAGCAACCACCATGAGCCATGTCCTCTCCTTTCATTTGCGTCTTCCTTCTCTAACCTAGGGGGCAAATTTACTAAGAAATGAACCCCTGCCTTCTCAGATTTCTAAGCCATGGAAACCAGAAAATTGACAATGATTGCATTTTCAGTCTCAAAATGATGACCGATTTCAAGGGTTGGTGGGGTGCAGGGCGGGGGTGGAGCAGAATCCTTTTCTTACATACTGGCAAAAGCTTTGCAAAGCATGTGTGATTTATCGCATGTGTAAACTCATCTGTAAGGAAATTGATTTAAACTGAGATTCTTCATAAGATCAAACATCTCTACTGCGTTGTAGCTTGCTGAAAGGCTAGACATGCATTTAAGCCTAAACATTTAAAAACATGAAGACTGCTTTCTTACAAATTTCTGTAACAGCATTCCCCTAGCCTATTTGCTTTCATATGGTATGCACTCAGTACAGCTCTGTTTTAGAGGAAGCTTCCCAAGACAGATGCTTAATTCTTATAAGCAGCCAACTGCTTGTTCCCATTCCATGTACATGTGAATAAATAACTCCACACTCCCTGCCCTAAACACAGTTGTTAAGATCCTGGAACATGGAACAAAGGCTAGAATTCTTTATCCCATGAAGCGTAGACTCTTGGCTTTAATTTGTATTAATCTGGTTTGGTTTGTTTGCTTTTGTTTTGCATTTTTAATGCCGCCGTTTCGTATTTATCTTTGGCCAATGTGTTTTCCCCCATCGCCACCACATTGCCATAATTCAATCTTGTTTTGTTTATGGCTATAGCCATTGAGGTTGTTCATACCTATACACATTTGGGAAGCTGCAAAATAGTTTATCACATGGTGTTCCCAACGCAGATCATAAAAACAGCCACCCAGCCCAAGAATCAGCCGCTGTAACGCATCATGTTCCTTCTAAGCCACAGTGGTATTCTTCTGTCTAGACGCAGTCTGTTCTCTAGAACAGATGACTGTAATCGAATATGTCAGTTTGCAGGGAAGACTTGCTTCTAATAAGCTTTTAATTTCAAGTAACAAAATTTAGCAAAATGCAAAGATAGCATATTGTTTAAAGGAAGACTTTTGAAATGGATGTTTTTGACTTGGCTCTAATAAGCTGTTGTGCAACCTTTCCCCTGAATGTAGTCTGAAAGAACCAGAAAAGTCAAGTCTATCTCATTGGTTTGAATGCCCCCAGTAGGCTTATCTGTAGACCAAATATTCAAACACACTTGGTTTTAGTTCATTTGATAGGTTGAAGTTAATGCATTAGTCATGGAGACTGCCAAAATCAACCAATTGCTCCAATGACTGGATATTTGAAATGCAACAGGGCCACCTATGTTAAGATGTTATGTAGTCTGTCTCATAGACTTGTGAAGAAAATAAGTCTAATTTTTCCACTAAGAATAATTTGTAAGTATTTGAAGAAATCAAAAAGTTGAGGATAAAGTATCTTGCCCTCTGGATGTTTAAACCACAAGCAATTTCTCTTTTACCATTTAAAGTGTTTTTAAGATACTAACAAAGAAAAACCATAATAAGATATTGCAGAGAATTGTCTTTCTTTGCTGTTTGAGAAAAGCAGATTTAACTTGGTTGGTTGTTAGAAGGGCTAAACTCTACCTTCTGAAGTAAGCACATAGTACCCTTGGTGCAAATATGTAGAAAAGGGATTTTTTTTCAATGTAGTTTGTTTTCATTAAGACCCTTTTATTGATCCTATCTTCCTCAAACTCCCTTTCCTCCATATTCCCACTTTCTGGCCACAATCCTGAATGCCATGTGAAATCATTACTTTAGCATTAATCTTTGATCTTTATTAAAATGCAATTCTGGAAATGGGGAGGTAAAATATGATCATCTCATGTCAGTTTTTATAACTGTAGGTGCTGGAGTTTCAGACTCCTATCTGAGATTGGGAATTAATGAATACAGAAGGCATAAGGAATATGAGGGCATTGAGCCAAAGGGAGAGGTGGGGCGAGGGAGGGGCTGTGGTAGCAACATGAATAGAAAAGGAGAAAAAGGACCTGAGTTGGAAAATTGAGGTCTCCATATCAAATTACTCTTATTTCAAAATGTTTCCTAGGTTTGCTTATTCCTACTGATTTTTATTACCTAGAGCTTTATAGAAACATAATATACTTTTTTATTACTTTAAGTACAGCTAGTTTTAGCCACTTATACCTCCAGACATGCCACTCAACTGTGACCTTGAGTATCATTTATTCATAAAGTAATTTTCTTAGAATGACGAAGCATCTACATTTCCTAAATTACATATCACTAGTTATTTTTCTTGAGACATCACTTTATATGACTCATTTTACAAGTTTACAAGTTGCTTCTTTACTAGAATGTTTCCCCGTCCCCAACAGTGGAATTAGTCTTCTACTTGGTTTAATTTTATGGTGTTCCTGCTGCAAGCTCAGCAAATTATGAACAGTTGTCTCCTTTCCCCAGTGGACAGGCATGGGACAATTGCCTTTCTCCTCTAGGTTCTTAATAAGTGGAAAAAAAAAAGATTGTTTTCAAGGACTGAAATCTTCTTTCTTTTAACCTAAGAAGGAAAGAATGTATTTTAAAAAAAAAAAAAAAGAGGGGAATGAAAAGAAAGCATGCCCTTGTCCTATGTTGTTATCACTTACTTAATTCAGGGTTCAGCCGAGAGCCCAAGGCTACTGTCTTGATCTGCACTTCCTGTCTGCACACAGATCCCTGGTGTATAAGCCTCTCACGATCCTAAAACATTTCCAGAATTTCTCCTTGCTCTGACCCTCTTAGTGTTGAAAGTGGTAGTCTTAATTTATTTCCAAAGTCTATCTTTTCTCTCCAAATTAAATAACAGTGTCATGAAATGCTTCATCTTCTAATGTCCTATCAGCAAAATCCTAGCTTTAATAGTCCAAGGTTATCTCCTGGGCTTTAGAAATGTAAAGGCATTACACAAAATTGATGTTGACAAAGCACAGATACTCCTTTGCACGATCACAATGAAACTTTTCTCTTTTTTGCACATTTCCTGCAAGCCAAGCTACATCAGTTGCTAATATGCTTGGTTCCACATGTCACACTTGATTTCTGATCCTTTTACCCACTTCTCAAAAATGGTTAGGAAATATTTATATGGATTTCTTTGGCTAGACTTTAAGATAAATTACTTTTTGGTGAAGTTCTTAATCCTTTTTTTTTTCAAAGTGCCTGATCTCTTAGAGCAAGCTTACAAACAAAAGCCCACAAGCAACATCCTAGACTAATGTGCAAGTTAACACTGAAGAAGAGTTAGAATCCACGCCTTGATACAATAATAATAATAAGTGCAGGTGGGGAATTGTCTATAATAAGAACTTTATATATATGAATATATTCAATCCTCACAACAGCCTTGAAGAAAATATTATTATTAAACCCGTTTTACAGTTCAAAAAAACTAAGGCTGAGAAAGGAAAGAAACTGGTCCAAAGTCATACTGCAAGTAAATGATGGAGCAGGGATTTGATGCCACAACTCAGTAATTAATCACTGTGTTGCAATTCTTTCTCCTTTTCATTAGGCTCTGTAACTTGTCTGGGGACAAATTAAGGTTGTAAAGTTCAGTTTACTTTCCGTCAGTCATATGGCGTCACCAAGCCACCTCTGGTGGAGTGAGAAAAGCATGGAACTTCAACATCGGAACCCCTGTTACTGGTCCCTGGCTGGATCTTCACTTCTTGAGTTCCTGTTTCCTTATCTGAAAAATGTTATTAATATTCCTACCTCATAGCAATGTTGGGAAAATTCCACGTGGACGTGTAGCCAACCCCAAGTCATATGTAGAGTCTGAAATACCACATAAATGTAAAGTAACATCTGTTCATGTATTGGATTTTCTTCATTTATCTTTCCCCAGATGCTGTATTGCATCCCAGTTCGCAAAAAAGAAAAAGAAAAAAAATGTGATGGTGCTATGGTTCTAGAATATCTTTAACTTATGTGCCAAGGGAACAGAAGATTTATTTTCACATATATAAGCACTTGTATAAACATTTTCTAGATCAATATATCTTCTTGGGTTGCAGTTTGGAGCCCTGTCTGACAGGAGGTCAATGCCTACACTTGGGGCATTGAAAGTATTCAAAACAGATGCAGCCCATTCTCTAAGGCCTAGCCTCTGGCTAATTCTTTTCTGAGTTCTAAAATGTTGTGGCTACATGCTCACAAAAGAGAGTCTACATTTTGGAGAAGGGGGACAGCACACATTACACTTCACCTTAAACAATGCCCCATTCAATTCGAATTGGTTTTCTGTTTCTCCATGGTGTCAGGACACTCTTTTCCCAGTTATTTTTAAAATCTTCATCACTTTACATTTTCACTCTTCCATTGATACATTTCCATAATTTTATCCTATTGTAACCTCCACATTCCACCCAACCCATTGGCACTTCACCAAGAGATGATTGAATCATTCCAAAGCCCAGATAGTTCCCTGATATTCTATGAGAATATTTGCTGGAAAGTATAAAATTTTAGCTTAATCATTTTCTTTCATTCCCAAATTTCTTGTGCTAATTCCTTCTGAGAGCAGATAGGAGACATTCTACAAAATGATGAAGCTCTATGATAGAATTTTTCCACTGGACTAGAGAAAAGGCTCTTAATACACATAGGCCTATTTTAAAAATCAATACCAGAAAAAGGTTTAAGTTAGATGGGATCTTAGAGATAATTTGTTCTCACTTCTTACTTACCATTCCTCAAGGAAGGCAGTGATATAGCTCCTTTCAAATGCTTTCAGAGACAGGGGATCCATGCCACCCACACACAGGACACACACAGGAACAGCATATCTAATTGTGCCATCTCATCTCCCCAACTGCCCTTCCCCAATCTTCTTTCTGCTCTCTGGATCTTCACTCAACAAATTTATTCAACCAATTGACCCGCTTCTCAACACACACCAGGTTTTCTGTTATTCAAAGAAGCAAATGTTTTACTTTTCCTCCTAACAAAATATCGCTTGAATCAAGGAAGGTGCTAGTATGAAAGCAAAATAAAACAAAATAAACCTTCGTACACAGGATGAGAGTTTAGGGTTTTTTCTTTCTTTCTTTCTTTCTTTTTTTTTTTTTGCCTTTAGTAGAAAATTGCTGTGCTGTGAGGATGAAATCCTAGTATCCACCATTAACCAATAGATAGAAAAAGGGTGGATGAAATAATGAAATTAGTAAAAATAAGTTAGAAAAATAACTTAGGGGGAAAAACAGACCTGAAACTATGTCTGCCAGATAAAATATAGGACACCAAGTTCAATTTGTGTTTCAGATAAACAAATAACTGTAGTATCAGTATGTCCCAGAGATTGCATTTGTTTGTCTCTGCCACTCTGTTTCTCCTCCCCCTTCTTATTTTACCCCCTCTTTTTAGAGTTTCTCCCTTCCTCTCTTTGCATGGGATATACTTATCCTAAAACAGTATTTCTTCTACTAAAACTTTATTCATGATTTATCTAAAATTCAAATTGAAGTGGGCATCTGTATGTGTATTTGCTAAACCTGATAATTCTAGTTGAAATGCCCACAGGCTCCCTAGAGAAAAAAGACCCCAGACGAAGAGTCCTGATCTCAGAGCTGTTGTCATTTGTTTTTCATGACTGGGTCTTACTCCTTCCTGGGCGGGACCTCCTTCTGTTTACCAAAAGGAGATGGTGTGACTGTGACCTTAGGAAAGGCAATGAGAACTGCTGTGGGTGGCTCTGCTTTAGGATTACAACCTCTACTTTCCACCCATGCCCTCCCTGGCTTTACTGGAGCATTTCCTGTTATGTGTTTGTTCCTTCTTCTGGAAACCTGAGCCCTAACAGAAGAAAGAAAACATAATGTTTTTTACAATTCATTAAGGGTGCAAGAGGGCCCTTGTGCAGAGATCAGCAAGGCAGCCAGGTGATTAGGGGGATGACCCCTAACTGTCTGAGCCTGGCCCTCTGAGATTTGCATTTCTCGAGAGGACCAGCCCCCGGGACTGATGACAGGGGTACCCAACCTCACAGTACTGGCCATGCCAATGCTGCTCTGGGAGGCTGCTCTGGGCCACTGGCTAAGCTGCTAGCAGGGTCCACACAGATGCGCACAGCCTCCTTCTTTCTCATCTTTTCTATCCCCCCTTGGTCTCTGTCATTCGACACCTCTCTTCCTCTTTTTCCATCTTCCTCTTCTTTAAGAGTATTCTTGTCTCCCCATCCCTCTCTTAATTTTATTTCTGTCTCTCTGGTCCCTTTCTACTTCTGCTTTCTTGCATCCCTCTTCTCCCATCTTTTTGCCAACCCTTTCCCTCCTTTTTCTTCTCCAGCCTTCACTTTCCTCCCTCCTCTCTGACACCCTTCCTTCCACTCTATCCCCCTTCTTCTCTCTTCTCTATCCTTCTCTCCCCTGCTTTCTTTCTTTGTCCTCTCCCCCCACCCCCTTTCACTTTCTTCTTTCTCCCTCTCTTTCCCACCTGTCTCATGCATTCCCATTTTGCATCCTATGTAGTGAATACTACGGAGGTGCCATTTCTGAAACTGTGACATGGACCTTCTGTGATATTTGCTCTTCCAGGCTCTGGCATTGGCCGCGGCCGGCATGTTTCAGCATGGGGTTGGCCCAAATCTATGAATCAAACATGGCAACTGGGGCAGCAAGATCCATCCAAAGGGAAGGACATTTGAGGATACAAAGTACTGAGTCTTTGCTAGCATCCCTTGAGCATAATAGTGCCTTGTTTTTCAGGGACCTGGTGTATATATTTGATGCATAGGCTTGGTTCTGCAGAAATCAATTTTGCAAGAATTGAGAAAATTTGTCAAATCACTCTCATCCTTGGAGCTTATGTTTGTTCCTAAGCATATTTTTGAAAGGGATCAAAGTAAGGTTTTCATTAGCTCTTTCTAACTTCTTGATTGAGAATGAAAAGCAATATTCTAAGACTATTTCCCAAACCTTGAGAGAAAATACAGAGAGTTTTTATAAGAATGTGCATATGTATTTGTGTGAGAATACACACACACACAATGTAAATACAATAACTCTATAAATGTACTTCCACAAAAATATATCTTATATATATAAACTATACATGTGTGAATCTATATTGTGCACATACACATACAAATCCTCAAAAGCCTATGGTTGTATATAAATATCTAATTATATAAAGAGAAGGTTTAGGACATTATCATGAACCATGGTTAGGGATAAAAAATGAGGAATTTGAGCATTTCTGATTTTATTTAAAGATACTGTGCCACCTCTTGGTTTAGGTTAAGTTAGATTTAAGCACTTTCATTAAAAGTAGCTCTCACAAATAAGTGAAAAAGGCAATAAGCCATAGCTCAAAGAATCCTTTAGTTAGTATAAGGAAATGAAGGTAGGCCTAGCACAAGCAAGAAAACTCACAATCTAGAAGTTTGTAAGTTCTTGTCATTAATGGACTAAGTCTACATGTCAACATGTCTCTTCCAATGTCTGCCATGTATCCAAGGGCTGAAGACAGCCTAGTGACCTTGAAAATAACACTCCCCTCATCATCAGACCCAGACAAGTATAAACAGCCATACGTTTGAGTCTCTTTGAGGCAGGGGAGCTGCAGTATTGAACAACAACAAAAAAATATGGCATATGAACATCCTGGAGAAAATGTTTATTTGCTCTTTGCAAAGAAAATCTCAATAATAGAGATAACTGTGAAGTGTTGCTTCAAAAACAACCCCTCCCATCCACTCCCCCGAAACCCTCAGATTTCAAACTCAGTGTGAGAATAGTAGTTAAAGATAACAATTTTACTCACTCCTGTAATCCGAGCACTTTGGGAGGCCGAGGAGGGCGGATCACGAGGTCAGGAGATTGAGACCATCCTGGCTAACACGGTGAAACCCCATCTCTACTAAAAAATACAAAAAATTAGCCGGGCGTGGTGGCAGGCGTCGGTAGTCCCAGCTACTGGGGAGGCTAAGGCAGGAAAAAATATAACAATTTTAGATTAAAGATATCATAACTAACTCTTTGACAACTGATTTGAATTAATATACAATATTACTCCATGGTAGAGGCTAGGAAAATGTTAGAAGTTAACACACTCTGACAATGTACCTTCAAAATTATAAATAACTATATAGACTGGTGCAGTGGCTAAAGCCTGTAATCCCACCACTTTGGGAGACCGAGGCAGGGGAAAATATTTTAGAAACTTAACCAGGATGTGGTGGCACATGCCTGTAGTCCCAGCTACTCAGGAGGCTGAGAGGGGAGGATCACTTGAGCCTAGGAGGCTGAGGCTGCAGTGAGTCATGATCATACCATTGCACCCCAGCCTGGATGACAGAGCAAGACCCTGTCTCAAAATAAATAAATAAATAAAAATACATATATAGAAGTATATGCAAGGATTCTTTGTTTTTAAAGGCAGAATATTTTGAAGTTCGAAGGATAAGAAATTTAAACAAAACTTCAACTTGATACTCACTTATACATAAAATTCAACAAAAATTCCCTAACCTTGTTTAGAGACAACAGATAAAAGATTTTCTTTTAGTGTAACAAAAAAGGCATATGACACAAACAACAAGAACAAATTAAGAAAGAGAGAAACTACGTTGGGTTAAAGGCTACTACCTTACTGTGTAGTGTGTTTAAAAATCCCTATAGGCCAGGCACGGTGGCTCACGCCTGTAATCCCAGCACTTTGAGAGGCTGAGGCAGACGGATCACCTGAGGTTGGGAGTTTGAGACCGGCCTGGCCAACATGGAGAAACCCCATCTCTACTAAAAATACAAAATTAGCCGGACATAGTGGCGCATGCCTATAATCCCAACTACTCAGGAGGCTGAGGCAGGAAAATTGCTTGAACCCGAGAGGTGGAGGTTGCAGTGAGCCGAGATTGCGCCATTGCACTCCAGCGTGGGCAACAAGAGTGAAACTCCATCTCAAAAAATAAAAAAATAAAAATCCCTATTATGTCTAATCGACTCTTGGTAGGAAACAGGAGGGAAGAGATACCGAAGGGAAGTCAGTTTTGTTAGCAATTGACTCCTGAGCTTGCTCTGTTGAATTTCAAAAAGCCAGGCAGTGACTGACAATTCATCACTATGAGAAAGATGCAGCCAAAGCCACTCCTGAGCTCAGAAGAACAGTCTAGGAATCACCAAAACATATTGAGGGAAAATTGACATAAGATGAAACGCACAGATCCTAAGTGCACAATTTTATGAGTTTTAAAGAATGCATATGCCCATGTACCGACAGCCCCAACCACTAGGACATTGTTATAACCCCAGAAAACTTTCTTTGTGTCCCTTCCTTCTCACTTTCACCACCATAGACATGGACTCATACCTATCTACTCTTTGTGTCTGGCATCTTTGGCTTGGTGTGATATTTTCAGATTCACCTATGTTGTTGCCTGAACCTGTTGTTTCCTCCTTTTTATGGCACAATAGTATTCTGTTATATGAAACTACCACAACTGGTTTAGCCATTCACCTTTTTTTTTTTTAACTTTTATTTTAGATTCAAGGGTATATGTGAAGGTTTGTTACATAGGTAAACACGTGTCATGGGGGGTTGTTGTACATATTATTTCATCACCCAGGTATTAATTAAGCCCAATACCCAATAGTTTTCTTTTCTGCTCCTCTCCCTCTTCCCACCCTTCCCCCTCAAGTGGACCCCAGTATCTGTTGTTTCCTTCTTTATGTTCATGAGTTCTCATCATTTAGCTCCCACTTATAAGAGAGAACATGTGATATTTGGTTTTCTGTTCCTGTGTTAGTTTGCTAAGAATAATAGCCTACAGCTCCATCCATGTTCCCGCAAAATACATGATCTCATTCTTTTTTATACCTGCATAGTATTCCATGGTGTGTATGTACCACATTTTCTTTATCGAATCTACCATTGATGGGGGTTTAAAATAATTCCATGTCTTTGCTATTGTGAATAGTGCTGCAAAGAACATTTGCGTGCACATGTCTTTTACATTCACCTTTTGATGGACATTTGGGCACTATACAGTTTGGGACTATTATGAATAAAGCTACTCTACACATTTGTATACAAATCTTCGTGAGGACATATACTTTTACTTCATTTAGGTAAATACTTAGGAGTGGAATTTCTAGATCACAGCACAGGTATGCATTTGAATACAGCAGAAACTACAAAACCATTTTCCAATCTGCTTGTACCATTTTACACTCTCACCAGCAATGTATGCAACTTATTTTGGTTGCTCCACATCCTCACCAACATTTGGTGATAACAGTCTTTTTAATTTTTGCTATTCCAGTGAATATGAAATGGTACTTTCTGTGGTTTTAATTTACATTTCCCTGTGCTTATTGGTAATTCATATGCCTTCCATTAAGAAGTTTCTGTTCACATGTTTGCTCATTTTTATTGAGTTGTCTTTTAATTATTGAATTTTAAGGGTACTTTATATATTCTATATCCAAGCCCTGTGTCAGATATATGTGTGTATATGTCTGTGTGTGTATGATAGTCTTCCCAATATTCTTTTCAATGTATAGCTTGCCTTTTCATTTTTCAAGTGTATTTTGATAAGCAGAACTTTTGAATTTATAATAAATACAATTTTTATTTTTTCTTTTCTGTTTATTACATTTTGTACCCTCTCTAAAAAAAATTTTCCTGTCCTATGGTTGTGAGATGTTTGCCTCTGATTTTTTCTAGAAGTTTTCTAGCTTTTGCTTTTAAGTTTAGGTTTATGATCTATCTCAAATTAATGACTGTGTGTAGTGTGAGGTAGAGGTCAGGGTTCATTTTTTACTCAAATGATTATCTAGTTATTCTAGCACCATTTATTGAAATGATGATTCTTTTCCCCATTTAGTTACCTTGGCCTCTTTGTTGAAAATCAACTTACCGGCTGGGCGCGGTGGCTCACGCCTGTAATCCCAGCACTTTGGGAGGCTGAGGCGGGCGGATCATGAGGTCAGGAGATCGAGACCATCCTGGCTAACACGGTGAAACCCCGTCTCTACTAAAAATACAAAAAATAGCCGGGCGCAGTGGCAGGGGCCTGTAGTCCCAGCTACTCGGGAGGCTGAGACAGGAGAATGGCGTGAACCCGGGAGGCGGAGCTTGCAGTGAGCGGAGATCGCGCCACTGCACTCCAGCCTGGGCAACAGAGGGAGACTCCATCTCAAACAAAACAAAAAAAAAAAAAAAAAAAAAAAGAAGAAGAAGAAAATCAACTTACCATGTATGTGAAAATGTATTTCTGGACTCTATTTTGTTTCCTTGGTCTCAATCTGTCCTTAAGCCAAAAATAAATGATGTCAGCTACTGTCATGTTATAGTTAGTTTTTAAATAGGGTAGGATGGGTTCTTTAACTTTGTTATTCTGTTAAGGATTGTTTGGCTGTTCTAATTCTTTTGCATTTTCACGTAAATGTTGGAATCAACTTGTCAGTTTCTACAAAACAACTTGTAAAGCTTTTAATTGAAGTTGTATCGACTCTATAGATCAATTAGGGGAGAATTGACATTTTAGCAATATTGAATTTTATAATCCCTAATCATGGTATATGCCTCCATTTATTTCTACCTTTTAAAATTTCTCTCAGCAATATTTTATGGTTTTCAATCTACATTTTGCATATCTTTAGTTAAATAAATTATCCAGTATTTCATGCTGCTACAATAATATAGAAATACAAATGATTTTTATATTAATCTTGCATGCTGATGTGTTAAAATGTCATTAATAGTGTAATTATTTAGTAGATGCCATAGAATTTTTCATATAAACAATTACATAATTGTTTTTAAAAAGGTTAAGCTTATTTCCTTTTAAGTCTTTTTATTTGTCACTTATTTTTCTTGCTTTATTGCATTGACTATGGTATATAATGTTGAACAGCAGTGGTTAGAGCAGACATTCTTGCCTTTTTCCTGACCTTGGAAGAAAGTATTCAATATCTCATAATAAAGTATGATGTGAGCTGTAGGTTTTCCATAGATGTCCTTTACTAGGTTGTTAAAATTGCCTTCAATTCCTAATTTACAGAGAGTTTTATATCATTGAGTGGATGTTGAATTTTTTTTTTTTTTTTTTTTTGAGATAGATTCTTGCTCTGTCGCCCAGGACAGAGTGCAGAGTGCAGAGTGCAGTGGCACTATCTCGGCTCACTGCAACCTCCACCTCCCGGATTCAAGCGATTCTCCTGCCTCAGCCTCTTGAGTAGCTGGGATTACAGGCATGCGCCACCAAGCCCAGCTAATTTTTGTATTTTTAATAGAGACGGTGTTTTCGCCATGTTGGCCAGGCTGGTTGTGAACTCCTGACCTCAGGTGATCTGCCTGCTTCGGGCCTCCCAAAGTGCTAGGATTACAGGCATGAGCCACCGCCCCCAGCCCTAATTTAGTCTTTTTAAATTAGCTACCTAAGGTGTAAACTTAGATCATTGATTTTAAACTTTGCTTCTTTTATAATCATTTAACTCTATAAATTTCCCTCTAAGAAGTGCTTTAAGCTACATCTCACAAATTTTGATATACTGAGCTTTCTTTTTCATTCAGTTCAAAGTATTTTCTAATTTCCCTTGTGATTTGTTTCTGCCGATATTCATTGACTACCTTACTTGACATTAATACAGCCTGCTAATTTTCTCATGCTGGGTATTTGCATGATATACCTTTTTCTATCTTCATTTATTTAACCTATTTTTATCTTTATACTTTAAGTCCATCTGTTGTACACAGCGCAAAATTAGGTTTTATTTTGTTTCGCTTTGCTTTTTATCCAGTCTGACACTCTCTGCCTTTTCACTGGAGTGCTTAGTTTCTTTACATTTAATGTAATTGTTGGCATTCTTAGGATTAGACCTACTGCTTGGCAATTTGTTTTCCATGTGTCCCCTCTGTTTTAGATGATTTTTACCCCTTTATTGCTTTCTTGGGAGAATAACAGACAGTCACAAATAATTACAAATATTCTTTTCATCTCAAATATTTTCAAGATTTAAACTCAATTATTTTTTCTGTGCTGCTGTGAGCTTGAGACATTATATACATTAAAGTTATTTTAATCATATATAGATAACACAAATTTCCATATTAAGGAATAGTAATAATTATAAATTGTTATTCTGATTTTAGTCAGATTTAAATTATCTAATTTCCAATAAGATGTGATTTCTTCTCAAAAGTATCTGATCTTGCCGGGCGCAGTGGCTCACGCCTGTAATCCCAGCACTTTGGGAGGCCGACGTGGGCAGATCATGAGGTCAGGAGATCGAGACCATCCTGGCTAATACGGTGAAACCCCGTCTATACTAAAAAAATACAAAAAATTAGTTGTGTGTGGTGGTGGGTGCCTGTGGTCCCAGCTACTCGGGAGGCTGAGGCAGGAGAATGGCGTGAACACGGGAGGCGGAGCTTGCAGTGAGCCGAGATCGTGCCACTGCACTCCAGCCTGGGCAACAGAGCGAGACTCCGTCTCAGAAAAAAAAAAAAAAAAGATGTATCTGATCTGAAAGGTTAGTTGCGGTACGATTTGAGTGATGGGGTACTATTTGAGTGATAGTTACACTAAAAGCCCAGACTTCACCACTACACAATATATCCAAAACTAAACTTGTACCTCTTAAATTTATACAAATTTTAAAAATACAATGTTAGTTTGTCAGAAGCATTTTCAATCTTCTTGATCTGGGCATCACATACTTTGATTTGATGCTTTTTTCTTATAAAAGCAAATAGCTTTTAAAATTAGATCTTGATTTTTATTTCGATACACTTACATATCCCCATATTCTTCTTGTCATATACAGATCAAGTAATTTAAATATTCAAAAATTGGGCATCCAGATTTGTATTCAAATCTATACATAACAAATACATCTACTAGGTTAATTGTATTGTATTGTGTTAACTGTAAAATATAAGAATTTTATTTATTTATTTATTTATTCATTTATTTATTTATTTTTTTTGAGATGGAGTCTGGCTCTGTCCCCCAGGCTGGAGTGCAGTGGCACTATCTTGGCTCACTGCAACCTCCGCCTACCAGGTTCACGCCATTCTCCTGCCTCCGCCTCCAGAGTAGCTGGGACTACAGGTGCCCGCCACCACGCCTGGCTAATTTTTTGTATTTTTAGTAGAGACGGGGTTTCACCGTGTTAGCCAGGATGGTCTCGATCTCCTGACCTCGTGATCCGCCCGCCTCAGCCTCCCAAAGTGGTGGGATTACAGGCGTGAGCCACCGCCCCCGGCCAAGAATTTTTAAATCTTTAGAAACATCTAGAGTCTCTAAAGTACCATTTCTAGAAATGAAAGAAGTCCTACTCTAAAATCTATTTTGATTATTTTAATGAGTTCATGTCTAAGTTCTATAACATTAATAGAGAGTACTGCTTTGAAATTAGCATTTTAAAATGACCAGTTGAGTGGTTTAGAAAAGTCCATTATTTTATAAATAATCACGGATGCCTTTTTCCAAGATGGATTGGCTTCTGGATGAGGCTTCATTATTATAGCTTCATTTATAAAATTAAAGGATGAAATATTTAATTTGTAAGTGTATTTTTTTTCCTTTTCAGAAAGTCATAGAATGATATATTTGGATAGGCATGTGATTGCTTTAATTTTTGAGCAAATTTTCAGTGTATTTTCCCTTTAGAATCATGACTTAAGTAAGGATTAGCATTCGGTAGCCAAGGTTTAAGAATGCACCGTGGATTTACCGTGGCAGACACGGTTTTGGAATTTAATTTGGTCAGCCTCTGCTTTAGCAGGACAAAGAGAGAGGAAGGTGATAGCATGCCTTGCATTAGCTGTGTTGGAAATGTGACCCTCTCCTTTAGAACGGCTCCCAGTTTGTCTGCAGGAGCAAGCCCCTATGACACAGGAGAGCAGTCAGGAAAGGACAGTGAGTGAGCACGGATGACAGAAGTGTCTGTGCCACCCATTCATTAGGGACTCACAAAGGGGTATAGAAATTCTGGGCTTTTGTGGGGATTGAGAAGTTCCTATCAAATATCTGTCGGGTAATTTAATTACATGGGCATGGTAGGAATGACACAGTGGTTACATTAATAAACTGAAGCATTAAAGAATAATAGCCCAGTTATTGCTGAATTATGGGAAACACGCTGCCTATTCATTGCTGGTGATATTAGAAGGGAGAAGGCGGGGGCTTCCTACTTTATACTCGCAATGCATAAAGAAACAGTTTCTTGCCTTTCCAGACCTGTGGAAAACCGGGTAGAGGGGAAGGCCCAAAGTCACACCCAATAGCATAAATCTTGCTTTGTTTAAGATGCTTAAAATATCATAAGCTAACTCTGTTTTTATGGTGCTAAATAAAATTGACTTGGGCCAGACATAGTAATGAGCATGTGCTGCACAAACATCTCCAAATAGCCTTTCCAACAGATCTCATTCCTGATAATTTCCATTTGTTGTCCTGCTCCTCTTGTTAATGGAAGCCATTTTATAGGATCACAGGCTACTAGCTTAGTAGTTTTAAAAAAGTAGCCTATTAATATAATAGAAGCAAACATTATTTTTCATTCTCACTCATCCCTCTGGCAGACTGGAACAAAATGCCTTTTTCCCTCCTGTAGGAGCAGGGGGAAAAGGAGCACACATTTGATTTCGTATTATTTAACAATAAACGTTTATTGAACTGTGTCAACACTGTTCCAAGAAGTGTGATGTGGAAGGAGGGGGAAGAGATGAAGATGAGCTCCTGCTTTCAGATTCCAACAGAGAAAGTCACAGCTCAGCAGCTGGCCACCCACTCCCATGGAACTCAGGAAGATCTTTCTGCCTAAACTCTTGTAGGTGCCATATTGCAGCCTATGTTTTTTCCTGGAGGGGGGAAAGTTGAGGAGTTTTAAAGATCCATCCACCTCTAAAATTCTTTGAGCCTATGAAATATTTATTTCTAGGAGACAATAAACACTTCACTTACACAGAAACACTTCACTTACACAGAAACCAGTTACCATGTGCAGAAGATGGTCCAAAGAACCACTCAATAATACAAATTACATTTTGTGCTTTGGGGTTTTAAGAAAATATTTCGGAATTCAAGTTTGAACAAGTCAACTAATAGAATTTGAGGTGGCAGATCACTTATTTTCTTCATCTAAACTAGAGTGTTACGATTTCATGGGCAAAATACAAAGTTGAAGTGTCCCTGGTAACACATAGCAAGCTGCACATTTCCCAGGAAAGGCCAGCACTGCTTATTCTCACAGAAGTCACCCCTGCAAGGGTCTTTAGATCAGTGGTTCTCAAATTGAGCATTCAAGAGCATCCCATGGAAGGCTTATTAAAATGCAGGTTGCTGGCCTCAGAGCTCAGATTCAGTAGAAGTCAGTTAGAGTCTGGGAATCTGCATTTCTATGCATCCTTTCTCTCTCTCCCTCCCTTCCTGCTGCTACTGCTGGTTCAGGGACCACACTTTGAGAATCACTGCTTTGGATATTAGAATGATGATTCTCTCAAGTCTTGAAAAAAAATTGCAAAGTTCCCTCTAATTTAGCAGAGTTAAGACAAATGTTTCATTTAATTTGCATCTATACATAGTTCTGATGAACTAATCCTTTATAATTCAAAGGGAAGAATTTAAAAATCATAATGATGAGGCTGGGCACAGTGGCTCACGCCTGTCATCCCAGCACTTTGGGAGGCTGAGGCGGGAGGATCACCTGAGGTCAGGAGTTTGACACCAGCCTGGCCAACATGGTGAAACTCCGTCTCTACTGAAAGAAAATACAAAAATTAGCCAAGCATGGTGGCAGGCGCCTGTGGTCCCAGCTACTTGGGAGGCTGAGGCAAGAGAATCACTTGAACCCAGGAGGAGGAGGTTGTAGTGAGCTGAGATTGTGCCATTGCACTCCAGCCTGGGCAACAAGAGTGAAACTCCGTCTCAAAAAAATAAAAATAAAAAAATAAAAATCATAATGATGAGATAGAAACAGCATGGGTCTTCATTCTGCCATATAACAGAGACATTACATAAATGGAGATTTGACTGAAGACTTTGTTCTTTGCTTCAGCTCTTCAGAGCATTCCATCTGAATCAAGAAAGTAGTCTTGGAATATTTGCTAACTGTAGCCCTTCCCAGTCCCACTTTGTCATACGCCACAGGCAGAAAAGAGGAATGCAACCTTTGCCCACTGATTCCTGTGTAGCCACAAGCTTCAGAAAGAGTTTAGTCAGCAGTTCATGGCTCCTTGGCCCACACTAACCACAGTTTGGCCACCAAAAATGTGGGTCAGCGAGTTGCCAGAATGCTGAAGTATAGTGGTTACAAGGACCAGGACGCTCAAGTTGGAAACATGTGATACCACCACAGTTCTTAAGATGGGAAATGAGGGCAAAGGTAAACCCTGCTGTTCTTGGACTTGGTTCTGTTATGCCATCCTTTTCTAAAGCCAACTGTCACTTATACAATTTTATTTTGCTCTCATAAATTCTGCCAGACAGTAGTTTCATTCAACCAGGACTGGCTATAATTTTTAGTCAGATGTATCTCTTATTCTGTTTTTTTTTCCTCAGAGAAAGAAACACTCAACTAAATTTTATGCTACAGACTGAATACCTAAAATCCCCAACCTTTTATCTTAACCTGAGTCATAAAACCTGTACCGTCAGAAATGCCTCCTTTTTTATTTTGATTTTCTCACAAAGCACATGTAAATAATTTAGATTAAATGTTTACTGCTTTGCCCTCACAGAGAATTAGATGATTAGCTTCTGAAAATAATAAAAGAAATTGTTGTTAATTATATCATACAGAGTGTGCCAAATTTATCAATTTGTAAAGAATGACAAATCCTGCTTAGTTGATATCCAGAGTGTGTCTACTTACTGGGTCTGATGTAAATATCCAGTGAGAAATCTGGCTTAGATAAAATAAGGCTAAAAGAAAAATCTCAGAACGTATAATTTACTATATGTCTTATTTACACAGCCTTACCTACCATCAGACGCTTAAAATACATAGTGGCTTTTAAAAGAAAAAAACTTCTACCTTTTTCCATTAGAATTGAGGAGGCTTAGGTCAAGAAATATAGAACATCTTAAGAGTAACTATGAGACAGTGAAGGAAAGAAAACTTATTTGGGTACTCAGCCAAGTTTATTGTCTGTACTATTTCTTTTGTGCACCAAGTTCTTCTTTTTCTTTCTTTCTTTCTTTTTTTTTTTTTTAAGACAGAATCTGACTCTGTTGCCTAGGCTCTAGTGCAGTGGCACAATCTCAGCTCACTGCAACCTCTGCCTCCCGGGTTCAAGTGATTCTCCTGCCTCAGCCTCCCAAGTAGCTGGGATTACAGGTGCACCCCACCACGCCCAACAAATTTTTGTATTTTCAGTAGAGACGGGGTTTCACCATGTTGGCCAGGCTGGTCTCAAACTCCTAACCTCAAGTGATCCACCTGCTTTGGCCTCCTAAAGTGCTGGGATTACAGGCGTGAGCCACCGTACCAGGCCTTTTTTGTAAGCATATTGACCCTAAGTATGTATTGTGGTTATGTTCAGTAATGTACACAGATTTTTTTTAATTTACTAATCTTTTAATATAGAATATGTAACATGGCCAATATCTTTTAAAAGTCAATTTAAAAAATGGTTACATGCAGTTTTTTCCCTCGGGAAAAAATATATTTATAATTTTTAAATCATATCTTAGAGAATACTATTGTGTTCTCTTTTCTTTCATCAAAACCGAATCTTTTAAGGGGAGTGTTTACTGGGAAAGCCCTTGGGGAAATTGAGAGATGCAATCTTCACCTAGGGGTACAAAGAAGTATAGCTTTTGACTGGCACCTGATTTTATTCACTGAGCTTCTTTAGTGCTCTGAAGTGAACACAGTTGGATTTCTAGATAGGAATTTGCTACTCTTAGTGTCACAGTGACATCATTCCTGGGAGGAGAAAAAAAGTACTGTTTTCTTCTGTATTCCAATGACATAATTGTCCCTCTTTGCAGGGAAATGTGCAGTGCTACAATTTTGGAGTTCAGACCCATTGTTCTGAACTAATAACTATAAGGCTAGAGCATAATGGAATAACACCTTTAGAAAGCTAATACCCCCACAGGTTTCATCTGACATCTTGAACGAGGTTTGCAGAGAGACACACAAATTGAACCTGTCCCCAATTTTTAAAAATTCGCCCTCATTCTTTAGAATCTAAAGTATTGCAGAATACAGTGTACAAATCAATCCCCAAACAAATGGTTTTCTCCATGATGAGTAAAAGAGCATTGGAATCCTATGATTAAAACCTCAAAATCAACCAAGGTAACTAAGATAAAACAGTAAAACCACAAGGTGGGCCAGATGGCAAAAAGGAAAAGCTCATCTATTTATTTTATTTATCTTTCTATTTTTCCAAAGAGAAATAAGTACTTAAAAATCTACTTGAAAGTCCCAGCTCAAGTGACACCCCATCCAAGAGGCATTTAGAGTTTTTCCCGGTTGGGAAAGATCTTGCCCTCATCCTCTGAACTACAGAGAATCCAGGTCTCTTTTGTTGAATTACTATAGTCAGCTGCATATGCTATAATCAATTCTCATCATTCCCATACATGTCTTCTCTCCTTTCTTAGATTATAAGCTCCTTCAAGATGAACATCATACTTTAGATAGACATCACTGGCTTCCCTGGAAAACCCAGCATCTTACTCTGACAACACTCAAAAACAACATGCTGAGGCCCAATGGCTCACACCCATAATTCCAACACTTTGGGAGGCTGAGGCAGATAGATCATTTGAGCCCAGGAGTTTGAGACCAGCCTGGGCAACAAGGTGAAATCCCGTCTCTACAAAATACAAAAAATTACCGGGTGTGGTGGTGCGTGCCTATAGCCCCAGCTACTCGGGAAGCTGAGGTGGCTGATGCTTGAACCCCGTAGGTTGAGGCTGCAGTGAGCCGAGATAATACCACTGCACTCCAGCCTGGGCAACAGAGAGAGACCCTGTCTCAACAAAATAAATGAATAACAATAAACAGATGTTTCCCTAATATCTTACAGGGTAAGACGCCACTGAAGATGGTCCAGCCAACAGTATGCTTTTGACTATAAGTGCAATTAGCATGCAATACATGGCTACAGTCTCCTTTTACTGCCCTTTAGTTATTTTTTAGCTACTTTAAGTTACAGATGGTTTAACTATTTCGGCTGCGGATCCAGAACTGGTAAATGAAGTAAGAAACTACATCTTTAGCTGGGCGCGGTGGCTCACGCCTGTAATCCCAGCACTTTGGGAGGTCGAGGCAGGCGGATCACGAGGTCAGGAGATCGAGACCATCCTGGCTAACATGGTGAAACCCCGTCTCTACTAAAAATACAAAAAAATTAGCCGGGCGCGGTGGCGGGCGCCTGTAGTCCCAGCTACTCCGGAGGCTGAGGCAGGAGAATGGCGTGAACCCGGGAGGCGGAGTTTGCAGTGAGCCGAGATCGCGCCACTGCACTCCAGCCTGGGCGGCAGAGCGAGACTCCGTCTCAAAAATAAGAAACTACACCTTTAGTGAAATAGTGCAGTTTTCCTGAACTTCCTGAAATGACATTTTAAAAATCGATATTTGGCCTTACTATGCATTTCTAAGGAGCCAAGGCATGTCAATGTGGTGTGTACTTTTTGTGACAAATTCCTTTTATGATTCTTAATAGCAAAATTACAGAATGTCATATGGGGGCTCAGCCTCATAGCATCTTTCATTCTTGAGTGAGGCTTGTTTATGCAAGTCTGCAAGAGGGGAGCTCTACAAAAGGAAAATGGGAAGGCACAGTCGGCCCTGGAAAAATTCAGCCGCTGGAAATGTGGTCTTGTCCAGATAGTGAGAAAATAATTGTCTCCAGGTTTGATGAAGGGTTTATAGCGCTAACATTTTAGGATGAAATACAGCTGGTTTCAGATTCCACTGTCAACTCAGAATCAAGCTAATTTCATGTGGTTTGGGGTTTTGTAACTACTTTTTTGCAGAGTACTTCTCGGAACTTTTTGTTCCAGAAACACCCTTGACATCCCTCCACCAGCACCTAAAATTACTTCAGGCCCAGTAGAAAATTCACTGGGTAGCATTACTGACTCTTTCCAGCAGAGGGCACCATTATACCTCCATCGGTACTGGACGTACCCATAACTTCAGCAAAGAGGTTCTTTAAATTCTCAACCATGACACACAACCTCTCTGATAAGAAAAAATAGTAATAATAACAAACCTAGCAAGAAAAAGATACTTAAACTTTCTAGAGGCAGCAGCTTCTGCAGTTCTGACCGGGGCTCCCAATGTCAGCAATTGCAACAGAGGATTCTGCCCGGAAACTTAAATTGCAGGACATTATTTGGCTTGGGTTTCTGATGGCCTCGTCTCCCTTTGTTCTTGTCCATTTCCTGAGCTAGTTCTTCAGTCATCTCAGAAATTTCTGCTGATATCATAAACACACACATCCATAAACTAGTGTGTGATAAAATACATTTCAATTTTCCTCTTGAAGGCCGATATTCATTAACCCAGCAATTTAAATGACGGGATGTTTCTCAACCAGGGAAGGTATTTTTTGTAGCTTTCATCACTGGTTTGGTTGGGGAGAAACAATTGACTAATTCCTATTTGTCTTAGATTTTTGCTTTCCCCCACTGGAATGGCCATTTTTGCCCTTGGGGACTATTTAAAGATGTAATATCTCTAGATGATTTATAACAAGTAAGTAGCCAGCATTGCTAAATATCCAGGCACATCACATATCCTTAGATGCATTTTTGAGACTCAAATTTCAATAATTTGCCGTGTCTTTATAATATCAACATGCGCACCAGTAGAATAAGGTAGTGGGGGAGATTGTTTTACACAGAAAAAGAAAATGTTAGAACTAGAAGAAGCTTTAGAGAAATTTATGTCTCCTGTCTCCCAACCTCTGGATAAGTAGCATCATCTATTAAGTGATTTTTTTTTGCAGCCATATGCTTGCTTTTAAAATTATACTTAGCATAGGATAACATAAAAATGCTTTTTCTAATCACACATTCATTCAGAGATATAAGGAGATGGCCAAAGAACTATGTTGGTGGCAGTTTGGAAATATTTCTACACATAATCTCCCAAAAAGCAAGCCTGTACCCTGCAGAAGAAGGTCGTCTTCTTCTTTCTTTTCTTCTCTTTTTGTAGTGACAGTAATCTTGCTATGTTGCCCAGCCTGGTCTTAAACTCCTGGCCTCAAGCGATCTTCCCACCTCAGCCTCTCAAATATCTGGGATTATAGGCACAAGCCACCATGCTTGGCTGTATTCTTTATTGAGTGCAAAACTAATGATTTAGCTTTAATTTTCAGAAAGTTTTTTTTTTTTTAGATTTAAATCCCTTTTGCCCGAGAAAACAATTATTGGTTTTTCCTAGCATCATTTGTTAAGGAAGTTTTTTGCCCCCACAATCCTCACATTCCAGATTGTACTGTAGGTGGGAGAAATTTGATTCTGTGTTTTCGGCACAGAATGACCATAGAAAATACTTATTGATAGTTGAATGTTACTGAAACATTAGCAAAGAATGCTGTGTCTTTAGATCTGATAAGTGAGAAACCCACAAAATTACACTTTATATGAATTTATCTGAGTTTGCAACATCCAAACCTCTTAAATCTGTTATTCCTCAGCTGCTTTGGTCCTTTGGAATCCAAAGGACCCAAAGGATACAGTATTGTATTAATTACTCTTTAATTCACACTAGAGAAAGTTGACCTCTAGTTCTGATTACATACAGAGAAATATATCTATTCACATACACACATATGTATGGAAAATATTCTGTTTAACACAAGAAAACCCCTTAACACCCAACTTCATTTTTCTTTATTTATTTTTCTTTTTTTTATTATACTTTAAGTTTTAGGGTACATATGCACCACGGGCAGGTTTGTTACATATGTATACATGTGCCATGTTGGTGTGCTGCACCCATTAACTCGTCATTTAGCATTAGGTATATCTCCTAATGCTATCCCTCCCCCTTCCCCCCACCCCACAACAGGCCCCAGTGTGTGATGTTCCCCTTCCTGTGTCCGTGTGTTCTCATTGTTCAATTCCCACCTATGAGTGAGAACATGCAGTGTTCGGTTTTTTGTCCTTGCGATAGTTTGCTGAGAATGATGGTTTCCAGCTTCATCCATGTCCCTACAAAGGACAAGAACTCATCATTTTTTATGGCTGCATAGTATTCCATGGTGTATATGTGCCACATTTTCTTAATCCAGTCTATCATTGTTGGACATTTGGGTTGGTTCCAAGTCTTTGCTATTGTGAATAGTGCCGCAATAAACATACGTGTGCATGTGTCTTTATAGCAGCATGATTTATAATCCTTTAGGTATATACCCAGTAATGGGATGGCTGGGTCAAATGGTACTTCTAGTTCTAGATCCCTGAGGAATCGCCACACTGACTTCCACAATGGTTGAACTAGTTTACAGTCCCACCAACAGTGTAAAAGTGTTTCTATTTCTCCACATCCTCTCCAGCACCTGTTGTTTCCTGACTTTTGAATGATCGCCATTCTGACTGGTGTGAGATGGTATCTCATTGTGGTTTTGATTTGCATTTCTCTGATGGCCAGTGATGATGAGCATTTTTTCATGTGTCTTTTGGCTGCATAAATGTCTTCTTTGAGAAATGTCTGTTCATATTCTTTGCCCACTTTTTGATGGGGTTCTTTGTTTTTTTCTTGTAAATTTGTTTGAGTTCATTGTAGATTCTGGATATTAGCCCTTTGTCAGATGAGTAGGTTGCAAAAATTTTCTCCCATTCTGTAGGTTGCCTGTTCACTCTGATGGTAATTTCTTTTGCTGTGCAGAAGCTCTTTAGTTTAATTGGATCCCATTTGTCAATTTTGGCTTTTGTTGCCATTGCTTTTGGTGTTGTAGACATGAAGTCCTTGCCCATGCCTATGTCCTGAATGGTATTGCCTAGGTTTTCTTCTAGGGTTTTTATGGTTTTAGGTCTAACATTTAAATCTTTAATCCATCTTGAATTAATTTTAGTATAAGGTGTAAGGAAGGGATGCAGTTTCAGCTTTCTACATATGGCTAGCCAGTTTTCCCAGCACCATTTATTAAATAGGGAATCCTTTCCCCATTTCATGTTTTTGTCAGGTTTGTCAAAGATGAGATAATTGTAGATATG
This sequence comes from Pan troglodytes, assembly GCF_028858775.2. Lineage (NCBI taxonomy): Eukaryota > Metazoa > Chordata > Mammalia > Primates > Hominidae > Pan > Pan troglodytes. The sequence goes on along the minus strand of NC_072421.2, from coordinate 11,310,710 downwards.
CAGCATTATTTCTGAGGGCTCTGTTCTGTTCCATTGGTCTGTATCTCTGTTTTGGTACCAGTACCATGCTGTTTTGGTTACTGTAGCCTTGTAGTATAGTTTGAAGTCAGGTAGCATGATGCCTCCAGCTTTGTTCTTTTGGCTTAGGATTGACTTGGTGATGTGGGCTCTTTTTTGGTTCCATATGAACTTTAAAGTAATTTTTTCCAATTCTGTGAAGAAAGTCATTGGTAGCTTGATGGGGATGGCATTGAATCTATAAATTACCTTGGGCAGTATGACCATTTTCACGATATTGATTCTTCCTACCCATGAGCATGGAATGTTCTTCCATTTGTTTGTATCCTCTTTTATTTCATTGAGCAGTGGTTTGTAGTTCTCCTTGAAGAGGTCCTTCACATCCCTTGTAAGTTGGATTCCTAGGTTTTTTATTCTCTTTGAAGCAATTGTGAATGGGAGTTCACTCATGATTTGGCTCTCTGTTTGTCTGTTATTGGTGTATAAGAATGCTTGTGGTTTTTGCACATTGATTTTGTATCCTGAGACTTTGCTGAAGTTGCTTATCAGCTTAAGGAGATTTTGGGCTGAGACAATGGGGTTTTCTAGATATACAATCATGTCATCTGCAAAGAGGGACAATTTGACTTCCTTTTTTCCTAATTGAATACCCTTTATTTCCTTCTCCTGCCTGATTGCCCTGGCCAGAACTTCCAACACTATGTTGAATAGGAGTGGTGAGAGAGGGCATCCCTGTCTTGTGCCAGTTTTCAGAGGGAATGCTTCCAGTTTTTGCCCATTCAGTATGATATTGGCTGTGGGTTTGTCATAAATAGCTCTTATTATTTTGAGATACGTCCCATCAATACCTAATTTATTGAGAGTTTTTAGCATGAAGGGTTGTTGAATTTTGTCAAAGGCCTTTTCTGCATCTATTGAGATAATCATGTGGTTTTTTCTTTGGTTCTGTTTATATGCTGGATTACATTTATTGATTTGCATATGTTGAACCTGCCTTGCATCCCAGGGATGAAGCCCACTTGATCATAGTGGATAAGCTTTTTGATGTGCTGCTGGATTCGGTTTGCCAGTATTTTATTGAGGATTTTTGCATCGATGTTCATCAGGTATATTGGTCTAAAATTCTCTTTTTTTGTTGTGTCTCTGCCAGGCTTTGGTATCAGGATGATGCTGGCCTCATAAAATGAGTTAGGGAGGATTCCCTCTTTTTCTATTGATTGGAATAGTTTCAGAAGGAATGGTACTAGCTCCTCCTTGTACCTCTGGTAGAATTAGGCTGTGAATCCATCTGTTCCTGGACTTTTTTTGGTTGGTAAGCTATTAATTATTGCCTCAATTTCAGAGCCTGTTATTGGTCTATTCAGAGATTCAACTTCTTCCTGGTTTAGTCTTGGGAGAGTGTATGTGTCAAGGAATTTATCCATTTCTTCCGGATTTTCTAGTTTATTTGCATAGAGGTGTTTGTAGTATTCTCTGATGGTAGTTTGTATTTCTGTGGGATCAGTGGTGATATCCCCTTTATCATTTTTAATTGTGTCTATTTGATTCTTCTCTCTTTTCTTCTTTATTAGTCGTGCTAGGAGTCTATCAATTTTGTTATCTTTTCAAAAAACCAGCTCCTGGCTTCATTGATTTTTTGAAGGGCTTTTTGTGTCTCCATTTCTTTCTGTTCTGCTCTGATCTTAGTTATTTCTTGCCTTCTGCTAGCTTTTGAATGTGTTTGCTCTTGCTTCTCTAGTTCTTTTAATTGTGATGTTAGGGTGTCAATTTTAGATCTTTCCTGCTTTCTCTTGTGGGCATTTAGTGCTATAAATTTCCCTCTACACACTGCTTTGAATGTGTCCCAGAGATTCTGGTATGTTGTGTCTTTGTTCTCATTTTTTCCAAAGAACATCTTTATTTCTGCCTTTATTTCATTATGTACCCAGTAGTCATTCAGGAGCAGGTTGTTCCGTTTCTATGTAGTTGATCGGTTTTGAGTGAGTTTCTTAATCCTGAGTTCTAGTTTGATTGCACTGTGGTCTGAGAGACAGTTTATTATAATTTCTGTTCTTTTACATTTGCTAGAGTGCTTTACTTCCAACCATGTGGTCAATTTTAGAATAAGTGTGGTGTGGTGCTGAGAAGAATGTATATTCTATTGATTTGGGGTGGAGAGTTCTGTAGATGTCTATTAGGTCCGCTTGGTGCAGAGCTGAGTTCAATTCCTGGATATCCTTGTTAACTTTCTGTCTCGTTGATCTGTCTAATGTTGGCAGTGCAGTGTTCAAGTCTCCCATTATTATTGTGTGGGAGTCTAAGTCTCTTTGTAGGTCTCTAAGGACTTGCTTTATGAATCTGGGTGCTCCTGTATTGGGTGCATATATATTTAGGATAGTTAGCTCTGCTTGTTGAATTGATCCCTTTACCATTATGTAATGTCCTTCTTTGTCTCTTTTGATCTTTGTTGGTTTAAAGTCTGTTTTATCAGAGACTAGGATTGCAACCCCTGCCTTTTTTTTTTTTCCATTTGCTTGGTAGATCTTCCTCCATCCCTTTATTTTGAGCCTATGTGTGTCTCTGCACGTGAGATGGGTCTCCTGAGTACAGCACACTGATGAGTCTTGACCCTTTGTCGAATTTGCCAGTCTGTGTCTTTTAATTGGGGCATTTAGCCCATTTACATTTAAGGTTAATATTGTTATGTGTGAATTTGATCCTGTCATTATGATGTTAGCTGGTTATTTTGCTCGTTAGTTGATACAGTTTCTTCCTAGCCTTGATGGTCTTTACAATTTGGCATGTTTTTGCAGTGGCTGGTACCGGTTTTTCCTTTCCATGTTTAGTGCTTCCTTCAGGAGCTCTTTTAGGGCAGGCCTGATGGTGACAAAATCTCTCAGCATTTGCTTGTCTGTAAAGGATTTTATTTCTCCTTCACTTGTGAAGCTTAGTTTGGCTGGATATGAAATTCTGGGTTGAAAATTCTTTTCTTTAAGAATGTTGAATATTGGCCCCCACACTCTTCTGGCTTGTAGAGTTTGTGCTGAGAGATCAGCTGTTAGTTTGATGGGCTTCCCTTTGTGGGTAACCCGACCTTTCTCTCTGGCTGCCCTTAACGTTTTTTCCCTCATTTCAACTTTGGTGAATCTGACAATTACGTGTCTTGGAGTTGCTCTTCTCGAGGAGTATCTTTTTGGCATTCTCTGTATTTCCTGAATTTGAATGTTGGCCTGCCTTGCTAGATTGGGTAAGTTCTCCTGGATAATATCCTGCAGAGTGTTTTCCAACTTGGTTCCATTCTCCCTGTCACTTTCAGGTACACCAATCAGATGTAGATTTGGTCTTTTCACATAGTCCCATGTTTCTTGGAGGCTTTGTTCATTTCTTTTTATTCTTTTTTCTCTAAACTTCTCTTCTCACTTCATTTCATTCATTTGATCTTCCATCACTGATACCCTTTCTTCCAGTTGATCAAATCAGCTGCTGAGGCTTGTGCATTCGTCACGTAGATCTCATGCCGTGGTTTTCAGCTCCATCAGGTCCTTTAAGGACTTCTCTGCATTGGTTATTCTAGTCAGCCATTCGTCTAATCTTTTTTCAAGGTTTTTAACTTCTTTGCCATGGGTTCGAACTTCCTCCTTTAGGTCGGAGTAGTCTGATCGTCTGAAGCCTTCTTCTCTCAACTCGTCAAAATCATTCTCCATGCAGCTTTGTTCCATTGCTGGTGAGGAGCCGCGTTCCTTTGTAGGAGGAGAGGTGCTTGATTTTTAGATTTTTCAGTTTTTCTGCTCTGTTTTTTCCCCATCTTTGTGGTTTTATCTACCTTTGGTCTTTGATGATGGTGACGTACAGATGGGGTTTTGGTGTGGATGTCCTTTCTGTTTGTTAGTTTTCCTTCTAACAGACAGGACCCTCAGCTGCAGGTCTGTTGGAGTTTGCTGGATGTCCACTCCAGATCCTGTTTGCCTGGGTATCAGCAGCAGAGGCTGCAGAACAGTGGATATTGGTGAGCAGCAAATGTTGCTGCCTGATCGTTCCTCTGGAAGTTTTGTCTCAGAGGAGTACCTGGCTGTGTGAGGTGTCAGTCTGTCCCTACTGGGGGGTGCCTCCCAGTTAGGCTACTTGGGGGTCAGGGACCCACTTGAGGAGGCAGTCTGTCCGTTCTCAGATCTCAAGCTGTGCGCTGGGAGAACCACTACTCTCTTCAAAGCTGTCAGACAGGGACATTTAAGTCTGCAGAGGTTTCTACTGCCTTTTGTTTGGCTATGCCCTGCCCCTAGAGGTGGAGTCTACAGAGGCAAGCAGGCCTCCTTGAGCTGCAGTGGGCTCCACCCAGTTCGAGTTTCTTGACTGCTTTGTTTACCTACTCAAACCTCAGCAATGACAGGTGCCCCTCCCCCAGCCTCGCTGCCGCCTTGCAGTTTGATCTCAGACTGCTGTGCTAGCAATGAGTGAGGCTCCGTGGGCGTAGGACCCTCCGAGCCAGGCATGGGATATAATCTCCTGGTGTGCCGTTTGCTAAGACCATTGGAAAAGCGCAGTATTAGGGTGGGAGTAACCCGATTTTCCAGGTGCCATCTGTCACCCCTTTCCTTGGCTAGGAAAGGGAATTCCCCAACCCCTTGCGCTTCCTGGGTGAGGTGATGCCTCGCCCTGCTTCAGCTCAGGCTCGGTGCACTGCACCCACTGTCCTGCACCCACTGTCCGACAATCCCCAGTGAGATGCACATGGTACCTCAGTTGGAAATGCAGAAATCATTCGTCTTCTGCGTTGCTCACGCTGGGAGCTGTAGACTGGAGCTGTTCCTATTCGGCCATCTTGGCTCCACCCTCCCAACTTCATTTTTAAGAAGAGAATAACTTTCTATTGCATGCCAATTAAATTATTTCTTTAAAAAACTGCAATATGTACAGTATACAAAAGGAAATATTATGTCTTGATTGGAGTGAAGTTAGAACAATAAACACTTTTTGAAATTGTTGTATGTTAGTGGTAGAATTTTATTTTTTTAAACAAAGCTTGGCATTCTACATATTGTCACTAGTTGCTTTAGTAGTTATTTTTTCTTTTGTCTGATGATATTGTTCCCTTATGTTAACATTTTGGCAGGCTCCTTGGATATAAAATATTTTCAAGCCCTACCAGACGTTGCTTCATTTTCATTCTCTTTTCGTTATGTTTGGAGTATTATCAAATGAGACGATTGGCATGCTACATGTGACTTACTTTTATCCATGGCTATCAGTAAGCATGAGCTATAGTTAAATAAGAAATACTGCTAATACAATTGAAATGCAAACCATATTAGAATGTTCCAGATTCGATTAACAAAAGTAGATCTCACACGAATTTTAAAGAGGCTCTGCTAGTGCTACACAAGATCAGCAACTGTCAAAGATGAATCTTTTAGAAGAGGAGTTCTTGATTTTGGCACACAGGCCACAGTGAGCTATATAAGTTTCCAGGCTCAACAGCCACAGGATTTAGGGCTCCCTTTGGGATTGAGGGTCCTCAATACTCTCTCCCACTCAACTTTAACCCAGGCTTCGCTCTAAGCTGTGCCTCCAGGAAAGCATGCTTCTTGCAGGGGCATGCTAATGAACATTTCTGATTGTTTGCATTCCAAATGACCAGCACAAAGAAGGCTTTCTCCCCACCTTTCAATTGTATTTTTGTTTTCTTTTAAGAATAGTTTTTTGAACATGCAAAGGAAAAGCATCTTGCTATGGAGCCTGTAAGAGGGAATTCTGCCAGAGTGTAAAATTCCAAGTGTTCTGAATACAGTCGAAGAATGGATGATTAAAGCAGAGGTGCTTTAATGATGCTGCAGTGGTAACTGGAAACAGGACATTTGCTTTCCTCCATGTTCTCAGTCCCGCTGTCATAGGGCACGTAAATACTGACATACATGATGATATTTCTTCAAAGCTTGAGATTGAGATAAATTTGGAGGTGATAGGAAGAATTAGCTACAGCCCTCTTTATCATGAAAAGAGTAAACATGCCCGGAGTACTTCATCAAGAGAGGGTGCCCCATCTCTCCCTGGCCTGGCACTTACTACATGACAACACTTAGGTTCTGAACCTCTTTGGACCATCTCAACTAGTGGGCTTGAACTCTACACATCTGTGAGACTCAAAGTGAAACTCCAACCCAAACTTTATATCTTTAATTAAAGTTGTTGAGGTTAAAGGGTTGTCTTGGTTTGTTGTTGAGTAGTGCAAACCTAGAACTTCCTTTAAAAATTCTCTTTCAGGCACAGTGGCTCACACCTGTAATCCCAGCACTTTGGGATGCCAAGGCGGGAGGATTGCTTGAGCCCAGGAGTTTGAGACCAGCCTGGGCAACATGGCAAAACCCTGTTTCTACAAAAATGTTTTAAAAAAATTAGCTGGCCATGGTAGTGCATGCCTGTAGTTCCAGCTACTTGGGAGGCTGAGGTGGGAGGACTGCCTGAGCGCTGGAGGTCTAGGCTGCAGTGACCCATGATGGTGCCACTGCACTCTAACCTGGACCAGAGAGAGAGATCCTGTCTCAAAAAAAAAAAAAAAATCTCCTTCTCTATTTCTCTGTGTCCCTCTCTATCTCTCTACCACTTTTTAGCTAAAGCAGTGGTTTTGAATTTGGGCATGTTATCAGCATCACCTGGAAGATTTAAAGCACAGTGAACTAGGCCGGGCGTGGTTCTCAAACTTGAGCATGCATTAGCATCACCTAGATGACTTGTTAAATCACAGATTGTTGGCCGGGTGCGGTGGCTCACAACTGTAATCCCAGCACTTTGGGAGGCCAAGGTGGGTGGATCACAAGGTCAGGAGATCGAGACCAGCCTGGCTAACATAGTGAAACCCCGTCTCTACTAAAAATACAAAAATTAGCCAGGTGTGGTGGCACGTGCCTTTAACCCCAGCTACTCAGGAGGCTGAGGCAGGAGAATCGCTTGAACCTGGGAGGCAGAGGTTGTGGTGAGCCGAGATCATGCCACTGCACTCCAGCCTGGGCAACAGAGCAAGACTCCATCTCAAAAAATAAAAAAGAAAGAAAGAAAAGAAATAATAAATAAAGCATAGTGAACATACCCTAGAGTTTCTGATTCTGTATGTCTGGAGTGGGGCTCCAGAATCTGTATTTCTAACAATTTCCCAGGTGATGCTCCTGCTGAGAGAACCACATTTTGAGAGCAGAAGTGAAAGTTTAAAGATTTTAGAGCAGGAATGAAAGGAAGCAAAGTACACTTGGAAGAGGACCAAGTGGGTGACTCGAGAGATCCAAGTGCCCCATTTGGCCCTTGACTTGGGGTTTTATACATTGGCTTGGTTCCAGGGTTTGTATTTCTTCTCCTCTGATTCTTCCCTTGGAGTGGGCTGTCTGCTTGCACGGTGACCTGCCAGCGCTTAGGAGGGGCCATATACGCAGTGAGTTTGCTGAAATTGTGCACATGCTCACTTGAGGTGTTCTTCCCTTACCAGTCCCGCATTCCTAAAAGAAGGTCATATACCCATTAAACTCCACCATTTTGCCTCCTATTGTACATGCTTGAACCCACTTGCCCAACTCCTGAGATCTTATCGGGAAGCGCTGATCATCAGCCTCAGGTGTTTTCTATCTATTGGGAGCCTCTCTTTCCCCGCTGCCAGTTGTGACCAGTTATCATTTTAGAGAGACAGTTAACAACTGCCTGACCATCACCTGATGGTCACCTCACATTCCTGGGGGTAAAGGGGACCCTCTCCTTCCCTACTCATGTCAGACTACCTACTTTTAACTGTCACTGCTGATAATGCTTGAAATAATTATTTAAATATGGACTTTGAATCCAACAAACTGAATTGGATGTACATAAATCAGAGTTTCTCAACCTTGGCATTATCGATAATTGGGGCCGGTAATTCTTTAGTGTGGGAGGCTGTCCTGCATATTGTGTAGCAGCATTTCTGTCCTCTACCCAGTGGATGCCAGTAACACTCTTCTCCCACTGAGTTGTGGTAACCAAAAATGTTCTAGACATTGCCAGATGTCCTTTGCAGGGAAAAAATAACCCCTTGTTGAGACCCACTGCATTAAATCATTCACAGGTCACTAAAATATAGAAAAGCATTAGAAGATACATTCGTAAGAACATGCCACTATAATGCACTTGAGCTTCACTTTCAACAGCTGGTCACTACAAACCTTTATACACTGCCTATTTCATCTTGATTCTTTAATTCATCAACTTGATGATCCTAATATTTGCTCCTTCTCTTTTTTTCTAAGAGGGGAAAATGATGAAAGGAGATGAAAACCACAATTGAAATACAGTGTAATTTTACTTTGGGCTACTTGAAAGAGGCACAGCCAGAATTCCTGAACTGTTCCTATTGTATATGGGGTCAATATGGCTGGGAGTGTTTTAATCATGTTTCATGTCATATACACCTCAATGTGTTTTATTAACTTATAATTATTGGAGCAGTTTGCTTGACTTTAGTAGACACTATAAAAGCCCAAATTTACAGAGGCCTGAAAGAGGTCCATTAATAATTTGAAACTTGTCAGAGTATTCTGGAACGAGGGTGAGCTCTGAAGTTCCTCTCACCAATTGAAAAGCTATTTGGACGCTTTCCTACTTAAAACAATACAGAAAACCTTCATTAATTGACTGTCACTTTCCTTGACAAGAAGGCCGTTGTTCATCCTGGCTTCTTAAAGCACCATGACAATAGCTCATTAATACAATACAGAGTCTGAAGTAAGGGAGGAAGGGTACTAAAAGGTTCCACTGCATAACCATGCACTCTTGTCTCTTCACTGCCTAAACCTGAGGCTGGGGGGTGGGGATGTGGAGAGGAGGCACCATAGTGCCATCATTGAGGAGGAGAAAAGATGAAGAGCCATTTAATGAGTGCGGCAGTCAGGCTAAAGAAAAGATATGGCCGGTTTCTGTCTCCCACAGTTATGGTGACAATATTTCCAGAGCAAAATTGAGGAGCATGGTCTGACACAAGAATTTGTGTGACTTCCAGATGTGAAAAGCATCTGGGAAAGGGGGATTGAAAGTCAGCATGTTGGAATTTTCTATGATATTTATATGGATTATGTAAGAAGACAAAATAAGAGAACATATGAAATTTTTACTCTCCCACACATGCTGACTAATGTGATTGAAGACTTTGTGTCCAGTGTTTGAATGTGATCAGTCAATGTTTGTCAGCAAGAGGGAGGGATAAAGGAAGAAAGGAAAGAAGGAAAGAATTTGGGGAATATGCCCTGGTCTCCTCCAAAGTAAGAGTGGCCTGGCTGGAATCTCTCAAAACAAGCTAATAACTCTCATTTGGTTGGTGGGATTACAAATAGGTACAAGTTTTTTAAAAAGTAATTTCTCCATCCATATATATATATATAATATATGTACTTATTAATTTATGTAACTTATTGATTATGTGATTATGTAATATATGTAACTTATTAATTACTATAACCCAGTATAAGCCAATTTGTCTATAAAGAAAATATTGGCTGCTTGTTATTTGAGTGTAACTGCTGGGCAAAATAAAGTCAATGGATACATGAAATAGGCCATGCATTTCTATAGAGAAATGTTGGATTGTGGCATCCTTCTAAACTACAGAGCAGAAAATACTAGCTCCAGTAGCTACCTAAACCCATTACTGGCATAGGGCTTTGGCTGCCTCCTGACCACCCCATCAATGAACCAACCCCCATCTGAATTTCCTGCCCTAGGAATTCTCTCATTGCCAGCAACAAGTTCCCACACCTGTAATAACAATTGACCGTGAATGTTGGACCGCCAGGTAGCTTCTTTCCCCAGACAACCCCAGACACATAATCTTCCCCCAATGGTTAGACCCATAAATTCGGGGTAGTTAAAATGAGCTGTCTCATTTAGAAGTGAATAATTCCTTTAAAAAAGAAGAAGAATCTGCTGTCTTTCTCTCTCCCCACATCCTACACACACTCCCTCTTCCAACCTTCTCCAGACTTGCTGACTTTTTCACTTCCTTTCCTGAAGTTTGTCTTTTGAATCAAAATCGTCATTGCAATTAAAGCTGGGTATACTGAGTTAGAACAAAACAAGAAAGTTTTAACTTGCTCTTATAACCTGTCACAAGAGGATTACAACTACCAAAATATCATGCCATCCAAAAATGTACAGGGTTCAGAAAAAAGGACCCAGTGATAGTTAATAAACAGCATGTGAATTCTGTACCATGTAAGTGAATCCACTTGTATAAATTTGGACTCAAGTTTCAATTTCAGTGGGTGACAACTATCATGGTGGTCAGAATTTGCTAACTGCCTCTGGCTGCATTCACTCAAGTAATATTCATCTACTTCTAGAAACTTGTCAAGTCACCAAATTCTTTCTTAGACAAATGAGCCAGAAAGGGCAAAACTCGCCTAACCCGCCTGAAGCCTGCTGTTCTGTCTCTCCCAGATATTAAAAGACCCGGAACTCTATAATAACAACCATGCAGTTCATTGCACACATGATATTTCTAACAGTGGAAAAGGAAAGATACCATCAGCTAACAACTTCTTGTTCTTTTTTGAAGCCAATGACTGATCTACCTTTTTGGTTATTGCTGTTGTTGCAAATTGGCCCAATCACTTAATGATTGGACAATGTCAACTTTTAGGTTAAAAACTTCTTGAGCACTCATACCAAAGAGAATTGGAAGTCAGAACATTGGAGATTTTTGAACCTTGAAATAATACCCTTTGAATTATTTTACACCATTAAAATGTCTCCCCATCAGATGTATTGTAAAGTTTCTCAGCAGGACGCATCTTACTTTATACAAAGGATATGTTCCTAGAAAGCTAGATCTTAAGGTTAACCTTAAGAAACTGCCATTTTTCACATGTATACATATGTAACTAACCTGCACAATGTGCACATGTACCCTAAAACTTAAAGTATAATAAAAAAAAAAAAGAAAGAAAGAAACTGCCATTTTTGCTAGTCACAAATGATCAGATATCCACAATTCCATATGGTTCAACCTAAATATGTGAAAATAATTTTTGTAAGCCAAAATGTTTTTTGTTGGCTCCAGGGAAAATTCACTAGATATTCATTTTATAGTGAATGTCTGGATAAGGAGTGGAATCCCTTTGTAAATTTGGTAATAACCAAATAATGTATTCCTCTGGTTCCATGCTCTAGTTGTTTAAAGCAGGATATACCCATTGTTTCTGAGAACCAGCTAAATAGAGAAAACGAAAGCCAGTGTTGACCCTCTGTTTCAAGTGAGGCTTGCAGGCTCTCACTCCGCATACACCCTTGAGGTTGCTTTGGAAGAGTCCATCCCTTTAGTTGCACTTTTGTCTTGTTTCTCCCAGGAATTTCTGTTTCCTGTAATAGGAGTCAGAATTCCAGTGAAGCGGCCTACGGAGAAGCTAACCAATGTGTGGCTTAGCTCAGAGACCCTAGGCTTCCCTCATTTCCCCTTTTCTTTTTGCCCTGGTAACCATCCTCCTCTGCTCTGAACTTCCATCAAGCCTGGAAGGAATTGATTTGTATCCTGAATTATGCAGAATGCACCCTGACTGCTTAACAGTGGGAGTTATTTTGTTACCATTCAGTTAATTCTTTTTTACTTAACTGGTTAAAAAATCATGAATTATATATACCTGTCTGAACTACCAGCCCATATTTCACTTCCCCAAAATAAAATAAGTTTCATAGAATATACATTTTAAATAACTAATAAATGTTAATGTGTGGTATACAGTGCCCAGACATTCATTTTTATGATTTGAACAAATACCAGAAAAACAGAACCTAATATAGTCATCTATATCAGGAAAATGACCAGATAATTTTTACTAACCATTTTCCTTTTAGCTGATTTATGATAACATCTCTTTATACAATAGTAAGGTCTTGACATTGAAGATTCATTCACATGGCTCTACCAACACGGTGCATTTATTTAAACCACACTTGACTAGTGGTATATAAATAATCTCCCCCAAATCATATTGATTTCCCGAAGGGAATATTAAATGCTAAATAACTTCACAGATTGGAAGCAGCCCTGTCTCTGCCTTCTTTTTTGATATAATCAAAAATGATGACATTGTAGCTAGCTTATTTTTAATAATTCACACATTGAGAGCAAAAGAAAATATTACACCAGTGCTGGGGGACATGAACTCTGGACTGCAAAGCACATTCTCCTTTCTCTAATGAATGATAACAGATTGACTACATCATGTCTGCCACGGATTAAAAATGTGTCTATTCATAACGGAGCTATAAATTAGCATAGTGCATTATTCTCCAGGTATCAGATACATACATAGCACAAGGTCTTTGGGAAGAATGTAAGTTATATATCTTTCATTAGTCCTCACAGAATATTTCTGATTTTATCAATCCTGATTTTATAAATCTGAAAATTAGATAAGGTATGGCTTTTTGGCAATGAAAGTGATTTTGATCATATTGGCAAAGTATAGCTGGATGTTCACCAAACAGTCCTCCCTTCTCTTCTAGACACACACCTGGATTCTATTTTTCAGCCTCCCTTGCATTTAGTGGTAGTCATGTGACTGAGTTTTAAACCAATGGAATATCAGAATTCTAGCCATGGTCTGTAAAAATTCCATTGCAGTCCCCATATTCTTTCTTCCCCTTCTGCGGTGAAGGCAAGAACTCCAAGTACCTAAAGGAAGGCAGAGCCATAAGATTGTTGAAGTTCAGGTCTATGAGTTGCTGTGTAGAGGGAAGCCTCTCAGAAGACCTGAAAAACCAGGATCATCCATGTGGGACTATTGCATGAACAAGAAATAAAATTTTTGTTGTGTAAATTTTAGATCGCAAGAGTTAACCTGCCAGAAGTAACAACATCATCAACCTGAAAACACTGTGATAAACCTGGACATATCAAACCTAGCAAGACCTTGATTCTAGCCTTCTCAAATTGCATGCTTTCCTCACCTACACAATTATAATGCTATAGTTAGACCCAATTATGAGTCACTATGTCTTTATAATCCTTGATTTTCTTTTGAAAACATAGTAATGCACGGTACACCCTGTTTTGGATAAGTTGACTATAAAACATATTTCTATTGAGAAAATTTGATTGGCTTCCTTTTCTAAACTAGAGATAGTTTCAGGAACGTTTTCAATAAAATAATGTGAAACCTTTTTGTGAGGTGGTGGTTGTATGTCAGACTCTACATTATGGTATATGACTATTGTAATAGTCCATTCTTATGCTGCTAATAAAGACATACCCAAGACGGGGTAATTTATAAAGGAAATAGGTTTAATTGACTCACAGTTCAGCATAGCTGGGGGAGGCCTGAGGAAACTTACAATCATAGTGGAAAGGGAAGCAAACACATCCTTCTTCACCTGGTGGCAGCAATGAGAAGTGCCAAGCAAAAGGGGGAAAAACGCTTTATAAAACCATCAGATCTCGTGAGAATTCACTATCACGAGAACAGCAGCATGGGTGTAACTACCCCCATGATTCAGTTTCCTCCCACCAGGTCCCTCCCATGACATGTGGGGATTATGGGAGCTACAATTCAACATGAGATTTGGGTAGGGACACAGCCAAACCATATCAACTATGATTATTTTTACTTTTCTAGAAAGACACTGTATTTTACAAGAGACCCTAGATTTCCCTTGCTTCCCCAGGCTAAGTAGAGGTTCCCTAATTTTTTAGGCACAAACCTCTTAATGTTTAATATTGTATTCACAGTATTAAGCAGTGGTTCTCATTTCACACACCCCCCACCCCTTCCTCAGGAAGCATTTGACAATGTCTGGAGACATTTTTTATTGTCACAACTTGGGTTGGGGAAGGTCTTGCTCTTAACATCTAGTGGGTGGAAACCAGAGATGCTGCTAAACATCCTACAATGCATAGGACAGCAGTCCCCATAACAAGGAATTGTCCAGCCCCAAATGTCAATAGCACCAAAGTTGAAAAACCCTGACTAGGTTGTGAGTTCCATGAGGATGAAAGTCATGTTTGCTTTACTCATCATTGCATCTTCAGCAATTCATAAAGTACCTAAAACGTAGTATGTACCCAATAATATTTGTTCAATGAATAAGTGGACTGAGCCCCCCCTAATTAGCAGATTGGCCAGTGGGGCTATACTTAGCCAATGGGTAAGGCAGGATTTGGAGTTAAAACCTTAGCTCTACAGCTTAGCTCAAATGCATTCTTAAGCAAGTGACTCCATCTTTCTAGGCCTCAGTCTTCTCATTTGTAAGTTGGGGATAGTAAGTGCCAACTTCATGGAGCTGTTGTAAGGTTAAATGTGATGAAGCATGTAGAATGCTCAGTGTGGTGGCTGACGGCCTCAATAAATATTCTTTTATTATTACTAAGAAGAAAGGAACCAATGTTTCCTGGGTTTTTATCATGTACCAGGCACAGAGTTAAAGATGCGCATGGTCTCATTTAATCTTCTCAACAATATTTACGGAGTAGAACTTTTGAAACAAAATGTGAAACTGGGTTTTAGAGATATCAAGCAAACTGCTCAAGATGATGTAGCCTTTTAGAGGTAGAAACTGCAGTAGGCATACTGGGAGAAATCAAGTTCACTCACCTAGATACAGTTTTCATAGTTGTCTCTATTTTTAAGATGCAAAAAGTTAAACCCAGAATACCATAAAACTTACATTGACTTCATAGTAACAAAGGGATTTAATAAAGTCTCAAATTTCCTATTAAAGTTTATCCAATAGCCACCTACTGCTTAACAAGGTTTAGCAAATTAAATGTAACAATGTTTTGAGAATCAGAACAAAATAAAATCATAAAAGAAAAAAGGCTAGGTGATTATTATCTTCTTTTTTCTTTATGTGTCATTCTTTGAGTTTCATATTTGTTGTCTCGGCTGGGTGTGGTGGCTCATGCCTGTAATCCCAGCACTTTGGGAGGCCAAGGCAGGTGGATCACGAGGTCAGGAGTTCAAGACCAGCCTGGCCAATATGGTGAAACCTTGTCTCTACTAAAAGTACAAAAATTAGCCGGGCGTGGTGGCACGTGCCTGTGATCCCAGCTACTTGAGAGGCTGAGGCAGAGAAATGCTTAAACCCAGGAGGCAGAGGTTGGAGTGAGCCTAGATCGTGCCACTGCACTCCAGCCTGGGTGACAGAGCGAGACTCCATCTCTCTCTCTCTCTCTCTCTCTCTCTATATATATATATATATATATATATATACACACACACATATATATATATACACATACATATATATATAATATATATTTCTTGACTCATCTCCTTTTACAATAATACCATAATATTTGTTGATGTAATGACATTTGGATTCTGTTGTAACTTTTGCTGTTATTTCACATGATATACCAGCTCGATGGAGTTTTGCTGGCTTCAAAAAAGCAAACCACAACAACATTCAGAAGAGTCTGGGGGCCCATAAAGGCTGGGAGGCAGAGCTACTGGTGACAAGAGGAGTGGGAGGCCATTTTGAATATGGCTATTCCCTTTGATGTGTTACTAACAATCACCACACAGTAGCAACGCAGTAGTCCCTGAGCTCTCGTTAAACTGTGTTTTTCTTCAGGAAAAGAAGTCATAAGAAAACGTTGACCTGCTAATGACATAATAAGTGAAGCTTAAAGCTAAATGTACCTTTAAAATGTCACAATTAAGTACAAGCAGTAAAGTATAAATAGGAAGACTTTATAACCACTTTAAAAAGTAAGGTGACTGACAGGTTATTTTGCCTGTTGGACAAGGCACTGGGTAGGGAGAGGGATTGGGCTAAGTACTTCATTATTCATTGGTTTTAAAACATTCACTTACATCTTCTTTTCCTATAAAACTAACATCATATGGTTTTGGTACAATAGGCAATAACTAGTCTATCAACAAAAGTTACGTTATAACAACTCTCCAAGAGATGTTTTAGCAATAGATTTGTTTTAGATATTTATATTAGGATAAACCTCATTTCATTCATCAGACACTGGAGATGAAACAGAATTGGCATTAGTCAGTATGTGTTGATTTTCGAAGAAAAAGGAACTATTTTGAACTTTTTCATCCACTATTTGGTCTTTCTTATTTTTAAAATGAGAAAATTATATTGGAAAAAAGGATTCAAAGCACCTCTAAAATTCTTCAATCACATCTTACTTTATGAATTCTCTATTGCCTTTATTTTTGTGTACAAAAAGAATGTATTAAACATTGCCTTCAAGGGCTAAAAATCTGTCTTTAGATATAATAAACTTTTTTTTAAACAGACTCTCACTCTGTCGCCCGGGCTGGAGTCCAGTGACATGATCTCAGCTCACTGCAACCTCCACCTCCCGGGTTCAAGCAATTCTCCTGCCTCAGCCTCCCGAGTAGCTGGGACTATGGGTGCGCACCACCGCACCCGGCTAATTTTTTGTATTTTTAGTAGTGATGGGGTTTCACTATGTTGGCCAGGCTGGTCTCGAACTCCTGGCCTCAGGTGGTCCTCCCGCCTCAGCCTCCCTAAGTGCTGGGATTACAGGCATAAGCCACTGCACCCAGCCTGATATAATAAACTTAACAACTATCTGCTTATATTTTGCAGTTACTTAGTGAAATGTATAAGTTGGTAGCTAAATACCACATTTAATTGTGTGGATTTTGCAAACTGTACCATTTTAGTAAGAAATAGTAATAATACTTAAAGATTAAAGGTGCTGATGGCATGATTTTTGGTTACTTTTTCTTCTTGAATCTTGGCACACTTTTTGTTTGCTCCTGAAACCCTAATGTAGTGACAAGTTACTAACTAAAATATATCTCTAGTAATAAATTATGTTGTTCATTGTATTAGTCATCTTGGACTGCCATAACAAAATACTACAGACTGGATGGCTTAAACAGCAGACATTTTTTTCACAGTTCTGGAGGCTGGAAAGTCCAAGATCAAGGTGTCCACAGATTCCATTTTAGGTGAGAACTCACTTCCTGGCTCGCTGCAGCCTCACATGACCTTTCCACAGTGTGTCCTCGTGGAGAGAGAACAAGCTCTCTGGTGTCTCTTCTTATAAGGAAACTAATCCTGCTGGATCAGAGCCTCACCCTTATGACCTCATTTAACCTTAATTACTTCATAAAAGCCCCAACTCCAATACAACCCCATTGGGGGTTAAGGCCTCAACATACGAATTTGGGGAAGACACAAACATTTAGTCCATAATGTTAATTATTTGTAGAAAAGAGTAAACTGTCCAATAGAGTTTTTGATAACTATCAACTAACTTTCCTGGTGGTTAAATGAACATTGAAAAATAATTTGTATTGGTGCAAATGTGAGTTTGCCTTCAAAAAACACAGTGATATTTATTCAACTTGCTCATAGATTCTGATAAGGATGTGTAATTAAAGACAAATAAGATAACTAAAATATGTCTTGGTGTATATGTGATTTAAATTTTTTAAGGAACTTTTCACACAGATCTTCTTCACTTTGTATAATAAAACTATTCATCAGACTCAGTTTAAAGAAGATACATCTTTCTGAACAGATTCTCCACGATTTTGGAAGACATACTATACTAAACGTTCTTCTCACAAAAACAAATTCAACCTAGGACTCTTGACAGCTTCATTTTCAGGCCAGTGAGCTAGGATGAAAATTGAGCTGCCCAAAGAGAGTTGGCCAAATAGTTTACTCACTGTAATTAAAAAAAAGGGAAATTTCGAAACAGTCGTCTTCAATGCTAATGTGAACAACCAAATGTTATTTCCAGTGGATTTTGTATTTCCTTATTCTTGGCAAGTTGGTACAGTTCTGTGCAGTTGGGAATTAGACACTTTTTCCTTAAGATAGAAATATTCTTTGCATTAAATGCAGAGTGGCATAATTATATGTTCACTGCATGCATTCAGTGCAGAAACATGATTGCAATAATTTTGAATTTGAACACTTAGCTTTACACCTTTCATTTTTAAAAATCATAGCAACTATGTACTTCTGGCAGAATATTTCTTGTGGTCAATGTTATTTACTTATGCAATTGGAAAATGACTTGATTGCAACCACGTTGAAAATCTTTGCCAAGGTATGAGCTTTTCTTACATTGGAGTTTTCTTTATGAGAATAGGTAACTTTATTTTGTGATTTTATTTGGTTCTGCTCAATGACTCAATCTGGCTTAGGAGACATACTTGACAGGTTTTGATCCAGGGAAAAATGAATACAAGTATTTGCATATGAGCTGCTATAATAAACAACCAATGTCCAATTGACTACAATATTAAAATTAGTATATCACCTTGGTATTGGGCACACAAATAAGCAAGTGTTGATAACTTCCAGATGTTTTACTCTTTTAACTGCTGCCGCATCTCCTCTAATTCCACCTTCTTCTTTAAATAGAACAAAGTTTAAATTCTGAGCTTCCCAAAGAAACTTTTCCAAGTGCTCCGTTTCTCATTTACCAGCCACGGAATGGCATCATTGTGTATTTGGGAAGAGACAATGGGGGTCACAGGGGAAGCTGGGAAACTGGGGGAGGCCAACTCCCTATTTTGTCCTTCTAAGCATGCTAAAGGGGTGTTTGAGCAGACTTTGGCCACTGTCTATTGTGTATATGTGAAAGTTTTTTGAATGGCTTCACCACTTTTGCACATCTTCATGGGTCCTATTTACCAGCCTTGAGATGCAGATGGAAGTAAAATCCTAAATCTGTTCTGGTTGCGATGTAAGAACTAAGGAAGGGATAACACTTCAGCACTAATGGGATTCACACTTTGTTAGAAAACAGCCATGTTGCTCTAACCTTTGCTTGCATCAACAGCGGCTGCTTTAGAGTGAGTATTTACTTTTCCTCTTGCCTGTGAGGTTATATTAATTTCTTTTTCCAGCTTGATGGTTTGCCTGTTCTGGATTTTACATTTAAAAAAAACAAAAAAGTAAGTAAGTGTTTCATCACTACATTCTCAATGGTTTGTGTCCAGGCTTGTAAGCTGCTCTTTAGTTACCAAAATAAATGACTTTTTGTCTTCATAATTCAACATTGTTTGTAGATGGCAGTTTTTAAAGTAATGCTAAAGTCTCCAAATTCATTTTTCCCACGATGTCACAAAAGAACATTATTATTGCACATGTAGACTCCACATCATCATAGAGTAGGAGAGACCTGGTCTTTTTTCCAAACAGTCAAAAATTTGATTCTCCTTTAATTGTATTTATTGAAGGCCAATTTAGTTTTTTTCCTAAGATGTCTTAAAGCTGCTTCCTCTTTTCTCTGCCCCAGAATTACATAAGATTGTGCCCCTTAATCTATCATTTGAAGTCATGGTCTCCTAAATGTAAAGAACTTTTTGGAAACTTCTTTTTATTCTATCATCTTCTTTTTTCTTTTTTTGAGACAGGGTCTCACTGTGTTGCCCAGGCTGGAGTGCAATGGTGCCATGATAGCTCACTGTAGCCTCAACCTCCCAGAGCTCAGGTGATCCTCCCACCTCAGCCTCCTGAGTAGCTGGGACTAGAGGTGCATGCCACCATGGCCGGCTAATTTTTGTATTCTTTGTAGAGATGGGGACTCACCATGTTGCCTAAGCTGGTCTTGAACTCCTGGGCTCAAGTGATTCTCCCACCTCTGCCTCCCAAAATGTTGAAATTACAGGCATGAGGCATCATGCCTGGCTACCCTATCTTCTATACTCATATTTTTTACAGTCCATAAGTATAAAATACATTAAATATAAGGAAAATTATAACAGGTTTTTGCTATGTTGCAGGATAACTTTACCTTCCAACTATATTACAGTAAAACTTTATTAAAACTATTGAGCTAGCCGGGCATGGTGGCTCACGCCTGTAATCTCAGTACTTTGGGAGGCCAAGGCAGGCAGATTACCTGAGGTCGGGAGTTCGAGACCAGCCTGACCAACATGGAGAAACCCCATCTCTACTAAAAATACAAAATTAGCCGGGCGTGGTGGCACATGTCTGTAATCCCAGCTACTCGGGTGGCTGAGGCAGGAAAATCACTTGAACCCAGGAGGCGGAGGTTGCAGTGAGCCGAGATCACCCCATTGCACTCCAACCTGGGCAACAAGAGTGAAACTCCATCTCAAAAAAAAAAAAAAAAAGTATTGAGATAGCCACTTTTCCTAATCTACATACAAGTGTCTATCTAAAAACTGCACACCGTAAAAAGATCTAGACAGTTCTTTAACATATTTGAAGACTGTATTTGTGATTATCTGACTTAATTTGTAGACTCTGTGATGTCCAGAAATTTATTTTGCCTCACAGAGACTAAGGGTGACACCAGCAAGAAGTACAACATAATTATTCAGGAAAAAGGGGCAAGCTCAAGTAACTGCTCCAGGGAAAGATCAGCCCCTTCTATCAATACAGGGCCAGAGAAAACAAGTGATGAGTCCAATGTGAGCCTCCAAACAAATTTTACAGGGTCAAAGCTCCAAACTGCAGCCTTCAGTTTACAATGGAACGGTTTCTCAAAAGGACAACTCCTTATAGAAAATAAGGGGAGAGCTGCCCAGAGATTTAGTTATTTAATGATGGTTGAAAGTGCTGAGGCCAGATGGTGGAATAAAAGTGTTTATAAAGTTTTCCCTAGATAGAAGATATCAGTCCCATTTATTTGCACAACTGCAGCACGTTTTGTCAATTTAGTCTGTTGTGCATCCACCTTGGTGGCCCCTTCCCAGGGCCAACATCATGTTGAGAAGGAAAAAAGTCATTTTTCCTCTAACCTCTTAGGTTCAGTGACCAGGGCCTTGCAAACTAAACTTGAAAAAAAAGATTAAAAGGAAAATGGAGTTTATTTCATATAAGCATTGGGGATCTCACAGAAATGAAGTGAAAACCCCAAAGAAGTAGTCTGAGCCAGGGCCTTATATACCATTTTAGCAAAGGGAAATAAATGTATGAAAAATTAACAAGTCAAAGGAAAGGGTTTGGGGCTGCTAGGGGCAGTACATTGTAGGAAGGTAGATACATGGAGGAAACTAATGGAAGACAAGGGTTATTTTAGTAAGGTTTATTTGTTTATGCAGATTTAAATTCTTGTGATCTCCAGTAATAGAAGTTGTCTCCTCTTTCTGGTACAAGAAAAAAGGAGAGGGGACACTTTCACAAAGGAAAATGTATTCCCTGCATTCCCTGCCTTTACGGGGAAGGAGGAAGGAGGAAACTGCGGTGTTTTTTTTTTTTCTTTTTCTTCTTTTTTTTGCATCTGCTGTTTCTCAATTGCCTTCAGCTCAAAATAATCCTTATGACAAAGTAGCATATTTTGTGGTGGCATATTCTGATATCTTTCAATGGGGAAATGATTGTACAAGTGAGAAGTGGGAGCACTGAGGATATTGATTCCCTGGCTATAAAATGGTGCTCCATTACCCTTCCTGAATCACCTTTAGTACAACATTCAGAATAGCATGCCCATATAGATTCAGCCTACCTTACTATGAAATGTGAACTGGCTGCCCAGAACCATGTGCATAAGACATAAGCTGTGCATAAGATATTAGCTGTGCATAAGACATAACTATGTATATAAGACATAAGCTGTGCATTTAAATGAGATCCGTTTTTTAAAAACTAAGGCAGATCATCATTTACATTTAATTCAAGGGCGAACACAAGTTGGTGTTATGAGGCTATTTCATTTCTCTGTTTTTTCTGGATGGTTGCAGGGATGGGGGGCAGGTGTCACCACATCAGAATGTCAACATGTGACCAGAGTAAATGGTCCCTCCAGACCATGGCTCAAATCTCAGCCTGCCTGATGAGGTCATGGCTCAATGGAAAACATGCTCTCTCCATCATTGTTCAACTTACTAGAAAGATTTTAGAAACACGCAATTAAAGATATGCATCATAGCACTGAGGAATAAGAAATAATTGGGGAAACCCACATCAATACTTTGAAGTCTATGCCTCTCTACATACTATATTTCAAGGCGTTACATCAGTGGTTCTCAACAGAGTGAGAGTGGGGGTGATTCTTTCCCCCAGGGGACATTAGTCAAATTCTAGAGACATTTTTGATTGTCACAACTGAGATGTGGGGGATGCTGCTGGCATCTGG
Organism: Pan troglodytes; assembly: GCF_028858775.2. Classification (NCBI taxonomy): domain Eukaryota; kingdom Metazoa; phylum Chordata; class Mammalia; order Primates; family Hominidae; genus Pan; species Pan troglodytes. The sequence continues at coordinate 11,288,653 of NC_072421.2, read as the reverse complement.
TGGGTAGAGGCTAGGGATGCTGCTAAACGTTCTATAATGCACAGGACAGTCCAAAATGTCTATGGTGCTGTCATGGAGAAACCCTGTTTTCAATCACCATACACCACATGTCAGCGCACAGCCACCCCCTGCTGCCCAACCACGGCTCCAAAAACAAACCACCACTGGCAGGACACCCGCAGATGCCATGCCAGATATTTAGAAAGAGACCAAAACCTTCAATCAATTCGTAAAAGTCATATGTGCTTTTAAGCAACCACACTGAATCATGAGTAAAGATATTTGAGCTTTTTTTTAATTAGCCTCATTAGAGCAGATTTTTCATGGAAAAAAGTCATCAGTGATGAATGCACACAGGCAATCATGAATAAATCATCTTCTCTCCTTATTCTGAAGATTCCTGCTAATTCGGAGACAATTCTCTTCCCTCAATTGCCCTGTTCCAAGCTTCTTTTGGTTTTTCTCAATATTTCTTTTGGTTTTGTTTGGACTAATATGAATTTGGGGAACATCCTCTGAGGCATTCTGAGATCCAGTCCTTTCAATGTTGATTCTTGGACGGATCATTAAAGAGCTATTAAGAGCTGGCAGTGGTGTCCTTTTGTAGAATAGTCAGCATTTTCACCCACTGAGAGTAGCCCTGCGAATCCTTTGTTTCTACTTCTTGGAGGGAGTAGCAGATTTTTGTAACTAAAAAGCAAAACCACCTGGTAGATTTCTGAATTAAAGGAATCTCCAATCTCTCAACTTTTTCATAAGTGGGAGAAATGGTATTGGAGTCCTAGAGGTGTTCCTACACCCTATGCCTATTGAAGTGGAGGCAGGAGGGTAGCCAATGTATAAGAAAGTAAAGATTTCTTACTGAGATTGGAATTGCACTAGTAATGACTTTTTAAAAACAGAGATTATGGACAAGGTCAGCCTCCTGTTTGTTCCAAACAAGGTGATCATTAGCCAGCATATAGTTGGGTGAAAATTGTTGATAGTGACCACTTATAGTTAATGTTATTTTTGGATACATCATTGTTGTACAAACAAGTCCTAACTTAGCTTTCCAGGTGCTTCCTGGTCTAGAGCAGTGCTGTCCAATAGAAATATAATGCCAGCCACATATGTATTAAAATTTTTCAGGTAGCAACATTAAAACAATTAAAATTAATTGTCATAATATATTTTATTTAACCCAATATATTCAAGTTATTATCATTTCAACATGTAATTGTCAGCAGCAGTGAATCCGTACGGGTCTGCAGCAACCTCAATTCTTGCCTCCTCAGAAGAAAGACTTAGACCAAGGGGGCATAACTGCAGTGTGAGAGACTGAGGCGAGTTGTAGAGCAGGAGTGAAAGTTTATCAAGATGTTTTAGAGCAGGAATGAAAGGAAGTAAAGTACACTTGGAAGAGGGCAAAGCAGGTGACTTGAGAGATTCAAGTACATTGTTTGACCTTTGACCTGGGGCTTTATATATTGGCATGCTTCAGTGTTGCATCTCTTCTCCCCTGCTTCTTCCCTTGGGGAGGGCTGTCCACATGCACAGAGGCCTGCTAGCATTTGGGAGTTGCTGCATGCATAGTGTGTTTACTGAAGTGATGCACATGCTCACTTGAGGCATTTTTCCCTTTTCTAGTCGAGTGATCCTAGACGAAGGTCATATACCAGTTAAATTCTGCCATTTTTCCTCTTAGTGTGCATGCTTGAGCCCACTCGCCCAACTCCTGAGATCTTATCAGGAAGCTGCTGATGACCAGTTTTAGGTGTTTTCTATGTATTGGGAGGCTGTCTTTCCCTGGCACTGGGTATAACCAATTATTATTTTAGAGAGACAGTTAACAACCACCTGACCATCACCTGATGGTTGCCTGACATTCCTCATTGTGTGTGTGTGGTGGGGGGCTCTCCTGCCCTGCTTCTGTCTGACTAACCACCTACTATAACATAATCAATATTTAAAAATTTACTAAGGAGATATTTTGCTTTTTTTCATACTGTGTATTTTTATATTTACATCCCTTCTCATTTCAGACTCACTGCATTTCAAATGATCAATAGCTACATGGAGCTGGTGGCTACTGTATTAGACAGCACAGTCTAGCCCCTGCCTATTCCTCCAACTCTGTAATTGCCTGATGGGTTCTTCCTGCCTGCTACACAGACAAAAATCAGTCCACTGAGACTATGGCATTGCAGTAAAGAAAGAGTTTAATTGACAAGGCCAGCCACACCATGTGGGAAATGGAGTTATTACTCAAATCAAACTCCCTGAAAATTTAGAGGCTAGGGTTTTTCAAAGATACTTTGGTGGGCAGGGGGCTAGGGTATAGGTGCTGCTGATGGGCCGTGAATGTAATCATAAGGATGTGGAAGATGGGCATTCAATAGTCAGAAATGCAAAAGCCTGAAAAGATACCTCAAAAGGCCAATCTTAGGCTGGGCATGGTGGCTCACACCTATAATCTCAGCACTTTGGGAGGCCAAGGCAGGTGGGTCGCTTGAGCCCAGGAATTTGAGACCAGCCTGGGCAACATGGTGAAAACCCATCTCTACAAGAAATGCAGAAAAATTCACTGGGCATGGTGGTGTGTGCCTATAGTCCCAGCTACTCGGGAGGCTGAGGTAGAAGGATTGCTTGAGCCCAGGAGGTGGCAGCTGCAGTGAACCATGACTGCACCACTGCACTGCCGCCTGGGCAACAGAGTGAGAACCTGTCTCAAAAAGGAAAAGGGGCCAATCTTAGGTTCTATAATAGTAATGTTAATTACAGGAGTAATTGGGGAGGTTGCAAATCTTGTGGCCCCCCAAATAATGGCTGGTAATCATTTAACTACTCTACATCTTAGCAGACTTCAGGCCCCTCTCATCGTCCTAACCTGGTGGCCTTTCATTAGTTTTACAAGGGCAGTTTCATTTTGGGGAGGGGCTGTTATCATTTAAACTATAAACTAAGTTTCTCCCAAAGGTAGCTTGGCCCAAGCCCAGGAATGACCAAGGGCCATTTGGAGGACCAAGGGCAGTTTAAGGGCAAGATGGAGTCAATTATGTCAGATTTCTCTTAGTGTCATAATTTTCACACTGTTATAATTTTTGCAAAGGCATTTTTCAACTCCATCTATTTTTTCACCATGCTTTGTAAAATTCGCAATCCAGCACTGGTGAACGTCTCTCAAGTCCTTTGCCCCAAGTGTTCGTCTCTCTTATTTCTTGGTCTTTGTACAAGTGTTTTCCTGGAACACTTTCTCCGCCATCCCTCCCACCCAACTAGGCTAATTCCGACTTACCCTTCGCAAAAGTTGATTCCTCTGGAAAAAAATGGTTGGAGAGGAAAAACTTTTCCCCTACACTCTTAGGTTTGGTGCCTGGGGACTTGCAAATTTAAACTGACAAAACAGATTACCAACAGAAGAGACAGAATTTATTTACACACACATTGTGCATGCAGGAGTGCTCAGTGATGTATAACTCAGAGGGGTGGTTAGAATTTGGGGCTTATATACCTAGCTTGTTAGGGGAAATGAAGAGTGGAGAAAAGGCTTCTATGGAAAGAACAAATAGGCTTCTTTAAAAGAAACAAACGGCTTTTTAGGAAAACCAACAGGAGAGAAGAAAGTTTGTGATAATGTTTGTTTATATAAGTGAGATTGGTGTTTCCATCTTCTTCGTGGCCATGAAACTCCCCCAGAGAGGGAATTTATGGTAGGTTTACTCTTTGTCTCTCTCCTGGGAGTAGAGGCTGCCCCAAAGAAAGAATCTGTGGCAGTCCTCATTACTCAGAAGTTTCTGCTTTCAGTCAGAAAAAGGAAGCTCCACAAAGACTTCTTTCTGCATCTGTTGACTCTCAAATGACTTCAGGTTAAAATAATCTTTATGCCAACTCTTGGGTTCTGAGTGAGTCCCCAAGGAACCATAGAAGAGGTTAGGTTTTGCTACTTCATTCCCTAATGCTACTTTTACCTCCCATTCCGTAGTTCTCATTCACTTCACTGTCCTCGCAAGTTTAGTGTCTGTTTTTCCAAATAAACTATAACTTCTGGGAAGGCAGGAATAGCTCTGACTTTCTGTTTATTAGTGTGAAGTCATCATCTAGAACAGTAGACTAGCACATAATAGATACTTGATAAATACTTGTGGAAGGAATCAACCAAATAAGCACACACACATACATACATGGTAATACTCATTCAGATTTTAAATATCAACATGTCTAATCCTAAAAATAGATGTACTCAAGCTATGTATATTTGATAGTCATTTAGCCTCTCTGAATATATATTTCTTTCTCCAAAGCTAGAACTGTTAATATCCATCATCCCTATTTTAAAGGATTCCTCTGGATGTCAAAAAATAATAATGTGAAAGTTAAGGGCCAGGTGCAGTGGCTCACGCTTATAATCCCAGCACTTCGGGAAGCTGAGGCGGGAGAATTACTTGAGCCCACGAGTTCAAGACAAGCCTGGGCAACACAGTGAGACCCTGTCTCCAAAAAAAAAAAAAAATTAACCAAGTGCAGTGGTGCACACCTGTGGTCCCAGCTACTTGGAAGGCTGGGGTAGGAGGATCACTTGAGCCCAAGAGTTCGAGGCTGCAGTGAGCCATGATCATACCACTGCACTCTAGCCTGGGCAACAGAGCCAGCCCTCATCTCAAAAAAAAAAAAAAAAAAAAAAGTTAAAACACCTTAAATTAGTTAGAGTATATATTGTGTTTAGTCAAACTTACTGCATCTTTCTTACAAAATTTATTTTTTATAAACAAATCGATCAGAGGGGGCATCATAGAAATTTAAGGGCAGGAAAATAATGGAATATGTAAACTACTTGAAACAGGATCGTTAGAGATAAGGAAGTCAGGCTAGAGGAAGAGTTGGTGGGAAGGAATAGTGAATTCAGTTTCTACTCATCATTGGGGAAGAAGTGTTGATTAGTTACCTTCGAACTATCCTTTTGTCTCATTCAACTAAAGACTGAAGGAGAAAGAAATATGAAGCTCTGGGAAAAACCACCATGTTGAAGGTGAGCCATATAAAAACCACCATAAGATGCCTGAAGCTACACTCTTTTCTGAATTATAATTCTAGACTTGACCTGTTCAATATGGTAGCCACTAGCTACACATAACTATGGGGTATGTGAAATATAGTGAATTCAATGTGATATATGCTGTAAGTGTGAAATACACACCAGATTTCGAAGACTACAAAAAAAGAATGTAAAGTACCTCATGAATAATTTTTTTTTTTTTTTTGAGACGGAGTTTCATTCTTGTTGCCCGGGCTGGAGTTCAATGGCATGGTCTCAGCTCTCTGCAGCCTCTGCCTCCCGGGTTCAAGCAATTCTCACGCCTCAGTCTCCCAGGTAGCTGGGATTATAGGCACCTGCCACCACACCCGGCTAATTTTTGTTGTATTTTTAGTAGAGATGGGGTTTCACCATGTTGGCCAGGCTGGTCTCTATCGGGGGAACCAGCCCCCAGTATTTCAACATATATTCTTTTCTATTTTCCCTAAGTGTTGGCTGGTCTGAGAAATAAAGAGAAAGAGTACAAAGAGAAGAATTTTACAGCTGGGCCTCCAGGGGTGCCATCTCACATTGGTAGGACCGTGATGGCAACCTCGAGCCCCAAAACCAGCAAGTTTTTATTAGGGATTTTGAAAGGGGAGGGGGTGTACGAACAGGAAGTAAGTCACAAAGATCACATGCTTCAAAGGGCAATAAAAGATCACAATGCAAGGGCAAAATTAGAATTGCTGATGAGGGTCCATGTCCTGCTGTGCACACATTGTCTTGATAAACATCTTAACAGGAAACAGGGTTCGAGGGCAGACAACCAGTCTGACTAGAATTCACCAGGATGGAATTTCCCAATCCTAGCAAGCCTGAGGGTACTGCAGGAGACCAGGGTGTATTTCAGTCCTTATCTCAACAGCATGAGACAGACACTCCCAGAGCGGCCATTCATAGACCTCCCCCAAGGAATGCATTCCTTCCCCAGGGTATCAATTATTAATATTCCTTGCTGGGAAAAGAATTCAGCGATATTTCTCCTCCTCACACATCCATCTATAGGCTTTCTGCGAGAAGAAAAATATGCTCTATTCTGCCTGACCCTGCAGGCAGCCAGACCTTATGGTTATCTTTCCTTGTTCCCTGAAAATCGCTGTTATTCTGTTCTTTTTCAGGGTGCACTGATTTCATATTGTTTAAACACACATATTTTACAATCAATTTGTACAATAATGGTCTTGAGGTGACGTACATTCTCAGCTTACGAAGATAACAGGATTAAGAGATTAAAGTAAAGACAGGCATAAGAAATTATAAGACTATTGATTGGGGAAGGGATAAATGTCCATGAAATCTTCACAATTTATGTTCAGAGATTGCAGTAATGACAGGCATAAGAAATTATAAAAGTATTAATTTTGGGAACTGATAAGTGTCCATGAAATCTTCACAATTTATGTTCTTCTGCCTCAGCTCTAGCTGGTCCCTCCATTCAGGGTCCCTGACTTCCCACAACAGGTCTCAAACTCCTGACCTCAGGTGATCTGCCCGCCTTGGCCTCCCAAAGTGCTGGGATTACAGGTGTGAGCCACTGCACCTGGCCCATGAATAATTTTTATATTGACTATATGTTGGAATTATTGTATTATGGATATATATTGAGTTAAATAAAATGCACTATTAAAATTAATTTCATGTTTCTTCCTACTTTTATAATGTGGCCACTAGAAAATTTGAAATGCTGTATATGGCTCACATTTTTCTATTAGACAGCACTGAGCTAAAATATTGTATTAGAAGACTGCCAGAATGTAGTTCCCACACTCCTGAGGATCCTGGGCCTGTGAGTTAAATCACAGGGAGACAGTGGTAGGGATTCCAGTAAAAGCCATCACAAATAGAGATGCCATTCACTAACACCATCATTTCAAAGCACTAAAAAGAATGCCTAACAACACAAAAGTGTAACTGGTACAATCTCAGAATAAAAGAGAGTCCTTTCCATTGACTAAATTGCCTTCCAAGAACAACTCTGTATATGGTTCTTATTTTGCCCATTTCAATTTAGACCAGGGAATCCTTTGACATGGAGCAGTACTTGGGAAAACTGCCTTACAGATCTCTAGTCCCTCCCTCTGAGTATGCAGGTGAGGAAACTGAGGCACCAAGAGGTACAGTGATTCACCCAAGATCACACAGGACCTGAACCCAAAGAATAGACTTCACCTCAAATGTAGTAAGTGGTTTGAAGGGGAAGCCTGACTGAATGCTTGGTAACCACATACTGTAGGACTGAAGTTGGTGGTGAGCACTGGTCATTAAGATTTCAATTATACAAGCAGTAGGAATATGATGTTGCTAAAGTAGCCACCATTATACCTAGTTTCTTGAATTCATATTTTAGAAGGATAACGCTAACAGCCTTATTGTCACAAAGTGCAAATCTCTTCTTACGATTCTCTTCTTATAATCTTTCAATGGCTTCTTTTTGCATACATGATGTATTGGAATCATTTTAGCCCGGTTTGGAAATACTGCTTTTTGAAGTCAGGCTGAATTGAATTGTAATATTGACTCTACTACTTGCTAGCCAAGAGATCTCTAGCCAGGTACTTAACACCTCAAAGCCCAAGTCTCCTTTGTCAAATGGAGTTGCAAATCGTGTTGACCTCATAGATATTTGGGAAGGATTAACTGAGGCAATGCTTGAACAACTCTCAGCATCTTGATTACAGTTAGCTGAAAGTCTAACTGAGGGTTGTCATTGTTGTTGTTATTTTCATAACTTGCCTCCCACCCACCCTGCCCCTCATTTCCTGTCACTCCTTAGACATGAATCCAAGAGTTAACAAGCACTCCAAATTTCCTGTTTTCTGGACACTCCAAGTTTTTACACATGTTATTTTCTCTGTCTATAAAGACTACTTGTCTTTTAGGATTTAGCCCAATTCTCTAATTAAATTCTTTTGAAGCAATTTCAATGAAATTCTTTCCAGATATTGACAAAATGATCCTAAAGTTAGGCCAAAAGAATTGACATGAAAGCACAGCCAATAAAAGTGGGAAAAAATGTGTAAGGAGAAGGAAATTGGCCCTACCACATGAAGAGGCACTATAAATCTACATTTGGAAGGGGAGAGGAAGAGGTAAAAAAAAAAAAAATCTACAACATTTGAAACACGGTGATATCACAAGACTAGAATACAAAGCCCAGAAAAAAAGACTAGACAGGTAGATAGAGATTTAGGTATAGATATGGATATATAGGTGTGGACATAAGTTTTGGTGTAGGTATAGATATAAATGTAGGTATAAATATACATAGATATAGATATAGATATTTATACGGTTTGGCTTTGTGTCCCCACCCAAATCTCATGTCAAATTGTAATCCCCACATGTCAGGGGAGGGAACTGATGGGAGGTGAGGTGGATCATGGGGCGGATTTCCCCTGTGCTGTTCTTGTGATAGTAAGTGAGTTTTTATGAGATCTGATGGTTTTAAAGTGTGGCACTTCCCCCTTCACCCTCTCTCTTTCTCCTGCTCCAACATGTGATGAAGGTGCTTGCTTCCCCTTTGCCTTACACCATGATCGTTAAGTTTCCTGAGGCCTCTCCAGCCATGCAGAACTGTGAGTCAATTAAACCTCTTTTCTTTGTAAATTACCCAGTCTCAGGTTGTTGTTTATAGCAGTGTGAGAACGAACTAATACAGATACAGATAATTAACACATGTAAAGTCTGAACACCTCAGTGGTGTAACATAATCTAATCAGAATTCAGTGAGGTCATTAGGGAACTTTGTCCCATTCTGTCAAATGGGGCACACATTCCCTCCATCTAGTAGCTCTGTATCCTGCTAGATCCTGAAAATCCTCTGCTGGATACTCAACATCCATCCACCAAATAAGATAGAGAAATAAATACAGACTAGGCCAGGGGTTAACAAGCTTTTTCAGAAAAAAGCCAGAGGATAGGTATTTTTGTGACACAAAGAACAGTGTATGGCCTGATAAATTTCGCAGACCTCACATAGCTCAGACTGTTCTGAACTTTTTCTTTTCTCAATTCATATGTGCCAAGGTGGGAAAGAGACAGGGATTTGCTTAACATATGGCATTGTCTCTCCTATAATACAGTACATGAATTTAACATATACCATCAGATTACTCAACATATGGGTATGAAGAAAATTGGCTGTTTGAGAAAAAAAATTGAATCTCACCTCATGCCACAAACTAATTAAAGATGAATTCAATAATCAAGTGAAAAAAAGCAAAATTATTTTAAAAAGACAAAATTGATTTGTACATTTCTTTGGTCACTAAATATGGAAGGATGGTCTAGGTGTGAGTACCGTAGACAAAATAACAAAATAGTTGATGCTATATTTGTGAACATAATTTTCTGCCTTCTGAAAGATAAAAAGTAGTAAGAATGAAATTAAAAGGCAAGCAACAAAAAGGAGGAAAATATTTGTCAGAAAGAGGATAGAAGTAATATCCTTATATAAAGAGCTCAAACTAATAAGAAAAGTACCAAAATGCTGGTTACAAAAATGGGAAAAAATACTTTTGAATAGATAATTTAGAGAAAAGGAAATAAAAATATTTTATAACCTCATAAATTATCAAAGTGTATACATTTAAGAATGCAATATGATTCTATCCTCTTTCTCCTAACAAAAGAGATTTTAAAAAAATGTTTAGCCAGCACATGCCTCACACTTTGTAATCCCAGCTACGTAGGAGGCTGAGGTAGGAAGATCACTTAAGGCCAAAAGTTTGAGACCAGTCTAGGCAATATAGCAAGATCTCATCTCAAAAAGAAAAAAATATATTGGCATTGGCTGGGAGCAGTGGCTCATGCCTGTAATCCTAGCACTCTGGGGAAGCGACGGGAGGAGGATCACTTGAGTCCAGGAGTTCAAGACCAGCATGGGCAACATAAGGAGACCCCCATCTCTACAAAAAATAGAAAAAAAAGTAGCTAGGCATAGTGGCAAGCACCTGTGGTCTCAGCTACTCAGAAAGCTGAGGTGAGAGGATTGCTTGAGCCTGGGAGGTCAAGGCTGCAGCAAGCCATGATCACGTCACTGCACTCCAGACTGGGTGACAGAACAAGACCCTGTCTTTTTAAAAAATGTTTAATGTTGGCATAATTCAGTAAGAAAATCTCATGTCCTACTGATTAAAATAAAATATGTAAAAGCCTCCTGTAAAGCTTTCGCAATAGGCACAAAGAACTTTAAAAATATTTTGACTCACCATTCTCACTTGGACTCAATCTGAAAGAAATAATCACAAATGCACATCTACTGTATATGCTAACATATCTAACATACTGTTCCAGACAGAACTACATTTGGCTGCCTGTAACAGAAACCCTACCACACTGAATTGAACAAAAGAAGGTGAAGGTGGAGATGGGGGTTATTTTTCTCGTGCAAGAAGCCAGGCATTTGGCAGTCCCAAGCCGATACAGTTGTTTGAGAAAATCACCCAGGTAGCTTCTTGCCCTGCCTTCTTTAGGCTGACTTTTGTCTTCATAGTCTCAAGTTCCAGGCAGGAAAAAGGGAGAAATTTAAGAGACAAAAGACTCATCCTTGGGAGGTTTTGTCTCTTTTATTGATAAAATTATCGTGTCTAGATAAAATTATCTAGAAATTTATGGCTCTATCTATTTGGCCCAACTATGTTACTTGGTCCTTCCTACCTTTGAAGGAGGTCAGGGCAGAGAATATGTAAAACACCGGAGCTGCAAATGAAATTTGGGTGTTCTGTTAGTCAAAATAAAGGTAACAGTGGATATTAGACGGGCAATTCCAAGGGTTGGGCAAACACAAAGATGCACTGCCAAGATCCCCTTCCAAGGAAGGACTTGCTATCTCACTCCTGGAATGGGGTCCACAGACACCTCCACCCATAAGGTCACAGCTCAGAGGCTGCACAATTATAGAGAGTCACTTCACCCAATGTCCCCTGCTTCCCAGAGCAGCCTGCATCTGATGCCTGAGAGAGACAGGGACATAAAGACACAACCATCTATATCCCACATGAGACAATTCTGATCTGCAACGCTTGTTCCAGAGCTCTCAGCCAGGTTGTCCAAGGATTTGTAGGGCCTGGATTGCAGTTTGGCTGCTTTGTCTGCCCAATCTTGCTTCTTCCCCCTTCTCTTTACTGATGTGGATCTCTAGTAAGTATCTTCACCCCAAATTCCACCTCAGCATGTGTTTCTGGAGACCTCAATCTGCAACAACAAAGTATTGTTTATAATAGTGTTGGGACTAAGGGAAAGCTTTACCCTTGCCCTGTGGAGGTTTGCTGAAAATTTCAGACAAGAGGCAGATTAATAGGAGAAAAGGCATACAATTTTATTTGATCATAGTTTTGCATCTGTGGGGGCCATGTTGTGGGCATAAGAAAGGTAGTCAATGTATGTGGGAAGCTGCTGGTCTCAGTAAACCTGGAAGTGAGTCATCCATGTTGACCAACACTAGATCTATGCAGAAGATATTGGTGATGATGAAGCCTAGCCTCTTGGGCATTTAAGAGATGAAGAAGGTGGAACCTAATCCATTGACCCCGAACCCCTTAGACACAGCCCCCTGCCCAGCCAGCACACCCGAGCCTTAAGGGTTGATGGTGACACCAAACCCCCTTCCCCAGAAGGATGGTCAGCACCACCATCAGCTCTCAAGATCACAGACTCTGAGCCATGGTGATGATAGTGACTCACATCCCAATGCCCCAGACCCACAGGATCAGAGTCTTCACATTAACCAGATTCCCAGATGGCTCACATTCTCATGAAACTGCAAGAGGCACAGACACATCCTTGTTAAACACAAACCTTCTCATCCACTGGTCCACTGGATAGAAACCTAATTTTGGATTTGTGTCTCTGCATCCCACCCTATTTCTTTCCATCTTGTACTACACAGGTAGGGGTGAGTGTGTGTGTGTGTGTGTGTGTGTGTGTGTGTGTGTGTATGAGTATGTGGGGTGTAGGGGCCGAGGGGTCCCCTGAAGTTTCACTGAAAAAATCAACTCACAAAAGACAGATTAATTGGAGAAAAGGCACACAAATGTATTTAATGTATACAAATAGGAGCCTTCAGAAGGAAGGCCCAAAGATACAGGGGAAATTATCCATTTTTATGCTTAGGTTCAACAAAGCATGGACAGCGTGTAGAAACAGGGTTGGACAAAAAGGGCCTGATCTAAAGCTAATGGACTGAGTGTGGAAACCCAGCAAGGCCTGTCTGTCTAGATTCTTCTTGGCCTCTCTGAGCAGCGTTCCTTCCTTCTGGGTGTAAGGCAAGACCCTCTCTGGAATGGGGGTGTTATGACCTACAGTCAAACAAGGTATGTCAGGGAATTTCGTTATGGCCAGTTTTTACACAGATAAGGTGGAGGGAAAGTTAGAGTGATATTTTTAGATTTTATGGCTGGCTTTGGGGAAAAGCAGTTTTGGTTTCTATGATCCGCCTTGGGGAAGAAGGATTCTAGTTTCTATGGCTAGCCTCAAGGGAGAATGTGACTGAGAGACAGAAGGGAAGGAGAAGGTCAGAGAGAAACTTTTGCTTCTGAGGCCTTCATTTTGGGGTATTGTTTTCTGAGTCCCAACAATAGTAAATACACAGCAATAGAAAAAATTAATACTTTATAGTATAATGAACTATTATGGCCATTGAAATGGGAATTTACATGAAATTTTTTAATAACATAAAATGTTCATGACATGATATTTAGTTTTAAAAAGATAGAAGTTGTGGCATATGTATATAATAGAATACTATGTAGCAATAAACACTAAAGGAGTAATGATACATGTTACAACATGAAGTTCAAAAACACTTTATTTAGTAAAAGAAGGCAAACACAAAAGACTATGATTCCACTTATATGAAATGTCCAGAAAAACAGATCTATAGAGACAGGAAGGAGTTGCCTGGGGCTTGGGGTGGGAACAGGAATTAACTGTAAATAGGCATAAGAGGTCTTACTGGGTGTTAAAAACCTGAATTTTAATGATGGCTACATAACTTGTCAAATTTACTAAAAGTCATTTTAAATGGGTAAATTTTATAATATGCACATTTTACCTAATAAAGTTGTTACAGATTCCAAAGTAATGACACTTAGAAAAAGACACAATTGGCCGGGCGCAGTGGCTCACACCTGTAATCCCAGCACTTTGGGAGGCTGAGGTGGGCAGATCATGAGGTCAAGAGATCGAGACCATCCTGGTTAACATGGTGAAACCCCATCTCTACTAAAAAAAATACAAAAAAAAAAAAAAAATAGACGGCATGGTGGCACACGCCTGTAGTCCCCAGCTGCTCAGGAGGCTGAGGCAGGAGAATCACTTAAACTTGGGAGGTGGAGGTTGCAGTGAGCGGAGATCACGCCACTGCACTCCAGCCTGGGTGACAGAGAGAGACTCCATTTCAAAAAAAAAAAAAAAAAAAAGAAAAGAAAGAGAAAGAAAGAAAGAAAAGAAAAGAGAGAAAGAAAGAAAGAGAAAGAAAGAGAGAAAGCAAGCAAGCAAGCAAGCGGCACAATTTAAAAATATATACACCTCCACTATACACCCAACTAGTTGAATTTTATCTCTATCTGCCTGTATGTGTATCAAACTGTTAATAGTGACTGTCACTTCATTTTTTAGTTATGGGTGATTTTTATTCTTAGATAGATCTTTTAATATCCACATTTTCTACATTGAGCATTTATTCCTTAAAGCAGTTAACTTACAAACAAACAAACAAAAAGCCAAAACGAAACAAAATCTTTTTTAAAGGATGAAGTGCTGCCAGGCACGGTGGCTCATGCCTGTAATCCCAGCATTTTGGGAGGCCGAGGCAAGTGGATCACTTGAGGTCAGGAGTTTGAGACCAGCCTGTCCAACATGGTGAAACCCCGTCTCTACTAAAAATAGAAAAAGTAGCCAGATGTCGTGGCACATGCCTGTAGTCCCAGCTACTCATGAGGCTGAGGCAGGAGAATTGCTCAAACCAGGGAGGCAGAGATTGCAGTGAGCCAACGTCGTGCCACTGTACTCCAGCCTGAGAGCCTGCCTCAAAAAAAAAAAAAAAAAAAAAAAGATGACATGCAATTCCTTCTGTGCAGATCATCTCCTGCCCTTCCAGAATGGCTGGAACTTAGTCTTCAACTCCTACAAGCACATGTTAAATCACAGAGTACTTGCTTGTGTGTTTATGTCTCTGTGCGTGTAATATTTAATTGAATAATGAGAGAAGGTCCAAATCCAAAGAGGAGGACCAAAGACAGTAGCTTCCAGATTCATTCTTTTTCTTTTTCTTTTTTCTTTTTAATCAAGTTCTCACTGTGCTGCCCGGGCTAGAGTGCAGCAGCATGATCATACCTCACTGCAGCCTTGACCTCCTGAGCTCAAGCGATCCTCCCACCTTAGTCTCCCGAGTAGCTGCAACTACAGATGCATGCCACACTCAGCTAATTTTTAAACTTTTGTAGAGACAGGGCTCACTATATTGCCAGGCTGGTATCAAATTCCTGGCCTCAAGCGATCCTCCTGCTTTAGCCTCCCAAAGTGCTGGGATTACAGGTGTGAGCCACCATGCCAGGCCAGATGTTAATGATTCTGTCATTAAGAGTTGATAGAAACATTTGAAGTGAAACTTTTTATTTCTAGAGAATCAGGGCTGAGTTCATCCAAGCATTCTTTCAGAAGAGTGACCTTTCAAGGGTTGAAATAACAGCTCTCACGTAAAGTATGAGAGATTTCAGTTGAGATCAAGGAAGAGAAAATGACTACAATTGAGCACAGTATGCCAAAGTTGACTAAAAGCTGATTACTGTTAAACTGGTCTATAAGTTCAGTTAAAGCTATACTCTCCTTCTAGTTTCACACAAATGACTCTCATTATTTCAGGACTGTGTGTTTAATCAACTTCCACCCAATGCCCCAGATTTGACCCTTTGCCTATGGATTGCTCTCTTACCAGAGAGGTAATCTGACATTCAAATTTGTCCATATATAACTTCTAGAAGCTGGTTAAAAAGCACTTTCAAAGTATTGTTATACGAGAAGTTAGCAATTTGACTTCCAAAAATAAGTTGTATTTTAATATATTTTTAAAAATATTAATGATCAGGGAAAAGGTAGTGAGAGTACAGCATACAACATTACATGAACACCATGCTTTTTCTTTTCTGATATCCTTGTCTCCATTGAACTATATCCTGCTAATTCACTGATTTAAATGTGAGTTTATTTATTATTCTCACTGAGGTATGACTAATTTGGAGTCAAATTATATTTATTTTAATGAGCTATCTTTTTTAAAATGCATTTTATGTTGCTGGTGCTCTTGTGTTACACAAATGAAAAATAAAATTTTTATTTTTACATCCATTAAATACTTTGCAGCAATTAAATGCTTACAGATAGCTGAACAATAAATTCTTCCCACAAGCAGAAAAAAGAAAAAGTGCTTTGCCAGGGAGCATAATAATTAGGTTTCAATTATCTACAAAAAAAAAAAAAAAGATAAAAAGAAAGGAAAAGAAAAGAAATTAGGTCAAACTTTCTGACAATCAACTCAGGTTATTGTCCTCTGAGGTTCATTTTGAAATACAGTTTAATTTTCTATGCACATTTATTATAAGAATATTATAAACTCACAATCTTAGAAAAGTTAAATTGCAATCCCATCACAGAAATATAACCAATATTAACATTTTTTTTTATTGAGATGGGGTCTCACTATGTTGCTTAGGCTGGTTTTGAACTCCTGGGCTCAAGCGATCCTCCCACTTCCACCTCCCAAAGTGCTAGGATTACAGGCATGAGCCACCGTGCCCAACTAATATTAACATTTTGATGTAGCTTCTCACAGAATGTTTTCACTATAGGCACAAACAAAAGATATTATTTGTTTTTACACAAAGGTTTATTCAACAAATGTTTATTGAGTGTCTATTAAGTGCCAGTGTTATTTCTACTGAATGACACCATAGCTACACTGCCAACTCAGCATTCACTATCATTTGAATGTCCTTTCGTGTGAATAAATTTGGATGTGCTATATCATTTTAATGACTGTATAATTACAAGTGATTGTACTCTCCAAAATGACAACAGCAACCTTTCCATTCGCCCCCGCATACTTTCCGAACCTCACCATGCCCCACCAAGAGGTAGAATATATGGCCCCTTACCTTGAACATGGGTGAAGTTATATGACTGCCTCAGTCCAGCAGAAGTAACACCATGTGATTTCCAAGAGAGATTGTAAAAGGTGATATGACTTCTGCCTAGCCTCCTCTTAGAACATTCACCCTTGGAACCCAGACAGCATGTTGTGAGGGAGCCCAAGCCACATGGAGAAACTGTATATATATGTTCCAGCTGACAGCTCCCACTGAGGTCTCAGGCAACAACCAGCATCAACTGTCAGCCACGCAATGAGTGAGTCTCCAGATGACTGCAGCCTCTAGACTTCGAGCCACAGCAGCTGGTGCCAAATAGGGCAGAGGTGGCTGTACCCACTGAGCCCTTCCAAAAATCACAGACTTGTGAGCAAAATACACATGGCTTGCTTTAAGCCACTAAGTGTCCAGGTGGTTTGTTATGCAGCAGTAGATAAAAGGACTAGCGATAGGCCTTTGAATGACCATACCACAATTTTTGTAACCAATTCCTTAATTTTAGACATTTTTATTGTCACAAAGTGTTTTGATGTTGCTGTTGTTGTTGCCTTTAATACAAACATCACATATATATACGTCTGTGAACACAATAGTGTGTGTAGCATTATTATTATTATTATTATTATTATTGAGACAGGGTCTGGCTCTGTCACCTAGGCTGAAGTGCAGTGGCACAATCTCAGCTCACTGCAACCTCCACCTCCTGGACTCAAGCCATCCTCCCACCTCAGCCTGCTGAATACAGGCCGCGCCACCATGCCCAGTGCATTTTTTTATTTTTATTTTTGGTAGTGACGGGGTTTCACCATGTTGCCTAGGCTGATCTTGAACTCCTGAGCTCAATCGGCTCACTTTAGCCTCTCAAAGTGCTAGGATTGTAGGCGTGAGCCACCGTGCCCAGCCACCTTATTTCCTCAATATTATTTCCCAGAAGTAGAAGTGCAGGCCAAAGGATATGAATATTTTAAGGAACTTTGATGTGAGCTTTTGGCAGTTCAATTTAACGTAGTTTAGTAGTTCACAAATACGTATGACTTAAAAATAGTTAAACCTAAAATGCTATGGCAAAATCAATCACTACAAATTCCATGACTGAAAAGGAAAGATCACTGAGTATAGAAAAAACAAAAAACAAAAAACCCCACAAAACTGGTAATTCTATCATAAAGAAGTTCTGGCTTTTAACTTAAAGATAATACATTCAAACATTTAAATTTTTTAAAGTGATTATGCAAACACGAATTTTGAGGGTGAAAGTCTTACTGAAGTCTGCTTCCATATTTGTCAAATATAATCCCCAGATGGTTCCCAAATACCCTTGGTCACTAATATACCCCTCTTCATGGTAAGATAACTTTATCTGATGAATTTTAACTTCAAGAACGTAAAGATACGTATCTTCAAGCCTAGAAATTTTTCTTGAGCTCTCTGAAGGCTAAATAATTCTACTGCAGTCTGAAGACCTTGCCCTGAGTAGGGTTTTACACTCTGAATCAGTGTTGTCAGATGAGCAGATACAATGGCTTAACTGGTTGTGGAGAATAGGAAGAGCTGAGTTACCATGTGACCATAGCTGATACAATTGTTGCTTTAAAATGTAGAGGCAAGTTTTAAGGTAATGCTTTTGCATTAAGTGCTGCAAAGTTTTTAAGTGCCATGGCTATTCTAATTCTTTACTAATTACGTGTGTGTATTACCTGTCACCTTCTCATAAAGAATAGTAATAATAATATCTGAGGTTTGTATAGTAGTTCACAAGGTGCTTTCACATTTGTTTTCATTGTTTCATTTAATCTTCATAACAAAACCAAGGGGTCAGCATTACCTTCATCACTTTATAGGTGAAGAAAGCAAGTCGAAGAAAGCTAAGTAACGAGGCAGAGACAGCCAGGACTCAACTTAAGATCTTTTAAAGTAGAAACCACGGAAGTCTATCCCATCCTCTTCAGTTTGTCTCTTGACTTATGCTAAAACTCATTACACAGCAATAGGGGTCAACAAACTTTTTGTGGAAAGGGCCAGAGAGTAAACATTTTCAGCTCTGTGGACCAAGCAGTTCAATACTGCAACTACTCAACAGTGCCACTGTTGCACAAACACAGCCATGGACAATACTCAAATGAACGGACATGGCTGTGTACTAATACACCTTTATTTATACCAACAGGCAAAGGATCGATTTGGCCCTCAGACCATAGTTTGCCCACTCCTGACATAAGAGGATGAGTAAACATACAGGAATCTCATGTCTGTTTCTGCCCTTTTAACCACAATCCTTCCCTTCCCCTATAAGAAACTATCTTTATTAGATTCTTATTGATCCTTCGAGAGTTCCTGTTTTTGCAAATACAAGCCTATGCATATATAGACTTCATCCTCCCACTGCACCTCTTATTTCCCTCAGCCCCATGCCCTCTTCAGCACTTTGTTTTCATTGCCTGGGCATCTGTCTATATTAGTACATAGAGATCTGATATTCCATTTTGCCATTGCATAGTACTTCACTATATAGATATGCCACAGATTAGTCAATCTACTGCTGCCCATTTGTGTGGGTTCCTTGTATTGCTTGAAAATATGACATTTCTTGCTTTCTCTGGTGATTGTGTAGAATAGGTGCCTAGAAGTGGGATTGCTGGGAGGAAGGGTCCATGCATCTATAAATTTGTTAGATTGCCAAATCTCTCCCCCAACCCCAGATTGGTGGTGGTATATTATACTCCCAGCAGCAACCTATAAAAGTGCCCATTTCCCCAGAACCTCATCAATGGTGTATGAGCCAAACCTTTGAATTTAGTCCACTCTGACAGGCAATAAATTATACTTCGGTGTAGTTTTAATTTACATTGATTTTATTGCAAGTGAGAAAGAACACCTTTCCATGCATTTAAAGACTAATTATATGTCTCCTTTTGTTTCATAACCTTTGCCCGTTTTTCTTTTGGGTGGTAGGTTTTTTTCTCTTTTCCAAGTTTAGGCATTCATTAAACATGAAGGAGATGGGCCCTCTGTCCCAGTTCATTATTTCTTTTGACTTGACATATGCTGTTTTATTTTGCCATGGAAAAGGTTTTTAAAATGTTTATGTAGATACATTTATTGATCATAGAGATATATAGGTGTAGCTATAGATACAGACATAAATATCTTCTAGATTTTTTACTCTCTTTGTACTGGACATCTGAGATGAATGTAGGTGAAAAGGATAGAGGTGATGGTGAGAGTCAGAAAGATATTAGAGCTTTTACTCACAAGTAAGTTTGTATCCAAAATTCAAATGGATTATCCAGGTATTATTTTAAATGTTAAGACCGGTGGCAGGTACTGGTACAGAGAACAACTGAGAATAGAGCAAAATGGCCAAGGAAAAGGAGGGAAAGGAAACTATTTTATATCAAGAAAATTATGATGCTAAATGAGTTCTAGTAAGGCTGAAACACATGATATAGACACTTTAAGTATTTTTGTAGTTGCTTACATATAATTTTATGGCAAAATGTCTTAAATTGCGTATAACAAAGATATTAGTATCATTGAGCTAGTGTTCAGTAGTGCTCCTTTTGAAGGTTATTATTCTGCTATCATGTTACAAACTTTTTAGAATATTGAGTTCTGTGCTTTTGTTTGGTTTTGTCTGAATTCTCTGCCTAGTATGTTCATCTCATCCTACTCCCATTACTCCAGCAAAGGGGAATCAGAAAAGTGAGGTTAAGAAAGATAGCTAAGTTATAGCATTTGCTATGCACCTCAGACTCATTTTTGCTATTGAGATGGCATTGTCACCAAGCAGAGGCAATTTTTTTTTCTGGAGAGGAGAGGCAGGACAGGGGCCTGGGGTGGGGGGTGCGGCCAGAACTGTGATGTCACAGATTGCATTGTCTCTTGGGAAACTCATCCATCAAACCGTCACCTCTGATTCTATGCAGGGTCACTATGAAAGAGGCAGCCTGCCCCAGTTTGGGTATTCTGAAGTGTTAGTATGTAGTGGAGCTGGTGGTGTGAAGCTGATTCATTTTGTTTCAAAGCCCCAAATGGCATGCTGCCGAACACAGGCACAAGCACAGCAGCGTCTCCTTAGAAATAATGACTCCAAGGCAAACAGCCCTCATTGCAAAATGTAGAAGTCTGCCATCTGCTTGTCTCCACTGTGGTTTATTCGTTTCAGGGTTTTAAATGACGTAATAAAAAGGTAAGTCTTCTTTTTAAAAACTGGAGGGGTAAGTGGGAATTCCAGATTGATTATAGCATATCTGGAATATATGTAAGATATTTGCCTTAAGTTAGAAGAGGATTTGAATTTATAAAGTGTGAATATTATTTTCAAATGCAAGTGCAAATCCTGTCCTGGGAAGATAAGGTAAAATCCATATCTTAAAGAAGGTCATGCCTTACAACTTAGCAATTTTATTTGGTATTTTAAAAACATGATTTTTTAAAAAATGAATTTTCATAAAGACAGTAATTTTCCAGATGTTTGATAGTACATATCGATCACGTTTTCATATATGATATTCCACCTTTTCTTGATGTTTGCAATCTATTTTCAGCTTTTGGATGAGTTAAAAACAAGCAGCTGCTATAAATTGTCAAGGGCTCTTAAAATGAGGTGCCAGATAGATTTGGGAAGCGTCTAGCTGATTTCTACATAACTCGTTTGGAATTACTCTGTTATGGGACGGAGTATAAAGGGTCATAAGACTCAGATGAAGTTTGAAGCTGAGGTGTCCCCTCTCCCATCCCTGAGGGATAGTGACCAGGGTTTGGAGATATAGGAAGAAGCAAATGCACACCTCCGTGCCTCGCCATGACCTATCGTATTCCAGTCGATGAGGAGTCCAGAGGGCTGGGATCCATGACTCCCTGAGGATTCGCCTGGCAGGAATGAATGCCAGCAAACACCCCCCTTCCACCCCTCCCCTCCTAGCTCCCCAGGAGAGGCGCTTCTGCAGAAGTCATTTGGTGTGTGTGCTGGTTTTCCTTGTGAGAGGATTAGAGAATAGGGGAGTGCTTTGTGAGAAAAATCCTGGGAGAGGTTGCTGGGAAGAAATCAAACAGAGGGAAGGAAGACTTCAGCTTTCAGAGTCCCCTCAGTCAAGTAAGTCTGAGACCCAGTTGCCTGGCCTAGAGCAGCTGAGGGGTTGTTTCCTTTCGTCCACACTAGGAGAAACTGGTAAGGCTCATTTTATTCTCTACTGCTCTGGGATGCTACTGTAATTGCTTTACTGAAGCGCAGGGGTCAGAAGGGAGGGAAGTTGGTTAGTGACTCTGCGGACGTCCTGCATCGTCTCTCTCTGGTGTATGAGGACGGCGCTGTTTCTGGTACAAAGGGCTGGTAGCCACAGAACAATTATACTTTTCCCAAACTTGATTAGCATCACTTCTGAGCAACTGACTTAAGCAAAACGCATGCCCACGCAAAAACTATACCCCATAGAGGAATGCACTTATCTATCAGATACTCGGATCTTTAAAGCATTTCTATCTCAATTTGATTAGTTTGGGGGGTACAACTTCAGGAGAGTGAGAGAAAAACCCGGTCCTTCTGGAAATTTTTCAATTGTCTGTTTCCTGTGAGAATGTATTTTTGCCATTGTATGTATCACCTGTTTTGTAACAAGAGCCGTTCAGATCCAAGCCACTGTTAAAAATCCAAGTAGTACCTAGCGCAAGTTCAAGACACTGTGAAAGGAGGGGAGAGTGTTCACACTCAAGTGAGGAAAATGGAACTTGAAGAACTTTATATTCTTTGTCTGTATGCAGAGGAGTTCTAATTGGAAAGAAGAAATGAGGAAGCTGCCCTAGAGTCAGAAAGAATAGGTACACGTTTCCTTCAACATTTTCAAAGAATCAGCTCATGCACACAGCCTTCTTGGGCAAATGTTGCTTCTTACTCCCTAATTCCATTCTGTTATTTCTAGAGCTGAGTTTCATATTTGTGTGAAGATATATATAGAATACATTATTTATATTACTTATATATTTAAAATGTATATGTATACACACACATATAAATATATCCTTTTATCATATCCTGGCAAACTTGAGCCTGAAGAGTTTAGAAATATATTGATTCAGTCTGAAGCAAATTATCCCTTAAGCAAGCTACAAAAGTCCTTCTGAGAGGCGTGTTTGGAGTTGGGGGCTGTGTGAAGAAGAGAGAAGTGGCAGACAGCTGTTGTTTCTGTGATGGACAAGTCCAGAAGCCTTTCCTCATAGCTGAGAACCAAATTCCTAAAAACTGCGCACCCTCCCCCATCCCCAAGACAGGGTGGTAATCTTTGTTGTTGTTTTTGCCCTGAGAAAATTTGAGTGCTGCCTAATTTAGGGGGCTCTCTGCATTTTTTCCTCCTCATTAAAATAAAACTAGAAGCATTGCTAAATGCAAAGTTCTGATGATGGATGTTTTGTTTCTAAACTTAACATATGCCAATACACTTATTATCATTTCAGTTGAATCTGCCCATCATGAAAACACTGATCAAGTAAAATGATTCAACACAAATTATTCAAGTCTGCAACTGTTACTTCAGTTTACTTAATTCTACAGTCTTAAGATGATGTGCTTATTAGAATATTCAAAAATTGAAAATGCATGCCATTTATTTCATTAATAACAACCAGGTTATTTAAACTATAGGTTATAAAATATAGGTTTCAACTACAGGTTATAAACTATTTAAATACAGTTTCTTTGCATGCACATTGATATGAAAACCTGAAAAAATATGTGCTTTTTCTTTTTAAATGAAATAATTATTTGCCTGAGATATCCTTTGCCAAAAAATGAAAGTCAATTCCCTTTCAATTTCAGTTTTTTATTCTTTTCTCAACTGAAAATGCTAATTCAACCAAACGGTGTTATCTTTGCCTTTAGGAATTGTTTACAGAATGCTGGCAGTCAATTTGGGAGTCCTGAGTGTGAGATAACAGTTAATCAATTTATCTGTGAACTGTGAAGTTTTCAGGTTTTGATCAACATTATTCATTATTCTCCACCCCATGCTCATTCTGGTTATGAAGACTATTTACCTTCATTATTATATTTGAACCTGAGAGCGTCGAGTTTATTAGAATTGATTTTCTTTCCAGGTTGATCTTCTGAAATACTTTGGCCATTTTTCACTACTGCCTTATGAGGTTATCATTAATCTGGCATATATTTATTGAGTGCTTGGGTGTCACTCATATGGCACACGTTTGCTGTTAGAGATGAAAGCTATGTTTTGTGGAGTTTATTGCAGAGGCGACCAAGGCTAGAAGGGAAAGACCAACTCGTGCTGTTCTAACAATTGTTTGCCAGCTCCCGTGGTTCAGTTGCGAATGTGGTTTCAGCAACAACGAAAAACTCTTAATTCTTCTGAATTATTGATACATTAAAATATGTTACTGGCTACTTGGAACCTGTGAGCTGAGTTAATCAATAACCCTCTCACATTGCACAAGACCCACTGTGTGTTATTCTCATCACTGGCCATTTAAATAATTCAAAAGAAAGGTTTCTCGTGAATTAACCTTGCCATTGCACAAATTGGGAAAATACAGAACAAAACATTCCAGCATCCTTAATCTTTAGAGCTTATAAATTACTGTTCCTTCTCATTTTTTTCTTGATGTATTAGTTTTTTCTGTTAGATGACTTTTGTTAAATGTTTTGATATATCATAATAATACACATAATTTGCAATAATGTCAGTAAGAAAAAAGAATCATGGGAAAGAAATGAACATGTCTTGAATCCACCGTATACCAGACACTGCCCTGGCCCCTTTACAAGCGTGTTATCATTTACTCTTCTCAACAATACTGCAAAATAGGTATTATTGGGCCCATTTTAAAGATGATGGAATGAAGGACCAGAGAATTTAAGAATAAATTCATGCCACACTACTAAGGTAGCAAACCCAAATCTGTTCCCTGCTCCACAAAAGCACTTTTTAGCACACTTCTATATTGCTCTCTTACCAGCCATGTCTTTCTTCCCAGATCTCGTATCAATTGAGAACTCACTATAGCTTACCTTAATGCTTCCAGAGAATCTCCCTTGACAGCTTCTGCCTGTTCCCTATCTTCCTTTATGATCAGAGAGCCAACACATGTAACTATGGATTGGACAGGCACCATATGTATTTACGTGTAAAAATGGCTTTTGAAACATCAAGGTAGAAACATCATATTAGGTTAAAATACAGAATACAGTATTTTAGATTTGCTCAGTTAAGAGAAATTACAGACTTGGTTTAGTTTGGTTTCTGGCCATGCCTGCCCTGGTTTCCACCAGCTATCCAGTAGGGAGCCCCGGTCTGCATGTACGCTGTGACATATTTGTTTGTATAGAGATCTGCTTGTATAAAGATCTAGGTTTCTATACCGACACAGCCTCACTTTCTGCCCCCAGCAGGTGAGCAGAAGACAGGATGGAGTTGTAGAAAAATGCATCCCTTACCCCCATCTGAAGTTACTGGTTGAGGGAAAGAAAATCATAACACATCATTAATAAAAAGAATTCTAAATATATCAGTGCATTAGTCTGGCACTCTCATAGTATAGTCATTCATTTACCGCAACACAATTATTTAGTCAGCACTATCTATCCAATTGCCTTGTGTACTAGTTTCCGATGGCTGCTGTAATAAATTACCACAAATTATTAAAAATTTAAACAACACGGCCAGGCGCAGTGGCTCATACTTGTAATCCCAGCACATTGGGAGGCTGAGGCAGGAAGATCACTTGAGCCTAGGAGTTCAAGACCAGCTTGGGAAGCATAGAGAAACCCCTCCTCTGCAAAAAAATAAAAAGTTAACTGGGTGTGGTAGCACATGCCTGTGGTCCCAACTACTTGGGAGGCTAAGGAGGGAGGATCCTTTGAGGCCAGGAGTTTGAGGCTGCAATGAGCTATAATCATGCCACTGCACTCCAGCCTGCCCATCTCAAAAAAAAATTAAACAACACAAATTTATTTTATTACATTCCTGGAGGTCTGAAGCACAAAATGGATCTAAAATCAAGGTATCAGCAGGCCTGCATTCCTTCTGAAGGCTCTAGACAAGAATCTGTTCCCTGCTTTTCCAACTTCAAGAGGCTTCTGGCACTCCTTGGCTCATGGCGCTGCATGTTTCTGACTCTGCTTCATTCGTCACATTGCCTTCTCTGACTCTTCTGCCTCCCTCTTTCCACTATAAGGACCTGTGCAATTACACTGGGGCCACCAGGTGACCCCATGGAAATCTTCCCATCTTGCATCCTTAGATCTAACCATACTGAAGGATGTCGAAGGATGTGGTTAAACATCCTTAGCCACATCTGCAAGGTCCCTTTTGCCATGTAACATAACACATACAAAAGTTTGGGAGATTAGAACGTGGACAACTTTGGTGGGGAGCATTGTTCTGACTACCACATCTTCTTTAAATTTTTTTTTTTTTTTGAGACAGGATCTCGCTCTGTCACCCAGACTGTAGTGCAGTGGTGCAAACATGGCTCACTGCAGCCTCAACTTCCTGTGGTCAAGTGATCCTCCCACCTCAGCCTCCTGAGTAGCTGGGACTATAGGCATGCACCACCACGCTCAGCTAATTTTTGTATTTTTTGTAGACATGGGGTTTCACCATGTTGCCTAGGCTGGTCTGGAACTCCTGGGCTCAAGCGGTCCACCTGCCACAGCCTCCCAAAGTGCTAGGGTTATAGGTGTGAGCCACCATGCCCAGACACAAATTTCTTTATATTGACTTGATATGTATTTATTCCATGATCTTGTAGGCAGTAGGGAGCCATGGAAATATTTCAAGTGGAGAGGTGAAATGAAAATGATCAGGTTTCCATGTTACAAAGCTCACTGAGAGAGCCCTATGGAGATGGAGGCCCAACTAGGCTGCCTGTTGGAATGCAGGAGAGAGAGGTCGAGAACATGACTTCTGAGAGAATCTGTAGAGAAAAGGACAAGAAGTTTGAGAAATACTAAGGACAGTGCATTGGCAGGACAGCTGAGAGGAAGAGGTTTGTGACTTGGATATCTCAGGTAGATGATGGGGAGGTAGAGAGGATGGGGGACTCTGAGAAGATGTGTGTATGCTGCACTAGGACCTGGGGATAGAACACCGGCCAGAAACACCTTTTCTCCTAAGAAGCTAAAAGCCCATCTGTGAAGACACCAGTAATAATAATAGGAATAACTCATATTCACTGAGTACTTTAGCTTCTTCCAAGCACACTACATTTAATTTTCATATCAACCCTCTTTGGTAGACACTAGTAACATTATCATCTCAGTTTTCTGATGAAGAAACTGAAGCAAGGAGACCTTACGTGATTTGCCCAACATCATGTAATTTGTAAGGAGAGAGAAGGCAGTTGAAGTCAAGTAGTCTGGCTCCAGAATCCATGGTTTTAATTCTTACACTCTACTGCCTTGCTTAACAAACAATTATAATTTTGTGAGATATTTAGGATGAGAGCTACCTGTACATTTAATGGGGGCGGGAGCGAACCACAGGGTTAGCAATTACTGCTATCAAGATGAACTGTGAATTTTTCTGAGGCACATTCCTGTAGAAGCCTGGCTATCAGTAGGGTGTGATCCATGACAAAATAAAACATTTATATGGAGCATTAGCCTGGAAGCCTGGACATCAGGGCAAAATTGGAGAAAGTTCTTATTTCCCTGCTGTCTAAGAATTTATAACCACACTGAGAAAACCATATTGCAATCATAAAAAATAGATGACCAAAAATTAAATGGTTCCAAGGCCCTCTGGATAAATATGAAGTGAGAGCATAGTTCTTTTCTAAAAGAGAGTGGGAAAGAACAAGGCAATAAGAAGGTCAAGATGATGGGATGCAGAGCCATTGTGTACATTCATTGAATGACTTAATGTGTTATGCACTTGCATTCTCCCATTTCCAACAACACTATAAAATAATGGCAGGGTGAATTTTGAATCCCAAGGTCTCTCACTCTGCTACGTGTGTGTTTAAAGAATGTTGGGACAGAGCTCCCTTTGAATAAAATTTTTAAATGCCTTAGGAATCCTAAAATGATGCTTACATTTTGTAAGATCTTGATACCTTGACGTAGTTGTTCTTCATTATCATTATCATTGACTAGTTGTTGGGTGGAGCTGCCCTGGGCGTGTGAAGATTTCAGTATCACTCAATATAGGTGGGTCTTTAAAAGAAAATCATGCCAAGAAAGATAGATGTAAACTTATTTTTTTAACATTCTCTTTTATTTTCTTTAATATTCTGTATCTTTGTAGAAGCTATAATATGGAATTATAGACTATTTACTTATGGGCTTTAAAAAGCACTGTGGTAATCATTAGGTAATAAATTTCTTACCAAGAGATATTACTGAAAGGAATGTGGTTTTTATTCTTTTATAGCCAGATCACCAGGAAGATATGAGACCTTGCCATTTAAGTTTGCTTTTTAATTTGTGTAACAGAAAGATTCACATTTAACCTTTTCTACTAGACATGTATTTAACAAACAATTATTTGGTATCTACTATGTGAAAGGGACACATTTTATTCCATTTGTTCCTTGCAATTCTTGTTCGGAAAGACCCTCTTTACAGTGGAAGAAGGAGAATCTCAGAGAATGGCCCAGCTAGACTTGAACTCCTGTCTTCTGTCTCAGCCCAGAAGACTTGCTCCCATGTCCTTTAACCTACTTAGCTAAGACAGATATTCAAAGCCACTGAGGAAGGACTCCATATTTCTTCATTTGGAACAGCAAACTAGGAGAGTTTGGTTATATCCCCATGACCAATGGTAGGTATATTTTGGGGCAATTATCTCTATGCTAAAATCAATATTGCTATTTATCAAGATAATCTACAGCTTGCCTTAAAGATAGAGAGGGGATTTCAAAGTCTATTTGTTGAAAAGATTACTCTCTGGAATTGTAGAATTTGCTTCAAAGTGAGATTTGCAAAAAATATGAGATTTATACCATAGCTGTCTACCCAATCCCTGAAAGATTTCCATTCAAGGTGACATCTGTTCAGGCTTACACACTGCTTACCTATGTGTTGGTGAAACACTTTCTGTGAACCTTCTAAATGTTCTCACCGCACTCTGACTTCACCCAATACTCATGACAAGAAGAGGACAAAGCTAGAATTATTATACCAGAGTATCTGACCCTGGGTTCAATGCTGAGAGTGGGTCACAATTAGTTTTAATAGAAAATAACATATAATTACTGACAGGTGCCTTGGGGCATGGGAAAATAGCATTTAAAATAATGTTTTTAGTGATACATTGCCTACAGGATGACATCATGCAAGCTTAATGGCAATGCTTGAAGGTGAGAACTGACTATCATGTTGAAAGGGAAAGTTTGTTCAGATTTATTCATCCACCATCAGGGAATCAAACGTGTCCTAGATTTCTAAGACTAACGAAACAAGAAACTAAAATCTACTATTGAAACCTAAATAAATACAGTTATCAACGTGCTGATAAGATCTGCAAAGACTAATAGCATAAGCCCTTAATGAAAAATTATTTTATTCAATGACTTACCAATACAAAGGTTAGATATCCTTACATCAAAGTAATACTGTATTATTCTTCTCTATAGTTCTGTACCACAAGGAAAAATTAGTGCTTTATTTTTGCTAATTCACAAATTTGTTAAAGTGATCAACAAATTTAATTTCCATATACATGTGTAACTTCAAATGTACAGAGGCGTGAAGCTACTGCAAACACAAGCTTGCTCACTAAATTTTATTTGATAATATCTATTGCCTTGCCATATAACAGCAAGAGCAAACATTCTAAAACTTCTAAGTAAAAGGAAATCATCCGTCTTTTTAAATTATGTGAACTTTACCTTATTTGTAAAGTACTGTATAGAACCAAGAAAAGTGTGGGAAATTGGAACATAATTGGAACATAATAGGCATTTAAGCCTTATATTTTCACAACAAAATTGCCTTAAATTAAAATAAAAATGATATGCAAATAGGATTTGTTTATCCAAATGTGGGCAAAAGGGCTGTAAAGATACCAGTATGTATTAGAACGACATGAATAATTTATTTTATAATGTAAAACCTAATAAAGATTTAATGATCACCCATAAGCCTTTAAAATTATGTGAGTAATAGCACTATGGCAGGCAAATACAGGCAGCTATTACAGCTCTACCAAAACTCTGTTTATAACTCTTTGTATGTTACTTTTTGGAAAGGGTGGGTCACAGAATGATGTAATAAATGGTTGCAAAGAAGTTTCTGTCCCAAGATGCGTATTCAGTGAATTCTAGAGCTCAAGCTGCTTTTCTCTAAAACCATGCAATACATGCCTTTGCTTCAGGACTGGACTAACCATTTTCTGATTTATAAATTTAATGATTTCAATATTATGGAGTAACTTCAGTGAAGAAAAATTGTTTTAGGGGCTTACTTTCCTGCAACGATTATTGCCCTGTTGCTTTTAATTCCATTTGAATGCATGCTATGGAGTAGTTGAGTTAAATCCATGGCATCTTGGTTATTCTTCACGGATGAGTTCCAGTTCTTTGGGTGATACAACTAAAAGCTCACAAGATGCTGTGTATCGGCACTGAAACAATCAGTCTTTGAGCTTTGGGGAAATTACTCAAGCAGCGAATTAATCATTGCGATTCTGGTCCCCCTTCACAAATGCTAGGTCTCCGAAAAGACTCCCCCCACGCACCCCTGTTCCTGGTGCTCTTATTAAAGGTGTAAAATTTCATAAACCTTTAGTAAAACATTATGAATTCTCTTTTTGTGCAATACAGCTGGTATTTCTTCCAGACATATATTTCCATAATTAAACATCCTAAAATACAAATCCCATTATTATTTGTTATGTCTAGTCAGTAATTAGACCTCAGCTGGTAGGGCAATTTCAGAACAGAGTTTACCAATTTACATACTAATCCAGCAGAGTCTGGTGGGACATGATTAGCATAGATTCAGTCAACATCTTAATTAGCCCTAATCCCAGCATGCACTCCGAGGTGCCTTTACCCCACCCCCACTCATGTAGGTCTTGTTTAGCTGACTATTTTCCTTCAACAAATTCCAGCTCTTCCAAACATATTTTCCAGTGCTCTTTTTCACAGAGGAGATGATTACATCTCAAAGTGGTGTGCCAGGGAGGACATTTTGTGTAAAGCCAGGGAAATGTGAGGCATTGGGCCAGGCGAGTGGTGCATACACAAGTCTGAAGCAAAATCAAGGTACCAGAATCTGTTCTTCTAGAATGTTAGAGTATACCCACTTCCCTGTCCCACCCCCAACTCTAGGTAGCAAGATCTGTAAACCATTCCAAACCTGTGAGAATTTTACCTATTTTGTAAGAAGAATATTCCTTATTCCTGTCCATGATCAGGAGCCCATTTCATCATTTACCAGCTTTCATGTCAGGAAATTCCTTATACCTAAATGAAATCCCCCATATTGCATATTTAAGCCCCTGCCTTTCTATCCATCCATAGTGGAAACAGAGAACAGGTGGCCACCTATGAAAAGCTCGTCTTATAGCTGAGGACCGTAATTAAATTATCTCCTTTACCTTCTCTTCTTCAGGTTGGATTTTTCCAGCTCCTCGACTTTCCTCTGAGCTCCCTTTTCTTCACCTCTTTGATCTTTGTGGTTTTCCTCTGAACTCTTTCCAAGTTCCCCACACCCCCTTTAATTGCGCTCAGAACTAGGCCGAGTATCTTTGAAATCATTTGAATGGCCAGATTTCCTCAGGATAAATACCAACACTTGAGTATACCTCCATATCCAATTTACTTCTAGAATCAGTGCCTGCTGTTAGTTAGCTGGCTAGTTTCACTTATTCCTCTTCCATTTTTCAAAAAACTCATTTGGTGTGCTATTGCATAATCTAGAGGGGATTTCTTCTATTTGCTTTTTTTTTTTTTTTTTTTTTTTTTTTTGCAGTTTATCAAGGGCACTTTGAGTTTCAATTTCAATTTGCAAAGCTATAAACTACCAGTATCTCCTGCTAAGGTTTGAAGTCATTTGCAAATTCAATTTGAGCATTACCAATAAATTATTGCACAATCCTAGGGGAAAGACATCAATAGCAACTGAGAAGATCCCAGGAGATTATCACTTGCTAAGACCTTCATCTCAAGATTCTTCTCTCTGCTTTCCCTGTTCTCTGCCACTCTTTCCCACTTTGACCTTTGTCTTATGACATAGCCTTTCCCTATTTCACTCTTTTTTCTCTCTCTTTTTTAATTTTTACTTATTCTTTCTCTCTCATCGTGTCTTGCGTTTTCACTCAACACTTTCCAGCCATCCCCTGCTTGAGATTGTTCCCCATCCAGAAAATGTGTCTGGTCATAGGGAAGAGACAATGGAATAAGAGAAACATCCCAAACAATTTTCCTTTTTGGCTTTGTACTGACCTAGCTGAAATCAGGTCACGTGTCTCACAGAAAAAAGCAAGTCAAAAGTGCTGACTGATGGATATAATAAACATCAGGGCAAAGAAGTGAAGATGGCTACTTGGCCAGGCGGGGTGGCCACGCCTATAATCCCAGCACTTTGGGAGGCCGAGGTGGGTGGATCACTTGAGCCCAGGAGTTTGAGACCAGCCCAAGCAACATGGCGAGACCTCGTCTCTACAGAAAATAAGAAAATTAGCTGGGTGTGGTGGCGTGTGCCTGCAGTCCCATCTACTCCGGAGACTGAGGTGGGAGGATTGCTTGAGCCCAGGAGATCAAGGCTGCAGTGAGCTAGGATTGCACCACTACACTCCAGCCTGGGTGACAAAGCAAGAATCTGTCTCAAAAAAAAAAAAAAAAAAGTGGCTATTTGAGTCTAGCAGTGACAGGTCAGGAACTGTTTGCAGCCTCGAAGCCTCAAGACCTTTCTGGCCACACAAAAAGAGCTAGTCAGAGTGTTGCAAGGTTCGTGTGTAAAAGAACTAGCCGAATTCACCTCCAGACTCTAGCTTGACTTGTCAGGGGCCAAGCATGTGTTTTGAATTCCAGAAGGTGTCCCAGCTTGCTTTAAAAGTCAGGGTCTGTATCAATCTCTGTCTAGAGGCTTAAGAATCCTTAAGATTATAAAAGGTTTATTCATATGGTTTTGGAGATTTTTTTGAAATAGTTGTACATCTGTGAGCAAGAAGCAGGTGTGAGGGCTTTGACCTAGATGTCTTCATAGCCAAAAATATATCTTGCTATTAAGAGCTACAAAAACGGTTCAAATATCTCATATTGTTGCACTACTTCAGGGGCTACGGATGGAAGATCAAATGCCAAGGATGATGTTGTGAGTCTCTGTTTGACTGGTTGGTTGATTTGGTTTGTTTTTTATTTTTGTATGGCCGCTTGAATTGTGTGTGTGTATTTGATGCAACTTAAAGTTTTAAATTTCCTCACCAATAAATAACTTACATTCTAGATGTTTAATTAATATGCATATCCTTAATCTCTTTGTTTCCCATTCTAATTTCTGATGGCTTTTCTGAAATCATGTGAGGCAAATACACTCTCCCACTTTTCACCTGACCAGACCCAGAAGTGTGTGCAAGAAAGGACTTTGATGGTTAGTTTAGTAACTACCAGGAGCCATCACGGAGGCTTTACCAGCTCAAGTTAAGAAAAGGATTATTAGTGGAAATGAAATATGGTGCAGTCACTTTGGAAATGGTTTGGCAGTTCCTCAAAAAGTTAAACATAAGGTTACCATATGATCCAACGAGTGTACTTCTAGGTATATATCCAAGAGAAATGAAAGCATATGTTCACACAACAACATGTATATGAATGTTCATAGCAGCATTATTTACAATAGCCAAAAAGTGGAAACAGCGCAAATGTTTATCAGTGGATGAATGGATAAATAAAACGTAGCATATTGCTGGGCGCGGTGGCTCATGCCTATAATCCTAGCACTTTGGGAGGCCGAGGCAGGTGGATCATTTGAGGTCAGGAGTTTGAGTCCACCCTGGCCAACATGGTGAAACCACCATCTCTACTAAAAATACAAAAAAATAAAAATAGCTGGACGTGGTGGTACATGCCTGTAATCCTAGCTTCTCAGGAGGCTGAGGCAGGAGAATCGCTTGAACCCGGGAGGTGGAGGTTGTGGTGAGCCGAGATCACACCATTGCACTCCAGCCTGGGCAACAAGAGCCAAACACTGTCTCAAAACAAACAAAGAAACAAACAGATACACACACAAAACAAGCAAACAAACAAAAACCCTCTTTTAACTCCATAGTTAAAACCATAGTTTTGCATTCCTAGCTGTCATGAGTGAAGCTGAGATTTAAAAAAGTAATATAGGACTATCACAAACCAAAGTTACATCTAACATAAATGTCCATTCATATTTCATTTGGCTGTGATTGTGTATTTGTGGCATGTATATGGGTGTGTAGGGAGGATGCGTGTGTACTCATACAATGTTAGGATCAACAGGACCATAGGAATCTCCTAATTCAAGCTCAATATTAACACATTCAATATACATAGGTTCGATATTTATAATATATACTGCTGATTGTGCAATAATTCTTCACATTCCCATGGCCTTCTTTAAGAGGCCATCATAGCACATATCTAGTTTTATCCTAACATAATTCTACGAGCTTGCTAGAGGGCATTATTATTATTCTACTGAGAAAATGGGCAGCTAATTCCAAAGAGGTCCAGCTTTGGCTCAGTCTTACACAGCATGTGAATGGTGAGGTTGAGGATTAAAACCCAGATTCCACATCCTTGCTCAGAGTACTTCATTCTGGCCCACAATCTCTAAAGCTACAACTGTCTAAATACAAACAAACAAAAAACAAACAAAAAAACAAATGCAGGATATCCATGCATTTCCGTACAACCGGATAGTATTCAGCTCTAAAAAGTATTATTCAGCTGCTGATACATGCTACATCATGCTCAGAGAAAGAAGGCAGTCACAGAGGATCACATATTGTAGGATTCCATTTATGTGAAATGTCCAGAATAGGCAAATTCATAGAGATAGAAAGTCAATTAGTGGTTGCAAGGGGCTAGGGGTGAAGGGTAGGGGGAAAGGGAGTGACTGCTAATGGGCACAGCGTTTCTTTTATTGGGGGGATAAAGCTGTTCTAAAATTAGATGGTGATGATGGTTGTAGGACACTGGGAATACAATTTAAAACATTACATTGTCCACATTAGATGGGTACATTGTGTGGTATGTGAATTGTATCTCAACTAAACTTTAAAAAAAAAGAAAAGAGAAAGGGGTTATGATACAGAGCCGTGTTCCTAGGTCACTCACAAAATGCTTTTAATTGTTACAGTTTAAAAAGAATTAACTAACTCCTATTATCATTTTAATAGAACTCTCCCTCCAACATGCACTGTTTCAGATATTATACAAGACAGTGTAGACAGTGTATTTAGACAGTTGTAGCTTTAGAGATTGTGGGCCAGAATGAAGTACTCTGAGCAAGGATGTGGAATCTGGGTTTTAATCCTCAACCTCACCATTCACATGCCGTGTAAGACTGAGCCAAAGCTGGACCTCTTTGGAATTAGCTGCCCATTTTCTCAGTAGAATAATAATAATGCCCTCTAGCAAGCTCGTAGAATTATGTTAGGATAAAATTAGATGTGTGCTATGATGGCCTCTTAAAGAAGGCCATGGGAATGTGAAGAATTATTGCACAATCAGCAGTATATATTATAAATATCGAACCTATGTATATTGAATATATTAATATTGAGCTTGAATTAGGAGATTCCTATGGTCCTGCTGATCCTAACATTGTATGAGTACACACGCATCCTCCCTACACACCCATATACATGCCACAAATACACAATCACAGCCAAATGAAATATGAATGGACATTTATGTTAGATGTAACTTTGGTTTGTGATAGTCCTATATTACTTTTTTAAATCTCAGCTTCACTCATGACAGCTAGGAATGCAAAACTATGGTTTTAACTATGGAGTTAAAAGAGGGTTTTTGTTTGTTTGCTTGTTTTGTGTGTGTATCTGTTTGTTTCTTTGTTTGTTTGTTTGTTTTGAGACAGTGTTTGGCTCTTGTTGCCCAGGCTGGAGTGCAATGGTGTGATCTCGGCTCACCACAACCTCCGCCTCCCCGGTTCAAGAGATTCTCCTGCCTCAGCCTCCTGAGAAGCTAGGATTACAGGCATGCGCCACCATGCCCAGCTAATTTTGTATTTTTAGTAGAGATGGAGTTTCTCCCTGTTGGTCAGGCTGGTCTCAAACTCCTGACCTCAGGTGATCCGCCCACCTCAGCCTCCCAAAGTGCTGGGATTACAGGCGTGAGCCACCACACCCAGCCAAAAGAGTTTTTAAAAAGAGCGAAAAAGGCAAAGGAAATGAGATCCAATTATGCCTCCAGATTTATGAGAATTGTAAATACTGTTTTAATAACTTCTAGAAGAGCGTCTGAAACAGTAAAAGTAAGTAGATTTCTCATTCATAACTGTTTACAAATTCTTTTCTGAACAAGTTGAAAATTCGGGGTAAAGAGATTTTCTTTGAGAAAGTTAACTCATTGTCCAAAATTCCTTTGACTCCAGATGCCAAGACAAATATTGAGAGTAATGTCATATGGTTCTGTAATAGTAATATTCTAAGCTCTACTGAGACAGCATATTCTTCTACAAGTAGGAAAAATATATTTTTATTAGGTATGAAAAATAGATTTTTGATATAACTTTTTTTATTATGAAATAGTTGGAGACACAACGCCGGGTGCAGTGGCTCATGCCTGTAATCCCAGCACTTTGGGAGGCCGAAGTGGGTGGATCACGAGGTCAGGAGATTGAGACCATCCTGGCTAACACGGTGGAAACCCCGTCTCTGCTAAATATACAAAAAATTAGCTGGGTGTGGTGGTGGGTGCCTGTAGTCCCAGCTACTCGGGAGGCTGAGGCAGGAGAATGGTGTGAACCCAGAAGGTAGAGTTTGCAGTGAGCCAAGATCACACCACTGCACTCCAGCCTGGGCAGCAGAGTGAGACTCCATCTCAAAAAAAAAAAAAAAAAAAAAAAGAAAGAAAGAAATATTTGGAGACACACAAGAGTTTGCAAAACTAATGCAGAGAGTTCCCCCGTACCATTCATGCGGCTTCCCCCAATGATAACATCTTTCATAACCACAGTAATGTCAAAACCAGGACATTGACTTTGACACAGTATTGTCAAAAATAGATTTTCATATGGCAAAATTTCCCTTAGAAATTGGACTACAAATTATCACATCATTTCAAGTCTCAAGTGTCACAGTTGGATCAAGCTTTTATTATTAAAGGGTATAATTTGATTCTTTGTGTAAACAAGCATTGCCCTAAGTGTTTTTTTAATTACATGCATTGAAACCTGAATAATAGTTCATTTCAGCTTACATTTGTATCTAAAAATACTAATAAGCTCCACTTCAAAATATATAGTACTATTTTTAAAAACTCTGTGTCGCTTTCAAACAACACTTAGATCATTAAATTAGATCCTCATTGTTCCCTCAGAGGTGACAGGCATTATTAAAATGTATTCTGCATATTTTGTTTCTGTAATTATGTCTAATCAGTGTGAATTGATGCTGTGGAAAATACTTAATTAAAAACACATATTTGAGCTATAAGTGGGAAACAAAGGAGAAACTCTCATAGTTGGACTCTAAATGACAAGAACTGATAGAAAGTTGAAATATTAGACAAGACCAGCAGCCCGGAAAGAAAAAATGTGTTAATAGGTAGAAAATGCAAAATGTCTATAGAAATATCCTGACCTTAAAACAAAAGAAAGGGCTTTGTCATTGTGTATTCTTTTTCCCCTGCAGAATCGATTCTGAAAGATGTGGAGATCTCATAAACGTCTCCAAAGAACAGTTCACAGCACCCAGGGAGTGAGGCTTTCTGAAAGAAATGCCTTCCCATGCCGTGTAAATGGCATGTGTCAAGGGGGAAAGGCCCCAGCGCCGTGGTGATTGAGCAGGGGCTGCTGTGGGCAGCTTCTTTTGTGTCCTGATCATTTACATGACTTAAACACAACAATGTGCTCCATCGTCAATAACACAAGACGCTTTGCCATAGCAACAGTTTCAGAATGTGGCACAGCCTCAGTGGTGTCCCTGAAACAGAAAAGTTCCCTAAAGAAACACTCCTTATGAATATGTTCAGAGATTTCTTTATCCTACTAGGACTTGTTTCAAATTCCATTGGGTTTAGGTTTTATTTGCACAGCCCATCTTTCCTTTGCTCTGTGAGAACCAGCTTTGGGGAGAAGTTGGGAGAGACACGACTGTGGGGTCAGAGGGTGGGAATACATACATGGCTGTGATAGAAATGGAATTCTTAAGAACATTCTCAGAAAACTGTTAATGCTATCCAGAAAATCATGTAAAATTCAGGAATGCAACATACATCCCAAAGTCATTGTTGGTTTCCTTGAAGGTCTGTAATAAATGGCCCTTTTAGTGTTTGTACATTTTGCTTCTTTCCATCACAACATGTGCATGTACTGTGACACACTTTAGACAATCATAAGGACATGAACCCCACACTCAATGGCATTGTCCAAAAGACACAGCACATACGTTATCAAAGCTGTGATTAAACTCCAATACCTCCCTCTAATTTCAAGGTCATTTTCTGGCAAGACACAATTTTCCCGTTAAGAAAGTACCCATCCTCCCCCACCCCCCTTTTTTAAGCAATAGCGCTTTCTACAAGTTTGAATCTAAGAGTTGTTCTAGTGAAACTTTCACCTAAGACAGCATAGAAGAGAAGAAAAACATAAATAATTTTAATGATAAGTGATAACAGTTGAATTATATTTGGCTATGTAACATACAGTGGTGTTTTACCTTTAGGGGATAGTTAGAGCACTTCATAGTTTGTCTGGCTCAGTGAGAAGGAAATTGTTTACCTTGATATGTTTGTGTTTCTGAAAGATGTGCCTTCTGTGGCATATGTGCCATGTTGCCCCCTTTCCTCATCTGTTCCCCTTCGTTGATTTCTGGGAAGTAGCCATCCCTTAACACTGGAGCTGCCTATAGTGATAGATGATACTCTGAATCTGTGCACCTGACTCCATAGTAATCTATAAATTATTGATGAGCTGGTAATAAAAAATCCTAAATGTTCCTGCTTCTCAGGGAGCCACAGACCCCAGGGGTCGCCAAGCATTGAAAGATCAAACTGGACTCACCAGTGAAAACACAATTAATTATTTACACACATCAGCATTTGACATTGGTATCATTTGAATCAGGAGATCCTTTGTTGGCTACATTGCTACATTGATTTGTGCTCCAAAGACTGTAAGTTTGGATGCACCCTTGTTCAGGCAAAGGGAGATGAGTAGATAGTGAGTGATGAAAGGTGAGCACTGAGTGTCAAATTTTATGCACATGTTAATATAAAGAAATTGATGTCATATATTATAGTGATATTTTAAGGAGTTTTGAAAACACAAAGATTGTGTGTGGGTGCAAAGTGAAAAGGAAAGGGGATAGAGAAGCAATTATAATTCTCTTATCTCAGTCCAGTAAAGCCAAATTAATTTAACCAGAGCTGGGGAGAAGTCTCAAGAGAAACACCTTCTGAATAAGACCCCACTGGAGAAACTTAAGCAACACCAGCGAGGAGTAGCTCCCTCTCATGTCTCTTGGTTGCTCTGCTGTCCTCTAAAATGATTTCCTGAGGGCAGCAGGGCTGGTGAGTTTCATTGCAGAAACTTCGAGTCCTCTATCATAGGCATTTTATGCGTTAAATTGTGCGAGTAAAACACGTCCTCCTGAGTTGGAGTGCCTCTAATATTTAGCCTACTCAAAAGGCTGAGCAGGTTCAGTTCTTTCTGTGAACCTGGGGAAGAGAAATAAAAATCTTTATTTTTGTATGTTCTGTAATTTTCAAGGCTTTTTTTTTTTTTTTTTTTTTTTTTTTTTTTTTTTTTTTTTTTTTTTTACAGTTGAAGGACTGCCATTTTAATGCTGTGGATTTTGTGGGCCGCTGCTCAACAATGGGGAAATTTCATTAAGCTGAGCCAAAGCTAATTTTGAAGCAGTTCTGAGACATTCCCTATTAAGTAGAGAAAGGATTTGATTCCTTATCCTTCCTTTCATGCTTGAGGGATCTCAGAACCCTTGACAAAGCAATGACTGCAATACTGACTGAAAGTAAAGGAAGCCCTATTCAAATGGTTAGCATTGCCTCCCAGATGCCAAAATTCCCAATTTTTTAAGAAAGTTCATCATTCAGAACTATTAAGAATTTTTCCACTCTTTGGTAGAAGAATAATAGGTCATAGATTTATAGAGAGGTCTTTCTTCAATCAGTTCAGACGCCTCAATTGCTCACTGTCTCAAAAGATGGAGTGTAAACATGTGTAATATTTAATTTCTATGTACAAGCAAAGACTCATAATTTTCTGGACCACACAGAATCTCTGTAAAAGTTTTGGATCTAATCTCTGCTTCTGTACTAATTCCAAAAAAGTCAATGAAGTCTGAAGGCATTTGGCAATAGAACTAACCAATTTAAACTCTGTGCTTTAGCCTACAACCCAAAAGTCAATGTTTCATAAATATTTGAACATAGCTATTGGAAGTCCCGCTGGTTATCTTTTAAGTTGTACTTTGCTTTTGGACGAAGAACCATATCGGAGTATCATTCTCCCATAAAAATCTGTAAAATAATGTTTAAATAGTCGCACATTACAAAAAAATTAAATTCCACAAGTTTATTGCCCTGTGGATATTGGGCAAAGTGACTGATGCCCACGCCCATGGATTAATCAGGTTATAACCAAAAATTTCCCTTATATTCATCCTTGGTTCACATACTCTACTATCAGGAAGGTCACCCAAGACTAAGATAGAGGGCAAATGGGGCCTGGTAGCAACACTGATTTTGCTCACCATCTAAGTGGCTGGTTCTGATCATCATCATATTATTGTGCTGTTTTTCCTCTTAAATTGTTACCACCTCCATAGATCCAGCTCCTGTCCTATAGAGTATTCAGTTACTGGGTGGATTATTATCTTGGTTTGGGTTCTCTTGGATGCAGACCTTGAGACAAAATTTCAAGGGCATGTAATTTATTTGGGGGAGAGAGACAAGGAAGAGAGGAAAACCAATAAAGAATGGGTTATCAGGTAAGTTACCACTGTGGGCACTGAAGCTTAATCTTATTGGGGAACTCTGAGATCCAGTGGAAAACATACTCTCAGAGATATCCTATCTGAGGGACAAGGGAGCGGGGGTATTAATACACCAATTCTGGCCAGTCACTGCATGAGGACTGCACAGTGGTAGAAGTGGGAGATATTAATTCTCCAGCACTTCTGGGCTGCCATGTGCAAGCAAAGCTGGCTCCAGCACCAGAGAAAACTCTCTGGTAAAAAAATTGTAGAGACTGGCAGTTGGATGTCAGGCTACTGGGCATAGAAATGGAAAGGCCTAAGGGAATATGAGCAGAGAATTGATCTATCTGGTTGATATTGAGAATCAATTTCATTGTCTACAACCCCAAAGGCAATAAACAGACTCCATGGGTGCCTGCAAGAGCCTTGTCAATATTCTTCCACGAGGAAGAGAATAGTTTTCCCATGGCTTGTTTTTTTTTTTTTTTAAATCACCATCTACTTCTACTGTATGTGATTTGTCATCTGAATATGAGAGCTTAAAGAGATTCACTTACCTTCCCAGACCCAGCTCTAACCCAGACAGAGGATGAACTGGAAGAGTAAGGGTATGGGAATCTGAATCTAACGAAACAGAATAGGCCAGAAAGGGTTCAAATCTAGGCTGGAAACTGACTGTTGGCATTTGGCAGGTGGATAGCTCTCCTATTTGCAGGAGGGAGTGAAGTCTGCACAGACAAGTGAAGAGGGATGACAGTAGGTCCAGCAATTAGTGACAGATGGAGAGTCACATTGTCAAGCTGTTGGCATTGAAAAGAACCAACAGGAAGTGGCAGGTACAGACCCTTGGCAAAAGGCCATAGGAAGGGGGCCAACCTGACAGGTGTGGGCATTGAAGAGGAGGGAGGAGAAGGTTCTTTTGTAGTTTGTTTATCCACAAACGGTAGTGTCTTTATCCTGGACAAAGCACAGGTGGATAATGTCAACATTGAGATTGGAAGGAGAAGCTTGGAATTCAGGGGCATAGTTCAAGTCACAGAATAACTAAATTAATGAACAGGGCACCAAGTCAATGACACAAGCACAAGAAGCTCTATGATTTTAGTTAGAACTTCTTTTGATTGCAAATGGGAAAAAATTGTTTTACTTTAAGAAAAAATATAAAGTGTGTGTAGTGTGTGCACGTGTGTGTGTAGAGTGTATCAGTTATCCAGCACTGCATAACAAACCATCATAAAATTTAGTGGCTTAAAACAACAATCTTTAGCCATGATTCTGTGGGTCAGCAATTAGCTGGATTCAGCTGGGCAA
This sequence comes from Pan troglodytes, assembly GCF_028858775.2. Taxonomy (NCBI): domain Eukaryota; kingdom Metazoa; phylum Chordata; class Mammalia; order Primates; family Hominidae; genus Pan; species Pan troglodytes. Next base: position 11,247,032 of record NC_072421.2, on the reverse strand, counting down.
TTCTTCTGCTTGGCTCACTTGGGGTCACTCATGTGTCTGCAGTCAGCTGGCAGGTGATGAGAGGGCTGGTGGATCTAGAAAACACCAGCTGAGATGCTTCTACATGATCTACATGATCAATCGCTGCTCCACCTCGTCTCTCATCCTCCAGGTGGCCAGTCTGGCCCACTTTATATATTAATGAAAGGTTCCCAGTGGCCAGCGAGCACAAGCCCCAAACCACAAACACTTTTTAGCCTCTGCTTGCTTCATGTTTGCTAATGTCCCATTGACCAATAAGAGTCATGTGGCCACACCCAGGTTCAAAGAGTGGGTAGATTTCACTTGTTGACATAATTTGTGACCAATTCATGTGATCTACTATCAGAGGGCATTTGAAGCTGCACAGAAACAGGAATACAATGGTAGAATGACCTGTTTGCTTCTTCCTGTTTCTATTCTTTCTCTCTACCAACTTCAGTCTCATGGGCGAGCTGTCTTCATAAGGCAGGAGCTCCGGGTCACTTTTAGCTCTTGGGATCACATCCTCACTGCATCATAACCTGAGAGGAAAGTACTCTCTTCTGTCAGGCCCAATTTAGAAAATCCTGCAACTAAAGCTTATTGGCCTGGCTTGCATACTGGGGGATGATACTGGTGGCTCATATTCAACCCAGATGATGGGAGAGGAAGGGGGAAGAACTGTTCCTCCCATGTTTTCTTTGCCTTTCTCTGGCTTAATTCTTGTGTTTCCTAGATTCCATTTTTTCTCTTTCTTGGTTTTCTCTTTCATTTTTTTCTGGAACACATACTGGAAAATGTTACATGGAAGGCAACTTTTTTGAGGTCTTGCATATCCATTCTTCCGCTGTCCAACTTGAAGGAAAATTTGATTTATTTCCCCATAGGGCTTATCCTCTAAGATATTATGTAATTTCCTTGTTCGTTGTGTTTCTTTTCTATCGTTTTTATATCCTGCTATGCAAGCACATCAAAGGCAGAGTTTTTTGTCAGTTTATTTCACTGGTGTGTCTCAAGCATCTAGACCAGTGTATACAGCAGGCACTCAATCAATATTTGTGGAATTACTGAATGAATCAGGCTGAGTTTTCTGTAGCACATGCTCCTAATGTCACCCTTTGTCCCTCCAGTCCCCACTGCACTGTGGGTTTTTGAGGGTTTTGTGCATTTTCACATCTCCAGTGCCTTGCCCACTCTGGCATGTGTGGGAGTCCCATAAATCAGGGGCCCCCAAGTCCCCAGGCCATGGACTAGTACCGGTCCCAGTCTGTGGCTTGTTAGGAACCAGGCTACACAGTAGGAGGTGAGTGGCCAGTGAGTGAGCATTATCGCCTGAGCTCTGTCTCTTGTCAGATCAGCGGCAGCATTAGACTCTCATAGGAGCGCAAACCTTACTGTGAACTGTTCATGCGAGGGATCTAGGTTACCCACTCCTTATGGTAATCTAACGCTTGATGATCTGAAGTGGAACAGTTTCATCCTGAGACCACCTTCCTCCCACCCATCCCAGATTCCTGGAAAAATTGTCTTCCATGAAACCGGTCCCTGGCGCCAAAAGGGTTGGGGCATCACTGCCATAAATTGTTCTTGAATGAATAACTGAATTACCAGGGAAAGCAAAACTAGCTAATGCTATTTGGAGGGAAAGTTCTTCTCAGGACAGAAGTGTTTTCTGTAATATTTAAATTATATTCTCGAGGTAGAGGAAGTACATGAATAAACTTATAGAATAAGACCAAATTTATTTTGCTTGCTGCTATATTTATATATAACTATAACTATATTAGTATCTCTATATCTAGATGCCCTAGTTAAAGATTCAGTTGACCCAGCTGGAATTCCGTCTTTGCCAGGACTATCTCTGCTGTGAAAAATCTTCTCTTTTCAAATCCTGTGTATAAAGCAAGCTGCCTATAAATATTTGTTGTCTGAATAACCATAGAAATGATGCATACATCTTTCTAATGTTTCACAGAGGGGTTTAGTTAACTGAAGCTAAAGAACAGTTCTATTAAAATCTTGGTAGAATTTTCTGTTATTCAAGTAGAATGCTTGGCAGGGACAAATTATACAATGTAATCTTTTGGCAATTTTCTTTTGCATTCCTGTGAAGCACAGCCTTTAAAGGTATTGCTGGGAAGAGTTTTGTTTTCCAAAAGTGATGATAGATTTCGGCAAAATGCCATAAAACTTATCAATGTTTTTTAACCTCCATCAACAAAATAATTAAATTTTGTTATGTTTTCAAATTTGAGGGGATTTTTATTTTTCATATTTCAACTCTTTGAGTTTTCATTAGAAAAGCAATGTTTTCCTTGTTTTAAGAAATACAGGTTTTTATTTCTACCTTTTTGACCAATGATGTATAGGAAAGTTTAAGGAGGCACAGACCTCATCCCCAATTATTAAGAGCAGATGTTTTCTGAGAAATGTGCTGTGGATGATTTTAGCATTAACAACACCCAGTGTGGACAATATTGTCTTGGAGAGAACTTTGGTTACTGCACCAGAGTTGATTTCTAAGTCGACAGGCAGAAATACAAGACAAGACATGGGAATTGCTGAACTGGTTTTGCCCAAGTTAACTTAGAGTCTCAACTAGTTCATGCCTTAATGAAGCTACATTTTACTCATTAATCTACACATTTGAAGGGTAACACATAAAGCTAGGAAAGCAGCTAATACTTTGAAATACAAATTTAGGAACCAGGGGATGATCTGTCTCTGCAAAGAGCATAGGAAGCTACGGGGAAGTGTATGAAGCTGGGGGAAGCAGGAAGCTGGGGACAGTAAAGCATCTGTGCCTTCTTCAGCCAATCTTTATTGAGCACCAACAGCACATCTAGTGCTATTCTGGATGCTGAGGCCGCAAAAGTCAATTAAATGAGTCCCTGCCCTTGTTCAGTTTATATTCTAATGGAGGGAGATGGACAATAAACCAATCACTGTCAGCTAGTGAGGGGTGCTGCAAATACAAATAAAGCAGGATATACAGGAACCAAGGCCCTCCACAAAGGAGAGGAGCAAGGAGGTTACCCTTTCGTGTAAGGTGTCTAGGAAGGCCTTTTGGGAGAGGTTAAGAATTGAGCAGACACCTGAAGAAACTAAGAGTGCAAATCATGCTGATATCCTGGAGGCAAGAACTATGGGCAGAAAGAACAGCAAGTGCAAAGGCCTGAGATGGGAGCCTGTGGCGTCTGTGAAGAACTGACGGGGCCTCAGAGTGGTGAGGGCAGCGGGAGTCAGGGGCAACTGGGAGAGGACTAGATCACAGCAAGGACAGCCTCTTAGAGCTTTGGGAGCATTGCGTGGACTTTGTCTTTTACTCTTGTGAAATGGGAGCCAATGAAGAGTCTTGAGCAGAAGAGTTCAAAAGAATGACAGCTTTGAAATAGGCTGGGAAGGAGTGCAGGGGAATGCAAGGGAGGAGCAGGCACCCAGAAGAGGCTCCAGCAGTAATGCAATCAAAAGATGAAGCAGAAGGACAGGAAGAGAGGCCATCAGATTCTGGGTGTGTTTTCAAGGTGAAGTCAACAGGATTTTCTTATAAGATTGGATGCTGGATTTGAGAGACAGAAAAAACAACAACAACAAAAAACCATGGATAACTACAAAGATTCTGATCTGAGCATCTGGTGGTCCTTATGGTTGGCTCTTAAATGCCCTCTCTTTTAGGTATGGGCACATCTGTTTACAGGGCCAGAGATGGGACAGACACGAGCCGAAGTATTATAATTCAGCTAGTGATGGTATTCAAATTCAACAAAATGAAATGAAGAAAATATCAAGACTTCCAGTAATAAACTAAGTGCAAAAAGGAAGAAAACGTAGCTTAGCAGCCAAATTAGCTAAATCAATTAGAAGGAGTAAGTTCAATATGAATTAACAGAACCTAATATGGTAATTTGTAGTAATAAATTTACAATATCTCAAGCTGGGGTCACTATTGGAGTATCTCATTCAGTTTTCATTCAAACTGTAAAGCAATTGGAGCTTAGGAAAACAAAAAATGACCTGGCACAGTGGCTCACACCTGTAATCCGAGCACATTGGGAGGCAGAAGTGGGAGGATGACTTGAGCCCAGGAGAGCAAGACTAACCTGGGCAACATGGTGGGACCCCGCCTTTACTGAAAAAAATTTTAATTAGCTGGATGTGGTGGCATGTGCCTATAGCCCCAGCTACTCAGGAGGCTGAGATGGGAGGATCACTTGAACCCAGAAGGTGGAGGCTGCAGTGAGCTATTATCGTGCCAATGCACTCCAGCCTGGACAACAGAGCGAGACCCTGTCTCAAAAAACAAACAAACAAATCATGAGGGGATGTGAAAACTGATGATATGAGAACAAGTTGACTAATTGGATGAATAGCCCAGAAGCAAGTAGACGTAGAGGCATAATAACTGTCTTCAAATATCTGTGGGGCTGTCATATGAAAGCAGAATTAAACTTGGTCAATGTGACCCAAAGTTAAGCTGGGTTCTATAGGTAGAAACTACTGCAAGAAACACCTTAGCTCAATGGAAGGACAGTTTTCCATAGCAGACACTGCTAGTACTCTCCAACATCTGTGAACTCATCTCCATCTTGGTTACCCTGATATTCTATATATTTTAACCCCTTGCTATCTAAGTGGGGCCATGTGCCTATGTCAGTCAAGCCAATAAAGTATGGGTGAGCTTAGTATATGCTACTTCCAGTCCTGACCTCTAAAGCCCCCTCTGAGCTCTTCCACATATTCTCTGTTCCCCTGCTGCTAGTCAGATGCAGAGGGTCCTGGGGAGGACTCTGAGGTCCTGTAAGATGGTAGGTGAAAGAAGCCAAGATCTGCGAAAAGAGCCAGCTGAGCAGAACTGCCTGGTGCATTGTGATATGAACATTAAATAAACCTTTATTGTGTCAAGCCATGTAGATGTGGGGGATCTTTTCTTGTGCAGCTAGATTCACTTACCCTGACTAACACATCTACTAACTTTTAGAGCTGTCCAGCTGTAAGGGGATTGCAAGGGAGAGAATGAGTTTTCTGTCCCTGGATGTGTTCAAGAACCCCCACTTAGACATGAAACTCTCAAGGTTGTAGGGGCAAAGGGAAAGCTTTCCCTTCGCCCTTGGAAGGTTTGTTGAAAAATCAACTCACAAAAAGGGAGATTAAGAGAAAAGCCATATAAAGGTATTACTACCGTGGGCAGGGGGACAATCACAGACTGAATGCCCAATATCCCAACAGGGTACAGATGCTTATACACCCTGCTTCTTAGGAGAGCGGGAGATGGGGAAGTGTGGATGATTTTAGGGATTAGTAAATTATTTTTAGGGAGATTCAATGGGCTTGAAGAACATACAATGGTCTGGAACAAAGTTTGTTGGGCCTGCAGAGCAGACAATGGTTTGTGACAAAATCTGTCCAGGTTTGTTAATAGACTTCAGCCTTCCTTCCTGCAATAATGAAAACTCAGGGGAGGGACCAGAGGTCATTGTTTTCTTCTTTGTTGGGTCCGGACTTTAGGCTGGAACTTTAGAGAACAACTTCAGCCTGTGCTTTGGGAGAGGTAGAGGATTCAGAGATGGGAGGGGCAAGTTGCGGGGAGGGAGAAGTAATTGTTCTTCTTGGTGGGTCTGTCCAATCCTTATGTAGATGGCGGGGAGCTCTCTTCTTTTATCTGTTGATTTCTAAAGGCCTTTAATTCGAAATACTCATTATACCAGGGAGCCATATTTTGGGGAAGTTCCTTGTGCTCCAAGGTTAAAATCAAGCTAGAGATAAGTGACCTGACCAAATAATTCGAACAGTACTTTTCAAAACTTTCCACTGAGGTTCCCTTATCAACAGAGAGATGTGGCTTTTTATCTCCAAGTGACAGGAGTTATATGTCTCCTGTGAATTTTCTTTGAACTCTTTTGTTTTCATAATCTTATCTTAAATATGAATGCAGTTTCTGTGTTCTTATCTACAACCTATCAGTTTATTTCCATATACTTTTTAAAGTTATAAAGTACATACTATTACTGAACAAGACTTTTTCTTTTAAATATTACAGTCAGATTGACACGTTAAGTGTTCAAAAATTAATATTTTCAAAGTTAAGCTATGCCAAAATCAATAAATTCATATGTGAGCACTGTTTTAAGTGAAATATAAGATCAGAATTCAAACGAGCACATACATTATTTTTCAACAAACTAAAGTTTGAAGATCATTCCCCATGCCAAATCAACAGTATTCCACATTGCACGGTTCATATTAAAAATTATAATGGTAGCTAGGGTCCTTTGAAAAACGCTAGAGACTTCTTTATCTTCTAGGTTTCTTTTATAGAAATAATTTTCATTGCTTATTTTCTTACTTAGATGGATACAAATTGCAATTCTGTTATTGTGCCTGCTTACAAAAAGAAGAGGTTGCTATAAACATGATATGATTCACAAAACGAAAACCATGCTGACGTTAGTGGGCACACACATTTTACTTGCTCACATGTTGTAATGTGATCCAACTAGAAGGAGAGGTAGATTTCTCCTTCAGCATATTCTCACATCTTCCCTTCAACCAGCCCCGGCAGATGGAATGGAAATGCAGAGATTGTGTTAAAAGCTGCAGAAGATAAGATGTCTAGGCTGTACTTGAAAAAGGGGAAAAAGATGTAGGTGCCTCCAGACATCATTTTCTTAATGGGCTTTCTCTTTAGTAGATGTTTAGGCATGTATAATACCCACTTACATGCACCTACTTAGAGGGGCCTCATTTGTACTGCTAGGAGTAGCTGCTTTGCTTCTATGGAGAAAATTTGCCCATAGATTTTTGTAAACTTTATCTGATATTTTAAAGCCATTTCCCCATACTTATTTTAATATAGGTTTTGAGCTAGCTTTCCTAATTATTAATTTATATTTCCTTTTTAAAGGGAAAGCAAGAAGCATGTGTGAAAAAGCATGAACAAAGTTGTGAACTTAAGGAAATCTTCAATATTTTAATAAAATAAAACTACTCAATGTCTATATAGTGGCCAATATGAAGGCTTGATCTCCTGCTTGTAGTGGTTAGACCTTCATATTCAAATGTAATAGTAACATGACACCAGGAAAGAAGGCAGAGGATCATGTGCAACAGTAATAAAAACCAGGCCACATGTGGCTTTCATCACTTTTTCCCACAGCTCAGATCTCAGTCACATGATCACAGCCTAACAACACGGGAAGCTGGGAAATAATGGTCTTCCCGTGTGCCCAGGAAGAAAAACAAAATGTAACAGGAGTTACTGGACATATAACATTGTCTCTGCCACACTTTCTAATGCAAAATAAAATAGTCAACTAATGAATCCTTACTATGGACTTACGATCTCAATGAGGTAGATATATCTTAGATTCTATTTAGCAAATGAAGAAATGGAAGATCATATATGTTAAGGAGTTTTTCTCTCCTGGCATCACTCATCTTATTCTTTTATTGGTCTGAAATAAATTTGCTTTCTCACAATATTGTTTGGCCTGTGAATGCGTTAAAAAATATTTCAAAGTATCATAATGCAGAGTTTTGGATTGCATGTTTTAGTTAGTTGATTATAGTGGCTTTAAAAACACAGATTTCCTTAAAACACACACACACGCACACAGAGAGAGACACACAAATTCAAACACAGTTCCACAGTTGACTACTTCTTTGGCATAATGATGTCATCAAGAATCCTGGTGTGTCTCTGTTTTCCACTCTGCCATCCTCAGCAAGACTTATCCAAGTTCACAGTCACTGGGGCATTGTAACAACACCATAGCTACGAAAATACATACTAAAATATACAGATAGAGGGAAGCTTCGTGGAAATCTTTCTTACTGTTGGTGTTCATGTGTACATATATGAAATCTGTGAAAACTGGATTTATGGCAGTGGAACCTCATATTTTTCTGCCAGAGGTGATGGTTTTAAAAAGTCAGAACTGGAACAGTTGGAGCCTGTGGCTGGAGATTATTGAGGAATTTTGTGTATTCCTTTTTCATAAAGATGGTAGTCATACAGTGATGTGTATAAGATGAAAGCAAAATTTAATTTTGATACCTGGAGGAAATGCCTAAAATGAGAAATGAAAAATTCTTATTCTGGGTAATTTGTGGTAGTTCTGCTCTTCTTTTACCTACGTATATGATTATTCTGACGCTCAGAGATTTCACCCTAAACTACACTTGAATGGCGATGACTGCATTTTCCATGCTTTCCCACACAAAGGGCTGGTATTGTTCTGAGTTGGCTCACTACATGCTAGGGACACGTGGAATCAGGTACATCTCAACCCACTACTAACCCCCAAATAGATAACTTACTTATTTGTGGCACTGTGAGCAGAATACGCCTTTTATTCTTCCATTTTCAAAATATCATGTTATTTTTTCAGGGTTTTTTATTTTTAATTTTTAGCACTCTTTAATATTAACCCTTCTAGAGTCTAATTCTCCATTTGAAGTTAGAGTTGAAAGGCACACAATACTCTTAATAGTTTTCCAGCAGTGATGTTGACCCTTCTCAACCTCATATGTTTCATTTTGTGGGAGTAGTATTGGGGAAAGATCAAATCACAACTAGAAATAAAAAGCAATTCCCCTTCTATAGAATGGGATGCTAAATAAATAAACTAATAAAAATGTCAAAATATAGATGTGGTGGTGGTAACAATGCTGGATCGGGAGCTGGAAGACATAGATCTGATTTCCTGGCTCTGCCTCCTCCATCACTTAAATATAGGTGAACACTGAACTGTTTTCTCTATCAAAGAGTAAAGGTTCCTGTTACACCTACCTCCTGGATGGTTGTGTAGCTTGAGAGGTGTGGGTGAGATGGAGCAATGCCATATATACCCTAATTCACCATAAAAAGATTTGGTCATTTGTATATCTTATGCCACAAGTACTGTATCAGGATCATAGTGAGAGAAGCAGCCTTGAGTGTTTACCTATTACATCCTCCAATTAAGATATTGTTAAAATCAAGCAAAAAAGACAGCCTTCTTTTCGTTTCTCTGATATAATTAGAAAAATTCCTGTTTCACACCTTCTTTTTCTCCAAAATGGCCTGTGGAAAAATGGTTAGGTCAAAAAATAAATTAGGTAAATGCTGTTTTCTCAGCCTCCCTCTCAAAGAATCACAATATATGTTACTATTTTCAAGGCTCAGAGAAAATTTGCCATTTATTTTATAAAAGAGATTACTTAACTTATTTTCCAAACCTAATTGACAAAGAATACTCTTTTTCCCCCTAACCATTATTAATGTCCCTTGGCTGTGTTCTAAAGGGAGAAATGGCACACTTCCCTCATTTGGGGCAACATGCAAAAATGTGCTTCTCAGACATTTTTCTCCTGAACTTTAAAACTTCTGTATTGAGCAGAAATGGAGGCGAAAATTTCCTTCCCCTATGGTTTTCCTTAACATCAGGGGGTGGAAAGAGAGAAGAACAGTTTTGGGGTCTTTCTCATTAGCCTATTTCTGTTTAAATTACTCTCTGTTATACCTCCTTTCCACTTATATTAGGTTGCTGTGTGATATAGCCAAATATACCCTGGGACTATACCAGAGTCTTATACCCGGTGGCCTCTTGAAGTCAAGCAAAAAGCTGGAAGTAATTTTCAGTTATCCTGGCCACTCAGCTTCTTCCCAGTCTGTTCTTATTACAAGGACCACTGGGCAGAATTGAACTCTGCCAGCAAGCAATGGCACACCCATCAACATTTAAAGCGGGAAAGGATGAAGATGTCTGATATGGAGTAGGTGCTTGTCTTAGCCTGTGTCTGCCCACAGCAGATCTTGAAGCAAGGCTTCCTTAGAGGAAGTTTGTATGGGAGGTGGTCTCAGGGAGTGGCAGTGTGGTTCGGGGAGTGGTGGCGAGGAGAGTAAAACACAGCTGTAAAGCCCAGACAAGGGCATTACCAACTTAGCTTCTCCTATGGACAACTGAGGTTCATCCCAGGGAGTGTTCTGAGGAGCTTATCAAATCTGTCTCAGAACTCCCCTGTTCTGAGGGAAAAGAGGCTCCTGTGGCCCATCCATCTTGGGTGGCCCCATGAAAGTCAACTCCCTGTACATCTGGGTTGCCAATCCAGGAGAGCTGAGGGATGGGTTTCCTTTGCCCTGTCAGAAAAGCCTCAAGGTAGGAATCAAGAGGTCCTTGGTACAACCAGGGGCAAGACACTGTCAGACTGCACCCAAGGGAAACTGGTTAAAGCCAACATAGAAACTGTCACCACAGCAGTGGCTGGAGGAAGAGTTGGCAACTAGAAGCCTTGATGTGGTACTTAAGAGGTGTCCAATAGGGTGCTTAGTAAACCCTAGTGGTTTATCTGCACAAAGCCCAGCCCCTCACTACTGTTAAATCAAGTTTAGCCTAAAGCTGCCTCCTTACATATTTTAAGCTCGACCTAAAGGTTTCTCTGTATATCATGAACTATCACCTAAATGGAGTTGTAAAGAGACTGTAGTCTACTCTTGCACCAACCACTAAGTTTTGGCCAATCAAAGGTGACCAACTGTTCAAACCATGTTCAAATAAGACAAAACTGAGCTGTAACCAATTCAGCTGTTTCTGTACATCATTTCCGTTTTCTGTATGTCACTTTCCTTTTTCTGTCCATAAATCTTACCATGTGGCTGCACTGGAGTCTCTGAGCTTCAGGAGGCTACCTGATTTGAGAATCATCCTTTGCTCCATTAAACTCTTAAATTTAATTCAGCTAAAGTTTTTCTTTTAACACTACCCACCTCAGGACTTGGAGACCCTGAGAAATTACATAGGTTGCCCCAGGACACAAAGGATGCTGGTGACAGAGAAAATTGAAGAGAGCCCTCCTGACCCCCTGTTCACTTGGACTTTCAGCCATGTTGCACTGCCCCAGCTCAACTTACTGTACTTACCACTATGGTAGAAAAGCTTGAGAACAAAGTGCCATGCTGTCGCACCCACAACATTTAGGAAGAAGTTCAAAAGATGTCTGACTTCAATCATGGCAATGACAAAGCAGCAAATGCAAGAAAGAACAGGATCAATAAAAGTCCCAGTGGAATTAAAAAGAAGACAAGAGAGGTTTAAAAGGAAACTGGGCTTTGGATACATACTCTTTCTGCTTGTAATCTGTGCTTCTTACACTTTCTGAGTTTGAAAAGGAGTAACGTTTTTGTGTCACACTTGGAAATTTTGCCACATGACTGTCATCATGGGAACTTTGGACCCTGTTCTGGAGCTAAGAATAGCTGAGATACTAATTAGGTTGCTTGAAAAGTGCTAAAGAACTGATCAAGTCCAGAGAATTCACAATGGAACTTCATGGCCAGACTGAGGTCTGTTCTAACTAGGATTCTTGTGTTGCCATCAGCACATCAACTGCCCCTTGCTTTTTCATATGAAAAAGTAATACCTGTAATGATCTCAAAATTCAAATATTTGAGTATCAGAATATTTATTCTGATACTCAAACATATGAATAATGAAAAAGAAATGTCGTGGTGGGAACCAATAAAGACAGGGTTTGGAGGGGCCGAAGATCCTAGGGACGGATAAAATAGGGAGATGGCTGAGAGGAAGGAGGAATGAAGGTCTCCTACTGAAATTTAAGCACCACACTTCTGGATTTTTTTTTCTTATGAATTGGTTCCTTTTTTTTAATGAGAGCAGGTAATAATATTCCTTTATCAATGCATTTAAAGGGCACAATTTAATTTAGTTTCTGTAGTTAAGGTGTGTAGTTAAGTGCCTGGTACATAACAAACAACAGTGATTAATAACCTACTGTTTTATTATTATTATTATTATTATACTTTAAGTTCTAGGGTACGTGTGCACAACGTGCAGGTTTGTTACATATGTATACACGTGCCAGGTTGGTGTGCTGCACCCATTAACTCATTATTTACATAAGGTATATCTCCTAATGCTATCCCTCCTCCCTCCCCCAACCCCACAACAGGCCCCGGTGTGTGATGTTCCCCACCCTGTGTCCAAGTGTTCTCATTGTTCAATTCCCACCTATGAGTGAGAACATATGGTGTTTGGTTTTCTGTCCTTGTGATAGTTTGCTCAGAATGATGGTTTCCAGTTTCATCCTTGTCCCTACAAAGGACATGAACTCATCCTTTTTTATGGCTGCATAGTATTCCATGGTGTATATGTGCCACATGTTCTTAATCCAGTCTATCATTGTTGGACATTTGGGTTGGTTCCAAGTCTTTGCTATTGTGAATAGCGCCGTAATAAACATACGTGTGCATGTGTCTTTATAGCAGCATGATTTATAGTCCTTTGGGTATATACCTAGTAATGGGATGGCAGGGTCAAATGGTATTTCTAGTTGTAGATCCCTGAGGAATCACCACACTGACTTCCACAATGGTTGAACTAGTTGACAGTCCCACCAACCGTTCCTATTTCTCCACATGCTCTCCAGCACCTGTTGTTTCCTGACTTTTTAATGATCGCCATTGTAACTGGTGTGAGATGGTATCTCATTGTGGTTTTGATTTGCATTTCTCTGATGGCCAGTGATGATGAGCATTTTTTCATGTGTCTGTTGGCTGCATAAATGTCTTCTTTTGAGAAGTGTCTGTTCATATCCTTTGCCCACTTTTTGATGGGGCTGTTTGATTTTTTCTTGTAAATTTGTTTAAGTTCTTTGTAGATTCTGGATATTAGCCCTTTGTCAGATGGGTAGATTGTAAAAATTTTCTCCCATTCTGTAGGTTGCCTGTCCACTCTGATGGTAGTTTCTTTTGCTGTGCAGAAGCTCTTTAGTTTAATTAGATCCCATTTGTCAATTTTGGCTTTTGTTGCCATTGCTTTTGGTGTTTTAGACATGAAGTCCCTGCCCATGCCTACGTTCTGAATGGTATTGCCTAGGTTTTCTTCTAGGGTTTTTATGGTTTTAGGTCTTACATTTAAGTCTTTAATCCATCTTGAATTAATTTTTGTATAAGATGTAAGGAAGGTATCCAGTTTCAGCTTTCTACATATGGCTAGCCAGTTTTCCCAACACCATTTATTAAATAGGGAATCTTTTCCCCATTTCTTGTTTTTGTCAGGTTTGTCAAAGATCAGATGGTTGTAGATGTGTGGTATTATTTCTGAGGGCTCTGTTCTGTTCCATTGGTCTATATCTCTGTTTTGGTACCAGTATCATGCTGTTTTGGTTACTGTAAACTTGTAGTATAGTTTGAAGTCAGGTAGCGTGATGCCTCCAGCTTTGTTCTTTTGGCTTAGGATTGTTTTAGCAATGTGGGCTCATTTTTGGTTCCATATGAACTTTAAAGTAGTTTTTTCCAATTCTGTGAAGAAAGTCATTGATAGCTTGATGGGGATGGCATTGAATCTATAAATTACCTTGGGTAGTACGGCCATTTTCACAATATTGATTCTTCCTACCCATGAGCATGGAATGTTCTTCCATTTGTTTGTGTCCTCTTTTATTTCGTTGAGCAGTGGTTTGTAGTTCTCCTTGAAGAGGTCCTTCACATCCCTTGTAAGTTGGATTCCTAGGTATTTTATTCTCTTTGAAGCAATTGTGAATGGGAGTTCACTCATGATTTGGCTCTCTGTCTGTTATTGCTGTGTAGGAATGCTTGTGATTTTTGCACATTGATTTTGTATCCTGAGACTTTGCTGAAGTTGCTTATCAGCTTAAGGAGATTTTGGGCTGAGACGATGGGATTTTCTAAATATACAGTCATGTCATCTGCAAAGAGGGACAATTTGACTTCCTCTTTTCCTAATTGAATACCCTTTATTTCTTTCTCCTGCCTGATTGCCCTGGCCAGAACTTCCAACACTGTGTTGAATAGGAGTGGTGAGAGAGGGCATCCCTGTCTTGTGCCAGTTTTCAAAGGGAATGCTTCCAGTTTTTGCCCATTCAGTATGATATTGGCTGTAAGTTTGTCATAAATAGCTCTTACTATTTTGAGATACATTCCATCAATACCTAGTTTATTGAGAGTTTTTAGCATGAAGGGCTGTTGAATTTTGTCGAAGGCCTTTTCTGCAACTATTGAGATAATCATGTGGTTTTTGTCTTTGGTTCTGTTTATATGATGGATTACGTTTACTGATTTGTGTATGTTGAACCAGCCTTGCATCCCAGGGATGAAGCCAACTTGATCGCGGTGGATAAACGTTTTGATGTGCTGCTGGATTTGGTTTGCCAGTATTTTATTGAGGATTTTTACATCAATGTTCATCAGGGATATTGGTCTAAAATTCTCTTTTTTTGTTGTGTCTCTGCCAGGCTTTGGTATCAGGATGATGTTGGCCTTATAAAATGAACTAGGGAGGATTCCTTCTTTTTCTATTGATTGGAATAGTTTCAGAAGGAATGGTACTAGCTCCTCTTTGTACCTCTGGTAGAATTTGACTGTGAATCTGTCTGGTCCTTGACTTTTTTGGTTGGTAGGCTACTTATTGCCTCAATTTCAGAACCTGTCATTGGTCTATTCAGGGATTCAACTTCTTCCTGGTTTAGTCTTGGGAGGATGTATGTGTCCAGGAATTTATCCATTTCTTCTAGATTTTCTAGTTTATTTGTGTAGAGGTGTTTATAGTATTCTCTGATGGTTGTTTGTATTTCTGTGGGATCGGTGATGATATCCCCTTTATCATTTTTTATTGTGTCTATTTGATTCTTCTCTCTTTTCTTCTTTATTAATCTTGCTAGCAGTCTATCAATTTTGTTGATCTTTTCAAAAAACCAGCTCCTGGATTCATTGATTTTTTGAAGAGTTTTTTTGTGTCTCTATCTCCTTCAGTTCTGCTCTGATCTTAGTTATTTCTTGCCTTCTGCTAGCTTTTGAATGTGTTTGCTCTTGCTTCTCTAGTTCTTTTAATTGTGATGTTGGGGTGTCAATTTTAGATCTTTCCTGCTTTCTCTTGTGGGCATTTAGTGCTATAAATTTCCCTCTACACACTGCTTAAATGTGTCCCAGAGATTCTGGTATGTTGTGTCTTTGTTCTCATTGGTTTCAAAGAACATCTTTATTTCTGCCTTCATTTCGTTATGTACCCAGTAGTCATTCAGGAGCAGGTTGTTCAGTTTCCATGCAGTTGAGTGGTTTTGAGTGAGTTTCTTAATCCTGAGTTCTAGTTTGATTGCACTGTGGTCTGAGAGACAGTTTGTTATAATTTCTGTTCTTTTACATTTGCTGAGGAGTGCTTTACTTCCAACTATGTGGTCAATTTTGGAATAAGTGTGGTGTGGTGCTGAGAAGAATGTATATTCTATTGATTTGGGGTGGAGAGTTCTGTAGATGTCTATTAGGTCCGCTTGGTGCAGAGCTGAGTTCAATTCCTGGATATCCTTGTTAACTTTCTGTCTCGTTGATCTGTCTAATGTTGGCAGTGCAGTGTTCAAGTCTCCCATTATTATTGTGTGGGAGTCTAAGTCTCTTTGTAGGTCTCTAAGGACTTGCTTTATGAATCTGGGTGCTCCTGTATTGGGTGCATATATATTTAGGATAGTTAGCTCTGCTTGTTGAATTGATCCCTTTACCATTATGTAATGGCCTTCTTTGTCTCTTTTGATCTTTGTTGGTTTAAAGTCTGTTTTATCAGAGACTAGGATTGCAACCCCTGCTTTTTTCCCCCCATTTGCTTGGTAGGTCTTCCTCCATCCCTTTATTTTGAGCCTATGTGTGTCTCTGCACGTGAGATGGGTCTCCTGAATACAGCACACTGATGGGTCTTGACTCTTTATCCAATTTGCCAGTCTGTGTCTTTTAATTGGAGCATTTAGCCCATTTACATTTAAAGTTAATATTGTTATGTGTGAATTTGATCCTGTCATAATGATATTAGCTGGTTATTTTGCTCGTTAGTTGATGCAGTTTCTTCCTAGCACTGATGGTCTTTACAATTTGGCATGTTTTTGCTGTGGCTGGTACCTGTTGTTCCTCTCCATGTTTAGTGCTTCCTTCAGGAGCTCTTGTAAGGCAGGCCTGGTGGTGACAAAATCTCTCAGCATTTGCTTGTCTGTAAAGGGTTTTATTTCTCCTTCACTTATGAAGCTTAGTTTGGCTGGATATGAAATTCTGGGTTGAAAATTCTTTTCTTCAAGAATGTTGAATATTGGCCCTCACTCCCTTCTGGCTTGTAGAGTTTCTGCCGAGAGATCAGGTGTTAGTCTGATGGGCTTCCCTTTGTGGGTAACCCGACCTTTCTCTCTGGCTGCCCTTAACATTTTCTTCCTTCATTTCGACCTTGGTGAATCTGACAATTATGTGTCTTGGAATTGCTCTTCTCAAGGAGTATCTTTGTGGCATTCTCTGTATTTCCTGAATTTGAATGTTGGCCTGCCTCACTAGGTTGGGGAGGTTCTCCTGGATAATATCCTGAAGAGTGTTTTCCAACTTGGTTCCATTCTCCCCGTCACTTTCAGGCACACCAATCAGACGTAGATTTGGTCTTTTCACATAGTGCCATAATTCTTGGAGGCTTTGTTCATTTCTTTTTACTCTTTTTTCTCTAAAGTTCTCTTTTCGCTTCATTTCACTCATTTGATCTTCAATCACTGATACCCTTTCTTCCACTTGATCAAATTGGCTACTGAAGCTTGTGCATGCATCACGTAGTTCTCGTGCCGTGGTTTTCAGCTCAATCAGGTCATTTAAGGACTTCTCTACACTGTTTATTCTAGTTAGCCATTCATCTCATCTTTTTGCAAGGTTTTTAGCTTCTTTGCGATGGGTTCAAACATCCTCCTTTAGCTCGGAGAAGTTTGTTATTACTGATCATCTGAAGCCTTCTTCTCTCAACTCGTCAAAGTCATTCTCTGTCCAGCTTTGTTCCATTGCTGGCAAGGAGCTGCGTTCCTTTGGAGGAGAAGACGTGTGCTGGTTTTTAGAATTTTCAGCTTTTCTGCTCTGGTTTCTCCCCATCTTTGTGGTTTTATCTACCTTTGGTCTTTGATGATGGTGATGTACAGATGGGGTTTTGGTGTGAATGTCCTTTCTCTTTGTTAGTTTTCCTTCTAACAGTCATGACCCTCAGCTGCAGGTCTGCTGGAGTTTGCTGGAGGTCCACTCCAGGCCCTGTTTGCCTGGGTATCACCAGCAGAGGCTGCAGAACAGCAAATATTGCAGAACAGCAAATTTTGCTATCTGATCCTTCCTCTGGAAGCTTCATCTCAGAGGGGCACCCAGCTGTATGAGGTGTCAGTTGGCCCCTACTGGGATGTGTCTCCCAGTTAGGCTACTTGGGGGTCAGGGACCCACTTGAGGAGGCAGTCTGTCTGTTCTCAGATCTCAAACTCCATGCTGGGAGAAGCACTACTCTCTTCAAAGCTGTCAGACAGGGACATTTAAGTCTGCAGAAGTTTCTGCTGCCTTTTGTTCAGCTATGCCCTGACCCCAGAGGTGGAGTCTACAGAGGCAGGCAGGCCTCCTTGAGCTGCAGTGGGCTCCACCCAGTTTGAGCTTCCTGGCAGCTTTGTTCACCTTCTCAAGCCTCAGCAATGGCGGACGCCCCTCCCTCCACCTCGCTGCCACCTTGCAGTTTGATCTCAGATTGCTGTGCTAGCAGTGAGCCAGGCTCTGTGGGTGTGGGACCCTCCAAGCCATGTGCAGGATATAATCTCCTGGTGTGCCGTTTGCTAAGGCCATTGGAAAAGCACAGTATTAGGGTGGGAGTGTCCCGATTTTCCAGTTGCTGTCTGTCATGGCTTCCCTTTGCTAGGAAAGGGAATTCCCCAACCCCTTGTGCTTCCCAGGTGAGGCAACGCCCTGCCCTGCTCTGTGGGCTGCACCCACTGTCTGACAAGCCCCAGTGAGATGAACCTGGTACCTCAGTTGGAATATGCTGGGAGCTGCAGACTGGAGCTGTTCCTATTCGGCCATCTTGGATGACAAGGCCAATATCCTACTGTTATTAAACTTTTCTTCTGCCAGAGAACTTTGTCCATCTTTTCCCACTTCCCGAGTGTATTTGCCGATATTACTCTCTGTACTTTTTTTTAAAAAGAAACTCTTGATTTTGGAACATTTTAAGATTTACAGAAAGTTGCAAAGGTAGTACAGAGAGTTCCTGCATGCCTTTCCCCCAGCCTCCCCTGTTATGAACATCTTACCTAATGGTGGCACATTTGTCCAGACTAAGAAGTTCATCTGTACATTACTATTAATTCCTTGTACTTCCAAATAGCTGCTGTCTCTTTTTCAGGCATTAATTAGGAGCCCAGATCATTCTAATGTTGATATTTGATTGAACCAGGATACTTCCTTGTGAATAAGAAGTGGGCTCTATAAATTCAACATTGTACACACAAGTTATCATAGGTCTTTCTTTCTTTCTTCCTTTCTTTCTTTTTTTAGATGGAGTCTTGCTCTGTCACCCAGGCTGGAGTACAGTGGTGCAATCTCGGCTCACTCCAACCTCCGCCTCCTGGGTTCAAGCGATTGTCCTGCCTCAGCTTCCTGAGTAGCTGGGATTACAGGCGTGCACCACCATGCCTGGCTAATTTTTGTATTTTTAGTAGAGATGGGGTTTCACCATGTTGGTCAGGCTGGTCTTGAACTCCTGATACCATAGATCTTTTGTAGGGTCCATGTGGTCCTAACAAAATTCCATCACCTCTGGCAGGCCCAGAGAACTGCTGGTTAATTACTAAAAAAAAAAATACATAAAGCAGACTCCTATTGAAACCAATTTAAAATATGTGTTTGAGTATTCACAAACTTACCCTCACTGTGTTTGAAACCTTCAAGTTTTTTTTGGTGAACACAGAATATCTGTTTTTGAATAAAACATTCTAACCTGATGTGTAAATGTGATATGCTCATAGAAAGGGAGCTGAAGATTGCAGCACTCTTTTGGACATGATGTTTGATACAAGTTAGATTATAAGACTCAAGATTTTGAAAAGGGCCCCTTGGAAACTTCCCAGATGAGATGGTTCAATGGGGAACATACCAGATGGAATGTATAGGTCTCTGTCCTAAACAGATGTTGTACAGCTGGGAAAGCTGTGACAAGAAAATGCACCCCAAATGCTTCTGATGGACAGATCTCTGTGCACACATGCACACACACACACACACACACACAGTGTTTTAAGAATCAAAATATTCAGATTGCTTAAAAATTAGAATTTCAGGTGTCAGTCACCACTGGTATATATATATCCCCATTGTTGGAATGGCCCAGTTTGTCAGCATCAAATCCATAGTCCATCTGTGATTGCCCTTGAAACTGATGAATTCACTTCAATTCCAACCTAATCAATTCTGAACTAGTGCCTTGAAGTCATTTAAATAGTAACTTCCTTTGCACAAAATCTTAAGACCGTGGAGAGTGGAGGTCAAGAGAACACTAGTAAGGTGGCCTCTGACTTCTTGAGCTTTTGACATTCAGCCACCAGAGGTTGCTCTGAGACCATTATCCTCTTTTCACTCCGGGTCCAAATCCCAACGGTGAAACCTGTAAGGACTGATTTTGTTTCCATTGCTTTGAATTTTCCTTCCTCAATGCAGTTCCCTGGTGGTCTGCTGTTTGGAGAAGATGATTAATTATAGTTAAAGAGGAACAGCTGAAAGAAGAAAAAAACTACAGATTACTGTTTTGCCCTCCTCTCTATTTTTAAACTCTTAATCTTGTTCTGTTTCTTTTAAATAAAAGAAAATTGGTCAGGGTGGAAAGAGAAAGTGCTTTCTTACTGGCACTGGCTAATTTTTCTTCATTTTTCCCCTCTGTGTTGCTGGATTTTCAAAGAACATTTCTGAAGGGTTTTAAATCTTTATTCCACAGTACTTACTTCCACATGGTTTCTATTCTTCCAGATTTTGCCAGCATTTTATAGTTGCTTTCATGCTGTTCCCTCTGTTTTATGTTTTTAAATCTTTGCCGTTCTCCTTTCTCTCTCTTTATCTAACAAAGCAAATCCAAAATTAAATGGAATATCTATAGTTAGGTAAGAAGGATTAAAAATGGTTTTGTTGCCTCTAATATATTTTGTAGTCTGGGACAACTAAGCACTGATTTAAATTGTTAACTGAAGAATGAAACCAGTTTCTTCATGTGACATTGCTTTCAATCTTCACGAGTGAAGACATGACTGTGACAGACAATGACCAGCCTGTCAAAAATAAGTGTTTTTATGTTATTGTTACATACACCACCCTAATTATTATACTTCCATATTTATGAAAGTAAGTTACTATGTAAAGAACTTAAGTTCTAAAGCCATGGCAAATACTAAATTAATAGTTTTGCAGCAGACAAAGTAATCAATGTGTAAATGACCTGGAGAATTTCAGCATGACAATTCTTTCATTCTAGACTTATTCTTTTTTTCTTAGTAAAATTCCATGTCTGATTGGAAAAGGTATAATTTAAATGTATGCATTCTTATAGAAGGCATATAGAAAACATGCTCATTTTCTACAGATTACAGAAAAATCAATTGAGTTGCAAGGAAAATGAATACTTATTTTATTAATTTCTATTTGCAGTAAAAGATGGAAATGTAAAGATTTCCTTTTGCTCTGAAAAGGAATTCTTGAGATACCATGAAACATTCCTAAGTGGTATCATATTCATAGAGTGGAACTATCATTAGAAGCATTTGAAATGTTTGGTATTTCACCTCAAGTGTAATCATAATGGTAAAGATTCTTAATATTGGTGACTAAAGTAGGATACATGTTGGTTTATATTTTCAGGTAGAATACTGGCAGCTATAGTATGTCAACTGGAGCATATTTCACCAAATGCCTTGACAAAGATGGAATGACAATGAAATTGCTAGATCTCTTCTCTGGGGCAGGTTATGCTTTTCAACTTGCCCCTACTAAGGAGAGTACCAGAAGCCATTTGCCCATGAGTAATACCTTATTAAACCATCATGATTTAATGTGGCATATTTTTCTCTCAATTTGCATGCCTGACAGTCGACTTCCTGAATATCACATTCGAGCTGAGCCACAGAAGAAAAATAGACCCACTGAAGTAGCATTAGGTCAGCTTCGCGGGATGCATTAGCAATCTGTCTGAACAAAGACGGGGGACTCAGGCGCAGAAAATCATAACGTGGCCCCAGGCCCTGGGAGGTGGCCCCATTGCCTTGCAAATGTATCGCATGACTCATTATTAAACACACCAAGAACAGACGAATTCCAGGCGAGTGAAGCATCCACTGATTCAATTGCAGTTAGGTGGGTTGTACGATATTCGTCTTACTTGCTTTTCCTTAAAGAACACCCACACCATCTCTTACGCTCTTGAACACGGCACGTCAAATGCATGAAGCAAGTGTATTAAGATAAAAATTGCTAGCATTAAAGACAGGCACTTAAATTAGTATAACCCTCTGGCCAGATATAGTGCACTAAATTGCATAGGCTTTAAAATGCCAGCACTCAATTAAAAAAAAAAAATGTATCCATAGCAACCTCTTTGTTAAGGGAATAGTTACCAGGAAGGATACACATCTTTCCAGAGAATCAGAGATAAAACGATATTAGTTAACTGGATGATATTACTTGGATTTAAATTTAACTAGAGGCATGGTTCAGGAGAAGGGGCTTTTTAAAAACTTTACAACTTATATGCTTATTTCCAGTAAAATGTGTTTTCATATCTTTCTTATTACCAAAAGATTCTTACATATGGGACTTTTATTAAAATACCATGGAATAACTTTGGGTTTCAGATATTTAGAAATAAATATCAACCATCCTGTTCTTCCTGCCCACAGTGTGCCTATCATTTTTTTCTTGGCGTTTTCTTTTAGCATACACAGTAGGTATTATTGTGCAATTTTTGCTCTATATGCATCTTTGATGGTCCTTTCATGGATATTTGTTACCAGAAAGGGCACAGGGTCTTGTAATAACCCACAATCCTTCTATTGTGAGGTCATCTGACTTAAGTCATCCTGTTTCCAAGAGACTCTCTCTCTGTCTAATGGAGTGGCCTTTCGTGCAGTTATGTCATGTGATGTGGGCTGTAGGGGAAGGGGAAATGGGGGATGACTAACAGTGAGGTGAAGAGCCTACAAATAACAATGTCTCACATTTCTTAGGCAACGAGTATTGGGGGAGGAAATCTTTTCATCTACCTTCTTCTGTTCAATCCCTGGGGGCCTGCAAACTAAACTAACAAAAGATAGATTAACAGGAGAAAAGGCACACAATTTTAATCAATATTTACATGTACAAGGCTGTGTTTGGAAGCTCTAGCCTGTAATTCCAGCACTTTGGGAGGCCAAGGCGGGAGGATTGCCTGAGCCCAGGAGTTTGAGACCAGCCTGAGCAGCATAGGGAGACCCCGCCTCTACAAAAAAAATGTAAAAATTAGCCAGGCATGGTGGTGTGCACCTGTAGTCTCAGCTACTCTGGAGGCTGAGGTAGGAGGATTGCTTGGGCCTGGGAGGTTGATTGAGGCTGCAGTGAGCCATAATCACATCACTGCACTCTAGCCTGGGCAACAGAGAGAGACCTTGTCTCAAAAAAAGAAAAAAAAGTACATACCCAAGAGTTCACACAAAAGGAGCAAAACACAAAGAAGCAGCTAGACTCAGGGGCTTTTAACATACCCTTTCAACAAAGGAAAGAGGGTTTGGGCTTCAAGGGATAATAAATTATGGGAAAATGACTAGGAAATATATAGGGGAACTAATGAACAATAAGGACTAAGGTCTATTTATACAAACTCTTCTTGGTATCAACTCCCCATCTTCTATGATAAAAGTCACTCTTCTCTCTCTGGTACAGGGGGCACCTTCTTCAAAGGGAAATGTATGTTCTGCTTTTAGGCAGATAGAGGGAGGGCAGAGAACTCTTCCGACAGCTGTTGATTTTCATTTGACTTTAGCTCAAAATAATTATTATGCCAAAGAGGCATATTTGGGGTTGGCATATTCTGATCCCCTTCAGGAGGTAAACACATCAAGCTTGGAGCTTAAATTAGTCAATGTCAGTCAGGGCCAGCTTCTTGGGCATACAACCTGTGCAGTTACATGAGGTCCCACACTTGGTTTAATGGTAGACTGAATGGGCATGGCTGCATTCCAATAAAACTTTATCTATGGGCACTGAAATTTTAATTTCACATACTTTTCATATGTCATGAAATATAATTCTTTTGATTCTTTCAACTATTTGAAAATGTTAAAAAAAAATTCTTAACTCATGGACCATACAAAAACAGGTGGTGGGCAGGCTTGGGCTGGAGTACCTGAGTTTGCCAACCCCTGATATACAGAAGCATTTCCAAAATCAACAGCATCGGCCCTACCTGGGAACTTGTCAGAAATGCAAATTTCTAGGCCCCACCCCAGACTGCTGAATCAGAAACTCTGGGGTGGGGCCCTGTAACCTGTGTTTTAACAAGCCCTCTAGGGGATTCTGATGCCCAGTCCAATTTGAGAACCACTGATCTAGACCTGTGGTTCTCAACCTTCGCTACTCATCAAAATTCCCTAAGGTAGCTTTTAAAAACTCTCTGCTCCAAGGCCCAGCCCAGGTCAATTAAATCAGACTTTCTGGGGGTGGGACTCAGGCACCCGTAGCTTTTAAATCTCTTCCAGGTGATTTCAATGGGCAGCCAAAGCAACTAATGGTTCCATTGTACAAATAAGGGAACTGTAGCTCAGAGAGTTTAAGTGACTTGCCCAAGATACACAACAAGAAGAAACAGGTACAGCACAGCTCATTTACGTTTGTTTTTTTAGACATATGAGGGTTAGAATAGTACATTTGGTAATGGAATGTATTTGCTAGAAGCTTCAGGGGTCAGGTTATCTTTTATTTAGCACCAATTAATTTAACACATCTGAAAACATGCCCTAAATAAAATGAAAACTAGCTTTGGAAACTCATTAGGCCAGACAATGCAAGCGTAATTGAAAGAAATAAGGTGCAGACGCTCAGTAAGGTCCCATCTGAAAGCACTTTGGGGCTGAAGGGTGAGCTCCATGATTCAAAGGAAAGACAAATATGGAGAGCTAATGTCAGACATTGTTGCCTGCCCTGGAGCTACTTAGAAGTGTGTCTGAACAATTGCTTCCTGTTCGGTATCTGGGACGTAGGTAAATATGTTACAGTCCTAAATGACATTAATGACAGAAAAAAAGTCTCCATGCTTGTGATGGATTTTATGACTCTTAAGGATTCCTGTGCCTTGGGCATTTTTAAGGCGAACTTTCAAATGATAAATATTTTGTTCTGATTTTCTCAGCAAAGACTTCATCATATCAAGGAAGGAAGAATATGGGCTACGTACCCAAAATAGAGCTGGAGAAAGCAATGCACGATGGAAACTGAGTCATGCAATGATTACAAGTGGAGTCATATAAACATACAACTGACTCTTTGACGTTTTTGTTTTATGAGTTACCTGATCATAATACAAGCTACTATTTTTGAGTATTTACTATGTGCTGTGTTCTCCTCATAGTTCTATGGTTAAGGGCATGTTTTCAGGAACTGGTCAGCCTGAGTGCACAAACTAGTATCTATGGCCTCCTAGCTGTGTGACTTTGGCAAGTTACTTTGCCTCTCTGTGCCTCAGTTTTCTCCTCTGGAAAATGGGGATAATATTAGTACCTTTTCTCATAGGGTGAAGGAAGATTAAATGTGCTCACAACAGTGTCTGGCTTCTAATAAGCATTCAATAAATATTAAATAATATTATTATTTTTAAACAAATCACCTCAATTCTCACAATAACTTTGAGGGATATTAAGCAGATGGGCCAACTTATCACAACTATTAAGTGACAGGATTGATATTTGGACTAAGGCTGTTTCCAGCATCAGTGCTGCCAGCCACAGTGCTATACTGCATTGATTGGGAATAATAAATTAAGTATTTATGTTCAATTTTTTCCATGTATAGTATAAACTTTTGGGCATGATCCAAATATCCCTGGACCTTCTTGTTATCTGGATGATTTTACAAAGCCTCCAGACTGCCCCTCCCACAGGACACTGAAGCAAGGTTGTGGTCCCTCCTATCAACTGCTCCTCCTGCAGTTGTCCCCATCTAAGTAAATAGTGACTTCATTCTCCCAGCTGTCCCAGGAAACAACCTGGAAACCTCGTTTCTGCTCTTTATCTGACACATACAGTCCATCAGCAAGCCACACTCATTGTACTATCAAAATCTATCCAGGAACTCCCCAAGTCACCCCACTTCCAGTGCCACCCCCGTCCCAATCCACCATCATCTCTTAACATCTCCTGCCTTGCAGGCTGCTCTCTGTCTAGCAGTCAGACTGAGCTCTATAATATCAATTGGATATTGTTACTCCTGAGCTCTGAAACCTTCCCATCTCACTCTAAGGAAAACCCAAGATCCTTCTAGTGATCTACTAGACCCTACAGGATCTGCAAACACTGCCTCACCAACACCCACCCACAACCACTGCCCCCCCCCCCCCCCGCACACATACACCCTCAGACACATTCCTGAGACTTCAGCTCCTACTACTGTAGTGCTTCCTCCCTCTGCTCCAACCTACATAGGCTTCCTGCATTGGTTGAGTTCACCCTGGCCTCACAGCTTCTGCAATCACTGTTTCCTCTGCCCGGGTAACTCTGCTCCCATCCATCACTGTAGTTGAAAGTCTTGCTTCCTCACTTCCTTAGGACTTTGCTAAAATATCACCCTATAAAATATAGAAACTCCTCATCCCATTGACACTCCTTACCCCACATACAATAGCTCCTATCACCATCAGACCTACTTTCTACTTATTTGTTGATGTGTTTGTCTATCTCCCTTCACTAGAAGGTATGCTCATGACAGCAGCACTTAACCTATTTGTACCTGTCTGTATCGTCAACACCTAGAACAATGCCTGGCACATAGTAGACACCCAATAAATACTTACTGACATGATCAGGCGTGTTCAGGGTGTTATAGCTGTAGTCCATAAATACTTACTGAATACCTATGACCGTTCTGGCATAAAGAAGGTATACCATCTTTGTTAGCATATGGTTAAGGCATGAGAGTCTCTCCGATTCTTTTTCTTATATGAAGCACTTGTCTCTATGCTTGAGATCTTTGGATTCCCTGGGAGTGATGAAAATCAATTCATAGAGATGTACAGATATCTATCTATATGTTGCTAATGAAATCGATGGCTAGAACATTGATGCACCAATTAGCTCCGAATAAAGAAAAGTGCTCTAAGGCTGCATTCCTAACTGTGGAAATGAATCACACAAACGTATTCCACTAGGAACATCATTCAGCAATTCTGAATGGAAAAGGAAAACCTCATTCACAGTCCTAGACAAAGAGCCCTAAAATCCAAATCCTCCTCTGCATAGCACAATACCAACATCTTTTTCCATGAGGGCTACTCCCTTAACAGACAAATGCATTGTTTTTTCCTACCTCTGGTTGATTGGATGAACACAGCCCAAATTTGGAGAACCATTTAAGGTGATTAAAAATCATTACAGTGCTGGCCAGGCTTAGTGGCTCACGCCTGTAATCCCAGCACTTTGGGAGGCCAAGACTGGTGGATCACTTGAGGCCAGGAGTTTGAGACCAGCCTGGCCAATATGGCGAGACCCTGTTTCTACTAAAAAAGAAAAAAAAAATAGCCAGGCATGGTGGCACTCACCTGTAATCCCAGCCACTAGAGTGGCTGAGGCTGGAGAATAGCTTGAACTCAGGAAGCAGAGGTTGCAGTGAGCTGAGATCACGCCACTGCACAACAGCCTGGATGACAGAGCAAGACTGTCTAAAAAAAAAAAAAAATCATTAAAGTGCTTCAGTTTGCTTCCAAATGTAATGGCAAATTCCTGACTCATCTTGAAGGTGCAATATGAGAGACTTTTGGAGGTAGATTGTGGTTGGGGATTTTAGAACCATCTAAGTGGTAAATCCCATCACCCCCATTGAGGCACAGGAGGTGAAGGAGTGTTTGTGATGAGTCATGGGCATACTGCATTTTGAGCCTCATTCCAAAGGGGACCTGCATCTGAACTAGGGTGCCAGCACCACATGCTGGAAAGAGTATGGGTTCTCGAGTTTGAGAGATGGATTCCGATGTCCCATATACCAACTGTACACTTCCTGCATGTCCAAAAAGGGACTGATGTATAACTGGTCCATGATAGATACGAGAGTTTTTCAATTGCCTGCCTTTTAATTCAGCACAAATACCTCCTGGTGGGTTATATTATATCATATTATATTGTATTGTGCATCTCTGTAATGTAGGTACTCGTATTTTTATCTCATTAGACCTCTCAGTGTGTGGTGTATCAGCTGGTTTTAAATTCCCTTAATTGGGCTAAATTAATTTGCCCAGTTGAAGAAAAGTCCACCTATTTGCGAATTGGTTGGTTTCTAAAGATGACCATAACAAAATTATCTTTTTTTTCCACACAGATATAGTTTAGGACAAATATCACTAGGGCACTGTGGTACAACTTAAATAATGCTATGAAAAAGAATAGTTATTTTGTTCATTGTATGATACTATTTAAATCATTCACATTAAAATAATATTAAATAGCATTGCTATTTATAAGATAATGTAGACAGGCAATATAAGCCCTTCCTTTTGTAAATTAATAATTCAAAGGAGAAATAAAATGAAGCCTCATTTGAATGTAGTTTCTCAGACATTTAGATTTCTTGAATAAATATGGGAAAAGCTGAGGCACTGATACCCATGTTTGCATTTTTTTCTTGCCATGACTAAATATGTTTATTTCGCATCAGGGGAATAATATAAGAAAGCCTATCTCAGTATGTGTTGATTTTCATAAGTGGTTCTCAACAGAAAAAAAAAAACTTATGACAAGTTACCTAGTTATAAGGAAATAAGGGTAAATATTATTTCCTTGGCCATTAAAAATGTTAAAAAAAAAACACACCATGATCTGTGTGTAACAAAGGAAAGTGACACATAAACCATGATTCCTAAGTAGTTTTTATCTTTACTACCATCTTAGATCCAGGTATGTGTGAAGTGGGAGAGGATTTTCACCAATCAGAAATAACACAACCATCCTGGCAATCTTTCTGTTCATTTAAGTACCAATCTAAAAGATAAAGCATTGACTTTTTGTAAGCAAGGAGCGCAAATCCTGTTCAAAGCTTCTTTTGATTAAAATTTTTATTCACCTCCTTATGTCCACATGCTTATCAATGATCCAGCCTGATTTGCTTGTTTCTAACATACAAAAAAAGAGATCTGATTCATAAAAGTTAATATTTTTAATCTCTAAGACTAATTTAAATATCAGCTTTGTGCATTAAAATATTAAAGGTTTGAGGGACTAATCTTTCTCGTATATAAGGAAAGTGAGATAAAAGAATAAGAAGTAAAATGGTTAAATATGAAGGACAGTAACCAGCTATTCCTAGTCATACAAAAACCCACAAAAAATGGATTTAAATCAAGAATGATACCAATTAGGAATAAGAACAAAAGGTGGTTTTCGATTACTCTAATGAATTATTAAGGTGTCTTGGATATAGAATATTCATTCCTGGAGATCTAAAAGAATGTCCAAAACAATTTGGATCAGAACCGTCTATATGTATCTGTGGTTACATGTGGCAAAACTATCATAAGCCTTGAACAAATTAAAGCTGAAATGGTGGAAACAGGAAATGCCAATCAGGTCATATGTGTATGACGTGATCACATTACACTTGGGTTTCAGAATGGACCATTAGGCATATAATTTCTCTGAAGCTCTACCACGACTCTGGTCATCTATGGGCCAGATGATAATAAAACACTGCTAGTTCATAGGAAGTGACTTTAAAGACAAGAAATTGATTTAATAACCAGAGAGTATCTTTTTGTTTATTTTAAACTAATTTTAATTTTATCAAAGTAATACATGTTCAACATACAAATGTATGAAAGACTCTTAATGAAAAACATTAATCCCTGTCCCATCCCACTCCACCCTAGGGACAATCACTTTCAACTGGCAAATATCTCCTCTGCTATGTATCTCCATATTTCCCATAATATGCCTTTACTGCTCTTTCCTGGTTTATGAATTTTGGATATTATTCTTAACATTCTACATAGGATCAAAAAGGAATTAGCCCTCCTCATCCCAATACCACATTCTTCCAATATAATGGTGTCAGGAATTATGTTCACCTAGTAACACAGATCCCAAAACATTGGCTCAAACAAATCAGCAATTTATTTTTTCATAGAACATGAAGCTTAGGGCTCATTTGGAGGCTCCAAGATGTCATCAGAAATCCAAGATCCTTCTATCTTTTCTGTTATCCAGCGTTACTAGGTGTTCTGTCCTCGTCATTGTTACAGAAAGGCCCCAGTCCCTCAGACATTGCAACCATTCCTGGTGGAGAAATCCAGGAAGGGCAAAGAGCAAACAGTGTGTGTTCCCTTTAAATAGCTTTCCCAAAAGCCCTACATAGCACATAGCAGCTTCTATTAAAATTTCATAGGCCTACCAGACATGGTGGTGTGAGCTTGTAGTCCCAGCTACTTGGGAGGCTGAGGCAGGAGGATGGCTCGAGCCCAGGAGTTTGAGGCTGTAGTGCAATATGAGTGTGCCTGTGACTAGCCACTGCACTCCAGCCTGGGCAACACAGCGAGACCTAGTCTTTAATAATAATAATAATAATAACAATAATAATAATAATAATAGTTTCATATGATCACCTATACCTGCAAAGGGGGCTGGGAAATGTTCTTCAGCTGGGCACATTTCTGCCCCAAGTAAACTGAGGTTCTGTTGAAAAGAAGCAAAGGGAAGATGAATACTGGATTGGCTACCAGTAGTCTCTGCCATAATATCTATATCAGAAATCACTGCCAAGTTAAGGACTGTTCTATAACAATGCTTCCTTTTTTTGTGCATTCTTTTGTTTTGCCTGGAGTTAATAATAGCCTCACATATTGCTTATATTTATGTGTAACTATTTGCCCTCAAATGTTACCTATAGTATCATTTTTCCCCCAGAGTCCTAACTCCAGGACTCCTCCATCCTCCTGCTACAATTTAGATGGGGCCTTTCTAAGATGCTGCACACAACTGCATGATAATTATGTAGTTATTATCCTGGACTTTCCTTACTTCTTTTTATGTTGGTTCCTCTATTTTCTGGGTCCCATTGACTTATCTTTCTTAGTTTAACACTCTCATTTTGCTAAAACACATCTTTGAGTGGTTTCCAAAGAAAGAGTACATGGGATGCAAAAATGTTGAGCCTTGGTATGAAAACAATTGCATTATATTCTGACATTTGATTGATAGTATGACTTGGTAAAGAACTGTCAGCTAGAAATCACTTAATCTCAAAATTAAGTAAAATAGAGTTCTTAACTTCCAGCGTTGCAGTTGATAAGTACATAATAAATCGATTAGCAAAATTTCATTATTGATAAAGAAGACGGCCTTCTACTAATGGAGATTTTTAAATTATTAATATTATTATTAGTCACAACAACTCAGTAAACATTTATTGACTGACCACATACTCTGTGCTTGTTGTTGCAATGGATATACAAATGTTTGGGCATGGGCCTTGTGATGGTTTATGTGTTAACTTGGCTAGGCTGTAGTACCCACTTATTCAACCAAATGTTAATCAAGGTGTTGCCATGAAGGTATATTGAACATATATGGTGAATATCTACAATCAGTTGACTTCAGTAAAGGAGATTATCCTTGATAATGTAGGTGGGCCACACCCCATTAGTTAAAGCCTTTACAGCAAAATCGAGGTTTCCCTGAGGAAGGAGAAATTCTGCCTCAAGTCTACAGAGTCCGCACCTGCCAGCCTGCCCCATGGATGTCAGACTTGCCAGACCCCATAGTTACATAAGCCTGTTTTATGTTTCTCTGGAGAGCCCTGACTGATACAGGCAATCACTTAAAAAATAATTAATTTAAATAATTTTCCTCTTTAAATTTAAATAAAAAATTATAGTAAAAAATAAATGACAGAAATTGAAGAATTATTCTTGGGAAGTATGATATTATTGTATTGAAATGAAGTAGAAAGTTCAATTGGGAGTGGAGATTTTGACCACAGGAGGAGGATATAACAAGCCCTTGGTAAATTCATGCATAAACCGTTTTTGGCGGCTGAAGCAGGAGGATCACTTGAGCCCAGGAGTTCAAGACCAGCCTGGGCAACATAGCAAGACCCCCATCTCTACAAATTAGTAAAAAAAATTAGCCAGGCATGGTGACATGCACCTGTGGTGCCAGCTACTCAGGAGGCTGAGGTGGGAGAATCACTTGAGTCCAGACGGTTGAGGGTGCAGTGAGCCGAGATTATGCCACTGCACTCCAGCCTAGGCAGCAGAGTGAGACCCTGTTTCAAAAAAATTTTTAAAAAGTAATAAAGTTAAATGAAATAAAATAAAAATCTTAAAAATTCATGCATAAACCATTTACCAGATTACTCAAGGGCAGATAATGAAGAATCTGCTATATTTAATCTTAAGACAAACTAGATGCTGTTAAAATATTTCACCTTTAAAAGCATAGAATTATTAAATAGTAAGATTTAATTAACATTAAAAATGACATGATTTGCTTTGATTCCTTAATTTTCTAGTAAGGAAACAACAAGCTTAGGGTACATTTCTGACTACATAGATTTTTTCCCTTCTTTCCAGTGTTGGTCATCCAA
The DNA here is from genome assembly GCF_028858775.2 of Pan troglodytes. Lineage (NCBI taxonomy): Eukaryota > Metazoa > Chordata > Mammalia > Primates > Hominidae > Pan > Pan troglodytes. The sequence goes on along the minus strand of NC_072421.2, from coordinate 11,215,417 downwards.
CACATTTACACAACAAGCAATAGCAATTGCACTGGGCACACTTCCCAATATATGAATTTATTCAAGCTGTGCAATTGTCCCCTGAGAAATCTTGGGCTTAGAGGTATCAACTGGCTTATCTGAGGTCTATTAGCCAGTTAGTGACCAAGTCAGCACAGAAAACTGACTCCAAGTCTTATTTGGCCCATCCTTGTGGTATGCCACATTGTTTCCCTTAACCAACTGAAAGAAACTAATTTAAGGAGTACCTGTACACAGGAAGTAGAAACTTTTTTCTCTTTTTGTGACTTTCTATAAGAATTATAGATGAGATTTTTTTTTCTAAGTGGGGACTCATGTTGTTGTCAACTTAAATTACCTTTACTAATCACTTCAAACACGGTATTCCGTAAATTTCCCTCTGTCCCGATAATAAAACAACTGGATTTCTGAAACCTCTGAGGGAGAATAAACATGCTCTTTTCATAGCTCCCAAAGTCTGTGCACTTGTACTGGGCACTGTCCAGGTGGCTGCATAGACAACTTCAGCTTGATTTTCATTGACTTTTGATGTGTCCTGACACACATTAAAATAACCTATGTGAAATTGCTGATATTCAGCCATTTTTTACTTACACAAACATTCATTCCATGTTCTTTGATCTATGAGATCACTGAGAGAGGTGGCACAAATACTGTTAGGTATCGTCCAAGGGCGCCACAGCAATGCCTGTCCATGTCTGAGTAGCGCTGCCTGTCCAGGACTATCCACCCAGAACCTATGTTAGGTTTGCTACAAGGTCTGTTAATAACCAAACCCGCACATAACTAACAAGATTATCGACTAGGCTGCTTTTTTTGAAGAAGAGCTTTCAAAACTTCCAACATCCCTTCAGCTAATATTTGCAAACATGTTTAATCACAGATTTGGGAACAGAACATCTGTTCGTTTGGTAGAGCAAGCTCTTTTACTCATTTCACCTTTCTTTTCTTTTTCCCTTCCTTCCTTCCTTCCTTCCTTCCTTCCTTCCTTCCTTCCTTCCTTCCTTCCTTCCTTTCTTCTTTCTTTCTCTCTTTCTTTTCTTTCTTTCTTTCCTTTCTTTATTTTTTTTCTTTTTTTTCGGGGTCTTATTTGTCGCCCAGGCTGGAGTGCAGTGGCACAACCTAGGCTCACTGCAGCCTCGACCTCCTGGGTTCAAGTGATCCTCCTGTCTTAGCTCCCCAAGTACCTGAGACTACAGGCACACACCACCATGCCCAGCTATTTTTTTTTTTTTTTTTGTAGAGACAGCGTTTCACCATGTTGCCCAGGCTGGTCTCAAACTCCTGAGCTCAAGCGATCATCCGCCCTCCTCAGCCTTCAAAAGTTCTAGGATTACAGGCGTGAGCCACCTCACCGGGCCTCACTGTTTCTAATAGGTGGATCAAATCCTCACTCAATGAACATTCTCCAAAGGACCATTTATTTCATTCAGAATTTTAAACATTTCCATTTGTTTATTTGTAAATGAAAAAGACTTTGTGTATCCCCACCTTTCATTTTTTTTAGAGGTTTTCTGAAACATGGAGGCAGCATATTTTATGGCACTGTGTTAGTTCAGGCTGCTATAACAAAATACTGTACCTTAGACTGGGTCATTTATAAACAACAGATTATTATTTCTCGTAGTTCTGGAGGCACGTAAATCCAAGATCAAGGTGCCAGCAGATTTGGTGTCTGGCGAGGGCTCTCTGCTTCATCAGTGGCTCCTTGTTGCTGTGTCCTCACATGGCAGAAGGGGCAAATAGGCTCTCTGAAACCTCTTTTATAAGGGTATTTTGCTTTAAGGGCATAGAAGATGGAAGGGATTAATTTTTCTTGGGGCATTTGGGGAAATCACGAATGAGTGGTGACATTTGAGATTGTTGGATAGTTGGTGAGTGAGTCAAAGGAGAATAAAAATGGAAGGAATATTAAAAGGGCTCAGTCCTTGAGAGAGGAAATCCCAGCTCATATTTACCTTTGAGGTGATGAAAGCAGAAGGCAGACGCAGTTGTAGCTTCTACTGAAGGTGATAAACAGATGTGCCATGGGATTAAGCTCCAGTATTTAATGGCAGGAGCCCTGGGTAGCTTCCTGTGTCCTGTGGCTGGGGCATACCTAGGGCAGGGATAGACGCAATATTTCTCAAAGTAAATCAGAGTCCTTTGTCAGTGGGATAAAATGCTGATTCTCAGGCTCCTCAGCAAACCTACTGAATCAGATTATTTTCGTGCAGGGGCCTGGAGATTTGCATTTTTAACAATCTCCCCAGAGGTTTCCTTGCGCCCTCCAGTTTAAGAACCACCCTTTCAAAGCGTGATTTCATCACCCAGGAGATATTTGGTAATGTCTGGAGACATTATTGGTCATCACGATTGTGGGGGTGCTACTGGCATCTAGTGTGCAGAATCCAGGGATGCTGCTACACATCTTACAGTGCACAGGACAGCCCTCACGACAAAGAATTATCCTGCCCAAAATGTCAATAGTGCTGAGATTGAGAAATCCTGAACTCCATCATATGAAGGGCTCTCAAGGAAAAGTACAAGAAGTGGACTGAAGTCAGTTTGTGTCACTAGGTGGCTCCTTAGGCTACTCAGGCAGGGGGCTAGCATTATGGGCTTCCAGGCCCAGTTATCGGACCACCAAATTTTCACAGAACTGGGCAGAGCTCACATGTATTGAACCCATGCAGCTGACACTCCTGAAGCCACCAATGCATTATTTGCTAAGTAATTTTTTTTCCTCTGATACCAACACATTTAAAATCTTTATTGAATTATCGTCACAAAATTGCGGTCATTTCTTGGGGGAAAATATGCCATTAGTTCTACACAAAGTACTCTTTGCTCAACTTGCACTTTCTTGAAATCCAGAAGGTAGATTTACATTAAAATCATGTTGGCTAAGAGTTGAAAAAAGTTATTGCTTATATGGAGTTAAGAAAGCAAACTTTGGAAATTTTTTTTGGTCTGAGTTTGTTTCTAAGAAGCCAACTACTTCTCCAGCTCTCCTGCAATCCTGCCAAGGTGATGTCCAGCTTGTCCCTGTTAATAAGTTCAACAGATCAACCCTGTAGGGAAGCCAAACCATAGAGAAAGGTGGATGCACTAAATTTTTTTTTTCTGAACAAAATGTCAGTGTGTATTGTTCTATGACAATAGTGTTATTTGAAATTATGCCTCGGGCCCTCAGTAGGTAAAGATTCTTGTTCATTTGCTGCATTTCAAAAAAATTGTGTGCACGTTCCCATTAAGATTTATTTTTCTTAAATTGAATATACAGTTAATCTATATGCAGATGAGGTAGGTAACACCCTCCTTTCTGGATTGTTCGTTTTAGTTAAGGTGTTACTCATAACAATTTGGTTTCCTTTCCAGTCTTTTGCAAAAGTAGGGCTTCAGTGCAAGATATCCTTTTAAAAATACCCTTGGGTCCTGAGTGTTGAACTTTTCTGGCTGAAATAATTTTGCACCTTCCAAATGTTTTAATGCTGTTAGGGAGCTCTTAAAATGCAAGGATTTAAGGCCCTTAGCTAGTTAAGCTTTTAGCAGAACTAGCGCTGTTAGATAAGAATAGAACTCATCCTTTACTTTTGGAGCTTTGGACATTGTTTCCAGCTGCTTCCAGTCATTTGAATCCCGAAAGCGCCCCTAATCCTCGCGGAGGCAGCCTTTCTGGCTCCCAGGACCCACCCCCTTGCTTCTGATTGGCGAAGCTCCTCCGCGGCCCAAGCCAGCCACCTACAACGTCTCTGAGAACTGATTTGAAATAAGAGCCAGGCGGTCCTCGCTTCCCTGCGACCGACTTTTCATAGGCTGGGGGAGAAAAGGTTGAGAAACTTGACATTGTCTCGGGCAGAGTGCATGTAGCAACAGATCAAAGAAAAAGAGGACGAAAACGTGCTCTTTGCTGCCCGTAGATTTCGCCGGGTTGCTTTTGTCTTGGGGGCTCCTGTCGGGTTCGGTGTTTCCGCTCTGAAGACTGCGACGCGGGCTCCGATGCAGCTCGCTCCCTGCCGGATGGGTCATGGGATTCTAAACATGAGGCAGGTAAGCTCAGGCGGTTGCGCTGGCGGCGGAGGGGGCGGGCGCCGCCCGGGACCCCTGCGACGTGTTACTCCGGAGAGCTTGCTGGGTTAGCAGGCGCCTGGCCATAGTCGATGCGTTTGGCGGAAAGACGGGGCTGCATTTTCCTAAGACAACCAAAGAAGCACATTTTACCTGAGCCACCCCGGTCTGGTCCTCGCCACCCGCCCCCACTTTTGCCTCTAATTGTGGTTGATGTCAGGCAGTCGTTGTAAAGGGCTTACAAGCAGTTTGTAGAATATATGTAAATCAATTCCAGTTTGCGGCCGCTGGAATGTATCGTGCAGGATGTATCTCGAGCTTTTAGTGCCTCTACCCTATGCTTTGGGCTAGAATAAAGACAGCTGAATGTCCTGAAAAAGAATTTCACGGGGCCTCTTATCTCATTTTGGTTTCGCATTCTGAGCACTTACTGTGTTTCTGGCGGAGAAGGCGGAACCAGCTTGAAATGAGCACAGACAGTCCTTCCAGAAAAATGCAAATTTGTTTTTCTGTTCTAGCAGTTTGGAAACTGTATTGCTTCTGGACGTGAGAAGGCAGCCCTGAAAGTAGTGAGCGGAGAAAGGGCTGGGGGATTACTTAAATGAGTCTTTGAAAAGAATTCTAAACCAACAGCTTCTTCTGTGGCTCTGGGGCATGATGATAAAATTCCTTATCAGTCCAGGAAGAGGTTTATAGCTTTGCTGTTAAGCAAGAAAAGGAAAGAAAAAGTGGATGTAGGAAGCCAAGGAGAGGGTGTGATTTACAACTCAATCAAAGTTATGGAAGAATTTTATGTCAATATTTAAATATCAAGAACAATACTCATATAAGGAGAAAACAAGGCTGGAAAAACATGCCAATAGGCTGGAAGGGCAGGGATTTCAAGAGGAATGCTATTGCTTTTACCAGCTCTGAATAAATCTGGGTGGGAAAGTTAGCATCTGTATCGCAACCGGAAAAGCTCTTCACTTTTTCTTCTAAGTGGGTTGGGTGCTCGCCACCCTGCACACTTTGGGGGAAGTGAGCTTTCCATTTAAGAGCGCAGGGGAGGGGTTTCGAACTTTCTGTCCCTTTCCCACAGCCTTGGGAGATGAAGCAGAGCCCCCTTCGAATGGTCAGCGCAAACCCTCCGCCTTCTTGCCCCCTCGCTTGTTCGCTCAGCAAGCAGGCTTGGCAAGTTTCAGTGAGTGCAGAAAAACACTTGCGGAGGAGCAAGTGCCGTCTGCTTGCAATGAATTGCCCTTGCCTTGGTAGGGACTGTGGGGCGGACGCTCGTTTTCTTTAAGTTCTGCAAACTCACAGTCCAACCTCATACTGTTAATGTCTACTAAAGTGGGATGAGGAAAAGGAAGGAGAAGGGTAATTGGAAAGGATTGAAAAGGAAAAAGAGGAACGCAAAACATTTTTGACAAAGGTCCTTAGCTGGAACAAAGAAGTTATTTGATCCTGTGCAGAGCCACCTGTCCTCTCCTCCGTGGTGTCTGAGCTCAATTTCCAGAATCCCTGTTCCCACACAATTCCTCAGGAACCATGGCAGTCTCCGTGCCTTATGCCTAAGGTTTGCTTCCCCCAGCTTGGAATGGTTTTTCCCATGCCTAGTTTGTTGTGGCATTTACGTGAAGTTGGAAAACAGCCCAGTATTGAAGTTTTAGGGGTACAAGTACACATATAGTGAACCCCTTAGTTATTTAATGAATGGGCAACTTTTCATCTCACAGCTATGTATGTCTACTAATTTTTTTGGCCTGTTCAGAACTTGAAAAGAGGGTGGGATGGAACAGGGGAGGAGATGAAGGAGAGAAACAGGATCATTGTTCATCCAAAGAACGAGGACAGTTTCCAGAATCTAACATGTTGTTCCACTGCAGTCAGAACAAGAATGTAGGGAGGAATGAGATGGCGGTGTTATTGGCATGGGTTAATCCCTACTTTATTTGAGTTTCTCTTGGGGAAACCTGACTGTTGCATCCAGGCAGGGTGAATCGAATTCACCAGCCAATTTGTCATCTCAGCCCGGCAGCTCCAGCTGGATTTACAGGGTTAACTATCAAACAGACCTGTGTGTCATCAGCTCAGCAATGAAATTGGATCTCTTTGCTGATGAGTGATCTGTCCCTAGGGCTGCACAAATGTTGTACACTGGTGTGGCAGCCCAGAAGAGACCCCTGCCTGCCACTGATAGCCAGAAATTCTGGGTAGCCAGAAATTGCCCGCAGAATTAGAAGGCTGTTTGCCTAGCTATAAGATTCAGAGGGGTTTGGGCTTCTGCCAGGTTGGCAGAAAAGGAACACTCCTGAAGCCACCACTTCAGGTCTAGAAGGATAGTATTCTTTGAGGGTTCCTAAGGCCACGGCTGAGTTAGGCCAAAGAAAAGTGTAAATCTGATTCACCTTGATCAGGAAGTAATTTTAAAATATGTGCCAACTTGTCTCTGCCCTCTGATCATAAACGGGAAACTTTTATGAACCTTCCTTGAGAAGGAATTTGCTCTGTTCCCAGGCAAAAGGAAAAGCATGGCCACCTGTTCTAGAAGCCTGGCCAAAAACAACAGGTTTGCCTGTGGCATTCCCGCAACTGCATATATCCTCCCCACATGGCAAGCCACCCATTGTCCCTACACACAAGAAGAACAAATAGTTCATTCTTGAGCTGGGGGAAAAATCAGATTCTCTAGGCAAAATTGCCTACTAGACATATTTTGTGTTTTTAACTCCTGATAACTTTAGAAAAAAAACTCTAAGGGAAGAAGGTGCATGATGTATTTCTGATCTACTAAAACAAAGTAAGTCTCGTAGCTGCTAAATTCTTGCAAGGCCAGGATGCTGCTTTTTCAAGGAAGCCGTGAATCTGTTTGGTTAGCCCGTTCTGCATTCTTTAGATTGGAATTAAAATGCCCAAGGACATCTGGCTTAATAATGAAAGTCTTCGTATTAATCTTTCCTCTGAGGATTAGAAAGTCCTTTACAAACACGATCTATTTATTCTCTGCCACATCCCCAGGAGAGAACGAGGTGGCAATTTGATCCTCATTGAACAAATGGTGAGACGAAGGCAGAGAAAGGTTAAATATAAAGAGACACAGCAAGTTAGGGGCAAGTCTGGGGATGAATACTCACCCACCCAGAAAGACTACCTGTGCAGGTTTAGGATGTCAAATGGCATTCTAGGGATTAAAACAGAATCTCTCTTACGGCATTCTTTTTCTTATCATTCTGTAACTGGCAAGTATATTGTGTCCCAAGTATGTTGTATGGTTTCCTTCATTTGAAAGTCCAGACTCTTAACAGTTCAAAAGGCAGTTCTGTTCTCATTTCTCCCAACATTGAGATCAGGCAGCTTTTATGAAATCTAATAGAAAGATACAGTAACTAACTGGAATTTTAAATATGCATCTGAGAAATGTTCCCTTTCAACAGATGTTTTAAGTTTTTGCGCATGGTTTATAGAGCTCAGTGTCTTCAACATATGTTAAAATTTTAATTTCTTCTCTGCTATCTCTCTTTCAGCAAATGTTATAAGACTTGCTGTCAGTTTAAAGATCCTTGTTGGTCATTTTGAAATAATTTTTTTGAGTCATGTTTTTAGTTCGCTTGGCTGTAGACCGCATAGGCTACAAGCAAATCCGTTAATTGGTAGTTGCATGTTATCCACAGACATTCCAGCAAGTTTTAAGGCTAAGTGCATATGTGGATGTCTCCTGGCTTTGATCGTTTGTGTGGTAAATAGACATCCAAGGTAGCTATGGCAACCTGGGCTGTGCGTTGGTGAAAGGGGGGGATTTAGTTACTGGACAAAGAGTAATTTGTTTGATTAGAAAAAGGTAGGGGCAAATCAGGACATTTTTAACCCACATGACTTGAGGATCCCAGTTCAATCAAATCATTTGGATTTTTCTCAATAGGCAAAAAGAAGTAATGGCTAAGCGCACCAGAGTATCTTGCAGACGTAATTTAATTCTTTTTAAACAAGTGGTTGCTACTTTCCAAAAGCAATTTATACAATGAAAAGGAAGTACAATATATCATATAAATATCATCAATATCCCTATTGTACTAAGTATGAACGTTTTTATTTTCAGAACTTGATGGGACTTTGAAAGACCAGGATCTGATTAGAGGTGTGCATTTCAGTTATCTACCTGCAGGGGTCAGGCTTGAAGTTCCCGTGGTCGGAAGATCAGGCAGCGGACTTCACTGCAGGGAGCCCGAGGCAGAGTCAGAGAGAATTGCTCTGCTTATTTGGAACAATTAGTTAGCGATTCTTTAATCTTGTGACCAAAGCTACTATGAAAATGAGTTCATTCAAGGAAGAGAATATCAAATACGCTGTGATTAAAGAAAGGGCGATAAAGCCAGGTCAAACAGCAATCTAATCTCCGTTTACATGTAAGGCAGTTTATCGGGAAGATTCTGGCTCATTATCAACTCCTTTGATTTCACACAAAAGTGAGCTCAGCGGTTTTGTTTTAGAAACTTGTTTGCCCAGTTTTATGAGCTGGCATGTTATAAAAATTTCTTTAAACTAAAAAGGACACAATATTAGGGAGCCATCTGGATCCGAAATATTTTTCCCCCTCTGGAGGAAAATATTCCATTGACACAAGATCAGGATGGTTAATGGCCTCCAGGAGGTCAGGTGATAGTAGGAGCACAGAAAATTGAGGCGCAGAACAAAATGCCAAGAGGGGACTTTCCTGAAAAAACAAACCAGACCAAAAAAAATAACTTACCTGCTTTGCGCTATGAAAGAGAGGTTCTGAGTAAACATGGAAGAGGTGCTGATCATTTGTAGTACAAGTGGATGTTGAAGGTCTTATATTCAGTCCAGTGTTTATGATGAATATAATATAAAGGCTGTCCTTCCTTTCTTATATCATTCAATGACATTTACTGAGCACTCACAGAATTAATATATTCTGCCACATTATACGTGATTATTAATGTGCCAGGGCACTTTCTGGGTTCCAAATATGACTTTGGTAAGGCCCCTGCCCTCAAAGAACTTTTGATCTGGTGTACAATTTATTGTACCAGTAGCATAATGTAGGTTTTTCCATGGTCAAAATGGCTGCTCATTAATATCTATATTTGTATGGGTAGGGATCCACTTGAAAAACTGATGGTATCCAAAACCTTACTGAACTTAGGAGACTTGAGAAGTGATTTGTAATTGTGAAATTTAGTTGATTTTTAGCCCACATGTCCATTTGTAGAAATTTATGACTTCTTACATAAAGCAGATTTCTCATAATTATTAAATAGTAATTTATTTTTCTCAATAGAGAAAAGTAACTCATAGGTAGTCCCCAATCTAGGAATACTTTATGTTTTAGGAGTTTGTTGTTTGAAACCCAGAGCATTTTCCAGCGAAAAATAATCAATCTGATTAATGTGAGATCAAGTTCTGAGTTTTGAGGACATGCCACTGTGTTATACAGGATGGAAACAGAAGGAGAAAGAATTGGCATACTTTTGGTAATAGGCCAGTCATGGCAATATTTGAAATAGGAAGTTCGTACTAGTTTTCACCTTTCTTTCTCCATCCTTCTGATGTCTTCTGGTCTCACTGGGGCATCTCCCCCAGGCCTGTCCTAATATATAGTGAATTTATAATTGTTCATCTTCCCACCCTTCCCTTCCCCACCTCCAAACCACTCTCCTGTTTCCTTTAGTCAATGGTCTCTACCACATGGCAGGAGAGAAGTAATATGGGTGAGCCAAAGCTCATGACTCTTATCCCTTTAACCCTTAGGATGAATCTTTAATTGGGGAAATTTCAAGCAGTGGAGCCTGGAGCTACAAAACACATGATTTTCCTTTCAGGGACAATATTTGGGGGCAGGGCCATGCCTTTGGCAGACAGAACTTGCTGGTGTGTCTGCCCGTGGGTCAGACCTCTTCATTTGTTCTTTCTCAGCATCCTGCCTGAACTTCTGGACCCACTAGGGTCTTTGTGAGTAACAGCCAGGGAGCCACAGGCCCCCAGTTGAGAGGGAATTATGGCGTTTGTGGGTTTGGGTTGTTTGTAAGTATGCTCTTTGTATGCTGAGCACTGTCTGCTTGGATTACAATAAATGGAAAGAAAATAGCTGTAGCATCCTCTTATCCACACGAGTATTTGAGTTGGTGTATATATTTCTACTCGTTTGTCTGCTTATCTTGGAACTGAGTTACTCCAGAGCAAGAGTCACATATTAATTACCTTTGAATCCCCAGACCCAAGCCCAGTGTCTGGCACACAATAAGAATCATTAAGTGTTCTACAGGCGCATGCTGGGTGAATTTTAGTAAAAAAGAGAATGGAAAATGCTCCTTAAAATCTGAAGGGATATGAAGAAGAAAGGGCATTAGAAAGGTCCGGGAAACAGCAAGGACTAAATAGATCAGTAGTAGAGAAAATTAACATAGGTTATGATTACTGAACTATATGTATATGGTTTTATATATATATAGTCCATTTATATACACATAAATAGTCTCTCTCTGTCTGTCTGTCTCTCTCTCTATATATATATATATACATATATATATACGTATATATACGTGTATATATATATATACATATATATATACATATATATACGTATATATATATATACACATATATATATATATATTCCATTCAGTTGTGTTCTGGGCAAGAACACAACCCAAAACATGGTAAGCAGCTTGGCTTATCTTCTGTTTGATTGTTCTGCAGAAATGATTACGAAATGGGTCATGCCCTCCAATAGCTCAAAGCCTAATCGCCAAGATAGAATCTGCTGCTTTCTCTCATTGAACCCAGCCTGATAGTTTAGGCCTTAGGTCCATGTGCAGTTGTTTAATTTTGCAGGTGAGTGGCATGCCCAAGGTTACTCCAGAACTGAGATAGCGTGTCTGAGAGAAGACTGAAGCCTTCTCCATGTAGATGGTGGCCACATTTTTCATAGTGAAGTTCAAGATTTGTGCCAGACAAAGCATTTTCATTGCTGGTAGGTGTAACAGACCAGAAGTTATAGTTAAAAATGACAAAATAGAAATTTCAGGGACATTTAATAGTTTATGGAAACAACAGGACTAATATATTACCAAAGGGTCTATGCGGTAGACTGTGGTATCTGTCCTATGTCAAGTTTTGGAGTGTTGCTTTGGTTGTGTGTATTTAGAAGTGGTCTTCCCCAAACAATTCGGAGGAAGGGGGATGTTACTGGGAAAATGGAATTCATTGAATGCCCTGCTGAGTTAATAATAAGTAGATGAATGGCCAAATAAAGCAATATATAGATGGACGGCACCACCAAATATTATTAATAGAGATTTATTTACTTACATAGGATCAAGTCTTGTGTACGAAATACATTAGGAATCCAGACTAAGAATACTGGTTAAAGTTTAGCATTTCTGGGTTGACATTTTAGCACAAGAAACACTTTACCCTCCATCTGGGAGCAAGGTATGAGGGAGACTTAGGTTCTACACCTAGAAGCTAAGTCTTCTAGACTCCCCATCTCATTCTCTTTTGTGACTGTACCACATGCCTTCTACTAAGATATAATTTGGATGTTTTCAGGTCATGTGCTATAATTCAATATGCTAATAAATTCCAAGGCAATTTGAATGGAATGTTGGTTTATAATGAGGCAACTCAGGAAAGACTACATCATCTTTAGTGGAAAATACTGTCCAAAAAATCCAAATAGTTAAATGATCTTATATTTGGGTTTTGTGCTTCTTTTATGTGTATATTCTTTGCTCTGATTTTAGTTAAGTATGAAAATGTCACACAGCAAAAACTAGGAGGATTATATTTATATAAAAGAAAGTTTAGGGAATGAGATGAGTCATTTAGCCCATGAATTAATCAGCTGTGCTTTGAGGAAATAGTGCAGGAAGGTAAAATGGAACAAATAGACGAGAGAAGAAAGCGTGACTTCTTTTAGTCAACATATGATGGGGAAAGCGGTAGAGAAAAATTGGCTATTTGGTGAGTGATTCAGTTGAGTTCCTTTTCAGTGGTCAATGTTTAAAGTGAAATCCTAATGAGATTGTTGCTGCCCTTTTTGTACGGCTCTGACTAAAAGAGGGAAAACAGTCATAATAATTAATTGAGAGGGGTATGACTTTCTGAGTAGATAAAAACATGATAGACTATTAGATAATGAATATTTATTGCTTGATGCTTCTCAGTCTGGAAGAGACACTTTCTGAATATTTCTCCGCTTTCTAACATTTCAGCTGTCAGAATTGAATGGTTCACATATAAACTACATTGTTTTGGTTTAACTAACAAAGAGTGATAAGACATGAATTGTTTGTGACAGCCCCGAACATTGATAACAGAAGACATTAATGCCTGCAGACACAGCCTACATGGTAAAAATCTGGAAACAAAAATGCTTATTATGTTAGGCCATCGTGCTTTGACCTAGTTTTGCTTTTCTGCTTGGAAATTATGTCAATATTAGTTACATCATCCCTTCGGATGAGCAATTCCACATTCTTGTTTATTTCAGTGTCATATTATTAGTTTTTGTATATTTAGTTCTGACCTCTGAGGAGCCAAACTAATCCTCATTGACTTGCATTTTCGTTTTGAAATGAGACTTCTGCATGATAAAGAGAGAGGATTTTATGTATTAACAAAACAATCTAAGATGCCTCTTCAAAGGCATTCATTTCTCCTTGATCCGGAGCTACTGCCCTCTTGAAGGTTCCTAGAGGCCATCCAGTTTTCTGCTGATCAGAATTAGTCTTTTTTTCTTTGTCTTATGGGGATGGAATAGATTACTGGGCCTAGAACTGCCATAGTTGAATAACAAAAAGTAAAACTGTGAGGCTGACGGGACATTTCCCAGCCCATCATCCTTAAATTTGCCCTTTTCATGTTTCTGCTTTACTTCTTCATCCAGCAGAAACGGGCTTAGCATATTTTTCCCATTTAACATTTTTATTGAATACTTTTCAAAATGAATTATTTCCGCAGTTGATTTCGAACACATTTTTTTCTGTCATTTAATACTTTATATCACTAGAGGAAAGAACCATTTAATTCTTTCATACATTTATGAATTCTAATCTTCAAAGAGTGTGAGTTCTTCAAGTGATCAACTTACATCAAATTTACAAGTATAATTTACTACCAAAAGACCTTGAACGCTTTTTGGTGCACATGTTTTGGCATTCCTTATTAACAAATGTAATCAGGCAAAAGCCCACAAGAATATGTATTCCTGGTTCCTCTTTAAAAATGTACCATTTGCTCTTATTTTCTAATTAAGGCTTTGAAGGTTAAAAATCCCTTTGTTGTTAGCTCCTTTACAAGTCTCCTGCCTGAGTGCAGAAAACATAAGAAGGGAGTGTCCTCTTCAGAGCATAACCAAACCAACTAAATTTTAACCAGGTAAATTGTTGATTAGCATTGGATCATGTAAAGAAACAGTATGAAAGTAATTGAGATAGGCACAACTCCTAATTGTGTGATCCCAGGGGGCTTCAAACATTGTTTGAAACATTCACCTCAGAGATTATATTCCATGTCTGATCCTTATGCTAATTTGAATACTAGGATCCTGAAGAAAAACTTTATAGGATTTCTTGAGTCCCTAATTGGTATGTAAACATCGTCATTCCCAAGCTGCCCAAAGTTGTGAATTATAGTATACCATGTGTCTCCTGTTGTGATATCAATTTCTACAGCAATTTTTCTGCTTGTTGTAGGCAAATGTAAATATATTTCCCTCCTCTTACACAAATAGTGGCCTTTCACATACATTATTCTTCACCCTGGCTTTTTTCTGCTTTAGAGTATACCCTAGAGATCTTTCCATAACAGTCCACAGAGAGCTTCCTCTTTAAAAACAAAACAAAACTGCGTATCATTGCACTATGACGATGTACCATAATTGATTTGACCCTTCCCCTACTAGTCACGTGGAGTGTGTCCAATATTTTGCCATTAAAGCAATGTGCACTGAAAAACGTTGTGTTCATCAGTTTGTATGGGGCGGATGTATCTGTATTAAAAATCCCCAGAAGTGGGATTGCTGGGCCAAAGGGCAAATGCAGTTTCTAATTTTGATAAATAAATAACATTGTCGCACTGCCCCAGAGCCTCATCAATAGAGAGCATTGTCCAACTTGTGCACCTTTGCCTATCTGATATCTGAAAAGCGGCATCTCTGTGTAGCTTTGCATTCTCTTCTGAGTGACGTTGAGTGTCTCTGCATGTGTTGAAGGTCTATTTGCATTTCTTGTGCAATGTCTGCTCATATCCTCTGTTTAGAAAAACAAAAAGAAGGCCGGGCGCGGTGGCTCACGCCTGTAATTCCAGCACTTTGGGAAGCCGAGGCGGGCGGATCACGAGGTCAGGAGAACGAGACCATCCTGGCTAACACGGTGAAACCCCGTCTCTACTAAAAATACAAAAAAATTAGCCGGGCATGGTGTTGGGCACCTGTAGTCCCAGCTACTTGGGAGGCTGAGGCAGGAGAATGGCGTGAACCCGGGAGGCGGAGCTTGCAGTGAGCCGAGATCGCGCCACTGCACTCCAGCCTGGGCCAAAGTGCGAGACTCAGTCTCAAAAAAAAGAAAGAAAGAAAGAAAGAAAATGCCAGGTCTAGTACAACGATGTTTGATGGGTTTTTTTGACAACGATAAAACTACTATTTAGTAAGAGAATCACTCCAGGCAGTAGACTTAGAAGCACACTGTCAGAGACCCTTGAGTAAAGACCCTAACGTGCCACATCTTAACTCTGTGACCTTGGGTTGATTCCTTAAACTTCCAAAGTTTCCTCACCTGTAAAATTGAAATGATGTGGACAACTCACAGGGTTTATAGAATAATCACCAAATGAAGGATTATATATATAAATGATATATAAAGCACTTAACAGAGTATTGGTTACATACTAGGCACTTAAAAATGTTAGGTTAACTTCTCTTTTTTTAGGTACAAACTTAAGGTTTCAGAGAAGGCTGGGTTTTATGGACATTTCTACTTCTTACCCTCTGAATGAATACACATCCACCCACACAGAGGCATGTAAATATACACATATGTACACACGGTGGAATAATGTCTGAAATGGCTGTAATGATTCAAAAGCATCTCTTTAGACAAATGTGTGTGTGTGTGTGTATGCACGTGTGCATGTATATGTATAAATATCCCTGTAATGTAAGAAAACTAATTTGTTGCTAAAAATGTACCCTTTTCAGACAAATTATCCTAATATGCTAAAACAACACCAAATAGTATTAAATGGACATGATCACTTATCACTACCTTTCATATTATAATCCAAAAAAGCATTTTTTTCTTCATCTATCTTATTCTTTACAACAATTAAACTCTTTTACAATGTTACACACCTTATACTTACAGCTATACCTAGAAATAAAATTACACTTATACTCATGTTTATGTATTTCTGTCTTTAAAACAAAAAAATAAGCACAGCAGTAAATACAAAAGGTAGAAATGGAAAAAAAAATGCATTTTAGAGGGCATGGTGCTAAGGGTTGCCACTACTGAGGGCTGAGAATATAACACTGACCAACTCTACCACTGTGAATGAGACCATTTGGGTGATCTTGTTTCCCAGGGCTGTGTTGTTACAGAAACATAACTTTAAAAATTGTATTTTGAAATAATTACAGATCCATAGGAAGTTGCAAAAAAATGTACTGGGCAGTCTGCACCCTTTACCCACCCCTTACCCCATCCCTAACCCCCAGAAACCAGTAATCATCTGTTCTCCATCTCTATAATTGTGCTACTTCAAGAATATAAACGTAATCATACAGTATGCAATTGTTTGAGATTGACATTTTTTCCCGCTCACTTAATTTTCTAGACGTTTGTCCAAGTTGTTGCATGTATCAGTCGTTTTTTCCTTTTTATTGCTGAGTAATGTTCCTTGGTGTGGATATATGACAGTTTAATCATCAACTTGTTTAAGGACATTTGGGTTGTTTCTACTTTGGAGCTATTACAAACAAAGTTGCTATGAGCATTTGTGTGTAGGATTTTGTGTGACTGTAAGTTTGCATTTCTCTGGGATAAATGCCCAGGAGTGCAATTGCTGGGTCATATGGCAAGTACACATTCAGTTTTGTAAGAAACTGCCAAAGCGTATTGCAGAGTGGCTGAATCATTTGACATCCCCACCAGAAATGTATCAGTGACCCAGCTTTCTCTGCATCCTCCCCAGCATTTGATGTTGTCCCTGTTTTCATTTTAGCCATTCTGGTAGGTGTGTAGTGGTGTCTCATTTGTATTGGTTTTCAAAAAGTGCAGAAGATACTTCATAATCCAGTTTGGGTGTGTTCAATACCTCCCAGGTAAAATTCTCACACATAATATGGGCCTATCTTGGTACATGACTGAATTGTCAAAAATATCTATGATTGCTGCCTTTTTTGTTGAACCTTAACTGAAATATTGAGAGCAAAAAAGAAACTGTGTTGTGCAAAATATATCCGAACATTAGACTGGGCTTCAATTTATACTCTGAGACACTCAGAGAATTGTTACTTGCTCAAGACATGGCAGATGCACGCCCCAACACCTAACTTCACTTTAGGAATAGACACATTAGGTATCAGGAAAAATTGCTAAGACTATTTAAATTCCTCTCCCCTTTTCCAACATATTCCATTGCCTTTGCATTTGCATAAATTAAATAGGGGCATGATCTGTCTTCATTGTCAATATACATGTAGATGTGTGTAAATCTACAAACATACATATACACAGACATACATACACTGGCTCTGTGGGCGTCAATCCCAAATGTTCCCCAACATCCAGTCTAGATTCTCCCAGGTCAGGATTTCTCAACTTTGGCACTATTGACATTTGGGGTTTCATAATTATTTGTGGGGCTGTCCTGTGCACTGTAGGATGTTTAGCTGTATCCCTGGCCTTAAGCAACTGGATGCCAGCAACACTCCCATGCCCCCAAAGTGTGACAACCAAAAATGTCTCAGCACATTGCAAAATGTCTACTGGGGGCAAAATAAACCTCCCTTTGAGAATCACTGGGGTAGACAGAAGAGAAGGAGAATCTCAGGCTTCAGGTTACCTCACTGGGTTTGCTGAAACTTGATAAGAATCTCCTTACCAGCGGGGATCAGGTTTTGGTGCCCACCTGTTCATTTCTGATAACTACCAATCTCTAAATCTGTTTCTGCAAGTTATGGCTGAAGATTAGTGGTTAACAGAGAACGATATCAGCCTTTGTTTCTTAAAGAGCTTATATTCAATGCTTTAAAATACAAATTGGATCTGGCACTGTTGTGGTTCACACCTGTAACTCCAGCACTTTGGGAGGCCAAGGTGGGAGGATTGCTTGAGCCAGGGAGTTTGAGACCAGCCTGGGCAATATACTGAGACCCCATCTCTACAAAACAAATAAAAAATTAGCCAGGCCTGGTGGTGCAAACCTGTAGTCCCAGCTACTTGGGAGGCTGAGACGGGAGGATCGCTTGAGTCTGGGAGGTCAGTTCTGCAGTGAGCTAAGATGGCACCACTGCACTCGCCTGGGACCTTGTCTCAAAAACAAAACAAAACAAAACAAAATAAAACACAAATTGAACACACATAATTGAAAAGCAAACTTCATGCATACCTGGTTTTGTTTTACTTTTAATGATGTTTTATCACTTATATTAGATATCATGATTATTTTAACAGATATAAAATTTAATAGGTAATGAAATACCTCATAAAATAGGGTATATCTCCATATGCATAGAGAATTTTATAGAGAAATTGGCACAATTCCTGGATCTTCCTCTGATTCAATGTGTTTATCTTTGAATTCTAATAGGTTTTAAAAGACATTTAAAGAATTGCAAAACAGGCAAAGGAAAATATGATAGTGTTTTATAATTTAAATTATGTCTACATGGCAACAATAATTATTATATAAATTATAGAAAATGTTATGTATTTTTTAACTTTATAAATTTACCCCTACTTGATAAATAATATATTTTGTATTTATTACATTTGGTATATAAATATATTTCTACTTTAGAATTAAAATAAGGTGAAAATAGTTATTGTTTGAAATACTGTTAAGTTGCATATTCTTATCTGTATTAGAATTAAAATATGTATCTTATATTTATATATAAATTACAAATTACCTGAAAAAAGAATAAATTATAACCGCATGTAAAAATAAAATATTCCTGTATCAGTTGTGCAATTTAAATTCCGGTTTTAGTTTTCATTCTTTAAGTTGTTACATTTGGAAGATTTGGATAGTAGTTATCATGAACTCACTGTTATCTATGGCTCTGACAGTAAAATACGCCATTGAGTTGTACTGCAATATGAATCTCCCGGGAACGCTAAGCCAATTCAGAATGAGGCATTCCTTTCTCAGGAATAGAGATTTATAAAGTGACCGGAGGTATCACTATTTCTAGAGGAAGGTGCACCTTGAAGTATTCTCATTCTTTTCTATGCATTTATGATCCCAGCCTACTAAACTCAAGCAGCACTTCAATACAGCAAAGCCTCTTGGAAGTATATGAGTTTAATAAGAAAATTTATGAAGAAAAAATACACTGAAATGCAGACTGACCCCCAAAATAATAGGATACTTTTTAAAAAATGTATTAGTTTCATAGCATGGCAAATAATACTCAAAAATACTTTGAAAATGGACATTTTAAAAATGCCCAAAGGGTTTAGTAGATTATGTTGAGAGAAGGCATTGGAGGAAGAAACATTATAGTCATAAGAGCCAGGAAAATGATCCTCCTTTGTTTATAGGATTACAAAGAGGAATTTTAACTTCTAAAGTGAAAATACAAATTACTTGTGTAGGCTAAAATCACCCTTCTTAGAGAAAATGGTACAAATTTTCTTCATATACTTTATGTTCCTCCAGAAAGTCTCTGTGAAGTGGTAACATTATAACTGCATGCATTCTCCTGGTGACTTCATTTAAAGTCTGTGATGTAGTAACATCATGCACACTTCCCTTTCCTACAGAGCCCTTATGTTCTCTATAGACCAAGAGGTTAATTAATTTTTAGAGTTATATAGCAAAGAGTTGCCAGAACCCCAAATAACATATCTCTAATTTCCAAAATTGCCTGACAAACTATATTTTAAAGAAGCCATGTTATTCTTAGGATAAACCTAATAATGTCACTTTAATCCCCAGTCATGCTCATCTTTGCCTTTCTTCCAATATGTGCAAGGAATATATAAGGTGACCTTTTAAGGTTACAGTATCTTCTTACAAATTAGAGTTGATGCACTGAGGTTATAACAGCAGCTGAGCATTCTCAAAAGCTGCAGATTGAGCCGACAGGCAGATTAGCAAGTACATAAAATGTTAGTAGAGAAAAAAAATAGACTTCAATTTTTTGGCAATCCTGTTAAACAACTCTGTGAATAAGTCTTTGAAACTTGTACAGTGGAAGGTTTGAATTTTCCTCAATGCCTAGCACAAAACTTACCTATCTGTTGCATATGTGCATTGCTGAATTAATTAATGGAAAGTAACATTTTAAAATGTAACCTTGGTTATTTGGGATAAAATGGCACTTCCATGTAATGGAATGTCATAACTGAAATTGTAGGGATTTTCAGATACTCTAGCTGGCACTAAATCTCATCAGAGCCCTTCAAGTTATAACATAAGATAGCATATTCAATATGAGAAAATATTTAATTGTCAGCCTTAAAAATGTATATAGCAGAGGCAATCCCTTTTTTTTTCTGACAACAAAGCCTTCTAAAAGCTTTTCAAACTATACAGCTTTGAGATTTATAACTTTGAACCAAGAAAACATAATTTCAAGAAATGAAGAGAACTTCTGATTAATTCTAGTCTAAGGCAGTGAAGTCCTACTAGATTTTAAAGTATTATATTCTTCATAATTAATGTCAAGATAGGTTCCTCCCTGTGGCTCATTATTTTCTTGTAAAAAGTACATACTGCCTGTGTTTTTAAATTTCAGGTTTTCTCATGCCGCTCTTGTCTAATGATCCAGCAAGTTCAGGCATATAATACTTTTGAAGAATCTATATTTAAAGACTAATTATTTATGCATGTGTGTCTATGTATTTTGAAATATATATATTTCAAAAGACTGTTTTTAGACTTTGGCTCAAATATTTTTTTTTAAGGAATATAATATTGAATATCTGGACAGGTTAAAAATCTCCAACATTTAACTATAAATGTTAACTAATGCTTTCCTTTTCATTTGTTAAATTGCTGCATAAATGCTTTAAAAAGTATGTTACCGTTGGCATTAAGACATCATCTCTTTTACTTACCAAAGTGCACCAATCTTTGGGATTGAACCATTGTAGCTGCTTTAAGCCAAAATTCTCCCCAGCCGGGTTCCTTATCATCACCCTTGCCACAGAATCTATATCGTTGAGAGTTAAAGATCTTTGGTCTCAAACCTTATCCTGGTTGAATTCCTGTCATATCACCAGCAACCCCTTTCTAATGGCCCCCAGGAATGCTAGCACAACAGGGGATCTTCAGGAGGCTCATTCCAATGAGAGACATCATTTGCAGTGACAAAGTTTGTCCTTAGATGAAATCTGTATCTCTCTCTCCCTATAGCTTTTACCCCTGTTTGGCCCCCTCTCTACAACACAGAACACGTGCAGTTACTCTGTTCTCTGACAGCTCTTCAAAGACAAAGCTAACATGGCCTTCTGGGGGCATTTTTTCCAGGTTAAATATGCCCAGATGTGCTTGATTTGGACTCTATCCTTTAGGATCAAGCCATGTTAGTAAGTACAAATGTCCAACATTTAAAAGAACTGTTCATAAGAGAGACTCACCAGATTAGAGGAAAGAGATACCATTCAGTTTCTAATACACAGTGACCTTAATGCCACTATTTTAAGCTCTCTCTGCCTGGATTGTAGAGACTTTGCCTAGTTTACCTCTGGAATAGAAATTCTGAACCTTTGCTAGTGAGTGAGCAATAACAATGATGACAGACATCTAGCTAGATACTAAGAAAAAAAGTCATGAATGACCAAAGTGTGAATTTTGTTTCTTTGCTTGTCTGATACCCCATGGCTATTTGCAATATCTTATTGTCATGTGCTAAAGGATTTAGGATATTAATCAAAGAGAAAAGGGGTTCTAAGATGGAAGAAAAGACAAAAATGTGGGCAGATAAGTAGGAAAAGAAGGGGATGAGGATTCAGGAGCTTTTTCCCGGTACTTGGAAAGTTGAAGGCAACTTAAATCATTTTTAATAATTTAAGAAATATCATTTTTCATTTTTATATAAAATACTAAAAGTCTGGAAAATATATAGGCAGGCACAGTGTGTTGGCAATATGCTGTTTACAGGTTGGCAAAACAAGCCAGTGTCTAATGAAAAGGAAGGTTGCGAAGAGCTTAGATCTGAAACTGAGAGGCATGTCTTGTTCCACACCTCGAGAAACACTTGGCATATACCAGGTGCTCTGTAAATATTTGCTTAGTAAATGATAGAATGAGCATGTGGTGGCAGAATGATGCCTTACATGGCATTACCCAGACTCATAGGCATCCCTAGGGACTGTAAGAAAAGTTTGTGGGCTTTTTTCAGCGTTTTGAAAAACTCAGAGGATATTGTATAATTACTTTTTCAATGATTGTTTTATCAAATACTTCTAAACCTGAGGATTTATGAAGTTAAAAGTGAAAAGGTTTTTTAAAAAATTTTATGCCAAATGAGAGAAGCCAGTCACAAAGGGCCACATATTGTATGATCTATTTATATAAAATGTCCAGAAGAGGCAAATTCATAGATCCAGAAAGTAGATTCGTGGTCGCCGGGGGATAGGGGAGGGGAGAATGCGGAGTGAGTGCTAATGGGTATGGGGTTTCTTTTGGGAGTGATGAAAATGCTCTGGAATTAAGTAGTGGTGATGGTTGCAAAACTCTGAATATACTAAAACCCACTGAATTATACACTTGAAATGGATGTTTGTAATGTGTGAATTGTATCTCAATAATGCTGTTTTTAAGAATGCTAAGCATAGCATCCAAGCATTTAAAAATTTTTTTAAAAGTGGTCACTGATGGTAAAAAAAAAAAAAAAAAAAAAAAAAGTCAGAAACTATTTGCTTAATTGTTACAGAGATTTTATCCCAGATTAAAATACTCCAATTCCGCACTTTGGGAGGCTGAGGCGGGCGGATCACGAGGTTAGGAGATTGAGACCATCCTGGCTAACATGGTGAAACCCCGTCTGTACTAAAAATACAAAAAATTAGCCTGGCATGGTGGCGGGCACCTGTAGTCCCAGCTACTCGGGAGGCTGAGGCAGGAGAATGGGCGTGAACCCGGGAGGCGGAGCTTGCAGTGAGTCGAGATTGCGCCACTGTACTCCAGCCTGAGCGACAGAGCGAGACTCTGTCTCAAAAGGAAAAAAAAAAAAAAAAATTCCAATTCCATTTCGCCAAAGGGAACAAGCAGAATATTCCCACAACCCTAGGGAACAGGGGTAGGCTTGGCTATTAGTCATTCTCCTTCTTCCCCATTCCCAATAATTGGGAAAAAAAAATGTGTGTACACACGTACGTGTGTGTGTATGTATATGTCTGTGTGCATATGTGACAAGGGCAGTAGTCAGAGCAGGATCATGTGACTACCAGGATCTATGGACAGCCCCACACTATTAGGGGAGAAAGTGTCAAGCTATTTGTATGGTTCTTATAGAGCATGAATCTAGGCCAGGGGTCAGCACCCTTGTTCATAAAGGACCAGACAGTAAATATTTTGGGTTTTGTGGCCATGCAGTCTCTATCCAAACCCCTCAGCTCGACATAGACTATATAAAGCAATTGGAGGTAACTGTGTTCCAAAAAAGCTTTATTTATAGACACTGAAATTTGAATTTCACATAATTTTCACAAGTCACAAAATAATATTTAAACAATTTTTTTTCAGCCACTTAAAAATGTAAGAACCATTCTTAGCTTGTGGGCCACACAAAAACAGGCAGAGGCCTGGATTTGGTACATAGGCGGCCTGTGGTCTATAGTTTGCAGAACCCTGCTCTAGGGTAATGACTGAGAAAGGGACTCTACTAATCAGCAGGTTGTTGGGAAGCACGTTACTTACCTTAAGCCAGTATGAAACTTAAAGCAATAATGCTACATTATGTCTAAAGGCTAAGCTAGTGAGAGGCTAAATTATAACACTCAACTTTTTTAGCAAATAATTATGAAGCATCAGCTAATAAGACCTTTTCTTAAGAGTATTCAGAGTATAATAATGCTACCTTGTGTGGTTTGAGGATTTTTATTTTAAGTTAGGGAAGCTATGAATCTCTTGAACTTTGTCCATTAAGAAGTCTGCCAAAGCTGTGAATTTTAAAGCCATGGGAATTTTTCATTGCGCTTGGCTGCTGAATTTTAACAGCAAAGTTATTCATTAAGTCCACATTTTAAAAAAAAGTATCAACAATGCTTCTTTATACTTTATCTGCATTTGACACACTTCCAGATAGATGATCTTTAATTTGACTAATGAGTGCATCCTTTGTTATTTTAATGACAAGTAATTTACAGAAAGAGAAAAGCTCTTCAACACACAAGTCTCTTAAATCTGGAATTTAAAGTCCCTGATGTTCAGAAGCAGGAAGCAACAGTTGGTGTAAGACAGGGCCACTAGGACACTGGAAATGCATCCTGGGTAATGAGTGGGAAATACAAAAGGAAGAAAACAGTTGGAAATATGTTGGCCATTTTATATGACACTTTCTGGGTTTATTTTCAGGTTGGAGCACAAGTCAGAAGCTGAAGAACTTGGAGATTTTGGGGAGCATATGTCCCACCTTCCCCAACCCCCAAGTATCCAAATATCCCCTTTGGTTCTATCAGAGAAGTATTAAGATTTATTAATTAGAAGAAAAATTAAAGTTATAAATGTTCAATAGGAACATGAGGAGAATTCAAAAAAATAAAATGTTGAGCTCACCACAGTTTTCAGCAGAAATTTTACTCTTTTTTTTTTTTCTTTGTTGAGATGGGGTCTCACTATGTTGCTCAGGCTGGCCTCGAACTCCTGGGCTCCAGCGATCTTCCCACCTCAGCCACCCAAAATGCTGAGACTACAAGCATGCCACTGTGCCCAGCTAAGTTTTACTCTTTAACTGATTTTTCAATGCATAAATAAATGAATAAGTGGGTAAGTACTTACTGAGGACACAGTTTTCAACCAAACCCTGTAGATACTCAGGATGAATTAAGCATGTGCCCTGCCTTCATGGGGCTTAGGGTTTACTGAACTTTACAGAAAACCCAGAAATATCCTAACAAATGTGGCAACTGAAGAACTTTATTCCTAATCCTAAAACTCACTTTCTTTATTCTCAGAGTAATGGATACAGCATTCTAATGTCAAATCATTGTTTCCATGTTACACAATACTCTAACTGTCAAGGCTAAACCCTGCCTTAAGGAAGGGTGACAATGGCTTTGTTCTTATGATAATAGAAGAGATAAAAAGATTATTTACAAAGCTACAGCCTCTGAAAAATTGGAAGTATTTTATACAAACAACCACCTCAGTTCTTCTCACAGTGATATTTAAGTGTTTGTGCGTGCTGGTTTCTGTTATGTGGGTCTTTACCATTTTCATTCCTCCTTGCAGCTCTATGAGTTAAGTATTACTATTATTCTTTTACAAATGAGGAGCATGAGGCCTGGAAAAATTTAAAAACATGCAGAGGTGATAAAATACTGGGAAAGTTTCACATTCAACCATGTCTGATGCTTAATCCTTTTCCTTCTCTTTCCACCATAGCATATGATCATGGCATATCATCACTGTTTCTGTTTCCCCTATAGAAAATTCAGGAAAATTAACACATGGAAGAGTATTCAGACTTTCACTTTTCTTCTTACATAATCTTTGAGCAGCCCATTATAGGAAAATAAGGGCATTGGAGATTTGAAGAGGCAGAATGAACACGTTCTAGATGTAGAAAGAAAAGTTCTAAGCAGGTAAAAGACAACCAGAGTGAAATACACCAGATGGATGCTTGGAGAAGATGCTAAGCACTAAATAAGCCAGGTGGTAGAGGGTGTGAAAGCGGAGAGCCCTGAGAAATTGATCATTAAGCGGAAGGTGATTAAAATCTTCCTAAGGGACAGTTGGTCAGAGCAGAGGTCAAGAGCTAGGACTTGTCTGGCAAGACTTATTGTGGATTCTTGAAGGGTTAAGAAGTCAGTCAGAGACCCGGGATTGGATACTGTATTTGAACTGATTGTCACTCACCAGAATCTGTGATCTGGGAGACAGACATTGCCAGGATCCCCCCCGTCAGGATGGTCATAGAGAAGGGAAGGTGTGCTCATTTACTATTGCTGCATAGCAAATTAGCACAAATGTACAGATTAAACCAACACCCCATTTATTAGCTCATGGCTCTGTAGGTTGCAAGTCTGGGTGGCCCAGCTGTGTTCTCTGCTCAGGGTCTCACAAGACTGAAATCGAGCTGTTGGCCAGACGAAGCTCTTATCTGGAGGCCCTAGGGAAGAATTTGCTGCCAAGCTCGCTCTGGTTGTTGGCAGAATTTACTTTCTGGCAGCTGTAAGACTGAACTCCTTGATAGCTATAAGCTGTGGTCCACTCTTTCTAAGGGACATCTGCATTCCTTCTTAAGTGGCCATCTCCAACCTCAAAGCAACAGCACATTGAGTCCTTCACACACATAGAATCTCTCTAAATTCCTCTTTCATCAGTCAGGAAACGTTCTCAGCAGTTAAGGGTTCATGTGATTAGGTCAGGCCCACCTGCATCATCTCCCTTTCTAACATCAACTGTGCTCTGTAACACAACACAATCCAAGGAGTGATGTCACATTCACAAGTTCCAGGGCTTCAGGTGGACATCTTTGGGCTGCCATTTTAGAAAGTCTGCCTACCACAGAAGGTGATGAAGAATCTCAGCTCCTGCCTCGCTCCTTGGTGAGCTGTGTGGCCTGTAATAACAGCAGCTTTGTGGAAAATTGGCCCACCCTTTCCTAGGGTTAAAGGGCCAAAGCGAAGTTTTGTGACTTTTTCTTCCTCTTCTGACACTGGCTTCTTCCTCTAAGGAAATCTGCTGCTTTTGGTATTCTCTTCTTTCCTTCACCATCTCCTGGTGTTGGTGCCAAGAAGCACTGGAGGGCAGGTGGTCCATCAATTTAGGGCAACTGAAGGTTTTGAGATCAAGGCATACTGGAGGCCCAGACATCACAAGAGGGCAGCACAGAGCAAGAGCTGATAAATGTTGAGATGCAGACTTAGCAGGCCCTAGCTGTTTCTGAGATGATGTGTTCATCTGCCCTCAAAACATCCTCTCACTCAACATGTGCCTCCTAACCCAGACCCCAAGGAGTCTTTAGTAAGAACATGGCAGATATCACATGTGCTGACCATGGGGATATCACAAAACATTAACTCTCCACAAATCTGCTGCTTGGAACCTTGGTTTCTGCAACTAAGAAATGAGTTAAAAATGTATTCAAGGTTGATAAATTTAAAATGGAAAAAATCATCTTCTGAATTCTAGCAATATGAAGGCCACTTTTTACAAGTCTGATGCTGTAGTGCAGTGTTTACAACCTATTTTCATTTTCAACCCCCTGTCACAAGGAGCCTGTTGAAACATTTTTTGCTAATTGCTCCTTGCATGAAATTTTAATACCACAAATATAGTATATATCTATTTATGTATATCTGTGCTTTGTGCATAAAAAGAGTAAGGTTTTTTGTTTGTTTGTTTGTTTGTTTGCCACTGAGAACTAGTTTTCTCCCTCTTGGGGGCAATATTGCCCCTATTGACAGTGCATGTTATAATGGGGAAAAATTGCTAACATTTTAATATTTAGTAAATCTTCAGCTTATATAGTCTATTTGATTTGGAAGGTGGCTGTAATACTTTAGTTGTACTAAAAGGTACTTGAAATTAATCTTGAAAAGTCAGAAGAATCTTTAGACATGAAAAATCACCCAATATATTATATTTAAAATAACAACTTGCAAAACAAAACGTAAAGTCTGATCCCATTTTTGTGGCTAAGAGGTACAGAAAATGACTAGAAAGATCAACCTGTGGAATGTCGCTTCTTTGCGGTTAGATCCTTCTATAGGTGTTTTGCTCTTTGGGAATGTTATAAATATTCACCAATATACATTATACATATGTATAATAAATACATATTATATTCATGTCAAGAAGAATACTATTTAAAAAGTTAGCCATTCTCTCTCTCTCTTTTTTTTGCCTTCAACATTTAGGATTAATGGGCAGTATAAATTCAATCATTCACATGTAGCAAAAGGAGAAATATTTCACATGGCCCATTCATGACTCCTTTAGATCTCTAGAGGGCTTCAAGCCTCAAAGTTTATTGTTGCATTCTTCTTAATTCTGGTTGAATGCATGTACATTATTTTCTGCAAAGAAATACCACCCACTAAAGACTGTTCCTTCTCTTCTAACAGGGTTTTGGTGTCCCCAGGGCTCCCTTAGTCCTATTTACTTTGGATATTTCAGGAGTTACTGTAGGTTTAACTGTGGTGAGTCCTTAAGCCCTCTTTTTAAATTCATAAACTGTCTCTAATCTTAGCAAAATGTCAGGTTACACTTTTGAGAGGTTTGGGAACTTGACATTTTGTAGCCCAGTTGGGGTGTAGGCTGCTTCTATTCTGAGCACCTTGTTCCAATTTATGTCAGGAGGAATTATATACAGGTCAGGGCTGGGAGCAGGTTATAATTAATGGGGTGGACAAGTGGATTTTTAATGTTTCATAAAATAAAATGGAAATCACATGTGCTTGGAACTGTTGTATGTTTTAAAATATTTACATTTATTCTAGTAAACATTAATTATAACTGATATATTTCTCCTATGAACTCGCTAACTGTGAGGTCACAAGCCATTGTTCACTGAGTAGAAAGAATGGGTGACAAGCTAGTTACAAGAAAAAAGACAGTACTTGGGCGGATATCGGTGAGTGAACTCGTGGAAGTAATCCAGTCTTAGGTCTTTCTCCTAATTTTCTCTTATGTTTAAAGCACCCCCTTGCCAATATGATCCAGATGTCAGTCCTTCTAAGACAGAACTGGGAGGGTTTAGCCTGTGAAATTTCTGAATAGCTCCTGGTGAAGAAGGAACACATGACCAATGTTTAACTATTCGTCTTTTCAAAATTAAAGTTTAGAAGTAGTTGAAATACTGCCAGAATCTACAGCGTCCACGTTTTATTCATATTAGTTTATCAAAAATTTCCAATTCCTTGAAGCTGTAGCAGCAATATGTTGCTGAGGAAAGAAATTTTTTTAAAAAAAATTTGTACTTATAATTGACACCTAATAATTGTACATATTTATGGGGTACAATGTGATGTTTCAGTACATGGATACACAGTATAATTATCAGATTGGGGTAATTACCACATCCATCATTTTAAACATTTATTATTTCTTTGTGGTGACAACAGTCAAAATATTCTCTTCTAGCTGCCTTGAATATAGATTACATTGTTATTTGCTGTAGTCACCCTACTGTGTGATAGCACATCAAAACTTACTCTTCTTGTCTAACTTTGTGTACCTATTGACCAATCTCTACCCGTTCCTCCCTTCCCCCATACCCTCAGCAGCCTCTGGGAACCACTGTTCTACTCTCTACTGCTATGAAATTGACTTCTTTAGATTCCACATATGAGTGAGATCATGTGGTATTTATCTTTTTTAATGTTTTTACATTTTATTTTCTTTTATTTATAATTTGAATTTTTATTTTAGATTCAAGGGGTAAATGTGCAGGTTTGTTCCATGTAGTAATTGTCTTCTGTGCCTGACTTATTCCACCTAACATAATGTCCTCCAGGCTCATCCATGTTGCCAAAAATGACAGGATTTCATCCTTTTTATGGCTGAATAGTATTCCATTGTCCTAATCATCCCCATAAAGAAATATATTTTCTTTATCCTTTTGTCTGTAGATGGGCACTTAGGCTGATTCCATATCTTGACTATTGTGAAGAGTGCTGCAATAAACATGAATATGCGGGTGTGTCTTCAACATAGTAATTTCACTTCCAGAAAGAGATCTTTAAGAGTGAGAAAAACCCAGATTCTAAACTGGTCTCTGCCATGTGCCAGTTGTGTGGCCCTGGAGAAGATGCTTTAACTCTGTGTCTCAGTTTCCTCATCTGCAGAAGGGGGAAAATGATACCCACTATTTAGGGATTGGGTAGGGATTAGACCCAATTTGTATAAAGTGCCTGGCATATTGTAGATATTTTTTAAAATGCCAGTTATGGATATATGAAGGAAAGCTCCAAAAAATGAAATTCAAAGGAAGCCTTATGTAAATTGCATCACATGTCAACCATTTGGGTGTTAGGAATATTGATGCATTCTTTATTTTGCCTAGAATTCATCACTCCCTAAATAAATATTATTTCCATTAAGTCACCAAATTTTATATATATTCTTTGTCTTGTATGGTGAAGAATTAATACAAGTGCGCTACTCTATTAGGGTATAACAGTTACCTAAGTAATGTATCATGAGACCTTTTTGCCCTTTTCTAAGGAAAATAAGTATTTATTGGAAGGACAACTTCACACACAGTCAGCAGGTAATAATCCGCAGTACTTCCCAATGCTGCTTCTATGGGCTGGAAGAGTGTTTGGTGGTTCTATATGGCACAGGGCTACTTGTCCATACCCTTGACCCAAGGATGTCACGTGCACCCAATCAACCTGGAAATCACTGTGGTGACAGAAGTTGGGGCCCAATCACCCTCAGGGCCTTGACACTGATTTTGAGTATACCAGTTTGGAAAGTCTCTGCAGAATTCCCCAAGACATTAAGTTTATAATATCCCTTGAGGGGTCCTTAGAAAGAAAAAGTGCCTATGTTTTGGTGTCATTATCGTTCTTCAGGGCAAGGCTTGGTGAAAAGATACTGAGAGAAGACAGTACAGATAGAAGGACAAAGCGAACAAAAATAAGGACCCACTGATTTTATCTTTGCAAGCTCTAAACTGAGTTACAGATTGAGATCTAAA
This sequence comes from Pan troglodytes, assembly GCF_028858775.2. NCBI lineage: Eukaryota > Metazoa > Chordata > Mammalia > Primates > Hominidae > Pan > Pan troglodytes. Next base: position 11,185,296 of record NC_072421.2, on the reverse strand, counting down.
ATATATACTCAATACATGCATCCTCAAAATGTTCTTCACACATTTGTGCCCAAGACGTAGTAGTTGATAATATTAATACATAAATATATATATACACAGATGTATATGCCTTACAATACAGTCCTATTTTTAGTGTGTAACAACTGTACTCTTTTCAAAATAGTCATCGGCACAAACACCAGTACCACGGCTAAATCTGACATTATTGATCTTTTCTCCCTCTAAGAATATCTTTTGTAGGCCCATAAGTGAGAGATGGCGGATCTCCTGAGCTTCATTCAGTCCTTTATGGAAATATTTATGAAAACCCTACTGTGTGCTCAGTAGCTATCAGAGTTCTTGGCATATAAAAGATTTCAAAATAAATTTGCCTAGTATTGCTTTGGGGGATGAGGACTTGGTGATATCTTCCTCTCCCCAAAAGAAAAAGTGGTGTGTGTGTGTGTGTGTGTGTGTGTGTGTGTGTCAGAGGGACAGAGACAGAGGTAGAGAGACAGAGTGTGAGAGTGTGTGGGTATTCAGAGAGAGAACATGAGTCCCAGTCTTATCCTTATCTTCCCTCATACAATGCAAGCTATTTGGAATTGTAGAGCTGGAAGTGATCTTAGCTAACATTTTCCCAATCTCCTACCCAATACAGGAGCGTCTTCTACAATAACCTTCATCAAAGGGTGGAACGCTAAAATGTAAGACTAGAGGTCTCTTTTTGTTGGGCAATAATTTGATTCAATTATGGTGTCATTATTTGGTAACTCAGGTGGCACAGTATAAATTTCTGTGGGAAATTGGAATGGGGAGCCCAAGCTGGACTGGACATGACTGCACCATGGAAGGAGGACATTTGGGACCAGTCTTGAGCTGCCATTATGTTCCACTGGGAAACTAAACACTAGTGCTTTCTCAATTAGTTTATATATTTCTCAAAGTATTCCATAGTCTTTAGTTTGTGCTAACAAAATTGATCGGAAGTACTATATTAAAATTATCATTCATTTTTTACTCTTACTGAACAGCAGTGAGAAAAGCAGGAATCTTTGTCATTTTGTTTAGCATGTAAATGCACAAAAACCTCAGCTTACCTGAACTTTGCTAAAATATCAAACCTTTATTAACCACAAGTTTTCTACATTATACTTTTCCTAAAGATTTGTGAAATACAAGGAAGAACGTGATATTATGAATTACTGTAAAAATCCATGGTCATGGATACAATTATACATTCAAGTCAATCTCCTACGTCATCTCTATTTATGATCAAATGAAAAAAGGTCTTTTTAATGATGATCTCAAGGAAAAATAAGATTTGAAATTACCTCAAACCTTTCAATTAGATCCAATATGTGATTTGTAGTTATGCAAGTAAAGTGGACTCAAGCATTGTAGAAATGTTTCAATTAGGATTTTTTTTTAAGTTTTCTATTTGGGGTTCAGTTAACCAGAAAATTAAATTAACCAGTACTCTCTCATTTCCAAAGAATTTCAGTTAATTGAGATTTGATCGTATTTTTATTGTCATCTTTGTTCCCACATGGAAATTAATTCCATTTCAGACTTATTTCTTGGAGGGTGTTTAGCATAGTTATCACCTTAAATGAGTAGGGTAGGGTGCGTAGGGTGGCTTTTCATTTTTGGAATTTAATTATTACTCTCTCTATATATATACATGTATATATATATGAAAAAGAAAGAGCTTGCCTTGGCAGAAGTGTTTAAAGAAACATGAGTAGTTAATGCCCTCACTGTGATTTGACTTCCATCTTCCTTTTTTTAAGCACATTTTTCATTTTTTCCCCCTTTAAACCTGCCATTTAGGGCTGAAAAGTATTTTTCAAGAAATGGAGCAATGCTTTCTATCCCATTTATTAAAGTAATGCACAGAAGGAAATGCACCGTGGTAAAAACAATTTATACGAGAAATGATAATGTTTTGCTAAAGATAACCAGGAAGTGAGGAGGAGAAAAAAACCCCTCAAATAGCAGAGAGAGGCCAGATGGTCTTTTTTTTTTTTCTTTTCTTTTTTTTAACGCAGTCCCTAAGCAGGAAATTTTGTTTGATTAAGAAGACACTGGTCTTGATTTTCATTCAGCAGTTTTGAGGAACTTTTTTTAATGGACACACACACATATACACACACACACACACACACACACCACAAGCCATTTTCATTCAGCCAAATTATCATTTGTGCTATTGTAAGCAAGATTCTGCTGATGAAAATGTGAAGTCTTAATGATAAAGAAGAAAACGAGTTCCCAAGTCTCAGTTATGAAAGAACTTAGAATTTACCCACTACCCTAAAGACGCTCGATCATTACCATATCCATCATATTGTTGTAAGGTCTGGTGTTTTGTTTTGTTTTCTTTTGATAGCCTGGAATGGAAGAAAGACTGTGTACCACAGTGGCTAACTAGGGTTTTGTGAGATACAGGGTAGACCCGCGGGAAAAAATAGAGGTTTTTGAGTTCAACACCCCAGGGGGCTAATGTGCATAAAGCGACTGCTCCAAAGGACTTGAGTTTAATCCTTGGAGCTGCCAGTCAGGATCAGGATGAAGAAGCACCCATGCAAAGAATTGCTTCTGGATGCTGATAGGCAGGGAGGTGAAGGGGGGGAGGTGGGAAGGGGGAACGGAGCACCCCTCTTTGGACTGTGATGTTTTGGCAGTCGGTGCTTGGAGGAGGGTAGCTGGCAGTGGCTCCGGCACAGTAAAGCTCCCTTCGGTGAAGTCACCAGCATCCTTGCCATGGTCTGGCACCCTTTGCCCAGCACCCCTGGAGTGTGCAATTTCCCAGTCTGTATTCTAAGGATGAAAATGACTAAAGTTGTGAAACTAAGTATTTGCATCTGTTTCAAAGAGAAAGAGTCACTTGGAATTTGGAATGGAAAGAATAGATTTAGACAACTGGCAGAATTGTTTGGAACTATGCCCTGAATCAAGAGACCCTGTTGACTTATATAAGGACAAGCTAAAGGAGCTACGTAAAAGAGAGAACCAACATATCTTTACCATGAAGATGACAAATCAGGCATTCAAATTTGTTTTTTCAAAACTGAAATGTGTTCTCATATAGTCGTGTGATACTTTCTCTAATCAGTATTCATATTTATAGTCAAAATAAGTATAACTTCACTTTAATATAGCTTAGCCACCTTGAAAGCTCACTGTTCTTAAAGCTAGATTTTTTTGTAAGTGAATTTTTAAGCCCTAGATTGCATCTTAAGTACTGAGTTATTTTAATTTTGCCTTTTTTTAATGTTTAAAAGCCAGCTTCTTGTCTAATTTGATTCAATGGATAAAATGTACAGGATGAAACTCACACTTAAAATGCATTTCAATGAGAATTAAATTGTTTAAAATGAAACTTTTTTCCTTTAAATTTTAAATAAACAAATAAGATGCAAAGCAAAATAACAACAAAAAACTCTTAAGTCAACTCCCTTGGGGATAAGGGATAACCTTAGGGATAAGGTCATACCTTTTGATATTAACTCTAAACTCATGCCTTGTATTCGTGTTTTACAAATTACATTTATAATTTATCTCAAAGATAACAAGGAAGCATACTTTGATAATACAAGAAGAATCTCTCAGACTTTAGCCTGCCTTGAGAATATGTTTTAAAAGCCATTAGAAGCTTCATAGCGTTTATGGGATTTGTTCTTATATAGAGTACATTTTTTTTTTTTAACATATATTTTGGGCAGAATTCTCAAGTCTCCAAATAAACAGTTTAAATCTTGGCTTTTAGGCCAAAAAGTCTTTGGGTTGGGAATAACTCACCCTCAGAAGACTACTTGCTTTATAACCCCTCCCCTGGAACGCTGCGACCCTGTCTTCCCACAAACCTTATTTGCTTCACTGTGGAAGAGTGGCACAGGGCACCCACCACCCAGACTTCCCAAGCTCTTCTCTTGGTCTCTGCTATAGCTACAATAGCAACTTTATTCTCCTACAACCGAGAGAAGAGAGACAGACCCTCTCATATTGTTTTATATTGTTTTATACTCAGAAAAGGAAAGAGAAGCAAAACTAAAGGCAGGTAGCCCGGCGCCTAGGAACCAGACGTGAAACCAAGGAACCAGACCTGAAACCAGGCCTGGGCCTGCCTGACCTAAGCCTGGTAGTTAAAATTCCACCCCTGACCTAGCAACTGATGTTATCTATAGATTATAGAAAGACATTGTAAAACTTCCCGGTCTGTTCTGTTTCACTCTAACCACCAGTGCATGCAGCCCCTGTCACACGTACCCCCTGCTTGCTCAATCGATCACGACCCTCTCACGTGGACCCCTCTTAGAGTTGTGAGCCCTTAAAAGGGACAGGAATTGCTCACTCGGGGAGCTCGGCTCTTGAGACAGGAGTCTTGCCGATGCCTCTGGCCAAATAAACCCCTTTCTTCTTTATCTCGGTGTCTGAGGAGTTTTGTCTGCGGCTTGTCTTGCTACATTTCTTGGTTCCCTGACCAGGAAGCGAGGTGATTAACAGACGGTTGAGGCAGCTCCTTAGGTGGCTTTAGCCTGCCCTGTGGAACATCCCTGCGGGGGACTCCAACCAGCCGGAGCGACGCGGATCCTGAGAGCGCTCCCGGGTAGGCATTTGCCCAGGTGGGACGCCTCGCCAGAGCCGTGTGTGGCAGGCCCCCGTGGAGGATCAACGCAGTGGCTGAACACCGGGAAGGAACTGGCACTTGGAGTCCAGACATCTAAAACTTGGTAAGACTAGTCTTTGGAACTTGCCCACTCCATTTGAGTGGAAGCGTGGCCTGATCACCCACGGCATGCCTTTATCGGCACTTTGGTTTTGGTTTTGACTTGGTTTGAATTGCTTGACGGAACTGGTCTTGGGAACTTGCCCACTCCATTTGAGTGGAAGCGTGGCCTGATCACCCACAGCGTGCCTTTATCAGCACTTTGGTGTTGGTTTTGGTTTTGACTTGGTTTGAATTGCTTCACAGGACTGGTCTTGGGAACTTGCCTACTCCATTTGAGTAGGAACTTGCCTACTCCATTTGAGTGGAAGCATGGCCTGATCACCCACGGTGTGGCAGTACTGGCACTTTGGTTTTTGTTTTTGACTTGACTTGGATTGCTTGATACTTGGATTGCCTGGATTGCTTAGTTTTGGTTTTGACCTGGCTTGGATTTCTGGATACTCTAATTTTGGTTTTGATTCTGGTTTGGTGTAAACTGCAAAAGTGTGTGTGTGCGCTTTTTACCTGTTCTTTGTTTTGTGGTGTGCGTGTGGTGTGAGCATGGTGTTTTGTCTCAAAGAAGCATGGGTCAGGCACAAATAAGCCCACCCTACTAGGAACTATGTTGAAAAATTTCAAGAAAGGATTTAAGGAAGACTATGGAGTACTATGACACCAGGAGAACTTAAAACTTTGTGTGAAATAGACTGGCCAGCATTAGAGGTGGCTTGGCCATCAGAAGGAAGCCTAGACAGGTCCCTTGTTTCAAAGGTATGGCACAAGGTAGCCTGTAAGCCAAGGCACCCAGACCAGTTTCCGTACAGAGACAGTTACAGCTGGTTTTAGATCCCCTTCCCCCCACAGTAGTTAAGAGAACAGCAGCATAAGCGGCTGGCAGAGGCAAGGAAAGACCAGCAGACAGAAAGAGAGAGGCAGAAAGAGAGGAAGAAACAGAGGCAAAAGGAAAGTCAGAGAGAGACAGAGAGACAGAAAGTCAAAGAGAGAAAGAAAAAGAGAAAGAGAGAAATATACAAGTAGTTAAAAAAAAACAGTATACCCTATTCCTTTAAAAGCCAAGGTAAATTAAAAACCTGTAATTAATAATTAAAGGTATTCTCAGTAACCCTGTAACACTCTAATACTACTTTGTTGTCAGTGTAAACAAGGACGTATCCCAAGAGCACTGAGGCCTTCCTATCAAAAATCCTTAACCCAGTAACCCGCGAATGGCCCAGATGCATTCAATCTGTAGCGGCAGCTGCTTTGCTAACGGGAAAAAAAAAATTATGCAAAAAATGTTGTATAATTTAAAAGTACTGAGTACTATTGAAGAAACAGTTTATGTGCAAGGTGTATAAGAAAAGTAAAATATACCTTTGGTAAAAGGATTATAAGGAGGCATAAGAATGTGGATTTTTACCTACATTAAAAGGTTAAAAAAATTATTGTTTTGAAAGTTTAAGCGAGTTTTGAGACATTAATTGTAAAGAAAATTCTGTGTGTAAACATATTAGCTAAAGTTAAAAAGGTATCATCCAGTTTTTCTGTGAACTGGACATTAAAATAAAAATGCAACAGGTTTTTCTTAAAGCACCAACCTGCTCTTTAACAAAAATTATGAAAGGTTAAAAAGAGTATATAAAATCTTGCTTATGGTCAAACATTAAAAATTAGATAAATATGTCTACAAGGTTTTATTAAAATTAAGTTTAACATCAATAACACTAATATAAAGGTAAAATTTAGCTTATCTAGTATAACAATCATACAGAAAGCATTGTTAAATGTAAAATGGTATTTGGCTTTCTTTGGTCTAAAAACTAATAAAAATAGGTGCTAAAGGAAACATTCATTTTACTAGAAGATCATAAAAGTTAAAAACTTAAAACAAACTTTGGCAATTAAGACATCATACCAAGATGCAAATGCCTGGTTGGAATGGATCAAATATTCCATCTGCACGTTAAACAAAAGCAATTGTTATGCTTGTGCACATGGCAGGCCAGAGGCCCTGATTGTCCCCCTTCCACTAAGGTGGTCCTCCAGTCGACCAGGCATGGACTGTGTGGTAGCTCTTTTCCAGGATTCTACAGCCTGGAGTAATAAGTCATGCCAAGCTCTCTCTGCTATATCCCAAAGTCTGGCACCCTGCGGGTCAGCCCCCGAGGGCTGTCCAGCCTCCGTCTCCCAACACTAAGTTCACTTCGTGTCTCTCACGACAGGGAGGAAACTTAGCATTCCTTGGAGACCTGAAGGGATGCGATGAGCTTAAGAATTTTCAAGAGCTTATCAATCAGTCAGCCCTTGTTCATCCTCACGCGGATGTGTGGTGGTATTGTGGTGGACCTTTACTGGGCACTCTGCCAAATAACTGGAGTGGCACTTATACTTTAGTCCAATTGGCTATCCCTTTCACCCTGGCATTTCATCAACCAGCAGGAGAAAAAATAAGACATTGTAAAGCGAGAGAAGCCCCTTATAGGTCTTTCAACTCTCATGTCCATTTAGACGCAATTGGAGTCCCATGAGGAATACCAGATCAATGTAAAGCTTGAAATCAAATAGTTACAGGATTTGAGTCAATATTTTGGTAGATGACAGTTAATAAAAATGTAGATTAGTAAACTACATCTATTACAACCAACAGCAGCAAGCTTTTCATGAGTTAAAAGAAAAACTCACGTCAGCCCCAGCCCTGGGGCTACCTGACCTAACAAAACCCTTTACACCCTATGTGTCAGAAAAAGAAAAACATGGCAGTTAGAGTTTTAACCCAGACTGTAAGGCCCTGGCCAAGGCCAGTGGCCTATCTCTCAAAACAACTAGACGGGGTTTCCAAAGGCTGGCCTGCATGTCTAAGGGCCCTAGCAGCAACAGCCCTGTTAGCACAAGAAGCAGATAAGCTAACTCTTAGGCAAAACCTAAACATAAAGTCCCCCCATGCTGTGGTGACTTTAATAAATACCAAAGGACATCATTAGCTAATGAATGCTAGACTAACTAGATACCAAAGCTTGCTCTGTGAAAATCCCCGCATAACAATTGAAGTTTGCAACACCCTAAACCCCGCCACCTTACTCCTGGTATCAGAGAGCCCAGTTAAACATAACTGTGTAGAGGTATTAGACTCAGTTTATTCTAGTGGGCCCAACCTCCAAGACCATCCTTAAACATCAGTAGACCGAGAGCTGTACGTGGATGGGAGCAGCTTCGCCAACCCTTGCAAAGTGACTCTGAAGAAGACGACAAGCCCTGCTTCAGTCACACCCAGAAGCTAACTGGTCCATGCACGGCCGAAACATGAGGAAACTCATCGCGGGACTCATTTTCCTTAAAATTTGGACTTGTACAGTAAGGACTTCAACTGACCTTCCTCAGACTGAGGGCTGTTCCCAGTATATACATCAAGTCACTGAAGTGGGACAAAAGGTTGCTACAGTCCTATTATTTTACAGTTATTATAAGTGTACTGGAACTCTAAAAAAACTTGTTTGTATAATGTTACTCTATACAAGGTATGTAGCCCGGGAAATGACCAACCTGATGTGTGTTATGACCCATCTGAGCCTCCCATGACCATAGTTTTTAAAATAAGAGTAAGGACTGAAGACTGGTGGAGGCTCATAAACGATACGAGTAAAGTGTTAGCCAAAACAAAACAAAACAAAAAAAGTGCCCAAACAAGTCACCTTGAAATTCGATGCCTGTGCTGTCATTAATAATAATAGGTTAAAAATAGGATGTGGTTCTCTTAATTAAGAAAGAGGCTATATGGCAGAAAATAAGTACATTTATCATAAATTAAGACTGTGTAAAAATAAATGTGGATACTGGTCTTGTGTCATTTAGGCTACTTGGATAAAAAAAAAAATCCTGTCCACCTTCAGCAAGGGAAAAGTGGCCCTTCCTGTACCAGTGGTCAGTGTAACCCCTTAGAACTAGTAATAACCAACCCCCTTAATCCTTGCTAGAAAAAAGGGGAACGTGTAACCCTAAAAATTGATGGAGCTGGACTGGATCTTCAAGTAAATATCGTGGTTTGAGGAAAAGTTTATAAACGCTCTCCTGAGCCAGTATTTCAAACCTTCTATGATGAACTGAATGTGTCAGTACCAGAAATTCCAGGAAAAACAGGAAATTTGTTTTTGCAATTAGCCGAGCATGTAGCCCAGTCTCTCAGTGTCACTTCGTGTTATGAATCAGCACAAGTGTACTATGTGAATCATTATCAATCTATTGCACAGGAAGACATAAGTAGCAAAAATAAGAGTGAGAACTCCCACTATAAAAAGTGAGAGTCTCAAAGGGGGGAAATGAGAGAAGAGAGACAGACCCTCTCATATTGTTTTATATTGTTTTATACTCAGAAAAGGAAAGAGAAGCAAAACTAAAGGCAGGTAGCCCGGCGCCTAGCAACCAGACGTGAAACCAAGGAACCAGACCTGAAACCAGGCCTGGGCCTGCCTGACCTAAGCCTGGTAGTTAAAATTCCACCCCTGACCTAGCAACTGATGTTATCTATAGATTATTGGAAGACATTGTAAAACTTCCCAGTCTGTTCTGTTTCACTCTAACCACCGGTGCATGAAGCCCCTGTCATGTACCCCCTACTTGCTCAATTGATCATGACCCTCTCACGTGGACCCCCCCCTTAGAGTTATGAGCCTTTAAAAGGGACAGGAATTGCTCTTTCAGGGAGCTTGGCTCTTGAGACAGGAGTCTTGCCGATGCCCCCAGCCAAATAAACCCCTTCCGTCTTTAACTCGGTGTCTGAGGAGTTTTGTCTGCGGCTCGTCCTGCTACACAATTTTCTCTGCGATTATTTTCCTTCTAACCCTTTCTTAAAGTGATGGGCTCTAAAAAATCATGATTCAGCTGCTATTGCAATTTTACCTAGCCAGTGAATTTATTTATTTTGAGATGCTTTTTGATATTATTGTCATTGTCAAATGACATTATGACATTTCAAAAGACATTGGCTGTCAGCCAGTGGGATCTAGTCTCAACTCATCTTTGGTGCTCACCGGTCATAAAGCTGTAGTCACATGTGTTTATTTCCCCCAGCACTCTTCCCTCATTTCCTTCCTTTCCTTCCTGAAATTTCCTCTTCCAGTGGTGCAAAAGCTGGTGAGTAAGTACTGACAAAACCAATGCCTCTTCCAATGTCTCTATTCATTTCCTTCCTGTCCATCCCTATAAGCTTAACTGTACATCCATGGTTATTTTCAACTTTGAGTTAACATCGTAGAATCAAACACTTAAGATATTCAGGTAATTCTGAATACCATATGCTATGGTTTGAATGTGTCTCCCAAAATTCGTTTGTTGGAAACTTAATCCCCAATGCAGCAGTACTGGGATGTGGGGCTTAATGGTAAAGCCCTTACGAATGGATTAATGCCGCTATTAAAAGGGTTTGTGGAAGTGGGTTCTTCCTCTCCTGCTCTTTTGCCATGTGAGGACATAGCATTCCTCCCTTCCAGAGGACACAGGCTTCAAGGTGCCATCTTGGAAACAGAGATACCAGGCCCCTAACCTGCTCTCTGTTCTTTTTTTTTTTTTTTTTTTTAGATGGAGTCTCAGTCTGTCGCCCAGGCTGGAGTGCAGTGGTGTGATCTCTGCTCACTGCAACCTCTGCCGCCCGGGTTCAAGCAATTCTCCTGCCTCAGCCTCCCGAGTAGCTGGGATTACAGGCGTCTGCCACCGTGCCCAGCTAATTTTTGTATTTTTAGTAGAGACGGGGTTTCACCATCTTGGCCAGGCTGGTCTTGAACTCCTAATGTCGTGATCCACCTGCCTCAGCCTCCCAAAGTTCTGGGTTTACAGGCGTGAGCCACCGTACCTGGCCTAAATCGCTGTTCTTTATAAATTACTTAGTCTCAAGAATTCTGTTATAGCAGCACAAAATGGACTAAAACATCATGGTTCCTGCTTTTTTGGCTCACTAAGTGTTCGTGGCTTTTCTCTTTCAAAATTTTATTGCTAAAATAAATAAAGATGTCACTACTTTACAATAATTCATCACATTCCATTTTTTGGTAAGAAATAGTAAAAGTTGGATTTTTATGCCCTTGAAAAAGAACTCTATCCTTGACGCAATCTGAAACTAAGTATTTAACAACTTGAAAAATTAGATCACAACTCTCTGACCAAACACCAGAAAGTTTTATACTGAAATTCAGATACTCTTTGCTTGTTTATTGGCAGGGAAAAAGCCAAAATATCAAGAAAGCCAGCACAAATATGAGTAGTAATATCCCCTTAGCTAACATAGATTTACACCACCCATCTACCTTCTATCATGTCATCCTTTTTATTTCTTTCATTTTATGTATGAGTCTTTGAAATGTTTGTGTTTTTAAAAACCTTTTATTTTTTTATTTCCTTCATTAAAATGTAAGCTCTCTAAGGGCAGGCCTTTGTGCTCATATTTACCACCAATTTGCTGCTGCCTAGAGCAGCTCCTGGCACACAGAATGACCTCAAAAAATACCAGTGGAATGAAAGAGTAATGAAAGAAATGACTCTTCTGGTTTTACTCCAAAAGAAGTAGTTCTAATTTTTTTTAATGCTTAAAGAAAGCCAAATGGATATACATATAGGATTTCCAGTGTCATAAAAGTAACAAAATTAGCTTACTCTTCCAAACTCTTATTAATATTTTTTAATAATAAAAAATTATAGAATGCTTCATGAATTTGTCATCCTTGCATTGGGGCCATGCTAATCTTTGTATCATTCCAGTTTTAGTCTATGTGCTGCTGAAACAAGCACCAAACTCTTAAAATTAGCTTAGGTTCAGAGTGAAGAGCTGAAGTTGCAGACCAGACCCAAGCTGTTTTGGGACTATGAAGGACATTAAGGGCTCTGTTTATTTGAGCAAAATCTATGGGTGAGGCTTACCTGCTTTCTGCCAATTTTCCTTGTACAACAGCTGATGTCAGAGGGTGGTTGGATAAGGAGCTTGGAGCTGTTGGTAAGGAAGTTCTTATCACTTTCTTGCAGGCTCCTTTTACCTCTAGTCTTCTATGACTCAAGGGTCATTCAGTGCCAAATGAAATTCTGCCTCTGTGGTAACTGCTAGAGAGTCCAGTGATGATCTGATTTCTAGTAACAACTATTGGCCATATCCCCAGGAGGAGATAGGAATTGTGTCTATTAGGAAATAATTTTCCATGGATCTATCACCTTTTTGTACCTCTTGTGAGCTGGAGCACTGAATGATTTTATTCCAGACTATTTCCCAGGATGTTTGTATAGCAAACAGTCTTGGGAGATAGAGGTAGTATCTCGCGCCAGGGGAGAAGGCAGGTTTGTTTGTTGTTCATTATATTAAAGACAATGTCTTCCTCCAGGGCAAAAGTTGGGCAGGCTAACTTGTAGTCCATTATAAAAGATTCAGATTCCCTAAGCTTGGAGTTGCTTAGTTATGATGCAAATCTCCTGAGTGTGCAAACATGGACCTAGGATGCTCCATAGGACTTCGAGAACAAGGGGAACCAACAGAACATGAAACACATACCATTTGAGTAAAAACAGCCTTTATCTTTGATTCAGGTGTCTTCTGCCAGCATTCATGAAACGAAACTGGCAAATAGCAAAAATCTGAAACATTTCACTGTTCTTGATAGTTTCACATGCTCCATCCATGCCAGGGTCCCTTATTTCCTGCAAAATAAAAAAATTCTGACAAAGAGTGCATATGGGACAGGGTGACCTTCACTGGGAAGCAGAAGTGAAGCCCGAAGTTCATGGTGGGAGATCAGTGGTAATGAACAGAGGTATGTCATAGTGTAGGAAACAGATGAAATTGCCAATGTGAAGATAAGTCATTAGTGTTAAGAATAAAAATGCTAGTTCATTTCACATTCACATACTGTTTGTTCACATAAGATGCTCCATAAATGTTATTGAATAAATGGATTTATATCCTTCTTGCTTGCAAAAATGGTATGAAGAGGTTTCCAGTAAAAAACACAGATAATGAATTTATTCAAAGAAGAGTGGGAAGAGGCGATTCAGGACAAGAAGGGAAGAAGGACCCCAACCCCCCATCCCCTACCACCCTGTCCTTCCATAAGAGTGAGAATTTTGTCAGGCATTTTAAAAAGTTCACCTCACTAATCCTCAAAGGACCCTTAAGATTGCTCTCAGATAAGGAAACTGCATAGAAGATAGGAAGAGCATCTGTGAGTATAAGATATGTACAGTATCTGGCTCCGATCTGCCTTTGCAAGGAAATGGCAGAGCCAGGATTTGAACTCAGGTTATCTGGCTTCAAAGTACTACATGTTTTTTGTTTGTTTGTCTGTTTGTTTTTTGTTATGTTTTGTTTTATATGACTGAGTTTTTTTACTCTATCACCCAGGCTGGAGTGCAGTGGCGCAATCTCGGTTCACTGCAACCTCCGCCTCCTAGGTTCAAGTGATTCTCTTGCCTCAGCCTCCCGAGTAGCTGGGATTACAGGCACCCGCCACCATGACCAGCTAATTTTTCTATTTTTAGTAGAGATGAGGTTTCACTACGTTGGCCAGGCTGGTCTCGAACTCCTGACCTCAGGCGATCCGCCTGCCTCGGCCTCCCACAGTGCTGGGATTACAGGCGTGAGCCACTGCGCCCGACCTCTACATGTTTGTTTTGTTTTTTTTGTTTTTTTTTTACAGGACACCACATCGACAGTGTCAGCCCAAAACTAGACCAAGAACACTTGGGCACACTGAGCTTAGGGCTTAGCCCAAAGTTTTCTGAAAGCATGCCAGAGGGAAAGCTGGATGAAATGCTTTGGTAAAGAAGAAAGCACATCAGCTCATCACTGATCTGACAATAGAAAGGACTGATCAGGAAGCGAGGAAAAGGAGAATAGTGGCAGAACATAGAAAAGAGAAAAAAAAAGACTGAAATTTTTAATGGAGCGCAAAATCAGACTTTTTTTTACTTTTTTGAACTTCTTTAGAGACTACAATAATAATTCTTATGTGATAAGTCCAATAAGCTATGATGATGTTTTATTAAATGTACCATCATACTAGCAGCTTTTGCGGAATTTGCATCAGAAGAAAAGTATAAGATATTACCACCATGACTTGGCAAAAGCGGTATACTATATTAATGTTAGCCACTTAGTTGCTGTCATTGTTTCTCAGCACAGTACCCATTGCCTAGTTTCCCTGGGAGTTCTTGAAAGCTCTATTGAAAAGTTATATTTAAAGTGTAAGTTAGTGTGTGCTGTGAATGGAGAGAAAATTGTTTTTCTTTTTGTAAAAAATACACTTTCCTTGGGACTATATACTAAGTTAGCTCAGTTATTTGACAGAACCAGTATTTTATTTTACAAAGAGAAAAACATAGATCTAGAAATTTCCAGAAGCAGATCACTGGTTGAAAGGGCGGGGCGGGGGGGCGTGTGATTGAATGTGATTTGAAGGCAGTTTTAATTTTATGACACTTTACAGTGTGTGTGTGTGTGTGTGTGTGTGTGTGTGTGTGTGTATGTGTTTTAATGATAACCTAATTTTATTGTCCCAGACTTAAAGATCTGTGCCACCTGGAGAAACTACAGTTCATCCATTAGCATGTAAATCTGTTAAGAGTATTTTTGCTTGAATTTCTCCGAGAAGGCTCCCGGCTTTGTTCTGTACAGACACACAGTCCCGACGCTGTTCTTAATATCCTGTTTTCATTTGTCAGCGCTGTTGTCCTTTTCATTGCCATGTTCCCATCATTCCTCTTCTTTCATGTGGTGCTTTACAATAACATTCAGAACAAAAGAGTCACTCCTCTTTCTGTTGCCTTTAAAAAAAAAAAAAAAAAAGACTTCTTCCCCTGACTGCAGAGCTTCAGTGATCAGGGGAAATGTTTAAAGCATGTTATTCATAATAGTTAACCAGGAGTTGTGAATAAGGGTTCGTTTTCCTTACTTTTTAAGATCACGAGGTAGCTTCAGGGTATTGTGAGCAAAAGGTTTTTGTGTGTGGCTGACTTTGAAGTTGAGGGAAAAAGCGATTTTCTTTGAGAAAAGGAGGCATCATATTTGAGAGAATTTCCAATCTGCTCACACAATGGGAATCAGTTACTCTATAACATCGTCATTACCTCCATGAGTCACGAGACTAGTATTTGTTCTTGTCTTTGAACTTAAGCTTTCCAGTGTTCAGAGAACAATTGTGAAATGTTGCATTGGCCATCATCAATAACTATTTTGCTCCTGGTTGGTAATAATTGGGAAGGGGAGGGTGTGTACTTTCTCTGCCTTCTAGGAGAGTATTATATAAATAAAGTAAGAAAAAGTTTCCCCAAGCAGCAAGCTTTTCTCCAGGGCACAATCTATTATACTTGCTGCAAAAATCCCACTTGACTGGTCTTTCAGAGAATAGATCACTTGCGTCATTTTGCTCATTTCCAGGTGACCTTTTGCAGATATGAGCAGGCAGTTGTTTTTAAATAAACATTATCTACAGGTTTCTGTTTCTGCACTGAGGAAGGAATGTTTCTGTAATGCAGAAGGGATGCTATGACTGAGGGGTTTGTGAAGAGTGAATTCTAACCAGTCTCAAATAATTCTGAAAAGGTGCTTTTGTATATGTATATGTGTACTTATGTATACATGCACATTGTATATAACTACAAAAACTAATTCCATTATGGACATATATAGGACTTTATACAGACATAGTTATATGAATATATATAGAAATACCTATCAAACTATAAATACATTTGAGAAAGCATTCAGGGACAGCAGTGTTAAATGCTTTTCATCTGTGACTGGTTTCACAGAAATTAGTGACTTCCATTTCTGCTACCACCACGCTGTTGGTCTGTTCACCAGGAGGGTTGATTTAGACTTCTGCCAGGAGACTAGGTGTGGCCATCTCTCACCCTCTTCCTCTCTGTCCAGTCTGCTATCATTTGCCTTCAGAACCAAATTCTTGCATGATACCCAGTACAGCATAGACCTGGAAAACATCAGTCATTTTCAATATAATGTAAAATAGGTTCTGTGTGCCTTTAAAACTAAATGCTTTATTTCTTAAACTGTAAAAGACATGAAATGTCTGAGACATTCAGATAGTGGGAAATTTCATCTGCAAGTTGTTAGATTATGCCCTTTAGAAGATTATAATTTTTTTTGTTGTTTATCATTTTCTCTTGGGGGGTGGAGTAAATATTTCTTTCCTGATGTTTCAACTTCAGATGTTCAGGCTAATTTTCCACTACAGTGCCAAAATAGGGAAAAGTTAGGCCTGTAGAATTTTGACAATTTAAATGTTGTTTTAACAAAAGCCATGTCTTGATGAAAAGTTCTTTAGAATTCTACTTGATGATCTATGTGTGTCTCTTCCGAGGACAATGAGAACTTCTTAAGGAAGTCATCTATATGTGAAATTGAGTAATCCTTTTATTCATTGTTAAAAGACAAATGAAGTTATAATTTGGAGAGACATAAGCCAAAAAAATCTATGTTTGCATTTTTATGTCCTAACATGTGAAGCATGCTTTGATTTACTGTGAAGTGTTGCAATGGCAATAAAGTAGATGTTGAGACGTGCAGACTGGGCAGCCTGAGGAAGCAGTTCTTGCCTCTGCTTCCCCTTTATCATGAATGTTCCTTAAACACCTTTGGTGGAGTCCAAATGTCTGGATTATGAATTGAATTGTGCAAGATTCTTTTTTTAAACACTTTCCTGATGATTTACTTTACTTGCAGTTTCTTGTCTTGCATGGTGATAAGCAATATCCTTCAAAGAACTGCAGCGCAGGACTTTTTTTTTTTTTTTTTCTTTTAGGAAGACTACTTCCGCTTCCTCCTTTAGTCAATCAAATTTTAAAAGATTACTTCTTTCCATTCTCAGTTCACCCTTTCTTTGCCATTCTGGAGACTGAAATTTTGGACACCCGTCACAGATTTGCTATTATATATATACCGTGTATGTAATATTAAATATATATATATATACACACACATGATGTTTTTATATATGTGTGTACATAATGTATGCATACGTGTGTATGTGAAACCTGTGTGTATATACATATATTTTAAATTGTTTATCAGGATGATAGATTGGTATTTAGGTCACTATTTTTGGAAGAAATAAATGACTGTTCTTTGTGTCTGTACTGGAGATTGTTCTTCCTGATATAACTTTGAAGAAAACTTCTTCCAGACATTATACATTAATTCAGAAGATAAAGGCACAAAATAATGTGTATATTATTTTTTTAAATGAACAAGCCAGCATGCAGAGCATAATGTGATCATGTGCTCAGTAGGACACTGAAAGGCCCCAAAGGCAAATGAGTCTAGTGCCTGTTCCCAGCCCCAGGAGCTGGGCAGGACGGCTCCTGTTGGTGGCATTGAAAGCTAGCCTTCAGCCTTCTGCCACAGGACAGTGTCTCATTCGGCCAAGCTGCTGCTGGTCCCTGTAAGGAATGAGAGTACAGATCCCGTTGCTAAGTCCTCATTTGTTTGGACCAGGCAGTGGGTGTTGAGCTGACCTGAGCTACCTTTCCATTTGGGTTCAGTTGAACATTGAGTAGGCCAGAGGATAGGGAAGTTGTGGCGGGGGCCGTGGAAAAGGCAGTTGATTCTTCAACTCGGGCAACCCTGGCGGAGTGGATGAGGTGGAGCTGGCCTTCCTGGAATTGTTGGACTGATTTTCCTGTTGTGTTTCACTGTTGACGCACTCACAGACACACAGGACCGCTCCAGCACTGCCTGCCACCCACCGTCTGGTCTCGGTGGCCTGTCTATCATTTCGTGGGTCCCCATCCTCTGCCTACGGCGATGTTTCTTCAAAAAGAACTAGTGTGCAGTCCATTGGTGGGTATTCAAGGTGATCTCTTTGTCAGAATCTAGAGAGGTGCTCAAAGAACTATTAAGGACCAATGTACTAGTTCCTGTTTTTAACCTGTTTATCAGTCTTTCAATTGAACAAATTGGATTTCTGAAACTGCTGAGGGGTTTTCTGCACTATTAGGACAGAACAGGATAGGGTAGTTGTTCCTCCAGGAATCTGGGTTGTTCTTTTGCATTGCCATTTGTCTTTGTGCTTGTCTGCTTGTATAAATGAACCTCGAGAAGGAGTGTTTAAGTATTCTGTTAAGTAAATTTGGAAAACTAGGTTTCAATTAAAATAACCAGACAGTGTGACCCAGCTTCCATTTCCCCTTAATTTTGATCATTAAAGCCTTCATATCCCCACAGACATCTGCCATGCTTCGAAGTGATTCTTCTCAGGAATGTTCATTCATTATTAATCAGGTTGCATGGTCAGGCGAGTATGTGATTATTTTAAAGAATGTCCTAGAGATCCAGTTACTAAGAATGAGCATGTTATAGGCAGATGTGAAAGTACAGAAAAGATTTGGTTAACAGTTTAATTTGATTTGCATGAATTCCACCAGGTGGGTGTTTGGCGAAATTGAAAGTCTTCCCTGGTTCTCACTTCAGATATGAGGTAAAATAATAATAATAATAATAATTTCAGCACTTCTTAAAGAAGAAATGTCAAGTTATTCAAAATATCTATTGTATTAATTATTTTAAAACTTGAGGCTAGCATCTCAGTGCTCATCTGCTTGTCACTTTTTTTTTTCAAACAGTCCCTCTGGTCCCCTACAATTTGCTTGGCAGAAATTCTTAGTTGTCTGTTACTGGTTGAGCAAATGAATTTGAGTGCGCTGACATTTGGAGGCTAAATGCAGTGATAATTCAGAGTAACATTCTTTACCTATAAAATGTTACTGGATCACCTTTTTTCACCTGTTCTTACTTGATGTATTATTTATACTGTTGTTTTTAAGAACCACTTTGCGTTTGTACTGAAACAGCCTACATTATGCTATCAATTTCCAGTCTTTCAGAATGCAGTTAAATCCAACTGGATCCCCTTCTCCCCTTTTTCCATCAGTTCATGGCCCTGTTTTACTGTGCCTTTACTAACCCACCTGCTTCTCAAATTGGCCAGAGTACTAATCAGTAAAGTAACATTTGGGTAGTGTCTTTATTCGGTGGTCTTTATCACTCAAAGTCAAATACTAAACGGCATAATTGAATATGCAGATGCTGAGTGCTTGTATTATGTTATTCAAAATACCCTATGATGAATTCATCTTGGATGTAGCAGCCAGTTTTTATTGAGTTTGTGTTAGACAAGTTTTTGAGTTGAGAAATTATGCTTATTTAAGATGAGAGCAAGTCCCTTCTGAGTTGGGTCCCCATTGCAATCTGCCTCCCAAACTCAGGTTGATTTCCAGTGTTTCACACTTCAGTAGTTTTGAGTCCTCTGAAAGTCGATATTTCTGCTTGTCCAAGATAGAAACATCACTCTGCAGTCTTTAAAAAATATTTCACCTATAGTTCTATAATAAAGATAATCTCATAGCAAAAATCCAAACAGCAATAGTCAACTAAATCTAATTACCCAGGTGAATAGGGGTTAAGAGGAGTGGACAATCAAGTAAATTGACTTGATTTCGTTTCTGAAATTTAGGACTCTCAAATAATTCATTTGTACATTTTCAATGCTATTTGTTGTTTGAAATACTTATAGGAGCTTCCTGTACTGAAACCATTTTCGTGTGGCTAGCTGTAACATCGTGCAATTTTAACAGTGTGTTTGTCATCCCAGTTATGTTTTGGTAAATTTAACAATAAACTTAGTCTCTATAGTCCAGAGGATATTTGGAAAAGAACTAGAGGAAGTGCCCTGGGAATCATCTGGGCAGTGGCTGACAGCCACGTGGTATTAACGATTAATCACAGGCCACCCAGTGTTGGCATACAAGTTTATTCCTTGGTCTAATGACTCACTAATTTCCCTGGTAGTGAAGGCTTTAGAGTTGTACAAAGTGAGGGGCTGGAAGTAAAATTATTGATAGAATTGATAGAATTGCATGTTCTTTTTCTTATACTCCAAATTAGAAAAATAATTGTATTTCATGGAGTATGCAGACATAACCTAGAATACTTGTAGGAAAGCATTGAGAGGTGGGTTTACCTTATCATTAAAAATGTCAATGCCTCCATTAAGGGAAATTTGGGATAAAAATTATGGATGATGTGCTGATGATGGGCGATCTCCTTATTCTAATGGATGCTGTAACAAGTTAGCACAAACCTGATGGTGTTAAACAATGCAAATTCATTATCTTACATCTCTAGAGTCAGAAGTCTGACACAGGTCTCACTGGGCTAAGAGTAAGGTATCTTTAGGGCTGTATTCCTTTTGGGGGCCCTTGGGGAGAATTCATTTCCTTGCCTTTTCCAGCTTCTAGCCTGCATTCCTTGGCTTGTGGCCCCTTCCTCCATCTTCAAGGCCAGGCATGGCTGGTCGAGTCTTTGTCATATCTCATCATTCTGACTCTGACTCTTCTTCCTGCCACTTCCACGTTTAAAGAGCCTTGTGATTCCTTTGGGTCCACCTAGATGATCCATGCTGCTCTCCCCATCTCAAGGTCAGCTACTTAGCAATCTTAATTATATCAGCAACAGTCAGTCCCCTTTGCTCTATAACCTAAAATATTCACAAGCTCTGAGGAGGAGGCTGTGGATATCTTTGGGGACCATAATTGTGCCTCCCCCAAAGAGGGAGGAGTAGAAACTGTGGTTCCTGCTGTCTGGTGACCAGGAGAACAGAAGCCCTGTGAGGAGACACCAGGAGCCCTGTAGAGAAGACAAAGACAGGCTCATGAGGGAAGAGGATAAATCCCACATGATGTGCATTCCAAGTCTGAGGCACTTGCAGTACATGAAGCAAAGAACTGTCAGTGCTAAACTGGGTTCCAGAAAGGGGTTCTCGACCATCTTGGGATACAAGCCTAGCAGTCATTCTCAGAGAGGCAGTACATGAAACAAACAAAAAACTGGATGGCCCTGTCAAAGGAACCATAGACCATCAGAAAACACGTAGGCTTTGATTAGCAAGAGGTAGAATTCAGCAGTGGTTAGACAGAGGAAAACTAGAAAAGTACAGTTTCAGTGACATACAGTGATGTGGTTTGTTTGTCCCCACCAAAACTCATGTTGAAATGTAATCCCCAATGTGGTGGCATTGGGAGGAGGGGCCTAGTGGGAGATGTCTGGGTCATGGGGATGGATCCTTCACAAATCGCTTGATGCCCTTCTTGAGGTAGTCAGTTCTTGCTCTCATGGAGACTAGATTGGTTCTCACAGGAGTGGATTAGTTCCCATGAGAATGGAGTTGTTATAAAGCAAAGTTCCTTCTCTTGAGCAGATGCCAGTACCATGCTTCTTGTACTTCCCAGCCTGTGGAGCCACGAGCTAAATAAACCTCTTTTGTTTATAAATCGCCCAGCCTCAGGTATTCTGTTATAGCAACACAAAATGGACTAAGATACATATTATGAGAGAGGAAAGGAAAGGAAGAAGAGGGAGGTGTGAAAACATTTACATCATTATTTTCCAGCAAAACATCTACTTATTAATTTTCCATTTTAAAGAAGTACTTTCCTCATAAGTCTTGAATCTATAAGAAAGTTTTTTCAAAAGATGTATCCAATGCCTCCCACAATGTGGGGCTTCACTGTAATCTGTCACTGAAGACTCTCCTGCCTAGGGGAGTGATTAGAGTGAGTGCTAGAGGGACTGTAGGGAACATCTGTGGACACTCACCCATGGATACGCAGACAGCTAATAAGTAGCAGAACTGCAGGATGTCTTAGATTATCCCGTCACCTGTCCAGCTCTCTCCCCTTTCATTCATTATTCTGTGCTGTGTTCTAGATGTTTAAACCATGGACAGGCAGAGGTGTGAGCTGTGATTTGTTGCCATTCCCAGTTTGTTGCAAGGGACTCTCAAGATTATCTAGATCCTCTTCTCAATGAGGACCAATCTGCCCATTCACAAAAATGTTAAGCTATAGGATTTCCTGACAACAATATGCATGTGTGATTTCCTTTTATTGAAGTAGAAACGAAGAAGTTTTTTTTTTTTTTTTTTGAGGCATGGAAATTACATTATGACAGTTAAGAAAAGGCAAAAGCTGCTGTTTTATGATATTGGGGTTTTTGTTGTTGTTGTTGTTGTTTGTTTGTTTTGAGACAGAGTCTTGCTCTGTTGCCCAGGCTGGAGTGCAGTGGCATGAGTTCAGCTCACTGCAACCTCTGCCTCCTGGGTTCAAGTGATTCTCCTGCCTCAGCCTCCCGAGTAGATGGAATCACAGGCGCACGCCACCACACCCAGCTAATTTTTTGTATTTTTAGTAGAGACGGGGTTTCACCACGTTGGCCAGGCTGGTCTCGAACTCCTGACCTCAAGCGATTCACCCACCTTGGCCTCCCAAAGTGCTGGGATTACAGGTGTGGGCCACCATGCCCGGCCTGATATTGTTATTAATGATATAAATAACAATGTAAGCTATATATATATGTGTGTGTGTGTGTGTGTGTGTGTGTATTAGATACATATATAGAGAGAGAGAGAGAGAGAAAGGGAGAGAGAAAGAGAGAGAGAGAGAGAGTCAAAAGAAAGATAACATTTTGCATAAAATTCCCACCCATGTACCACTATCTGCTTGGTGAATCCCTGTTCATCTTTTAAAACCCACTTCATACTTTACCTCCTTCAGGAAGCTTCTCCCTGTCTCCTCTCCCCCTATATAGAGTTGATTATTCCCTGTCTGTCTTTGGCATGCATCTTTTTTTATGTTGCATTACACCTTGTTCATTTTTTTTTCTCGATATGGGCTCACTCTGTTGCCCAGGCTGTAGTGCATTGGCATGATCACGGTTTATTGCAGCCTCAGCTTCCCAAGTATCTGTGACCACAGGCATGTGCCACCACTCCTGGCTAATTTTTTTATTTTTATTTTTTGGTAGAGATAGGGTCTCACTATGTTGCCCAGGCTGGTCTCAAACTCCTGGGATCAAGTGATCATCCCACTTTAGCCTCCCAAAGTGCTGGGATTACAGGCATGAGCCACCACACCTGGCCTTGTTCATATTTTCTGTATCTTGGAATGAACCATAAGATCATGGAGACAGGGGCCAGCTGTTACCAGTACTTGTCTCAGGACCAAGTACATAGATGAACTTAAGTATTTGGTGAAAGAATGAATGGCAAAAAAAAAAAAAAAAAGGAATGAATGGCATTTTAATTTCTCCAAAAAGATATTTTAAAGAAAGCTAGAAAATAAACCATACTAAGTTTCTTTTAGAAGAAGGAATGGAATGAGTACAAATAAGATACTGTAGAGTCATTTAACAAAAATGCTATCTATGCCATTGTAAAATCTGGGTAAAAGTGGAAAAAGTGGGATGCACTATAGATATCAAACCAAAACCCCTTCCTTTTTGGTAGCATACAGGCAAAAGATTTAGAAAATTGGCTGAAATTCACCTACCACATCTGAGTATTGTGTCTTCACCTAATACAATTAACCATTTACAGTGCAGACACTTGCATAAAGCACTATGCCAGGTGCTATGGCAGTAAAAGAAAATATCTAGTTTTGAGCAGCTACAATTAAATCGTTCTTACATGAGTTGCCCCTAAGCATTCGAGTCACATAATTTCCATTGATGTCAGATTGAAAGCCCATTGCATATCATTTCCCATTAGCACTGGAAACTTGTAAGTGCTTGTTCAAGTCTTGCTCCACCATCCTTGCTGCTGTTGCCCACACAGCATTTTATTCATACCTCTCTGAGAATGATTTTCATTTATGTTCTGGTTATCTGTATATGCCTCTATCTTCTAATACATGGCTCAACAAAATAAGATGTGCAGGCCAATGCTGGCCTGTGACCTGTTTTTCTAAATATGGTTATGTTGGAACACAGCCATACTCATTCCTTTATGTATTGTGTCTGATTGCTTTTGCACTACAGTGGTAGATTGAGTAGTTGCAAACAGGGCCCCTTTGGCCCACAAAGCCAAAAATGTCTACTATTTTACCCTTTATAGAAAAAGTTTGTTGACCTCTGTTCAAATATATTGAGAGATCCTTAAAGTCAAGGGCTGTGTTTGATTCTTTTTGGTTTTAGCTGAAAAGTCAGTACATTTAATGGAATCAATGAATGTTTGAGTCATTTTGTGTGCTGGGTGCTGTTCTAGGTGTTGGTGGTACGTTCTTCAAAGAGCAAAGCAAAATCTCTGCTTTCACAGAGCTTATATTCTAGTGTTGAGGACAGTGGGGACAGAAGGAGCAATAAACAAACTAAAAGAATATGTCAGTGATAAATATTATAAAGAAAAATAAACCGAGATGGGGGAAGAATTACCACGATGGGTAGGTGGTATAGTGGTAGAAGGGGAATTGGTTTTATGTGGGTTCAGAGAGAAAGTGACACTGGAGCAGAGAGTCATGTGGATTCTGAAGACCTTGCAGGGGCGAGCAGGGGATTGATGTGCTTGGCATGTTTGAGGAGTCAGAACGAGGCCATGTGCTCAGAGCAGAGAAAGGAGTGGGTAGCGTGGGAGGAAGTGAGCTCACTGTCTGAGTCTGTGTTTTCTGGGGCTGGTTTATTCTGGTGAATTTCTCTCTGGGTGAAATGGGAAGCCCTTACAGGGCAGAGCAAAAGGAGATGCATGTTCTGTCATGTTTTAACAACAGGCTCTCTTGCTTCTGAGTGGAGGATAGACTATAGGGGGAAGGGCAGGAGTGAACAGAAGCCAAGAGACCATTTAGAAAGGTCTTATGATAGTCCACATAAGAGATGATGCTGGCTTGACCCATGATAATAGAGATGAGGTGATGTGAACCCCAGATTCTGGCTTCTTCATCTAACTCAGTGCCTGGCACACAGTAAACATCTGTTGAAGGAATGAATAAAATGTCAGTATTTCCACTGAGGTCTCCCCAGTGGAATCCTTTCTAGAAATTCTCATCACACCTCTCTGGGATGGAATCCTGGCACCTGCATTAAAAATATAGTCATCATAGCTCTCCAGACATAATTTGATGCTCATCCTTCTATTGAGATTCATTGGGAGGCATTCTTGTTTTATCTGAGAACAGAGCAGACCAAAAGGGCTACATTTTTCCTTTAATTTATATGCTTCTGATGAGAAGGTAAAAGAACTTTGATTTAAAGATAATTCTACATTTTTTCTATGATTAACCAAAATAATTATTAATAGGTAAAAACCTTTCCATTTCTTCTGAGCCATCTGTAGGAAGAGGTGACAGACCAAGTGGGGATGATATGTTTCTTACAACAGCAACCCTAGGGTTTCCATTGCAGGTTGTAGAAAGATGTACAAGCTTTAATATTTCAAGTCACAGTTGCTCTTTTATTCTTTCCTATATAATAAATGCTAGTGAATGGTTGAAGATTTTTTAAGATACCAGGCTTTTATGAAGCCAGTAGCTGTTTAATTTTTAACAGGCTCAGGACATACTTTATACTTTTAATGATCAGTTACCATTCAGTTGGTAGCAAGATGAGCATTAATTTCACCAAAGCACCATATTGGTATTTCTGAGGGATGCTATTTCAGAAGGGGTCAGGGTATTCTAGAAACCGTGAATTTTGTAAATAAGCGGAGGTGTGAATACAAACGATTGATTGTCAGAATCACTAAACATAGCTTTGGATGTGAAGCCTTCCCATAAATCCGGCTGAGAACGCTCTCCCCACCACCCCCGTGGGTGATTTGAACCTCCCGACCACTGGGTGAACTGCACTGTTCTCCCACAGCCTGCAATGGGCTGCATGTAATATTCCCATCACTGGTCTGCAGACCTCTGCTAATGGTCTTGAAAGGGAGAAGGTTCAAAGTGGCTTGGTTCCCAGGCCTGCTAATGAGCATGAGGCCTCTTCACCCTTAATGAACCGGGGTTTGTGTGGAATTCTTTCTACTACTCTTTTTGATGGGAAGGCAGATGAGAGTTCACAAAAGCACTCAGGTCTTTATGGCAAGGGGAGCAGGCAGCTGGGCCACCCTCGGGTGGCCTGGAGGAGAGCAACATAGCTAGCAGAGGTCGTACCCAGGCCAACATAGCTCTGAGTGTGAGGCTGGACCTCCTGCCAGCCTGGCCTGTTGCTGGCAACAGTGACAAGCCCGTGATGGGAGTTTTTTGGCCAAAAGGGTCCCTCAGCAGTTTTGTAAGCCTCCTTAAATTGCTTTCTCAACTGTAATCATTATCATTGTCATAACATAACTTATCACATGAATATGATGACCACTGAAATCCTTGTTCTAATTAACTAAATCATTGCTCTAAATATTAGTCATTGGTACTCAAACTTACTGCAGCCACTGAAAAAGCCCCCAGATATTTTTCTCCGCTTCGTTCTGCCTACCCACGTCCCACTGCTGGATTAAACAATAGAATTATTCAGAAACATAATGAACACATGCCAAAAATATTGCCTCTATCACAATCATCTTTGTGAAAGTCAATGTTTTTTCTCAGGAATATATTTTGGAAAATGACATCCCACACTTAAACACGATCATCTCTGCTGAAATCCCCACATTTGATTTCATGTACATTTCATGCCCATTTCTATAGTTACTGCCTTCCTATTGTTCTGAAACCTGGTTTGGTATTGCAGAGTAAAAGTCCTTAAATCTCGTATACATTAATACGTAAGTTTATAAATTCAAATTTATAAAAGACTCTAGTTTATTGATGAATATTTCTACATTTTAATTTTCTGTGCGAGGTTAAACCTGACTCTGACACAATAAGATTATTCTGATTAAATACAAATTATGGAAATTACAGTTTCAATTACATTCTAGTTTTGAATGAGGCCTTTTAAAAAACAAAATTGAAAAAAAAATTGCACATTTTCAGTTACTGAACTTTGAGAAAATGTTAACTGGTATATGATGGCTCAGGATGCTTTTTCCTCCTTTTTTCCCCAGTGAATAGAAAGAGAATTATTTGGAATGTACACACACTTACCCTTTCATGACCTGTGTTTGGAATTATTCTGAGATGCATTCAAAGCTGACACCCCCGTATAGTTGACCTCCCTGTGCCTAATCAAATCTTACATTCTTGTTTCCAGATAGCTGATCAGCTTCCTTGGGTTTTGCTGATGACACAAGAGAGCTTTGCCTGAAGATGGAAACACTGGAGTCAGAACTGACCTGCCCTATTTGTCTGGAGCTCTTTGAGGACCCTCTTCTACTGCCCTGCGCACACAGCCTCTGCTTCAACTGCGCCCACCGCATCCTAGTATCACACTGTGCCACCAACGAGTCCGTGGAGTCCATCACCGCCTTCCAGTGCCCCACCTGCCGGCATGTCATCACCCTCAGCCAGCGAGGTCTAGACGGGCTCAAGCGCAACGTCACCCTACAGAACATCATCGACAGGTTCCAGAAAGCATCAGTGAGCGGGCCCAACTCTCCCAGCGAGACCCGTCGGGAGCGGGCCTTTGACGCCAACACCATGACCTCCGCCGAGAAGGTCCTCTGCCAGTTTTGTGACCAGGATCCTGCCCAGGACGCTGTGAAGACCTGTGTCACTTGTGAAGTATCCTACTGTGACGAGTGCCTGAAAGCCACTCACCCGAATAAGAAGCCCTTTACAGGCCATCGTCTGATTGAGCCAATTCCGGACTCTCACATCCGGGGGCTGATGTGCTTGGAGCATGAGGATGAGAAGGTGAATATGTACTGTGTGACCGATGACCAGTTAATCTGTGCCTTGTGTAAACTGGTTGGGCGGCACCGCGATCATCAGGTGGCAGCTTTGAGTGAGCGCTATGACAAATTGAAGGTTAGTCCGATCCGCCTTAAGCCAACCCCTTTCTGCCAGAAAATGTCATGGAAATAAAAAGTGTATTCACTGCTAGCTACATGGCAGGTGAAGGTTTTCTCCTCACCTTTGTTATCTGATTAGTTTTAGCATGTTTTTGGCAGCCTATAAATGTTACACAATAAGGGTATCTTGTAAAAGTTGACTGCTGCTTGTAATTTTAGCGTTGTCAAGGTGAGGGCAAATTCTAAAAATCTGGATCATTTTCAATCTGTGCAGTTTTTCTGGATCATTTTCAATCCTTACAGTTCTTCCAAAGAGAGTGCTGCCTCTCTCTGAGAGAGAGGGAGAGAGAGAGATCGAGAGAGAGAGAGAGAGAGAGGGAGAGAGAGAGAGAGGGAGAGAGAGAGAGAAGGAGAGAGAGAGAGAGAGGGAGAGAGAGAGAGAAAGAATGACAGATAAAATCTGGCTTTGGGCATTTGGGGAACATTTACTTTTCTCACTCATCTGGGAAAACTAATTCACTCTCATTGTACCTGTATCTAGTTACTGCACAAACAAAAGAATAGAGGGAAGAATGTCTGTAGCAAATGTGGGATTTTAGAGGACACGTGACCTTTTATTCCTTGTGTAAACGATATCCAGCTTATTGGTGAAATTCAGTGCTCTGACAATCTCAGGTTTCACGAAAGAATTCCTTTTCGTGTAGGCTCTTTATTCAGTAAGGTTACAGTCAAGACTATTTGAACTTCATTTTTTACATGAAATTATTAACCTAACTCCAGCTTGGGGGATAATGATTAATATGACTATATGTGAAATAAAAGGATCACTTTCTAGGCAGGGCGTGGTGGCTCATGCCTGTAATCCCAGCACTTTGGGAGGCCGAGGAGAGTGAATCACTTGAGGTCAGCAGTTCAAAACCATCCTGGCCAACATGGTGGAACCCCATCTCTACTAAAAATAAAAAAATTAGCCGGGTGTGGTGGTGGGTGCCTGTAATCCCAGCTACTCGGGAGGCTGAGGCAGGAGAATCACTTGACCCTGGGGGGTGGATGTTGCAGTGACCCAAGATCGCGCCACTGCGCTCCAGCCTGGGTGAAAGAGCGAGACTCTCTCTCAAAAAAAAAAAAAAAAAAAAAAAAAAAAAATCACTCTCTAAGTATGGATAGAAAGCACCAGGGAAGAAATAATAAGCCAAGTCTCCAGATGTTTGTTCAATTTCAGGCAACGGTGGGTCTAATTATTGAAAACTCAGCTGAGAGAGTTTGAGTGAGATACTATGTTCATCAGCTAATTTTAGATCACAAGACACCAATTAAAAGAAAGGAAGTATAAATTAAAAGCTCTAAGTAAATATATATTGAAGTCCTTCCTCTCAGGAAAAACACATACCATGTTGTTGAGCAAACAAAATGAATCACATGATCAAAAGAGTGTTATCACTTAGAAAACAGTGTCACCTTTAACAAATGGTTTCTATCACCTCTCCTTAGCGCTAATGGGTGGTTGTGTTTACTGGGACCACATAGTTTATTCTGTGACAGTGGGATTAACGGACCACATCTGGGATTTGGCTTTGCTATTTCTTGACATGTTGAGGGAAGCCGACATGCTGAAGTCAATTCCTGCTTCTCAATGTCACTTGGGCAACAAAAGCATCACCTGGGCAGCATGTTTCACTTCAAGTATCCAAAGAATTACTGGTGCAAATCCATCTTTAAACCATGTAGAGGAAGTCAAGCACAAGGACTCAGGTGACACAGACAACAGAAGACAGCCGCTGACAGGATTTCCAGAACAGTGCATGGCAGCACAGGAGAAAAGTACCACCAAAGTTAATCATAGCAAAGGCAATGCGTGTATGAGCTGTGCCTCTAGAGCAAATTCTGAAGAAATTGAGAAGGCTATTAATTTTTACAAACCAAGGTAATCTTTTTTTTTTTTTTTTTTTTTTTACCCCTTTTTTGGTTGGTGGTGGAGCTGAAGGGAGAATATTTAGGATAACTGAACAGAGATGTTTGATTTTTGTTTTCCAAAATGTAAACATGCCAGATCTTTGTTTGTTTATTAAAAATGTTCCTTTGATTGGATTTGCACTACCTTTTAATGATTGTTTGTTAAAACACCACAATCATAATGATGTTCAATATTTAACAACTCCCAGGCTTGATATTTATTTAAATCTTGTGGTCAGGTTCTGCTCAAGTACTCATGGCCTGTCACAGCAGAGTTATTAAATATTTACATAACATCTCCAAATTTATGAAGAATTCCTGTCATGCTCTAGCCCTCTTTGTGATAAAAACGAAACTCTTCAGTTACGAGCCCTGCACACTTTAATTGAGCCAGTGGCCTATCGGTTGTTGTACTGTCACATGGAGGGCCTGACAATTAATGATGTGGTTTCTTTTTATTTCCTAGTTACAGAAATATAAGCATATAAACAGCATCCAATGCACCGAAACACATTTACAGCCGTTCAATAAGATGTACTTATGAGCATTTGAACAAATAACTTATCGACATAGCATGTTTGTTTTAAAACATGCCACTTACGTTAGAATTTTAAAAATAATAATTATGACATTTGGATGTCTGATATTTCAGTTATCACATACTTATGAACATATGTACATCCTTGTTTTATTTAAAACCTAAGCACAATATAAATGTTGATTTTTTGAAGGAAGTAATAGCATACCAAGAGGACCAAAACCAAGGAAGTATATTTCTATAATTACTACTTTGGTCTGAAATGTGCTCTGAACATGCATTTTTCTGTAGCTCTAGGATCTCATATAGATGTGGATTTGTGATGACGTGGGAACACAGATAAAGCATGGAGGAATTTGAGGATGCTTTCACTGATAAGACAATAGATTTGCTTTATTAATTTGCATATGTAAGGACCCTGGTGTCTTTGGAAACATTTTTGTCCTTCTGTTAGTAAAAGTTCATTACCTGAAGAAGGGAATTCTGCAATTATTATGAAGAATAATTTCTTGCAATAATACTAAACTTTGGGGGACATATTTTACTCATTAGATCTCAGTATAAGAGATGTTTGTTTATACAAAAAATCAGAATATCATTTTGTACATTACAATCTTTTTCTAAGTGTAAAAGAAAAAGAGATAAAAATTCTAACATGTTGAACTCGTACAAATAAAATCATCCACATCATGTAAAATAGCATCATGTCAGTAATCTAACGCTTTCGGAGACTATGCATTGAGAGGCACTCATGAAATATTGAAGCAAAGAGAAAATTAAGGTAGCATTTCCTGAACTCTACTAAGATAAAAAGAGAAAAGTTTTCCTGCCAAGTGCAAAGGTCTCTAAGTGGAGCGTATCCATAATGTGGATATTTCTTTACATCATTTTAATTGAATTTTAAGAAGCCTCTCAGTCCTTCAAACTTGGAGGAAAAATTTGATTTGTGAACCACATAACATATAAGAGAATTTAATATAATTAATGCATTCCAGAGTTTTCAAGGAATTAAAATGCAGTAGTCCTCTTTTTCTGTTCCAACATACAAGGTTGGAGCTCTTGTTTCTTTTCTCTAATTATACCTATAAAAATATACAAATTGAAAAAAACTGACCTTTCCTTGCCTTTCAGTTTCAGCATAGCCCCTTCAAATTAGCTGAAGCTGAAGTTCCAAACTATTGTTTTGCTATTCTTATTCTAAAGGCTGGCTGAGGAAGTTTGTTTGTATAATGCATGTTTCAACGGATCATCCCATTGTAATTTTTTAATAGTTTGATATAAAAGTTCAAATTAAAGCTCAGCATTTCTATGTAGCACTTTTTATCTGGAAGTGAAGACATGAGATTTCATTCTTGGGTTTAATTTATAGATTGTAAGGTTCTATGTTTGAAAAATCTTTCCCAGTTTGCAACTAGGAAAGTTGTAAGTGTATACTGAGCTAGACTTTTTTTTATTATAATTTCTATAACTTGTTTCTTCTTTGAAAACCAGTAGCAGGCATAGTGCAGGTTCTAGTGCTATGGTGTGTGATGCACACACATATTTGCATATACATATACATACATGCATTTATTTATTTATTTAATATTATAATCTTCCTGAATCTAAGTTGGAGACAAATTCAAGTGACCAGTATTTTCATTAGGGATATTTCATTCTGCAGGCAAGAGATGACAACAAACATAGCAATAATAACTATATTCCCATCACTCAAAATATTTTACCTATTCCTTGAATGTTTGGTAGATGGATACAAGTCAACTTTGGACTTGGTATATTTTTTGTGGGAAGAGTCTTATCTTGAAGGGGTTTTTTTTTGAAGTTACAAATATGTGTATTTTTTAAAATGTGTCTTTCTGTTTATTGGTTTCTAGTTTAAATCCCTTAAGATCAGGGCTCAAGACAATTGCATATGGTCTCACTTATGGATGCAGTATCCTTTAAGAAATATTAGAATAAGTTTATTGTATCTTCAAAATTTCCATAAGCTCATTAATGTTTTCAGTCTGTGTAATCAATTAATGACTAGGAGAGGTGCACTTAGGCCCTCCACTCAGAGAGTGAAATTTTCTTTCTTTTTTTTTTTTTTTTTTACTTTAAGTTCTGGGATACATGTGCAGATTTATTACATAAGTATACATGTGCCATGATGGTTTGCTGCACCTATCAACCCATCATCTAGGTTTTACACCCCACATGCATTAGGTATTTGTCCTAATGCTCTCCCCCCCTCGCCCCACAACCCTGACAGGCCCCAGTGTGTGATGTTCCCCTCCCTGTGTCCATGTGTTCTCATTGTTCAACTTCCACTTATGAGAGAGATCATGCGGTGTTTGGTTTTCTGTTTCTGTGTTACTTTGCTGAGAATGATGGGTTCCAGCTTCGTCCGTGTCCTTGCAAAGGACATGAATTCATTCTTTTTCAGGCCTGCATAGTATTACATGGTGTATATGTGCCACATTTTCTTTATCCAGTCTATCATTGATGGGCATTTGGGTTGGTTCCAAGTCTTTGCTATTGTAAATAGTGCTGCAATAAACATATGTGTGCATGTGTCTTTATAGCAGAATGCTCTATAATCCTTTGGGTATCTACCGGGTAATGGGATTGCTGGATCAAATGGTATTTCTGGTTCTAGATTTTTGAGGAATTGCCACACTGTCTTCCACAATGGTTGAACTAATTTACAACCACCAACAGTGTAAAAACATTCCTGTTTCTCCACAGCCTCGCCAGCATCTGTTGTTTCCTGACTTTTTAATAATCGCCATTCTAACTGGCTTGAGATGGTATCTCATTGTGGTTTTGATTTGCATTTCCCTAATGACCAGTGATGATGAGCTTTTTTTTTTCATATGTTTGTTGGCTGCATAAATGTCTTCTTTTGAGAAGTGTCTGTTCATATCCTTTGCCCACTTTTTGATGTGGTTGTTTGATTTTTTCTTGTAAATTTGTTTAAGTTCTTTGTAGATTCTGGATATTAGCCCTTTGTCAGATGGGTAGATTGTAAAATTTTTCTCCCATTCTGTAGGTTGTCTGTTCACTCTGATGGTAGTTTCTTTTGCTGTGCAGAAGCTCTTTAGTTTAATTAGATCCCATTTGTCAATTTTGGCTTTTGTTGCCATTGCTTTTGGTGTTTTAGTCATGAGATCCTTGCCCATGCCTATGTCCTGAATGGTATTGCCTAGGTTTTCTTCCAGGGTTTTTATGGTTTGGGGTTTTACATTTAAGTCTTTAATCCATCGTGAGTTAATTTTTGTATAAGATGTAATGAAGGGGTTCAGTTTCTGTTTTCTGCATATGGCTAGCCAGTTTTCCCAGCACCATTTATTAAATAGGGAATCCTTTCTCCATTGCTTGTTTTTGTCAGGTTTGTCAAAGATCAGATGGTTGTAGATGTGTGGTGTTATTTCCAAGGTCTCTGTTCTGTTCCATTGGTCTATATATCTGTTTTGGTACCAGTACCCTGCTGTTTTTGGTTACTGTAGCCTTGTATAGTTTGAAGTTAGGTAGTGTGATGCCTCCAGCTTTGTTCGTTTTGCTTAGGATTGTCTTGGCTATATGGGCTCTTTTTTGGTTCCACGTTAAATTTAAAGTAGCTTTTCTAATTCTGTGAAGAAAGTCAATGGTAGCTTGATGGGGATAGCATTGAATCTATAAATTACTTTGGGCAGTATGGCCATTTTCTCGATATTGATTCTTCTATCCATGAGCATGGATTTTTTTTCCATTTGTTTGTGTCCTCTCTTATTTCCTTGAGCAGTTGTTTGTAGTTCTCCTTGAAGAGGTCCTTCACGTCCCTTGTAAGTTGTATTCCTAGGTATTTTATTCTCTTTGTAGCAATTGTGAATGGGAGTTCACTCATGATTTGGCTCTCTGCTTGTCGATTATTGGTATATAGGAATGCTCATGATTTTTGTACATTGATTTTGTATCCTGAGACTTTGCTGAAGTTGCTTATCAGCTTAAGGAGCTTTGGGGCCAAGATGATGGGGTTTTCTAAATATACAATCATGTCATATGCAAATAGGAACTATTTGACTTCCTCTCTCCTATTCGAATACCCATCATTTCTTTCTCTTGCCTGATTGCCCTGGCCAGAATTTCCAATACTGTGTTGAATAGGAGTGGTGAGAGAGGGCATCCTTGTCTTGTGCCAGTTTTCAAAGGGAATGCTTCTAGCTTTTTTTTGCCGAGAGTGAAATTTTCAAGTCCTCTTCATAGTTCTGTCATTTTGCTTGCTTTAGGCCTTTTGAACCTATGTTATTAAGAACGATATGGCTGGGCATGGGGGCTCACACCTGTAATCCCAGCACTTTGGGAGGCCAAAAAGGAGCATTGCTTGAGCTTGGTCGTTTGAGACCAGCTTGGACAACATAGCAAGACCCTGTCTCTACTAAAAATAAAAATAAAAATTCAACTGGGCATGGTGGCATGTACCTGTGGTTCCAGTTACTCTGGAGGCTGAGGTGAGAGGATCATTGAGCCTGGGAGATCAGGGCTGCAGTGAGCAGTGATTACACCACTACGCTCCAACCTGGGTGACAGAGCAAGACCCTGTCTCAAAAGAAAAAAAAAAACCCACAATGAAAGTTAATATAGGTTTTTTGAGAGGTCATAAAAAATTAATATGTGTTTAATTAATTAAGGTAATATGAACAGTAACAGTCCCTGCCTTCATGGAGCTTATAGTCTAGTAGGGCATTCCAACAGCTACTAAATACTTTCTCTGTTGATGGTGGCAGGAAGCACATTGTGCCCAAAGCAAAGGTACTGACCCCAGTCCTGAGAGATGGAGAAAGGCTTCCCAGAAAAGGGATCACTGCACCTACCATTTCCAAGCCTTGTATTAGAAAACAATATTGAATTTACTAGATGTCTGTAAAATCCCTGTTATCAGTTAATCCTTTTTAACTTTTTACCACGTATGATGTTCTTTGTGTAACCCTATATAGTTTTTCAAACTTGTTCACAGTAATTCCCAGTTGATTTTAATCTAAAATACAGACAGACTATATGATGTTTCACCATGTGGTATGTGAATAACTCAGACACATGACTTCTAAAATGTTGTAATTTTATGGAGTTTCACCAGTTCCAACTGACTCCAATATGCAATTCTGTTTGTACTAATTTCATGGCAGCATTTGTTTAGTCTGCAATATAGATATGTATTTTTTTCCTTTTATTTTTAGTTGGACACTTAATAATTGCACATATTTATGAGATATAGTCTGATATTTCCAAACGTGTATACAATGTGTTGAAATGTATATTTTTTAATAGTTTCCATGTGATTAAAATAAGATTTCCAAATATTTGTAAAATATATTAAAACTATATTTTAATTTTGTTAGTTTGGTACAAGGATATTTATGATAGATGGAATAAAAGAAAGCATCTCCAGGCATATGTTCTTAATGGGAAACTCAAGGCAGCTTCCTTTTCCTCCTCCTCACCTGTCTATTTTCTGGATGAGTCCTCTCTCAACTCCTTCACCTGCAGAGAGCAATGTATTATTGCCTAGTGATTTATTATTGTTGGAATCATTCTTGGTAAGCTCAGAGAGTTCGAAAAATGCACAAACAAGTACACATGGTACCTCTTCATCATGTGGCTGTGCAAACGTAATTCTTGGGCACCTTGTTAACGTTCTTGTGCTATATTTTACTCGTCTATAAAACAGGGCTAATGTATAGTACTTACTTTCACAGAAAATTGGGAGAGCAAAATAAAGTGTTTCATGTGCCTTAGCATTGTGCCTGGCCTACAGAAAGCCTGCAACACATGTCAGAACGACTGTTAGAAACTAGGAGGCAGAATGTTTAGTGGTTAAGTGTATGGACATTGGATGTAGACTGACTGCCAAATATTTTTTAACCACTGTCTTGTATTATGTGTATGTGAGATAAGAGTATATATTGTTGCTTTAATGTGTTTTGTAGTTTTGTTTCTAAAGCACCTGCCAAAGGGCAGAGACGTGACAATTAATAAACACTTGTTGATGGACATGTGCAGAATTGATGCATTAGACGAGTGTTTTGGGATTCGGAGGAGGAAGAGATGAATCTGCTTTTGAGTAGACAATAAACCTTGCTTCAGGGTGGTGGGATTTAAGCTGCTTTGACAGATCTGTGGATTATGCATCAAAGAAGAGTGAGGTGCTCTGCAGGAGTGAGACCAGCAGAGACCTGTCGGTAGGAATAGGCAAGACAGCTTTGGAATTTTAGACAATCCTAACTAGAGCACAGGGTGCCAAATGGGGAGCCAGGAAAGAGGATGTTGGAAGAGTCACCTGGAGGGAAGGTCTTGAAAGTCTTTAAATGCAAGGTTAAGGGTTTAGGCCATTTTTACCATTTTCTATAGAGTAATAGTGAAGTGTTTTTTTTTTTTTTTTAAGAGAGAGAGGTTAATGTATATTTTCTGAAATAAATTTCATGTGAGAATATAAGAATGGATAGGGTTACTGTGTTCATGGAAGAAATAAAAGGGGGAAGAGACATTCACATTACTTTAGATTTTGTGGTCTCTCTTTTAATTGGCAGAAAGAAGTAGTATCACAGGTCAAAAACCACCACCCTGTCAACAGAAACATGTAAAATTGTGAGATTCAAGGTCCTGCCCCTTAAAACTAGGAAGAAATAGGAGATGTCGTTGCTGATTGGCTGTTAGGTACAGACACAAATGTGATTCTTTTCCTGCTTTTCTAGTGCAGTAAGACACAGTGGGGACAATGCATGGTTATTTCTTCTGGCTTTTTGATTCACAATAAGGAGAATGCTGTTCAAACCTCCGAATGCCCACTATAAACCAAAATAATGTTTTAGAGCCAGGAGCAACCTTGGAGCTCATGTCATTCCATCCTCATTCTGCAGATGAGGAAAGTAGGGCTGAGAGTAGTAAAAGAAGTTTTCCGCAATGACCTAGTGGGTTAGTGACTCTGAACTAGGACTAGAGCACAGTTCCCTGCTGTCCAGTTTTGTGTCTTTCCTGCTACTTCCTACAGCGGTTAACAGTGCCAGCCAGCACAGGCAGGATTGCCTTTTGAGTGGTTCTGAAATTTCTGAGGTCTCTTCTGAGGTTTTCAGGAGTAAACACAATGATTTTACGGTAATTTTTAAACGCCTGCTTGGCCTGGCAATAAACCAGCATCATGGGTGTAGGATGATGCCTTACCATGCTGTCTGGGAATTATTGCAGAGATGTGGCTTTGCAATGATGCCTCCAGGGCCACCAAAATAAGTTGCCTAGAAGATGCCCCCATGCTGACATTTTCTATAGCTGAGCCAGTGTAGATTTGGTCATCTTGAAGGGCCAGACTTCATGCCTGGAGCTGTGTTCATGTACATGGACCCAGACAACCTCGGGGACACTGCAAAAGAAAGCAGAGTTAGGACAGTGATGTCAATGAGGAAACAAAGGAATTGTGGTTGCAACTTAATGGGCTCACTAATTCCCTTCTTAGGATAATTGTTTTCCTGAATGTCTTAATATATAGATTATTCTTAGACTGGTAAATTTTTTGACATTGCCATAAAGTGGGCATGAGTAGTCTGAGAAACTGAATGTGGCTAAAGATTTAATTTATTTTCAGTATGTGGCATAAACATTCTGGAAAAATCTGATACAAATGCAATTGTAAAAATCCATTTAAAACTTAATCACTTTATATTCTGGACTTTTGGGTATGACACAACGTTGTTGCTTACCCATGAGGTATGGACTTTAAGCTGACAAAGGAAAACACATTTTGCATGTCGCATCAAAAAGGAAAATGCTTGTAAAGTGCCGAGCATGGTGACTGGCACATAGTAAGTGTTGGATGTACACGAGGTATTATTTTATCTGGGCATTTACTGTTACGATAAAACCTTCATTGGTGTAATCCAATGGTGGATTTCTTGACAGTATCATAAATTACTCAGTGGTTATAGGGTTGATATGTGTTTCTGGCTGACATGGGAAACTTTGAACAACTCTCAAGGGAATTATAATTGGGTGGAAACTTTGATTTGTCCTTTCTAAACCAAGCTAAGTAGTAAAATGGACTTTTAAGAAGCAGTGAGTGGTGAATTGAAAGAAATGGCTTTAAAAACAAGGCCCAATTTGAAGTCTGGGGATGCGGGTGGCAGGGGTGGAGGGGAGCGGCTCTTTCATGTTTCTGGTTAATCTGATTGGATCAGCACCACAGGTGCCATCAGAGCACCTACAGCTGTTTCCAAGAAAAGAAAAGCTGGCATTGGTTTATACTATGGCTGTCACATTTATACACATCTAGACAGATGAGGAAAAGATGGGTGACATGATACACAGTAAGCCTAGACTAGTCAGACGAGCTCAGGGGGCTAGCTTTCTTTTTCTTTTTGTAGGGTTGCCTTTGGTATGTGAGTAAATGATGAAGCAAGTTGGCCCTGGGCTGTGTGTTAGCAGCTGTCTCTCTTAGAATAGGAAGAGGGAGGAACTTCAGTATCGACTGGGGCTGGAGGAGGAGGAAAGCGCTGAAGTGAAGGAGCTGTACAAGAAGGCAGCTTCCAACTCCTCCACTGTAGGGGCCCTGGGGTGTTTTGTTCTCTGTGCTCTCTTCTGTGCCAGTTGTGCAGGGTGCCTAGAATAGCGGTATCATTGTCTGCCTCCTCCCTTATATCTCTTTTGCTATTTATTGAGGGGGAAAATCCGGAAAATATGGTTTTTATTTTTATTTACATTGGGATAGACTAGGTTCTTATTACTGAAACAATATGGAAATCATGAGCAGCTTCTATTCCTTTTGTGCCTTTATAAATATTCTTTTCCCTATCTGCTTTATCAGATCCTGCTTTTAAAAAAAAAAGAAAGAAAAAACCTTATTTGTTTACTCAGGGAATATTTTATGTAGCTACTATGAGATAAACACTGAGTAAATTCTGGGAATGCAGAAATGAAAAACAAAGATAAGTCGTTGCTTCCATGCTCTAGAGCTCATTATAACATGTAATAAGAATATATAGACAGGATATGAAAAGAGCTCCATGGAGCTCAATGAGATAATTTTTAATGTGAATAATAATAAAAAACCACTGACTTCGGTGTTGATATCTAGAAATTGCCTAATTCCAAAAGCTGAAGTAAAAATACATTTCAATAAAAAGCAACATTTACAGAGAACAGTGACATTCAGTCATTTGGAATTGCAAATTCCACTGTTCAGTCATTTGGAATTGCAAGTAAGGGCAAAATATGAAGACTCCAATCCATGAAAAAAGCCGGTTGGACGCTTTCTTATGAAAGGTCTACTGTTCGCGGGCTGGACTGCTAGCCCTTCTCACGTGCTTTCCTCAGAGGTCTCCATTTCCTTCCTGAACAGGGCTAATAGGTCAGATAAATATCCAGGCTCACAAGCAGTTTATGTCATTTCCACTCTGAAAGGATCCATCCCTAGGAAGATATTATGGGAGCAAACTTGCGGAAGTGCTATTGTGTTAACCAAGCCAGCTGGTGGGTTTGCTTTATCTGTTATGGAATTTTTACCAACTTAGGTGTTAGGATGAATATCCTGACCTGGTAGAGTGTTTATTTCCCCCTTCTTTGACCCTTGACACAGCTGTTTAGAGCTCAGTCACTCTTGGTTGACATGGTCAGATTCAAAGCCAAGAAGAGTGAAATGGGCAGGCTTTTAGACTCACACACTGAGTATGGCCTGTGTGAGTGAGTCTGAAAGATCTAGGAGACATGGGGAAGCCGTATGCACTTCACTTAAGGAGCTTGGAGGGAGATGCTATTTTTGCCTCTGGATTGCTGATTTAAGCTCTAGAGGGTCCCAGCAAACAAGGGCCTCACTTATTTATAGTGTCCAGCTTGTTAACTGGTTCCAGTAGCTCTTTCACTCTAAATACCCTGACTTGATCATTACAGATTCTATGCATGTAACAAAATATCACATGTACCCCATAAATATGTACAAATATTATGTATCAATAAAACGTTCATCTGATAACATATTAGGCAAGGCCATAGGGCTGCTTCCATACCTCTAGAAAACTGCCTCGTAGGTCAGGGCTGAGTGGTAGTACAGGAAGGTGGAGTAATCTGTCAAGATGCTGCTTTAAGTTGTTTTGAGATGTGGTTCAAGGGTGTTTGTTGATCAAACACCAAGAGCTACCTATTACCAAGAATAATAACTAGCATTTGTAAATCTCCAGATTGACAGTTTGCAAAGCACTTTCAAGTATTATTTGATCCTTGGAACAACCACGTATCTCCTGCAAAAATATGGGAATGATAATACCTGCTCATTAGGGATCTTGGGAGGATTAAATGAGATAATATAGGTCCAAGTGTCTAGCCTAGCATTTAGTGGGTGGGAGCAGCTGGGTAAATAGGAACCATCTTTAACAATGCAGAACATGAGGCCATGGAAAATTCAAAAGCATAACTGTAGTCAGATGACTACGTTTTGGAGCTCAGACCCAGGGACCCCATTTTGCCCTTGACTAATCGTCACCTATGATTAAAGCAGAAACAACTATGGTCCAAACATACCACCCTTAAAAAATTAGCGAGAAAGAAAGAGAGAGAGTTTCAGTATGGAGAGAGCAAGTATTTTTGCCTTCACTTTTGACACACAGGCTCCCTGGACTGAGCAAAGAAGTTCCCTTTGAAGTGGTGACTATGATTGAGGATGAGCTAGTTTCCACTCTAATATAAATAAAGAAGTCAAAATACAAAGTTGAAATATGGAAATCCATATGGAATCATTTTATTTACTTACAGCAATATTGAATTATCCAATACTCAATAGTTTCTCTGTACCTAAGTGTTAACATAAATGAATGAATCTCTGATGATCCCTAAAATCATTTCATCACTTGAAATGTGATTATTTACTTACCCTGGCTAAAAATGTAAATTTATAGTCTTGGTCTATGAGTTCAACATTTCAAATTTCTTAAGATACCAAAACAAGTTAATATTCATATTTAGTTATTCATGCCAAAGCGTGGATACATATAAAAATGATCACCATGTGTTAGTCAATAATAAAATTTTTTGATCTGTTATCCATTCCTCTTTCTAGGATCGCTAATCAGTCAGAATTGTAGATTTAAATTGGTTTCTAAAACAAAGATATCTCAAACATGGTTGTGCACAAAGCCACTCAGGGTTCATACATATATATATGTGTGTGTGTATACATATATATATATATTTTTTTTTTATTTCTTTTTTTTTTTTAGATAGAGTCTCGCTGCATAGCCCAGGCTGGAGTCCAGTGGCGTGATCTCGGCTCACTGCAACCTCCATCTCCCGCATTCAAGCAATTCTCCTGCCTCAGGCTCCCGAGTAGCTGGGATTACAGGCATGCGCCACCACGCCCGGCTAATTTTTGTATTTTTAGTAGAGACAGGGTTTCGCCAGGTTGGCCAGGCTGATCTCGAACTCCTGACCTCAGGTGATCTGCCCGCCTAGGCCTCCAAAAGTACTGGGATTACATGATGAGCCACCATTTATAAGATTCAGCAGATCTGAGACAGGTTTAGAGTCTGATTTCAACTTGTGTCCTGGCGTTGCCATTTTAGAATTGTGCGAACTTAAGGGAAAAAAAACAAAACTAACTTTTCAAGCCTCAATTCCTCATCAGTAAAACAGAGGTAATAATTCAGTAATAACTCCATAATGCTTGTCCCCTAGGAAGCCCTGGACAAAGGATAGTGGTTTCTCTTTCCATCACTATTGTTATTCCTTGAATGCCTCTATCTTTACCCCGTTATTCTAAATTTTAAGCCTTTTCTGTAGTTATATGGACAACGCAGTTGGCCCTCCATATTTGTGGGTTCTGCATCTGAGGATTCAACCAATCGTAAATCAAAAATATTTGAAAAAAAACAATTAAAAAAAGATAAAAACACAAATAAAAAAGTATAACGACTATTTATTAATTGTATTATTAATTATTAATAATTACTGTATTATTATAAGTAACCTAGAGATGATTTAAAGTATTGCAGGATATGGGTAGGTTACATGCAAATATTATACCATTTTATATCAGAGAGTTGAGCATCCATGGATTTTTGGTATCTG
The DNA here is from genome assembly GCF_028858775.2 of Pan troglodytes. Taxonomy (NCBI): domain Eukaryota; kingdom Metazoa; phylum Chordata; class Mammalia; order Primates; family Hominidae; genus Pan; species Pan troglodytes. The sequence continues at coordinate 11,143,364 of NC_072421.2, read as the reverse complement.
TGGGAGGGTCTTGAAACCAATCCCCTGTAGATATTGAGGAATGACTGTATATGTTCTTATACAAAGTCAAACAATACAGTTTATGTAAGTGAATCCTCAATCCTTCCAGCTCTTCCTCTACCAACTCTTGATTATTCTTAAAGGATCAACTCAAATCTCATGGAGGACTACTCTAATTTAACTTTTAATAAAATTATCTGATCTCCGACATTCCCTATTTTTTTTTTACCACTCCTTCATAATTGCATGCTGTTTGTGTATTATTTCATATTCTTTGGGCCGGATTCACAAAGGATAGGATAAAGTAATACCATGTATAGTGGCTTACGTTTGTAATCCCAGAACTTTGGGAGGCTGAGGCAGGAGAATCACTTGAGCCCAGGAGTTCAACACCAGCCTGGGCAACATAGTGAAACCTTGTCTCTACAAAAAAATAAAAATAAAAAAAAATTCCAGGCATGATGGCACACGCCTATGGTCCCAGCTACTCTGGAAACTGAAGCAGGAGGATTGCTTGAGCCCAGAGTTGGAGGCTACAGTGAGCCGTGATCACACCACTACACTCCAGCCTGGATGACAGAGAAAGACCCTGTCTCTAAAACATTAAAAATTAAAAAATAAACCTACTTTGGGCATAAGTCTTCCCTCCCCAATAGTGTTTCAATTTCTCAAGCCCAGTGGCTGTATTTTGTGTTCTTTTATATCTGATTACTCATTTTTCAACAATAAGAGCATTCTGAAAAGCTACAAGGTATTTTATCAGTAGTAAATAGTTGTTGAAACCAGTTGAAAAAGGCTGTAATGATTTAATTAGATTACAGTCTGTATTGTGTAGGTAGAAGTTGCCCATCAGATTAAAAAAAAAGGAAAATCCTAGCTCACCAGCCATTCTTTCAAATTTTAAATACATAGTCAAGCAAAATAATGCCTTTCAGGTCTCTGCACTCCTTTCTGAATCTACAAGTTTCTTCTCAATGATTTCTTTCAAGAAAGTCTTATAAAGAGACCATTTGAATTTTTAAAACTTTAATTCAGGCAGCAGTGATCAAATATTTGTGATTCACAAAGGATAGGATAAAATAATACCATGTACATATACAATCGGCCCTCCATATCTGTGGATTTCACATCTGTGTATTCTACCACCGAGGACTGAAAATATTCAAAAACAATAAATGGTTACATTTGTTTGTACTGAACATGTATAGACTTTTTAAAAATCTCTAAACAATACAATGTAACAACTATTTACTAAGCTTTTACATTGTATTAGGTATTATAATTAATCTAGAGATAAAGTATATGGGAGGATATACATAGGTTATATGCAAATACTATGCCATTTTATATAAGGGACCTGAGCATCTGTGGATTTTGGTATTCATAGGGGTCCTGGAACGAATCCCCTACAGGTACCTCGGGACGACTGTATATATTTTGTGTGTGTGTATTTTCTTCCCTATTGCCTCAGAATAGAGTTTAATTCCACTTTGAGACAGGATGGTAAGGTATCATGAGGACCATAGGGTAAACTTAGCAATATACAATTGCTTAGTTTTCGAAACTTGGGAGAGGAAGGGGCTGCCACTGGCGCACAATGGGTCAAGGCCAGGGATGCTGCTAAACATCCTGAATGCACAGAACAGCCCCCCAGACAGATAGTCATCCAGCCCCAAATGTCATTGGTGCCAAAGCGGAGATACCCTGAGTCGAAGCAAAGCATCTTTGTTAATGACATAAGAGAAATGCTCAGTTTTACTCTTACAGACATTTACTTGTTTGTGTGACCCCTAAACCAAATCTATTTTGAGATGTAGAGAGCTGAGACATTGCAGAGCTCCCCTCCCGCCATCTGCAGATGCCCTGAGTGGCAGCCTGGCAGCCTGGCAGCCTGGAAGCAGCCCCAGAGTTCTTTGCACAGCGGGCTTCTCTCACCCATGCCCCCAGCCCAACTCTGAGCAGTCTGGGCCCGCACATGCCAGCCTTCAGGCTGTTTCAACAGTATTTAAACCTCCAAAGGCTTATGAAATATTCTTTAATCCCTTCCCAAAACATGATTTAGGTGTATTTGATATTATCTGCTATCCCCTAGATTTCCTAGTGTTTGCAGCTTATTTTCAGGACTACCTTCCAGGTGTAGCCGTCTGTGTCAGAGACAGGAGAGCCTGAGGCTTTCCTCCAAGTGGGGAGTCTGCAGAGAACAGGCTGGCAGCTGAGACTTTCGCCCAAATGGCGTATATTTGATGTATAATAGTTTTAATTGTGATATTATTAAAAGTGAATTATTTCCATAGATCAAAAGTTAACTCATTAAATCTGTTAGTCTATTTTAAGTTGGTCTTCCAAAGGAACCATTTATATTTATATAGCATTGCGTCTTTATCCTTGCAAAACTGTGGATTCTAAACTCCTCAAGTCAGAGACTTGGAATAGCATAAATCAGATGTGAGTCTTCATTGCTGAGGCTGAATTTATTCAGTCATAATTTCCAAGCATTTGTTCCTGCTGGAAGGTACTACTTATTTCACAAGAAGTTCATGTCATGAAAGCGCTGAGCTCGAAGGGCCATCACGCATATCTATATCTAGTCCAGTGGTTCTCAACCTGGCTGCACAGGGATTACCTTGGGCAGGAGCCCAGCCCAATGGGACAAGATCTTCTGGGGTGCAGCTCAGGCATTGGGGTTTCCCCAAAACTACCCCAAGTGATTCTAATGTGCAAACTTGGTGGAAAAAAGTTTATTCTTTTCCAGTTCCTCAGTTACAATGAGTAAACTGAGGGTCAGATTAATTCATAAAGGCAGAAGTCAGCAAACACCGTAAAGGACTAGCTACTAAATCTTTCTGGCATTGCAGGCCATATGGTTTCTGTGGGAACTGCTCAAAAGCAGCCATAGGCAATTCAGAAACAAATGGATGTGGCAGGCTGCCAATGAAGCTCTATAAAAATAGGTGACTGGCCGGATTTGGCCCATGGGCCATAGTTTGCCAACCCCTGGTTTAGATCTCACAGTTGGTTAGTAGAAACCCATATGCTAGGCCACAGATAGACTAACCTTCAACAAGTGATCTTCCTTCTACTAGATGCAGTTTTCCTGTTTGAAGCAGTGTCTATAACATACCCAACTTCTGTAGAGGTTAAATAATAATTATCTTTATGTAAGTTAAGGCAAATATCTTAGCATAGGTACTCATAGTCTAGAGCGCAGAAATTTTCATTATCTGTGTCTTTATGAGAGGTCTGCATTTTGATGGTATTTACCAAATTTAAAGTAATAATCACAGTATATGTGTTTTACTAAAGTAATAACCCAGACAATAATATTCCTATCCAAGAAATTTTTTCAGCTAGAAAGTCAGAAAATGAGACAGCGTGATCAGACCACCAAAGCAAGCAAGAAAAAAAAATCAGCTAAGAAAAATGGAGATCTGATTTTCTTTTCACCCAGTAAAGGAATCAGTTGAAAATCTCTTAATTCTTCCTTACTGTGCTGATGACTCATGGGGAGATACTTTATCTCAGATTTCTTTTGAATACATCTGAGTAAATTTGAATATGAATTATATCTAATAGCTAGAGATGCTTCCTACGAGTCCTTGGGAAACAGCATGGACTAAGGCTGAAGAAGTGGAAAGAAAGCCATCACAATTAATGTGGAGAGTTATGTGTTTGGTACTTATGACACTTTGGGTATTTTTCACTGTTTGTATAGCCTTTCTTCCAAAGTACACTCATAAAAATAGGGTTCCTGAAACGTTAAAAAGCCACTGGATCTGGTCATTTTCCTTGGAGATTAATTTATCTCTATTTGGCAATTACTTCGTATCTATGTTTTTCAGAGAAAGTCACTCTACCTCTTCCCTTTTTTATCTAAATAACACATTCAATAAAAGTGCTTCCTGTCCTGAAAAAACAAAACTGTCTTATTTACGATTATAAAATGGTGTTCAATCAATGATTTCCCTGAGGGGATAAACACTAGAGATGGAAAAACAAAATCAATTTGTTTTTCACAAATTGACATCCCTCTGTATGATGCCATCATTGAACTGGAGTTATTGAAAGGGGCCTTATAGAGAGGGCACCATAGAGGGAAATCATAGAGAATAACATCATAGAGAGGGGTATCATAGAGATAATAACTGCATGGAGAGGAGCCTCATGGAGAGGGAGCTTTGAGAGGGGACATGGAAGACACAGTGGTAGATTAAAATAATCCAGTAATCAATTTGGCCACATAAATAATAGTGATCATAATTTATGAGGGCTTCCCATACTAATTAAAATATGCATAATAACAACAGGTCATTTTCATAATTGTACACTTAAGTCATGCTATTTTTTCTCTTTTTGCCTAGTTCTATGGTATGTGTGATCATGGCCTTACAACTTTTAGAAGGTACTGGCAAATGTGGTTGCAGTGAACTGTTTTTCTCTGAAGCTTTCTGCAGTAATCCTCCTGGCATTATTAAGGTTTCCTTAATCATACTTGGTTAGAGGTGATTTGCGGTCCTACCAACCTTAATTTGAATTTTCTCTCTGCCTCAGATAAGCTTGACTCTGGGGAGGTTTCTGAACATCTTTAAATTTGAGTTCCCAAATTATAAAGTGGGTTCAGCAATGACTGCTTTTCATGGCTTATTTGAGAGTATATGAGATTGTGCTTTAAAGGACTGAGTAGAATGCCTGGTTTGTCCATTAGTTTTTTCTTTTCTTTTCTTTTCTCTTTTCTTTTTTTCTTTTCTTTTCTCTTTCCTTCCTTCTTTCTTTCTCTTCCTTTCTTTCTTTTCCCTCCCTCCCTCCCTCCCTTCTTTCCTTCCTTTTTTTTTTTTTTTTTTTGAGACAGAGTCTCACTGTTGTTTCCCAGGCTGGAGTGCAATGATGTGATCTCGGCTCACCGCAACCTCTGCTTCCTGGGTTCAAGTGATCTCCTGTCTCAGCCTTCCCGAGTAGCTAGGATTACAGGCACGTGCCACCATGCCTGGCTAATTTTGTATTTTTAGTAGAGACAGGGTTTCTCCATGTTGGTCAGGCTGGTCTCAAACTCCCGACCTCAGGTGATCTGCCCGCCTTGGCCTCCCAAAGCGCTGGGATTACAGGCATAAGCCACTGTGCCCGGCCTCCTTCTTTCTTTTTTGAGACAACATCTTGCTCTGTCTCCCAGGCTAGAGTGCAGTAGTGCAATCATGGCTCACTGCAGCCTCGACCTCCCCGGCTCAGCCTCCAGAGTAGCTGGAACTACAGGCATGTGCCACCATGCCCAGCTGATTTTTGTATTTTTTTGTAGAGATGGGGTTTTTGCCGTCTTGCCTGGGCTGATCTCAAACTTCTGGGCTCAAGCGATCTTCCCACTTCAACCTCCCAAAGTGCTGGGATTACAGGCGTGAACCACTGCACCTGGCCCCCAAAACTTTCAATGATGACAAATTATTCCCTGTAGTACCATTACTATTATTCTACCCTTTGGCATAACATAGCCTAGGCTGCATGTTCTGTCTTCATCAAGGAAGTGTCTATGATTAGGAAAAATGCAAGAGGGAGGAACATACTGGAGGATGATTTTATCTCTCGCACATATGTGAGGACAGCAACACCTAAGTTTGCTCACTCCACCCTAGTAAAACTTCACTACTGGCTTAATCCTTGATTCTTGAGTCTCAGTGGGGAGTCATTTTCTAGTACTGTTGAGAGTTATATAGCCCTAAGGGATTTTATGAAATAAAGTGTTCCCAAGGAGTGTTCTAGAAGATGAGTGATATGAGTTAATACCAAGGGTTTCTTCTGACAGGGAGTGTTAGGTGATAAGACAACTGCTGAAGGTTGAACTGATCTTTATCCAGGGAAGTTCTGCACTTGAGATTGTCTTTATAGGACAGGCAACAGGCATTAAAAAAAAAGTGCTATAAAAATAGGTTTGTTTGTTTCACAGTATCATTGAGAAAACAGCTATAAAGAAGATATATAAAAATATATAAATCTATCATGTGGTCATTAAATGCCATCGACTTATTGAACGATGATTTATAAATGGCTGAAATTCAAAGAATTTTCATGGAACCAAACCAAAGCATTTCAGAACATCTTTCGTTCTTTCAAAATTGAATCAACTGTTCTTCATTTTACAGCTTCTAAATATTGTTTGTGTGTGTTTTTGCTGTTGTTGCACAGGAAATAATTTTTACCTTAAAATATTAAAAACTTTTTTTTCTAAATAATAAACTCCATGCAGTAAAAGGCAACAATCAGAGAGTGTAATGCTAGAACATTTCAAGCATGCCCAAAATGCCCATGGCAGGATGAAGGAGGCAACCTCATGGGGCCCAGCCATTTGTCTTGTAAAGTCTTAAATTACCATAGGAAATCCCTGTAGGATGTTCTATTGTGTAAGAGTTCCATTTAAAATACATTGGCAATATCCTAAAAAAAAAGCAGTGAAAATCTAAACTATGTCTTGTAGCTTATTCAAATCTATTATTCATCTACTGCAGCAGCCAACACTGCTGCATAGAGCTAAAGGAGAAAAAAAACGAAGATAAAATAAGCATGAGAATCATGACTACTATGAACTGATAAATAAAAGTGTTAAAAAAGCAATAAAACAAACCACCAGCTTGTTATTGGGCCTTCAAATAGGTATGTTTCCGCCTCCTCCTCCTCCTCCTGCTCCTTCTCCTTCTCCTTCATTCAGAAGCAATCATCATACCACAAGCAAACAAACCATTTTGAAGGTGTTTACCAGGAATGTTTCCCTCCCTTTTAATTTTCTGACCTGAGTATTGGTACAATTTTTTCTTTCATCCTTTTTGCAGGCAAAGGGGTTACTGGATGTGCTAAAGGAAAGTATGATTGTAGAGTGGGAAAAGGGTGAAGAACAATGTTTTATCTTCTTATGTCAATTAGGCAGGACAAAAGACACAGGCTCCCAAAAATACCTTCAGAGTTTGTCATCCTGGATCATGATAACCTACAATATGTTGAAAGTCTCGTTCATCTGGGTTCAGGATCCCACACTTAACGAAAGAAAGGCCGAAATTTCCCGTAATGTTCTTTACTTTGGGTTTTACAAAAACACTTCTATCCAGGTATTTTTTCTTGTTGAAATTCTGAAGTAACTCAAGGTGTACACATGTAATTTAAAACTTAGCTTTGAAGCCGGGTGTGGTGGCTCATGCCTGTAATCTCAGCACTTTGGGAGGCCAAGGTGGGCGAATCACCTGAGGTCAGGAGTTCGAGACCAGCCTGGTCAACGTGGGGAAACCTCGTCTCTACTAAAAATACAAAAATTACCCAGCATGGTGGTATGTGCCTGTGCCTGTAGTCCCAGCTACTAGGTAGGCTGAGACAGGAGAATCACTTGAACCTGGTAGGTGGAGGTTGCAGTGAGCCGAGATCACACCACTGCACTTCAGCCTAGGTGAGACAGCGAGACTCCGTCTCAGGAAAAACAAAACAAAACAAACAAACAAACAAAAAACACTTAGCTTTGAAAGGAAATAGCCTATGTTTCCACAAATTAGAGTTCATAATTATGTTGCATTTTTACTATATAGGACAGCAACATTTTCACCTGATCTGAGCTCATCTATTAGCCTTTCCTTACAAATTTGAATCAAAACTTTCGCCAGGCTATAAATCTCCCTATAATTGGTAGAGAGCTAGATAAGAATTATCCCATAATAAGAGTTTGGGAGAAACTTGTGGTATTAAAGGGATGCTGACATGGAATACTGTATATATTTCTACTGTTAAATTAGATGCAGTCCTAATACTGTTTGTGAAACTAAATTAGGTCAATGACTCAGAGCTGGTTTTATTTAGAGTGAGCCATATATTAAAATGTAGCAATATTTCCCTTCTTCTGAAAAGCCTTCTGGTAAGGATTTCAATTCATTGTAGAAAAACATTTCCCAAATTAAGGTATTTTAATTAAGTCCTGGTAAGAAATTCCAAGCATGCTTTTTTTCCCCCTCCTCAAAAGAGGCCTTCCACATTGTGCATTTAGTGTTTACTAAGATTTCAAATCTCTTTGGTTCTAACCAGTATCACTTAGATAACACATTTCACTTTTTATTTTCTCCCTTAAATGTAACCTGGGAAATCCCAACTTTCCCTTTGATGCAGTAAGTCTTTGGCATCTCAATCTGTAAAACCAGTGCAACAATCATAACAGGCATTTTCTGGAGATGTTACAAGGGATGAAAAAAAAAATGAATGAAATGAGTTGACTTTTTAAAGAACGATGCCATAAGAAGCAAGACATAAATTTGCTCCAGAAGTCAAATGGTGTGTGGGGAGAACAGGCTTTGAAATCAAATGGAACTGGTTTGGAGTTCCAGCGCTGGCATCACTAGTCGTGTAACCCTGGGAAACAGCCTGAGTGCATTTTGGTTGTTTGTTTGTTTGTTTGTATTTTTGAGACAGAATCTCACTCTGTTGCCCAGGCTGGAGTGTAGTGGCACGATCTCAGCTCACTGCAACCTCCACCTCCTGGGTTCAAGCGATTCTCCTGCCTCAGCCTCCCTAGTAGCTGGGATTACAGGTGCATGCCAACACACCTGGCTAATTTTTTTTTTTAAAAAAAAAACAGAGTCTCGCTCTGTCACCCAGGCTGGAGTGCAATGGCATAATCTCAGCTCACTGCAGCCTTTGCTTCCTGGGTTCCAGTGATTCTCCTGCTTCAGCCTCCCAAGTGGCTGGGATTACAGATGCACACCACCACGCCCAGCTAATTTTTATATTTTTAGTAGAGACTGCGTTTCACCATGTTGGCCAGGCTGGTCTCAAACTCCTGATTTCAGGTGATCCACCCGCCTCAGCCCCCCAAAGTGCTTGGATTACAGGTGTGAGCCACCACACCCAGCTCTGAGTTCATCTCTCCATCACTAGAAATCAGGGTAATCATACATTCCTTATCACATTATTAAGAGGACTAGAGATAGAATATGCAGAATACTGGGCATGTAGTATGTGTTCAATAAATGGTAGCTGCTATTGTTACTGCTACTACTACAGCTGCTGCTACTACTAAACTGCTGCTATTCTCATTGTTACTATTATGACTCCTACTCTTATTTCTACTGCCAAACAAGGAGGACTGTGGAAAAAGAAGCCACTTTATCCAGCTCTAAACAAATGAGTTGTTACCTCACTGTAGCCCACCTTTCTAGCAGGAATAGGAGAATGACCAAGTGTTTTGGAATCAGATAAACCCAAGAGTAACTTAAGGAGAATGATAGGACCATCGTTGATAGGAGAGCCTGAGTACATTCCCAGTGCTGTACTTGTGTGGCTGTGAAAATTATTGTTCCAAAGTTGAATATTGTCAAGGGTGTTGAGATTTATCTCATGGTCAATATTTGATCTTTCAAAGCTGACCTATACCTAACACACTTCAAATTGGTTCAGTGTATGTAGCCCTTGTTACGTGGATATTATTGTGAGCACTTATATACCAGGGAATGTGTCATGAGGAAGAATTATTATGTGTTTGGTATGTAGTCATTGAATTAAGACTTCCACATAATGAACTGGAATGGAATTGCATTAGAAATTCTTTTTTCATCCAAAATAAAAGTAAACTCAAATATAATTATGATGTTGCCTTCTAATGTGACCTGATTGCCATATCTTTGTAATGTTCCGTTACTCCTGCCAACCTAATGTCAGTGTGTACTCCAATTCAATTCAGCAAACATTTATTGATCCTAGTCAGGGATGGGAAGACACTAAGATTAGCACAAAGATACCTTTGTCATTAGTAAGTTACTACCCAGTAAATCTGGCTAGTATATTAAATCTATGGTCATTTTTTACATTTTGCTTTTCATTCTAAACATGTAAAATGATAATTAAAAAAGAAAGTATTTAGAACAGTAAAGGTTCAAGTCCACCCCTTTTTTCTTCACCTTTTTGTTTAGACACTATTTCTGACGTTAATTACCACATTAATTGGGTCTTAAGTTCCCCTTCCAGTCCTCATTATGACTTCCACATTTCTTACAACTGGCAGACCTTGCTAAGTCATGAACTATAAGTTTTTTTTAAAGGTTCAGAGCATTTAGTCCAGCAACACAAATTACCCTATGGAGACACTATATACACTAGTAGCAATGAGCAAATGTTTCTTTTATTTTTATAATTGTTTTGGAAAATCATATGATTGCCAAAGACAGCCTACACATGGTCAAGTTGGATTCATCCCAGCCTTAAAAAGTCTGCGAAACACATTAATACTTGTGATGTATAGAGTTGAGGGATGTTTTGTTTTGTTTTAACATGCTTCTTATGTGTACATTGGTAATGTTTAATTTAGGTTAAAATTCTATGAATGATTTAATTGATATTATCCAGGTTTGTTAACCATTTTAAATGGCCGTTGATTTTGCCAAATTCCATTCTATGCCATTAGAACGCTGTCCACACTAAGTTCCGTTAATGGGGGTAAAACTCCCATCATTTGACTCTTAAGTATGGTAAAATAGCTGTCTAGAAATAAATGAACCAGAGTCCTGGAAAATCCAGTGGAGATGCCTAGCAATGGGGGTCCCCAAAGACTTCAGCGTAAGGTGCTTATCCCTTGAAGCCCCCACCCTCCCACCCTTCCTCTATTTGTTTCTTAATTGCACATTGTTGTTCAGAAAATTCACACTTGGGATTTTTATATTTTGTGATTTGAACTCATTTTTGCAATTTCCTTTTTACATTTCTAGAGAGCTGCTTGAAATGGATGCTAAACTACAATTCCAGCCTTATGTGTTAGGAAATACTTTTTCTCTACTACAAAGTGCAAAGAACTGGAAACTACTTTAGTAGAGCTTTCATTTAAAAAACCTCTATCGTACTTCAGTACTGGAGGAAAGAAAATGCTTGTCAATCAACAGCCTTGTGTTTTTCAGTCTTGATATATGTAATTGATATATGATATATCAATTATATGTAATATCAAAAGAGATGGTGTGCACAAAGCCTGCCTTGGAGTACATTGAATAATATTTTATTCAGATATTCATTTTAAAGTTAGTGATTTCAGATATGGAGAAGTTGTAGTCACCAGCTGTGATTTACTGGGGGGTGGTGGGAGGGCAGGGGGACCTATTACTGGCACCTGAACTGGTGATTTCTGTTTACCTGTAATCCAAAAATAAGTAAGTGTCTGCTAATTTCACCTGCTAACATGTGACAGCATCTTTCCAGGCAAAGAGTAGAGGTAGCCCTGAGAGTGAGGCCTTTCTTTTCGGCTCATGTATGGGAGAGAATTGTGTTTTTTAGCAGAGAAGGAGATAGCTTAGACCTATTGCATTTGGTACCTTCCGTAGAATGTCAGTATGACAAGTAACTGGACTCTTCCAGACAGATCTCAAGAGAACCTGAGTGCCCATTGAAGAGAACTGGAAAAACTTTCAACTCCCAGGCAGCACCCGCATAGCTCTGAAATTTGAGAGCACTCTGCACTCTCAATTCATTCCCAGGATTTGGAACCAAAGTGCCAAATTGTTTTCTCAAACTCTGTAGGAACCGTTATCCACCTACTCACCCATCTACCTGCCCATTTCTTTAGCAAATATTTGTTGAGACTACTATGCAGCAAATACTGTGTTCGGTGCTTTGAATCCAATGGGGAGGGAGAGCAACCTGGGTCTTGTCCTAAGGATGCTTTTTCCTTCTAAGGGAATTCATGAGTCTTTTCTGCCCTAAATTGTCTAACTGTAAGAAGAGGCAGGGAGAACCTCAGTATGTGTTACTAGAGAACATTGGCACTAGTCGATTTAATTTTCACCAAATTGACTATTTGGATGAGATCCTCATTATGCACAGTGCACATCCAACTTAGATGGAACCATCTAAATTGGAATAATAGACCTTTGTGATCTGTGACTCCACGGATGAAATATTGGGTCTCAGACAATCAAAGACAGACTGACTCTCACTTTGAAGCAATGCATCAGGCTTTATAATTAAACTAGTTTAGTCGCAAACTTCTTACTATGAACCTCAGGACGTTCTGCAGGTAACAACTAGAATTATTTGTGTGGAATACTAACAGCCCAGGAAACAGATTAAAGTCACAGGCAGAATTCTTTAGCCTTGTTAAGTACTTGGTGTTAGGAAGAATATGGAAATTTCCCAGATCTTGAAACATTGTAAAGGCCCTGGGATATACTATCTAAAGGCCTGCAGGCAGTATCCAGAAGTCTTCCACGATCCTTTTTTCTTTTTCTTTTTTGAGATGGAGTCTCACTGTGTCACCCAGTCTGGAGTGCAGCAGCACAATCTTGGCTCACTGCAACCTCTGCCTCCAAGGTTCCAGCGATTCTTGTGCCTCAGCCTCCTGAGTAGCTGGGATCACAGGCATGTGCAACCACAGCCAGCTAACTTTTATATTTTTAGTAGAGATGGGGTTTCACCATGTTGGCCAGGCTGGTCTTGAACTCCTGACCTCAAGCCATCTGCCCGCCTAGGCTAGGATTACAGGTGTGAAACACCGCACCGAGCCCAGGTGTCTTCCACAAAAATTAGCCAGGCATGGTGGCACCTACCTGTGGTCCCAGCTACTCAGGAGGCTGAGGTGGAAGGATCACTTGAGCCAGGGAGGTGGAGGCTGCAGTGAACTGTAACCACACCACTGTATTCCAGCCTGGCTGACAGAGTGAGACTCTGTCTCAAAGAACAGAAAGAAAAGAAAAGAGAAGAGAAGAGAGGTTTGATTTTTTTTGGCTATTGAGGAAACTGTAGCTGTAAATAGTGTTAATTCTCAGAAAACCAGTTAAATGGTAAAATTCAGGAGATCATTATAATCAACTTTAATCATGAAGAGATAGTTACATATGTGGCTCAGTTTCTTTTTTTGTTTGTTTGGTTTTGTTCTTGTTGTTTTGAATTCAGAAGCAGCTTTATTTTAATCTCAATTTATGGTGAAGTCTCAATCTCTTTAGTCATCATTATGTAAAATAGAATAACATTGCAAAGAAAAATCAAATAAAAGATTAAAAATCCTAGGGCTAGCACATGATTGAAGCAATATTGAAGGTCACAGATAGTATAAATTCTCTGATTATTAACAGAGGTGAGCTTTGTTATAGGGAGATGGATCATTATTAAGTCATCTGTCTGATCTAGAGCCAGCCGCACGATCTAATGATTTCATTCTTGGATTATTTTTAATATGTAGAATTAGAGATGTTTGGGAAGTGTTTGCTATTATCTTGATAGTACAGTTTCCTCCTAAATTACTTTTGTTAAGTAAAATAATGTTGCATTGGAAGAAAGTGTGTATTTCTTAGTAATGCTTCACAATTCCTCATCCTACATTTCAATAAATCATCTTATACCTGTCAGCACATGTAGTCTAAGATTTATTGCATGGTCCATTGTGAAGCAGATAGCTCCTTGGCCAGAGAGCAATTTCTGAAACTAATTTAATCAAAGTGTTTTTATAATACAGTGAACCATGGCTTGATGTCTTAAATATGCATTGATGTCTTCAGAACCGTATGATTAAACTCTATCCAATTTTGAAATGGAATTAAGATTTGGCTTCATATGACTTCTGTTATAATCAGGAAATCTTTGGTTGCATTAATATTATTTATGTACTGTTATTGAGCAAACATTCATCAGTGCCTCTATTTGCACAGCCAACCCGCTAGATGCTGAGATGTTGTGGGGGAACAACAACAAAATACTAGTTTAGTAGAAAGACGTAACTGAGAGCTTGGAAGGAGCAGTAGACATGGCACTTATTGGCCAAAAAGGAATCCAGTTTTGCTGAAGTTGAATGTTCATTTTGCAGGGTGGTGGTAATTATAGCTGCCTTCTACTGGGAAAGTTTTAAACCTATAGTTTTGATGAGTTTGCACGCCAACTCAGGAGTTTGAACTTCATCCTTTAAGAGTTGAAAAATTTTGGAGTTTTGAGAGTGATGTAAGCTTACTGGAAAGATTACGTTGACGGCCATGTGTGGACCCAACTGGACAAAAATTAGAGGAATGAAAACCAGTGATTCATGGAAGATTGTTAGAATGGAAACCTTGGGAAGAAAAGGGAAAACTGAAGTCAAGGAGTCTTTTAAAAAAACAACTCCCCAAAATCTTTAGAGAGTGATTAGATAGAAGACATGAAGAGCATAGTAATATCTTTTGTAAAGATGAAGGCCGGGCATGGTGGCTCATGCCTGTAATCCTAGCACTTTGGGAGGCCAAGGTGGGTGGATTGCTTGAGCCCAGGAGTTCAAGACCAGCCTGGGCAACATGGCGAAACCTCGTCTCTACCAAAAATGCAAAAATTAGACTGGCGTGGTGGCACATGCCTATAGTCCCAGCTACTTGGGGGGGCTGAGGCAGGAGGATTGCTTGAACCTGGGAGGTCAAGGCTGCAGTGAGCTGAGATCACACCGCAGTACTCCAGCCTGGGTGACAAAGTGAGACACTGTCTCAATAAAAATAAGTAAATAAATAAATAAAGGGAAGGTGGGGAGAAATTTCAAAGGAACAGATGATGCATTTAAGACAGTTGAGTTTAAAATAACAGGGGACCAGCAAAGCTGAAAGTTGGTGTTGAACTGATAGTGAGAGACTAAAGCTTAGGTCAGAGTTGAGATCTGAGATCAAAATCTGAATCGTGTCAGGACAGAGGATGGAGTTAAAGCTGTGAAAAAGAATGCCATTGCTGATGGAATATGTACATATGAAGCCACTGTTTTATTATAATTGTTTGGATAGAACATGTTCTGGTGGGAAACTCACTTGCAGTCAAAATTGCACAGTGCTAAAGTCTGCCTTTAATTATAGTAAATGCATTCGATTTGAGAATTTGTTCATTACCTGTATCAGTGACACTTTATTCAAATAAAAACAGCACATTGGAGAAAGATAACAGTTGTGGAAGGCCAAAAGTCCTCTTTGTGATTTACTATCATCATTTAATTATTAAGCTGTCTGATGTCATGTGACACTGCCTCCCCAGAGTGTCCTATCACAGTGATGGACGAAGGTCACAGACATTTGGAAATCAAATTATAAAAGTCACACTAAAAAGTCCTGAGAGCAAAGTTTAACATGTTTGTTTTCAGCTTTATATATTTTCTGTCAAGCTGAATTTTGAATTTTGAAGAGGTACACTGACTCCAACCAATGGTTGGGGGGGCATTATTTTTTCATCATAAACAGATGAGTCTGGATCCTCTGCTGGCTGGTTGCCCTCTCCCCCTTTCAATACCACTTAATTTTTTTTTTAAGAACGACGTTTATAAGTAATCAAGAATACACTGGGAGCAACTTCAGCATGACTGTTTTTTTGCGTGTGAGAGAGGGCACGTTGTGAACATCTGAGTTCTATCTTCATTTTTATTAGAAAAAGCAATTTAGAACTGCCAGTCAGATGGGTTAAAAAGCACAGCTGATCGAGGTGCAGCATCCATGCCTGAACCTTCTGTGTGGCATGACATTGGCTCATAACCCCCTTACACCTTCTCTAGCTCTCTCTTCAGTTCTGCTTCCTGTTCCGCAGTAGAGACTGAAGGAACTCAGGAAAGGCCCAAGAATGGGACCTGATTACAAAGCCTTAGTAAGTAATAAGATAACAAAATGTCCACAAGAAAGGGAAGGTGGGGAGAGAAGCAGAGCAATTGCTTACTTCCTACTTAGCTTTTCCTCTCTTTCTGTTTTCCCAGGGGAAGGTGCCCAACAATTTGTATTTTTAACCAGCTCCCCAGGTGACTGCTGTGGTTGGGCCAAGCTACATTTTGAGAACTCCTGGTCTACCTTCTAGATTCTACAGAAAAGATGAGACTTTGCAATTTGTAATTGTTATAACTGGCAAGTCTCCTTCCACTTCTGAGTATTGGACAGTTTTCTCTCACTGGATTAAAACCAAATGGCTTGGTTTTTAAAAGTTTTTGAAAGTAACATTTATTATTTGACTTCCGCTTTAGCAACACATTGTATATGTAAACTCAAATATAGTTCAGGGAACTGAGAGCTAGTTCACTTCCAAAATACAGTGACCCATAAATTGTCTTTAGTCATGTATAAACAAATTAATGCTATTGGGAAAATGCCTTAGTAAATATTTTTTGTAAAACACAGCAAATTAAATCACTTTCTAGAAAATCTATTTTTTTTTCCCCCAGGCAGGTGGCCATCAATCAAAGAAGCAGAATACTAGGTGTGGTTTTCTTTGTTTTTGTTTTGTTTTGTTTTGTTTTGTTTGAGGCAGTGTCTCCCTCTGTTGCCCAGGCTGGAGTGCAGTGGCACGATCATGGCTCACTGCAGCCTCGACCTCCTGAACTCAGGCGATCCTCCTGCCTCATCCTCCGGAGTTGCTGGGACTACAGGTGCATGCCACCACGCCCAGCTAATTTTTAATTTTTTTTTTTTTGAGACAGGGTCTCCCTATGTTGCCCAGGCTGGTCTCAAACTCCTGGATTCAAGTGATCCTCCAGCCTTGGCCTCCCAAAGTGCTGGGACAGGTGTGTGTCACCATGCCCAGCCTCAGAATACTTTATCACTTTGGTTTCCAAATATTGGGAATATTTTGCAATTTACCTTTTAGACTACACAAGGCTTCAGGGCAATGCTCTTGCCTGAGTTGACGTTTGAAAGTGAGTAGAGCTGTAAATCTATTCTTTTGTCGTCAGAATTTTTTTAATGTTTTTCCTAAATATTTAAGTTAATGTGTTAAAATATTGTTGAATGATAAACATCTGTAGTACACTTCTGTTGTGTTTCTGGTGAAAGTAACTACTGTTAAGATCAACAGACCAAATTTGTATACAAATGCTTTGGCAAATTAGAAATTGAGGTGACCATTCAGTAGTTCTTTTTAGGCATTGGGAATACTCGAATGCAAGAAAGCATTCCCTTATATTTTCAAGTATAAAAAGTCCTCTAAATTCCTTAACAGCAACAATCAGTGTTTCCCCGCTAAGCACTGTTTTAATAAAGTTGCTGGGATTTTCTATGATAAAATCACATAAATTTATACTTCTACATACATCTATATATAATTTTATTCCTGTACTTGTTATATACATATAAGCTGCATTACAAATATATTTTTATTCTGAATAAATCCTAAAGTATAAAAGTAGTAAATTGAATAAATTATTGATTTTCCTTCACTGTATCACAGAACCTGTTTCTCCATTTTGAGCAATGGTTCTCGAACTTGGATGCACATTGGAATCTCCTGGGTAGCTTTCACAAATCCTGCTCCCTGGACCTCACTCAGGCGAAGTTATTTATACTCTCCGGTTGGGAAGGGAGGATAGATCCAGGTGATTGCCATGTGTAGGCCAGAATGGGAACTACTCCCCTAGTAGACACTCCTCATCTTCTTTCCTTCCATGATTTCCACATTTCTTTCAACTCAGTCGAAATCATCTTGAATAGACAAAGGCAGTGTCGGTCCTACTAAAGGTTGAGGAAATGGCTGAGTAAAGATGATGAAGTCAGGGACAAAGGATGCAATGAATTTTAAGAATTTGAGATTCAAACTTCAAAACTTAGGCAAGGGTCTGTTTTTGAAGGTTCAGAGCTGAAAAACAATGGCATGCTTTCATATTCTTCTTTGATTCTGTAGGATGTCCCAAATGGGGAATTCTCTTACATAATATTGATTTTGTAAATTCCTGACAGATCGTACCCACTTTGGATGGAATGGAATTTTAATCTATTTTTTGAGCCAAAGAGTGTGACCTCCCTTGGCCTTAAATATTTTTTTGTACCACACATGTGGGGATATGAGTATTGTGAAAGCTACGAACCTTTCCTTTGAATGCCACAATTCAAGAACAAAGCTGATCATGTATTGAATTTTAATAATCATTTTCAGCAGCTGGTCCAGAAAAGGGCATTTTCCTCTAAAACCTAAAAAATTCAGAAGATAAATTCCTATAGAAAAAAAGGAAATCATACTTATCTATTCAAAATTATTAGATCAAAGACTTTCAACTATTTTAGCTTCAAATATGTTTAATATATTCAGTTTAACTGACATGAAGTACCTGCAGAATGTGTGGTGCTGGCTTAGAAAAAGATTTGGTTTTCCTACAGTATCTGAAAAACAAAAATGTATTTTCATCCATCCAAGGCTAAGCATCCACTATGAGACTAATTTGACATTCAGGTCTGGTAAAAATGTTTGATGGTATCAGTTAAAACCCTGTTGAAGTAGGAAGACCAGAACATGTTCATTAGTGAGTATCTGGCAATGTTATCATCTACTTAAGATGGAAGAAAGGGGATAAGATCAAAATTATTCAATCCCTGAGTGATGGAGGAAGTAAAGCTTGAAGGGGCCTATACAGACAACATGTATGACATCCATCAGTATCAGGGGATTTTATAGACATTAATTATCCAGTGCTCTACACCCTCCCTGCCTGCCTTTTAAGGTGTATTTTATGATTGAGGAAAAAAAAAAAGACCAGGATAATAGAATTGAGGAAGATAGCAATCAATGAGTAATTCCTTATCCAGTCGGCACTTAAAACTCAATGCTTTATATATTTATTTGCAGAGTTATAGGAACTAACTAATCCTCGTGCTGTGCCTTCCTTACTCACTTTTGACCATGTTTTTGCTATAGCAACCTTGATACAATTGAAGATTGTCATTTCTTACTCTTCCTCAGTTTGAAGCTCCTGCTTTCCTGGACAAAAGACACAAATAAAACAGGAATTTATTCAATCATTGCATTTTATCCATAATTTAAGACATCTTATCTATAATTTTTTTCTGAGTTAAAATTTATTTTGGTGGTTAACAAAAAGAGTCTTTAGAATTTTGAGTACCTGAAGGATTGGAATTTGAGGCATCCTCCTACACTCCCATAGTAGGTGTTGAAAATGTTAAGTTAATTGAATTATATTGAAATTTTAAAATGGCTTGGAGCAACAGAAAAAAAATGTTATGTATAAATTAATTAAAAACTACTTGGACTGTTTTTTTTTTTTTTTTTTTTTTTAACCGTCCACATGGATACCAGGGATTTCTTTTCTTTTCTTTTCTTTCTCTTTCTTTCTTTCTTTCTTTCTTTCTCTTTCTTTCTTTCCTTTCTTTCTTTCTTTCTTTCTTTCTTTCTTGGATTATTAAAAAGAGAAGGTTGTTTTTTAAATAAGGAAAACAATTTTCTGCAAATGGCCAGATAGCAGATATTTTGGTCTTTGTAGGTACAAGTCCTCAACTTTCTCATTGTACTGTGAAAGCAACAGTAAACAATACTTTATGGCTACAGAAATGTGAGTTTTGTATACTTTTCATGTGTCACAAAATGTTATTCTTTTCATTTTAAAAAAAATTATTTAAAAATGCAAAAATGAGGGCGGGCATGGTGGCTCACACCTGTAATCCCAGCACTTTGGGAGGCCGAGGCGGGTGGATCACCTGAGGTTGGGAATTCGAGACCAGCCTGAGCAACATGGAGAAACCCCTTCTCTGCTAAAAAATACGAAAATTAGCTGGGCATGGTGGCACATGCCTGTAATCCCAGCTACTCGGGAGGCTGAGGCAGGAGAATCGCTTGAACCCAGGAAGCGGAGGTTGCAGTGAGCTGAGATCGCCCCATTGCACTCCAGCCTGGGCAACAAGAGTGAAACTCTGTCTCAAAAAAAAAAAAAAACCATTGTTAGCTAACGAGCCACACAAAAACAGGCAGCACGCAAGGTTTGACCAGTGGACCAACCATAGTTTGCCAACCTCTGGTTTAGGACATTGAATATCTCCTGATTTGAAAGTTTTCACTTGAACAAAAATAATTAACTACTATTAGTCTGTTCTACAATATCCTCCTCACCATGTAATTCTTAACTGGCAAGTAGATTGCCTCTTTTGTTTTATTTATTTATTTATTTATTTATTTATTTATTTATTTATTTTAAAAGACAGGGCCTCTTTCTGTCCCCCAGGCTGGAGTCCAGTGGTGCAATCATAACTCACTGAAGTGTTGAACTCCCAGGCTCAAGCAATCCTCCCTCCTCAGCCTCCTGAGTAACTGGGATTACAGATGTGTACCAGCTGTAGTCTACAAATTTAACCTGTACCCAATCCTTGGCTTAATATTAATTTTTAATTTTTAAAAAAGTTTTTGTAGAGATGGGGGTCTCACTATGTTGCCCAGGCTGGTCTTGAACTCCTGGTTTAAAGCAATCCTCCCGCCTTGGCATCCCAAAGTGTTGGGATTACAGGCATGAACCACAGTGCCCTGCCTGTGGCCTCTTTTGATATTGCTATGACAGCCCAGAGTACTGTGTTGAGAAGGATTCAGAAGTTGAACAAGGGCAAATGAGCAGAGAGGGCTGCCAGAGAGTTGCCCAATTGGACCATCCACAGCTCTTCTAGCTGTGTTATAGTCTTACAAAATGCTTCCTTTATGTCCTGCTGATAAAAGTTATAGACTTATTCTTAGAAGCATTTTTCTGCAGGCATAAATTTTGCAACTGAGATCATTGTTTTTAAGTTAGAGAATTTGAAAGGATTCTAGTAATATAGCATCATGTGATACCCATTCTCAAAACCAACAAATGTATTTATTGGTCATTTGCTCACCTCTCTTATTATAGGCAGAATTGGGGCTGGGGAGGAGGAGTGAATAAAAAAGGCCATTCACATCTCTAATACCTGGAAATAACTAGTCGTCATTGGATCTGCTAAAATTATAACTAAATGAATAGAACTATACTAAGATATCTATTTATCTCCATTAAAATAAAAGCTCTTCTAGACCATACACAGTATTTAAAAGTTGTTCTCTGTATGTTATTGACTACCAGGTTAGAAAAATAAACACTGAACTCCCAATGATGGAATTTATAAATATATGGAACAGATTCTGTGGTGTTAATATAGAAATTTCAAATAAAACCTGACAAGGTAAACACTGTATCACATATCAAAATGACTTAAATTGTAGTCCATGGAATACTAGACTTAAATTTATATGCAGATTGTATTTTATTAGGTTTTTGAAGTTCCCTCGGCGGCCTGTCTTGCCAGGGCATTTGGAAATGGTAGCTATTATAACCAATGAAAAAAATGCATTAAAAAATTAAAACAACCTAAATTACATGTATTTGCGGTCTGTCGAGTCAAACCTGAAGATAGTCTCAGCCTCCTGCAGTGCAATTAAAACATCTGTAAAATTTAGTTACATATAAAGAATTTATGCTTTTATACAAGTGGCATGTGTTAATATGGGTGTGTTTTCATATTAACTATTGTGATTAAAGTTTCTTAGAAGAAAATATATGGGTCGTGGCACTTGACGTGTCCATATCCTGATCACGCTGGAGTGGTGGTGTTGGGTGCCAGGGCTCCGAATACAGTTGCTGAATGTCACTCTGAATATTATGGAATGAAACAAGCCAGATCTGTGTTTGCCTTGAAAGGTATCCAGACCTAATATTGTACTTTAAAGACATTCTGAAGTATTGACTTCGGAATAAGAGCAAGCATTCTTTAAGTCCTGGGCAAACCCAAAAGGAATTACTGAAATCTCCTGTTTGAAGCATACATTTTAATAGTAGTGCTCAATGACAAGTCATTAATTCCCTGCAACCTGACTCTTAGGTTCAGGTCTCCAAAGGCTAAAATTAGGGGCATTTGTCTGCTTCCCTTGCTATTTGATTGGGTATCCTGTATGTAGAAGTACAAAGCTCATCTGTTAAGTTGGATTTACTATTCTCTGCTGGTGTCCCTATCCATGCCTAAAGGCTCATATTGAGATTGGTGTAAAATCAGCTGTCCCAACATGAATTGTTCAATTATCAGCTCAAATAAGCCTTACTAAAAACTACCTAACAGGAAGGAGGTTGACTGTGGCTCTGTGAAGATGCATCCAAAATGTGTGCATTAAAAATAAAAATTATAAGAAAAATTAATCACCCTTTTTGCATAAAGTACGTAAGGAAGCCTCATTCTTTAAGCAACACGTTTTATAACTTTGCCTTCCACAAATTTGACCTATACCCAATCCTTGGCTTAATATTAAGAAACTAAATCTGCCCACTGGTATCCTTGCCTTTTATAAGGACCATTTTGAATTATTTGTATTTCTTTTCTTTGGTGGTAGTGGTGGGAGGGTAGTATTGAATGCCACCAAGTCGTAAACCTCACAGAATAAGAGCACTATGAAAAAATCACTTGGGGAAAAGGTAATGAATTAAGGCTGGGAGCAACTTGACTTTGGGTTTAGATGGAACTTGAAGTTGATGTGTTAGTGATAATTGCTATATCATCTCTCTATTTTTATAAATCCCGGTTTGGAAAAATTTGTTTGATAATGTTATATTTGCCTTCACAGGAATCCTGTGGTCTGGACAGTGTTATATAACATTCCTCAAAAATTCTTCTAAACTCTCAAGGCCCTCTTCTTGGGGTCAGACTCAACGGTACCAATGAGAAAAGCCTGAAAGCGTGGAAGACTTCTATTGTTTAGCAAAGCTGAGAGAAGACATTGTCTTAACAATCTACACTAGTTGTTAAATTAACTAATCAGTTGATTTACTACATTGGATTTCAGAAGGGTTGTCCAGTGAATATTCAGTTTTCCATGCTAATTGGAAATATCATTGCATATTTAAGGGTGTACGGTGGGAAGGGACTAAGCAATGATGGGTATACAGCAAGTACTCAATACATACTGTGGCTTTATTATACTCTCTTTTTGCTGGTAGAATTTTCTGCTACACACATGCATTCCAGGCAAAGGGAAGAGACTGCGCCCATGCTCAGACCCAGAAACAAGCCTGGATCCATAAAACAGCTTGTTCACAACGGCAGGAGCACAGCACAGGAGTGGGGAAAGTAGAGGAAAAGAGGTATGAGTAATACTGACCACGAAAGGAAAGGGAGTTGCCCATTCAAACTAACAGATGAGAAGGGCTTCATGGACGAGATGACAACAAATAGTAGCATTAGCATTCATTGAGATTTAGGACATTGCACAACATTTTAGAAATATGTACACTTAGTCTAAAACAGGGACCCGCAGTCCAGATGGGAATTCTGACAATAATCACATCATGAGAAAGCTGAGCAAATAGGATTCAGTGTTTTTGGAAAATGTAATCTTAGGGGGAAATATATTCTTGTAGCTATGTACTACTAAATTGAAAATCTACAGAAGAAATCATTTATGAAATGTGTGGGCATGCTTTTAATTTGGTGGTGGTTTAAATATTTTATTAACTGTATGGGCATGCTTTTAATTTGGTTGTGGTATAAGTGTTACAAATTAAGCTTTTTTTAAAAATCAGTCTAAACTCGAAACTTGAAAAACAAGTTTTTTATTTTATTTAACAAGCACCGATACAACACATCGTGAGCCAGGTACTCTTCCTAGGGCTTCCATGTATCTCCTCCTCTAATCATCTTGACAGCCCCATGAGGAAACTGAGGCACAGAGGTTAAGAACTTGTTGAAGGTCTCAGAGCTAGGACTTCAAACCAGGCAGACTGGCACCAGGTTCTGTGTACTTAACCATTATGCTCCTTAAATTAGAATGTCTACGAGTCAAAATGCTGTTTAATTTTCTTCAGATTATTGTGGGTTCTGTCAAGCTAAGCTTTCTGGCCATAAGTGAAAGTGCTCTTAGCATCTTGTACAGAAAGAATTCTTCCTAGAGGTTCATTGAGTGGCATCTATTTCAGACTTACACAAAAAGTTTGGGACAAATGTTAGTGTTTAACAGAAGCAGATGTTTATCAGTGGCCCAGACAATATTATCATTTTGAGTTTTACCTTCTAGACTGGGGGCGTGGCAAACAACAGTTGTGGGTCAAATCTCACTCACCACTTGTTTTGGTAAATAAAGTTTCATTGAACACAGTCCTATCCACTCGTTTACATGTTATCTATGGCTGCTTTCATGCTAAAACAGCAGCAGAATTGAGTCATTGTGTCCAAGAACATATGGCCAATAAAGCCTAAAATATTTACTACATGATCTTTTATAGCAAGTTTGCCACCCCCTGTTCTAGACCAGTGAGGTAGCCACCAGCCAGATGTAGCTCCCAAGTGTTTGAAATGGGGCTGGTTTGAGTTGAGATGTGTCGTAAGTGTAAAACATATCAGATTCCAAAGACTTAGTAAAAAGAAAGAACAAAATATAAAATATCTCATCAGTTTTCAAATATTGATTGCAGGTGGAAATGACAATTTTATTAAAATTAACTTTTCTTGGTTCTATTTTTTTTAATGTGACTACTAGAAAAATTTGAAATGTGACTCACATTTGTGGCTCACATTAGGTTTCTATTGATACTGCTGATCTATAGCCTGGAATTTGGAGGATATGTGACCTCTAGGAAAAGCAGAAAGAGGAAAGATGGGGAAAGAGAGGAAACCTCTTGTATTTGCAAATGTCTTTCTAAAGCAATAAAATATTTTCTGATTTGGCTCTTCCTCACAGAAAGGCATACGCAAAAATGGGTTAGGTGGTCTATGGAGATGATCGTAGATGAGTTCTCCCAGAAGCAGACTCTGACTCAGAATTTGAATTGGGAGGTGATCCAGGAAGCACCTGGAGGGAGAGGGGATGCAAACAGGGAAGAGATTGAAGAGGAAAGAGGGTTAATGAGCAGGCTGTTGCTGTGGACCCACGTGCTGCCTCCCAATTGCGCCCTGTGGGAGATTTTGTAGACAGAGGCTCAGAGTGGTTCCACCCAGGAGGTGAAAAAGCTGGGCTGCGTATCCACCAATTGCCAGTAATTGCCACTTGAGGGCTGCTCCTAGGAACATCAGCTTCTTCTTACTCTCCCCAGCACCTGCCTTGCCTGAAGCCAGGTAAGGCCCTGGGGTGAAAAGGCACAGGTGCTTGCAGGAAAAAGCCATGAGCAAGCTGGAGAATGGTGCCTGCCAGAGGCACAGGGTTGGGCCCTTCTAGTGTCTGGAACTGTGTTCAAACTAAATGTTCCATCTTATAATTCATAATTTCAACAGACATTCATGTAGTTCTCTGGTGAATGTGTTCATTTTCTCATTTGATCTTAACAATAGTATACATAGGTAGATTTATCATTATCCATACATTATGGATGGGAAAACTGAGCCCAAGACACATCCAGTCATTTGCCGAAGAGAGTCCAGCTGGGATGGTAGTCCCAGTCTCCTCCCTCTGCATATGTGGTCACTGATGCCTGACTCCTTGGATTTCTACAAAACTTGGCTTGAGTAAGGAGATGTCAATATATTGATGTTTTCAAGGTGAGAACAGGAAACTAAAACCAATTTTTCTTGTGCTCTGTAGAATTTTTTTAGATATCCATAGGGCAGTATAGAAACTGATATCTACTTAATCCCATGACTTTTATATGGAAAAGTATGATCTCTGTTTTGCACAAGTCACAATCAAAATCAAGAGATTATGGAGACTGCTGACCACTACCACACAGGATGTTAGTGATAGAGTTAATTTCCAGAAAATCTTCAGAGAAGTCCCTGTAGTGGAAGCTTATGGGTGCATGGCTCATTAAGGACTGGATTTTGTTATCTTCCCATTACCCAGGTTCCCTTCAAAGGTGTTGTCAGCCCCTTTGGTACCACTTGGAAACAAGTCTCTCTCCCAGCTTAATTTCCCTTTATTATGCTTCTAACTGACTCGGTAATTCTTTGCAGACTTCAGTAACACTTGTACTATTTAAATTTGAATAACCCCAAAGGATCTGGATAGGTCAATGTGTTTAAACCACAGGCTTTAGTCTATGTATTAGTTGATTAAAAACAGATTTGATGCATGATGTATAC
This sequence comes from Pan troglodytes, assembly GCF_028858775.2. Taxonomy (NCBI): domain Eukaryota; kingdom Metazoa; phylum Chordata; class Mammalia; order Primates; family Hominidae; genus Pan; species Pan troglodytes. The sequence goes on along the minus strand of NC_072421.2, from coordinate 11,117,625 downwards.
TTAATAAAGGGAGGGGGAAGCAAGCAGATGTTTGTAAAATCTCAATGTGTTGGATTGCATTTCTTTGGCCCTCTTTTGCTGACTAACTTTAGAAAAGTCATACTTATGACAATTGAACTGTAAACAGTTAGATGATGTATTTCCCTAGAAATTTCCTGCTGTGAAGGGTCAGCCAAAAACAAAAGTATCCCCTAGTATTAACATACCAAAAAAGTTGACAAATATACGTTATAATGGTTATGTCTATATCAAGGACATTGAAGAATGGGATGCTTCAAAATCATCCTCTAGTCTCTGACCATAAAGTGATTAGCAGTTGCGATTCATTTAATCCAAACAATAAAAAAAAAAACTTTGGCTTTTGTTGTTGTTGTTGTTGTTAAAAGCAAGTTTTTCTTTGATGCAAGCATAAGATCAAGTTGTACATAAATCACTGTGTCTAGTTCATTCTCTGACTCTTCAGCCTCTTGTATCCCATTCTTTAAGTGAAAAAGTTATTCTTCCCCTTTAAAATTGTCATATTTGAAATGTTTTGAGTGTTTCCAAGACAGAATTGAAGGTTTCTTGTTGGTTTTCCAGTCCAGATGAAATGTGCACAAAGCCTTCCTCTGAAGTTTGAACACATGAGAATTACAGATAAAATATTTTAAAATGTATTTTAGTGAATACATAACCAAGCATAAACATATGTGGAAAGCCTCCAAGGACCGGAAATGAAAGAAAGTGTAGAGTGGTGAGAGAAGACTGACACTGGGCTACTCCCAACAAGTGGAGATGACATGGGGCAATGGTGACTTCAGTGGACACATAGGGAAGAGAACGTCACATGTGGCAAGAGCCTTGTACACCTGGAGGCCAAGACCCCAATGCATAGACTGGACTCAAAGGGAACCTGACATCTTCTCTGGAATTGAAGCCAAACACAGAACTCTCATGGAAGGAAGCAGAGGCACTGAGTCAAACTAGGATCTGTGCCTCTGTTGCACACGAGTGCCTTGTGGAAGCGTCTTCTTTGGGAAAAGAACCTCACGCCCTAACCTCAGAATATGCTGCTTATCTGGCTGGGCTATGTCAATCCCCAAATCACAGCACAGGGAACAAAGTTTACATCGTATGAGCTGTCAGACAAAAATTACAAGACAAAGATAAAATCAGATCCTTGAGAAATAGTCAACAAGCACAGGGAAATACAGAATTGCCTTTTCTCAAAAGAGCTTAAGAATAAGTAAGTTTAGTTGTCTTGAGATTATGGAGAAAATCGTGTTTTTGTAATAGGAACAGAGAGAAATTCAATAAGAAAAGGGAGATGTGATAAAGAACCTACTAGAAATGAAAATGCATTCATTAAAAAATTTTAAAATCAGTCAATAGGATAAACACCAGATTAATAAGTTTAACTTGTTTTAAAAATAACCAGAAAGTTCTGCTTTTGACATATGCATTTTAAGCCTTAGATAAAAGTGGTTCTTTTCCTTAATATACTTTTCTAAATAAAAAATTTAGGGATTTGCATTTCTCTGGAAGTCAGTGTGGCGATTCCTCAGGGATCTAGAACTAGAAATACCATTTGACCCAGCCATCCCATTACTGGGTATATACCCAAATGACTATAAATCATGCTGCTATAAAGACACATGCACACGTATGTTTATTGCGGCATTATTCACAATAGCAAAGACTTGGAACCAACCCAAATGTCCAACAATGATAGACTGGATTAAGAAAATGTGGCACATATACACCATGGAATACTATGCAGCCATAAAAAATGATGAGTTCATATCCTTTGTAGGGACATGGATGAAATTGGAAACCATCATTCTCAGTAAACTATCGCAAGAACAAAAAACCAAACACCGCATATTCTCACTCATAGGTGGGAATTGAACAATGAGATCACATGGACACAGGAAGGGGAATATCATACTCTGGGGACTGTGGTGGGGAGGGGGGAGGGGGGAGGGATAGCATTGGGAGATATACCTAATGCTAGATGACGAGTTAGTGGGGGCAGCGCACCAGCATGGCACATGTATACATATGTAACGAACCTGCACAATGTGCACATGTACCCGAAAACTTAAAAGTATAATAAAAAATAAAAAAATAAAAAATAATAATAAAAATAAAAAATTAAAAAAAAGAAAAAAAAAATTTAGGGAAGTAGAATGAGCTAAAATTTTCATAAATAAATTTTACAGCATAATGAAATTAACACCTTTATGAACTTGTTAGTTTTCAAAATCCCTCAAACTCTTTCTAAATCCTCTTTCTCGGCTGGCATTATAAATTTGAGGTCTGTTTTCTTTTCCATGAAATTTCCTGTTGTTCCGTATCTTTGCCATACTTGTGGAACTGTCTATATGCTAAAACACAGTTTCCCTAATCTTTTGCCCTCTCAACCTCTCTGATGTTGGCATACGACATTGTTCTATTCCCTGCCCATGGAAGATTCTTCCACATGCTCACTTCTTTCTTTCCAAGAAGTTTCCACTGTTGTGCAACAAAAAACCCCTGGACATCCTTCAAGCCTCAGCTGCAAGACTTGGCCCTCTTGGAAACCTTTAACCAGCAGCCATCAACTCTTTCCCTTCTCTTGTTTGCAGCATCTTTCTCCCAGTTTGTACAGTCATCTATTTCCTTGTGGACAGGGAATAGATATTAATATTTTTATTTGATTTCCCCACTGTCTCTTTCAGAGTCTGGCATATTGTAGAAGCTTAATAAGTACTTGTTGTATGAACACATAAGTAAATGAATGAATGGTAGGAACACATAAGTAAATGAATGAATGGTGTAAATCAAGCTTGTCCAACACGTGGCCTGCAAGGCCACCTGCAGCCCAGAAGCGCTTTGAATGCAGCCCAACACAAATTCATAAACTTTCTTAAAACATTATGAGATTGTTTTGTGATTTTTTTTTTTAGCTCATCAGCTGTCATTAGTGTTAGTTATTTTATGTGTGGCCCAAGACAGTTCTTCTTCCAGCGTGGCCCAGGGAAGCCAAAAGATTGGACACCCCTGGCAATCAAGAGCATGTGAATGAGAAGGAACAGAGAAATCTTAGTGAGTCTTACCCAGAACAGAGAGCTATTGTGTTTGAAAATAGGATTAAATAGTCATTCCAGAGAACTTTAAGTTTGATGCTCTAAAGGAATAGGGAATAATTCTAGAGTCTTATGCAGGATAATGAGTGGTAAATACAGTGTTCAAAGAAATTTGATCTGGCATTGATGGACAAAGAATAGAAGCATGAACAATAAAATGTACAATTGTTTGTTGGTATCCATAAAGGATTAATTTCAGGGTCTCTCATAGATACTAAAATCATGGATGCTCAAGTCCCTGATATAAAATGGCCTGTTATTTGCATATAACCTAATCACATCCTCCTGCATACTTTAAATCCTCTCTAGATAACTTATATTACTTATTACAATGTAAATACTATGTAAATAGTAGTTATATTCTATGGTTTAGGGAATAATGAGGAGAAAAATTCTGTACATGTTCAGTACAGATGAAGTCATCCATTTGTTTCCAAATATTTTTGATCTGCAGTTGGTTGAATCCAGGTATGTGGAACCCAGTGGATACAGAGAGTCAACTCCACTACAACTGACCAAATGTGTGTGTGACGAGGACTTATCATAAATGTCTATAAATGACCTTATTGTCAGCAAGAGCTAAACAATTCAAACCTTCCTCCAAGGGATTAGCCTCAGCCTGCCCATAAAAGGATAAATCTGAAAAATCCAATGGTAGTTGATTTGATGTGGGAATATATTCCTTATGTTATTGCCAGCTCTGATTCAAGTAAAGGGATAGAAATCCAATTACCTCCTTTCTTCCTAGGTCGTGACCTAGATATAACCTATAACTAATTATTCTGTTAAGTATCCCTGAGTTAGTGCAAGAAGCAGGAACAAAAAGAATAAAGTCTGAGCATGTCTAAAAGGTTCTTTTAAATGCAACTTTTGAAAATCCAGTTTAAATCTATAAATACTGGAAATTATGTCGATTTCACTAAGGTTTCTGAAAAATGTATCAGTTTTTCCTGAGAATGAGTAATTTTGTGTATCTGAAGTATAAAAGTATGCAGAATAATATTTTTCCTCTTTTTTTTTTGAACAGCAAAACTTAGAGAGTAACCTCACCAACCTTATTAAGAGGAACACAGAACTGGAGACCCTTTTGGCTAAACTCATCCAAACCTGTCAACATGTTGAAGTGAGTATCTCTGTATTTCTGTATGGTATGTTTCATATGAAAACTGCCAGATCAAGGTTTTGATATCCTCATGCTTTATAATTTTAAAACAAGAATCTTTCTTAAAATTAAATATTTTGCAAAAACCAAAATAAAAGATGGAGGAAATTAAAAGGAATTAGAACTTCAGAGAGTCTTTCCCATCCAGGGCTGCTTCCCATTCCCATTATAGCTCTTCCTGATCTAGCATTACATAGCAGTCCTAATGTTGTAGATTTTAATTGCCCTTACAAAGAACAGTCAAAAAAGGTATTGTAGGCCGGGCGTGGTGGCTCACGCCTGTAACCCCAGCACTTTGGGAGGCCGAGGCAGGCAGATCACGAGGTCAGGAGATCAAGACCATCCTGGCTAACACAGTGAAACCCCGTCTCTACTAAAAATACAAAAAATTAGCTGGGCGTGGTGGCATGCACCTGTAGTCCCAGCTACTTCAGAGGTGGAGGCAGGAGAATGGCATGAACCCGGGAGGCGGAGCTTGCAGTGAGCTGAGATCGCACCACTGCACTCCAGTCTGGGCAACAGAGGGAGACTCCGTCTCAAAAAAAAGGTATTGTATTAGTGTACTATGGCTACCATAACAAATTACCACAAACTGGGAAAGTATGAAACAAGACTAATTTATTCTCTCAGTTTTGGAGACTAGAAGTCTGAAATCAAGATTTTGGCAGGGCCATGCTCCCTACAAAGGTTCTAGGGGAGGATCCTTCCTTGCCTCTTCCCATTTTCTGGTAGTTGCAGGCAATTCTTGGAGTTCCTTGGCTTGCAGCTACAGCGCTCTAAACCCTTCCTCCGTTACCACATTCTCCTGGTGTGTCTCTGAATTTGTGTCCAAATTTCCTTATTGTTATAAAGAGCCCACCCTACTCCAGCCTTACCTCACTTTAACTTGATTACATCTGCGAAGACTATTTTCAGGCCAGGCATGGTGGCTCACACCCTGTAATCCCAGCACTTTGGGAGGCTAAGGCAGGAGGATCGCTTGAGCTCAGGAGACCAGCCTGGGCAACATGGCAAAAACCCATCTCTACTAAAAAATACAAAAAATTAGCCAGGCATGGGAGCACACACCTGTGGTCCCAGTTACTTGGGAGGCTGAGGTGGGAGGATCACCCAAGCCTGGGAAATCGAGGCTGCAGTGAGCTGAGATTGCACCACTGCACTCCAGCCTAGGCGACAGAGTGAGACCTTGTCTCAAAAAAGAAAAAACAAAGATTCTGTTTTCAAATAAGGTCCCATTTACAGGTACCAAGGGTTAGGACTTGAACATACCTTTTTGCGGACACAGTTTAATGCACTGCAGGTGTATATTAATGCATCTTAGTTGTCAGATATGTTTCCATGAAATAAACCACAATTGCAACAACAGCAGAACCTGCAATGACTACACTGAATAAGGAAAAAATAGATGCCACTTCCTTTATGTGATTTTCAAATTCCTCTTCCATCTTCTCCCAAACTGTCTTTTTTACCACCCCACCCCATGAACTGAAACTAAACAATTATCATTCATTACACTTTTAAGCCTTCTGGCCCTTAACCAAGCAGTTCCCTCTGACTGGTAGGCCCATTCCTCTAACCCATGTCTATTTGTCAGAATGCTTCTTGTGTATCCTCCAAGTCCTAAGTCAAGGGGCACTTCAGTTGTGAACGTTTCTCTGGTTCCCTGGACCAGAGTCATCGCTCCTTTTTCTGAATCACATAACATTTTATGATACCGTGTATGTGATTCAGAGAAAGGAGAGATGTCCCCGCCCCAATCTCATGTGGAATTGTAATCCCCAATGCTGGAGGTGGGGCTTGGTGGGAGGTGTTTGGGTCATGGGGGCAGATCCCTCATGGCTTGGTGCTGATTCCATGATAATGAGTGAGTTCTCACAAGATCTGGTTGTTTAAAAGTGTATGACACTCCTCCCCCACCGCCCGCCCCCCTCCCATACACACTCTTTCTCTTGCTCCTAATTTCGCCATGTGACGTGCCAGTTCTGGCTTTGCCTTCTACCATGTGTAAAAGCTTCCTGAGGCCTCATCAGAAGCCGAGCACATGCCTGGTGCCATGCTTCCTGTGCAGCCCTGCAGCACCCGTGAACCAATTAAACCCCTTTTCTTTGTAAATTACCCAGTCTCAGGTATTTCTTTATAGCAATGCAAGAATAGTAATAATCTTCTCATGGCTTTATCATTCTTTCATGTACCAGTTCCATTTTTCCAACCAGAATGTGAGGTCTTAGAGGATGGGAATCAAATCTAATTCGTCTTTGTATCTCACAGACTCTGATGCAATGATTTTCACACAGTAGGAGCTCAGGGAATTTGTTTTAGATGAATTTGCATGATGACTCTCCAAATGGCAAATTTTGAACACTATTTGAATGCCTGCAAGTTCAGCTCCCCTAAAATATCTAAAGTTGGAGAAGCAAATTATTTTGAGCAGGCATTTAAAAATTTTGACAGTAACTCCATTTTTGCAATAAGAGTTCCTTCAAGTCCCTTTGATCGTCTAAGCAGTAATTATAAGTTTATAGCCTCCTATGTGCCTATAACTGTCAGTAGATGCACAATGTAGCAAATAATAATAAAGATTACAATATGTTAGAGAACAGTGTACACACATATAACAACATATTTAAAGAACAGTAGAGTAGCCAATCAGGTGCTCAGCTAGTAGAATATTGCATTTATGGATTCTAAGATTAGCATTTTTTTGAAGACTAATATTGCTGAAATTGAGCTGCAACTTAAATGAATGGTGAGACAGTTTAATGGGCAACATTTGTTTGTTCCTACTGGCACACAAAATATAGATGAGACAGTTGCTGGTATCTTAGATTAGATGGAGTATGGTTTGAGAAGGGGGGATTAAAAGAGAAAAAAATGTGAGTACAATTTTTCTGAAACTTTGTGGAAGAGTCAGGACTTGAGCCAGTTCTTATAGATTTCACAACTATTATTTTTCAGTACCCTAGGTATTGAGGTGTCAGCTTATTTATGCAACACAATGGTGTTTGTCAGTGATACATTCCTCAGCATAGCAGAAATTAGCAAAGATTGCTTTCAGAAAGATCCTATCAGTGTAAAAGCATGTCTACTATGCAAATACTGGTGCTTTGGTGGAAAGCTTAAAATACTTTGTGTTTGTAAAGTCTGTGCTTTTACTTACAAGTGCTCCCCTTGTGATCGGAAATGTAAAACTGGTTACTAAGAGAAACACATGAGTTAGCAATTTTTTCCAACTCCAAATTTGTTGTGTTTTCCAAGGATAATATCCAGGGAGACAGAAATTAGGGATGTTCTCATCTCCTACCTAAGCCATCTACTCCAGCTGTTCATCATTTGAGGTGCTGATGGAGGTTATGATAGGTGGAAGAGGGAAAGGCATACAAAAGGAAAGAAAGGGAGGAATCAGAGTAAAACATAGGTGAGAGAGCAGATTAGGATTGTCCAGTGAGCTTATTGGTTCACTTAGTAGACCCTCTTGCTTTAAAAGCTACATGATTGTCAGGGTAGAATCAGTGTTTCATCATGTTGAGATGAAGTTGAGAGTGTGAAGGCAGCAGTGTGTTGCAGAATCCAGACCTTTTGAACCCTCTGCTTAGACTGGATTCTCTTTTGGCAAGCCTCTTGCCAGGGAACATGTTGAGCCTTGTTGATTAAACAACATTGGAAATAATAGTGAACAAGCATAATGTTTTCATTATTATAGGGTAAAGTTAATATGTATTATATGAATAAATGGATGAACAAAATGGAATAATCTGTGTGCCATATTTTATTTTTATGATGTGATGGCATTTGATGTTTAGGATAGTAAGAAAGAATTATTTCTCTTCAGTTAAAAAAAAAATTACCTGAGCTTTATGGTAAATCTTATAAATGCTTTATGGATTGGGTGATTATGTCATTCAATTTCAGCTAGTTACTCCTTAAAGCATTAATGTCTGGTTTCCATTATGACCTGTTGTGATTTCAGAACAAATGCATTGCTCCTAATGCAATATTATTATGGCTTGAATTTACAAGACGCTATTCATCCTAACATGATGTAAAATTACATTCTAAGATGTTCAGTAATTTCAAATGATAGATAAATTGAAGAAATTTACAGGGAGATTTTAGTTTTATTTTAATAGATCAGATATGATTTTAGTTGCAATACAGGCTTTTCAAATAAAGCTATTACTGAATTGATTGTAGTGGACTTGCATTTGCAAGGAATAAAGAATATTCATTCTTTTCTCTGTTGTTTTTGTATAAATCCTTGGGAATGGAAACACATGTTTATGGGTGAGTAAATTTGGTATTTGGGAAATTTATTCTAGATAAAAATTAAAGAAAATTATGAGTACAAAAATAATGATACTTACAGTACTTATTTTTACGTTTGTTTTTATTCCTAATTATTAGTATTCTGAAAGTATAATTTTCAAAAGTTGAACACCCAATTCTCCTATAATGAATGAATTAGTCCACATCAAAGATTTTTTTAACTTCTTAATGAAGGAACCAGCAAGATGATAAAGCTGCTTCCAAGGAGGATGCCAGAAACGGATACATATAAATGTGGGGAAGGGGGTAGTAGGGGGAAAAGAATGCCAGACTAGCATAGCTAATTTGGATACAAAACTGGTTAGTGACCTACAGGGCAATAAACCTGAAACATTTGGACAAAATAAGTTGCATATTACTGGGTTTCTCTAAGTTAACATCTAACTTCGCAGAGTCTAAGCCCTAACCACTAGTAAATAGAAAGTCAGACTCTGTTACATCCCAGTCTGGAGAGTCAGATGACCCTGACTTAGGCTGACTTCATGGAATATGCTCTCGTGGGACTTTGGAAGGGCTCACAGTCTTCTCTTTCTCTTTTTTCCATGTTTTGGATAATTTTGCTTAACATGACTTTCTGTTCTAGAGACTGTTGGTCTAGGAGCAGTGTTTGCTAAACAAATATTTCTGGGAGGGGATGTACATTTTTGCCTGTGGACAGTTACTTTAATTTGTTACAGTGTCTTGCTAGTTTGTTCATTTTGGTAGTGCGGTTGGAGTACCCACCGTGTGTGTGTTGCACTGTGTTAGGTGCCAAAGGACCCTGCCCACAGGAAGTTTACTATCTTCACTAAGACAGAAGAGCACTTATAACACAAAATAAAGTAGAAAGCCATAATTACCATGAAGAAGGTGTGGATTATCTACTTCAAACTTTCAGAGAAGCAAGAAATTATTTCTAGCTGGGGACTGGGGAAGCAGCGCAAGATCTGAGCCTGCCTTCAAGGGTAGGTAACATTTGAGTTTATGGAAGCAGGGGGACAGCACTGCTTGCCAGGCAAATAAAGGCATGGGGATAGAAAGACGAGGAATGTATGTACACAAAGCAAGTAGTTCATTCTGGAGAAATGGAAAGCATGGAAGAAGGAAGGATCTGTAGGAACTAGTTTGGGAGAGATGAGAGCTGGAAAGGCTTTCGTGTTGCATCTGAATTTGAACTTTGGTTTTGAAGGTTTAGTGAGGGTTCAAGGAACACATAGACCTGTGTGAGCTTCACAGTGACAACTGGCATTTCCAACTCTTTTCAGGAAATGACATTTTTGGTTATTGAGAAAATAATATGGATATTGTCATGCAAAACAATCTCATGTCCAAGGGAAACCTTCACAGCACTAGGAAACTCCAAAAAGGCCATGGAGTTTGTTAGGCACCAGAATGCTATTCTTTTAAATCAGTGCAGTGGAAAAGAATTTCCTGGTCCACATCCTTGGTTCCTAGATGGTACTTCTTCCTTTTCCTCTTCCTGAAGGTGTCCTTGTATTTGGGTATGAGCATTCCCCGGGAAAATAATTCCCATGCCAGCTGGAGCTAAAAAAAACTCACAGCACAGAGGCACCTCCTAATTGTTGTAAATTAAATCAATGAATTCCTTCCCACGACCCATGAGGAAATGCCACATCCTTATAAGTCCACATCTCTTCCCAGGGATTTACCTCTGCTTTTCTTCAGAATGGAAAACAGTTTGAAGGTTCCCCTTCAGCCACCCAACTCTCCCCACCCCCACCACATTGTTTTCATAACTTGTTTTTTAAATGAGGGTAAGCAAATGAATGGCTTTTTGATTGTAAGTGCCAAACATTTTTAAAACGGTGGAGAACAGAGAATGGCATGCTGTGGCTCATGCCTGTAATCCCAGCATACTTTGGGCGGCCAAGGCAGGAGGATTACTTGAGCCCAAGGATTCAATAACAGCCTGGGCAATACAGTGAGACCTCGTCTCTACAAAAAATAAAAAAACTAGACAGGCGTGGTGGTGTGCGCCTGTAATCCCAGTAACAAAGGAGGCCAAGACTGGAGGATTGCTTGAGCCTGGGAGGTCGAGGCTGCAGTGACCCATGGAGTGCAACTGCTCTCCAGCCTGGGTGACAGAGTGAGACCCTGTCTCTTAAAACACACGCGTGCACGCACACACACACACACACACACACACACACACGAGAGCAGAGTATGAAGGCCAAGACAGTTTGGGACTCAGGAGGCAGACACATTGAAAGAGCAACTTCAGGCCAGGTGCGGTGGCTCACGCCTGTAATCCCAGCACTTTGGGAGGCCCAGGTGGGTGGATCACGAGGTCAGGAGATCGAGACCATCCTGGCTAACACGGTGAAACCCTGTCTCTACTAAAAATACAAAAAATTAGCCGGGCATGGTGGCGGGCGCCTGTAGTCCCAGCTACTCGGGAGGCTGAGGCAGGAGAATGGCGTGAACCCGGGAGGCGGAGCTTGCAGTGAGCTGAGATCACACTGCTGCACTCCAGCCTGGGGGACAGAGCGAGACTCCGTCTCAAAAAAAAAAAAAAAAAAAAAAAAAGAGCAACTTCAGGTAGACTCCTAAGAAATGTTTGTCTAGGATTGTAAAAACTAATGGGTTTTCAACCACTCTGTTTTGTTTTCTTCAGGAGAGAAATAAGGTAGAATGGATGAGTTTGTAGTTACACTAGACAAGTTTGGAGTTAATTATATATGTAGTGAAAGACAAGCTTATGAGAAATGATCAAAATTTGGGTCACCTGTAGAACTTAACTTTTCTAGGTCAGATAAGGACTGTATCTCTTCATCACATTTCTCTTTCCATTTTCTTTGAAAAATCAGAAGACACAGTTTATTAGCTAAGCAAACACTTGGAATCACTGATATGTACCAAATTTTCTGCACATTCCGATAATCAAGTTCTTTTACAGCAAATACAACACCTTGACACTTAATAGATGTTCGTTTTGGAAATGATAGGTGCCAGTGACTCTAAAGATGATGGCCAAGAACAACTGGGAAAGGGTGGCCAATTGCCATAATGGTTTCAAGAGGATAAAGGCTCAGCAGTCCTTACCATTCTTGCTCAAGGTCATCCTAGAAGGGCATTTTCTAATCCAACATCCCTTCAAAGTTCCAGCATTGGCCCCTTTGGTTTATCTTGCCTTGTTTGTAATCACTTCTTAAAATTCTTTTTGCCATTATTTTTCTCACTAAGTTTTTAATCTATCTTTGTTGTTGTTTTATTTTAATGGAAAGTTTGCTCTCATACGGCTTTCTCTGAGTTTCTCCAGTGCTAGTTGTCATGTAAAGTGACAAGGTTCTTGTGGAGGAATTAAGGCTGTTTAATTAGATTTCTGCTCAGATGATGAGTTTTGTAAATTGAAAAGGATGAGAGTGAGGTGTTACTTGGGTGATATGTACCTTGTAAGAAATTGTAGAAAATCACTTGGCAAAACAGATGGGAGTCTGTAGAAGACTTTTCCAGTAATTCACCAAGCCCTAAAAGCATTCATTTGTAAACTTTGAAATAATGAAAAATCACTGGGTTAAAAAGAAAGATGAACCATTTGTTTAATTTTGTTGTGCAGTTTTGTAATGCCAAAGCATTCTCTCTCCGTAGAAAACTTGGCAATGGCTTCATCCGGAGTCATTGGATGAAGACCAGTATGCAAACACCAAACGAGCTATTTGTGTCTTGTGAACGTGTGTCTGATCTTGGATGAAGTATATCCTGCTGGGGGCCGACATGAATGTCCAAAGTTATAATCCATTTTCACTTGCAGATGAGGGTCAGATTCCCACCCGATCTGACCCCCTGTGAGAATGCTTTCAAGGTATAATTAGAGTCAGATTCTGGGCCTCATTAAACCACATCATACAACCCACAGTCAGCTCTGGCTCTCCATGTAATAGGCTCTAGAATTATGATAATGTGATAGTGCAAATATGGTGGCTTTCAGAAACTGGATTATGACGAGCCACTATAATAATGGTTGATTTCCCAAGTTCACGTCTTAGGATTCCCATGACAAAGGAGAAAAGAACTGTTGGTCTGCACAGAAATTTATCATGTCTGGAGAAGATTTGTTTTTACTATTGCATTTGAATAATGTCTATTCATATGCAATAGTAAAACAGTTGAAACAGTTTACTCTACCAAGTTTACTAAAATTGACAACTCATGAAGCAAATGTAGTTTTTCTTGGTAGAGGTTAAATTTAATTATTAAAGTATCTAACACATACTTGAATGTCTCCCTTTGGATTCAGTGCCCTTGACTTAGAAAAATTTGATTCATAACAGGCATTGGATCCTGTTTCTTTCTTGGGCATATTCATGAGGAGTAATGAGAAGATATCAGCAAAAATCTTTGAGTATTTTGGAATGAGATTAATCTTATGAATAAATGAATATAAGGCTTAGTAAGCTGGTATTACTTTTAGAATGACATTCCCAAGTTTCAGTTTTGAAACTTTATATAAAACATTATCCAAACCTTTCATCGTCTGCAAATCTTTCTAGTTTGGGTGGTATGACCTATTGCATCATATACAGAATCCTACCTAGTGGCTCAGATTGGAGTATGAACACTTGTACGTGCCTCTGAAGACAAACCCTCTAATGTTTGAATTTGGTAGTGCAGATTTCCAAGGTTAATACTTAAATGTGAAGCAATAGGCCTTAATTGGAGGCCCAAAGGCTGAGCATTAGAAAGTTAGAGAGAAAGTGTGCTTTTTTCTGATATATCTTATTGTGCTCCCTCCCTCCACACAATACAAGAATTCCTTATCCTGTCTCCATTACAGTATTCCACACACAACCTTCTTTGCCTGGAAATATTTACATGCGTGATTGACTAGAGCAGCAGAGATGTTTCTGGCATGATATAAAGAATAATAGGAACAGGTAGTGATACATTTTTTAAAATAGCCATTGTTGGCCAGGCACAGTGGCTCACGCCTGTAATCCCAGCACTTTGGGAGGCCAAGGTGGGTGGATCACCTGAGGTCAGGAGTTCGAGACCAGCCCGGCCGACATGGTAAAACCTCATCTCTATTTAAAATACAAAAATTAGCTGGGTATGGTGGCAGGCGCCTGTAATCCCAGCTGCTCGAGAGGCTGAGGCAGGAGAATTGCTTGAACCTGGGAGGCAGAGGTTGCAGTGAGCTGAGATCACGCCATTGCACTCCAGCCTGGGCAATAGAGCCAGACTCTGTCTCAAATAAAGTAAAATAAAATAAAATGGCCATTGTTATTTCTAGCTCAACTTTTATATGAGATGGTCTTAGCTGGATGGTTTCAGGTGAAAGAGTCAGAGGGGAATGGAATGATTGCAGGTGAGAAGGTAACTCTCAAGTAAAAGCTTTGGTTCACTTATTGCTCCCATTCATGACATTCAGAAACAAGAATAATCCTAACAATCAATCCACCATTTTGTTACTGAACCAACCTTTTACTTCTGGGTCTAATATCTAGTTTAAATTATTTTTCTCAATAAATGAACATAAAATTGTCTTCCAATGACAATCAAGCTGAAATTATCTCTGTGTATAAAATAATTACAGATTATGAAAGAAGCCAGACATATCATTTTTTACCTGATTCCGTTGACTTCTATTTTTAATTTGCTAAATTAAATGTTGTAGGAAAAAATGAAGAGCTTTGTTCTAATTTTGAAATTCCACAGCAAAATAATTGAGTCATGCATATAAAATGTCCGTTAACAAGAAGACAATTGTAGTACTGGTTATTTTTGTTTGAAATAGAAATATGAAATTTTAAATTCAGCTATTTAAAATGCCCGAGGCTACCATGGAATGTACAAGGCTCTCAGTGAGGAGCAACACAAATAAAGATCTTTACAACCAAGTGAGGTAACTTCTTGGCCTAGGAATTTATGATAGAGCTTTTACTATGCTTTTAAAAGTATTTTCCCTAGATATAACATCAAGTTCATATATGTAAAGTCATGAAAACTATCATAGTGGTCTAATTCTCTGACAAGGCAAGCTTGGTATTGAGATGTGGTAAGTTCATTCAAGGAAGCCTTCTGTCAATTTCCATAGGATTGGGAAGGTGGTGCCTTGTCCATCTTTGCAGGTGTTGGAAGGGGAGCATTATTGCATAGATCTGTTCCAGTTTCACAGCAACACATAGACTGTAGTGTAAAGAAAGAAAAAGTGATAGGACTTATGTAGATATGCACTACAAGCAGTTATGACCATGACCAGCTCTTACTGTCACTTCCTGATTTAATTATCCCAACAGTCTTTTGACGTAAACATCATTCAAATAACCACAGATACGTGGCCTGAAGCCAGATATAACAAGAATCAGCCAGTAAAGAAATGGGTTGAATTTAACCAAGTAATAAGTAACTGGAGTGGTTACTGAACCCAAACCAGGTGATTAGAAAGTTAGATTCCCAGGGGAATTCTCATTACAAGAACCATCTTATCAGATAGGTAATTGGAAACCCTGTTAAACCCACCATAACAAAGGCTCAGCAAGTGTACATCTGCAGTGCCAGTACAATCAGTGAGTCTTCAGTTCTTATGAACGTTCTGAAATCTTTTATTATTAACCATTGACCCTCTAACCTCAACTTCTTTGAGATGATAAATTTGTTTCCTTTAGTAAATAAGTAAATTCCTTTTTTTCCTCCTTCCCAGGAAGTTTGAGATTCATGTATAAAGATGAAGAACTAAATAATACTGGCTGAGCCACCCTAATTTGAAAATCCAAAATCCGAAATGCTCTAAAATCCAAAACTTTTTCAGCACTGACATGACGCGAGAAGAGGAAAATTCCACACACAAGTACTTAACACAAACTTTGTTTCATGCACAAAATTATTGAAAATATTGCATAAAATTACCTTCAAGCTTATGTGTATAAGGTGTATGTGGAATGTAAGTGAATTTAGTGGTCAGACTTGGGTCCTATCCCCAGATATCTCATTATGTATGTGCAAATATTCCAAAATCCAAAACACTTCTGGTTCTAAGCATTTAGGATAAGGGATACTCAACCTGTAGCATAAAATCAATATTTTGGGTTATGGCTGGGTGCAGTGACTCACACCTGTAATCTCAGCACTTTGGGAGGCCAAGGTGGGAGGATTGTTTGAGGCCAAGAGTTTAGAACCAACCTGGGCAACATAGCAAGACCCTGTCTCTACTAAATAATTAATTAATTAACCAACTGTGAGTGGAGGTTCTTGCCTGTAGTCCTAGCTACTCAGGAGTCTGAAGCAGGAGGATCACTAGAACCCAGAAGAAGTTGGAGATTACAGTGATCTATGATTGTACCACTGGACTCCAGCCTGAGTGACAGAGACAGAGACCCTGAACTTAAAAAAATATATATATTACAACTTGGGACTGAAATATTTGTTTGTATGTTAATAGTTCATAGCATTTAAGATAATATGACATATTACAGAAATTTGACAGATTTGCTTTGAAATGCTAATTTGAAACACGTAATTTTTTTTTTTTTTTTTTTTTTTTTTTTGAGATGGAGTCTTGCTCTGTCACCCAGGCTGGAGTGCACTGGTGTCATCTCGGCTCACTGCAACCTCTACCTCCTGGGGTTCAAGTGATTCTCCTGTCTCAGCCTCCTGAGTGGCTGGGATCACAGGCACCCACCACCATGCCCAGCTAATTTTTGTATCTTTAGTAGAGATGGGGTTTCGCCATGTTGGCCAGCCTGGTCACGAACTCCTGACCTCAAGTGATCTGCCCGCCTTGGCCTCCCAAAGTGCTGGGATTACAGGCATGAGCGACCACGCCCAGCCTAACATGTAATTTCTTTTAGAACTGTTATTTTAAGTTGGATCTGTAAGATAGTTTAGGTTTCAAAGCAATATTGCAATGTTCAAAAAACCTTAGGTTTCAGTATTTTCTTTTTTTTTTTTTTTTTTTTTTTTGAGACAGAGTCTTGCTCTGTTGCCAGGCTGGAGTGCGGTGGCGTGATCTCGGCTCACTGCAACCTCCGCCTCCTGGGTTCAAGCGATTCTCCTGTCTCAGCCTCCCAAGTAGCTGGGATTACAAGTGTGCACCACCATGCCCAGCTAGTTTTTGTATTTTTAGTAGAGACCGGGATTTCACCAAGTTGGCCAGGATGGTCTCGATCTCCTGACCTCGTGATCTGCCCACCTTGGCCTCCCAAAGTGCTGGGATTACAGGCATGAGCCACCACGCCCGGCCTGGGTTTCAGCATATTTTTTAAGTTTAGTTTATTAGATTTATAAGAGCTACTTAAGGACTTGGGAAGGTATAACGTGTTAGGATTTTAATTTTATCCTGTTAGGCATTTGAAGTGCTTATAAAGTAAATCAAATGTGTTAAATTGATAAATGCAGTTTAAAGTGTTACAGGAGTAATCTGAACAGTGATTCCTCATAGGGGTGAGGATTGACCTGAAGAGCGGCTCGAGGGTACTTTCTAGGGTGATAGAAATGTTTTATGTCTTGATTGAGCTGTTGGTTATCAAAATCCATTAAACTGTCCCTTAAGATCTATGCATTTCCTTGCATGTAAATTTTACCGCAATTTAAAAATATGTGTGTAGGAACTTAATCAGCTAATTTATAGACAGAATTGATTGTTTAATGGAGTTGAGTCTATTCAACTTGAGTTAATCAAACATTGATTCAAGGACCCCCGAGAGTGATTATTCTTGGTTTCATAAAATTTATTAGATGTATGAATAGAATAATGAGATCATAATTTGAACTTAAAAGCTTAAGGGAAACTACGTAGTGAATTGTTGACATAGATGCAGTTCTTGAACAAAAATCTTGATGGTCTGTAAGTCTATGTCTATTCCTTCTCCTAGTTGGTTGGACTCCTGGGTAAATAGGACAGTCTTCCTAGTATGCTGCATTTAGCATGCAGCACTTGACTATTAATGAGTGAATGGAACACCTCTAGAGGCCAACTACATCATCCTTTTGTCCTCCTTGTAGCACTAGCTCATTTGCATAGATCAGCATGTCCGATAAGCTCACACCTTGAAGGGCAGAAAGGACCCTTCTTGAGAAGACTGTACACAGCACTGTGTTTTTATGACAGCAAACCTCAGTAGCCACAAATCCCTGGAGGATCAGTAATGCTAGTGCACACAAGGAGCTCCCTCCCAGCCTGAGGGCTCTGCCACCCAGGTAGGGCTAAGAGGATGGAGTTGACAAAGGGAAGTCAAAAATGGGAGAGCTGTCCATCAGGGGTGTTGCTGAGCCCTGAATAGAGATCAATCGAGGTGGGTCTTTCCTTCCCCCTTATTATAAACCTGTACCTTTCCTTTTATTCTCTAGGATACCTTCTCTATCTTTTCTGGTTTGCAAAAGAAAAAAATAGTTAGATAGTCACTTTGAATCAGGCTTGGGAAAACACTTATAAATAATAATTCCACACATGTAAGATGGCTAATCAACCTAGGTCTGAAAATGACTTAACAGGAAAACATTTTCAATATCAGTCTCTCATGATTCCCAAACACACACACACACTCACAAACTCACCACAACTTCAAAATTAGCAACCAAAAGACATCTAAATGCTGTGATCTTTCCTTTTCTCTTCCAGATCAGATTAGCTTTGCTCTTCACTGTCCTTTTGTCAAAGCCCCTATTGTACAGCTCTCCAGTGTCCTTCCTGCCTGCCCTTCTACTGCCATTGTAACTTTTACCAGCCCCACTACCATTTCAGAAGAAAACTCCAGGAAAGCAAGTAAGCATGGATAGCTTTAAAGATCAATGCTGAAGGCCCACTAAGACCAGGATACAAAGGGAGTCAATTAGAAAAAGGTGGGGGTCAAGGAAGAACTCCCCACTCCCAAGTTAAACTCCTCAATTTGCTGTTTTGTTTTAGCCAGACTCTATGGGAGCTCAGTCATGGCTAGCTCTCTGCAAATGGCCCCCAAAAGGCTTTTCACAAGGGGCAGTAAGATATAACTGGCTTCGGTATTTCTGTCTCCCCATTCCCAGATAACCAATTCAAGATGCATGCCCACTGTACCCTGCATGTTGTTGAAACAGAATTTTAATTTCCTCTGTCTTGCAAAAATGTTCTTTTGCCTCTCTTCCCTGGTGCCTTTTCTCATCTTCCTCACCCCTGGGTTTCCTACCTCTGTCTTGCCTACTCTGATCTCCAAAGACCAGTCTCTCCTTCATATTTGGCATGAAACCTTCCTCAGCTACTCACACAGTAATTGCCTCATTTCTCAAACTCTCCAGAGTCACATCATCCAATCAAAGTACTGTGTAATGTGAGCCACATATGTAATTGAAAAATTTTCAAGTAATCACATTTTTTTAAGTAAAAATAATCAGGTAAAATTAATTGTACTAATACATTTTATTTGACCCCGATATATTTAAAATGTTATCATGTCAACATGTAATCAATGTAAAAATGATTAATGTATGCATTTCATATTCACAGCACATCTCAATTCAGACTAACCATATTTCAAGTGCTCAAAACCACAAGTGGCTAGTGGTGGCCATATTGGACCACACAGCTCTAGAACTTCTGTAGCCCATGGTTTAGCAGTTAATTATGTGTGCACTTGGCATGTTCGCTGCTTATTCTCTAGTGAAGTCATTCTTTCCAGCAGGCCAAGTTCTGTTTCTACCACAGGTCCTAGCATGGTGCTTTGCACATTGTGGGCACTCAACAAATCCCTAAGATTTGCTTCATAGATGATCCCTGTACACTGATAGCATCTTCCTCATTCATGGAATAACAAGAATGACCTCATCTCCTCTCACTTTCATTCCTTAGCTACTAACACTGTTGCAAAGATCTCTGGAAACCGGAAACTTTGGTCACCTATACTTTAAATGGAGAGAGAAGTAAAACTTGCTGCTGAGAAGCAAGGACTGCATAGAAGGTTTAGTTTGCTGGTAGAATCAAAATAAGCACTGAATGAAGATGTGTGTGGTTCCCAGTTTTATAAATAGGTTTTGCAAGAGGAGAGTGTTTGCTTCTTTGTTTTTGGTGCGAAACATTTCTTCTTTTAGCATGTTATCTGAAAGTATTGCTGCCAAAGGGATGATTTGCCAGAGAAAGATGGTTTCTGTCCAGTTCCTTCATATGTCAGGCATAACCTCCAATTAATCTGAATGAAAGAGTGGGTGCCCATGCAGACAATGCCAACAAATGCCCCTGTAGAGAGGACACATACAGATGCCAACCTGAAATCAGACACTGGCTACTGAAACAAAGGATTGCTTTAATTTTTGCAGAATAAACTATTTTTTTCTTCTGCTTTTCACGAAGTGGCCCTAAAGAATTCCCTCTTGTTTGTGGTCTCGAAAAAATTAGAACTATGCCAATGAGGCCTGCCTTTAAGGGTTCTATTAAACAATAAGAAGGCTTTGTTCTTGGCAATAAAATTAAAGCAAGCAGTGTTTCAATTACCTGGCAGGCTGCCCTCTCCCTTCCCACAACCCCGACCCCGATCCTGACAAACCTCAACAGACCATTCTGTTTCCCAGGTAGGAAGGTTAGATGGTAACATCTGTCAGGTTTGTTTATAGAAATATAGTTGACCTTAATGATAATGTATAAAGAGGGAGAGATGGGGGTGGAGGGGGGAGGAAAAAAAGGGGGTAGGGAGAGAGAGGGACACTTCTCCAAATAATCCTTAACTCAAGCTTTAAAAAAGTCAAGTTTACTGCAGAGGCTTCAAGTTCTCAAACCATTGTTCCAGAAAGACAATAATAATTTCACAATGAGTTGAAATGATGGAAGTTAGGAGTCACTAGATGAGGAAATATACATTTTGGTCTGACACGCTAGATGTCACGTGTTTTCTTTTTCAGGGAACTTTGCCTACCATTGCTCAAACTTAGACCCACTTACAGTCAGTTGCAAATGAATGCTTGTAGGTAGATTGTGACCCTGAAGTCAGGAATGACCAAGGCTAGTACAGAAAGCACTGTCCGATGCAAATTCTGTTTAGCCCCACAGTTAGTCACAAGTCATTGGAACTGAAAAATTGGATGACTGTGATGCCAGCTCTCTCTGTCCTCCATGAGAGCTCAAAATGGTTATATTGTAGTCTCCTCTAGTGTAAGAGCTCCTGCCTACAGCTGTCAAGGCCATACCCATATAGCACTCACAGGTCCTATCTCCCTGGCCTGGGAGCTTTTTCTGCCCCTCCCAGGACCAACTAATTCCAAAGGGAAGTTAATGCCTACCTTCCCCCAACAGCTTTCAACCAGCTCCTGATGGGAGATGTTACATAAATACTCTGCTTCTTCCCTATTAGCTGGAATGTTCTATACTGTTTCCCAGAGTTGCCCAATGGGGTTAATCTCCAGTTGCCCAAGGTGGTCTTGGTAAGTCACACTTTACTGGCTTCGTAGTTGTCCCTGTTTCACTTCCTACCCAGTACTGGTGTTTTCTGGCAACAATTTGACCATCCATTCTTGTCTCATATCCTTCTTGGGGAGGATACAACTGCCAACCATGTCTAAAATGAAATGATAGCACAAGTCTCTTTTTCTAGTCATGGCTATAGCTCACATGTTCAATTTCTCTAAACTCAAGTCTCTTTCATTGTGTTTGAATAAACGTACATATGAATCACTGGACATCAAAGATATTTAAAAATCAATCTACTCACTTCTCCTGATATTCTAGAATGACAACAACAGGGCAAGATATTTCATAGATATCACTTGTGGGTGCGTCATGAAGGCAGAACAAAGCTTAACATTTTCCAGTTGTACCTCCCAGTTAAGTTCTATCAGTGACGTAATCACGTGTATTTCACTCACTGTACGGAATACCAAAGAGCAGAAACCCAATCTTCATTTTCCAGAACTTTGCAGAAGCAGATGGCTTCTATACCTGAGTAACTGAAACCCAAAAAGGGGTCCAACTCAGTATTTTTCCAGTACATCACTTTTCAGGAATCATGGCACAACAACTAAAAGGAATGTCACTTAATGAGAAATAACATGTAAGATTGAAAGTGATTAAGGTAAAGTCATAGAGTAGAGGTTTCCTCTTTCCATTAGAAATAACTTCCCTTCCCTTAAACACGTCACCTCCATCTTTCCTGGCACTCCATTAATGGTCATCTGCTAAAAGTTATTGTTTACCCTCTGACCACAACATCAAATGCCAAACACATTTGTTGAAAATTATTTAATAGAAATCGCTACTTTCCAGAAACTTTATGAAAAAGACGTGATAGAGACAAACACCCATGGCAGGTTAAGTAGATTTCTTTTCATTCAGTGTGCCCAGCCCAAACGGAAGGGTGTGAAGCATTTGTTTTATAAAGTGTGTAATTAATAAGAGAAAGGAAGGGAGGAGTTTATTGTTTTTCAATGAATTATGAGCAACCCCTTCCATTCTGCTTCTTCATTTTGGAACTGCTTCTAACAAAGTTACCATTAAACACAAAAAGAAAAGGCTGTGATATTGATGCCAAGAATATAAGATTGAAGTCAGTTGAGTGTAGCCTAGGAAAAACATTACAGAAGGAGTAACATTTGTTATAATTGTGACAGAAGTCAGCAGGACATCATGGGGAAAGTGAAAACCATACCGCAAGTATGTTGTCATTTTCAAATTGAAATTCCATTAATTCAGTACTTGTAGCTATTCATGCCTTAAAAGAAGAAAACTAATATTTATTGAGCATCTACTATGTACCAGATTGTTTACAGATATTTTCATCAAAAGTATGCAAATGAGGAAACATTCTCACAGAAATTCAAATATTTTTCATACCTGCAGTCCTCTGAATATAAAGTCCATGATTTTTCCTTTATGCCAGAGGTCAGCAAACTGTGATGCTCATGCTAAATCTGACTGTTTTTGTAAGTAAAGTTTTATTTGAACACAGCCACGTCCATTTGCATCCGTATTGTCTATGGCTGCTTTCACACTACAACGGCAGAGTTGAGAAGCTGCAGCAGAGACCGTCTGGCCCACAATGCTAAAATAATTACTATCTAGGCCTTTACAAAAAAAAAAGTCCCCCAACTCCTGCTCTGTACCACGGAAGAATGTTCTCTACCCTTCTTCTTCCCCCATCCAAAATTGCATCAGGAGGCAGCCTTCAAGGAACCCAGCTAGGATTTAAAAGTAGCTTCAAAAATTCTGGAGTTAAGCCTCATGTTATAGCTTCCAAAGCTATTATTTTGATGATGTAGATGCATCAAAATTTTGATTCATGCTAGAAAGTCCTCAGGTAACCAGCACAGGCTGACTGGTCCTAGAACCTCTAGTTTTAATTCTCTATGGACATTCCAGATAAAAAGAGTTTGTTAGCAATACTGATCGTTCACATTTATGTAGTAATTATTACATGCCAAGCATTTGTCAAGGGCTTTTCATGTATTCACTCATTTAGTTCTCACCACAGTCTAACCCAGGGGTTCTCAATCTTGACACTAGTGGGATTTGGGGATGGACCTTTCACTGTTGTGGGGGCTGTCTTATGTGTTGTAGGATGTTTAGCAGCATCGCACCTGGTCTGCCAGGTAACAAATGTTATTTTCCTCATTATGCAGGTAGGGAACTTGAGATGTAGATAGTTGAAGTAAATGCCCAATAACATACAACTAGTAAGCAATAAAAACCTGGTGTTTCAATCCCGGGAAGACTTCCTCAAGTCCCTGAACCCCAAACCACTGCCTCCATTAGCCCTTGCTCCCTCTAAATTATTTTACCTGTTTGAAGATTTTGCTTTACTGAAAAACTAACAGCGACATCAACAACATCGTGAATGGCCATGTTCTGTATGCTACTATTGGAAGTAAAACTCCTTTATGTGAAGTTTCAAAGTTTTAGGCATTAGCAATGGCATTTTTTGCTAGGCAGTTTTATTGCCTTATTACAGTTGTATTTCATTCATAAGAAAGAATTTAATTGCTCTACTCACCACAGTGTGTTGCCATTTTTGATGGTGTCTTGCTTCCTTGTCCAGCACTCAAGCTTCATAATCTTAGAAACCTCAAGAAAAGAGGATTTATCATGAGGTTCCTCGGAGCTATTTTTTTAGTCCCATAGCAAATTCCCGTCTGGATAATCAATATGTAGAATTGATCTCCTCTGGTCCAAATAATTTTCCACTACGTCACTATGCTAAAGCCTGGATTACATGTAGCTTCTAGTTGTATCACTATATCACTGCTATTACTTCCCACCAAAAGCACTTTATGAAAGGATTCCATTTTTAATTTCTCTGAAAAGCCTTTCTTGGAGTTTAAAAAGATTTGATCAAAAATGTTAAATATTAAATTAACACATTAAACATTAAAAATATTGTCCCGTACTCTGGTTTGTCCTCCAAAGACAGAGACCTCAGGAGCCAGGCCATTCTCTCTCTCTCTCATTCACTTGAGCCAGGTCCACAAGTATTTGACTTTGGTGTGAAAGAGTTTCAGAGTGAAGATTACATATAAACATATCAGATGAATTACGGTAATATTGTCTGCTGTTCCTCAATTCTCCTTGGCTCAGTTTCATATACAGACTGAAGTATTAGAATCCCTTTCATTGTTCCTCTGGCAGCTCTGTCTAACTTTTGCCCCAGAGTCTGGAATGTTCATCACAGCTGTCTTTGGCAATAAAACCCAAAGCACCCTCATATCATCATATTTCTTTTTGCACCTGGTCAGTGGTACACAGCGGGGTGTAGAGCCCACTTGCATACAGTTTTCTCCCTGTACCCTCATCCACAGGCCAAATATTAGCTTATATAAAGCTCTGTTTTGTTTCAGTTACTTCAGCCTTGGGCAAATTGGAATTAACTCCTCCAATGTTTTTCCTTTGGAGTGAGATGGGATGGTTATGCCACATTATGTAGTACCACTAACCCCTTCAAATTTGGATGCAGACTCAAAATTACATATTCTTAGTTATAGAGAAAAGTCCTTTTGAGTCTAAACAATAACAAGAACATCAACCTAGCATCATGTATAAAAATGTTTCAGCCTTTCTCAAGATCACCTTAATTTGTGACCTTGGAATGGAAGGTCACAGTTATTCACCGTGGCATGAAACAGCTTTTGTTTTTGCCATGAGGCCAAATCTAGGCAAACTTGTAAAGTAGACATTTGTCTTTTAAACTCCCAACTCCTTGGTAATGGTTTCAAAGATGGCAAGGTTCAGAATCTTAAACTAAAGGGTTCACAGTTTGATGGTGCAATTTCAAGAGTGCAGTAATGGTGGGCCGGGGTGAGAGAGGCACAACTCAAGGGGTCTACCATTCTTGTGGAATTCAAAGTGAATAGTAGCCTCCGGATTTGTGCAGTGCAGCAACCCTCTTCTCAACACCCAGAAATAGAATATCCTGTCTCCAACACATTGGGGTTATCCTGTCCCAAGCTTACTTCAGTGTTTCCGTCTGTGTACGAATAAGAAGTGATATATCAAGTCAGTGTGTCATTTTCACAAGAGGAATTATAAGGCTGTATTCTGAAAGTCTATGGATGGCTAACTTATTTCAATAAAGCACTGCAAAGTGAGAAAATGAGGGTTTCTAAAATGCATGCTAGATCAATTTCACCTCTGAAAACTGGCCAGATATATTTTTTCCTTCACTCATGCTCCATCCTAAGAGTTCCAAATATTTCTAAAGATTTTAAGCCCACACATGTCTGAAATCTAATGATGTTTATACTCTGCACTGAACATCTCATTTTGCAGTTGAATACAAGTCAAATTAAAAGAGCCAGGTTTTAGAAATAATACTTAAAAACCACTTACAGACTGCTAAAGAACATTTCACAGACACCTAGTCCAATTTCTAGTATATGTATGTAACTAAATCCCTTTAATGTTTATACATATATGACAAGGAAAAAATAATTGTCCTCTTTACCCCACCCA
Organism: Pan troglodytes; assembly: GCF_028858775.2. Lineage (NCBI taxonomy): Eukaryota > Metazoa > Chordata > Mammalia > Primates > Hominidae > Pan > Pan troglodytes. The sequence goes on along the minus strand of NC_072421.2, from coordinate 11,092,202 downwards.
TTCCTCAAAACACTGTAACACTATTACACCTTAAACTTAGCAGGGAGACTTTGGGCGTTGCTAACCAAGTGCCCTCGAGAAAATAGCTAATCCATTTATGTCATCATTAACTAATCTGGGGAATGATTACGCATAACTGCATTTCTAGAAAGGGAAGGTAAACCGTGCACCCAGTAGCAACTTACATGGGACTGCAACTGATTATTGGTGGCAGATATGAGCATTAATGAAGCCGAGTGACCCTCAATGCTGAATTCCATCTCAGGACTAGGCAGGCCAGATATGATTGTTGTGCTTCTACATTCACATCATTATTCAATTTTGTAATATCTCTTTCATCAGACTGTAAAGGATCAGAAAGTCATTGGCAGACAGAAGCAGCAATATTACCCTAGGAATAGGAGAAAGTGGGTCAGCAACTCCCTACAGGCAAGACTGATGGGGAGAAGATGCATTTCAAGACGCGAAAGAAAACTGACTCTAGATGTAGAGAAGGTATGTGCTGAGCAGATGGGTGAGGCCAAAAATGAGATGAGGTGAAAGTGACTGAGTTTCTCATACTGGTGGGCTAATGTGATATTTGCTCATGAGTGTACTTGAGGTGAGAAAAAACCATAGTATTGAGGAGCCTAGCCTGAGATCTCGGCTCACTGTAACCTCCGACTCCTGGATTCAAGCGATTCTCCTGCCTCTGCCTCCCGATTAGCTGGGATTATAGGCATGCGCCACCACACCCAGCTAATTTCTGTATTTTTAGTAGAGACGGGGTTTCATCATGTTGGCCAGGATGGTTTCAATCTCCTGACCTCGTGACCCGCCTGCCTCGGCCTCCCAAAGTGCTGGGATTACAGGCGTGAGCCACCGCGCCCGGCCAGGAAGGCCTAATTTTAAGCTGTATTTCATCCTGAGAAGTCAAGTGCCCCATTTCCAGTGTGGTCCAAAGGCAGGAGACAGTAATTACCCACCACTGGACATCATTCCTAATTATCTTCATCTCACTCTTGCCGTTAGTTTAGGGGCCAAGGAGGAGACTGATGGCACAAAAGTGGAAAGAAGAGTTTGAACTTGTTTTCTGCATCCTTAGATTGGCCCTCCTCAGAGCACTTCCATCAGCCACAATGATTTCTGAATCAAAAGATGTGAATCAGAAATGAAAGCAAAAATCATAACCAGGAGCTGCTAGCTTCCAAACCAAACCTGGGAACTAGAAACACCAGAAGATAACTGCAAGTAACCAATAAACCCTGCCATATTTGAACTATTAGAAATTAATGAGAAAGTCCAATCAAATCGTTAATTCTTTGTTTAAGTGACACATGAAACAGCAAAACTGTGGAAAACTTCTTTGTAGTAGAAAAAATTTTGAAATATAGAATAGTATTTAACTTGTTTTATTGTATCTTTTGGAATATAAGAATACTAGAGTTACAAGAATTTGGAAATTCACCAAAGTAGAAAACAAGATTCAACTTCCCTGGTTTCAAAAGGAAAGCTAAATCTGTATTCTCTGAAAGATCTAGGAAAAATACTTGGCCTAAAATGAATAGATCCTGTTCCCAAATTTCTAGGAATTTACATTTTGGGGTGATGGTGATTGTGATACCAGTTTTCTCAAAACACATTTGCCTCAACAAGGAAGATTTCAGCCCACTTTTTTGGTAAAGCAAACCTATCCATTCTGTAAATCAAATAGTCAAAATTTGGATTAAATTGAGCCCCATATTACAATGGCAACTGGGATACTTTTTCTACCATGCAGTAACTCAACTCCCAATGATTGTGAGAGTGAATGGACCCTAAACTAAATCATAATCTGTTTACAAAATCCCTTCTCAATGCAGACAACAGTACCTCAGATTTGTCAATGGCTTCATAAGTTTAGGTGTTTCTTCATATATTATTTCATGTATTCACCACAATAATTCCACATGGCTAAGAGAGCAGATATTATTCAGCTCATTTTACAAAATAGGAAAACTCACAAATGGAGATAGCCTAAGATTTTCCTAATGTCACCATGTGGGTATATTACACACCACATTTCATTTCACAGCCCATACTCTAGAATTAGCAGTGGGTTCTCACTGGACTTAGTCAAAGCCAGAAGAGCTTGAAGTGTGGAATATGTTAGTGACAACATTAAAACTTGAGGACCTCACAATGTGGCCAATTGATTCTTGACAAAGGTTCTCAGACACTTCAGTGAAAGAAAGAATAGTCTTTCAAAAAATTGTGCTGAGACAACTGGCTATCCATAAGCAAAAGAATAAAGTTAGAAGCCTACCCTCACACCATACACAAAACTGACCTCCAAATGGCTCATAGACCTAAATATAAAATATAAAACTTATAGAGGAAAACAGAACAGTAAGTCTCCATGACCTTGGGATAGGCAATGGTTTCTTAGGTACGACAACAAAAGCACAAGTAACAATAGAAAAGTAGATAAATTAACTTCATTAAAATTTAAAAATGTTTTGTGCTTTAAAGGGTATCATAAAGAAAATGCAAAGATAACCCACAAAACAGGAGGCAATATTTGCAAATCACATATTTGATAAGGGACTTGTATTCTGAATATGTAAAGAAATAATACATTCTATTAATTAAAAGACAATGACCCAATTACAAAAGGAGCAAAAGATCCGAATAGTCATATCTCCAACATAGATACACAGATGTCCAGTAAGTTCACGAAAAAGATGGTCAACATCATTAGCCATCAGGAAAATGTAAGTCAAAACCACAATGAAATACCACTTCACACCCACTAAAAATAAAATAAAATTAAAAAGACATACAATAACAAGCATTAACAAGGATGTGGAGAAATTGGAACCCTCATGTATTTCTGATGGGAATATAAAATAATGCAGCCACTTTGAACAATAGCTTGGCAGTTCCTTAAAACATTAAACACAGTTATGTGACCCAGCAATTCCACCCCTATATCAAAGAAAAATGAATATATATGGGCACACAAAAACTTGTACATGAATGTTCATATCAATATTATTTATAGTGAACAAAAACTAGAAACATCAGTGTGCATCTATTAAAGAGATAAAAAGTGGCCTGTTCATACAATGAAATATTATTTGGCATAGAAAGGAATGAAGTACTGATAAATGCTACCACACAGATGAACCTTGAAAACATTATGCTAAGTGAAAGAAGCCAAACAAAAGATTATGTATTATTTGATTCCATTTATATGAAACGTCCAGAACAGGCAAATCCATAAAGAGACAGAAAGTAGACTAGTGGTTGCCTCGGGCTGGAGCTGGGGCAGGTAGGGAAAATGTGGAGTGACTGCACACATTATGGCTTTCTTTTCTGGGCACTGAAAATGTTCTAGGCTTAGATTGTGATGATGATTGCACATGAAATCATCTGTGAATACGCGAAAAACCACAAAACTGCACATTTTAAATGGACAAATTTTATGATATGTGAAATATATTCCAATAAGGCAGTTTTAAAAAATCAATTCCTGGCCAGGTGCAGTGGCACACTCTTGTAATCCCAGCAGTTTTAAGAGGCCAAGGTAGGAGGACCACTTGAGCCCGGGAGTTTGAGACTAGCCTGGGCAACATAGCAAGACCTCATCTCTACAAAAAAAATACATTTTAAAAAATTTAGCCAGGAGTCATGGCATATGCCTGTAGTCCCAGCTACTCAGGAGACTGAAGGGGGAGGATTGCTTGAGCCTGAGAGGTCGAGGATGCAGTGAGCCGTGATGGCACCAGTGCACTCCAGCCTGAGTGATAGAGCAAGAGCAAGACCCTGTCTCAAAAAAAATCAACTCCCTTCCTCCCTCCCCCTCAAATAAAACAATCCTTAGGACATAATTTTGTGTCTACACAGTCCTTGGAAACCAATCCATTACCTGCATATTGAGTGATTACTAGTGATAACTACTTGCTCCATTACATTTTTGCCCTGTCTCTTCTTGGAAGGTCATTTTCCCTATTTATTTATTCAACAAATATTTTTTGAATGCCTATTTTGTGCCAGACATGGCACCAGGTGCTTGGGATAGATACCTTATTTAATACAACAGCTGAAGATCCCTGCCCATATGGAGCTTACATTCTATCAGATTTACCTCATATTCTCAAGTACAACTTAGCTCTTCGGGTTTATTCTAGTAGATACTTTTCAAGTGTGGGGTCTGTCAAAGAAAAACTAGAGCTGGACAGTAGTTAAAGCTGTAAAAACAGATTTTATTCAGGACTATTGTAATAAGGGGAAAGAGACCTCAGTATAGAATGGGACTCAACTCCCAATGTCACGTGGACCAGTGGGGATTTACAGCCAAGGAGCAGGGTGATGATAAGTGGATGGAAAATTACTAAGAGGAAACATCAGGGGTAAGGGAGATTCTGCTTAAACTGACCTAAAAGGATTCTTGCTGAAGGTAGGCCAAGTTGATCAGACATCCCCTGGGGCATGGTGAAGGATGAAGAACCCAATCAGATACTGAGAGTGATCAGATATGGAGATGGAGGATTCTGGCTAAACCAACTCTGCAGGGTTCTTGCTAAAACTGGTTTACAAGAAAGTGCACAGAAGGGCCCAGGAGAAAGTTCAACACTAAAGTTTGGTCGAGCAAAGAAGCTTCGTCAGTGCTACTTTCTAGAAATTTTACTTCCTCCATCATAATGTGCTCATGTTATCAATATGGTCCCATCCTTTTCATAACTCAGTTGTAGTCAGTTATTAAATTCAGTTTGAGGTCAAAAGGAAACAGAAGAAATTTACTGAGTGTAAGTTTCAAGTAAATATGTCAATAGCTAAATTTATTTGAGAAACCTCAAGGGGAACTAGAAATGATGACATAAAAATAACAGTAAGAGAAATGAAGCCTAATGATTATCCTCCTTGAAATATTAGCCTGAGTTCCACATTTGTACTTCTCAGTCACTGCATTTTTAATTTTTCTCTTTGTTCATTAAACAAATACTTAGCAAATAACTCTGTCTGCTAAACTGATGTAGGACATAATCTCATGGTTTACTGCAAATGGCCAGTGACCATCATCTTCTCAATAAGATGTCTTGAGTAGTCTCTATGTTATGTCTGAACAATGATCAGGAATAAAATTCAAGGAATCCTGGGCCTCTGGAAACAGGACATGGTTTCTGTGAACAGCCATCAGTGGATTTTTATCTTGAACTCATGACCCTACTTCCAGTTTATCTCATTCATAGAGAATGAAATTACTCCAATTAAAGCCTTCCAAATCAAAAAGGCTAGGGACTGGGCCATGTCTCCTCCCTGAGATATGCTAGAATAATCAATGCCATTGTCATTCTTTGTAACATTGCAACTTCTCCTGTGGCTGTGTTAAAATAATAAACCTCATGCCTGCTATCTCCATCTCTCACAGCTGTGGTTTCTGGGTTTCTGTTTGTGAATAAGCATTTCAGAATTGTCATGAGATGGAGGAAATAGCATGTGCAGAGTATTTCCCAGGCCTAGTTGCCAAGAATGAGCTAATTGTAAGCCTCCCTTGCATGCAAGTCACAAAAACTTCAAATACAAGCCACTCTAATGATCCACCTATCCACATGAATGGTACGCTTTCGTTGTAGAACCTTGATCTTTCAGAAGTATACTAGGAGTATAATTTTAAATTATGTCATAAGATTAATAAACTATTGAACCATCTTTTTGTGCTTTTTATGTTTTATAGTGATTAGATACAAAATTGATGTTTGTATTTAAGAGAAATGTCAAATGTGATACAGGCTTGCTACATTGCTTACGGAAAATTTGTCTAAAAGAGATTGATAGTAATCTGTCCTCCATAAAAGAATAATATTGATTGTTTTTTTAACTTACTTTTTTTATGTTTAACAGGGCAAATTTGATACTTTTTAAAAATATAAAAGTAGGAATTGCAAATATATTTCACATGACACATCATTTTCCAACTAATTGGTAATGGCTATGTACATGTTATATTAAAGATTCTGCAGCTGAGTCTGGCTTAGTAGAAAAGACTGCTGTCATTGGATAATAATGTTTTCCAAGGATGCAAATTAGGAAGTGGCCATGTAAGTCCTATATTTGCCATCCTTGCTTAATCGGACAAAGAGTTAACATTTAAAATATCTTTTCAGAGATTACTAGAAACATCCTAGTATACATTAAAAATAGCACTTAACTGAAAAACAAAGGCCAAATTAACACTTACCATTGTACTTATCCTGTAGGTCAATGCATCACGTCAAGAAGCCAAATTGACAGAGGAGTGTGATCTTCTCATTGAGATCATTCAGCAAAGACGACAGATTATTGGAACCAAGATCAAAGAAGGGAAGGTATGATTTCTAGGGCAGAAGATTTCATATTCTCTACCTGGAGAAAATAAATCCTAATACACTCCAGGGACTTTGGAAATGTTGAGAACCCTCTTTTTCTATACATTCTATAATTCCCTCTTAAGTCTTTAAGACTTAGTTAAAAGGCCTTTGCTTGGCAGTTTTTTCTCCATCCTTTTCTTTGTACTATGGTCTCCTGTGAAGACCTGTGATACAAGGGCTGCTCCATTGCCCAGCGCCAGGAGGTAGCATAAAGGTCTTGTCTATCATGGCCATTGTTTTCTATCTCACTTGTCTATGAGAAGGTGGGTTCTGTGGAGGCAGAGTTTATTTTGTATTCATTGTGATATCCTAGAAACTAGCATAGCATTACATAAATTAAAAATGAATCTGACTTTATTTATAGAAATTATGAAGTACTTTCCCATGTTTTTGAGGAAATGTATACAGGTATAACTTCATGGTCCCAAAACCCCTGGGGTTTCACTATATCATATACTCCTTTGTGGATATAGTAATAGTACTTCTTTTCTAATGTTTCTATGTTTTAATTTCCTATTGTTTTACAGCAAACTATATTTTTAAGATAAATTGACATACATTCTTTATAGCCGCTTTCTTATTTATTCAAAATTCATTCACAAACTGTTGGTCACTTTATAATCCATCAGTTTATTCTATTTTAAAATTAGTCATGTTTTTATTGAAATACTTATGATCCTTTTAATTGTACCCAATTCTCTGCCACATTCAGGGATAATTTTTCTTTCTTTTTTCTTCTTTTTTTTTTTTTTTTTTTGAGACAGTCTTTATCTGTCACCCAGGCTGGAGTGCAGTGGCACGATCATGGCTCACTGCAACTCTGCAACTGCCGCCTCCCGGGCTCAGACAATCCTCCTGCCTTAGCCTCCTGAGTAGCTGGGACTACAGGCATGGGCCACCACACCTGGCTAATTTTTATATTTTTTGTAGAGACAGGGTTTCACCATGTTGCCTAGGCTGGTCTCGAAGTCCTGGGCTCAAGCAAGTCACCTGCCTCTGCCTCTGCCTCCTAAAATGCTGGGATGACAGGCACGAGCTACTATGCCTGGCCAAGGATAATTTTTCTATGGATTTTTAAAAATAGAAGCGTTTATTTATGATCCAATAAATTCATGCATTTCTATTATTATTGTTCATAGTTGTACTTTAAAACAAAATATGTATAATTAAAACATACTAGCAAGTTTTAAGTGAAACACAGAGATAACCGTGGCTAATGTATGTGGTTCTCTGTGTTTTCCACAAAATTTAACAGGTACCTTCTAATATTGTACAATGTTTTAGATTACTCTGTCTATATAGATTACAAAATATTTATACACATAAATTATTAAAATGATCTAAAAAATAGTGAAATCAAATAGTTATTGATGCTGGTATAGTAGATTAACAGATTAACATGAAATTATTCCCTGGCCAAGGACTCACATGTGCCGAAAAGCTACTTTTCCCCACATACGAATTGTCCAATTTAGAAGAGCACTGAGTGTCCATCTGGAATCCTTACAGGATATATTTCATCTTCCATCATCATCGTGCATCATAGGTGCACATCTCTTAATTCTAGAAATATTCCAGGTTCTCAGACACATGGCCACCTGAAGTACAGTCACAATTAATTATTCATATGCATACAGAAGGTAATTTGCTATCTTTACATGGTTGCATGCAGAGATTAGCTCTCAGTACACATATTAGTTTATTTTCATTTTTAATTTTAAATTGACAAACAGTTATTTATATTTATGGAGTGCAAAGTGATGTTATAATTTATGGATGAAATATGGAATAACTAAATCAAGCTAATTAACATATCCATCATCTCAAAGCCTTTTTTTGTGGTGAGAACATTTGAAATTTACTTGCTTAGTGATTTTGAACTGTATAATACATTATTATTTATTTGCTGTTTTCACCATGCCATGCAATAGATCTCAAAGTAAAAAATAAATAAGTAAATAATTTTTTTGAAAAAGCACTTCCTCTTCCTCTCTAATTGAGGTTTTGCACCTTACTCTTACTAGTTTCTTATTGCTGCAATAACAAATTACCTTAAACTTGGTGGCTTGAGACAACATAGATTTATTATCTCAGTGTGCTGAAATTCGGAAATCCAAAAATCGATCTCACTGGGTTAAACAAAATCGACAGTCAAGGTTTTGGCAGTGCTGTTTCTTTCTGGAAGCTTTAGGGGAAAATCCATTTTTTCTTGCCTTTTCTAGCTCTTACAGGTAGCCTGCATTCTTTGGCTCATGGTCTCTTTGCATCAATCTGACCTCTCTTCCCATCCTCATGTCTTCTCTGACACAGGCCTTCCTGCCTTCCTCTTATAAGGACCCTTGTGACTACATTGGGATTACCTGGATAATTCAGGGTAACATCCCCATCTCATGATCCTTAATCATGTCTGTAAAGTCCCTTTTGCCATGTGAGTAACATATTCAAAGATTCCTGAGATTAGGATGTGGGCAGCATTGAGAGCCCTTATTCAGCCTGCAAGGGCACTCCACCACAACTTCCTGGCTAGCTTGCCTTCCCTTCTCTTACTTAGCTTGGACTTCCCACCACCAGGGTTTCTCTCATGAGCTAGATCAGAGTAGTGCAGGTGTCCCCAAGTTCCAGCCATAGTGATGCATGGAGTTTATGCTTCGGTGCACTCGTTCTACCCCAAATACATGTCAGTAATAAAGACCTTAATAAAATGCAAAAGCAAAGACATATAGCTGAACCAAAAACAAGATAAACATCTCCACAGGCCAGAAATGAGACAAAACTGAAAAGCCATGACTGTGGCTGAGGATACAGGCTACTGGGATTTGGTCTGGAAGAGGCCAAAGTAGCTTTGGCTTTAGCTCCTGTGGATAAATAGTTCTTGAAGCTTTGGGGAAAGGACCTAGAAGTGCTCCAGATGGGATGGGGAATGGAAATCAGGCTCATTATTTAATGCCATGGGCTATAGAAGGCTTCATGCTTCAGTCAAAACTTATTGCCAACCTTTCCCTCATATCATAGCTTTTAGCAAAGTCACATTGTTAGCTTGAAGCCTGTGTTCACACTGTTTCTGATACCCACACAGAACAGGAGCACAGAGATAAGGATGGGATTCCTGAATAATGACCTCAAGGGCCAGGTGAAGGCAACTGGAAAACTATCAGAGCAGGGTAGGCTGAGCAAGGAGGGTGAGAGAGGAAAGAATTATAAATTACTTCCCTTTAAAACTGAAACTCTAAGTTTAATTTCAAAGTATATAAAGAAATCTTAAATTTCTAAACATACAGCCAGCAAAATCAGCAGACAACATTATCTTACCCCAGATAAAATTAATTTTATAGGAAAATAAGAAAAAGACTTTAAAAGAAGTAGTCTTAAGATGTTCAAAGAAAGAAATGAAGGAATAACTTCTCTTTCAAAAGAGCAAAAAAAGTGAAGCCACAAAAGAAGGAAATGAAATAAAAAAATAGATAGGAAAGCAACAAATTAGCAGTTTTGGAGGGAAAAATGTAGATATTGAAATTAGAAAGAAAACTCAGCTGCAGTGGAAATTTGGAAACTGAGTTTTGGTCACCACCTTGGGAATGCCATAAAAGGCATTCTTTTACGTCTGAGTGACATTAAAGTTTGACAAATGCCGACTGAGTTTGAACTCAAAAGATAGGAAAGTATATAGGAAAACCTACACATGGGGCATTTTTAAAATAATAATCATGCACTTGGTTGAAAGCAAGTATTTCAGCAAATTTCAAAAACTGAATACCATAGAACCCTGCCTCTAAGACCACACACTGTATCTCATTAGATATTATCAACAATAAAATAATAGTTTCTATAGTTTTTGGACACTAAAATCTATTCATATATAAATATATCTTCACAGTAATATTTTTTAAATGTAGAAGTAAACCACAGTAAAAGAACTATAATATATCATAAGTAGTAAGCAGCAAAAAAGTATCTGAAGGCAAACTTACAGGCTTTAATTCTTTTGAAAAAGAGGCTGGGCATGGTAGCTCACACCTGTAGTCCCAACGCTTTGGGAGGCCGAGGCAGGAGGATTGCTTGAGTCCAGGAGTTCAAGCCCAGCCTGGGCAACACGGCAAGACCCTGTCCCCCCACCCCCAAAAAAGATAATACTAAAAGTAAAAAATTAGCTTTCAAATAAAGCTAGAAAAAGCACAACAGGATAAACCCAGTGAAAGCAGAGGAAAGAAATAAAGGAAGAAAAGTAAATGAAAGAAAAACAGGAAACAAACAAGAACAGCTGTCAGCAAAGAACAACTCGCAGCCTAATTTTGAAACATCTGTGAGTAAAGTGCCTTTTCCCCCATTTTTAAAAGGTTGTTAAAAAAAAATAAAGAAAAACAATATATGTGTGACAGAGACAGTATGTGGTCTTCAAAGCCTAAAATATTGACTATCTGGTCCTCTACAGGAAAAGTTTGCCAGCCCTTAATCAGGAGGAGTTTTACTTGTAAAAAATAATTTAAAAGACCAATCTGTAGTTAAGGTTGATGAAGGAAAAAAGAGTGTGGGGCCCCATAAACAAATATACCATAAATACAATAGAGACTTTTTTAAACATAAGAAAATTGTGTAAATGTCTTCATGCCAATAATTTGAAAACTTACGTAAGGAAGTAGTAGAAAACCTGAATAAACCAAAAATTTAAAAGCAGAAGACATTTAATAAGTCATTGAAAATGTCCGTCAACTTGCATTTCTGCCCCAAAATGGCACCAGCCTCCCACAGTTCTATAGGTTACTTTAACAGAAGTTCCAGGAACTAATAATCTCATTCTCATATAAACTACTTCAGAAAATAGAAAAAAGACATTTTATGTAGAGTGTATGATCTTGATACCAAATACATACAACGTTAAAAAATCTAGAGTGAGAGAATATCACTCATGAATATAGACACAAAAATTTTTTTTAATATGAGAAAATGTAATCCATCAGTGTTTTATTAAACACATCAAAATAGCCTTTATTCTTATAATACAAGGATGGCTCAACTACAGAATATCTGTTAACAGAACCACATTAACAGAAAACATACATATGATCCCAGAGTAGGAGGGATTTTTCTTTTTAGACCAAACAATTTTAAAAAAACAACCATAAAGCAAAGACTGAAACATCTGACATAGAATAAGATCACAATACAAAAGCCAATTTCATTTCAATATATTAGTAACAATTGAAAATTGAAATTTAAAAAAAGAAATTCCATTTAAAACAGCCTCACAAATATGAAATACTTAGTGATAAATCTAACAAAAGATGGGTGAGACTTGAAAGACCTTGAAAACTACAAAATATTGCTGAGAGAAATTAAAGACAACTAAAAAATGAAGCCATGTATCATGTTATGGGGTAAAGACTCAGAAAAGTTATGATTTCTGTTCTTTCCACATCAACCTGTAGATTCAACATAATCTCAATGAAAATTCCAGCAGGTTATTTTGCAGAAATTGACAAGCCGATTCTAAAGTTCATATTAGAATGCAAAGGATATAGCATAATCATTTAAAACTTTGAAAAATAGGCCGGGTGCGGTGGCTCACACCTATAATCCCAGCACTTTGGGAAGCCGAGGCGGGCAGATCATGAGGTCAGGAGATCGAGACCATCCTGGCTAACACGGTGAAACCCCGTCTCTACTAAAAATACAAAAAATAAGCCAGACATGGTGGCAGGAGCCTGTAGTCCCAGCTACTCAGGAGGCTGAGGCAGGAGAATGGCGTGAATCCGGGAGGCGGAGCTTGCAGTGAGCCGAGATTGCGCCACTGCACTCCGGCCCAGGCGACAGAGAGAGACTCTGTCTCAAAAAAAAAAAAAAAAAAAAAAAAAAAAAAAAAAAAAACTTTGAAAATAATAACAAATTTGGAGAACTAACATCAGCTGATTTCAAGATTTATTATAAGGCTTCAGAAATCAATATAAGGTGGTATTTGTATAAAGATAGACAAATAGATCAAAGGATCAGCAAAAAGACTTGAGAAGTAGATTCATACATATATGGACAAGTGATTTTCAACAAAGATGCAAAGGCAATTTCAGTGGAGAAAGGATTGTCTTTTTAGTAGCTGGTGCTGGAGCAATTGGATATCTGTATGTAAGAATATGAAGTTTGATCCATACTTCACATTATATACAAGACTTTACTCAAAATTGATTATGTATCTAAATGTAAAAGGTAAAAGCTGTAAAACTCCTAGAAGAAAACGTGGAGGAGATCTTGACCTTGGGTTAGGCAAAGATTCTTTACATACAAATGACAAAAGCATTATCCATAAAAGAAAATATTTATATGTTGGGTTTCATCAAAATTTAAAACCTCTTCAGAATGCACTGTTAAGAGACTGAAAAGACCAACCACAAACTAGGCGAAAATATTTACAAATTATTTATTTTAATAAAGGATTGTATCCAGAATATATAACAAATTCTCAAAACTCATTAATAAGAAAACAAGCCTTTCACCAAAATGCATAAAAGATTTGAATACTTTACCAAAGAAGAGGTGTGGATGATGTATTACTTAGGGTTCTCTAGAGCGACAGAACTAATAGGATATATATATATAGAGAGAGAGAGGAGTTTATTGAGTATTAACTTACACAATCACAAAGTCCCACAATAGGCCGTCTGCAAGCTAGCAGGGAGAGCCAGTCCGACTCTCAAAACTGAAGAACTTGGAGTCCGATGTTCGAGGGCAGAAGCATCCAGCATGGGAGAAAGATGTAGACGGGGAGGCTAAGCCAGTCTCTCCTTTTCATGTTTTTTCTTATATTCGCTGGCAGCTGATTAGATGGTGCCCACCCAATTAAGGGTGGGTCTGCCTTCCCCAGCCCACTGAGTCAAGTGTTAATGTCCTTTGGCAACACCCTCACAGACACACCCAGGATCAATACTTGCATCCTTCAACCCAATCAAGTTGGGACTCAGTATTAACCATCACAGATGGTAAATAAGCACGTGAAAAGATGGTTCAGTATCATTAGTCATTAATGAAATGCAAAATAAATTTCAATGAGATACTGCTTCCTACCTACTAGAATAATTAAAATTCAAAAGATGGCGCATACCAAGTGTTGGCAAAAATGTGAAGGAACCAGAGCTCTCACAAACTGCTGGAGGTGGGAATTAAAGTAGTACATGCTGGAAAGCTGGCAGTTTCTTAAGTAAGCATACACTTACCATATGATCCAGCCATTTAGGTATTTACCAAGAGAAAGGAAAGCTATGTCCATACAAAACTTGTAGGTGAGACTGGTCACGGTGGCTCACACCTGTAATCCCAGCACTTTGGGAGGCCGAGGCAGGTGGATTGCTTTGAGCTCAGGAGTTTGAGACCAGCCTAGGCAACATGGTGAAACCCTGTCTCTACAAAAAACACAAAAATTAGCCAGGTGTTGGTGGCTCACTCCTGTAATCCCAGCTACACAGGAGGCTGAGGCTGGAGAATCGCTTGAGCCCAAGAAGCAGAGGTTGCAGTGAGCTGAAATGATGCCACTACACTCCAGCCTGGGTGATAGAGTGAGACCCTATCCAAAAAAAAAAAAAAAAAGACTTGTAGGTGAAATTTCATGTTAATTTTACTTGTAATAGCCCCAAACTAGAAATGGCCCAAAGTCCATCAACAGATGAATGGGTAAACAATTTGTGTCATAATCACACAATGAAATACTCTTTGGCGATAAAAAGGAATAAACTAGTTACACTAGTTATAATGCAACAACATGGATGGATCTCAGTATAATTAAGGTGCGTGAAAGGAGTCAGACAGAAAGTAGTATATTCTGTATGAGTAGATTCATATGAAATTCGAGAAACGGCACTTTCTACTAATCTACAGTGACGAAAAGCAAATCAATGATTGCTTTTAGGGATGGGATGACAGGAAAGGATGGGCACAGTTAATTACAAAGGAGCAGGAGTAAATTGTGGGGCATGATATATATGTTTATTATCTTGACTGTGGTGACTGTTTCATGGGTGCATACATATTTGAAAAAGTGTCAAATTTGCACTTTATGTACTGTTTATGATATGTAAATTCTATCTCAATTCAGCTGTTTATTAGACATATAAATTGTGTATTATATAATGAAAAAGTCTTCAGAAATTAAAATTAATGAACTAGGGTGATATGTATTAGCACGGACAAATCACAAAAACAGAAGAAAGTTATATAATTATTTGTACAAGCATTATATAAAATTTAATAAACTACCAAAAAATCCCATACATTGTTTAGGTATGTGTACATAAACATGTTTGGGAGTGATCAGCTCTAAATTCGAGAGGGTCTTTTCTTCTGGAGAGAGACATGAGTGAGATTATAAAGTGCCACACAGAGGCTTTAATGCTATCAATAATATTTTACCACCAGGTGTGGTGGCTCATGCCTATAATCCCAGCACTTTGGGAGGCCAAGGCGAGAGGATCACTTGAGCCCAGGAGTTTGAGACCAGCCTGGGCAACATAGTGGTTCCCCATCACTACAAAAAATAAAAATAAAAATAAAAATTAGCCGGGTGTAGTGGCATGTGCCTGTGGTCTCAGCTAGTCAGGCGGCTGAGGCAGGAGGATTGCTTGAGCCTGGAAGGTCAAAGCTGCAGTGATCCATAATCATGCTACTACACTCCAGCCTGGGTGACAGAGCAAGACCCTGTCTCAAAAAAAAATCTTTTTTACTTCCTTTTGAAAACTCTGAAGCTCATATGATGAAAATACTGAGATTTAGTAAACCTGGTACTATGTACAGGACAGTTCATTATATTCTTAAATTTTTTGTATGTATGGAATGCTTCACTTTTTAAAAAGTATACATTTGCTCAGCAACATTATCTCAGAAGGCAATCTTAGAAAGCAGATGTTACTTGGGAAAGATGAGGGCCGCACTCCTTTTCTCTTGAGTTAGTACTTTGGCACATGACCAAGGACTAGTTGATTCCAAACCCTGAAACTCACAGTGACTCAAGTCCCTAGCCAGGGCATATTGTGTCAGAGGCCTGTTTTTAAGAGGAAGGGTGTGAATGCCAACCCGTGGAAATCTGAGGTGCCAGACAGGGAGGGCAAGTGTGGACTTGGGGTTCACTGGGGGACTTGGGTCCCTGCACCCCGGGGTGGCAGTGGCAACTGAGAGCATTGAGTCTAAAGAACGGATGGTGGGGCCTTCTGACAAGCAATTGGAAGTGGGCAGGTGGAGCAAGAACCAGGCAGAATTGTGGAGATCACAAAAGTGAGTTTCATCAACTGCCTTATTTTGCCCCTGTCTATCTCTGACACTAGTCACTCAGCTGTCAAACTCACCTCAAATTCTGCAATTGATGAGGTCACCAAGCAGGTGATATTATTACACGTTAGTACCTACTGATGATTCCTGCTCTTGGACCATTGTACATTCTCTGAAACAAATTAACTCGACAGCCTTTATAGGTGGGCGGACTGGAGAGTCTTAAGCCATGAGGCTCCCTGGGAAAGAATTTTCTTCTTTTTTTCAGTAGTCGGGGATAAGTTTCATGTCAACACACAAAGAGCTAAATTCAGATTGAGTTCATTCATTTAATGTTCAGACACAGAGATCTATGGTAGACTTCTGAAGGCCAAAGCTCAACAAAATAAGGGTCCCTTTTCTTCACTGCCTTTTATGTACACTAAATCTTAAAAGTTTAAGAAAATTAACTTGGACTAAATGTTGAGCTCTCCATGGCCTTAAAGAGATGGTGAGAACAGGCCTCATTTTCAGTTCAGATACTTGTGTGAATTGAGGATGCATTGTTTGGACCTAATTGTTTTGGGGTGTGTATCCTACATACATATAAAAAGATTTATATAAAAATAAGTGTTTAAAACGCATTTCAAGCAAAATAAAGCGGCTTTTAAAAGAATGTGTAAGGTATAATAAACAGCAAATAAAATGATATAAACAGCCCTGTGTCCCTGCTAAAAGGAGATTCCAGCAGGCAAACTATTTCCATGACTAGTAGAGAGTAAATTCCAAAAGTTACAATGTGGTAATCTCACTTCCCGAAGGAAAAATGAAGAGTTGACTGGAAAATATTTCCCTTGCAGCATTAAGGCAGACACATACAGAATCTTTTTATGTGTCAGTATCTAATTTTTTTAAACATCAAATTTTATTCACCTTGTCAGCTTTTAAAAATAATACATTAAAAAGTGTTGTCTAATAGAAAACTAAGTACTTCGCTCCATGCTGGGTGTCTGAGTTTGAAGTGCTGTGACAAGTAGGACAGTGTTTCAGAGTGTGCTGCAAATCAGGGCCATCTGACTGTAATCATTTAAGCCAGGGGTTAGCCGACTTTTCTGTCAAGGGCCAGATAACAAATATTTTAGGCTTTGCCATACAGTCTCTGTTGCAGCAACTCACTTCTGCACAACATTGTAGCAAGAAAGCAGCCATAGATTATGTGTAACCAATGAGTGTGGTAGTATGCCAATAAAGCTTTATTTACACAAACAGGCTGTATGCTGATTTGGCCCACAGATCACAGCCTAGGAACACCTAACTTAGAGCAGTGTTTTTCTTTTTTCTTTACTGTAACCAGCAGTAAGAAATACATATGACATCACAATACAGCGTGCACGCATGCACACACACAAAAGGTTTTACAAAACCCAACTTGCCTTTTCTACCAGGAATGCACTCTGCTATTTGCTTTTCTCCTCTTCTATTTGGTTTTTTAAAGGCTAGTCCTGACTGTCCTAATGATTCATCACCTGCAGGCTTAAAAACATTTGTTGCTTGTTGAAATGCAAATTCCTCCTGCTCTGCGAATTACAACTCCTTAACTCAAATATTGGAGCGTAGACCCAAACATCTACTGTTTTTCTTTCAAAATGATCCCCAGCTGATTCTTTTACACTAGGTTTGCAAAGCTCAAATCAGGTGTATCAGATGAAATTGTACACTAACCTATAACTAAAATTATGCCCAAAATTGTTCTCTGTAGAACATTCCGATATTTTCACAGGCGACTCTCATTTTGTCTTGCTTTAATTTTTGCATGATTTAGGGCTCTTTTATTCTTTTTCCTGTTATGTCACTTTTAATGTTCAATATCATGATAGAAAAAGAAAAGAAGAAACTGGAGTTCAAGCATCATCGCATTTGAAATGTGTGTGGTCTTTAATAGGCATATCTAAAGGATAAGTAGTTGTCATGAAGTTATTCTAAAGGAATATTTTGACCTTATTTTCTTTTGCTGGAATTGTATTAAACATCTGCAATTCGGCCATGTAATTTAAATGATTCTTTATGCTGTGTGATTAAATATTCCATTCACTTGGTTTGTCCTGTGGACTGTAAATTAGTTTTCCTTCTGGAATTTTCCTTCCTCTGACAGTTTCTTATGAACATGTTCTAATATCCTGCGCTGTACTGGATGCCTTCCTTAGCTTTGCCTCCAGATAGAATGATGCCAGAGGCTAAATTCTATTTGGTGTAAAATAAGTGTTATTTTATTCCACTAATGAATACAATTAATCCACTGGGGACAGTAACTATAATTATAATGCATTAAGTCTTTTACCAGGCTCACGATCATATATTATTTGCCCTAAAGTTTTGACACTTCATTCTCTGACTCTTTCAGGAATTTTTTTCACCCTTGCCTGAAATCTTGTGCCTGCTGCTTCTAATTCAGTATGAATTTCCTTTGTTTGCTTATAGTACATACTTGGAATTGGATGTTCCTTAGAGGCCTCAAGTTCTGACATCTCTTTCCTTCCTTTTCTTAGATTAGAGTTATACAGGGATGGTAATGACGACTTGGAGAAAGAAAGAATTTCTTGGAATTAGCAGGAATTCTGGAGAGAGCCTTGAGCCAGCCTTGTCTGTAAGACAGATTAACTGGCCTCCTCCGTACCCTTTCACCCAGGGCTATTTTCCATTCCAGAATTATCATAAAGCCGGTGGAAACCTGTCCCTGGGTGTGTGGTTGGGGGCAGTAGGCACACAGCAATTCCAATTAGCTGTCTAATTTTAACTTGGCTTCTGGCCAGAGGACTTCATCTCACAGCACATTTCAAACACCAGAGCGAACGGTCAAGTGGGTTACCTTGGACTTATCTTGGCCTGCCCCGGAGGTTATGGTCAATTATGTTTGAGGGACATTTTCAAGCGAGACAGAATCAGGAATTGGAATGGAGGTTGTGAAGCAATCATGCGTTTTTATCCCAACTGGGAAATGCTTATCAAAATAGTTCCTAGTTATCAAGTAAGCACAAAGTGCCTGGAAATGACGTTCCCAGTGAGGGGAAATGGCCCAGCTGTGCTTTTTTTGGCTTTCTCTCATCTGCTCAACAGGAAAAATATTAATCAATGGGAAAAATGCTCCCTTTCTGTTAATTTAACACATGAGTTTTAGGTAGTGTGGGAAATAGTAACACCTAATGCTTTTCATTCTCGATTTTATTACATGAATTACAAAAAAAACTTTTTAGAAAATGGTTTTCATTTAAACCATAGATTCACCACCAATAAAGATGTTTTATCTTCTTGATGAAAAGAAGATAAACCTGAGATAGAGAAAGTTCCAGGCTTCCCTACAGTCTTGCAGTCATTGTGTGGAATAGTCCAGGGAAGACGTCTGGTGACCCTTTGTAAGTTGCTACTGGGCAACACCTTTTTTTCCCATCAACAGGGAAGCAATTCACAATTCAGTGTTTCCTCGTAAAACGAATTAGCAATGCTTCTCCAATGAGATAAAGAATATCTAAACCAGAGTCCCATAATGGAGCTTTCCATATTTTGATATATCTCTATGCCTACTTTTTGAACTTTTATGGAAGGATAACACGACAAAATGAAGGATCCAGCCTGATGCCTTTTCATTAAGCAAGACCACCCATGTAACCATCTCTCTCCATGCCTCTTTTGTTCAAGGTGATGAGGCTTCGCAAACTGGCTCAGCAGATTGCAAACTGCAAACAGTGCATTGAGCGGTCAGCATCACTCATCTCCCAAGCGGAACACTCTCTGAAGGAGAATGATCATGCGCGTTTCCTACAGACTGCTAAGAATATCACCGAGAGGTGAGTGCAGGGGCCCCTGGGAACTTCTCGGCTGCTGGGCTCTTGTATCTGCGGTGTGATTGGTTGGTCTTGCCCTCGCCTTGCTTTTATTTTCATTTTCAAGGCTCTGTACCAGAGAGAATAGAGGCTTTGAGCTGTTTTGTTCCAGCTAAAGATGCTTCCTTTTGACATGTGAAAGCCCTTTCAGTAACAGCCTGGAGTCTGGAGTTCAAGGCCTTTGAAACAAGAGTCCACCAGTTAGAAAGAATAAAATCAACCTGCTTTTGGATGAGGGGGGAGCTTATGATGGCACAAAAACAGCATTTATTGTGACTCTCAGATGTGATGTTATCGTACACTTGATAACAAAGAGTCAAAATGAAGGCAAAAACATTAAAGGGAATCTTTTCTTCCATCACAGGGCTCATCTATTTTTTTTTAAAATCACACAGGTGTTGTTCTCTGTTAGGCCCATTTTCATTTGGTTGAGGAGCTTGGCCTCACCTGAAAAGGTCAAGGCCAACTCATGCAGGAGAGAAAGGACCAAACTGTCAACCTCATACGGCCTTCTTTTAAAATACTCTTTATTCTCAGGTAGGGAGCTTTAATGTGATGTTATCTGAATGGTTGGCTCAGCAGTAAAACTGGCAAAGATAAGTATTTCTTCAGCACACATACTTGGTTGGTATAAAAATTACTCATCTTCACTGACACAAACACCTATAGCAATTCTAGTGGGTCCAAAGAAAAGCACTAGCCGGGCACAGTGGCTCACGCCTGTAATCCCAGCACTTTGGGAGGCCAAGGCGGGTGGATCACCTGAGGTCAGGAGTTCGAGACCAGCCTGACTAACATGGTGAAACCCGGTCCCTGCTAAAAAAAAAAAATACAAAAATTAGCCAGGCGTGGTGGCAGGCGCCTGTAATCCCAGCTAGTTGGGAGGCTGAGGCAGGAGAATTGCTTGAACCTGGGAGGCGGAGGTTGCAGTGAGCCGAGATCGTGCCACTGCACTTCAGCCTGGGCAACAGAGCGAGACTCTTTCTCCAAAAAAAATAAATAAATGAAAAAACAAAGAGAAGCACTAGGCTGGGCCAGATACAGCCAATGCCACATAAATGACATCTCTAACTCAGGCTAATGGCCTTGACTTCATTCATTCTAATTTTCAGAGTCAACTGCCCTTTATCCAAAGCAATAATAGAATCCTATCTCTAGAAGACCCCAGAGAGCTCATGCATGCTGATCTTCATCCTAGAGCAGAGATCAGCAGACTTTTTCTATAAAGGATCATCAAGTAAATATTTTTCCGCTTTGCAGGTTGTAAGGTCTTGGTCACAGCTACTCAACTCTGCCATTGTAGCTAGCTCTAAAGCGGCCATAGATAATATAGAAACAAATGGGTGTGGCTGTGTGCCAATAAAACCATTACAAAAACAGGCAGTAGACCATATTTTGCCAACCCCTGGCCTAGGAAAAAAAATACTCGCCATCTTATGACTGAAATTTATTCAAAGAAAGAGAAAGGAAACTAACATTTATTGAGTGCTTGCTTGTTTCGGAAACTTGTGCTAATTCTCAAAATATCGCATAGAGGAGGAGTGATTGACATCTCCATTTTCACTCTTCTTAAAGAGTAATGTATCGTGTTTTTACAACTCTGGTCTACTATCCAACCGGCTTGACTGTATTATTTCTTATATTTGAGGAAAATTCCTTTTGTAGCTGATTAGATACTTATCTCTTCTAAAAGGCATGGATAACAGCTGGCTATCATCCCTGTTATGTACTTAAGATGCTCTCCTCCTTACTCTGAGAGGCCCATTTCTTTCCTCCTGATTCCTTGGTTCCAAATGTTTATTTTCCCTGGGCCATATCCAGTTGCTCAATATTCACCCTAAAGTTAAAAACTGCAAATAGCACTAATACTCCAGTGTACCTAGGACACTAATAGATAGCGTTTACACTTAGGTCACGGTTTCCAACCGGAATCCAGGAGTACTTTTCTCCATCTATGAACTTTGAGATGTCCAGATGAAATGGCTATTATGAACTGCATTCCTCATCAATCCCTGAAGATTCAACCAAGTGTCACATGAATAAATTCTTACCTAGTGACCAGAGATGATGTGACCCCATAACAGTTATTGCTGAAAGAAGATATGCATCTGAAGTATAGCACAGGTGTGGGAATGCCCACATACAATCTCCCTCAGTTCCAGTGGGACGTATCTGCTCCCATTCAGCTCTCTCTATAACAAGCCCAACTCATCAAGAGCAGGAACATGACTTTGATTTCTCTTTCTACAAAGAATGTGCTTCTGTCAAGTTTGAATTCACAGAGCCTGTAAAAATTTGCCAAGAGCCTTGTCTCTGTTTCTGCAGTCCCCTCTCCTCCCATCACTATTTGTCAATCCTCTTGGCTAATTCCTGAGCCTTTCTATCCTTCCAGCAGCTAGGATATAGAAAAAGGACACTGGGCTTAGACTAGAAGTTGGCAGACCTGGGTTCCAGTCCTAGCACTGCCACTTTTTAACTATGGGTCTTTGAGCTATTTTCTACTTAGAAAATTGGGTTCAGGAACAGTTTGGAGGTTCCTCAAAAATCCAAAAATTAAGCTGTCATATAATCCAGCAATCCTACTGCTAGGTACATACCCAAAAGAAACGAAATCAGTATATAGAAGAGATATCCTCACTCCTGTGTTTGCTGCAGCACTTTTACAATAGCTAAGATTTGGAAGCAACCTAAGTGTCCATCAACAGATGAATGAATAAAGAAAATGTGGTACATATATACAATGGAGTACTAGTCAACCATAAAAAAGAATGAGATCTAGTTATTTGCAACAACATGGTTGGAACTGCAGATCATTAAGTGAACTAAGCCAGGCACAGAAAGACAAACATTGCATGCTGTCACTTATTTGTGGAATCTAAAAATCAAAACGATTGAACTCACGGACATAGAGAGTAGAAGGATGGTTACCAGAGGCTGGGAAGTATAGTAGGGAGTTGTGGGAGTGGGGGTGGGTAGGGATGGTTAATGGGAAAAAAGAAAGAATGAATAAGACCTACTATTTGGTAGCACAATAGGGTGACTATAGTCAATAATAACTTAATCGTATGTTTAAAAAAAAACTTAAAAATGTAACTGGATTGTTTGTAACCCAAAGGATAAATGCTTGAGGGGATTGATAACTTATTCTCTGTGATGTGCTTATTTCACATTGCATGCCTGTATCAAAATATCTCATGTACTCCATAAATATAAACACCTACTATATACCCACAAAAGAATTGTTTTTACTAATAAAAAAATTATTTAAAAAAATTGGTTTCAGAATAGCTGTCACTGTTGTGATAACATTGCTTTAAGTTCCTAAGAACAGGTCATTAGCATTATAGCTACTCCATGAGTGTTAGTTGGATCTCTGTTTTCACGTTTCAACATGTCAGTCTAGCCCGCCTTGTGTGTCTTTTTTCCAATGCTACTCTCTGTCTACCTGCCCCTATTCATCAACCTGTCACTTAACATTCTTCTCTAGGACATGACTTCTTTTTTCTGTCTCCTATTGTGCCTGCCTTGGGCTTTGGCTCCTGTATACTTCCAAACAATCTTTATTCTTCAATTCAGGTGTGGAGCCCAGAACAAACTTTTAATCCCGCAGGCATTCTTGAAGTGAGACTTAGATGAGATTTTCTGCATCATTAAGTGACTTAAAGTGGATATGTCCTCCTACAAGCTGAATCAAAACTGTAAATTTTTCTTTCATTTCAGAAACATCAAACAACTCCAAAAGGGGAGAGAGCCTCAAGCTTTACATTGTAGGAGATGCTTTTGCTTTGGAACTGGTTGTTTGGCTCTGTGCTAATTGCTTAGTAATTATAGATAGCATTGAGGCTGCTCATTAACATTGGCTAATTTTGCTCATATACTCCAAGTAGGCAGGTACCCTAGCCACCTTGTTTTTACCATTATAGCCCCAGCACATTGCAAGCTGCCTGACATGAGTGAATGAGTGAATGAATGAATGGATCCATAAATCTGTAAAACGGGACCAATTATTCCTACCTAAGATGGTTATCGTGGGGATAAAATGCAATAATGTAGTAAAAACATTAGCCTAGTTTCTGTCACAAGATGAACATGCAACAAATACTAGTTCTCTTCCTTCCCACTCACTAGATGAATGCAAATGTATAATGTACTATATTCTCAAGCTACACTAGTAGATAGGTCTTTGGTGTGATTGTATATGCACCTTTATAGCATTATTTTAAATAAGCAAAGCTATTCACTAAGTCCAGGCATAAGAAAGTTGGTCTGCTTATGAAGAATCTAGAATTAAAATCCCTTATAGCAGTAACTTATCTGTATCAAGAAGGTGATACAAAGAAACTTCCCTCTGAATAGTACCTATTGTTCAAAGCACCTAGGAGGTTCTCAGACTCCTCAAGGTGATCCTTCTGTTCCTCACTACAATAGGCAGTTCAAGGATCTTTTCCAGAATACAAAGCCAAGAACTCCAGTTGTCAATTCTGAAAAGATGTTGCTTGGTTCAAAGAATTAGAGCATATCTGATCAGTGGTTTTGGAAGTGTGTCTGCAGGGTGTTCATAGGCATTAAGATAACTGCACGTTTTCAAGGCCAAATGTGTTTGGGAATTCCTGGGCTGACCAAAGTAAACCTATCTTGTTACTGTGAGGCCTCACTGGGTTTTACTTTGGTGATGCACATTGTTTGGCAGAAGCCTTGTGAGCAGCATAGCTCCAGACACGTCCACTTTCTGGAAAACTGGCCCCATGTGTCCCAGACATGGCTGTAAAGCAAGAAGTTGAGAAAGTGGCATAGCACTAACAGCCCTAGTGGATTTTGGCAACTTATCCAAAAGGCCAGAAGATGGGCAATAAGGATTTGGGAAATAAAAACATGGCCTAAAATGTTGAATTTGGCAGATTTCCCCTTGCCTGTCACTCCAATTGGGAATTTGAAGTTGTAGCCAAAGATAAGTATCTTTCCTTCCATCAAAAAACAAATGTGTAGGTGTTAAAAGCTGCAGTAATCTCCACTGATTCTTGCTGTCAGCCTTTGCCTCCCAGGCTAGGAACTTTGATCCTTTTGGTTCCCATGTAACAAAGTTCCTACCGTCAAGATGGTAGACATTATTAACAGTGTCACTCAATTTAAAATGTTTTATTTAATTGTTTGTAGACCATGGAACCAGGAGAAACTTGGGAACAAAATCTATTTTGGATGAGCCTGAATAAAGAGGTTTCTGCCAGTGGGCAGGGAAACTGCTAAAGCCAGGGAAATGCAATTGCAAGTTTGGTGCTTGTTTCCCAGTAGCTCAGAACAGTTCTCCCTGCCAGACATTATGACAGAGAATTAATTGGCGTTTCACTTTGCAATATCTTTTAAGAGTTCAAATGGCACCTTAGCATTTCTTTTAACTTTTCTGCATCGAATGCATATATTCTGGGCTCTTTGGTGTGTAGCATAGTTTAAGGGCTTCATAAATATTTGTTGAGAATAATCCTAGGACCTCTATGAAGTTTAAGGACTTTTTGTGTTCACGGGTCATAAGGAAAGCATTTTTAAAGTATAACTTGACCATCAATCAAAAATGCCTAGCAACCATCTCCGTATCCATCAGTCTAAATTAGCAGCTGTTGGTAACAATAATTAGCCCAATTCCCCAGGGTGCAATATTTAGTCAACAAAAGCACTCAACTCTGCTATTCACTACTTCTTGGTGAAAGGGTCAGGAGATGCAGTTAGATTCTCTACCCTCATTCAGACACTTGAAACTCGTTTCCAGAGCTTAGACCTCTTCACTTGCATCTTTCAATCCCAGTATCATTACATTTATGACATTGTTGATTAGGCTCTCTCCTTCCCGCCTGTACAACACTGAAAATCTGCCAGAAATACAACTATAGAAACTGTATTTCTATGAATTTTGAGCATTTTACAGGTATATTCTTTTTTAGATGGGTGAAATTTACACAACATAAAATTAACCATTTTAAGGCTGGGTGTGGTGGCTCATACCTGTAATCCCAGCACTTTGGGAGGCCAAGGCCTCCCAAAGGGTGATCGCTTGGGCCCAGGAGTTCAAGACCAACCTGGGCAACATAGTGAGACTCTGCTTCTGAATGCACGATTCAGTGGCATTTAGGACATTCACATTGTTGTGTAGCCACCACCTCTATCAAGTTCCAAAACACTTCCATCATACCAAAAGTAAGCGTTATACTCATTAAGCAGTTACTCCCCATCTCCCCTCCCCTCTTAGCCCCTAGCAACCACCAATCTACTCCCTGTCTTTATGAGTTTTTGCCTTTTTTGGACATTTCATACAAATGGATCATACAATATGTGGCCTTTTTGATGGCTTCTTTCACAGAGCATAATGTTTTTAGGCTTTATCCACATTGTAGCATGTGTCAGTGTTTCATCCCTTTTTATGGCTGAATAATATCCTGTTGTATAGATATACCCACAGATGTAATTTTTAGAGCCAAGATATATTACATTTGTAAATCCAAAGCTTTAAGAGCCATTAAGAGACTCAAAAGGACATATAACCCTTGGAGTAACTGGCCTGAAATTTTTCTAGATGAAACAGAAGAGTACAGATCTGAAATTCTCCTCCTTGCTGCTGCCAGCTAGCTTTGTGGCCTTGTATAAATGAGCATCAATTTTCTTAATTAGAAAATAAGTAACTAGATTTAGTACTAAATTGTTTCAAGGTTGTTTCTTTGCTCAAAAATTCCCAGCATCCTACGCAATACTCCGCATATAATAGCTCTTAAGAGTGTTGTTTATGGAACTTAACAAAATACCAAACTCAACAAGATTACTAGTCCAGCATCATTTGATATGCTCAGAAATGGTATGCTTCATGCCACAATTCTCTTGTTTTTAAGAGAAGCACTTGCATTTTTGAATCAAAGTGTTCATTATTAATAACTGAACCTTCCAAATGAACCTGAGAGTACATAGAAGGAGATTGAGACACACCAGTGCCTTGCTTTTTAGTTTATACATGAGAACTCTAACCAGAAAACCTAAATGAAGAAGAGAAATAGTGCATCCACTGGGGGGATTTGTGAGAAAGCTCATGAATATTTTCCACAGCATCTGCTGGGAATATGGTGCAAGAAAATGAATACAAAGAGAAAGAAAATGAGCCAGACAAAAAACTCCCTTTTTAATGTTTATTTTAGAGAGAGGCTAGTAATTGATTAAACTAATCCAATATCTGGAAACATTCTTTTTAAATATTCACTTTGCCTTTTATGCAGTTTGAAATTTTGGAGACTCTCCTTTGAAGTGGATCAGGGTTGCGTCTGAAAGGAACAAACAGTTTCCCAGACAGATGTGTGAAGAAATGCCTAGAGCTATGCGCTTCTTGCTGGGGTTAGACGTGACCGGGCCAGACTGTTAAATACACAGCAACATGAAATATGAATATTCTTTTGCTTTCACAGGGAATTTTTTTTCCCGATAGTAAAAAGGAAGAGGGCAAGCCATTTTGTTGTTTTCTCCAATTCCTTCACTTTTTTTAAAGCTTGCATTCATTTGTTTTATGTTCCTGTGTTGTGACATTTTGAGATGCCTCTTAAAACTCATGTGTAAAAAAGCACTTTTTAAGAGATATTTATTTTCCTTTTTTTTTCATTTCTATGCAGTGATGTTGAAAGTCATCTTGACATTTCTGAAACATTGTTTTGTTTGCATTACAGAGTCTCCATGGCAACTGCATCCTCCCAGGTTCTAATTCCTGAAATCAACCTCAATGACACATTTGACACCTTTGCCTTAGATTTTTCCCGAGAGAAGAAATTGCTAGAATGTCTGGATTACCTTACAGGTATTGTCTTTTATGTTCTCTTTAATATTGTGCACAGTTAGTTATATAAACACTTTGCCACCAGATCAGTTATTCCCCAATAACCAGAGGAATGGGCTTTTGACCTAGGAATGGCACTGATATTTCCATAAACAATTTCTGTGCATTGCCCTTTATTTTTTCATCAAAACAACACAGCCCATTACTAAACTGGGGACAGGAGAAAAAGGAGAATCTCAATCATTAAAAGCATACTTACCACTGTTTCCCTCACTCTCAAGGTGTGGGTGCTAAAAATAGTATCTCTCTGTGGTATTTTTCATATCATAGTAGTGAGAAACTCACAATACATTAGCAGAGACAAAATTGGCAGCTAACTGATTGGTTGTCTGTACTGCTTCGTCTCCTTGTATTTGTGATCTTGTTTTAATTTGCACAACATCGAGTTGAGGTAAAGCATTATAATCCCCATTTTGCAAATGACAGAGATCAGCCGTCTTGCTGGAAATCAGGTAACTAGGGAATGACAGAATTAGAATTTGGCTGGGACCTGTACAAACTCCAAAAACTTCTGCTCTTTCTAGTAAAAGACTGAATTTTATCTTGGCAAATGTCACCATGGCAAAGGTCACAAATTTACATTGGAATTCCTAGTGTTGTGTTTCAGTGTGCTTCCTGGTTGGTGTTTTGTTTTGTTTTGTTTCTCCCTTGGTTGACCTTAAAAAACAAAAACAACAACAAAACAACAAAAACCTCAGGCCACTCCTATTCCTAAGCATGCTTCTAAACTTTTCTTTGCTGTCAACTTCTAAAGCAGGAACTGAGAATATTCACTGGTAGAACCTGGACTGTTTAGACAACCTTATTCGTGTTAGCCAAAGCCACCAGTGCCTGTGACTTCAGGAAAGCACAATGTACACAGTGAAGCCAGATGTGCGCTGCACTTAAGATATACAGCCTTCAAGAGACCACGTCTCTAACTTAGCGTGACATGAGCTTCTCAGTTCCAATTCTGTGTGTACATGTTTGTGAGAAAGCGATTGAACAAGGTGGAGCAGGAGAAAGGGAATATTGTGTGATGTTTGTTTTTACAGTCTGTGGATAGAAGGCCAGGGGTTCTATATTCAGGGAGCATTGTACCCAGAAGATGAGCATTTTTTCTTTGCGAGGACCCAATGTGCCGTTTTTAGCCTTTCTGCATTGTCAAGCAAGGCAGGCAGGCATTCCACAAACTTCTTATCTTATGTAACTCTCTTTCAAACATACCACTCCTATTAAGGAAGAAAGAAATTGACTAAAAAAGCATTTACCGTATGGAACTAAACTTGGTTTCAAATATTTGTGTACATAATGCCCTCCTATTTAAGCTTTTAACTCTGAGATTTATTTAAACTGACACTATCCAATAAAACTTTCTATGATGATAGATATGTTCTATATCTGTACTATCCAGCGTTAGCTGCACCCCACATGGGGCTACTGAAAACTTGAAATGTGGCTAGTGAATTTTTACTTTTATTTAACTTCAACTAAATTTAATTGAAATTTAAACCATCACATGTCGCTTGTGGCTATTGTATTGAACAGTGCAGGTCTAGACTTTCTCCAGCTAAGCTGTTTTTCACAGTGGCATCCTGTTAAAAATCTCCTTTTTCTTATATCATTTGCGAATGAGTTTAGTTGCAAGCAACAAAAAATCCAACTAGCAGTGAATAAAACCATCAAGGAGTGTTTGTATTACAGTCACAGAAGAGAAGCCTGTGTTCCAGGGCTGGGCAGTGGTTCAGTGATGACCTCAGACCCCAGGCTCTTTCTTTTTTCCTCCTCTGCCGCCTTCATTGTGTTGCCTTTTTGCCACATGATCACAACATGACTACTCCACCTCCAAGTGTTGTGCTCAAGCTCTAGGCAAAAAGAAAGGGGTGGAGGAGAAACGATGGACAAAATGCTCTGCCAGCGAAGTTTGTTTATCAGAAAAACAAAAAGCTTGATCAGAAGACCCGCCTAGCAAACTTCCACTTATGTCTGGTGGGCTGTATCTGTGTTACAAGGTCATGTCCAGGGACAGAAAAGACTGGAAAATTAAGTATTTGCCTAGGCACATGGCCATTCTGCCCAGAATCAGTCTTATTGACAAGAATGTGCCCTTGCCATTTCCCAATAATTATTTCATAGTATTTCAACAACATATACCCATTTTAATCTCTATAGGAATGCAAAAGTATTGATTAAAGGGGAAATTGTGAAAGTAGTTTAGACTGAATTGTAACGTACACCATATTTCATCCCGATGGCTGTTTATTTCAAACTAAAGGCCATATGGGGTACCTGCTATTATGTCTTCTGAGCTGTCAACCCCAAATACAAATTCAGTCCATTTCTAGACATAACATCGATCCTGACCATAACATATGATGTTTGGCTGATACTGCCAAGTCCAAATAGTTTATGACATTTGTAAGCAGGAAATGAAGTGTTTGTGGAGTATTAGCCCACCATTCCTTGGGTGGTGTTTGTGACAGAGACAAGAAAATAACACTTCTGGTACTGATTCCATGACTATTGAAATTGGCAGCATGCTGCTGTTCTCATTTACACTAAATTGAGTATTGACTTCTCAGGACAAACTCATTGGGTTTACAGTCAAAATAAGGTTAGCCTGTCTCATTGTAAAAACAAGATTTTTTTTTCCTATGACATGCCTCTAAGTGGTATGTCAAGTTAATAACCCATAGAGGTGACATTTCCTTCCTGATTATGGCTACTACCATGTGTCTCACAGCTACTTGCCTATTTTGAACATATGTTTTCTTTCTATTTAATTGTATATTGCAATACAGAACAAAATTTTTCTACAATGGTTGATGGAGAAATAATTCAATGAACTGTTTAAATTGTGAGAGAGTAAGTATTTCTTCACTGGTCCATGCAGGAGTGATCCCACACCAACAGGGACCACACAGACAATAATAAGCACATTTTACGATGCAGCTGGACCTCCTCCGTGGAATGCATATCCTGATTGGTGTCACTGATTCATGCACATCCAAGTCATACCACATGACACTAAATCTCACATGTGAATACTTCAGGAGACAGATGTACAAATACATATTCCAGAAAGAATGCTTTAAAGGTTATGTAGAACCCTTCTGTCTTAATGCACAATTTAATGCCATGCCTGTCACATTGGAGGTGCTCAACAATGTTTCTGGAATTCAGAACCAATAGATAAAGCTAAGCTAATTGACTTAATACCGTAGACTTGCTTCTGTGATACTTGTCCTAGAGGTATATTCAAAAAGCAAAGTGAAGACTACTAACGCAGAGTTTAAATTTACAGTTTTTATAAACTTTTCTTCCTCTTTGGGTTTGCTTAGGACTCATCAATTCTAATCATAATTTAGAGCAGGAAATAACTCTGAAATAGTA
The DNA here is from genome assembly GCF_028858775.2 of Pan troglodytes. Lineage (NCBI taxonomy): Eukaryota > Metazoa > Chordata > Mammalia > Primates > Hominidae > Pan > Pan troglodytes. The sequence continues at coordinate 11,061,504 of NC_072421.2, read as the reverse complement.
CAAGCAAAGGTTGCTCCTAGTTTGTAGAGTGCAGGTATGTTTCTCCTTTTGAAGTTAGATTCTAGTGGGTAGAAGAGTGGAAGTAAAGGCCCTGGATCAATTCTCTAAACCAGAGGTCAGCAAACTTTGACTGCAAACCACCAGATAGTAGACACTTTAGGCTTTGCAGTCCATATGGCCACAACTACTCAACTTTGCTGTTGCTCCAAAGCAGCCATAGACAATACATAAATGAATGAATCTGGCTGTGTTCCAATAAAACTTTATTTACAAAAACAGGCAGTGGGCCAGACTTGGCCCACAGTCACAGTTTGCCAACCCCTCCCTCTAAAATATTATTTACAATGCAAAGCACTCATTTTCTCATATTTTCCTTGCTCACATACTCTTCTCATAAAACCAGTTACTGAAATCAATTCAGTAGAAGTCATTTTAAACTCATTATTTTGGTAGGACTTAGACTTCTCTGCTCCAGAATGTGTTAAAGAAATAAAACAGCAGCCTTCTACAATGATAAATTAACCAAATGCCAAAAAAAAAGTTTTTTCCTTGGGGAAGGAAAATGTACCTTTTAGATATGATTGACTATGAATCATGGTCTACTGAATTTGAAATATCGCATGAGTTGAGAAATGAGAAGAAAATAGGGCTGGACTAGTAAGTTCTTTTTTTTATGTAAGTCATCGAAACATCTAATGAAAGAAAAATTCAAACAATTATGTGGCTGATTTTTTGTAGGATAACAAACATAAGTATTTTTTCAATTGGGTGCCTAAAGATATAAGTATCTGGCACCACGTATTAATAGGTCAGGGGTTGGTGAACTTTGGGTTACAGCCCAAATCTGACCCTCTACCTATATTTGTAAATAAAGTTGTATTGGAACCTGGCCATGCCCACATGTATAAGTTGTGACTGTTTTCATACTACAATGGCAGAGTTGACTAGTTGCAACAGAGACTGTATGGCCCACAAAGCTGGAAACATTTACCATCAAGGCCTTTACTGAAAAAGTTAGTCAACCTCCCAAAGTGAATGCAGCTATGAAACTTTATCTTGTTTACTTTTTATTTGACAAGTTTTCCTTCATGCACAAGAAAGTATTATTTGTTTAACCTCCCAAACATATTCTCATGATCTCATGATAAACACAGAAAGTCCATACTGGCTGACTCTAGTCACACTCCTTATTAAAAACAAAAGCAATAACCAGCCAATCAGATATTCTTTAGATTGGGGTCACCATCTCTAGGATAGTAGTCCTGATGGACCTATTGAGAAAGACCTGCTTAACTGTCAAACATCTCCTCTGAAATGGTATCCCAGTTGTGTGTGCTTTTCCACTGATAAGCATTCTTGACCCCCACAGCTCCCAACCCTCCCACAATTAGAGAAGAGCTCTGCACAGCTTCATATGACACCATCACTGTGCATTGGACCTCCGATGATGAGTTCAGTGTGGTCTCCTACGAGCTCCAGTACACCATATTCACCGGACAAGCCAACGTCGTTAGTGAGTATCTCATGGCCTATTTATTTCTGTCTTTGGTGGCTTTCTTCAGATTGATTGCATTCCTGAATTTAAACATCAAAGGAAGACAAGGAAGGAAAGAACACACAATATTTATTGACTTGTCTTTCTTGAACAAAAAAGTGATAGCACTCACTTGTACTACATTAGTAAAAACAGCTGGCTAAATATTGATGAAAATTAATGACCTCTAGCAAACCACATGGATGTTAAGGGAAAGAAGCCAGAAACAAATATATAGAGAGAAACAAATATATAGAGAGATATATAGAGAGAGAAACAAATATATATATATATATATAGTATTAATCCACATATAGGTTCATAACTTAAAGATCAAAATAAACTATTTTGCTTAAAGAAACATTCATAGGTGTTAAAACTATAAACCCTGGGCAACCTGGTGAAACCCCATCTCTACAAAAAATACAAAAAAAATACAAAAATTAGCGGGGTGTGGTGACACACACCTGTAGTCCCAACTACTCAGGAGGCTGAGGCAGGAGGACGGCTTGAGCCCAAGAAGCAGAGATTGCAGTGGGCAGAGATCACACTACAGCACTCCAGCCGGGGCAACAGTGAGAATGCTGTCTCAAAAAAATAAAAATAAAAAGTCAGGATGATGGCTACCTCCAGGATTAAAGGGCAAGTGGCACCACTGGAAAGAAATATACAGGGGTTCTTGGGGTTAATGGCAATTTAGTCATTTTATCATACATTTAGTTTTATGTACTTTCCTGAGTGTTACTTCACATATTTTAAAAGAAAGGATTTAATAAAATAAATAGCCAAAGAAAGTTAAATACCTGGTCCCATTCAGAGGAGAGAGCTGGGCCCATCACTTAAAATGTTAGTAACTGGCCCCACCCGGGAAGAATTTCTAACCTTACCTGAAACATTAGAGGTGCCCCCTCTCACTGAGGCCTATTTGATATCTGGCATCAGAGATAACTTGGTGATTTCAAATAGCAGTAGTAGCAGGCCACAGAGATGATAACAGAGGAAGCAGTCCTCCAACCCACAGAGTTATTTAAATTGAACTGGGCAAATGGCAATGGACCAGAAGACATGGCTTTTCACGGGAGCAAGCTTGAAACTTCTTTAACAAAGAAAAATACAATATGTCAAAATAGAACAGAATAGAATAGCAGTCATGTTTCAACAAAGAGATGTTTTGAATAAATTCATATCAATTTAATGTGCTTTTATTATATAAACCTTTTCTCTCTTAACTACAAACTGCTCTTTCCTAGCACAAGTAATTCTGAGTCATACGATGCTTAATATAGAAATTTGATTTAGGATTAATTAAAAGAGTGATGCAGAAATACACCAAGTTCTAAGGGACTAAAGTATAAATGACCCATACCAACAAATGGCTCCCCCTACCTTCCTTATATCCACTCTCCCCAACTTCTCCAACTTCCTCTCCTCAACTCCCTCACCTTCTACCCTATAATTGGCCTGCCGTGGAAGCTTTTATTAAAATCTTGCCATTTACCAAGAATGTGTAATTTTTAAATGAAAGTGGAGAAAGTCATGCAATGTCAAGAACAGCTCTGGCAAGCTGCCTGAGTCAGTAGGGAATATAGAAAGGTCAGAAATGGTGAGTGGGACAAAAATGTCTTGGGGGAAGTTGTGGTTAAACTAAGTCTTGAAAAAAAGCGGGTGCATTTTAGCAAGTTAAGGCTGTACCGGACAGCCATGTCATCATAAGCAAATCTATCAAGATGTAACGTAGCAGGGCATATTGGGAGGTCTTGCCTAATTAAGCCTGGCTGGTAAGTGAGGAAAGGGAGACAGTGAGAAATGAAGGTAGAGAAATAGAACCAGGGCTCAAACCTATATTGGCCTAGCTCCAAAAAGCACATGTTCTTAATCCTTAATCCTCAGTCACCTAATCCTAATTCACAGGCAAGAGCTAGATTGCAGAGGGCTACCCAGGCCATACCATGTTTGGATTTTACCCTGTGGGCTTGAGAGTCATGCAGGACAGTAGTGTAATCAGAGGTATAATTAGAAGGTGACTCAGGAGCACTGTGGAGAGTGGAGAGGAACAGGGCAGGACTAGAAGCAGAGACATCAGCTGGGAAGTTTCATAGTAATTCACTGAGGCAGAAATAGCCAGGACCTGCAAATGGCACCAGCATCAGAGATGGAAAGGAAAAGATAATTCCAGGAAGACTTCTCTGCGTCTGGCCCATTTTCCTGGGAAAAAATCATCAGTGTCCTCAGATATTTGAAGTGCTTTTTGGGGCAAGTCGCAGAAGGCCTGTATAGCAATGGTTTAGTAACATTTTGCTCACCTTCTAGGATTTTGAATTCTTCTGGTATCATTCCTCATTTCTGACTCTATATGCCCTACTGCAAATCATAAAGAAATACTAATTCTCTAAAATATTTTTCTACATGTGCATATCATACACAATGCTTTACCTTGTTTTTTTCAATAAATATTATGTCTGAGATATCATTCCATTTCAGCACAAATAAAGAACTGCCTTATTCCTTTTTGAGGCAGTATCATATCCTATTTTAAAGATATGCTCTAATTTATTTATCCCATCTTCTATAGATGTTTATTTAGCTTGTTTCCAATCTTTGGCTCTTACAAACAATGCCCCAGTATCCCCAAGGATGTTCAAGATATCCTTGAATATCTCTCCTTCCACACACGGGGAATTATATCTGTAGTATAATCTCTTGAGGTGCAATTTCTAGGAAAAGATTATTTGCATTTAATTTTACTTGACATTGCCAAATTGCCCTTCAGAGAGATGACATGATTTTTAAATGCATTTTTCCAGCTGTATGAGCTTATTATATTTCACTGATCTTGGCTACATATACCATAAACTTAACGTGGAATTAAAGTCTAGTAAAATTTTAAACCTTGATTGTGCTTCACCATAAACCTGAAACACAAGTTAATCTATGATCACTAATATCATACTAAATAGTCACTCCTTCATATAAGCAGTGATTCTCAACAAGGGCAGTTTTGCCCCCTAAGGGACATTTGACAATGTCTCTAGAGACTTTTGGGTCTCAAAACCTAGGAGGAGGGTGCTATTGGCATCTAGTGGGTAGAAGTGAGGAAAGATGGGAAATCTCCCACAATGCACAAGAAATCCCCCAACAACAGAGAACTATCTGGCCCAAAATGTCAGTAATGTCGAAGTTGAGAAACCCTAATTTAAAACAAGGTAAATGTATAATATCTACATGATTACATGCTAAATACTGAGACCATAACACACTGATCCACACACACTACTATACTATGTAGCATGGAAGGAAAAACACAACAAAAAGGGGGGAATATAATTAATATATTTTGTCTTCACTTAAGGAATTGTTTTCTCAATATTTTGTGATTAATATCACTAGCATATTTGGGATAAACTGAACCGGGGATTGTATCAAACTTGAAGAAGATGAAATTCAAAAGATGATCAGAAATTCCAAGGTAAGAGAAAAGAAGCACGTGAAGGTCTGAGAAGAGCAGGTAGAAAATGGAGAGATGATTCATTGTAAAACACCAAGGAAGGTTCTCTGAAAATACATAGAGGACTGATAGAACCAACGTCTGTTGATGAGTGAATAGTCTAACCAGAAAAAGAAAACATTTGGAGTCATTTTATACCAAAAGAGTGGTTCTTGGCCCATGTGAGAAATGCTATATTTCTCTCAAATCATTTTCGTCTGATTCAGGAAAAGTGCTAACAGTTTTCTATTGCTGTGAAACAAATTTCCAAAAACTTAGCAGTTTAAAACAATACCCACTTATTATTTCAGTTTCCATGGGTTAGGATTCTGGCATAGTTGAGCTGGGTCTTCTTCTTAGGGTGTCACAGTCTGAAGTTAAGGTGTTGGCTGGGCTGCATTCATCTGGAGACTCAACTAAGGAAGAATCTACTTCTTAGCTCCCTCCATTTGTTGACAAACTTGTTTCATTGTGGTTGTGGAATTCATGGCAGCTTGCTTCGTCAAGGCCAGCAAGGGAGAGAGTCTGCTACTTCAAATCTGTCACCTCCAAACCTGTCTTTAAAGGACTCACTTGACTAGGTCAGACTCACCCAGAATAATCTGCCATTTGATTAGCTCCAAATCAAATAATTAGGGACCTTAATTATATCTGTAAACTCCCTTCGCCTTCGCCTTTGTCATATAATGTAATATAAAAACAGGAGTAATAAAAGTGATAGACCTTTGTCCTTTGCCATATTCTGTTGGTTAGAAGCAGATGACAGGTCCTGTTTACACTAAGGAGAGAATATTACACAGTTATGAATACCAGGGAGTTGGAATCCTGGGGACCATCCTAGGGCATGTCTTCCTCAGATGGTTATGTCTCTCCTGAAATTTCTTTTTTTTCTTTTATTCTTTCATATATGTATGTGTGTATGTATGTGTGTGTGTGTGTGTATATACATATATATATAAAATTTCAGACAGTCTTGCTCTGCTGCCCAGGCTGGAGTGCAGTGTCATGATCTCGGCTCACTACAACCTCCACCCCCAGAGTTCAAATGATTCTCCTGCCTCAGCCTCCTGAGTAGCTGGGATTACAAACATGTGCTACCACACCTGGCTAATTTTTATATTTTTAGTAGAGATGGGATTTCGCCATGTTGGCCAGGCTGGTCTCAACTCCTGGCCTCAAGTGATCCACCCACCTTGGCCTCCCAAAGTGTTGGGATTACAGGCATGAGCCACTTCACCCAGCCCTTTCCTGAAATTTCTTAAATCAAATCGTCATGGGCACTTTGGGAGTACATGTAGCCTTGGCCTTGACTGATGGGCTCTGTATCCGTTGGCTTTTGCTGAATAGCCAACAACCACAGGGCCTAAGTAGAATTCATATTGCTTATGCATCTGGAGTCAACTGAGTGTCAACTAGGAAGCCCTGCTGATCTTGGCTCCCTCACATGGCAGACTGATAACTGTGGCAACCCGACTGCTGCACATCTGTCTCATCCTCCTACAATCCAGCTCAAGTCTGCTCTCACCCTGATTGCAGAGATGAAGGAGTAAAGGCAGGACCAATTACACACATTCTTTTTAAGCCCCTGTCTGTGTCACATTAGCTAACATGAGGTTTGTCAAAGAAGTCCCCTGGGTGAGCCCAGAGTGAGAATGCAAAGACCTGCAAAATTACAAGGAAGGAGCAAGGAATTGGGGCCAAAAGGCCCTAACTCAATACCAGAGCTTCACCTCATCCCCAAAATGAAAGGAAGATATTTATTGCTTGAAACTTAGGGTTTCTCACTTGGCTAAACTGTGACCAACTTGATTTCTGTGCTATTTGCATCGAAAATAATACCAAACATGATGCATTAATAGAATAGATGATGCAAAAAGGTCATGCATAAAAAAATTCAACAAGAGCAAAACTACTGAGTATAATGAACTCAGAACTTTATGTTGGGTGATTCCAGAGATGTTTTGTTCCCAGAAACCAGTTGCCATAAGAAAAGAAATGCAAATGGCTTAGTGAAGATTATCAGCCTTTAACGCATAGATGCCAGAAAGGCCCATTCTCCCAGGATGGAAGAAAAACAGTGAAACTGCTGGTGCTGACCAAACTGGGATACTCTCACCGGGTTGTTTGTATCAGGATGTGTTCCTCCCTTGATGCCCATTAAACCAGAAGAGTGAAGTCCTAATGCCTACAGGATCCATTTGCGACAAAGAAAGAATTCATTCAGATAAAAAGCTAACCGATATGCAAAGATTTTCAAATTATTTTCTTCTTAAATATTTTTCACATTTGTAGTGACCAAAGGAGACCTGGATTTCAGTCTTGACTTTGGACCTCACTAGCTCTGCAGTCTTGAGCAAATTATTTAATGTCCTCCGAATCCGTTTCCTCATCTGTAAGAAGGGATAGTGTTTTAACTTCACATGGTTGAGATAATAATAGTAAACACCTTAGTCTTGTGTTTGCCACAGTGGTAGCACATAGATATTCAAAGTTATTATTCCTACAAAAATACGGACTGTACTCACCCCATAATTGCATTTTAAAAGAAAGACCAATTTTGCAATTTTCCAGGATTATCTACATGATAGCTTTTTACACAATCATTATGTGAAAGGCTTTCCTTGAATGATGTTAAATAATCTGTCCTATTATTTGGAGAAGTATCCTTTGCAGATGTTGTATTGCGTGACAAGGTCTAATGGTAAAACTCTACTGAAAATGAGAAGATATAATGCTCAAAACCTGGCTGTAGCTCCTTATATCACTAGAAAATCTTTTACTGTCTCTAGGTCATGGTTCCTTCACTCATCCTAATAAATTGTAGTTAATTGCCTTCAACTGGCGTTAGTGAAGGAGACTTAGATAATATCTATGGAGCTTTTTCAATCTTACGAAAAGGCCCTCACTAATGAAATACATACATTCAAATGCAAAAGTAATGACATTAATTTTTATTTTTTATTTTTATTAATAGAGTTATGACTATAGATGTTAATGAATTGCTTATCAATAACTAGATATTTATTTAATTTTACAACGTTTGCCACGTTTTTTCTAAAACTACTTTTGATGCTTCATTTTAAGTCTTAAATTGGGTCCTTTCCCCAGCAGCCTATTCTTATTCTTAGCAGAAATCAAAAGCTGCATTTTTTTCAAGCCTTAATGGCTAAGTAGTTATCTGTTTTTAATTTATTGTAGTCACTTAGAAAACATTCATGAAAATTATTAAACATATACTATTTTTACAGAGGAGAAGGAAAGGAATGTTCACTTCTGTCCAGTCTGTTGGAAGAGACAAAGGATGTTAGAAACCAGTGTGCAGCCTCTCCTAAGACTGTCCACATCATGTGACATTTTTACACATAATTTTTTGTGGCAAGATGACAGTTGCCATACAAGGCTCTGAAATCCCAGATGTAATTAAGATCTTATAATGAGCCACATTATGTAGGGAAATGCTTCTAACCCATTGTGAATGAAAAAAAAAATGTATAAAATCAAAAAACTCAATTAATTAGGTTTCATTGTGGACAAATTATTTTCCAAGCTCCGTTGTTATTTTAAACTGAGTCGGAGGAGGTGAATGTTGGAACACCCTCAAAGATGATTGAAAATGAGTTTGGAGAAAAGTGAAGTTTCAATCAGGATGGTTGTGTGGGTGTTTCATAAAGAGATGAATAAAACCTGGTCAAGGGTCCTAACACAGTGGGGTGTCAAGGCAGAGAAGTCTTGCTTAAGCAAACTCAGTGCCATATGCAAGAAGTTAGGTGGTGCTGGCGTAAGACCAACACCGGTAATGGTGCACTCCAAGTCACCCCACTTACTCCAGCCCCCAAAAGAAAATTGTCAATGTTGCTTTCCTAGCATTTTAAATCAACTTCTCAATTATTATCTTGGCAATAATAATAACATAAAGGTAAACCTAAACAGTAATAGTGTTAGTATTCATGAAAGTAGATTGTCCCAGTATAAAGCTAACCAATGAAATTTTACTACTTCATAAACATTTTGTTCTTTTAATTTTCAAGGAAAAAATAGGGACCTCTTCAAAATAATCAGGATAGTCAGAGTCCCTTTTTGTTTGGAAAAGGTTTCTGAAACATAAAATCTTTGTTGGGTTAAGACTTTGGATTTTAGGCCAAGTTACAGTTTTCAGCAATTTCAGACATCTGCTTTATGATGTTGCTGAAAGCGTTCCCCCACCACATTAAACCCAGCTTTTGGGTTGTACAGTGATGTAAAGTTTATTGAAACATTTTTACACTTGTTTTCTTTGACCACAATAGTCATTTTATTGTAACATATTCAATTAAACAGGAACAGTATAAAAGCAGTGAAATTGATACGATTCTCATTTGAATCTACTGAACGCCTTAATTGTTCTCATTCGTGGCTGACTGCCATTGACAAAGATCTAGGAATATGAGTACACTATCCTACATAATAGAAAAGCTAATTTTTTGTTTTATTACTATTGTAATAATATTAAGTACCTAAAGAGAGTTATAGGCCTCTTGGGGCCCAGAACTCAGAGTTCAAAATGACCCTTCTTTGATTGGATCAAAATCTAATATTTGGCTGTGGCATTATCCAGAAGTATGGAGTTTATTATAGCTATGTTCAAGGAAAAGGTAAGGTGAAGGAAGATCAGAAGGGATATATAGTAAGGAGATTCCCATGTTACTAAACTATTTGTGGATGTTTTCCTGCATCATATGCAAATGAGAATTGGTAGGAAAACAGAGGGCTAAGAATTAGAGAAAATAAATTTGGGGAGGAGGGATGGATTGTGCCTCTTATTGCTCTGCTGAATCTCCAAATATAAACACGCACACACTCAAACCCTTCTATGAGTCCTAAATTACATTCTTGCTTCAAGCTGGCTTTTTCAAATCTGGCAGTCCACTGGCGAAAATGTTTGCAGGTAGAGAAAAAAAAAAAAAGGCAACAGAAAATTCACAAGACCAAATATGTGTGTGTGTGTGTGTGTGTGTGTGTATATATCTTTAGATATCTTTAGATATATACATACATACATATATATATATATATTTAATTCACTGATGTGTACTTGAAAATATTATGCACCCAAGATGGAAATCATATAAGGTGAATTTTTCAACTGTGACAATACCATGAATAATTTTTAACTCAAAAGATGGAGTAAGTATTCAGTAAGATTCAAAGACAGGCTTCGGGAGCCTGTGACTACCTTGAAATTCTATGCATATATTTGTGGTTTGGTGTGTATATGCATTTGTGAATTTCTTACTACAGAAAGGTTTTATTAGATTATCAAAGAGGTGAGACCAAAAAAAGATTAAGGGACTGCTTCTTGAGAATCTGGTAAAGTATAAGTTGCCTCAAGATCAAAAGAACTAACCCTTTGACTTGCAAATCAATTGAAAGAGGAGTGGGGTGGTGGCTTTGGAGTCCTCTGGAAGTGGAGGGGGCCCAGCCCTCTCCCAGGGATCAGTGAAGGAAATTCAACAGAGTCAGGAAACTTCTTGACAGCCTGGTCACCAAGGGTTTGGAAAAAGGTTCTATTGGAGTGGAAATTGATGGGTGGAAAAAGGAGAGAGGGGAGTTGGACCTGATACCAAAGAGATGTTTTCAGCCATCAACCAGCTGCAAAACAAGATGGGCTTCCTTTTCCTACATATTCTTCCAAGCATCATAAATACTTGATCTGCTCCCCAACCCACATCTTTCAGGATGCAGCCAGAGCAACAGCCCCACTCCACTCTGAAACCAGTCATCCTAGGGATGATGATCATTTCTTAGCTTCCCTGTTGGAGGTCGGTTGGGTTGGCTGATCGCTGCTTGGTTCACTCCTGCACTGGCTGGGCGTTGGCTGCATGGTAAAGCTGTTCCCTGTCTCATCCTGTTGGGATAAACAGAGTATCCTAGGAATATTTTCTCCAGAGCAGTGGCAGACACAAAGGGTCAACAGAAACCCTCAAGGTTTTGTCATGCCTACTCTTGCAACTAGCACATTGTCATTTCAGCCTCATCCTATTGACCAAAGCAAGTCACTTGACCAAATTCAAAGCCACATGACAGGGAAATATATTGCACCTCTTTAGAAGGAGCACCTGCAAAGTCATTTGGGCCTGGATATACAGGGCAGGGAGAATTTTGGAGGCAAAAATGCAATCTGCCACATCTACGTTAGTGAAGTCAGTTTTTCGTACATGACTACCAAGACAAAGCACTTCACTTACCAACTCTATTCAAATAAATGGAAATTATTCAACCTAAAATTATGCAAACATTGCTCCCCTTGTGCCAAAGAACTGCACCATGTCTGATTGGCTTTGCAGGTCTGTGTAATTCGGCTGATAGCTGGATGATAGTACCCAACATCAAGCAGAACCACTACACGGTGCACGGTCTGCAGAGCGGCACCAAGTACATCTTCATGGTCAAGGCCATCAACCAGGCGGGCAGCCGCAGCAGTGAGCCTGGGAAGTTGAAGACAAACAGTAAGTGCTGTGAACTCAACAGAGCTGTCATGTCTTATCTGCTCTTCTTTCAGCTGACTCTGTCCCCCTTTCTTTTCCTTTTCTCTGTCTTGGGTATCATTGACAGCCCCCCAAAACAAGTAAAAAGCCAGTGTGGAATAATGGAATTTGCATCAGATACCTCTAGGTTCCAAAACTGATTCTATTCCTTCACAGCCGTGAGGCCATTACTCTCTCTGCACTTGAGTCTTCTCATTTTTTAAATAAATATTCCTGGAGGCATTCTTGTGAGAAGTAGATGATGTATATGTAAGACCTGACACACAGTAGGGGCTCTGTAAATGGTGGATAGTGTTATTTTTCATAGCAGAGTAGCCAACTAATCACTCTTCAGAAACTCTTTTATTCTAGAAAACATTCGGAGTCTGTGGTTCTCAATCAGGGACACTTCTTCCTCCCCCTCCACCCCACCCTACCAGGACATTTAGTAATATCTGGAAGAGGTTTTTAGTTGTCACATCTGAGGTGGATGCTACCGGCATGTAGTGAGTAGAGGCCAGGGATGATGGGAAACATCCCCAATCCACAGGACAGTGCGCATCACAGATAATGGTCTGGCCTATATGTGTGTCTCATGATACTGTCAGTCATCTCCCTCTCTCTGTCTCTGTCCACATGTGTTTTGTTTTATCCTCTCTTCTTTCTTTACATCCTTTTGATCTAGGAATATTATGTTATGTAACATGGTGTTTATTTGCATAAGACCTCCCAAGAGAAAGCAAATTGGAGTGTGTTGGTATGGCGCCATGTTGTGAGGTTGCCAGGCAGTCAACAGGAACAATTAAGTGCTTTTCAAGGGGAACCCTCATTTAACCTATATCCTTGTTTCTCAGTACAAGTGTTGTATCCTAGAGGAATGTGTTGGATCCTAGAGGAAGAACAAGGGATGTAAAGAGAGCACTGAATTAAGAATGAGAAGACTGTGGCTTTCCCACTTGGTACCCATATAGCTATATGGCTAGTTTCTTCATATTTTTAAATAGACTTTTTATTTTGGAATAGCTGTAGATTTACAGGAAATCCATAGATAATACAGAGAGTTCTGTACACCCTTAACCCAGTTTGCCCAAATATTAACATCTTATGTAACCTTGGTACAGTTATCATAACTAAGAAATTAACATTGATGAATTACTCATAACTAAACTCCAGACTTTATTCAGATTTTACCAGCTTTCCACTAATGTTCTTTTCCTATTCCGGGACCCAATCCAGGATCCCACAATGCATTTAGTGTTCCTTCAGTTTTAAAATGGGAATATTTTAACAACTTGAGGGTTGTTATGAGTTGTCAAAAAGACCATCTCAAAGTAATTCTAAGTACATAAGAGAATATAACATGATGATATATTTCTTTACAGTCATACAACAAATGGCACAATACCTATGCACACTTAGATCAGCATTATTTGATTTGCATTTGAACATGTAAATATTTGTTCCTTCAAAAGATATGTTTGAGCACCAAGTGTGTTTGGGATGCTGTGCAAGATGCTAAGGATATTATGAGTATCTTCAACTCCCTAAGGTGTGCTTCTCTCTCAAAAAGGTCATAGACTATTGGGGAATAAAGCACATTAATCCTAATTAACATTCAATATGTGAAATCTCTGACTGTAATAACCATGAGAGGTTCTAAGTTGACAAAGCCAGGGTGCCCCAGCACAACCTTGAGAGGCTTTCCAAGGTAGGTTAGGAGCAGGGGATGTGAGGACACAGTGTTCCATGCAGAAGGAACAGCATGGGCAAAAGCCCAGAGACAAGGAGAATATATTTATGGAACAGAAAATTGATCCGTGTGGTTAAAGTGTGTCTTAGGTTGGGAGGATAGGTGAGCCAGGAAGCTGGAGACAAGAACAGATCGTGAAAGCCTCCTGGGCCACACCAGGGAGTTTCTTTGTATACCAATGATTGGTGGAGAGATTGAAGAGTTTAAATCAAACAGGCAGGATGAAAATTTCCATGAAATAAAGCTCTCTTGCACTATGATGTGATGAGTGGATTACAAGGAAGGAAGACTGGCTGCTGGGCACAGTATCAAAAGATTATTGAAAGAGAGTTGTCCATGTAAGTAAACAATGGCCTGAATAAGAGTCGTGTCCCATACAAATATTATAATGAATTGAATTATTTAGTAAAGTAAGCTATTAATCTCTTTCTTGAACTAATTTGTCTTCACTGAAGCAAAAGCCTTGAATTTGGGCAGAGTAGGTAGTAGTTTATTTGGGAAACATATCTGAGGCATGGGCAGAATTTGCTCACCAAGATTGCATGATTCTGCTCCACACATGCGTGGGTGAGGGTGTGAGCCAAGGCAGGCAGGATGTTTGAGGCAGTATGTCACCATCACAAGGCCGGTCTTTCCAATGGCTCTGACATTCTGATATATCTCACCGGAAGGAGGCCGAGCAGAACTTGGCCTTCGTTGTAAATGATGGGCGCCATTAAGGAATTTCTTCCTGCTCTGCCCATTAGTATCCTATCATTTTTAATCCATATTCTACCTTCCACCTTTAAAAATTGAAATATTTTAAGCAAAACTGTCTTCATACTCTTCTTGTCTTAGTTCATAGTTTATCTCTGATAGTTGCTAGCATGATCATTCCTAAGGACTTCTTTTCACAAGTCAAAATTTAAACTACACATGTAATCCAATAGATCTTACGGCCTCTGAGAATGTCCAATCCCTGCTCAGCCCTTGAGGGTTTTCTCTGCTCCCCCTTTAAAGCTTTTCTTTTCTTTTTTATTGTTATTTTTTTGAGACAGTGCCTCACTCTGTTGCCCAGGCTGGAGCGCAGCGGCATGGTCTTGGCTCATTGCAACCTCCGCCTCCCGGGTTCAAGTGATACTCGTGGCTCAGCCTCCCAAGTAGCTGGAATTACAGGTGTCCGCCACCACACCCAGCTAATTTTTGTATTTTTAGTAGAGATGGGGTTTTACCATGTTGGCCAAGCTGGTCTTGAACTGCTGACCTCAGGCGATCCAGCTGCCTCGGCCTCTCAAAGTGCAGGCATTACAGGCATGAGCCACCAGCCCAGCCTAAGCTTTTCTTTGCTATGTACAGAAATAGATTTCTAAAACAAAAGCCAGCTAACTATAGCTCAAGGGCCAAATCTGGCTGCCTGATTTTGTAAATAAAGTTTTATTAGCATATAGTCACACCCATTCATTTACCTATTGTCCGTGGCTGCCCCCTCACTATAGCAGAAGAGTTGAATAGTCACAAAAGAGACCACATGGCCTGGCCTGCATAGCCAAAAATATTTACTGTCAGGCCCTTTGCAGAAAAAGTATGCTGGTCCGTGACCTAAAAAGAAAGGATTTTAGAGGTGCTGGTGTTGTGTTTGTATCCAAAAGGCAACTGGAAATCCTTTGGCCTACGCACATGTGACAACACACACTGTCCTATACTCACTGGGTCAGTTTCTCGCCCAGCATCGTGTATTGCCACAGTTGAATTTACTAGACCTTTTCCTGTGATTGAGAGCTGTATACTGGGCAGAAGGAACCTGCCAACTGCAACAGTGACTGTGGAGTTTGGACACCATGGCATTTGTATCAGGTTGTAATGCATTTCCTGCCTTTAAATGCCTTGTACCCAATGCAGTGTTTGTTGAATGACAGGCAGTACTCCAAACCAATATTGAATTGTCAAAGAAGAAGTAACAACTATGACAAAATGTCCAGGTGTGACTCTGCCAAGATTTTTTTAATACTTAAATCTTTAAGACACAAATGTGAGTAATGACATAGAGAAGGCCTTATTATATATAAATAATTTCATGAGTAGAAAACCCAGGCATTGCTATCACATTTTTTCCTAATTTTGTGGCCTGAAAATTGTATTCTCATCCTAAATTCCTAAGAAAGAGTAATGCTTTTTTAATAATCTCAGAATAATATAAACCTCTAGAATATTCTATATGTTAAGACCCAAGATCTTGATTTGTTTGGTTTCTGGTCTGAAGTCTATTGAGCATGAATGCATCTTATGCTGGATAGAACACTGCAGTGGTTGAAAATGGAGTCTTCATTCATTCCTCCTTTTCAGGATGCTATCCAGCCAGTATATACCTGTGCTGCTTGTATACACCTGGAATCCATGAAGCTAGCTCACACTATGTTTTCTGGCTAAGCCTTATCCATGCTGTTGTTGAATAGTTGGCATGCCACCACTGGATCCCTATCTTAGAACTGGTAGACTGAAAGCTTATGAAGACAGGAACATGTTCTTTTTCACTCTTACTGTGTACTGTACTATACACAGAGTTGCTGCTCTCTATTGTCTTTTGAATATTATGAAAACTTTGCAAGAAAATGTCTTCGAAAGTTGCTTATAATGTTTAAATTACTATTAAAATATAAGATACCACTTTGTGATAGGAGGCATGACTCAGGGAGGGCTGGCTTGTTCCTGTCTTTTAAACCTGATTTTGAAAATATGCTATTGGTTATGATAAAATCAACAATCCTCTTCCTCTTCCTTTTTCTGTTTTGTGAATTTGTTTTCAGGCCAACCATTTAAACTGGATCCCAAATCTGCTCATCGAAAACTGAAGGTGTCCCATGATAACTTGACAGTAGAACGTGATGAGTCATCATCCAAGAAGAGTCACACACCTGAACGCTTCACCAGCCAGGGGAGCTATGGAGTAGCTGGAAATGTGTTTATTGATAGTGGCCGGCATTATTGGGAAGTGGTCATAAGTGGAAGCACATGGTAAGCAACTTATTTCTATTGTCCTGCAGTTATAAAAAGGCACATCTCATTCTGTACTTAGAGAGTCAACCCATACTGTAATGCATCTTAAAGAATAAAATGCAGAAAAGTTGTATTAGTCAGCTCTTGCCAGGATAATACTGCATAACAAACACCCCCAAACTCAGCAGATTCAAACAACAACCATATATTACTAATACCCACACCTGTGGGTTCTCTGTTCAAGATTATAGAGCTCTGATCATTGGAAGAGCTATACCATGTTAACACTGCTCTTTCATGCCATGAAACATGGGTTGGCAAACCACAGCCCATGAGGCAAACCTGGCCTGCTACCTGGTTTTGTAAATAAAGTTTTATGGGAATACAGCCAGGTCCATTTTTTTACATATAGTCCATGGCTGCCTTTCAGCCACAACAGCAGAATCGAGTAGTTAAGAGAGAATCATATGGTCTACGAAGCCAAAAATATTTACTTTCTGGTCCTTTCCAGAAAAAGTTTGCCATTCCCTACTTTTAAACGTCACTCTTCATCATTACACAAAACTAATTTCTGTTGCCTTGTATGTTTTATGGTTCTAGACTGGACCAATTAGTGCAAATAGCTAAGGGTTGAATGGTGGGGGTGAAGCAGTGATCATAGGCTGGGAATAATTTCAAAAGGCCTGTTAGATCCAGCCCAGTGACTTTAGCCCACTGAGTTCTCTAAGAATAAGGGCAAAGGTCAGGACACAATTACATTGGAATTAGTTAACTTCACAAAGTTAACCTTGCCTAATCCACAGCCACAACTGCACCCCTTTGACCGTCTGTCTCACAAATGCCTGCTTGCTATTGATCAAAAAGGAAGCTATTTTATTTTTATTTAACAAGCCCTCATATGGTACAAGTATGTGCCAGGCACTGGTCTAAGCATTTTACAGATGTCAACTCATTTATTCAGCCTTACAGCCCTACAAAGGTAGGTGCTAATATTATCCACTTTACTGATGAGGTGACTGAGGTATATGCTGAAGATCACAGGGTTACAAAGCTCACAGGTGGCAGAGTCAGTAAGTCTGCAGTCAAGGGTCAGGCTCTTAACCAGCAGTCCACAAACATTATCTGTAAAGGGCCAGAGATTCAATATTTCTGGTTTTGCATGCCAAATGATTTTTGTCACTAATACTCGACTCTTCTGTTGTAGTGGGAAAGCAGCCACAGACAACACCTACACAAATGGACATGGCTGCGTTCCAATAAAACTTCATTTATAAAAACAGGCAGAGGGCCAGAGTTGGCCCCTGGGTAGTAGTTTGCTGTTCCCCGCTCTTAACCACCATGCTATGCTGCTATTCACAAAAGGGTGGTATATTTTTGAAATGCTATAATTACTCTCTAGGGTTTATGACAGTGTACGTAATGAGTGATAGCTGAATCCTTGCTTTAAAAAATAAAATCAACATTCAAAATTGCATAGCCTGAAGATGGTGAGTATAACAGTGTTTCTTTCAATATAAGCATGATAAAACACTTATTTATATATAAAAAAACCTTTCAATTCAAACCTATGCAAATAATGTGACATGGCTGAGTCCTTTATATTGTAGGTAGAAATTAGCCAAAAATCTAAGAAGTGAATTGTAAGCTTCCCATCTCTCCCAATAATGGTACATACTATATCGGCTGAGCGAGTAGGTTTTCCTTTGTTGTTATCCTCATAATTCTCTTTGCCTAGAAGAGTTTTCTGTTCCAACATCCTGCCAGAGGATGGAGGACAAATCCTTCACCCCACTAGGCTCTGGGCTAGATTGGCATTTGCAATTTTTAGCTGCAGTGGGGCAAAATTAAAGCACAAAGGAAAACACAATGGATGCAGGTACAAAAAAAGCAAATGTTTCTAGTTAATTAATGTGCTGTATTAATCTGGGATAGAATCCAGGGTCTAAATGATTATTACTCTATTAGTAATTAATTATGATAAATGAAACCTGATCATTATGATCTCATTGCCATTGATGAATAGTTTGCAAAATTCCATCAGACCACTTCAGTTATATAAACACAGATCAGCATTACCTTGAAAACACCCTCCAGATGTCAAAACTAACTCATGAGGGGGAAAAGAAATTCTAAAATTAATTGCTACACAATTAATCTTTACAAACCTGACTGTGTCAATTTCAGAAAAATCTTCATGTAGAAAGTCACTTTACATTTCCTTGGGGGGTATTAGCAAGGAAGGGGCGCCCCCTACGATTAAATGCCTGTGACATCTTGACTTGCAACAGCTAATGACATATTTGCTTATGAAATATAGTCCTGACTTTAAATTGATGTGTACATTATGATCTGTGCAATGGGGCATGTTAACATTGCTCTGAGAGACATAATTTTTATACTTTGAATTCTCCGTGTCTCACTGCGTAACTTAATGGAACATTACATTCTGCCTGCACCTTTCAAGCTCAATGGAAATATGTACCTAGTTTCACAGATTAATGATACTATAATGGTATTTTCCTTTGCTTAATGGACTATACACTTAGTATTTTCTTACTCTCTAATGCTAATGTGCACTTGGTGTTTTATGAAATGGTGTTAACTAAATGAGTAATAACGGGTTCATGCAAAGATTATTAGACCAGAAGGGGTGGGGGCAGCATACAACTCTGGATTTTGCTCCCAATTTTAATCTTCTGTTTCTACTTGCTACATGTAGTCAGCCATACCTGCCACAGCTATTTCATAGGGTTCAGTTAAGGTTCAAATGGGAAATAAACATCAAAGTAATAAAAAATAAAAATGCTGTGCCACAACAAGAAGGAAACAACACAGATGTGGTGATTTTGTGATGCAGGTTCCAAATTGTCTGAAAAGCGGAAATGGTATTCACTGGGGTATACAGAACATTTTGGGGGGTGGGAGATACTGACAATTGCAAAATGAAAACCTTTCCAAAATGTATGTATTAATTAGTCTGTTTTCATGCTGCTGGTAAAGACATAACCAAGACCGGGCAATTTGCAAAAGAGGTTTATAATGGACTTACTTACTTACTTACAGTTCTATGTGGCTGGGAAAGCCCACAATCATGGCAGAAGGCAAGGAGGAACAAGTCCCGTCTTACATGGATGGCAGCAGGCAAAAAGCGAGCTTGTGCAGGGAAATTCCCCCGTTTTAAAACCATCAGATCTCATGAGACTTATTCACTATCACGAGAACAACACTGAAAGGACCTGCCCCCATGATTCAATTTCCTCCCACCGGGTCCCTCCCACAACATGTGGGAATTCAAGATGAGATTTGGGTGGGGACACAGCCAAGCCATATCAGTGTATCAAATAAACAGATGACATTTGAGACCCTCGATGCACGCCACAGAAGGGAGCCAGAAGCTTACAGGACCCTGGAAGGGCTGGGGCATGAAGTCAGGGAGTCTGCTGCTCTAGTTCATGGAGTCATGATGAGCTGTAGCTGCTGCAAAGTTGCCCACAGCACAAGGCAGGTGTACTCAGGCGCTCATCTAGAAGCTTCCACCAACCGCACGTCTACTGTCTGCCATCAGGAAAGCGTGTTTCCCCTCCTCTAAGCACTTCTGGATCTTGTGCAAAGGCATCACAATAGCAGAGCCTGACCCAGACTCCTACAGGAAAGGGGATTCTGGGAAATGCAACTTGGATTCTCCTCCTAAGCAGGAGAGGATGGGCGGGAGGGAAGAGAGGATGCAACATTGATGACAGACAGGCCTGCACACTGGGCTTGGCAGATTATCAATTCCATCCTTCTTTTGGATTTACTGATGGCATGTTGTGTTAATTTTCTTTTTAAACAAACACACCACTCTTAAAGTGATTGTATTTTAAGTCCAGTGTGATTTTTTTTAAAGAATGTCATTTTATTAAAGACCCATGAAATTTTTCTCTCTGCATTGGGTAAGGTACCATATGTTAATATCCAATTAGACTGGTTTCTGCTATAACATATTAAAAGTTCAACTGTGAGTCATTTACTCTTTATTAAGAGTGATGGGTTTTGTTTATCTTAATAACTGAAATACGATGACTATTACAGAGGCATGACTCAGAGGGGTAAAAAGAGATTAAGACGCTTAGAACATTGTAGAAAGCATTCTTTGGATTTTTTTGAGCAGCAAGAGAACATTTAGAATAACCAGAAGATCCGTCTGCTCAAACACGTTCAGAATTTTTTTTTTTCAGTATAATCAGAAAGGCTCTTGGCAGTGATGAATTGCACAATTTCTGGTTACGGATGGCATTGTAGAATGTAGTTCGTGTTTGTGGGTTTTGAGTCATCCTGAGTTCAAATTCTGATTCTGGTACTTATTGTTAATATGTGCCATCAGGCAATAATAATAAAATAGCAGTTACTGAATATTACATGCCAGGTCCTGTGCCTAGGACTTAACATGTATTCTCTCCTTTACTCCTTAAAATAACACTGTATATTTCTCAATATACATGAGAAAATTGGGGCTGAGTAATGACAAAGGATTTATCCCTGCAAATGGGAATCATCTTCTGTGCTTGCCCTTGGCAAAGTGCATTCAGAATCAGAAAATGACAGACATGGTGTTAAATGAAAAATTATAAGAAGGTCAAAAGGAGAAGTCTAGGGTTGTGCTGTCCAGTATGGTAGCTATGAGCCACATGCAGCTATTTAAATCATTTAACTTAATGAAAATTAAATAAATTTAAAGTTCAGTTCCTCAGTCACACCAGCCGCAGCTAAAGTGCCCAGTAGCCATATGTGGCTTGTGGTTACCATATCGAGGAGAGCAGAACATTTCAATCAATCATTGAAGAAAGTTCTTTTGGTCAGCACTGGTCTAGCGAATTCATTGTGTAGATTTTTATAAGAGTGAAAAAAAGCAGCAAAACGCAAAGTTCAAATTCTCCGTAGTGTTTGAGCTGAAAACAGAAATGTGGGTAAATACGACGCTTCTTTCCACCCACTACTTTCCACCCACTTTCCATGTTTGGGAGGGAAGGAGATGAGGAACACAGATGTTGGGGTTCTTGCCAAGCTTTCACTTAAAGAAAATGAACAGGGACAACAAATGATCATGTTTTTATAACCCCTGAGGACCACAGAACGGATTTAACGTGCATGTGCAACATGGCTCATTGTTTTTGTTGTTGCTGTTTTGTTTCTGCAGGTATGCCATTGGTCTTGCTTACAAATCAGCCCCGAAGCATGAATGGATTGGGAAGAACTCTGCTTCCTGGGCGCTCTGCCGCTGCAACAATAACTGGGTGGTGAGACACAATAGCAAGGAAATCCCCATTGAGCCTGCCCCCCACCTCCGGCGCGTGGGCATCTTGCTGGACTATGATAACGGCTCTATCGCCTTTTATGATGCTTTGAACTCCATCCACCTCTACACCTTCGACGTCGCATTTGCGCAGCCTGTTTGCCCCACCTTCACCGTGTGGAACAAGTGTCTGACGATTATCACTGGGCTCCCTATCCCAGACCATTTGGACTGCACAGAGCAGCTGCCGTGAGCGTCTGGCCACATGGAGCTGCTTTCTGGGGAACAGTAAGGTTCAGGCCACTATTTAGGGGACTGAGAAAGCACAGGCTTCATGAGTGTAATGAAATCTCACCAAAAGTGTCCCGAAATCGGCTCAGATAGGGCTCAAAACAAGAGATCCCTCTCCTTTTACTGTGTCTTGTATTAAGTACGGGCTTTAATAATTTCTTTAATTTTTTTGTATTTAGAGGAAAATCTATAGATTATTTATAAGAGAAACATAATCAGGATTACAACTTTTAGGAATTACTTGGTTTTGCACATTAAGAGGCCCATAAGTTTATCAGCTATTTACAACCTTCATTTCATCACAATCTATGGGCTTACAAAAAAACAAAAACTTTTGTAGTTTTGTATGTTATTCATCTTCTTACCTGATATCTCATAATGATCCCATGGTAGGTCTTCTCACCTCGATGGTGCATAACAGGATGTGTTTGAACCTAGTAGGGGAGGAAACAGGCTTTCTTACTCTGGTTTAATTTGAAGTGTTTTAATTGTGATGTCAAAAAGTTGTATCAGATCAACTAAAATGGAGAGCAAGACAGAGAATGAAAAGAGTTGATTTTGGACCTCGGACCTTGCCGTGGCTAAATCTTTACCTTCTGATAGCTGATGGGATAATGTTGGAAAGAAAGGTTCTGAATCCTTTGGCCACATTTTGCCCTGCTTCTCTCAGGGTTAAGGGTTCTGGAAGAACATTAAGAATGAGATTGCAATTGAAAATAGTCATTTTGAATCCTATTGATTATTCAAAAATTCAGGCTGATTTGTCTTTTATCAGAGGTAGGATTCTGTTTTATGGTATAGAATCTACTTTATCCTTCCTTTTAATAGTTCCTTTAGACCTGTGAAATTTCTTCACTACATTTAATAGTTCTCCTATTTCCCGCTCCCCCATATCAATTTTCCTTTTGTCTCCGGGGCTGAGTAAATAAACATGTTCTGTCACAAATAGCAGCACCACTTTGGATTGATTTTGCTCTCCAGGACATCAGCACATGGCCCTGATCAGCACTACCACATCCAAACATAAGTCACTGAAAAACACTTAATATTTATGAGTTGGTAATGACAAGGGACATTGTATAAAGTACTATTTACTAGATTCATGCCTCAAAAGTTATTATAAACAGACCTTTATTAAACACATCTTGAAAGATGTAGAAGTCCCTCTATAGTCTAGTATAGTTTACAATAGAGTTGTAAGACCAAAAAAAAAAAAAATTCAAACTCGTTATTCAGGAACCTGCTTATAAAATGTCAGCTGGGATTCTTTGCATGCCAATCTGATGCGTTGGAATGGTCCATGAATTAAGGCTTTCTTGAGCAGTTCTTGGCCCAGAACTCTGGCATTGGTTCTAGTTTGATGAAGGGCATGACCTCTATAAATGGTTTCAATTGCTAAAATATTTACCTGGGATACTGGGTCAGCCATTTTGACTGAGCAGACTAGTGGATTTAGACATTGTTTTTAGTTATTTTGTTTTTAACCAAATCAACCAACTGCCTCCCTGAAATAAGTCAATGAACTCATTGTTTCAGCATCACGTGGCCAAAGGTCATGTGATTGCAAATCTGGATTTCAAGGGAGGCCAAGCCAGCTTCCTGGGTCCTTCCATCCTCTTCCCTAGCAGACACTCTCCTTTTTCTTAACAGATAGATTCTATATATTTACTATATTATTTATACCCAGATGAATATTTTGATAGATACCTAAGACAATTTCACATCTAAAAGATGGACGCCTCAATGGAAAAAAAACAATCTTTCTCTGGAAACCTTATAGGTTTTTCTTTTTATTACAATATAAAAGCAATGTGTGTTTGCCTTCTCTGAATAAACTGAAAGGGTTGTCTCAGTAATTTTTACATACATTTTGGGTAACTGGATAATGGATATTTTAATGCACTTTGTACACTAACAGGTTCTAAATAAAAGGGTCTAAAACTCAGCTTCTGAGTTTTTAAAATCACGGTCTCCAGGTACCAATAAATGCTACAGTTTGCCTTATGATGTTAACATAAAACACTTAGTAGAAGGACAATATTTCCATGAAAATAATGTTTTTCAATATTAAGAAGTTACTACTCAAATTTTCACAGTAAGCCATTTAGGGTATGTTTGGCTATTTTTATAAGGACATGAGAGATTATGTCATAATTTTGTTGTGGAAGTCTCACTCTTGGCTAACTTAAAAGCATTGTGGATAGTAGCAGTTACTAGTTCCAGGTTGTCATATTTACAGGAAAATATGTATATGGTGAAAGGCCACCGTGTTTAATTACTATAATGATGTAGAAAAGATTCCCGTGTGAATTTTTTTTTTGAAAGTCTAAAAAATGTATGCTGTAAAAATTTGCTGCAGTGTAATTTTGCATTCTCTTTAAACTGATTGAGGTCACAGTATTTTATTATTTGGGGTCCTCACCACAGGAAACACTGCGATACAGGGGCAAAAGAGATGGCAGTGCCAATTAAATTAATACAACAAAATCAATGCAGCACCAACCAAGACTGCCAGGTCTGGTGTCATGGGTATGCCCAGAGCCCAGGAGTTCAGAAGGGCCCTAAGCTTGATTTAATGCTCTGCTGTTGATGTCTTGAAATTCTTAACAATTTTTGAACAAGGGGCCTGCGTTTTCACTTCGCACTGGGCCTTGCAAATTACATAGCGAGTGCTCATAAAAGAACTCAGAAACGTGGTACCTCTCTTCCTGGTGGATACAAATAAAGAAATCTGGATCCAAAGTTGAAAGTTGCTGGCGATATCATTCAAGTAGGACTCTAAATAGTGGATTAAGATGAGGGTGGGCCTGGGTGAAGATTATTTCCAGCTTTAAAAGAAAGTGACTTCAAAAACTGACTGCAAATATTGACGATGGTTTCTGCTGGAGGAAAAGAAACAGCTTGAATACAGACAGGCTTTTTTATTACGGTACTGATATACTGACCTTAAACTTGCTGAGGAACTGAACTAACGTCCTCCAGTGACCGTGGAATTCCATCTCAGCTCCAGGAACATGCAGATACCTGCAAAGAGACACGCATATATGCTGGCATACATGTGCATTTGGTGTTGGGAAGTTGACCATCTGGTCTATCTTAATAAAATGGTAAAAAGCAGACCAAGACAATGATGGGGGCAGGAGGATGTTTTTGAAAACAGCGCTTCTCAACCAGTGCTCGATTTTGCCCCCCAGGAGACATTTGGCAATGCAATGGCAACTTTTGGTTGTCGCAGCCGGGGAAGGGAAGCTACCAGCATCTAGTGCGTAGAGGTCATGGACGCCGTTAAACATCCTACAGTGCAAGCGCAGCCCCCGACCACGAAGAGTTGTCTTGCTCAAATATCAACAGTGCTGCAGTGTAGAAACTTGATCGTTGGTTTTCTTTTAATGCAAAACTCTCATAAAAACCTTTCACTTTTCCTGTCATTGATTATATGCTTGATACACCCAAAAAGAAAAGGGGAGGGGCACCAATTCACCTACACTCCAGTGGCTCCATCACCTTTAAAAATATTTATAAAATAGTTACAAAAATCTGATATCTGAAAAGCAATCCAAGCCTGTGTAAATGGGAATCACTGATAAGTATCATCATCTGTATCAGCTTAGCTTGGACATGAAAAATTGATTCTCTTTATGTCACTCCTTGCACCTGGACAAATTCAACCCCCGGTACTTAAGTCACACTGCCAAGCCCTCGGCCCTGACTATTGTCTTGATTGCTGTTGCTTTCTGGTTCAAAATAAAATCATTTTTGTGGCACCAAGACCCTCTGTCTCTGCCTGTCTGTTGCCTTTTCATCATTTTGTTTTTGCAGTTATGATGTTGACAAATATTTATTCAACATCTACCATTTATTCATACTACTTTATGACATATAATTCATTTTCTTTTACTGTCTCTCATCCACTATTTGCCTTTCCCTATTCAAAATACAATTCTTTTACAACACTCAAAATATTCTCCAGGGAATTTTTAAAACACAATAAAAGAAAGCCTATATAGAAGTGGAAACCCAGAACAAGGTTTGCTTGATTTCAAGTCTTATAGATGGGGTGAGGAAGAGAAGAGCAATGATTATTTGAACAGAGCACTGGGAGTCTTTACAGTGTGATCTAGGAGAATCCTAGCAGTTGGTCCATACATATATCCCCAACCCCATCCCATGGACCTGACTTTCTCTCACGAGAGATGCAAGCCTTTGGTCTTGGTCAGTGCTATGCAAAGTGTGGTCCAGGAATCTGCAGCATCTGCATCACCTGCGAGCTTGTTAGAACTGTCAGTTCTCCTGCCTCCCCCGAGATCTGCTGATCAGAATCTTTGGGGTGGGACTAGCAGTCACCCCAGGGGATTTTGATACTAGTAGAAGTGTGTGAAGCACTGCCCTGGGGAGCTGCTTCCAGTCTCATAGCCCATATAGAAAGGCACTTACCACCTGAGATGTGTTTTCAAGGCAATGTGCTTTTAGAGAGAGCAGGATGTAATGCAGTGATTCTTAATGTGACTGAGCATTTAAACCATCTTTTCTGCAAATGAGGATTCCTGGATCCCATCCTGAAAGATGAGGGATGAGAAAGTCAAGAGCATAGCTCAGCAGCCTGTACTTTTCTTTTCTCTCCTTTTTTTTTTTTTTTTTTTTTTTTTTTTTTTTTTTTTAGCAATTCTGAAGTGCAACCAGGATTGGCAGCCAATGCAAGTCACAGGGCTCAGCATTTTTTTCTATAAAGGGTCAAATCGTGAATACTTAAAGTTTGCAGCCCATACTATCCCTATGGCAACTACTGAACTACTCCTCAATTCTGTGGCTATAGAGAAAAAGCAGTCATAAAGGATATGTCAATGAAGGGGTGTGGTTTTGTTCCAATAAAGCTTTATTTACAAAAACAGGCATTGAGCTGGATTTGGCCTGTGGACTGTAGTTTGCTGACCCCTACTGTAGTGGACACGGTACTGGACTGGCAGCTCAAAGCCCTCAGGGTATTCTCTAACTATCCCCTTACATATTGAGGGCCCAGCCATGTGCCTTCTTGTATAGGCCTCTGTAAGCTCTTAAAGGTCCTTTCAACAATGACTTACCATAAATTCTGTGAAATCACAGAACTGGAAAAGTAGTAATGAAGTACTTAAGACAGGGCCACTCAAGGGGTATTAGAAGATTGGTTCATTCAACAGACCAGGGTGGCTGTGCCAGCATTCTAATGATGAGCTTTACCTCCTGCCTAATTTTGACTCAAATCAGCCTTTCTCACAAATGACAGGTGTGTAAAATATATTCCCTTTGATACGAGTTTTGAAGGATATTTAATTTGAACTTTTGAAACTGAACAGACACTACCATAATTAATTACCTTTCAAAGTCAACTTGAAGGGCATGTCATACACTCCACAGGGTAGCCCACATCTTGCCTTTAAAAAAAAATACACAAGTGAAATATGTTGAAGAAGGCAATTGCTCACAATTATAATAGGCGGACAAAAAGGGAGACGTGGGACTAACAAAATCCCTTTTCCTGAGTACCATGCTCACTACGGAATGCACATTCAAAAATGTAAAATAAAAATGGGGTTAAGGACTTACAGAACAACCTTTCTTGTAATTGTTCTATCATCTTAGTAATGGGCAATTTATGGAAAGGAATTAGGATCTCTCTTTGGGTCTTCTTCAGCCATGTTCTCCTAAGAGAATCATTCAAGCATGGTTAAATAGGAAGCAGAGCAATTAACGAACAAATATTTCGTGGTCGAAAACCAATTACCAATTAAGGAGTAGCACAGAAAAATGATTTAATGAACACTGGTTCTTTTGCACAGTCTATTTATTCTCAAAGTTCAATTTTTATTATGGTCATTAAAAGCTGTTCATTTTCACTAAAGCATTTCAAATAATAATGCTTATCTTACCTCTTCACCAATCTTATTTTCCCTCCAACTACTGCCCTCCCTTACCTCCTCTTCTCTGTCAAGCTTCTCAAAGGGCTGTTCAGACCCACTGCTTCTGATTCTCACCCATCATTGTGAAGAATCAACTCCCCCACACTCTATTGGGAGTTCAGTGTCTTCACTCTACCAAGATAGTGCTCACTGAAATAAAAAATGGCATCTACATCAATAACGTATTCTAATAGATGTTTTCTTGACCTCATCTTGACATACAGCAGCTTTTGTGGTGTTGACCATTTCTTTCTTTTTAAATCTTTCCTTAGGCAATGCCATTCACGCCATCACTCAATCACCATTTTGTGCAGAAGCCTCCCAAATTCAAATCTCTAGGTCTGGTTTCTCCACTGAGCTCAGCCCTACACATTGACCTATTTTTTTGCAGTAATCAGTTTTGGGTGCCTAAAGTCCATCTCAAGTTCAACATATCCAAACTGCATTCATGATCTCTTCTTAAAACCTTGTCCTGGCCAATCATGTTCATGAACCAAAAACCAAAGGTTCAGGTTTGATGTCTCTCTCACCCTCCATGTCCAGTCCATCACCAAGTCCTGTTGATTTTATTTCTTAAATATCTCTTTAACTGGCCGAGTTCTCTCTACTTCTGCACTCAACCTCCAAGTATGAGCTTTCACATGTCACACATCTACAGATTAAACAGATGAAATAACCTGCTAACTGGTCTACCTGTAATCTACACCACATCTTCTCCTTTAATTCCTCTCCCAGAGCAGCCAAGGTAATCTCTGAATTATATCACATCATGCACGCTTCGGAACACTCTTTCCATCATTTTCGTCCCACTCCCAACCCCCATACACTGACTAAAAGTCCTTCCAAGTTTCTGACCTACCTTCCATGAAACTCTTCCATGGTGCTGATAAGCCCCTCCATTGTCTTGTGCTTGCATATCTCCTCAGCGTCATCTTGGACCATTCTCCTCTTTTCCCCTGCACTCTGGCCACACTGGCTGTTGTAGCCATGTTCTGGTCAGCCACAAACCTCCACTTGGACCACTTTTCCCTCACCTTCCTAACTAAGGCCAATATTTCAGATGGCCTCTCAACCACCATTTCCTGATCTCCCTGCCTAAGCCAAATTCTCCTAATATTGATCCAAAAAGCAACCTATGCCTCCCTTCATAGTGTTGTCACTGTTGCAACCTAGCATTTGTATACATTTTGTTTACCGTTTCTGTTTATTTGCCCCCATTAGACTGTAATATCCCTGAAATTTGAGACCAGGACTGGCTTAGCCCGATATTTGCCATATAGTAGGTGGTCTATAAAAATTTAGAGTGAAATTCTAATTTCTCATGAATGAGTTTTATGTGTAACCTTCTCTTAAGCCCACAGCATCCACCATTCTCTTTTTAAGACTTGTGTTTATAAAAAGCGCTTCATATTTGCAGCAATCCTATATTTTACAAAATAAAAAATAATATTAAAATAAAAGCTAGAACATCTACCTTCCAGCAAATTCTATCCTCTCTTTTAGTGGCTGCAGGTCATCTGATAAAGATAAAACCTTGAATTTGGGCAAGTAAGCCTGCCCATTAGTGTATTTTATCATCTCCTGCCTGGCTTCTGTCACTAAATTCTAAGTTGGAAATTGCACTTACATAATTCCTACTTGCTGGCTCAGCTCACCCTACACTTTAAGATAATTCACATGCAAATAAGGTGGGCTCTAAGGTATCACTATCTGCTTTTGTCTTGGAGAAGTGCCCTACCTCCTTGGTAGCTCCACCCAGTTTTCCGGAAAACAAACTCCCTATTCTGCATTGCAGTATCACAATCTCAACCTCCTTCTTTAATTCCCCTCAGTAGCTGGGTTCTCTGGCCTTGAACTCCTTCTGACTTGATTTCCAGAGTGATCTCTGGATTTTCCAGGCAGCAGTGGATTTCTACTTGGAACTCCACTCAATGCCTATCTCAGATTACCAACTCAATGCTACTGCCCTGCTTCTTTGCATGGGCCAATTTCTGTGTCCTTCATCACTTCAGAACCTGTTACCATGTTCCCAGGGTTATTGCTTTTCAGCCCCTTTAAATGAATTAGTCACATCCACATTTCCCAAAGTAACTCAAGAACAACTCCAGGCTATTTGCAATATATAAGAAACTCAATTTAAATAACGAAGGCATAGATGGGTTAAAAGTAATAGGATAGCAAAAGATAATAACATCCAAACGCTAATTAAAAGAAAGCTGGAGTGGCTATATGAAGAGCAAAGTAAGCTTCCAAAAAAGGGACATTTCCAGGGATAAAGAGAGACATCACATAACAAAGAGGTCAATTCACCAAGAAAAGCTATCAACTCTAAAGTGTATGCATCTAAAAACAGACCTTGTGCTACAGTTTGAATGTGTTCTGCAAAAAGCATATGTTGGAAACTGAATCTCAAATACAACAGTACTGGGAGGTGGGACTTAACGAGAGATGATTAGACCACAAGGGCTCATCCCTCATGAATGGATTGATGCCATTACCATGGAAGTGGGTCTGTTATTAAAGAGTGAGTTCAGTCCCCTTCTTTCTCCCTCCTTCTTTCTCTCACATGTGTGCACCTATGTGCGCATGCCTTCCACTATGTGATAACATAGCAAGAATGTCCTCACCAGATGCCAGCCTCCAGATCATGGATGTCCCAGCTTCCACAATTGTAAGCCAATAAATTCCTACTCTTTATAAATTACCCAGCCTCAAATATTTTGTTATAGCAGCATAAAATGGACTGAGCCACCTTCAGAATTCATGAAGCAAAAAATGATAGATTTGAAACAATAAATTGGGCACAGTGGCTCATGTCTGTAATCCCAGTACTTTGGGAGGCCAGAGTGGATAGATCATTTGAGGTCAGGAGTTCGAGACCAGCCTGGCCAAGATAGTAAAACCCCACCCCTACCAAAAATACAAAAATTAGCCAGGTGTGGTGGCAGGCACCTGTAATTCCAGCTACTCGGGAGGCTGAGGCATGAGAATCGCTTGAACCCAGGAGGTGGAGGTTGCAGTGAGCAGAGATTGTGCCACTGCACTCCAGCCTAGACAACAGAGGGGAGTCAATGTCAAAAAGAAGAAGGAGGAGGAGGAGGAGGAGGAGGAGGAGAAACAGAAGAAGAAGAAAGGATAAATCCACAGTCATGGTTGGAGATGTCAACATTCTTCACTTAGTAATCAATAGAGCAAGTAGACAAAAATATCATCAGGAAGTGACCAATATTTCCAACAAACTTGACCTGATTAACATTATAGATAACTGCAGAATACTTTCGTTTCAAGTAATCATTGAATATTCAGAAAGTTAGACTATATTCTGGGCCATAGAACAAACCTCTACAAATTTTTAAAAACTTGAAATTGTACTAAGTATACACCTTAATGACAATAGAATTAAATTAGAAATCAATAATGTGAAGATATATGTAAATCCCCAAATATTTGGAAATAAAAAAAATTTCTAAATAACCCCTGGGTCATAAAAGAAGTCAGAATGGAAATTAGAAAACATTTTGAATTGAACAAAAATTAAAATATAACATGTCAAATTGTACAGGATGCAGTTAAATTGGCACATTAAATGATCCTATTGAAGAAAAAGAAGTGCTTCAATTGTCTAAGCCTCCACCATAAGTGATTACAAAAAGAAGAGAAAATTAAAAGCAAAGCAAGCAGAGGGAAGGAAATATTAAGAGTAAGTGCAGAAATCAATTGAATTTTTTAAAAATAGAGAAAATCAGTGTCATAAAAATCTCAGTTTTGAAAATTTCAATATAATTGATAATCTTCTAGAGAGACTAACAGGAAGGAAAGGAAACAAAAATTAACAACAGCAGATATGAGAGGACCTCTCAAGAAATCCTATAGACATTAAAAAGATAATAAGACAATATTAAAATCTTGACAACTTAGATGAATGGAAAAGTTTCTTGAAAGATACAAACGGCAAGCCGGGTGCGGTGGCTCACTCCTGTAATCCCAGCGCTTTGAGAGGCCGAGGCGGGTGGATCACGAGGTCAGGAGTTCGAGACCAGCCTGACCAACATGGTGAAACCCCGTCTCTACTAAAAATACAAAAATTATCCGGGCGTGGTAGCGCGCACCTGGAATCCCAGCTACTCAGGAGGCTGAGGCAGGAGAATCGCTTGAACCCTGGAGGCGGGTTCAAGTGAGCCAAGATTACAGTGAGCCAAGATCACGCCATTGCACTCCAGCCTGGGCAACAGAGTGAGACTCCATCTCAAAAAAAAAAAAAAAAATACGATACAAACTGCCAAGCTCACTCAATAAGAAATAGATAACCTGGGCCGGGTGCAGTGGCTCATGCCTGTAATCCCAGAACTTTGGGAGGCCAAGGCAGGCAGATCACCTGAGGTTGGGAGTTTGAGACCAGCCTGGGCAACATAGTCAAACACCATCTCTACTAAAAATACAAAAATTAGCTGGATGTGGTGGCTCATGCCTGTAAACCCAGCTACTCGGGAGGCTAAGGCAGACGAATCACTTCATCCTGGGAGGCGGAGGTTGCTGTGAGTCGGGATAGCGCCATTGCACTCCAGCCTGGGCGACAGAGTGAGACTCTGTCTCAAAAACAGAAAAAATTAGATAACATAGAAAGTCTTACATCAAATAAATAAAGACACAAGTAAAGCAATAAAAAGGAAGATACTACTCATATGTGTCTGAACTCAAACACATTATGCTAAGTAAAATCCACATCCTCTATAATTCCATTTACATGTCATCCTGCAAAAAGCAAAATTATGGAGACACAGAATAGATCAGTGATTGCCAGGGGCTGCCAGTGGGGCTAGTGGTTCATTACAAAAGGGCCTAAGGGAACTTTTGAGGGTGTCAGAAATGTTATCTTCATTGTAGTGGTAGTTACACAACTGTACGCATTTGCCAAAACTCACTGAATTGTATTCTTAAAAAGGCAAATTTTACTGTATATAAAGTATACCTCAATAATCTTGACTTTTAAAAAATAAAAATAAAACAGATGAGTTCCTCTCAAGAAAAATATTCTATATTTTTTGTCAGGAATGAAAATGGATATATAACCATAGAAATGGAAGTTTTCTATAAAGAGGACATTATGCGACTCAATGACAATTGAAAAGCGAAAGTGTTTAAAGGGAAATTATAATTTCCTGGCAAGATATGAATTACCAAAATTGGCCAGAAAAGAGTAGAAAACATGAAAAAAGTAAAACAATAATCATAGATGATATTGAAAAAGTAATTGGCAATGATCTAACAGTTATACACCAGGCCATAATAATCTTAGAGCTAAATTCCACCAAGCATTTAAAAAAACAGGTGCTTGCTATGTATTTAAATAGATTCAAAAGACACAAAATACGAAAAATTCCCAATGAACTTTATGAATCTGGCATAAGCTTTATTCTAAACCCTGATAAAGATGGAACTAGAAATCCGTATAGCAATTTCATCATTAGCAAATTAGGTCCAGCATTATTTTAAAATGATTGAGAGAGAGAGAATAATAGAGAGATAAAAGCACCATTAACAGGTAGGGTTGATTCTAGGCATGGAAGGATATTCCAATAGTAGGAAACCTATCAACATAATTACTTTTTTTAAAAAAAAGAAAAATACATAAAATATTAATAGATTTTCCAAAAGAAATCTGATAAATTTCAACAACCACTTATAATAAAAATTTTATTTAAATAGGAATAATGGAAATTATTTGGAGAAAACAGACCTTACTTGTACAAGTCAATAGCAAGCATGATTTTCTTTCAAATCAGGGTTGAAACAAGCAATGCTCAGTTTTATCAGTACCATTCAACATTGTTTTATAGGTTACTGTTAATGAAACAAATGGAATAATCTAAAGAACAGATAAAAAGCAAGATTCAAAATTATACTCATATGTGAGAATAACTAAAGTGATTTTAAGGTTCATTTAGAAAATTAAATTCCTAAGAGGAGTCAATAATAACCAAAAAAGAGAGCAAAGAGGGAGAACTTGCCATATGATATTTTAAAATGTATTGGAAAGACCCTCTTATTAAAATAGTGGGGCAATGGTACAGGAATCATCAAATAGATCAGTCAAATCATTTTAAAAAGTAAAATAAATTTTAGAAGAAAGTTTGCATAAATAAGGGACAGGGGAGAGTTTCCTAAATAGGAAAAGTTGGATATGTTTGACTACTAATCAAGTAAAATATAGAACCATTCCTTGGGATTAGTATCCATTCTATTTTAAGAGATCTTACAAAATGATTAAAAGACTTTCAGAGTACATTCGCTGCTGAATTTGGAGCCTGGTCACTTGAGCCTGGTCGATATTAACCCTTAGTACATATTTACGCAATGTAGGAAAAGATAATCCAGTCAAAAATGAGCAAAGAAGGAACAGAATGAATATACATGTCAAGAAGAGAAAATTAAAAAAAAAATAAGTGTTTGAAAAAATGTTCAATCTCTCTAGTTCTAAAAATTCAAATAGAAACAATAGAACGTGTAATTTGCCACCCACCAGATTAATTGAAATGAAAAGGAACAATAATATCCATCATTCATCAAGACTCTGGACACTCAACACTTTCCTGGGGGAGCATGACTCGCTACAGTATTTTGGGAAAGTAATCTGGTAATGTTTATTAAATTTGCAAACTGCTGGCAGAGCACGGTGGCTCACACCTGTTATCCCAGCACTTTGGGAGGCCAAGGCGGGCGGACCACCTGAGGTCAAGAGTTTGAGACCAGCCTGGCTAACATGGTGAAACCCCGTTTCTACTAAAAATACAAAAAATTAGCCAGGCATGGTGGCGCACACCTGTAATCCCAGCTATGCAGGAGGCTGAGGCAGGAGAATCACTTGAACCCAGGAGGTGGAGGATGCAGTGAGCCAAGATTGCATCATTGCACTCCAGCTTGGGCAACAAGAGTGAAACTCTGTTAAAAAAAAAAAATTGCAAACTGCATAAGATATTCTCACTCTGTTGAAACCTATTCTATAGGACATAAATTGGCAACTTTTTCTGTAAAGGGCTAAATAGTAAATATTTTAGGCAATGAGGACCACATATGGTCTCTGTCACATATATTTTTTTTTTTTAACAACCTGCTAACAATGCAAAAACTATTACAGGTAACAAGCCAGATTTGGTCCACAGACCATAGTATTCCAATACCTGCTAGAATGTACCACTTATTAAGGACCTATGTAAAAAGATATCAACTACAGTGGCAAAAACTGGAAACAATCTGAATGTAAATCAACCCCAGAAAGGTTAGTTACACTGTCATTTATGTGGAACCACAAATTCTCTACACATCTGTTAAAAAGTCATAAAAGCCACTTTGGGAGGTCGAGGCAGGCAGATCACAAGGTCAGGAGATTAAGACCATCCTGGCTAACATGGTGAAACCCCATCTCTACTAAAAAATCGAAAAAAAATTAGCCGGGCATGGTGGCGGGTTCCTGTAGTCCCAGCTACTTGGGAGGCTGAGGCAGGAGAGTGGCGTGAACCCAGGAGGTGGAGCTTGCAGTGAGCCGAGATCGCACCACTGCACTCCAGCCTGGGCAACAGAGCGAGACTCCACCTCAAAAAAATGAAAGTCATAAAAGCAAGCTGCAGGCTTCATCACTGGTATAATGCCATGAGTAAAAATGCAAACAGCAATGACCAAGAACCCCCTATATAGTGTTGCAGACAGCTCTTGTACACAAGAATCACCTGGGATGCTGTGGTGGCTAGAAACTAGGAGGGCCCCATGATCCCTACCTCCTGGTGTTCACACCCTTGTATACCCCCCCCCCCACCCCAAGTGTGGGCAGGCCCTGCAACTTGCTTCTAACTAGTAGAATATGGCAAAGGGTATGGAATGCTACTCTTGTGATATTACATCATGATATATTTATATAAAACTCCACCTTGGTAGCACACACTAGAGAGACTCTCATTGCTGGCCTTGAAGAAGCAAGTGGCCATATTGTGAAAGCCATGTGACAGCAAACTCTCAGTGTCCTCTGAAACTTGAAGTGACCTCCAGCCAACAGCAAGCAAGAAACTGGCATTTCTGCAGCCACAAGAAAACAAATTCTGCCAACAACCTGAGTGAGCTTGGAAGTAGATTCTTCCCCAGTTGGGCCTCACATGAGAATGCAGCCCAGCTGACACCTTGATGGCAGCTTTGTGAGACCTTGAGCAGAAGACTCAGCTAAACTGTGCCCAGATGCCTGGCCCACAGAAACCATGAGATAATAAATATGTGTTGTGTTAAGCCAGTAAGTTTGGATAATTTCTAATGCAGCAACATGTAACTAATAAATGTGGTTACTTGTATTTGTCTCTTTTTACATGAATGTGGAGAAAGCAGTGAAGGACATCCACAAAGCTCTTAACAATGGTTTTCAATGTGCAGTAGGAAGGGGGGCTGTGTGGATCGTTTAGTCTTCCTTTCACATCTTTGGTCATTTCATTACTTACAAAGAGCACGTATTTTTCTAATTAAAGGAGGAAAAATCATCTGGCTCTGCTATAAGTCTTTCACCTGGAGTGATAGAATGTAAACCCTGATGAGCAATTTTTAAAACATAGACAACAAATGTCTCTAAATAAGACAATGATTCTGCATATTTTAGCTTTCACTTTATTGCTCTTCAACCTCAATTATATTAGGTTTTATCCATTTTCCAAATAAAGTATGATTCCCTTCTATTCCCATTTTCTTTCATCCCCAAAAGAATGAGAGTGAGAGAAGACAGGGTCAAGTGAGGAAGACAGAGTCCAGAGTTAGAAATTTGGAAGCAGGCCTATCCAAATGGAGTTGGCTGTGTAGCGGTCTGGTGAGCCCGCTGTTTTGGGGAGTCTGCAGTCAGCACCCAATAAATAAGTTAATGCAGAGGATGACACAGATGAATATTTTGGGTTTAAATCCCCAGGTCAGGCCTTAGGGTGAATCCATCTTGGTGAGGCCAGATTGAGAAGCAGCAAGAGATACAGATAAGAATAAACCTCCAGCTGTCAACTTGGAACTATGAGCTCAATCAAGGCTTCTGACCCTGGGGCCCTGGAGAATCGGGTGTAGGCAGAGAAAGGAGGGAGGGTAGCCAAATCACAGCATCTGTTATCAGTTGTCTCTTGCTTCCTCCCTGCATTCAGACCTGGCACTCCCGACATCCTGAAATGGAGAAGGTTGCTGTCAAGGGTATGTTTGAAACCATCAAATGATTGACTGGAAGCAGAAGTACCAGTGCATGACCCCTCAATCTTGGAGCTCACGGGGGCCAACCAGCCTGCAGAGCCCAAGCCCTTGATCCCATTGGAGAGGCAGTCCTCATTAAGCAATGCCACTGGATTTGATGCCAAAAACATAAAGCTGCCTGCTCCCTCCTGGGTTCTATTTCTACGCCCTGAAATACATGTATTCTTAACATTTCCAAGTCAATCTTTTCTTAGTGGACTTGCTCGAGCGATGCTAACATTTGCTGAGTACAATTGTCCTCACAGGTGGTGGCATGGGAAATGCCCCAGGCATGGAGAACAGCCAGAGAGAAACTCCACAGGCCTCCGGTTCCCCATGGGGAATCAGGCTGAAGAGACGCTTCTGGAATAACCCACAAGCAGCACTGTGGGCTCTGTGTGAATGACTTCAGAGAGCTACTGCACAAGCGGGCAAGGCTGATTTTCAAAGGCAGCTCATTCTTCCTCAGGGCTTGCCCTTAAAACCAGGAAATCCTCAGGGACAGCTCTGACTGGAGGAAAATCAACACAGCTCATGACAGCATCTTAATGCCATTGGACACAGCCGTCAAAAACATCCCCAAAGTGGAATGGCCAGGCTCTGTGTTACAGAGAAATTCCACCGCAGGGAGATTGAAATCATGACACCTTTACAGCTCTGGAAGGAAATGAGATGACTGAGTGTTAAAATGCCCTGCTGAATCTGGGGAAATGAGGAAGCTGTTCATTCTTGCTAATTACAGTCTAGGTGTCAAGTTTTCATTTTCAATTTAGGCAGGATATTATGGACTTTGTTTGCTTATGCATTTGGGGTTTAATGAGATTGCCAAGCACAATCTTCTACCCTCATGGACATGCAGGACAAGAAAGCCGGGATCTGGTGAATATGCCTTGTCTTCCTCACCTCTACTTCTGAGGACAAAGTCTTCAGATGCCCTGTTTTCATCATCGCTCAGGCTTTTCTGTCTCTTTTATAAAGCAAGATTTCTCCACCTCAGCACTATTGGACATTTGAAGCTGGATCATTCTTTGTTGTGGGGACCTGTCTTGTGAATTGTAGGATGTTTAGCAGCGTCCCTGAGCACTACGCACTAGATGCCAAGAGCATCTCTGTCCCAGCGTGACAACCAAATGTGTCTCCAGACACTGCACATGGCTCCCGTGTGAGAGCTCATCCCCTGGCCTAGATGACCACTTCATTCTTCCTGCCAGTATGATAGAAACTTCCTTCTCCACAGAATCTTCTCATGCCACCTTCCTACCAATTTTCTGTCCTTTCCTCTGCTTCCAGGCCACTGGGTCACTTGTTGGATGTTTGTTGATGATGTAGCCATTGTCCAACTCACTGGGTCCATATTCTGCGTGTCCCCAGAGCGCTATCAGTAAGGTCAAGCAAGAGGGAGGCAGGGCTGTGGGAATAAGAAACACCTCCAGCATCTGGAGACCACCAATAAGCAAAATACCGGATTCTAGGCATATATGCAATTCAGATACAGGAATCTTTTGGCATAATTGCTTATAATATGTTAAAAGTATTATTAATGTGAAAAGAGAGAGATTGGGGTTGAAATTGTATTATTTTTAAGAGACAATGTTGTTAATTTTATATTTACATTAATTAATAAATTAAATTAATTAAAATTACATTGATTTAATAAATTAATTTAATTAAATTTACATTGACTTAATTTACATTGACTTAATACATTAAATTAATTAAATTTGCATTGAATTAATTAAATTTACATTGAATTAATTAATTACATTTACATTGAATTGATAAAATGTGTGTTATTTTCAAGAGAAAATAACATCAAGCCCAAAGATGCTCAGCTTTTCCAGTTATACACAGTCCCATTAGCTTAATATTAGGAAAGAAAATATCTAAAAGGAGCTTACTTAAATTTCTCAAGATATTTCTTTGCACTGCACAGATTGATTATTTTTTAAGTTTCTTGCAGTGCAGGAAATATGGGTGCTGCCACCTCTCAAATTAGACAATGAGGTGAGACACTGCCTCTGGTTATGGCCACCTCTGCCATACCAGTGCTCTGATGTTAAGAATGATTTTATTAATATTGCTTTCATTATTGCCATGAAGCTCCTCTTCCCAAGGCTAACTTGAGAGAATACTTATGTGTTTGCTAATCACTGGAGACCTATTCTTCATAGAATATGGGAGGGGGACTATTTTTTGAAAAAACTTTGGTAGCCCCCAAGTATACCTCTCATATCTTCTCTTTTCTTTCTTCCTTCCTCCCTCCCTTGAACGGTTCAGACAAATTCACAAATTGTTGTCTTCCCTTAAGGGATTTTTTTCCCTTTAGTACATAAGCTCCCTGAGGGTAGGGATTGTGCTTAATTATTACTTTTTAATATCTCTGGTGCCTAACAGAGTCCCTAGTTTGTTGTATGTCTTCAGTGAATGTTTTCTAAAAAAGGAAAGGAAGAAGGGAGGAGGGAAACAAAAAGGAAGGAAGGAAGGAAATAACGAAGTAAGGAAAGGATGGGAAAGGCAGAGAGAGAAAGAGGAGGGATTGAAGCAAGAAAATATGATGAAAGGAAAAAAGCAAATGAGGGAGGGAAGGGGCATCAATGTTGCATTTGTATTTTATGCTATTAAGATTGGTTCCAAGCTCTAAAGAATTTATGCAACTGATGTTTAGCCTAACCTACTCTCATATGTCACCATAAAACCCACAGATTAGTAGCTCTTCTGACACGCAGCATCTTATGTAGGACAAATGAATCGATGTGCTGGTTCAGGTGATACAAGAGATACAGTTGAATAAAAACTGACATCAAGAGAAAACAACAAGAACAACAAGCTCAGAGATGCTCAGGTTTTCCAGTTATACGCAGTCCCATTAGCTTAATAGTAGGAAAGAGAACAAAGTTTTCTGCTTTGGAGCCACAAAAGATAAACAAAACCAGCATAAAAGAACAAGCTTAAAAGTCCTCCAATCCATCCCACTGCCTTCAAGTAAAGCCAAAACAAAAAAACTTTTTTTTCCTTTTCTACAGACTTTTGAAGACAACTCTCCACTTCTTGAAAGGTCTTCTTTCTATTACATCAATTTTTCAACTTTCCAACTTAGTTCATTTTCTCTAGTCAACTAATAAGTATTTATTGAAGAGAAATTTGAAAAATATCAAAGAGCACAAGTAAAAAAAACGAAGCAAAATAAATGCCCATAGCATTCCAGGAATCATTTAATGAATGAAATTTTTCATTTCTGAAAAACCTCAGTTTTGCTACATAATACTATATGAATCATTCTGCCTTTAC
The DNA here is from genome assembly GCF_028858775.2 of Pan troglodytes. Classification (NCBI taxonomy): domain Eukaryota; kingdom Metazoa; phylum Chordata; class Mammalia; order Primates; family Hominidae; genus Pan; species Pan troglodytes. The sequence goes on along the minus strand of NC_072421.2, from coordinate 11,021,242 downwards.
ATCCTGATTCAAGACTCAATTCTTTATTTGCCATTAATGAGAAGTGCTGTATATTTTTGAAGTGTGTTTAAAAGTCTTATTTTAGGACATGGGCCAAAAGGCAAGGCTCTCCAACTCGTTAACCTGCTCCATAAACTTTAAACCACTGTTTCCTACGGGAGAAAAACATACCTGGGAATAGAGTTACTATTTTAATTCTTTCCTTCTAACTATTTCAAGACCAGTTTACCCCCATTTCATCTGAATGAAAATTACTTGAGAATGTTTCCTCCCTTGTGCAATAAGGGACTTAACAATTTAATTCTGGTTAAGAAATCCAATTGCTGCTATTGGTCCAAGAACCAGAAGCTGAACAAAATTTAAGAACCAAACGAAGCCTCTCATGATGGTACACGGAGCCCCAAGGAGAAAGCTGCCAATCAGAGGGACCAACAAGCTGAACCTTCTGACCCCGTTACTCCGGCCTCTGCTGCAAGAAGAAAGGAGTAATGGCCCTGTGTAGTGTTCATCCAAAATCTTCACCCAACCATTTCCTTTCCAATGAGGAAAAGGAATTGTTGGATTCAGTTTGTATGAATTTCATTTGTTTTTCTACTTCAAGATTATGTTCTTTGGCTGGGAATTGGGGAATTTTGCTTCTGCAGGCCTCAGTCTGAAAGCTTCTCCCACTTCTCCACACAGGAACTGGTGTTGGGGCCACTCAGGAGACGACATTCTCGGCTTCTAGGGGACTTGCAGCCAGGGTTTCTTGCTCTGCTCATGGAAGTCTGCTCATGGACCAGGACAGTGGCTGCTTTCCCGGACCCGGGCCTGAGACCATGCCCACATTTTCATGACAAGCTGGAGCCAAGTGCCTTTGCTGACTGGGAAAGCTGTGTGCTTGCTAGGGGCTAGTCATAAAAAAGCCTTTGTAGGCATTGCTCCCAGACTGTTTCCACCTTGGCCTTGGGATTCTGAGGTAAATAGTCTGCACGCTGATATCAATGGTCTAAATATTCTGCCAGTGTATTAGGGCTTCTCCAGTGTGGTCTGCTCTTGTGAAGAATCAATAAAAGATCTGCCTCTGTTTCAAAGAGTTTGTGCCCCCAGAGACTGGTAAGCATATGTAGATATGAATGTCGACAATCAATCATCGAGAAACATCTGAAACGCAGTAAAACCTTGTTAATCCACGATTGCTGATCACAAATAGCATGTAATTCAAAGCAACTGCTGTTCCTGTCCTCCATTGTTCTTTAATGAAAATATTATATAAATCAAAGCTGGCGATGGGATTTTTTTTTTTTGCAGGTCCCTGGCATTTCAAATCTTCAAGACATTGCTCTAATTTTATTTTCCTGATTAAATAACATATTATTTTCCTATGTCCACCACTCAAGTTCTCCCTAAGAGGTCTCATCATTGTTGGAGCTACAATTGCACTAGTGTTCTAATTAGAAAGCAGAGTCTCATATTGTCCAAAGAAATTACTAGTATCTTCTAGAAATCTAAGTGTGGATTAGTGTCTCAATTTTCACAAGGATTTTTCTGATTTAAAAAATGATATATATTTATTGCAGAAAGTTTTGAAAATAAAGAATAGCACAAAGGAAAACAAAAAAATATGCCCATGATTCCATATGTGGAGAAAACACTGATTTATTTACCTCAAGGCTATGAAGATGTCAACCCAGACAGAGATGGGGAGAGAGTCCCACATAATCTGCTTTTTATTTTTATCCCCGAAATGATATTTTTAAATACTAATTAGAATCCAGAGTAGAGAATCCAGTTATTGTTGCCAACACCATAATGAAGCCTATTTTCCATGAAGCAGAATTCATAATAAATTAGATGCAGCTTACATCCTAATTCCCAAAGTAAACAGAAACTCATCTCTAGTTGGTCCCACTGAGGATGTGAAAATAGAAGCTGAGCCCCAGGGACAATTTCTTATGCTCAAATGCTGCACTGGGCAGATGGAGTGAAACCAGTGGTTCTCACCTTGGGGTGATTTTCTTTCCTAGAGGACATTGGCAGTGTCTGGAGACATTTTTGGTTGTCATAACTGGGTTGGTGGAGTGCGCGTGAGGGTGCTACAGGCATCTAGTGGGTAGAGGCCAGGGATGCTGCTAAACATCCTACAGTGCACAGGATGGCCCCACAATACAGAATAACCTGATCCTAGATGTCAACAGTGCTGAAGTTAAGAAACTCTGAATTAAAGTGACCCCCCATCCTTATTCACAGAGAACCACAGTCTAAGAGGCCAAGAAAATGCAGAGAGAACAATAGACCACAGACTGACTACCTGCCCTTAGAATGACTTGGTGGGTGGACGAATATTCTGACAATGTAATATAATGTTTAAAAGCACTGGTGTGAAGACAAAATGAGCGTAAAATAGTTTAGCAGCTGGCACATCGTAAGTAGCTCAGTAAATGGTCACTGCTATCATCATCAGCTAAACCCAGGAACTTTTGACACTTAACATCCAAACTATGTGATGCACAGCTATGTTTTCCTCTAGCCACGAACAAGTCAATAAAGGGCTCTCAGAAAACATTGAATCAGTTCTTTAAGAGTTCGTTGGTGTTCTACACAGGAGCAATGAATCATGTAGAAAGAAGTCTTTTTTGGTTGCCAGCCTTCTGTAATCATAGTATAATCAAATGGTTTAAAAAATTCTTCAAACTATAGGCTGTTATCTGGATGCTAAGCACCTTCTAATGACAAATGCTAAACCAATTTACGGTAAATATTGTAACGATATTCTATTGAACAGTTTTCCAGCCAAGTAAATCTTTGGCTTTAGAATTCTAGACAGCTATCATCTGGCCGTCCTTTCCAGCATTAACTAATCACCAGTGAAAAATACAAATGTCATTCGCAAATCATATCAAAGACGGGAACAGCTGGAATCAAATTCAAGAGACTGCATCATTTTATCATTTTGACATTAATCATTCTACATGGATACCACAGGCAATCTGGAGCAAATGATAATTTATGTTGCAATATAAACGTTAACCATTTAGGGCTGGGAGACTCTCTTCCTACTGCCTCCTCCAACCCAAAACACCGCTGGAGACTCAAGCTCAAGGACTGCATGAAAATGTTTTAAGAAACATCATTTATAAAGTGGCCATGAGAGCTAGGAAAAACCCCCAACATATACAAGGCTGAGTTTTCTGACACTCTAGGTTAGGGGTCAGCAAACTATGGCCCTTGGGCCAGATCCCGCCCATTGCCTGTTTTTCTAATGTAAATAGCTCAGAATGACTTTTACATTTTTAAATGGTTGGAAAAAATCTTAATGATTAATACATGGTGACATGTGGAAATTATATGAAATTCAAATTTCATTTTCTATAAAGGAAGCTTTATCAGAACACAGCCACACCCATTTGCTTACATATTATCCATGGCTACTGTCCTGCTACAAGGGCAGAGTTCAGTAGTCACAACAGAGACCATGTGGCCCACAAGTTCTAAAATATTCACTGCCTGGCCTTTTACAGAAAAAATTTTGCCCACACTGATCTAGGGATAGAGAGACTCAATACTATATTTTTTTCCTATGCAATAATTACAAACTTTACTGAACATCTGTTGGGTTTTGCCTGCCTCAACACTGTCCCCTGATCAGATAGAACTCTAGTAACCTTATGGGCAATGAACTTTCCCTTGTTGTGAATGGTCTTGGTGGAAAAGTAATTTCCAGCTCCACCTAACTCACATGTCTGCTACTTACACCTTCATGTCCCTCAACCCGTATCTGTGACTTCAAGGAGAGCTCCCTACAATGAAGTTTTCATGTATTCATTTGATAAATATCTATGGGGGCACATCCTATTGTTTAGGCACTGTGCTAGGCTCTGCACAAGGTAGACAAAGTCTTAGCACTATGAAGTACATATACTTAGTATAGATGATAAATAACCAAACAAATAAGTGGACAGGTAACATCAGACAGTGATAAATATAAAAGTGGATATTTGACAAAAGGTGAGAGAAGTTGGCTAATGTAAATGGGTAGTCAGGAATGGCATCATTGAGGAGGCCATGTCAAATTTGGGCTGCCCATTGGCAAGGACCTGAAAGTGTTAAGTTTATAGTTTTTAGCTCAAAAGAAAAATTAAGGTTAATGATAAAAAATTGGAAGTCATAAATATGTAAGGAGAAATGTATCACTCATCACCTAAAGAGAAAGGATTGAGGAATGAGGAAAATGTGGTATCCAAGGAAACCAGAGGAAGAAATGGTTTGAGAACAAGGAAGTGACTCTGATGAGGGAAAAATCAAGGGTGGGTCTATAAGAGATATGCCAGCACGAGTCTGATGCAGATTGCTGGGTGTTACAGTCCCAATGGCAGGAGGCCCTGAGGGACAGTGGAGAAAAGACATCCCTTCAATGTGCAGTCAAGTGGGACATCTCGTTTCCCCATTTTCCTGGGAAGATGGATGGCCTGAATTGGTTTCAACACTGATTCATGGGTGGTGGCCAAGATCTGGTTGGATGGTTCTTGAGTGGAAGAAGCAAGAACAGAGGTATTGGTGACAAGGTTGGGAAATAATAGACCTTGCTGATGGGCTTAGAACTTTTCATGTCACATTTAAATGCTAGCCTGGCTACCCCACTGCAAATTGTTCAGTTTCCCAGAAGTAGTGTGGCAGAAAGTGTAGCTGTGAACCAACAATTCTTATGCCTGCCTCCTTAGTATAGAGTTGTCACTAGGAAGTGGCCGCTAAGCCAAAGGGTACTTTTCCAAGCATCCCTTAATGGTTAGATGTGGTCAGTTGACTGAGATAGGGCCAATGGAATGTGAGCAGAAGGACTGTACCCCGCCTCCAGGCCTGGCCTATAAATCTTCTATATGGAACTCTATGTTCTCTTCCCCTTCCAGCTGGCTGGAATAAAGATGACCCCCCTCCCCTCTTCCCAGAGCAACCTCAGAAGTTCTGCGTTTAAGATGGCAGATTTTCTGTCATTCTGGACCCCTGAATGTATGAGGCAGGGAGGATTGCCAACCTTTTCTTTTACCCAATACTGTTTCATGATCAAGAAATAAACTTCTATTGCATTAGACCCAATATACATCGTGGGACCTTTTGTTATAACAGTTATGCTGCCCAAACTAAAGCAAACCTGAACCCCAGATTAGATGTATTCTAGGATGATCTGGCAGACCACACTGCTATGGACTGAATATTTGTGTTTCCCAAAACTTATATGTTGAAAACTGAATCCCCAGTGTGACGCTATTTGGAGACGGGGCCTTTGGGAGGTAATTAGGTCATGAGGGTGGAGTCCTCATTATGAGATTAGTGCACTTATAGGAAGAGGCAGGAGAGAGCTTGCTTCCTCTCTCCTGCTCTTTACTATATGAGGAAACAGCAAGAAGGGAGGCAGATCAGGAAGAGGGCCCTCACCAGAACCCAACCATGCTGGTAACTTATCTTGGACTTCCCAGCCTCCAGAACTGAAAGAAATAAATTCTTGTTGTGTAAGCCACCCAATCTATGATATTCTGTTATAGCAGCCTGAACCGACTGAGATATACACAAACATTTATCACCTACCCCTATCTGGCTAGCAAATTGAAGACTACAACATGTTGAAACTTAATCATGGAAGTGACTTCCCATCATCTTTGTCACATTATATTGATTAGAAGCAAGTGACTATTGCAGCCCACACTGAAGAAGAAAGGATTACACAATAGCATGAATATCAGGAAGTGAGGGTCATTGGGGGCCATATTAGAGACAGCCCGCCAGCCACACTAAGTAAGACAAAGTAGTTGCAATAATGACATATAAATTCTCTTTTCTCCCATGCAATAAACTGATTGCCTTGACATAGAGGAATTAGCAAAGAGCTAGCTTGAAAAAGCATTAGGGAGAATAGCATAAAAGAACAGAGTCCCAGTCAAAGGATGGGACTGCCACATTGCACAGATTTCTTGATCAGATAAATGAGTTCTTCATTAGTTGACATGTTGAGATTCAATGTGACCTTCTTGCCTGTCTCTTTACCCAACTGACTCATAAAACAAGCAAAATAGTGAGACTCTAATCAGAACCAAGTCACAGTCAAAATGTGTCATTAACTTGAGATATATTCATCTATATATTTTTCATAATTAAACAATGAAATAATTTTAAATAACTTAGTAAAAAGAATGTTCAAATCCTGAGAATCTTCTACTTTGGGACCAAAGGCAGGAGATCTGGAGCATCTGGCAACATTATCCCAGCAGCAATTAACCTCTTTTGGTTATTATTATTATCATCATCATCATCATTATTATGGTTCTTGGTGTTAAAAAATTCTTAACTAGGCTAAACCATGGGTGGGAGATGAGGAACTTGAATGAGCTTTCTCTAAATTATTTGAGGATGTTTAGAAGCCCTTCTGTAACACTAGCATTATGAGGATCAACTGAGGTGAAAGTGGAAATGAACCATAAAATGTGGAGTGCTTTGCTAACTTTCAAAAGTTCTTCAAATTAAAGCTAGTGAGGAAGCCTAATCCATGAACAGATAAACCCAGAGGCATTCTGATTAAAATTTGGCTAGGTACACAGAACTCCATCTGCCATGGCCCCTTTCCTCTCCACAAGTGGGCATTAAAGATGTTCTGTGGAGTGGATCTGAAAACCTCTGGGCTAACACAACTGGAAGGTACTCTTCATTGATTTTGTTGTGTGCTTAACCTCCAAGGTAAACTTAGTCTGCTTATTCACCCTGAGGACCCTGGCAGGCTAGTGGTTGTCAGAAAAGACCTAAAAGTTCCATTCATAGAAAGGTATCTTGGAAGAGATTAGATGCTTTGGAGTTAAGAGTCAGCCCCACTCTGAGACCCAAAAGGAGATAGAAGCAAGGACTCCATTGTTGCTTAACTTCTAAGTGGGTGGAGTTGGAAGAAGGATGACGCATACAAAGAAATGCTTTGTGGGAGATCCCGGAAGATACCACTCAAAATCGCTTCTGATCCTGCCTTGGAAGCACACATCTCCAGTTTCTTAAGAGAGACACTTTCAGAACCTAAAAAAGCATATTAGATAAAACATTTTAAGAAACTGTGGGAAGCTACCCTGTTTGGATTTTTGCAACCATGTCTCTGAGTGAGTGGCCTCCACCAATTCATATTGTTCCTGCTCTTTGAATTCACTTTGCTATTTTCAAAACATATACATTTTCAAATTTCTTAAGATTTCCTATAACATTGTATTTTGTTTAGGTACCCAAAACTTAAATCATTTGAACAAATTTATGGAATCCTTACATACGGTGTTTCCTTGTTTGTCACACATTTTCTCTGTGTTAGTGGTGATGACTGTATTTCTTGATAAAGTCAAATTAAGCATTATTCAATACAAGTACTTTCCCAAAGAAAAGAACTTTCACAGCTGAGTTTAACTCAAACATTTTTCTGCTACTTTTTCCAGTTAATAATATCGACATTTTACTATATTAGTTCATTAGAGCATGAAACTTTCTGTCTTATTTTTGAAAAGCTATTTTAGTACTTCATATAGAAGTAACTCTAAACCACTGGGACGTGGTGAATGCAATGAAACGATCAACCACTCAGTGAGAAAGAAACCATTGCAAGCCCCTAATCATTATTTTAAATGGAGCACATTTTAGACCTCTCACCTCATAGAGGCAATCCATGCTTTTTACAATAGGTTCCTCATAATATCTCTGATCAAAAACGCAGTAAAAGTAGATTTTTTTTCCTGTTTTGCTTTATTTGAAAAAGCTTTCTCTCCCTCCCCACAGGTCAAGGTAGTGTGTTGATTTTTCTAAAAGAATATCTACCTAACTGTGGCAGGTTCTATTTTTGTAAAGATGACCACAACTATATTTCCTACCCCACATGCACTTCTTAAAATGTGTCTTAGGCTCTTCTCCCATCAAAAGGTGGGAGTCTGCATTCCTTCATCTTGAACTTCAGTGGGCTTGTGACTGCAGTGATTTCCAAGCCTGGTTATTTTAAGGATAGTAACTCTTGGAACCCAGACACCATGCTGTGAGGAAGCCCAAGCAGCCACAGAGAGAGGCTACATGTAGTATTCTGGTCCCAGCCAGAATCACCTGCCAGATGTATGAGTGAGTGAGCCTCCAGATGATTCTAGCCTCAGCTGTGGAGTCACCACCATCCCGCCCAAAACCCCCCAGCCTTTGAATCTTCCCAGCTGAGCCCTAGACATTGTGGAGCATGGATAAGCCATCCCACTGTGCTCTTTCCAAATTCTTGGCCCAAAGAATTGAGAACATAAAAAAGGGTTGCTTTACAGCACTAAATTTGGGGTGGTTTGTTAGGCAGTATTAGTAACAAGGAACACTGACTTTCCCTTTGGTATGGACACAGTGGTATTGTCCTTTCAGTGCTTGAGTATCTACTGAGCACCCACAATGTCCCAGCCACTGTGCAGGTACCATACATGTGAAACATTGCATTCCAGGAGTTCAGTTTAGCCAGAAGACTGCTTGTAAATCAGATAGAGCAAGAATGGTTAAGTGACATGATAAGTTTGCAGGGCCTAGGCAAGAGTTTAAATAGATGCCTGTTCAGAGCATAGCCCCTTCTCTTCCTGTCCCCAGCTCCAACACAAACTACAAGGGGCCTCAGACACATAAGAATGGACACCTTGTCTTGCATAGCCAAATGCCATCTGAACTCTAAATATTCTGCAAACTGCCACCCCCTTGGGCAACTCTCAGGCCTGGGAGTATGCACAGCAGCACAGCCTGTCCCCCACCCTTGAATAGACAAGGGACATCAGGAAGAATCCAAGTAGGCTCAGAAGTGGGCTTAGGACATTTGGGCAGTGAATTCTTAGGTCTAGGTTACAAGGGGTATGTTCTAGAAGGGGGCTCCTCATCTACTTAGCCCAACAGAATCCTGGGCCTGGGGAGAGGTGTGGACAGAGGAGGACCCTTGGAGCTTGAAGCCCAGGAGCCTGTCTCCTGGGTCTAGGAGAGAGACACACTGGAGGTACAAAGCAGAAGTGTCATTCTCACTTAGGCACTTAGGAAAGGCCTCATGGACTAGATGACACTTGTATTGCATTTTGAAAGACGCATTTGTCTGGAAATGTGATGGCTTGGCATTAACGTGGATGTTGGTATTGGTATTATTCAGGTTAACTGGTTAACAGACAACCAGGTGGTTGACTAAATATATTCCTTTTACAGTGGTTTTTGCACAAGGTAGAAATCACAACTGCAAACACAAATCATCATCACAAGTAGCATGACTTTGCAATTGTGAACCTGAGGTCTCCTCTGGGCTCTCTACCATTTGTATGTGCAACTTTATGAAGGCCAATTAACCTCTCTGAGTTTGGAAAAAGAGCTTATGAGCCTTGTACCAGATATGCATATCCATAGGCAAACAGACTGAAAATTCTTTACAGGAAGGTATCATTAAAATGCACTAAAAAACTACCAATTGCTTATTGCTCAAAAGGAAATCAGCACCATAGAACCAAATCAAATCAAATCAAAGCTTAGACATTATTAACTGCCCTTCAAGTTAAGGAGCGGTGTTTACACTCTGTCAGAGGTCAGCAAATGCTTTCTGCAGAGGGCCAAAAAAATATTTTTGGCTTTTCTGACTATATGGTCTCTGTCACAATTACTCAATGCTGCTATTGTAGTGCAAAAGCAACAATAGACAATATGTAAACAAATGGACATGGCGGTGTTTCAATAAAACTTTATTTACAGATATAAGCAGTGGCCCAAGTTTGGCCTAGGGGCTGTAGTTTGTCAACCCCTGCTCTATATTAGAAATAATATCTGGGGTCATTCCATTCTGCTAAGCAGTGTGAAAAATTTCAGTCATTATGTTAAAAATAAAACTAAGTAATATGTCTCTAATCTTTGGTAGGACCTCCAAAATGTGCTATAAATAATCAGCAGTATTAATGGACACCTTTGCCTTTTTTGTGAAATGGTTTGTTTTTACCTGAAACAAAAACATCCATCATCATTAGTTACAGCACAGGTCATTACAATTCTGTGCTTATTGAGTGAATCATAAAGGATAAATATAAAAGAACAACATGAAAAGGAAACATTTTTTCTAAAAATAAAAAGCTATTTTTATTTCTGAGATAACTTACTTCTCTTCAGAATGTCTTTTTTCCCTAAATTCATTTCCATCTCCACAATAAGAAATATCAAAGCAGTAAGCATGATATATTTTTTAAAATTAAAAATATTTATGCACCAGATACATGAAGTCATGGACCTCAAAAAGATCACAATCTAAAAGAAGAAATAAAATAAGAATGAAAGCTACTGTAATACAAGACAGAGCAAGACAAGCAAACAGACAAGTACAGCTTCTCAAGATGGGAAGAGCCCTTAAAATCCACCTGGCCCAATGTTTTCCCTGTGCTTGGATTGCTTTATTACATCCCTGAAGGGGAGAGCTTTCAATTCTTTGCAAATGTATTGTCTTCCAGGGACCCTGCCTGGTCAGGAAAATGCAGTTCGTGGCAGGAAAACCAGCAGTGGCAGGCAAGCAGGTAGTGTTAACGTCGCAGGAGAAGAGGGGGCAGGGACAGCTGTGACAGAGGCATTGTATCATGTTAATGGCCCATACCTGGCATGCAAGACCTGGGGCAAGGAAAGCAAAACTGGTTCCAGAGCCCTTCACTAGTGGACTTGAGATTGATGAGACAGTCTCGATCCTGATTAGGGCTGGTCCAGAAACATCTCTGGAAAGAACATATTGTGGCAGCCTCATGAGTAGGCTGGGGAAGAAAGGCAGGGCTGACAGCAGGTGACAATGACTTGTTATTCCTGACAGTTTGGGGCCAATAAGTTTAGTTGATTCTTAAGACTCCTTGTGTGGCTGCTTGGAAGGATTAGCAGTTTGCATGGAGAAGGTTCCTGTTTAGTGTGGCACTTAAAATCTCCAAAATTGGAAATAAATTCTCTGAGTATAATTTTAACTATGCAGAGACTAGGAAGCAATCATATTTCACACCACTTAAGGTTAAAATTTGCTCTACCAATAGCCCATTCTACCCTCTCCATTCTCATTTTCATAGTGCTATTTTGACTCACTGTGTAATTTTGAGCTGGTTGTTTAATTTCTCTGTGCTTTAGTCTTCTCATCTTCAAAAAATGAGGGGAAAGCAATTGTTCCTCACCTCGTAGGGTTGTTGGAAGGATTCATTAACTCATGCCTACAATGTGCTATTGTGGGCAGCTGTTGTTTTTGTTGCCCACACTTCAACTACACTGTACCCCCAAATTTTCATGAGGCACTGTATTAGTTATCTATTGCTGCATGACAAACTACCACAAACATCCCAACATAAAACAATATACATTTATTAATGCACAGTTTCTTCGAGTCAGGAGTCTGGGCATGGCTTGGCCAGATTCACTGCTTCATGTTCTGTGATAAGTCTGTAATCAAGTGACCAGCCTTGGCTGGGGTCTCATCTGAAGTCTTGGCTGACGAAGGATCTGCTTCCAAGCTCACCTAGATGACTATTCCCAGGATTCAGTTTTTTGAGAGCGGTTATAATAGGGATCTCCTTTCCTCAATGGCTATTGACTGAAGACCACCCTCAGTTCCTGGCCATGTGGGTCTCTGCAGTATGGCAGCTTGCTTCATCAAAATGTGCCAACCAAGAAGGCAATAGAGAGAGTCTGCTAGCAAGATGGAAGTCACTATCTCATGTGACCTAATCCCATCATCTCTGCCATATTCCATTGGTTAGAAATGAGTCACTAGGCCCAGCACACACTCGAGGAGAGGGGATTACATAAAAGCATAAATACCAGGAGGCATGGATTTTTAGGGGCCATCTTAGAAACTATCTGCTAGAGGGACCAATCCTCCTTAACGCTTGGCCTGTAAGCTTTGGGTGGGACTGACTCCCCCGATTCAGGAGTGGTGCATGTGTTTAGGCCTCAGCCAATCAGAATACCACATTCCCCAGGCTTTGTGATTGGTGATTAGATCCAGGACAGGCACATTACCCATTCAGCATCAATAAGATTCTGAAAAGGCACTTCTTACTCTTCCCTGTGGGCTTGAACCTAAGAGGGTGCATAGTCTGAACCTGCTGCCACCATCTTGCTATCATGTGAATTTTGAGGTGAAACCGACACAAAGTAGATGGAGCCAAGAGATAGCATGTGATAAAAGGAGGAGGCAAAAGAGGTTGCTGGAGAGCTAAATAATTCAATGGAGCTGGAAACATTCATCAAGTATGATGAGACCAAATGTGCACCTTTCCATCCCCAGCCCTTTTTAAAAGCTGAGCTGAACACAAAATGTCTTATTTTTGATTTTAAAAAAAGTACCAAATCTCCCATTTAACAAATAAAAAAGCAATGTACATTACTTGGCCAAAGTAGACACAGCCTAAGATATTTTAATTTCTGAAAATAAAACTACATAAAATCCTCTGTATAAAATCTGACAAAGGGCTAATATCCAGAATCTATAGTGAACTCAAACAAATTTACAAGAAAAAAACAAACAACCCCATCAAAAAGTGGGCAAAGGATATGAACAGACACTTCTCAAAAGAAGACATTTATGCAGCCAAAACACACATGAAAAAATGCTCATCATCACTGGCCATCAGAGAAATGCAAATCAAAGCCACAATGAGATACCATCTCACACCAGTTAGAATGGCGATCATTCAAAAGTCAGGAAACAACAGGTGCTAGAGAGGATGTGGAGAAATAGGAACATTTTTACACTGTTGGTGGGACTGTAAATTAGTTCAACCATTGTGGAAGTCAGTGTGGCGATTCCTCAGGGATCTAGAACTAGAAATACCATTTGACCCAGCAATCCCATTACTGGGTATATACCCAAAGGATTATAAATCATGCTGCTATAAAGACACATGCACACATATGTTTATTGCGGCACTATTCACAATAGCAAAGACTTGGAACCAACCCAAATGTCCAACGATAGACTGGATTAAGAAAATGTGGCACATATACACCATGGAATACTATGCAGCCATAAGAAATGATGAGTTCATGTCCTTTGTAGGGACATGGATGAAACTGGAAACCATCATTCTCAGCAAACTATCGCAAGGACAAAAAACCAAACACTGCATGTTCTCACTCATAGGTGGGAATTGAACAGTGAGAACACATGGACACAGGAAGGGGAACATCACACACCGGGGCCTGTTGTGGGGTGGGGGGAGGGATAGCATTGGGAGGTATACCTAATGTTAGATGACGGGTTGATGGGTACAGCACACCAACATGGCACATGTATACATATGTAACAAACCTGCACATTGTGCACATGTACTCTAAAACTTAAAGTATAATAATAAAAAAAAGAAAGCTTGAAAGAAAGATATAAATGTTGAATTAGATTGGCAACTATCTTTTCTAAGGAAGAATTTCCTTTGCTTAAAGATAAAATGTCCCACTATTTTTTATTCTTGCTCTATTAAAATACTCTTGTTTTATGAAATGTTAAAAAAAATCCTCTGAGGTGTTTGCTGGTTGATATTTAGGACTGAGGATTTGAAAATAATCAGCATCCATGAAAAGCAATCTCCCCCTCTTTTTTCTTAAAATGCTTTTTTGACCAAAAGTGTTTCATAGATTGAACTCTCTAATGAAGGAATATTTATATGACATACCAAAGCAGATGTGAGTCTCGTTTTATGAAATTTAAACCCAGATGGTCTTTTCTTTCCATTGTCTTATGTAATTTATATGAGAGCAGAACATGAAAAAAATCAAATGTAATTTCTTTTCCACCATTTATGCTTAATGGCCCTGTAATCACTTTCATGGCCTCAGTTTCTCTGCTGAGTCTCCAGAGGTTCTGTGGATTAGTTCATGTCACAGAGGTGCTTTACAGCAATTGGAAATGCCCAGCAAGAGTGGAAATGTCTGTTATCATGAAACATGCATTTCCAATTTAGGTTATTCCACCATGTGTCCTCTGTAGAGTCGAAAATACTCTTCTAATTTGAATCAGCCCAGAGGGTATAAACTAAAAGAAAGATCCATAGATGGAAAAAAATAAAATAAAATAAGACTGACCCTGAATTCAACTTCTTTAAATCAGTTTTCTTGGGGAACGTTCTATTTTGTTTGGTCATCTGTGGGGAAATGGAAAAGAGGATTGAGGGATGAAAGAAAGGAGGACACAAAAGGCTCTGAGAGGTGTCTAGGAATTTCTTTTTGCTTGAGGATTCCTGGAATATGACGGAGAGAGGGTTTAATTTTTCCACTTGGCTTAGTGACAGTTTCTGCCACCTTCCCAGACATTACCTTGACAACCAATTCATGCTACGTTCTTGAGAATTCGTTAGCAGGCTCTGAACAGAATAACAACAGCCATTTAGTTATCCTCTATTTAAAATTGTATTTGTAATGTTGGCTTCAAACACTCTAAAGGGCATTTGGAGCTCCATGGATTGCATGAAATTGTACTGTGTAATGTAGTATATTTGCCAGCACCTCGTAAATTGTACAGTATTCATATATCCACAGTGTAGAGATACCTGGGATTCTTTTTGAAATTAAAAATTATTTTCTACTCATTTCTCCTTGAATAGAATTCCCCACATTCCCAAGCATGGCTGAGTGAGTGACTGAGGACTGAATTCAACATTGATTTCCTCCACCAAACAGTGACCAGATACTTTGGAGAGCTTTGAAAAGGAGAAAATCAGTGATTTGGGATCCTAAACAACGATAGGTAGATAAGGTAGGGTAGTCTGAGCAGCCAAAAGAAAATTAATATCAGGGCCCTGGGAACCTGGGGTCCGGAAATTTCCACAAGCCAAGCAGAGTTGGCATTTGGATGTTTTCCTGAGTATAAAATTCTCAGCGCATTTCACTCAAGGCGGTTAGTGCTTTGTATTTTCCTCTTTGTGCTTCTAAAACTAAATGCAAAAAAGAAAAAGAAAAAAAAGGTTTTCCACATTTTCAAGGAGCAGCTAAGAGGCAACAAGAGAGTTAAAAAAAAATTTTACACACCATTAAACTTCGAGTTCCTCATAGCACTGTGAGCCTTTATGACAGATGCTGAAAATATGTGCAGCCTGAATAGTGCCGGAGGATTGGGTCAAGTCCTCCATCATTTCACTCTTTTTTAAGTTTATTTTTTCAGGAGATGGACCTTAAAATGTCTTGTATTTCCCCTTCACCAAGTCTGTCCTTCCGACAGCACCTTGATTCCCCTGACAGCATCCTGTCAGCAAATATAAGTCAGTAGAAGCCATTTCTACCCAGCAGGTCCTATGACTCCTTCCAGATCTGAGCACCAGCAGGGCTGCATTCACTTTCCCTGGCTTAAAGGCATTCCCACTGGACTTGACTGTGAACTCAGAGTCCCAAGGAAAATTTATGTGGACGAGGGCTACAAAATCAAAACTGTTGAATATTCCCAGTATGTGATTACTTTTCCTAAGGGCTCACAATGGAATGGGCCCAGGTCTCTGGGGAATCATGAAAATAAATGAAAAGCACACGATGCGTCAGAGGTCGCTGGGTGGACTCTTGTGCTTCGTAAACCTTGGTGAATTCGAAGCAAAATCTTCATGCCTTTGGTGAACTGTCCACCCAACAGATCAGGATTCTCTGCGCAATTGTGATTTAATCGTACACAACCAATATACCACTTTTTATATTTATTTAGCTGCTACTGCACGCTGCAGTTTCCACATGGATGTCCTGATGTCACCACAGTGACTACTATACCCACTAGCCCGCCATTAGAAATAAACTTACCTCTTCTTCCAATTGCAGAAGAAATGAGGACATTTGGCAGTCGGATGATTTATATCTCATAGGCAGCTTCACATATTTTTGGAGTTATATCAGTGACTAAAACCACACAATAAATACCTCCAGATTCAGTGAACTCTTAATTTTTTTAAAACACAAACCCTCAAATCTAAGAAATGTTTTGGTCGTTGCCATAAAATACAATTGATTTTAATAACTAAATTAGCCCCAAAGAGAACCTTAATGAGTACCACTGCTCGTCCTAAATGGAAAGAGTATCATTCTCAATTTTAAGATCTTATAAACATAAAGGTATCTTATTTATTTTTCATGTTAATCATTTGCCTTGTATGTTTCAGCAGCCTGCCATTTCCATAGCAAATGCATTTCAGTAGTGAAACCATATTTTCCCCATTAGAAATTTTGTCTTAAAGCCTCAGCCATAAAAGAAAAGATAAGCATCTAATTGGAGAACCCTGGGAGTTTCAAGCTAGAATTTTTATCGCGCGGCTTATTGCCTTCTTTGGCGAAAAATGTCTGGATGTCTGCACACAAAAGCAGACTGCTCTCTGCTTGTCATGTTTTTAACTTTAATCTCTGCTATAAAAAATGCATTGTTGGCCCCTTGAAAAGCTTCCACTGTCAAAAGGGAATATAATAACCTTTCCTGCTTAGAGGCCAGGTGTCCTGCAGTAACAAGGCGTGATGATAGAACGGAGTGTTGTCTCTGTGGCTATGCCTTCATGATATCGCTGGGTTGCAGTCAAGATGCTAAGAACCTTGGTATAGAGAATGGCTGAGCCAACCACACCATCTCACACAATGGAGCTGGGCTGTGGGGGAAACTGCTGGGATACTTGAGAAATACAATAAGCTTGATCTCTCATGTGGGAAAATCCATGGTGTTTAATAGCTTCGTAAAGTGGCATGCTTTTGTCTCCGTATATAAAGTCCCCAGTAAATTCTTACATTACCACCGTTATAAAATGCAGCAACGGAAACGTTGAGCTGTGCTATTTGATCCCCAGTGGCAAAGGTTAGGAAGAACCAAAATTCATAACGACTTCCAAGGAAATACTATTAGGGTGTAATTTAAAGAGGTTTTGTGGCCATAATTTTTAGTGTGGTGCAGAACGTGCTTTCGTGACATACACACCCCCACCAACACGGTAATGCTTCACAATGAAAATTGACAAGAATAAAAAAGATGAAAAGTCAGTAGGGAAATGAAGAGTATAATCATTCGCGCCAATTGGCTCCGCCACACGAGTTCAAGAAAGGAGACCACATGTTGTTAGATACGATTCTCATGCAGAAGGTTCCATTCTCCATTCTGAAAGAACACTGTTTTCTGTGTAACTGTAATTTCAGTGTATATCTTCAGCCTGTGATTTGAGGCTGAGACAAGCATTTCCATTTAATCATCATGGCTACTGCTCACCCGCAGTGGAAATTTATCTTGATGTAGAGCCCTGCTAGTCACTGACACATATATGAAAGTAGTAATCCAATTTTCCCAGGTTTGGTCCTTAATTCATGGGTGGGCATTAACTGCACTGTGTGGCAGGCACAATCAATGAGGAAGTGAGCACAAACTCTCAGAAGGATACTGGCATGATAAAACTCATAAGGAAATTCTCTGCTACCCACTAATTTGAGTAACAAGGTGTTATGATAATTTAATCACCCAGCTTAATATAGGATTAGCCTAAATGCATTCATTTTCTATTAATTAAAATGCTATAATATATATTTAATATTGAACAATAAGTATTCAATAAGTTTCATAAGTTTAAAGTACATATTTTAGGCCGGACACAGTGGCTCACACCTGTAATCCCAGCACTTTGGGAGGCTGAGGCAGGTGGATCACCTGAGGTTAGGAGTTTGAGAGCGATCTGGCCAACATGGTGAAATCCTGTCTCTACTAAAAATTCAAAAGTTAGCTGGGCCTGGTGGCATGCACCTGTAGTCCCAGCTACTCAGGAGGCTGAGGCAGGAGAATCTCCTGAACCCGGGAGATGGAGGTTGCAGTCAGCCGAGATCCCATCACTGCACTCCAGCCTGGGCAACAGAGCAAGACTGTGTCTCAAAAAAAAAAAAAATACATTTTATTTGATAGTCTAGAAGAGAGACCAACAAACCTCGTTTGCAAAGGACCAGATAATAAATATTTTGGGTTCCCCAGGCTTCTCTGTCTCAAATACTCAGCTTGGCCATTGTAGCACAAAAGCCATCACAAACAATATGTAATCAAATGGTGTGGCTGTGTTCCAATAAAACTTTATTTACACAAACAGTCCTCAAGATGGATGGGCCTAAGTTGGCCATAGTTCTTCAACTCCTGCTCTAGAATAGCCCTGTCCAATAGAAATATAATGTGAGTCATATAGTTAACATTAAACTTTCTAGTAGCAGCCTTAAAAAATATTAAAAAGAAACAAGCAGAATTCATTTTGATAATATATGTTATTTAACCCAATATATCAAAAATGTTATCATTTGAACAAAGAATTGATAAAGAAATTATTGAGATTTTTATGTTCTTTATTTAGACTAAGTCTTTGGAATGCGATATGTATTTTACAATGACAGCACATTTCAATGTAGACTGGTCATGTTTCAAAAGGCTCAACAGCCACAAGGGCCAGTGGCTACTATTTCGGACAGTGCAAGTTTAGAAGCTTCGCCATAATTCTCAACGGTTCCCTAATAAGAAGATGTTGTCCTCCGCTATTGCTGATTGATGAAATTAGAATTAGTGTTGTGAAGTGCTGAGTGGGATCCTTCTCCAGAACTGGAAGTTAGGACCCACTGCCTGGAAAGGCATGAGGTTCTCCTAGGCTAAGCTCAGAGGTCCACCAACTCGGGGAACACACTGAGTGTTCCCCTAACAGAATGAGCTAACATCCCCTAATTCCAGAAGATGTCAAAGAGATCATTCTCAGGGATGTAGGTTTAAAGACAAGCTACTCTTCTCTCTCCAGCAAGGGGTGGGGCCTCTAGGCCAGATTTCTTCTCAAAGCCAAGGAGAAGTGCTCCCTGCAAAAATCTCTCACAACTGCCTGCAAGATGGGAGCTGAACATTCTATTCCTAGGTGGAATAATTTCTTAGCTACTAGACCTTCAGCCCTCCCCGCCCAGGTTCCAGGAGTAGAAAGGGGAGCCCTGGGGAGGGGTGAAATATTCAGATGGACAGAGAGAGAGGGAACAGCTCCTGATAGGCTTGAAAAATGGATCCCACCTGTGCCTATCAGCACCTGAACTGGTGTTGCTGGGAATTAATTGGCATTAGAGTTGCAGGCTTACCCAGGGCAAAGGGCAAAGAGGCATGCTTATCTGAGTGACTGATGCTGTTAGAGCTGCAGGCTGCAGTCAAAAGATTGCAATTAGCTGCCTGAGGTGGTCGTGAGGGCCACAACCTCAACCTTGGGCTGCAGGGAAGGAGAGCTGTGAACAGACTTGGACAGTGCTGCCTCAGTGCATACAACTGTATCTTCTCAGCCAACAAGAGACTGCTAAAATAAATGCCAGTGACAAAAGTCATGAAAATAGGTTGAATTAAATATTTGGAGAGCCCACTGTCCGGGGGGAAAGCAGTACACTGGTTAGCAGTTATTACAAAGAATAAGGCTGGGCACAGTGGCTCACACCTATAATCCCAGCACTTTGGGAGGCCGAGGTGGGCGGATCACCTGATGTCGGGAATTCGAGACCAGCCTGACCCACACGGAGAAACCCTATCTCTACTAAAAATACAAAATTAGCCAGGCTTGGTGGCGCATGCCTATAATCCCAACTACTTGGGAAGGCTGAGGCAGGAGAATCGCTTGAACCTGGGAGGTGGAGGTTGCAGTGAGCCGAGATCGTGCCATTGCACTCCAGCCTGAGTAGCAAGAACAAAAGTCCGTCTCAAAAAAAAAAAAAAAAAAAAAAAAAAAAAGAATAAAATCATTTGATCTCTGTCCTATGGGTTAGGCCTCCTCCAATAACTTGGTCTCCACCAGGAGGGATTTTCGCTCAATGGATACAGGAAATTGGAAGTCTGCTATAATTATAAAGGCTTGAGAAACTGAAACCATTATGGAGAAACTTTTCCGTATAAGTGAAAGCTGTGACATCAAAGATGAGACAATTTGAGAATGCATTACTGGTTAGAGAGAGAAAAGCAACTGCTGACATTGCGGAGCTGATGGGCCTCCACAGTTGGGCCTGGGTGTTCTGTTGAATGTGAATATTTTCACCAAGCATCAACCTCAAACAAGGCCACTCTGTGACCATGACGAAGCACGACTCCTCCGTAATCATGTCTGAACATAAACAAAACAAGAGCATTCTTCGAGCCACAAAATACACAATATTTCCCTACCCCAGCTAATGTAAGTGACTGCTACTTCTTTACCAATTACAGCTTTGGCCTTATTCTAGTCCTTGTTCTAATCTTCCCTCCTCCTGGATAAGATTTACTGAGATACCCAATTATAGAATTACCACTGCTCCTTGAGATGATGTGATCCAGAGCAAAATCTCACACCCTTACATCCTCCCCAAAGTCACCTAAGGTAAGCTCACATCTTATAAATGTGCCAGTGGTATCAGAAGATTCAGCATATTGGCAGACTCACAGCTAAGACTTATTACTGTGAAAGAATACACAGCAAAATCAGCAAAGGGAAAAGGTACACGGGGTGATTTTCGAAGGAAACCAGGCCCAAGCTCCCAGCAGAGTCGCATAAGATGTGCTTAATTCCTGCAGCATCAAGTTGTGACAATAGTGTGAAATACTGTTATCAGGGAAGGTCATTAGAGACTCAGTGCCTGTGTTTTATTGGGGGATGACTCCACAGATGCTTTCTGCCTAGCACAAACCAAAATACCAGACTTCCAGAAGGAAAACAGGTGTTAGCATAGACCATATTGTTTGTACAGACACTTTAGGCACAGTGGGCTGCTCTTATGAGTTAGGGAATGGTGGGAACATTCCCCAAATCCAGCTTCCCAGACATGGGCCAAGGGCCAACCTAGCAAGCAGGCCTTTGAAAGGGTAGCAGTCTCAGGCTTGCTATGTTAGCTCTTTTCTGCACAGTAAGTCTTTTCTAGCACCCTTTTCCTTAAATTTTCCACTGTTCCCCAAGGTGTGTATACTCCCTCGCTACAAGTAAGAAATTCAACTTGTTCAACTACAGATATGTTTTTAGAGGTCTTTGGCTAGAGGACATTGACACTGTCCAGAATCAGTCCGCAAGGATATGTACCAGGAAAAACCCTGAAATCAGTCCTAATCTGTCCAGTGGTATACCTAGAAGCCCTCCCGGAGTGGGACAGCAAACCTGACCAGTCAACAAGACCATGGGCAGCAGGCAGCATGATGTCAATGAATAAAGCAAAATGAGCCCACTCTATGGCTGTGAATATACACCACGAGCTGACAATCAATCAATAAATATAAACATATACATACATATGTATGTACACACTGAGCACCTACTACGGATAGAACTTTGCAAAGGCTGGGGTGGAGTGAGGATGGGGCCTCAAGCTTTTTCCCTGCAGGGAGGGAAATAAGGCATCAGTATATAAGATAAATAATAAAAGATTTAAATGGTCACAATATACAAGATGCACATGGCAATGACTGCTAAATGAGGAATAGGGAAGCTGGATAATAAGCGTCCCCAGAGCTGTATGCCTAGGGTATATCATCTGCCTTGACCCTCGTAGCTATTTCCAGAGGCAGACATTGCATCCACTTCATCCTGGCTAACTGGGTGCTCACAAGGACAAATCACTTGCCCAAAGTCATACAGTAGGTGGCAGAGCTGGAATTTGATGCCAGAGCCAACCGACTGGAAATCCTGCACTCTGGGAATCTCCATCAGCTCTTTCCATTCTGCACCTCCTATCATGCCATGTCATAAGGGAAGTGGGTAATGGGAGCAGAGGTATGAATGGAGGAAAAAGCTAAGTCTTTGTGGAAGAATGTCCCAGGCAACTCAAACTCAAGTCAGGGAACTTAAAGAGAAGAGGAATTTATTTGAAAGTTGCCAAGTGTTGCTTGCTGATAGACTCAATGGGAAGGCTGTAGACATAAGCCCAGAAAACTGGGGACTTAGGGGTGGGAAAAAGGGGGGCCTAGTTAGCTGAGAGCAAAGCCTGGTATTTCCACCCCACTTATCTGATTTCCTTTAACCCCCTTCATATGCTCATCTCCTTGTCAGGGAGGGCCCCTCAACTCATAAGGCACAGACCAGGGTGCTGAGGGCTGACGGTAATTGAGCTGGAGCAATGGAGTACAGTCACTGCCCTCAAGGGTGTTGCAAACTAACAGGGGAGCGGTAACCATGTAAGAACAATAACAAAGGCGGTAGCCCTGTAACAGTGCTCATAAAATGCTCATGGCAGTAACAAGAAAGGAGCAATTAGTCCCACAAGAGGAGCACAGAAGAGATTGATGGAAGTGTCTATATTGCCTGAGAAATGCTCTATTTTCTCACCTCTTTGGGTCTTAATTCCCAAACCAGACTAAAAGCTATTCAAGCATAAGCAGTGTAATTTCTAATCGCTTCACAGAAAGGAATTCCTAGTATGGTGTGGGAATGCGTGTTGGTGCCAAGGGCAGACTAATCAATTTGATTAAAGCCCCCTTTCCCTGAGTGAGAGTGGGTCTGAGCATCCTGCCCAGCACAGCCGTGGGAACCAACTGTAATTGACACAAGACATAAAATGTATTCTTCATGGCTGGCCTAGGCACATTACAGAAAAAATAAAAGTTTGCTGCTTTGAATTACTGGCATCTCACACATTTTTCTTAAAACTCAGATTAATAAAATGCGAAATCTTTCTCTTCAAGTTAACTATTATATTTTTATTGGCAATAGTAATGTCCTTCAGCAGTTTAACTGAATTTCGTGGAATTGTTTGATCTACACCAAAAAACTAGGAACTTTGGCATGTAGCCTGTAAGACGATTTCATTAGCCCACTTTAATCATTTAAATCATCATGCCCCTGTTTTAAATTCTTTAACTTTGGGTTCATATAAAAAGTTTCTTTTGGAAACCAGATACTTTGTGCTGTTTCATGGAGTATTACTTTTACTGTTGTGAAAGTTAAAGCCCTTGCAATTAAGTTGGTGAGAAGTGTGATTCACAACCTGGAAAGTTAGCATCTCCCAAGTAGGATGGGGGTCAGAATCATTTGGGGGACTTTGACATGGTACATTTGTCCCCAGGAAATTCTGATTCTTCTGCTTCCAATGAGGTTCCCTGCTAGAGTAAATCCCTGTTGCTTTGGGGGAGAGGATAGTATGGATATTCCTCAAAGAAAGGTGGGACTCTCTGTTTATTCAGAGAGAGAACGGCTTGCAGCTGCGACAGAGTCTCCAGGTGTACACACCTTCTTGGAGTGCCTTCCCTGAGGTCCAGGTCTTGACCTTTCCTGAAGAAGCATGTCTGACGGGTGGTAAGAACATCATGTCATCCCAAAAGTACCGATGACATGAAGGCAAAATCCTTACAATTTTAATAGACAATCTCCACATAGCCCATCCCTTCCTTATTCTGGCAACATCGTCCTGGTTCTGCCACCATAAATAAAATCGCAGTTTATTTTAATTTTCTTGATGAGATTTGGGGCAACTCATACATAGCGTATCGGCAGCTTATTTGCAAGCTATCTCTTTGGTTTTACCAGTCTTTTCCATTTTTTATTTTCATTAACTTTGTTTTCAGAGATTTCCATTTCTCCATCTTGTCCTGAATGCTGGATGAACCTATTCCTGTCCTAGAGCTTCTTTGTACCAACTATAATAGCTGATCCCAATAATCAGTTCTTGTAGAGCAAATGGGATTGGTCATCTAGGTCTCTTAATCACTGGTAAGCAATAATAATAGTTGCCCTTTAAATGCAAAATACATTATTTCCTATTGTTTCCAATACTTCAAAGACCATCTCTTATTATTAAGCCTGATCCTATAAGCAAGAGGTCAGCATTAAATCCTAAATGTTTGTATATTTTGTGTTTTTTAGTTTTTGGTTTTTAGATTCTCTATGTGATTATTGAATGTGGCCATCAGAGCGAATCAATCTTGGTCTAGCTCTAACTTTTTCTGGAAATAGTTGGCTTATTTACAGTTACCTATAGCTAGCCTTCTCTACAAGAGATAGGGGAAAAAGATATAAATGATATTATATAAATAAGCACATGCTTAATAGAAGTATACAACGCATTTTAAAATGAATACTGCCTCATATAATAAAGATAGAATGAAACATTTCCTATTCTGATCATCCTTATTTTTTCATTATGATTTCCTTTTCCATGCTTTATATTAATTGTTCTCATTTTTAGTATTCATCAAGGACTCAGACTTAACTTTCTAGTAAAAACAAATGTTTTATACCCAGCTTATTTTTCCCTCCAGACAATCTCCACATAGCCCATTCCTTCTTCATTCTGGCAACATCGTCCTGGTTCTGCCACCATAAATAAAATCGCAGTTTATTTCAATTTACTTGATGAGAAATGGGGCAACTCATAGCATATCAGCAGCTCATTTGCAAGCTATCTCTTTCATCCAGCATTCAGATATAAAATCCAATACTCACCCAAAAAAAGCTCTTTTCAAAAAATAAAAAAGGCCAGGCAGGGTGGCTCACTCCTGTAATCCCGGCACTTTGGAAGGCCAAGGCAGGCAGATCGCTTGAGCCCAGGATTTCGAGACCATTCTGGGCAGCATGGTGAGATCCCACCTCTACAAAACTTAGCCAGGCATAGTGCCACGTGCTTGTAGTCCCAGCTACTCAGGAAGCTAAGGCAGGAGGATCACTTGAGCCCTGGAAATGGAGACTGCAGTGAGCCATGACTGTGCAACTGCACTCCAGCCTAGGCAACAGAGTGAGACCCTGTCTTAAAAAAGAGAAAAAAAAGAAAAAAAAAGCAAAGCTCTTTTAATGGACAATAGGTTAGAAGCCTAAATCTGGGCTTTGGGAGCACATATTAAAGATTTCTACCTGTGTACTAGCAGTTGGCGTCCAGGTCACTTTAGTAACAGAACTGGAAATATTTTTTTTCTTTTTTTTTTTTTTTTTCAACGTGCAGGTTTGTTACATATGTATACATGTGCCATGTTGCTGTGCTGTACCCATTAACTAGTCATTTACATTAAGTATTTCTCCTAACGCTATCCTTCCCCTCCTCCCCCCTTCCCCAACCCCAGGACAGGCCCCAGTGTGTGATGTTCCCCACCCTGTGTCCAAGTGTTCTCATTGTTCAATTCCCACCTATGAGTGAGAACATGCGGTGTTTGGTTTTCTGTCCTTGTGATAGTTTGCTCAGAATGATGGTTTCCAGCTCCATCCATGTTTCTACAAAGGACATGAACTCATCCATTTTTATGGCTGCATAGTATTCCATGGTGTATATGTGCCACATTTTCTTAATCCAGTCTATCACTGATGGACATTTGGGTTGATTCCAAGTCTTTTCTATTGTGAATAGTGCTGCAATAAACATACATGTGTGTGTGTCTTTACAGTAGCATGATTTATAATCCTTTGGGTATATACCCAGTAATAGGATGACTGGTTCAAATGGTATTTCTAGTTCTAGATCCTTGAGGAATCGCCATACTGTCTTCCACAATGGTTGAACTAGTTTACACTCCCACCAACAGTATAAAAGTGTTCATATTTCTCCACATCCTCTCCAGCACCTGTTGTTTCCTGACTTTTGAATGATCGCCATTCTAACAGGTGTGAGATGGTATCTCATTGTGGTTTTGATTTGCATTTCTCTGATGGCCAGTGATGATGAGCATTTTTTCACGTGTCTGTTGGCTGCATAAATGGAAATAATTTTCTATTTAAGACCATGACTTTATATGGTTATTACCATTTTAATATTAATACTAATAAATCCTTTTACAACTTTTGCTTGCATCTAACAACTTAAACTTTTAACTCCTTTCTCAAACTGCAATCATGTATTCCTTCTCTCTAGAATTCTCCACACGTCTTTTTGACTATCATTTTGTAATCACTTTTTTTTTTTTTTTTTTTTACAGAAACAGAGTCTTGCTCTGTCACCCAGGTTGGAGTGCAGTGGTCTGATCACAGCTCACTGAAGCCTTGAACTCCTGGCCCTATAAGCATGATCCTCCCACCTCAGCCTCTCAAGTAGCTAGGACTACAAGCATATGCCACCACTCCTGGCTAATTTTCTTTATTTTTTGTAGAGACAAGATCTAGCTATGTTGCCCAGGCTGGTCTCAAACTCCTGGCCTCAAGAGATCCTCCCTCTCCAACCTCCCAAAACATTGGGACTGCAGGCATGAGCCACCATGCCTGGCCTATAATTACTCTTTTGACCTGTATGTGTCTGTTGGGAATTATAATATCTACTTCACTGGGTTGTTTGAAGGACTCAGTGAGATGATGTAAGTGAAATATTTTTGGTAAAGTGCATTTTTTCATTTAGCATACTGATGTATAAAACTAGTCAGATGGATTTCCTAAGAGCAACATTGGGAAGAAGACATATTCCAGTTGAAGTGAAATAGTTTTTGATCTACTCATAGCCAGTCCTATATGTAATCACTTTTCTCCCTGTTTATATGTATGTATCAAACCTCATTACATTAAATTATGTAATGAGAAATGAAACCTGGACTGTTGAAATATACTTCAATAGCACATTTTTTTAAAACAAAGCAAGTTCTCTGTTTTTGTGACAAGTGAACCAAATGAACTCTGAAGCCATTTTCAGTCTTAGCCATCTATGATTCTAGGGTTACGGATTTACATATTTTCCAAGAGGCAAATATTTTTGTATTTGAAAATATATTTTCATGAGGAGCCCACGAGGAAAGTGAGAAGCAAAAGGCAGAAGTGTAAGAAATCCAGAGGACTTCTTAGAAAGAAGAGAGGAGAGGCCTTGTCTAGGTTCACATAGAACAATGAGACAACACATTAAAGCTTCCTTTAGCCTGGATTTTATTTGAGAATATTTTAACCCTGTTTTAAGAAGATAACTGAATCAATGTAACACATCATATTAAAATAATGAAAAAAAACTACATGATTATCTTAATTGATGCAGAAAAATAATGTGATAAAATTCAACACACTTTTATCATAAGAATGTTCAACAAACTAGAAGGAGAAGGAAACTACTTTAACATAATAAAGGCCATATATGAAAAACCCACAGCTAATATCACACTCAATGGTGAAAGACTGAAAACTTTTCCTTTAGGATGAGAAAGAAGGTAAGCATGCTAGCTTTTGCCCCTTGTATTTAACACACGACTGAAAGTCCTAGTCTGAGCAATTAGGCAAGAAAAAGGAATAACAGGCATCCAATTTGGAAAGCAAGAAGTAAAATTATCTCCGCTCACAAATGACATGATCTTGTATATAGAAAACCCTAAAGATTCCACAAACACAAAATCAGCACACAAAAAACCAGTTGTGTTTCTATACACTAACAATGAACAATCCAAAATGCAAATGAAGAAAGCAATTCTATTTACATTAGCATAAAAATAACAAAATACTTAGGAATAAACTGAACTGAGGAAGTAAAAAACTTCTCCACTAAAAACTACAAAACATTGGGCCAGGCGCAGTGGCTCACGCCTGTAATCCCAGCACTTTGGGAGGCCGAGGTGGGCGGATCACAAGGTCAGGAGATCGAGACCATCCTGGCTAACATGGTGAAACCCCGTCTCTACTAAAAAATACAAACAAAAAATTAGCCAGGCGTGGTGGCGGGCACCTGTAGTCCCAGCTACTCGGGAGGCTGAGGCAGGAGAATGGCATGAACCCAGGAGGCGGAGCTTGCAGTGAGCCGAGATTGTGCCACTGCACTCCAGCCTGGGCAACAGAGCAAGACTCTGTAAAAAAAAAAAAAAAAAAAAAAAAAGAAAAGAAAAACTATAAAACATTGCAGAAAGAAATTAGAGAGGCCACAGATACGTAGAAAAACATCCCATGTTTCTGGATTGGAAGACAATATTGTTAAGATGCTCTCCCCCAAAAGACCACATATTCAATGCAAATACTATTGAGATCCTAACAAATTTTTTGTAGAAATAGAAAATTTCACTGTAAAATTAATATGGAATCTCAAGGAATTCTGGATAGTCAAAACAACTTTGTTCAAGAACAAAGTTCTTTTTCAAGAACAAAGTTGGAGGTCTCACACTTCCTGATTTCAAAACTTACTACAAAACTGCAGTAATCAAAACAGGGTGGTACTCACATAAAGACAGACATATAGGCTAATGGAATAGAATAGAGATCCCAGATATATAAACCCTTACATATATGGTCAAGTGATTTCCAACAAGGGTGCCAAGACCATTTAATGGAGAAAGAAGAGTCTTTTCAACGAACGGTTTTGGGAAAACTGGATATTCACATCCAAAAAGATTAAATTGGATCCTTATCTTACACCATATACAAAAATTAACTAAAAATAGATAAAATATCTGTAAACATAAGAGCTAAAACTATAAAACTCTTAGAAGAAAACACAGGGGAAAAGCTCCTTGACATTAAGTTTGGCAATGATTTCTCCAATATGACACCAAAAACACAGGCAACAGAAGAAGAAAACCCATAATTTGGACCACAGAAAAATTTGAAAACTTTTGCCCATCAAAGGGCACTATCAACAGAGTGAAAAGGCAACCCATAGAATGGGAGAAAATATTTGCATATCATATATCTGATAAGGGGTTGATATCCAGAATATATTCAGAACTCCTACAAGTAAAACAACTAAAAACAAACACAACCCAGTTTAAAAATGGGTGATTTTGTTTGGATTTGTGCTCCTGTCTAAATCTCATGTGGAATTATAATCCCAAATGTTGGAGGTGGGGCCTGGTGGGAGGTGATTGGATGGGGGTGGATCCATCATGAATGGTTTAGAACCTTCTCTTTGGTGCTGTTCTCATGATAGAGTTCTCCTAAGATCTGTGGTTTACAAGTGTGTGGCACCTCCTCATTCTCTCTCTTCCTCCTGCTCCCACCATGTGAAGTGCCAACTACCCCTTCACCTTCTGCCATTATTGTAAGTTTCCTAAGGCCTCCCCAGAAGCCTAGCAGATGCCAGCATCATGCTTCCTGTACAGCCTGAGGAACCACGAGCCAATTAAATCTCTTTTCTTTATAAATTACCCAGTCTCAGGTATTTCTTTATAGCAATGTGAGAATGGCCTAATACAATGGGCAAAGGACTTGAATAGACAGTTCTCAAAAGAAGATATATAAATGGCCAATAAACACACGAAAAGAGATTCAACATCATTAATAATTAGGGAAATGCAAATCAAAACCACAATGAGATACCGCGTCATACCCATTAGGATGACTATTATTTAAAAAGAAGAAGAAAAACAGAAAATAACAAGTGTTGGCAAGGATGTGGAGAAATTGGAACCCTTGTGCACTGCTGATAGAAATGTAAAATGATGCAGCTGCTATGGAAATCAGTATGGTAGATCCTTAAAAACCAAAAATAGAATTACCACATATTCCAGAAGTCCACTTCTAAGTATATACACAAAAGAATTGAAAGCATGACTTGAATAAATATTTGTACACTTGTGTTTATAGCAGCAATATTCGCAATAGCCACAAGGTGGGAGCAGCTCAAGTGAATGGGTAAACAAAATATGGTATATATACTCAATGGAATATTATTCAGCCTTAAAAAGAAAGGAAATTCTGGCACATGCTTCATATAGATGAACCTTGAAGACATTATGCTAAGTGAAATAAGCCAGTCACAAAAGGACAAATATTGTATAATTCCACTTATATGAGTTACTGAGAATCATTAAATCCATAAACACAGAAAGTAGAATGGTGGTTGTCAGGGACTAGAGGGAAGGGAGAATGGTAAGTTGTTACTTCATGAATACAGAGTTTCAGTTTGGAAAGCTGAAAAATGTTCTGGAGATGGATGGTGGTGATGATTACACAAAAACGTGAATGTACTTAAAGCCACTGAACTATACGACTAAAAAATTGTCAAAATGGTAAATTTTATGCTATGTATATTTTACCACAATAAAAAAATGGAATTAAAAATTTCTACTTTTTGAGATGCCCTTGAAATATTAACCAGTATGTGAAACTACTTACTATAGTGTTCTTATTTCATACACATCTTGTCCAAATGCAGAAATCTACACAACTTCAAGAGGCCAAATTCATTCTGTAAATTTGAAAAACCATTTGATCAAGGTTTCTTAAGCTGGGATTCAGGCAGGTCTTGAAATCCTTGCAACTTGATGCATATTTTAAGCATGTAGATCTGTTTTTTTTTTCCTGGAGTCCATGGTTTAATTCAGATTTTCAAAGGATTAGGACACCATAACATTTAAGGATGCTTGAAAGCATTGGAATCTGTAGCTTTGACTAAAATTTAATCACTGAACTGACAGCAGGGCTGACATTGAGATGAGGAATCAGGTGAGGAAGAGAAGACAAAAGCAGACCCAGGGTAGGACAAGCTAACACGACATCTCCTGGTTCCTATGCTGATATTCAGTCCCATTCTCAAAGCTCTGCTTCACATGGAAAAGCAAACACATACCCTGGCTTCATACTTAACCCATGTGTATGTGATTATGATATATTCACTGGGAAAAGACTCTCATTGCTTTAGTTTTTATTGCCTTCGCCTGATTATAATTAGTTTTATCTTATTATTTAGTGGTTGTGGAACAGACTTTTCACATTGCTGCTGTATAAAAAAGGAAGAATCAAACTCTTAATTGTAAAAATTTCTTGATATTAGCTTGGGAGTCTTTGGTAATGGCTTTCAAACTGTCTTCTAATAAGATTGTGATAAGGTGTTTCAGGAGTCTACAGGAAGGAAGGAGAGGCCAAGCTAGGACTCCAGACTCCTAACCCCACGTCAAGCAAAGTTTTGCTTCTATGTCTTACACACACATGCACACGACATACCTATTCCACTGTAAAATATTATGAACATTTCTGAATTATACAGTCTCCATCAAAAATCAAGTTTGTATCAGTCAGCAAATGCTAGATTATGCCACAGAAACAAACAGCCTCCAAATCTCAGTGCTTCACCCAACAAAAATTTCATTCTTATTCATATTACATGTTCAAAATAAGTTTGCAAGGGTGTGTTCTCATTGCAGTCACTCAAGAAATCAGGCTGATGGAAGATCCATTTGGACAGGCAGGCAAGGGTAAATGCTAAGTTACACACTGACTCAAAGCATCTCCTCACTTTTTTTAAAAACCAATGCAAATCATCTGTCTATACCTACCTTCAGAGAAGTCAGAGGAGTGAAATCCTATGGCATGCCAGGAAAGAAGGGAATTAGAAATTTCTAATATTCTAATATTAGAAACAACTTTCATAATATTTGGCACTAACAACTTCCATAATATTTGCATTACTTAAGCCACAATCATGTGAGATATGTTGTATAAAAAGATTAATAGGAGGCTACTCAAAGTTCTGTTTGGGATGATCTAATCTCAAAGGATGAAGAAAGTCTGTATCAGCAATTTTCCTACAAAGTATTATTTTGATTCTCTTTTTTGGAAGAAGAGAGGTTAAGAAGTCAAAGTAATCATATTTAAGATTCAGGCAGTGAGTGTGTTTTGGCAGTAAAGTGTATCCCACATCAGTGATAAATTTGTACCAGTCAGTATAAGCTAGTCAGAAGACTGCTCTGATTTGCTGGTTTTGTCTCCCTGAGTTAGATAAAGCAGCTGAGCCACAGTAAATAGACTCATCCTTCCACCCACTGCCTGGCCTGAAGGGAAAATAAACCAATGAGAGGACAGAATCTGGAGCTGTGGAAGGGAGGGGCCAGTGAAAAACTCCCTACCCTCTTTGGAATAGACAGGAGGTGGGGGTGGGGCATGGAGAGCAAGGAAAGGTCTGAAGCCAACACAACTGGAATTGATGTGTCACATCCACTATATTCACATGTTCTCCTGAGACCCAGTTCTTCTCTGCTTTTCTCAGACAGGAAAGATGAGGACAGACCCTCATAATCCAATTATGGAACACATGAGGGGATTAGTACCACACCACTCTAAGCCACATTCTAAAGGAAAGAGAAGTTCATGTATTAAAGAGTCCTATCACGGAGGCAAAGTGAGAGCCAAGTAATTGGTGTTTTCTCTGTCTCTACTCCACTTTTAAGTGCTTTGTATGCTGTTTGCATAATTTGGTGGAAACATGACACATTGGGTGGTCTTGGGAGTATTTAATAGGCTGACTTTAAATTATTTAAGCTAGTACAAAACTATTATGCAAAATAACCAACATTCATTCATCCATTCATTCAATACATATCCATTGAGTCAGCACTAGCACTTAAACATGGTAGGCTGAATGCAATTATTAGCCACTGCTCCTTCCTGTTGGAGGAATCCTTAAATAGGACAGCTCTCTCTCCCTGCTGCCTCCTCCCTACAAAA
Source organism: Pan troglodytes (assembly GCF_028858775.2). Classification (NCBI taxonomy): domain Eukaryota; kingdom Metazoa; phylum Chordata; class Mammalia; order Primates; family Hominidae; genus Pan; species Pan troglodytes. The sequence goes on along the minus strand of NC_072421.2, from coordinate 10,989,008 downwards.
TTATATTATAGACTACATTTCTACAACTTGAAAATGATAGACTCCACTTCCCATTAAAGACAGTGAATTAGAATACACATGTGTACTCTTACCTTTCCTGAAATCCCTTACTTAACTCCCATGACTGTAAAGACATTTGCAAAACAAAAGGCAGAAATCCAGGACAACAAAGAAAAAGAGAGGAGATAATAAGAACAAAATTTCAGCAGCTGGTAAGCAGATGGATATGCTAATTGATTTAGCAGGCCCAAGAAAGCAGGAACCTCAATCAGCAATGGAGAAAGCCAAGGAAAAACCGAGTATTATGGAACCCCCAGAGGCTCAGGAATTGATTGGCCCAGGTACTTCGTGGTGGGGAGTGGGGGAGTGCAAATGGGGATCTAACAATAGAAGGGTTAGTGGAATATTTATTGAAGAAACAATTAAGTCTCCAGGTCCTCTGAGCAACTAAAGATCTAATGTCCACCAAACCCAGAAGAGAAACAGATGTTTATTCTTAGGAAAGGGACAAACAGAGAGCCTCTCGTCTTGGAAACACACGGTGGAGTTAGGGCAGTGCTTCTCCACCCAGGGTGAGTTTACTCCACAGGGAACATTTGCCAATGTCTGGAGACATTTTTGGCTGTCACAACTGGGGTAATGAATGCTACTGGCATCTAGTGAGTAGGGGCCAGGGATATTGGTAGCATTCTGATGCACAGCACAGCCACACACAGCTGTCATGCCGTCCAAAAGGTCAGTAGTGCTAAGGTTCAGAAACTCTAGGTTAGGGAGAGGATTCCATATTGAAAAGAGTGAAATTAATAAATACATGTCTTATACATACTGAGACACCAACACTACTTCTGCCAGCTTCCTCCACTCAGCTCCCACAATGCTGGTACCTTAGCATACTTCTACCAGATAGGAGGGTGGGAGTCCTCTCAGAGGAATCCTACCAGCTTGAGAGAAATACATCTGAGAGACTGACATCAGAAGGTTCCCAATGAAACAGGCCAACCGTATCTCTCTAGAGGGAAGCCCACAGAAAACTACTCCACCCATGTGTTCAGAGCTTCCTGTCAGTTTTAGTGCCCCATTCTTACACACAAGCACTCAAGGATTGCCAAACGTGTGAGGGAGGTGACATGTAATATAAAAGAGAACCTTACGAAAGCAATTTGGAGCAAAAAGATGCTATGCAAGAAGAAAAGTTCAAAAGATATTAATATCCTTGGAGAAATAACAGATGATATCACATGCATGAAATAAGGACAGATGCTGTGAAAAAGGGAACACTTGGAGAATAAAAATAACAGCCATTAGGAATAAAAAATGTAGTAGCAGAAATGAAAGACTTGATGTATTGGAAGGATAGTTGAGGAAATCTGTCATGAGGTAGCCTTGAAAGATAAAGATAAGGAAAATAGGAGAAGAAAACAAATATTTTTTAAGGGAGAGGACAGTCCAGAGACACAAAATTCAAAAAACAGGGGCTGCAAAGTATAGAGCAGTTAAAACAGGGAGTTGGAAATTATCAAATAAGTAAACCAAGAAAATTTCCCAGAAATGAGAGGAATGGTTTTTCAATTTGAAAGCATTCCCCACAGTTCATCTAGTACAACGCTTGACCACAGATACACACAAAGATATCTCATCATGAAATGCAAGACCATTAAGCACCAAGAGAAGATCATCGGCCGGGTGCAGTGGCTCATGCCTGTAATCCCAGCACTTTGGAAGGCCGAGGCGGGTGGATCACAAGGTCAAGAGATCGAGACCATCCTGGCCAACATAGTGAAACCTCGTCTCTACTAAAAACACAAAAATTAGCTGGGCATGGTGGTGCGTACTTGTAGTCGCAGCTACTCGGGAGGCTGAGGCAGGAGAATTGCTTGAACCCGGGAGGCGGTGGAGGTTGCAGTGAGCCGAGATGGTGCCACTGCACTCCAGCCTGGGGACAGAGTGAAACTCCGTCTCAAAAAACAAAAAAAGAGAAGATCATCAAAGTATTCAGAGTGAAGGTGGGAGGGGGCAACAATTCCATTCAAAGGATCAGGAATCAGAATGGCATTGGATGTTTCAGTAGCAACAGCAGAGCTAAAAGAAACTAAAGTAATGCCTTCAAATTTCTGAAGGAAATAACAGCCAGCATGGCACTCCATACCAAGACAAAGCTATGGATAAATAGCAAAGACATTTTCAGCCATGAGATGTTTCAAAAAATTTACAACCCATGCACTTATTCCCAGGAATCAATCAGGGGATGCACTCTACCTAACAAAGAGTAAATGGGAAAGAAGGAGAGGAAATAGGAGATCCAGGGCCAGGGGCTGAGAAAATCACAACAACATTGAGGAAGGGATACATCAGGGTGGTGGAGAGACAAAGCTGGCTGAAGCTTTGGGAGAGATTTTCCCAAGAAGATGAAACGGATAGAACTCCCAATGTGTTTGAATATGATGAGAAGAGAGATAGGTAGCCAGGGTAGTGTTTGAGAACACATCTGATATGTGCATAGAAAACTAAGCCAACTAGGAAAACAAAAAGACCATTTCCATCTCCAGAGAGAGAACAGTTGGGCGGGCTCGATTGTCAACAGCATTGCCTTCTCACGATCATACAGTCTGAATGATGATCTGACCGTAGTTACAGAATGACTATATTCGAGGATGGGAGGACAGGAGGTACGTGTGTGGGTGGTGGGGGCAGTGAGGCGGTGACATGAAGAGACCTCTATCCTCAACCTTCAAAATGGGAAGCTGATGGATAATGCACAAAGGGGAAAATGAGGAAGTGGTGATATAAGCATGTTACCTAGAAGCATGAAGATGGATTTCAAAATAGTCAGTTAGGGGAGTGGCCTGTGGGCAATAGAAAACAAGCTGTGGGGAGATGGGGAGGGGAGTGCTGCTTTTCAAATCAAGCCTGTGGAACCATACAACTGTCTAAACTGTGTGCCTGCATGGCTGGCAGAAAAATAGTAACTACATTGCTAAAGAAAGGCTACTGAGTGTGTGTTTTATGCCAGATCCTGTGCTATTTGGAGAATCCAATAATTAATAACACATAGTCATTAAACTCAAGTTTACATCACAGGGGAGGTAAGACACACAAATAAATAGCCACGTGTGTGAAGAGGAATCCTAAAGGAAAGGGAAACCACTTCCTATTTGGATGGGAGGTTGAGTGCTAGCAGTAGCAGCTTTGTGGAGGAGGTGCATTCACCCATCTCGGGATTATAGTGACCAAGCTGAATGATCACCTAAAAGTATTCAGTATGGCACTTTGAATTGAGTTTGTGGGTTTGTGGCTGAGTTCGTGGTTTTCAAACTGGCCATCAGGAAACCAAGAAATAAATGCTGCAGGAGAATCAACAAACCTCCTAGTCTAAACCTTGACCTCTGCAGATCAAAGGTAGAAGGCAGGTCACTCTTCTGCCTGCTTCATTTTATACATAGAAGATTCTAATCCTAAACCGCTGCCAATCACAGAATCAACACAAACACTAAATTACCTAAACACACCAAGGACCTTCTCTCTCTGAAGTGTTGTGTTTTCTTGTTGTTGCTGCTTGTTTGTTTGTTTCTGGTAAATCATTTTTTCTGAAATCATCCATTTCCCTGAAAATCATATTTCATCAAATTCACAGTTGTCTTTTTCTATAGATTCCAGGTAAGAGGAGGACTTACCAAAATTCTGAAGGCTGGTTATTGCTCTCCTTTTATAAATTGACACTGAAATTACACATAATGGAAAATTGATAGGAACAAAAGCTAAAACCAAATAGCTTTCCTTTCTATATTTTGTCAAAATAAATATGTGCCTTATTCCATATTATAAAAATCACGAGCATTAGAATAAACCTCCAACACTATGGAAGAACACAAAATAGGTCAAAATATAGAAAAGCTTATAAACTACCTCCTAGAAACCAATGAGAACTGGTAACACATGATGTACTATTCCAGGCACTTTTATATGCATGTGAGTATATTTTTAAAACAAAGCTGGGTTCATTTAACATATTCTGTTAGGAGACTTGCTTCTTTCATACAGCGAATGTTTTTTCCTGTCAATTTAGCCCTGGTTTCTCAATGCAGAAAATATGTAAAAGGCAGAATTTTCCTAAGTGATTGAATTTTAAAATTTCCCTCTTATTTATCTGATTGCTGTAGAGTTGCTCGATCTTCTGCTCCACAAAAAGTAGAAAGGTGGTGTAATGGCAAAGTTACTTAGCTGAAAATCAAGTAACTTCAGTTTTAACTCTGGCTTCGTTTGCTTCTTTGAAGCAATCAGAAAGATTGGAAGAAATTGTCTGTAAGATAAGCTTTGGAAGGGGAAGAGCCCAGCCTTGGAGTCAGGGGTTTAGATCTTCAGCTCTCCCCTTACTAGTCAAGTGAACCTGTGCCAGTCACTTATCTATGTGCCAAAGTTCTAAGCATACAGCGACTGGAGTGAATTTACTTTCACCAGCTGTTGTATGGGAATTTCCCTGTCTGGAACTTTGGCTGGGACCCAAAGCTAAAGACAATAGATGACACTAGACTCTCCATGAAAGATTTGCTAAGTGACTTGAAATTGACTCTGTGACCCTGACTCATCACTTACTAGCTGTCTGTATATGAGGGGAGCCCGGGCACAGAGGAAAGACTTTGGCATGAACGGAGGAAAGAACAGTCGTGAGTTTGTTCTCCTCCTTTTCAGGAGAGTGTTGAGTGCTTCCTCTACCTCCTGCAGGGGTACAAGGCAGCCTCAGGGACCTCTGATCCTCCCCGTGTCCCAGCATTGGGCCATAGAGACTGGGGCCTGACTCTTGTCTGAGCAAGTTTAAAGATGAAGTACTGGCTGCTCTTACCAATGATGGCCAAGAGAACTCAGAAGCTGGGATCGTCACAGCCCACACCACCAAAGCTTGCCAGGTAAAGGGGCTGACTTTGTCTGAGGCTAAGAGAGTAATGCTGAAGGTGGCTGGGCTAGTGTGACCTGCCCGAAGACATGCCTGCCAGAGCCAGGTGACCCCAACACAAAATAGTCATGAGGGACACATGGTCAGAGGGAAGCTAGAGAGAGCATGGCTGGAGTTGGGAAGCTGAGAAGATTCTGATGTCCCACAGGAGTCTGATCTCTCACATCCCACAGGAGCATCCTACATGAGAAAGAGCCAGCTTTTGGACAGCTGCCCCAAAGGGGCCCACACCCCAGCCTGTAAAAGCACAAGACAAATAGAAAGCTTTGCTGCCTGATCTCTCCTCCTTCACACAGCTGGCTGCTGTGGAGGAGGCAGAAGCTGCAGGCCGCCAGAGAGGAGAAAGGTGGAAGATGGAAATGAGGAAAACACACCCTGCCCCTTTGCTTCACTGAGGTTTCCACAAGATGCAGCTAAGCAATGGGAAAGCCGAGAACCTTGGAATTGCATTTAATATAAAAATATCAGTGTAGATTGGACTGGACTTATTAATAGCTAAAAATGAGACATTTCTAATGCCCAGGAGAAACAACAACAACAAAAAAACAGGGGCTTGTTGAAGATCCGGTAGGACAAGGATGGGAAAAATAGACCCACCACAGTAGATTTGAGGGACCTGATGGGAGGAAAATGGAATCGTTTCCTTATGAAACCCTACGCTATTCAGCTCAGCGCAGCTCAAACTTTAATGTGCCCAGGCATCATCTGGGTCCTGTTGAAATTCAGTTCGGTTCAGGAGGTCTCAGATTCTGTATTACTTTTTCTCTTTTCTTTTTTTTTCTTTTTTCTTTTCTTTTCTTTCTTTCTTCTTTCTTTTCTTTCTCTCTCTCTCTCTTACTCTCTTCTCTCTCTCTCTTTTTTTTTTTTTTTGACATTCTGTCATCCAGGCTGGAGTGCAGTGGCACCATCTCGGCTCACTGCAACTTCTGCCTCCCCAGTTCAAGCAATTCTCGTGCCTCAGTCCCCTAAGTAGCTGGGACTACAGGTGCGCACCACCATGCCCAGCTAATTTTTGTACGGTTAGTAGAGACGGGGTTTCGCCTTGTTGGCCAGGCTGGTATCGAACTCCTGACCTCAAGGGATCCACCTGCCTCGGCCTCCTAAAATGCTGGGATTACAGGTGTGAGCCACCATGCCCAGTTTGGGTTTCTGCATTTCTAAGAAGATCCCAGGTGATGCTAGAACAACTGGTCCATGGAGCACCCTTTGAATAGCAAGAGTCTAGACCACAGGTCAGCAAACTCCAGCCCACAGACTAAATCTGGGCCACTGTCTGCTTTTATAAATAAAATTTTATTGGAACACAGCCTCGCTTAATTCTTTTACGGGTCATCAGTGGTTGCTTTCATGCTGCAATGCAGAGTTGAGCAGTGACAACAGAGACTGTGAAACCCATAAAGCTGAAAATATGTACAACCTGAGCCTTTACAGAAAAAGTTTGCCAACTCTTAGACTAGACTATTAGGTAACTCATTTACATTATCACAGTTTATTGAGCATCTGATGTGGTGATGGTATTTTGAAACCCATATAAAGAGCCTCACACTTTTTGCATGATAAGATTCTGCAATCCCAAACAAGTGTGGCCCAACAATGATGTCCTCTGCCTGTCTTCTCTTATTAGTAAATTCCATTCCTAGCTTGCATTCTAAGTCAATCATTTAGGAAACAAAGACTCCTTTACTGCTCTGTGGAAACTCAGAGGGGTCTTGTTTTCCCATTGGGCTCAGTGTAACATATATCAGTCATGGGAGGTCATGGGCTCCCACACCCAAGGTCATCCTGGGAACTGCTCCTTTTTCAGAAGAAGCAATACTCTTTCTTTCTTTACTTCAGGTTGAAACTCTCTTTTCAAAACACCAGAACATTTACCAGGCAGTTCTCCAGCAGTCTGTCCACATAATTTCTTTGCTTTAGGGTCTCCCTTCCCTATCCCAAAGGCCAAGGCAGAGACCCTGTGGAAGCTCCTGTCTTGTCTTCTTTGGTCCTTTGTTGTTTCTGAAATAAGATCCTTGGATGTTCACACATCCTTAACATCTCCACCTGCCACCAAACTGCTGCTTCTCTGGCCTAACACCTCTTTTAAGTCACCATCCTTTCAACAAGTATTAATGGAGCAGGTACTGTATGCCGGGCACTATCCTGGGTGCCGGAGTTTCTGCAGTGAACAACACGAAGCACTTAGACCTGCCTTCGGTGACCTTCCAGTTTCTGGGTTTATTTAATAGTCTCAGAGGCCACTTGGGGTTCCAATGACTTTCTCCATAAGATATTTAAATGAAAGTGCCTTTTATTTACTCCAGCTCCACATCAGCTGATCTGGGGTCCTCTAAATTCACATATGATTTCGGGAGAGGGGTGCTTCTTAGAACTCTACAAAAGAATGTGCCAAACTTGGGAAGAATTATGATGCTAACAAGGTGACTTAGACAACAAACCAAGAGATAGAAGATAAGAATCTAAATACAAATACTAGAGAAAAGTAAACATTTGCAATGTTCAGAATGACAGTTGTGTCAAAGTGGAAGGGAGCCCTCCCTGTGAAACATGACTAATGGTCTCTGCAGTTGACACCTTCTCATTATTATATCCAATAGACATGTCCTTCCCAGGGATTGGCAAATTCTCCAGTCTCTTAACATATTACGGAGTGAATTTTCAAAGACATATAGAAGGTGTCAACCACAGGCTCCAATGATTTGAAAGGCTTGAATTTGATCAAAGCCAGGTTGGTATGATTTCAATTGGAGTTTTCTAAATGATACCCCAGTGTCCATATGCCTGGATATGGTGTATGGACCAAATGGTATATGCCATTTATGTGGTATATGAATCACATGGCATATACCATATATACCACTTCATTCTGCAGATATGAACATTCTGATATCACTAAGTGACAGGCTGGAAAGGTGTCCACGCCTCTAGGACATCATCATGTTCTTTCCCCAGTCTGACCCTGCTGAAGCTCAGAGGGACTCTACATTGTCCTGATGCTAACAGCATTATCATGCATACCTTCTGGCCATTCTCTTTTATGTATCGATGTTTTCAGATGCTCTGCCCCCCGCCTTTATTTTTTAGTGTCTGGGGGTGCTCCAAATGTGCTCATAATTCTGTTTTATAGTAGTTAGAAATAAGAGACAGAGCTCCACTGACTTGCCCTGAGTCAGACATCAAAGCAGATACTCAATTAGAACGCAGGTCTCCAGGGTGTTTTGTTAAGCTCTTCCCTTTATTAAATGTTACACATAATAAATTTTCTAGGCAGCACCATTCCGGGAATGTACAGTATACATTATCCAGCACCCAGTGGAGTTAACTTTGCCACAGATGCCTTAAAACTCATTTCTGTATTTGCTTCTCTGTTGGTCAGTTTTCAAAAGAAACATTAAGCTTTTCACCCATGTAAGGCAGAGTACATCATTTCCCAAAAATGGTCTTTGGATGTGCTTACTCCTTTTCCACGTTTCCCGTCTTAGAGGTGATTCTTTTACAGCATCTGTCAGCCCACTAGAAACAACAGAATAAATTGTCCGAATACAGGAACCTCTTATCTAAATAAGTAAACAAATTGTTTTCTCTCCAAAGCCTTTGACTTTCTATGGGCCAGTTTAGTTAATAATAAAAACACATGAAATGTGTTTAGCACTTACCCTTTAATATTAGCCACTTGACATGAATTTCTTTGCACCTTGCAACCACCATTCAAAGAGACTATTATTATCATGATTCACACTTTACAAATAAGAAGCTGATGTTTGTTTGTTTTTTGTTCTGTTTTTATTATACTTTAAGTTCTAGGGTACATGTGCACAACGTGCAGGTTTGTTACATATGTATACATGTGTCATGTTGGTGCGCTGCACCCATTAACTCGTCATTTAACATTAGGTATATCTCCTAATGCTGTCCCTCCCCCCCACCCCCACCCCACAAGGAAGCTGATGTTTTGAGAGGGCAACTAATTACCAAATGTGGTGGGGTCAGGATTTGAACCCATAGAGTCAACTCCAGGAAGTCTGGCAGCAAAGCTGTGCCTCACGGCCACCTCTGTATCACCTTCTCTGGTTACCACCAAGTCCATGTTTTGAAGTTATTTTCAAGGACTGCTCCAATTATCTATTGCTGCATGAAAAACCACTCCAACACTTAGTGGGTTTAAAAGCATGTATTATTATCCCTGTGGTTCTGTGGCTGGACTAGGTTCAGCTGATGGTTCTTGCTCAGAGTCTCAGATGGTAGTTGTCTGTTGATCTTGAGGCTGGGGTCATCTGAAGCCTTTGCACTCATATGTGTGGTGTCTGGGATGGCTGGGATTGCTGGGGTTGGTCAGGCATCTCTCTCCATGCAGTTTCCCCGTGTGGCTAGCTTAGGCTTCCTCACATGGTGGCATTCTTCCCTCAGAGCAAGAGTTTTAAGACAACTTGGCAAGGCTTCTTGTGTTCTAGCCTTGGAAATTCCAGAATATCAATTCCATCATATTAAGTTGAAATGTTCTCTTTTGACTATTTTCTTTTATTTTGGAAAAAATAACTTTTTCAAAAATTTGGGTTTTCCTTTTTTTTCTAATGGAAAAAAAATTGAATCCAACTCTGAAAAGAGATTAGTTACATTTGTAAACGTAGTAATATAGGAAAAAACAAAGCGTTCTTCCCTCTCTCCACTCTCACATAGTCACTCAGCACTTCTGACACCAGAAGTATGGAGTTTTTTTACCCCACACTCAAAGCAATTTTTCAGCCAAATCTCCAATGGACACCAGTTAGGTATCCTCTAATTTGATTCAATTTCGACATGATCTACCTAGAGATAGCATCAGATCCCACAGTCCCACAAGATTGTCCCCCACTTCAGATGCCAGTAGCACACACAGGTTGTAGCCTGGACTTTTGACCTACCAGCTATAAATGGAGGCTCCCATAACCCCTTCCTTGGGCTTGATTAATTTGCTAGAACAGCTCACAGAACTCGAGAAACTACTAGTTACGTTTACCAGTTTATTAATAAAGGACACAGACGAATAGTCAGACGAAGAGATACATAGGGCAAGGTCTGAAAGGGTTCTGTCCCCATGGAGCTGGGGTGTGCCACCCTCCCAGCATGCAGATGTGTTCACTTACTCTGCCTGAGCCAGTCCTTTTGGATTTTTATGGAAGCTTTATTATGTTGGCATGATTGATTAAATCGTTGGGCATTGGTAATCAACTCAATTTCAGCCCCTCTCCCTCCTATTGCTCCTACATCCTCCCAGGTTGAGGGGTGGGGCTGAAAGTTCCAACCCTCTAGTCATGCTGACCTTTCCTGTGACCAGCCCCCAGCCTGAAGCTATTTAGGGGACCCCAGCCATCAGTCATCTAATTAGCCTACAAAAGACACTCATCACTCTGGAGATTTTTAGGGTTTTAAGAGTTGTACGTAAGGAAACAAAACAAAGACCAAATGTGTATTTCACAATATCACAGTAAAGATGACTGGTTTCATTTTTATTGCTCTTTGTATGTGTAGATTTACATTCTGTTTCTCTTCTTAATCTTCCTGATCTATTTTTGAGCAAGTTGAAGACAACTTTTTCAAACAGAGCTCTAAATTTCATTCCATCCCCAGGAACACCACCAACAACAACAAAACAACAAAAAGTTCTATTAATAAATTGAGTCCACCACAAAAAGAATGCCACACTGTCTTGAACTTTATTGACAGAATCATCTGTCATTGATTCCTCAGCTCCACCCTTGCCTGCAGCTCAGCACATGGGGCTTGGCCCCCTAAAGCCATTCTATCATTTATCTGAGAGAATGAGCCTTTGCATCTGAACATTTCCAACAGTGATGGAAATACAAGAACCAAGGGACTTTGGTTTTCCCCAAATTCACCCAAAAAAGTAGACAAAGAACTCTTAGCCAAAGCTCAAATCCTTCGGTGACGATCAAAATAATGTATCCCATTTTTCCTACTCTAGTCATTTCATGGTTCTGAAGATGGTATCAGACCCTTATCTGCCAATGTCTTTGCTTTTGTTTCATAAAGCAGGTTTTCTTTAAAGGAATCCAGAAGGTAAATCTGAGAACAATGATGCTTTTAGACCAAAAACCTTGTCTCTGTGAAAACACCTGTGACTAGAGAATACCGGCTCTAATCCATTGCTGCATCATAGATCACTGTGTCAGCAGCGGTCCTTTGTCTCTAACAGACAACAAAGAGACAGGGGTTCCTCTGCTCCAGAGCAAGCATCTATAGAATAAAATCCACCTGTACAATAAAACAGCCTTTTTATAAAACAAAACTTTCAGAGAGATGGAGTTAACTGAAAGAGGGATTTTGTTTGTTTTAATGAGATTTCAAAATGTTGACCTATTTGGGAAAGAAGGTTTAGCCCAACAATAAAAATTACCAGTTTCAATGGATGAGTCAGCTGTGTCCTCCTTCTTCCAGTTGCTTGGGATTAAGTCATTAGTCACTTGATTATTTTATCAGGAGAGCAAGAGTGGCCATTCTCCTTCTGGTTTGTTGTCTTAATGTTGACTAAACAAGATTGGCAGTGATTTATACCAAAACCAAACTCTCCTGGCTCACTGGAGGAGTGGAAACTATTGAAAGATGAAACGTAAGACATGATTTTCTTAAACTAAATTGAATCATTGTGCTGAACTTAATTCTAATTGTTGAAACAGCTGCCATTAACAAGCCAATTCTGCCTCTCTAGATTTCCCCCAAATCCCATATCATCTTGTTTCCCATCTTATCTGGGACTGATTTGAGGAAGTCATTTGTTTTTTAAAAATTGGGTTTTTTTCAGTGGGTGTCAAACATTCCAACCTGGTCTGAATCTGTATTTAAGTGATAAGTAGCCCTAAGTTTTAGCCTTGGGATCTAGTCCATTCACAGTCTGCCCCTTATCTATCTTTAAATTTCACCTGATTGTTCTCTTGTCTAAACCGCCCATGACAATTTGCCTAGTCTCACCACTGTAGCAAAATCCCATCTTTGTCCCACTGCAAGTGTGGCTTTCTTATCCAAAATGCCCGTCTTCTTCTTGTCCATCCTTCTAGGCTCAACGCTAGTCCCAAATCTTTCATGAAGACATGCTTGGCAGCTTCCCTCCAATCTCTTTTTATTCTCAACATCTAATACTAATTGCTTGTACCTATTCAAAGATACCCTCCCCTATTGCCGGTATTATATCTGCTACAGTTCACTTGTAAGGACATTATTGTCTAGTTACAGGGGTTGCACAAGTCTTATACTTTAATTTTCCCACCTGTATTGTTTTTCCTCTTTTAATGTTCCTTAAAGTTTTGTTGAAATTTCTTTTTTTAATCCTCCTTGAAGATGGAGACTCTTTAATTCAGTTCAACAAACATTTATTGAATGCAATGACCTATTTACATTCATTTGAAAGAAAAACATTGCAGATTCCTCTAAATTCATTTTATACTTCTTACAAATAATTCCCTTCAAGTACAGTACCAAGCTTTCTTTGCGGCATCTACTGCTCAAGACTTCTTTTTTGCTATAAAAATTTTTACTTTCTTGAATTAATTTTTGTAAAAGGTGTAAGGAAGGGATCCAGTTTCAGCTTTCTACATATGGCTAGCCAGTTTTTCCAGCACCATTTATTAATGTTAGACCTAAAACCATAAAAACCCTAGAAGAAAACCTAGGCAATACCATTCAGGACATAGCCATGGGCAAGGACTTCGTATCTAAAACACCAAAAGCAATGGCAACAAAAGCCAAAATTGACAAATGGGATCTCATTAAACTAAAGAGCTTCTGCACAGCAAAAGAAACTACCATCAGAGTGAACAGGCAACCTACAGAATGGGAGAACAGTTTTGCAACCTACTCATCTGACAAAGGGCTAATATCCAGAATCTACAATGAACTCAAACAAATTTACAAGAAAAAAACAAACAACCCCATCAAAAAGTGGGCCAAGGATATGAACAGACACTTCTCAAAAGAAGACATTTATGCAGCCAAAACACACATGAAAAAATGCTCATCATCACTGGCCATCAGAGAAATGCAAATCAAAGCCACAATGAGATACCATCTCACACCAGTTAGAATGGCGATCATTCAAAAGTCAGGAAACAACAGGTGCTGGAGAGGATGTGGAGAAACAGGAACACTTTTACACTGTTGGTGGGACTGTAAACTAGTTCAACCATTGTGGAAGTCAATGTGGCGATTCCTCAGGGATCTAGAACTAGAAATACCATTTGACCCAGCCATCCCATTACTGGGTGTATACTCAAAGGATTATAAATCATGCTGCTATAAAGACACATGCACACGTATGTTTATTGCGGCACTATTCACAATAGCAAAGACTTGGAACCAACCTAAATGTCCAACAACGATAGACTGGATTAAGAAAATGTGGCACATATACACCATGGAATACTATGCAGCCATAAAAAATGATGAGTTCATGTCCTTTGTAGGGACATGGATGAAACTGGAAATCATCATTCTCAGTAAACTATCGCAAGGACAAAAAACCAAACACCACATGTTCTCATTCATAGGTGGGAAGTGAACAATGAGACACATGGACACAGGAAGGGGAACATCACACACTGGGGACTGTTGTGGGGTAGGGGGAGAGGGGAGGAATAGCATTAGGAGATATACCTAATGCTAAATGACGAGTTAATGGGTGCAGCACAACAACATGGCACATGTATACATATGTAACAAACCTGCACGTTGTGCACATGTACCCTAAAAGTTAAAGTATAATAATAACATTAAAAAAAAAAGAAAATGGAAAAAATTTTTACTTTCCCCAGATTTCCTTTTCCCATCTTTTCGTCCACACTTATTTCTTTGAGTGCATATTTTTGAAAAATTATATAATTAGTAAATTAAATCAGATACTGCATGCCCAAGGACAGTTTTATATACAAAGGAATGGTATGAAGAATTCAATTATTTTCTTATTCATATTTGTTGTAGAACAGAACTTTCTAAGAATCAGCTTTGATTCAAATAGTAACATGTTTGCTTTCAGTTTCAATCCATTTCATTTTCCTAATGTAGTGTTTTTCAGAATGAGGTTTCCAATGCCTACCTCACAACCACTCCTCATTCTTATCTACTTTTGGTGGAAAGAGGTTTCTAAAAATGTGTAAGTTACTCAGGGGAGTGTCTGAGAGTGATGCAAGGAAACAGTTTGCACTTGTCTTCAAAGGAGGGGTGAGGAAGTCACAGGCAAGGAAGAGAAAAGTGGGAAGGAGCCACCAGAGGGAGAAGGAACTCAGAGATGCATATCTGATGCTACCTTGAATGTATGGAAAATAGAGTTGCCAGATTTAGCCAAGAAACAAACAAAACCACACACTCAAAAATGACAACAACAAAAACAGGATGTCCAGGTAAATTTGAATTTCAAATAATGGATAATAATTTCTAATAATGAATAACTTACAACATATGTCTCAAGTATTGCCTTATGGCATTGCTAGCATCCTACAATTAAATGGGACATACACTAGAAAACTATTTATTGTTTACGTGAAATTCAAATTTAAGTGGGGGTCTGCATTTTATCTAATAACCTTAACTACAAAGCCACTCATTTAAAAAGTGAATACTTTTTCTTGCCACCCTCTCTGTGTGTTTGTGATTGGCTTTCTGTCTAGAAATGGGTACCCAAAGGTCTATTGTTCTAGATGTTGTGAGCTAGGATGGAGGGTTAAGTATATGCTATAGTTTGGATATGGTTTGTTTGTCCCCACTAAAAGTCATGTTAAAATTTGATCCCCAGTGTAGTGGTGTTGGAAGCTGGGCCTCATAGGAAGTATTTGGGTCATAGGGGTGGATCCCTCGTGAATGGCTTGGTGCCAGTCTCAAAATGGTGAGTGAGCTTTCATTCTCCTAAGGCTAGATTAGTTCTCATGGGTGTGAACTAATTACCAGGACAATGGGTCATCTTAAAGCCAGGATGCCCATCAGGTTTTCCCCTCTTTGTACATGTCTACTTCCTTTTTGACCTTCTCTGTCATGTTGTGACACTGCAAAAAAAAAAAAAACAAAGCCCTCACCAGAAGCCAGAGCCACGTCCTTGAACTTCTCAGTATGTGGAATTGTGAGCTAAATAAACCTCTTTTCTTTATAAATAACCCAGTCTCAGATATTCTTTTATAGCAACACAAAACAGACTAAGACAGTATAACTCATATGTGGTCCTATCCTTTGCTGCTGGGCTAAGGTGTATATTAAAGAATCAAGAAGCACCATAAAAAGAAATCATTATTTGGCTGCCCAGAAGGGAATGGTCTTGTTGGTGGCACTGCCTAGAAGGCAGTTCTTTAGAACCCAAAGGATGACTTTCCAGTCAGTGGTGAAGAGCCCTGGCCCTCCTCCAGGCTGAAGGGACTGGAACAGGCAGAGGGGATGCCCCATGCTTTGTAAGAAGTGTAGCAGCATCCAGAAGCACCCCTTTCCTCACTCGCTACAACCAAAAGTGTCTCTAATCATTGCCAAATGTTTCCTGTTGGGTCATATTGCCTCAGTTAAGAATTCCCATCCAAAGGGAGAGAAACCAAGGAATCTAGAGCAAGAACAGAACGGAAACACATACCTGAGAAACAAATGGGGTGGGCAAGGATTTGCAGAAATGGGAGCAAAACCTCATAATCATAGTAAAATCTCACCATTGAGTTGTTTACCCAGGAAGCCAGCCCTAGAGGACAGGAATCTAGTCTGTCATCTTCACTCCTTTTCCTTTAGTATCAAGAACAGTGTCTGAGCAAAGATAAATACTTGTTGAATGAATTATTATGTAAGCACAGTCATTCTATTATATAAACTTGCCTTCATACTCCCTAGAAAGTGAATGATGACAAAGTATTCCTTGTGTAATAAACAGAGAAGGTGATTATGTTGAGGGACACATGGCTGACCACCCCATCACACACACACACACACACACACACACACGGCTGACCACCCCACCACATACACACACACCTTCAATTATCACCCAAACCCCCTCCATCCCCAAGGGCTACAGGGCCTGAAATTCTCCCATGTGTGATGCATTCTTTTCAGGAAGGGAGGAAATCCATTAAGATTTGTTGAGCATCTTTTTGTTCTGTGCCAGACACAGCAGTGAGCGCTAGAATACAAAGTTGCTATCTTCAAGGTAGGAGAGCAAGAGGTAAAATATTTGTTTCAACTCATAGGATTGAAAAAACTGTGTACCCTTATAGTAAAGCAAGGTGCTCTGGAAGCCCATAGGAAGGAAGCCTCCATGGAGGAGATGATTATTGAGAGGGGTCTTGAAAGTCATAGAGAGATGACTGTGATAGTGCAGCAAACTGTTAGAACAAATAGCCTGAAATCTCAGTGGCTTAACACAGTGAAGGTTTTTGTGCAGACACAGAGTCCAGTGCAGATGTCCTCATCACATAGCCCTCCTGGCCAGATCTCTTTCAACCAGGCTCCTTCTATTTTGTGGTTCCACTAACCTCTACATCCTCAGAATCCTGGAGAGCCTTGAGCCACACTGCTGAATCCTCTCTGACTGGTCTCTACATGAAGGGAGGGTGGAGGTAGAAGATGTTGTAGGACTTTCAAGAGGCCAGGTCTGGAAGGGGCTACAGCACCATGACCACAAATCTTTCATGCAGACATCAGCCCATGGCGTGCTCCATGCAAGAGTCTTCCCATTGGCCCAAGAAGAAATGGAAGCAGTTTAGTGAAATTTTTTGTTGATAACCCTGCAAGCAGCAGAAATGGGGGAATAAACTAGGCAGCAGAAATAAGCAGTGAGTCCTGATAAAATGAAAACAGACGGAAACCAAGAGGGAAGTTTAAGAGACAAAGTTAGAGAAGTAGAGAGCTCTGATGGAAGGTGGCAAGGTGTCATGTGCCAGATAATATCAGGAGGGAAAGTAACTCCCAAAAGTAAAGGCACAGGGGAAGAAGTATATAATGACCAGAGAGGGGGAAAATCTACAATATTTTCCAGAAAGAGAGATAGAGAAGGCTACTGTCATCCCAACTGCCTTCTAGAGTTCGGTTATGAACTTATGAAATCTTCCTAAGATTCTGTTAACACAGCACTGATCTATATAAATCTAAGACTTCTTTATATTTCTGACTTTCTCTTTTCTGCAAGTTATAACAAGAAGCTTTGAAAGCTGCTTATAAATATACAGGAATGTGGTCCTTCTGGAAAAGCCACAGGGAAGGGACTGAGTATGCCTAATATTTATGTAAATTTTAACCACATAATGGGCGACTCAAGAAATAATGATGTGACTGCTGGGACCAATCCCTTGAACTGCAAAAGCTTTTGATTCACAAGGAACAGTGGTGATTATTGCCCCTTGCTCTGTCAAGAGTGTACATTTTGCATTTAGATCAGTTTGGGTGAGAACTGAAAATATAAAACCTAAATATTAATGGACTTGGATGATGTTTGTAAGAAACATGCAATTTAAAAATTGACATCTAGCATGAAGAAGTGTTAAAAGTGCTAATCTAAAAGTGCTAATACAATAAGAATGTTATTGAAACATGAAAGAAGTTGACCTTTGAGATGCCAGATTTACATGTTTCGCTATTATTGTGCCCATTTTGTGGCATGAAAGAGTTGGAGAAATTGATACAAAAATATAAAATTCCCCTTTCCTGGATGGTTCTTTGAAAAATGAAATGCTTTGAGAGACAATAAAATGAATGCTTTAATATGTTATACAAGGCTGGCAGGGAAACAAGCAGTGTTCATTTATTTCCCTCTTTTTATTTTTCTATCACTTTCCTCCTCTCTCTCACGAGTATTTATTTATATTGTTTTTTCTTCTGTGTATATAGTGGGCTTGCATCTGTTCTAATTATGCTCCTAGATTTCAATATTTAAATAATGCCCTTTTGTTTCCCCGTTCTGCCAGAACTAAAAATTTATTTGCATCACTATAATGTACTCTTCAATTTTATTACCATCTTCAATTCTTTGCAAATGGCTTATAGATCTTCTCCTACCATAACTTTCATTTAAAATTTAAATTCGCATGAGAATTACTTGCATATTCCAAAACACTCCTAATTCATAATGTTATGTATCCACTAAGGAGGCCCATGTATTATTTTAAGAGCAGAGCACAGACTCATTGATACAAGGCTCCCAGTCTGGGTTTGTGCCTACTCCACAATCAGTTTGATTTCTACGACTGGGAAAAACTGGAAATTGCAACTAGGAAAGTATTCCTTGGTGTATAATCCTAACAATTAGTTAGTCAGTCCCACTTGGTTTTAAAACAGCAATGTTTGTTTCTGCAAATGAATGTGATCTAAGAGAAAACCTTAAAAAACCTAATGTATTTTTTAACGGTGCATTTATTACCACTATACTGCTCTCATTACAAATACAAAAGGTCATTAACATGTAGAAGGCTTTTGTCAGATTATTTAGTTCTCAGGACAAAAATAAGTATTTCATAGCCAGTGGAAATTAACGACTTGATTCCATACCAGGAAACACGTCAGTTCCTCTCTATAATTCTTCTTAAACATCATAACTAGTCAAAATAGATTTACACTTGAGAAGGTCGCACATATTCCCCTGGGAAACACTTTCTGCAAAACTACATTTTGCTGCATGACTTTATGGAGAACAGTACATTTCACAGCACATTCTGACTTCCCTTTCAAGACTTGGGAACCAAAAGGCATGAACAGCAATGAGAGATGTCTTTTTCAGTCATTTAAACCAGGGACAGTTGAATTTGGTTTCATTTAGAGTTAATTGCACATTTTGAATGATTTGGTTTTGACAAAATCCAAAGCATATTTTGCAAATCGCTTTTCCCATTAAATACTAAAACCCTTTATTTTTAAAAGGAAATCTAATCCATATGTTTGGAATTTGTTTACACTAAAATTATAAAAAAATCTATATTTTATTCATGTCCCAGAAGCTTTCTGCACCATTTTGTAAACCTCTTTCAAAAATCAAGAAGTCATGTATTGCCAAAAACTAATGAGATCAAATCCATAAATGTTAGAAATATTGATTTTATGATTCCTTATGGTCTGACCTTAGAAAAACATATCTTTGGTGTTCAATCATCCCTTGCAGAGAAAACGACACCCTTTCTTTTGAGAAACCTATACCAAAAGACCTTTTAGGGGACTGAGTTTTTGTTGTATAGGAAAGTTTTGTTTTGCCTACACTTATCAAGCTGCTTGACCAAATTCAATTTGAAAATGATTTAATTCAATAAAAAATAAGCAAACTAGAAACTGAGAGTTTATTAAATGCTTGTTTATTAAATACCACATCCAAAATTGTCAAGTTCAACTCATGGGGTTCACTAAACATGAGGTGGTTTCACATACTAAAAAATATCCCACCTGAAAATAAAGAAGGCCAAGAGGAGATAAGAGACCTCATATATTCCTTCATAATGAGGCTGAATATGAAGATGAATTTATCTTCCCCAGTATGCTGAAATCACCATTGGCTTAGAGCAGGGATCAGCCAACTTTTTTTCTGAGAAGGACCAGAAAGTCAGTACTTTAGGTTTCGTAAGTCATGTGGTTTCTGTCACAATTTCTCAATTCTTCCACTTTAGGGCAAAAGAAGACATAGAAAATATATAAATGAAGACCTGTGGTTGTGCACCAATAAAACCTTATTAACAAAAATATTAATAGATGGCAAGAGGGATTTGGCCCATGGGCCATAGGTTTTCTATGGGCTCTGGCTTAGAGTTACTTAACAAAATGCCCAATTCTATTTGGTATGCACCTGAGGTCACATTTGGGAAAAAAAAAGACTTTAGATGTTGAAAGACAAGAATCAATTTTTCATCCCTTCTCCTACTACTTTCATTCTTGGAACTTTCATTTTGCAGCCTAAAAAGTTAACTTGTGAAGAGACTAAAAGCTTGTTCATTGCACAAATAGAAATTAATCAGATGCCTAAAGTTATCAATGCAAATTTAACCCTCCTGAAATTGGCATGTTTCCAGCCTATTGTGCACTTTCAGACCTTGCGTGATTGGTAGTAGTGTATTCTTAATGACCACAAACAACATTGAAATGTTTGAGAAGAAATAGCTTTCTACTAGCATGAGCTAGTGTTTTTATGACCCTGGTGTGGTTATCTTGTTGCTAATGTGCTTTATATAAACTTTTTGCTTAATCAATACACTATGGTAATTTCTGATCAATGGTTGAAAACTTGAACCTTGGACCACACATAGTCTTCTACACACACGTATAGCATAGTGGCTGACAGCACAAGCTGTGGAGTCAGGCCATGATGACTCAAATATCCAATCTGCCACTTACTAGTTGTGTGACCTTAGAAAGTTATCAATGTCAATGTCACTGCTTCACTTCTCACTTATGGTAATAACATTCTCAATATTTGTTGGCGCATATAGCTCTGAATAAATCATAGAATAAAAACTACATTTCCCAACTTCTCCTGCAGGTAGTTGTACCTACATGACCAAGATCTGGCCAATTACAACAAAAGTAATATGATTTATTAATTTTTTCTGATATTTAATAGGGTGTATTTATATGTGGATTTTTTTTAACTTGCTTGGGATCCAGTGGCTTCTGTGTATTAATGTCTTTCATCATTTCTGAAAACTTCTCAGCCTTCATCTCTTCAGAATTTCTTATCTCCCAATCTCTCTTTCTCTTTTCTATTTCTGAGATTCCAATTAAACAGATATTAAACTTTATCACTATCTCTGTCTCCCTGCCATTCTAAATATTTTATTATTTGGCTTTCTGTGCTTCATTTTGAACTATTTCTTTTAGCTTACTCTGAATCTGCTGTTAATTTTGTTATTTTCTATTGTTATATTTTTCAGATCTAAAATTTCTATTTGGCACTTTTACAAAATTGCTGTGTTGATTTTTATATTTTCCAGTTCCCTGCCAATTTACTTAAAATTTGTTTTTATATTCTACAACATGGTGATCTTTGTTGTTTTGCAGTCTGTATCTGACTATTCCAATCATTATAGTCTGCAGGTGTATTTCTATTGTCTGTTGTTTTTGTTGGTTCTTGCTTATATGGTCTTGTCTACTTGTGTGTCCAGTTGCCTTTGATTGTGTCCTGGACATAATATTAGAAATATTATTTATAGAAATAATTTGAAGACTAAGGTGACATTTTCTTAGTTATGTTCATGTCTGTTAAGTGTCTGAGACTAGTGCTTGCAGTTTAGTACCATCTTGATCCAAGTTTCAGATTTGAGATTTTCTGATGGAAAATCAGATTTTTACAAAGCAGGGCTTCAGGTGATGCAAGAGTTAGTTTACTTTCCATTTACCTTTACTTCTAGGGCACAGTCCTTTGGATTCCAGCCTAAAGAGCATTTATATATTTATTCCCCTAATCCCTTGGGGTCACCAAAAGACAGCTAAACATCTCAGCTGAAGATGCCCTTAAGGCAAAGGCAGTTTCAAGTCTTTGCTCATTTTTTTCTGGGTTCCCAGCCTGTCTAAGATGTCAGCCCAATAATTGCTTAGTATCTTATTAGCTCTTTGATCTTTTTAGAAGATTTTAAAAATAATCCAAATAGCTTTTTAAGCTGCATTTACTGGGAGGATTGGTCCTTATTACCTAGTTCACATCACCAGAAGTGGAAATTCTAAGATTTCTACTCATGTTCTTAAGGAAGACGAGGTGCATGCTTTTATTACCTCCCTGATCTCCATCTTTGCTTTGGAACATTGTTGGAGTCATGGCCAATCTTAGGCCATGCAGATGAGAACACCACTTGAGAGCAAGGCAGAGCAATGAGACAAAAAGGGCCCAGGCACCTGGAGGATTTGTCGAGCACAGCAAGCATATAAGACTGGACTGCCTACCTGTGGACTACTATATGGTGTAGTAATATTCCACTGTTATTTTGGACTTCTATTACACAGTCTAACCGAAATCCTAACTAAAAGAATAAGTTACTTAACCTCTGTGGTAGATGATGCAATGATCATCCCAATTCTTCCCTTGACTTTGAGAAAGCAGGATGTAGTGGGCTTAAAAAGTACTTGTGTATTTTTTCTTGTCCTATTGCTTGTTCTTGCATTCCTCCCTCTACAAGGCAAAATGTCTGAGCTAGCCTGCTGGAGGGATGTAAGAGATATGTGGAGGAGGGCCTACATGTAGTAGAGTCACCCCAGATGAGGCCATCCTACATCTACTGCCCAGGTAGCTGACTGCAGATGCATAAGCAAGCCCAGCCAAGATCAGCAGAACCACTGCCTGACCAAACACTTAAGAGCCATAATAAACAGTTGTTATAAGCCATCATGTTTTGGGAAGATTTGTTATGCAACATGAAGTGTGGCTAGAGCTAATTCTTACATGGAGATAATTATAACACCTTATTGTTTTATTTTTAAACTTAAATGATTTATTTAAGTCATTCCTTTTACTACAGTCACTGATATATAGTATGCACACAAGAAGTATTATCTCCTTATATGATGTTTACTGTTATAATTACTGTAACTATTACTGAGACTATAACTCCTTCAAGTCAGGAAATTCAGTGATTATCACATACAACTGACACCAATGTCTAAATCCACAACACTTTTCAGGTATTGTTATTACCTTCATCCTTCTTCTCCCTTTTTATAGAATCTCACTTCTCATATTTAGTATCTTGAAGAACATTTAGCTGGTTTCTTTTAAGCATTGCATAGATGAAATATCTGAATACTTAGATGAGTTTACCAGTGTTTTTCTCTGACTTGCTATAAAAAAAAATAGTTTGGGAGTCAGATTGCTGAACCAAGAGTCATGAGGCTGGGACATTAGCTTGGCTTTTACCACTGACTAGCTGTAAAACTTATATAAGTCACTTCAGATTTCCAGGTTGAGTCTCTTCGCCCAAGGACTGAGATATTTGAAGGCAAACTGGGTCTTATCATTGCATCCCCAGGGCTGATATATAGTAGACTTAGTGAATGTTTGTTGATTTTATTCAATTGAGTTGAACATGGATTAAATTAAGGAAATTTGCTAAACCTCAGCAAGTTCTTTTTCAGCTTAGTCTTTCTATAATTTTACCACCTTTTTTCCTTTAAACCTCCTTTTTCAAACAACCCCTCTCCATTACAAACAAACTAAATAAAATTAAATTGGCTTCCAGTAGTAATCATTTTCATCCTTCCTTCCCAATGGATGTTCTTTGATGCAAACTGTTTGGAAAAGATGCTAACATTATCCATTTTCTGTGTGTCCATGGACTGTTTCCCTGAAGTGACAGGCTAATCTCCTTTATCTCCTCAGCCTTGCACCAGCAACTGTGCTGTGGGACCAAGATGGGCAGGGCTTCACTATCCAGAAAAAAGGCTTTACTTTTTCTGTTAGTATTTTAATACAATAATAAATTATAATAATGATGGAGAAATCATGACATGTGAAAGCATAGGGGCCTTCAGTTTTCCATCTTAGAACTTCAAACCACGGGCAGCAAGTCTGTAATCTGAACCTCAAACCAGCCTCTTTCACAATGTTTCTCTTCAATGTGTTGACTTCAGCTCTTCAGTGAATATGTGTTTCCTGTGCATTGTTTTATCTGAATTAAAAAACTTTTAAAATAGTTTACAGTAAATATGTCTATGTGTCTGTCACTTTTGCAAATAAAATAAAATTTTCTCTTACTAAAGGAACCAAGAAGTATTTTTTTAAGGTTCTTGGGAAGATGGGCAGGAAGTTAATGGAAAAACTGAATGGTATAATAATTATTAAGATAGAAGCTTTGGTGTTGAGTGGAGAGCAATTTTGTACAGATTTATTTCTATTAGTATTTCCTGATACCAATATTAGGAAACGCCAGGTCTGAATTGTGGTTCACTGATTTTTTTTTTTAGAGAATTTTTGACACTGACCTCATGAGGCTTTGAAATTAATATAAGCAAGATGCCTTCATCAAGAAATGAGACTGTGATTCCTCAGTGCTATCACATTGTGCCACTTACGGGAAGAGAACCAACATCATGCTCCACCTTCCACAGGAAAAAATGACAAGGAAAGCTCAGCAGCACCATATACAGGCAGTAAGCTAGGCAAGCCCTTGGGCAGGCACACTCATGTAAGGGGAATTTGAGGGTCTTATTCCTGCCTATATCTTCTAACACCCATTTAGTCCACATTATTGAACTTCATTAAATTTCCTTGCTGTGAATTGAACTGAATTAAGGCCTCTTTTGGCCTTAAAAATCTATAATTTTATCCCTTCTCCTCACATCTGAATAAACCCAACTCTAGAGAATTTGAAGTTTGGGAAGCACCTGGAGATCATACCTTTGGTGGTATAGACACAAGTCTCTGAAAATGTGGTCATACCAGCTATAAAATGTCTCCAGTGGCTTTCTGAGCAATGAATGAATAAGTTAGATGCAGAGCCAAAGAGGAAAAATTGGAGATGCTCATGGGGACTGCAGGAGATAGACTGCCTTGTGGTTGCATGCAAAGATTCTGAGAATCTTTGGGGATTCTCAGAAAATCCTAGGGGATGCATGGGTATGAGGGAGTTGAGGGTCTCCTCTTCCAAAGTTGGTGGCAGTTGAACTGGGAGGCTGGATGGTGTTCCTCTGCATCTCATCAGGAGATGAAGCCAGGTAGAAATAGGCTGGGTCTAGCCTACCACCAGCTACTCATTTCCAAACTGAGCTGCTCTTCTGGCCCATATGGGACACCTGGATTTTTTTTTTTTTTTGAAGAAATGGTCACTTGGCTAAGAGAGTGGACAACGTCCCCTTCTAGCCCTGTGGTTCTCCCATCTTCTCTCCATGACCCAGATGAGTGACTGAGGAACAAACTAACAAGTATTTTTACATTAAAGTAAGCTAACATCCTCAGGGCCTGTGAAAAAATGTCCAGAAAGCCATAAATGCACCAGTAACAACTTCTCCTGGTTTATAACAGGAAAATTGGATTCAGATTCCAAGATTCTCTTAGTGATGAGTGATGAAACCACCACAGCAACATTGAGGGTACAGTTAGGTGATAACCTCCAAATTCTATTCTAATTCCTGACTTGGGCACTAGAAACGGGACTAAGAAGCTGAGAAATGTTGGAGAGGTGCAAAAAAGACAATCAATCAGAACTGGGGGCACCCAGCTTAACGTAAAGTAGAAATCTCAAAATTATGTGATCGAGATTCTTCTTTCCTTCTATCTCTTTGGGTCAGTCCTCTTGTGATGATTAATTTGCTCCCTAAAGCATCCTACATCCTGTTATATTTAAGGCTCTATTGACTTCCTGTGCTCAGAATGATCTTCTTTAAACATTTGAGATAAGACTCTTAGAATGTGTATATTCTTGGTGGTTATTATATAGGAAACATATGAATCCAAATGTTATCCTCCAAGACAAATTGGCAGGAATGTCAGGATCCTTTTGGGGCACTGTTTTGTAAACACGGAGAGGTAATGCATATATCTCATTTCCAAGAGCCCAAACAAGACCCTCAATAACTGTTGAATTGAGCGTAAAATTATCATTTGGAGGCTTACCCTTCCAATCTTCATAGATGCAACCCCTCAACTTATGGCAGGATGCAGGATGTGGGTTGTTAGAGTGATAGAGTTGGGGAGGGCTATGAAAACAGGTTATATGGTAGATAGGGATGAATCTATGGCATGCTGCTAATTACTTATGCCTTGGAGTTGGGCTGGAGATACTGCATCACCTCCTCCAATGATGCTGAGGGGCATCATTGGATCAGCAAAGTAACAACCCCAAGCCAGACTGTGCTCTGTCTCTACTATGTTCTCCTGGGGAATCCAGAGAGGTCCCAGCTACTAAAGGGAAGGGGATGTGTAATGGTCCCCAGTACCTTAAAGCTTACAACTTATCTGTCATTATGTTTAGCAGATGTCATCAGGACTCACCTGAATATGACACCTTTTATTAAGCCTTTTCTCATTGACTCATGCAACTACACCATAGTTCTGTATTTTGGCTCCCACCACCTTCCAAATACTGTGTGCTTGTCTCATGCAATTTCTCAAACTCTATTTTGTGTTACAATTATTCATGTATGTGTCTTATCTTCATATCAGAGTAAAACATTCTTGAAAGCAGAACCTGTCTTACATAGTTCTGTTTGTTCTGGTGTATCAAAGTTGGCTCCATCCTCTTAACAAATGTTTGACAAATATTAGTTGTTTTGTTTTGAATTGAGTATAATGGTACCCCTCAAGGGAAGGAGTTTTATTAAATAGCTTTTGGAGCACATCATCACAGTCCCCTCTCCATCTCTGTAATCTCTTCTCATCTCACCAAATAACTCCTCCTCTTCTCAGAGCATTGGCTTTTATGGTATTCTGGTTATCAGCCTCATAACAAAAGATCAACCTAAAATGAATTGAATGTGGCCTGTTTCTTCTTTCTGCTTATTTACACATGGGGGTTGGCTGTAAGATGTTGATATGGAGAAAAGCAGATATGAGCAGCTATGGTAGGTAGTATGGATGTACAACAGAGACTAATGCAGGGTTCACCACACTATATCTTCTTCCTGGGCATACAAGAAGTCTACATTTCCCAGCCTCCCTTGCAGTTAAATGGGGCCATATGACTAAGTTCTGGCCGATAGAATCCGATAAGTAGTGACGGAAGCTACTTTCCTTCTAGTCCTTAAAAACATCTCATGAAACCCTTTAACCTTCTCTTCCTTGCTAGGAATATAAAAATTCTTGGAGGCTGTGTCTATAAGTCCATCTCTGTTGCATAATAACCACTCTAAAAGTTAGTGGCTTAAAACAAAAACAACTATAGTTATGTCTTGGTATACACAAGGGATTGGTTCCAGGAACCCCATATATACCCAAATCCCCACATAATCAAGACCTCAGCCAGCACTGCAGAATCTGCCTATACAAAACACCGGCCCTCCCTATAGGAAGGTTCACATCCCTCAAATACTGTATTTTCAATCCATGTTTGGTTGAAAAAAAATCAGTGTATAAGTGGACCTGAGCAATTCAAACCTATGTTGTTCCGGGGTCAACAGTATTTTATTTGCTTGTGATTCTGCAGTTTAACACTTTGAGAAGGGCTCAGCTGGGCAATTCTTCCATAGATTTTGTTTGGGATTACTCATGTGGCTGTATTGAGCTGGGATTGACTAAAGAATGGGTTGATCAAGAGGGCCTCAGAACTTAGGAGGGTTTATCTCTGCTCCATATGGTCTCATCCTCCAGCAGACTAGCTAGGGCTCTTCATGAGGTACAGGAATAGATTTTAGTAAAAAGAATCCATGTGGAGGAGACTAGAAAAGGTGATGGGAGAAAGAATTTAAAAGGAGGCATAATTCACTGGGGGTTTGTCACTACAACAATCTAAGACTTAGATTATGTTCCAGGCGAAAAACTAAGATGGAACTATTTCAGATCCCTGAGTCATCATTTGGTAGAGTGTGTCCTGATCTGCATCAGTCTGTGATGCAAGAAAATGTTATCGTGTTGTCACTAATATTTCAAGGTTTATTTGTTGGCACAACATAGACTAAAGTGTTATCCTAACTAATACAGGGAGAAGGACATTGCTCTCAAGTTTGGTAAGTATGTCTATTATTAGTATATGTAGAATATAATCTTAATATAAAACCATAAATTACTTTCCTGATATGTAGAATACAATCTTAATATAAAACCATAAATTACTTTCCTGAAGTAATTCTTTAGTTGATAATACTTCTATTAGTGTCAAGGTTTACCATTTATACAGTTATTACTGTATAACCAATTTAATTCAGGTACCAACAGAAGAAATACATAAGAGAGTCAGGTGCTCTTCAGTGACAAAAAAAAAAAAAATTCAGGCCTGGTGTTACATGTTGCACAAAGATCACAAAGGTAGAATTAGCAGGGCTGATACTAAGGCTTGGATCTCTTATCCTTTATTTCAGCAGATTCATCACTCTTACACAGGATAGTCTTGGGCCATTCACTGTGCTTGGTATAGGCCAAGCATCAATAGAGCTTAAGATCAACCTATGAACTAACATTCCTTGGAGAAGAAACAAGAACTAAGTTAGAGCCCCCTTGTCATAAAAAAAATAGGAAGTCAGTTTATGACTGTGCTGATTCCAAGAGAATTAGGATGTATTGTCTGTCTGTCTGTCATCAAGTCTGGCAGAGTCAAAGCCTAAAAGCTGGCTGGGACGAAGATGCTGAGCTTAACCAAAGAGAGGTGCCAAGTCTCACACTAGCTAGGGAAGGTGCTTAAGGCATGAAGAGCCCATGGAGAGAAAGGAGGCTGCTGCAAGGTCAGTTCC
The DNA here is from genome assembly GCF_028858775.2 of Pan troglodytes. Lineage (NCBI taxonomy): Eukaryota > Metazoa > Chordata > Mammalia > Primates > Hominidae > Pan > Pan troglodytes. Next base: position 10,960,774 of record NC_072421.2, on the reverse strand, counting down.
AAAGCCTACAAGGCACAATGGAAGACGCTTTAGAGTAGATGTGGAGCCTCCTTCCCAACTTGGAGAGTCAGGACCAGACCAGGACCCAAGGGAGTCCATGCAGCTACAGAGATGAAATGAGAGCGACTGGGTAGAGTTTGAGCATGTGGCTATATAATGTCTGTTAACAGAGAAGACTTGGAAACAGGATCTTGGTGGAGCTGGAGAGTCTATCAACCATCAAGCAGGGTCTGAATGGAGGACAGCAGGAGTCAGCAAACTAAGACTCCCTGGGTCAAATCTAGCAGCTGCCTGGTTTTGTTTTGCTTTGTTTTGTTAACTTTTTTTTATTATAGTATAATTTACATAATATAAAAGGAACCATTTTGAAGTGAACAATTCAGTGGTATTTATTACATTCACAGTGTTGTGCAACCACCTCTTTCTAGTTTCAAAACATTTTCATCACCCCAAAGGAAAACTCCATATCTATGAGCTGTTACTCCCCATTCCCCTCCCCCTAGCTCCTGACAACCACCAATCTGTTGTTTCTATGGATTTACCTATTCTGGATATTTCATATAAATGGAATCATATAATACATGACCTTTAACATCTGGCTTCTTCAACTTAGCATAATGATTTTGAGGTTCATCCATATTTTAGCATGTATCAGTACTTTATTCCTTTTTATGACTGAATAATATTCCATTGTATGGATATACCATAATTTGTTTATTCATTCATTCATTCATTCATTTATTCATGGATTTGAGTTGTTTATACTTTTTGGCTATTGTGAATAGTGCTGCCATGAACATTTGTGCACAAAGATTAGGTTGAGTACCTGTTTTCAATTCTTTTCAGAATGTACCTAGCAGTAGAATCACCGCCTGTCTTTGAAAATAAATTGTAACGAAACACAGCCATGCCCATTCTTTTGAGTATTGTCTACAGCTATTTTCATGCTACAATGGCAAAGTTGAATAGTTGTGACAGAGACCATATGGCCACAAAGACAAAAATATTTACTATCTGGCCCTTTATAAAAAAAAGGTTGCCAACCCCTGGGGTAGAAGAAACACCACCTGCAGATTAATTTTCTCCTGGTTTTTGAAATGGTAGAAAGGAACTGGAGTTTTCCTGTGATCTCTGTTGCCCAAGACTTGATGTGGCATGTTTTAAGTTAGAATAAGAAATAAGTATTGGTAGCTGGGTGCGGTGGCTCATGCCTGCAATCCCAGCACTTTGGAAGGCCAAGGTGGGTGGATCACTTGAGGTCAGGAGTTCAAGGCCAGTCTGCCCAACATGGTGAAACCCTGTCTCTACTAAATATACAAAAATTAGCCTTGCTTGGTGGCATGGGCCTGTAGTCCCAGCTACTCGGGAGGCTGAGGCAGGAGAAATGCTTGAACCCAGGAGGCGGAGGTTGCAGTGAGCCAAGATTGTGCCACTGCACTCCAGCCTGGGTGACAGAGTGAGACTCCGTCTCAAAAAAAATAAATAAATAAATAATAAAAAAATAAAAAAGAAGAAGAAAGAAATATGTATTGGTGGCTATTCCTCTCATTCTCTCCACCCTTCCCTCTTCCTCTCCTCTTTCTTTCTGTTCCTTTGAAAAATTCCAATCTTCTCTCAGTAAATGAAGAGAGGAGACAGGACAGGCAAGAGAATCAGTGCTCTGCTTTTTGCCAGGTACAGAGATCCACTTTGCTTAGAAGTTAGGAAAGGGTCCACAGAGCTGGGGCCCATGGTGGGTGGAAACCTGCCACTGTCCTGTGTGACTTCTATCCATGCTTTAATGTGCAAGTAAATCACCTGGGACCTAGTTACAAAGTAGATTCTGATTCAGTAGGTCCAGGGAGGAGCTTGAGACTGCTTTTCTCAATTTTATTTATTTATTTTTTATTTTTGAGACGGAGTTTCACTCTTGTTGCCCAGGCTGGAGTGCAATGGCGTGATCTCAGCTCATTGCAAACTCTGGCCTCCCAGGTTCAAGCGATTCTCTTACCTCAGCCTCCCGAGTAGCTGGGATTACAGGCATGAGTCACCACACCCGGCTAATTTTGTATATTTAGTAGAGACGGGGTTTCTCCATGTTGGTCAGGCTGGTCTCGAACTCCCAACCTCAGGTGATCCACCCGCTTTGGCCTCCCAAAGTGGCTGGGATTACAGGCGTGAGCCACCGCACCCAGCCTGAGACTGCATTTCTAACCAACTCCCAGTAGATGCCAACACTGCCAATGCAAGCACCACTCTGAATAGCAAGTTAAGTACTGGTACCCCAACAAGGCTACTTCTTGCAATCTGCTGAGAAGATGTAAAAAATCCCAATGCCTTGGTCCTGCCCCCAGAGATTCTAATGAACTTGGTCTGGAGTGTGGCCTGGACATCTAACAAGCTGCAAAGTTTGAGAGGCAATGTTCTAGAGTTCAGGAGATGGGGGTTTAAGTTGGATCAGTGACGGCTGTTTTCAAAATAGGTTATTGGTAAATACGAATAAGGCTAATATTAATTCAAAACTCAAATTGACCATCTACCTATCAAGTGATTTCTATAAAATATTCTATTTTATATAACTAATTTAGGCTATCAGGGGAATCCATGTAATTCAAAGCTGGATGTACTTTACAAATAAGTGATCTGATTTCATTACTCCTTTTCCTGGGAATTGTGCCTGGCCAAGCTGTGATCAGCTTCCTGCCTCTCATTGTATCAATAAATACGTCAGCATCAGGCCGCTGGGACCTCATCTACACTGACAGCAGAATGCTCAGGACGATCCAACAGTTAATGTTTTAGACTTGTCTCTCCCCATTTCCAATTACACGCTTGTTTTCAGGCAAATCAACATGAGGCCAAGTCTGAAGATGTTTGAAAACTTCCAGATGATTCCTTAAGTTGTTCGTTTTTCATGCTAATGTAAAGATGCCCATGTTCATGGTCTTTATTGTGTATTTTTAAAGTGACCCAATAAGCCCAAGTTTTCCAATCCTATCTTCCATGTCTCCAGACTAGAACATAAATAAAAATTTTGTTAACAAGACTAAAATACCAGTTGAAGTACCACCACCTCCAATCTGGCCTCTTAGTGCCTGGGTCTGCATGGACTACTCCCCTAGATAATTGTGTTCAGAGCCTTGTATTCCACTCCTTCAGAGGCCAAAATCCATTTTTACAAGATTCTCCCACTCCACCACTCTACCACCAGTACTATTTGTATTCTCTCCATTGTAGTCTATTTCCTCTAAGTAGTTGGTTCTGTTCTCAGCTCATATCATATCAAAAAGTAGCTATATCTAAAGAGCTCAATCATTTCTATCTGTGCAGCATATCTGCTGAAAATGGTTAATCCCATTAGTATCCAGTGATTTCTATCAGTGATTCTCAAAGTGGGTCCTTGGACCAGCAGCACCAGCAGCACCAAGAAACTTGTTACAAATGCAAATTGGGGGGGAGGTCCCAACCCAGACCAATTGACTTAGACTCTCTGGGGTTGGACCCAGGAATCTGTGTTTCACAAATCCTCCAGGTGACTCTAAAGGGAGCTTCAAGACTGAGAAGTACTGGAGAAGATTAATCACCGTTTTCTTGTAACATTTGTGGGCATGCTATCATTAGGTGTGTTACATTAGCTATGAAATATGCTGACATGAAAGCTCAGTGGCATCATATGCAATGACAATCGGTTCTTTTTCATGGCTTGCTCATGGCTTCTGCTTCAGATGGCAGGTTGAATCCAAGTGTGCTGCATACATCTTATTCTGGGACTTAGGCTGAAGGAGTGGCAACTACCTGGGCATATGTCTCATGGCAGACGTCAGAAGCTCCCAGAGAGCTGATCTTCTGAAGACTTAGCCTCAGAACTAAGGCATCTCTTCTACCCTCATTCCATTGGTCCAAGCTGATCACACGGCCAAACCCAATAGGGTAGAGAAATATCCTTCTACGGAGGTGTTGTGGTAAAGGGGCAAGGGGAAAGAATATTTGCTGAACAAAAATCTAACAGATCATGCTGGAACAATGGGTAATTATACTCAATGCAGTCCTTGCCAGCTATTAAATACAATTAAATTATATTAGACTAACAATGGTAATCAAATGAAAACTGCAGATATTTCAAGAGAGCAGCAGTCAATGTATAGATAATTTTTGTCATTCTTTTCGTATTCATGTGATAAACCCTAGACAAAGAATTTCCGTTCACATTTCCTTTCTGGTTCTACTTCTAAAGTACATATGCAGTATAAGCTCAAAAAAAAAATCAAAGGAAATACCTGCTACAGCACTTTTCCCCATGGTTATTTCCACTTTGAAAAGCTGACCAAATATTTTTCTCTCCTAATGTGTGTTTTTTTTAAAAAAAACTCTCTTAAATTCCCATCATTGATTCTTTAACCACATTTGACTAGCAAAAGCCAAAAAGAAAAATATGTTCCCTGAAGATACAGTGGAGCCTGCCACTACTAACAGAATTAATCATGTGTCCAGCATGGAATCATTATGGTACTGGGGACAGCATGATCATACTCTAGGAGATTGAGAAGGCAACTTAAAATCCCTGATGACAGGATTTAAAAAGCCCTCATTTCCTTAGCTTTCCCTTAGCTCAGCAATTAAAACACCTGGCCCAATAAATGTTTGCTGAACTAAAAAACATGAATTCTGCTCAAGATGCCAGGTAGCTGGCAAATTCTAAGCTCAGTGTCCTTTTGAAAGGGGAGCAAAGGGAAGCCCATTCTAGAAAGATTATTGTCCACCCAGCTGCTGTGAGACAGATACCCAAAGGTGAACAAGTCACCACTTAATGGGCATGTAGAACCACATGCTTCAATGCTAGAGGGCAATGCAGTTTTCTAACCACTGTTTTGTAGATTAGGGTTGGTTGAAGAATTTCTAACAGGATGTATTAGTCCATTCTCATGCTGCTAATAAAGACATACCCGTGACTGGGTAATTTATAAAGGAAAGAGGTTTAATTGACTCACAGTTCAGCATGACTAAGGAGGCCTCAGGAAACTTACAATCATGGCGGAAGGGGTAACAAACACATCCTTCTTCACATGGTGGCAGCAAGAAGTGCTGAGCAAAAGGAGGAAAAGCCCCCTATGAAACCATCAGATCTCCTGAGAACTTACTTACTATCCCGAGAACGGCATGAGGGTAACCATTCCCATGATTAAATCACCACCCACCAGGTCCCTCCCACGACATGTTAAGATCATGGGAACTACAATTCAAGATGAGATTTGAGTGGGGACACAACCAAACCATATCACAGGGTGAGAACTTTTGACACCTGTAGGGGAAACCACCTTCACGGGCTGTGTGGATGACCTTGATTTATTTGAAGAAGAGCTGTGGACAGGACAAGTCAAAACAAAACAAAATCCCAGCTCTATGAAGAGTAAAGTGGGAATTTTGTGGGAAAATCCTTGGTCTTGGATCCCAGCCCTGGCCCTGATCCTTACACTATTAGACACCAGGCAAGTTATATAAACCTTTCAACCTCAGTTTCCTCATCTGTAGGGTTAGGATAACATACGTGCCCCAAAAACTTCTAAGGGTGACCCCAAAGCTCAGTTGGAATTTTGTGTTAAATGTCCCCCCATTAATATGAACAATATTCCTACTAGGAATAATAACCGGGGGAGGGACAGACAGTGTGGTTTTGTAAACAGCACTCCTGGGGTTGTACAGTGGACAGTCTCTACTACTATATGCTGGACTGCCTCACTTTCCATGCTGTGGCCATGGTGGCATCTAAAAGCTACATTGATGAACGAATTTTCAAAAATGGTACAGAACTACCAAAAGTCACCACCATGTTCACTGAGTTCTTGATTCAAGTTAATTAAAAAATATTGTTCATAATTTTTTAAAAACTCTTCAGACACTAATAGAATGATTCTCCCCAGTCATGTGATGGAAGCAGTGAGACTGATATTTTTCTTATGATTTTGAAGTTTTCTTATAACTTTATAGATAATGTCATTATTTGGCGTTTCATTTGGGAGGCAGCACAAGAAAAGTGTTTTCTCTTTTACTCCTTCCCGTTTGCCTCCAACATCATCTTTCAGAGAGGGGAGCAAAAGGAAGCCTATTCCAGAAGGATCACTGTCCCTCCATGCATTACACTTCTGTTATGAGCCCGGCACACAAAGGTGAATGAGGCACTGTGTGGAGGGGATGTGGAATGAAGCAGAAGGATTCAAACAAAAACAGCAATGCAGTGTCCCAGCTTTTGCCTCTATTTCTCATTATTTGTGGTGGACACACCCTAAGGTAGCCCCCAAGGAGTCCCACCCCGGTATAAACCCCTCCCTTTGAGTGCGAGTGAAAGCTGTAGTTTGCTTCTAATCAATAGAATATGGCAAGGGTGACAAGATATCACTTCTGTGATTTCAATAGATAAGATTCCATCTTAGTGGACTGGAGAGACTTTCCTGCCAGCCTTGAATAAGCAGTCATGTCATGAACCACCTATGGAAAGAACCACATGGCCAGGAACTGCCAGCAGCCTCCAGGACTTCAGGGCAGCATCTAGCCAACAACCAGGAAGATGCTGGAGACCTCAGTCTTACAACCACAAGTAAATGAATTCTACCAACAACCTGAGGAAACTTGGAAGCAGAATGTTCCCCAGTCGAGCATCTGGTGAGAATGCAACAACCTCCCTGGCACCTTGATTGCAAGTTTGTGAGACCCTGAGCAGAGGACCCAGCTCAGCTGTGCCCAGATTCCTGGCCTAAAAAAAACTGTGAGAAAATAAATACGTGTTGTTTTAAGCTGGTAAATTGGTGGTAAGTTGTTAAGCAGCACTAGGAAACCAACAAACCACTGTATTAAATTATAGTAGTATTATTATAACTAATCATCAGCTTAATTATCTAATAGATTAGAACGTAGGGTATGTCCTATTCAGAGAGAGAAACCTGCTGTGGGCTTTTAACATAGAGCAGGGAAAAGAAGCTGATCTTCCCCCCTCCCCTTACAGCTCTTTTCCTATAAATAACATGCACACTGCTCAGAGGTCTTCTTGGCAGTGGAAAATCTCTAAGGGGCAACCCCCTCACCAGCGGCCCATGGTCAGAGGCCTACCAATTCTCTGGGAATCATGAATCCACACAGACTCCTTTGTGATTATCAAGTTCAATTAATTATTACACTAAAGTTACCCTGAAGCAGAATTCTCAACTCTCATAGCAGTAAAGGAGTTTACTGTCTGAAAATATTCTCCTATAGCCAGGTATTAGAGAGACTCCACAGGTATGAATTCTGAAGAACTGTAATCTTCAGCATGTTTTGTGCCATTTGAGTTGTTTTCCTTAATAGATTCTGGTTTCCTCAGTTGGGACTTTAATAGCTTACAAAATATAGAAATGTTGCATGTGGTTTTAAAATTTTGGTCCTTCAGAATAAATTGTGCATAAACACACACTCACAAATTATAGCCGCTCTGATGTAAAATAGTTGTTTTGTTCCTAAACTTAAGTTGTGTTTTTATATCATGGGTAGCAGTTTCCATTTCAAGCCAAACTTTCAATCTGGCTTGAAAATTCTAAAACAGTAGTAAGATCAAGTCTTTTTACTACATTGAGAACTGATTTAATTTATAAATATCCCCCAATGCCCTATTCTTATCTGCTCTACTGGCATATGGTCACGTACTCCTTACACAATTGGCCACGAAGTAGTATCAAACTACACCAAAGTCTTCTATGAAATATCAACTTAGGTCACAATTCAAAATAACTCACTCTATTCCAAGTGTTATCCTTAATATAATGTGTGACTATGGAGGGTGTTTTCAACTCTGAAGTTCAAAAAAGCCATAAATGTTTCCAATATGTTCTAGGACCAAATCCCGTGGTAAGTGTTCCATAAATTTTAGTTTACTTCCTCTCCAGGATCTTAGAGGCTAAACTTAAATTATCATAATTGGTTATCTAAATGTATTATATGTTTTGCAATATTTAACTAATTTCAGAGACCGTTCATATAGTCTTGTGGTGGACACACCCCAAGGTGGCCCTCAAGGAGTCCCACCCTGGTATAATCCCTTCCCTTTGAGTGTGAGTGAAAGCTGTAATTTTCTTCTAACCAATAGAATACAACAAAGGTGACAAGATATCAAAAGAAATACATGAGCCAGTGATGCAAATCCGTATTACAAGAAAGAACAGTGTCACTTTGAATTTTCACTTGATTCTGGCCTTTGGATTAGCACCAACTGTGGCAAAGATGGCTCCTTTAATACCATTTATGACAACCGCATCATGGCCAGTGAAATCGTCTTCATGACCTTGCGACTCAAAGGGTGGTCTATGGACCAGCAGTACAAGCATCAGTGGGTGCCTATCAGAAATGCAGAATCTCAGGCTCCACCCAAAACCTGCTAAATCAGGATCTGCATTTGAACAAGAGTGTCTCATATGTACAATGACATTGGAGAATCTCCATGCTATGGTATAGTGTGAGTCCAGGGGGATTGGACATCTAGCCTTTGTTGCCAAGCCCTCCTCCTTTCCCCAGGCTGTGTGAACTAGGTGTTGAAATGTTGGGCTTATGTTCACTAGGGGCTACCTCCAACAAACTGTACCTTTGATTGGCTCTTCACATTTTAGCTATGATCTTCACACACCATCCAAGCACATCTAAATTTTGACACACATCAACAAGAAACAGCAAGGCCAGAATGAGTTCTACATGGAGCGAAGGCTGCAGGCAGCAGATGCTTCCATGTCAAAATAAATAGTAAGATTGGATGCAAAGAATAAAGAAAGCTATTGTTGTCAAAATACAAATACCCTCTATTTATGAGAAGATATTCTCCAAGTATTGATAGTACATGATATTTTAAAGTCCAATATTTCTTTATAATTTAGGTGTTATGAGAAATTAAGAACAATGCCACGATTATGTAAGGTATTAACATTAGGGGATGCTGGATGAAGTATATGGGAACTCTGTACTATCTTGGCAACTTTTTTTTTTTTTTTTTTTTTTTTTTTGAGACAGAGTCTCGCTCTGTCAACCGGGCTAGAGTGCACTGGCACAATCTCAGTTTACTGCAACCTCTGCCTCCCAAATTCAAGTGATTCTCCTACCTCAGCCTCCTGAGTAGCTGGGACTACAGGCGCACACCACCATGTCCAGCTAATTTTTTGTATTTTTAGTAGAGATAAGGTTTCGTCATGTTGCCCAGGCTGGTCTGGAACTCCTGGCCTCAAGTGATCCACCCCCCCCTCTGCCTCCCAAAGTGCTGGGATTACAGGCATGAGCCACTGTGTCCAGCCTTGGCAACTTTTCTATATATAGAACATTATTTCAAAATAAAAAGCTTATTTAGAAAATAACAAAAATTTGGCTTGCAATTTAGGAAAACGAGAAAAAACTTTTTGAGTGATATTAAAAAGTTAATATATAACAAGTGAAAAAAGCAGAGCAATTGAAATAAACACACATATATTTGCCACATTTTCTCACTGTATCTTTGCAGAATACACCTATTTGCTTAGCAAACCCAATGGGGCACAAGGATGTCAAAAAGCCAAAAAAAAAAAAAAAAAAAGAACAAAAGAAGCATGAAGAATCATAACTGCAGTGCCAGAAATTTGATGAAGATATATTAGGAACATGAAATTAAGACAAAATCTCCCTTAAGCAGTTTGACTGTCCTCTCCTTGCAAATAGCTATCAAAAGATGTTTTTAATAGAAAAAGGCAGTTAAAAATCATATACTTAAAAGGAGCTATATCCATCATCCATATATGAAATACTCCAATTTTATTTTATTGGTCAGGATTCTGACTGGCAAACAATGGAATCCATTCTCTGGCAAGTTTAAGCTACTGAAAGATATTCAGTAGCTCCAGAATCATTGGTAGGGCTGGAGAAATAAATCCAAGGCATCACTTCCAGGAAAAATGCCAAAACCATGCAGCAAATTCGCCTGATTTGGGGGCGGGGGGAGAAGCCACTTCTGCCTTACTGCTGCCACCAGCAAGCCCCAGGTGCCAGGTCCTCAGCCTGATTACAAATGATAGCGCTTCTAGCCTCCAGCTCTTCTGCATCAGGGACTCTAACTTGCAGCCACTGCTCCCGCCCCGAAAGGCAGCCAGCTGGACTGCTATCCCTGCTGGCAACATGGAAGCTCACTGCAGTGTCTTTCCTTCCTAGCTCAGCTTTGAACTGAGGGCTGGGGTAGCTTTTTGATTCTAAACAGCAGAGACTTGGTTACATGCCACATCCTAGCAGCAAAAGAGCTTGGAAATTTGAGCTCTGATTCTACACCTAGGAGGCAAAATCTAGGGTGACCAACTTATCCCAATTTCGCCAGGACTTGCCTAGTTTTAGCAATATTAAAGTACCATATCCCAGGACAACCCTCAGTCCTAGGCAGCCAGAAACAATAGGTTGTTCTGCTGAGGACTCATGACCTGTGAATTTCCCCAAGTACAGAAATGCTCTTAAAAAGATCATGGGTAACCACAGCTATGATACATATCCCCTACGGTAATCAATACACATCAATGAAAATATAAATTTGAAGTGATTACACCAGTAGTCAAATTGGTCACTAGACCAACTGACCCATTTTTGAGATGAATTGGCATCTCCCTCTCTACTCTCCTCATCCTTTCCTAACTCGCATGCCATAGTTTGTTCCTGTTCACACATAATTATTTGTATAAAGTGCCCAAAATTTTCCTGGTCACGTTGCAATTCTTTTGTAGGATATATTTATATCTGACAATTACTAAATTGGTTTAAAGTGGCTTACATTTTAAATACCACCCCTACACACACACACACACACACGCTGGGCTAGTTTTCAGCTTGTTAGCATCTGCTTTTCCTTTATTATTCTGATTTGCCTCCTCTCATTGAGGTAGGAGGTAAGACTCGACTCTGGAGGTGGGAATTGGACACTGGACCAAATTGAGGACTAGCTAAAAACAGGGAGGGGGCAGAAGTACCTTTCCATAAGACATGCCCACCAGTGTGCCATGTCAGTTTACCATTGCCATGGCAACACCCGAAAGTTACTACCCCTTTCCATGGCAATGACACAATGACTCAGGAGTCGCCACCCTTTTTCTAGAAATGTCTGCATAATCTGCCCTTTAATTTACATGTAATTAAAAGTGGATATAAATATGACTGCAGAGCTGCCTCTGAGCTGCTAGTCTCAGCACACTGCCCATGGGGCAGCCCTGCTCTGCAGGAGCAGTCATGGAGCTGTAACACTGCTGCCTCAATAAAGTTGTTTTCTTCTACCACCAGCTCACTCACTCTTGGATTCTTTCCTGAGCAAAACCAAGAACCCTCCTAGGCTAAGCCCCAATTTGGGGCTTGCCTACCCTGCATCACCATTTCTTACTATACAAAGGAGGTACTGAAAATCATCTCTCCAATGCTCATTCCATTTGACTTTCAGCATGATTTTCTGTAATAAAGAGGCTGGAAACTTGAATATTTTTTCAGATTCTTTGCATTTTGCATGGGACCCAGGATTCTGCCAAACAGATCGATTAGCCCAAGATTTTGGAAGGTAGCAAAAAGAAACGTGATTTGATTGACATGTGTAGGATATTAAAATTGTTTGGTGGAAACTTTTGGTTCTTCTTGGCTAACTTCTAGGAAGATACTCCATTTGAACCTTAGCAACATGGGTATTGATGAACAGGCTATGACGGAAGGGTGGAAATTTCTTCTAGAACACTGCTGGATCAGTGGTCCCTGTCTCCTTGTATTACACCTGTCTATGTAGCTAAAGCATCCCTGGTCCTCTAGATTCTGAGAGCTAACTAATACCCTGTAATCAGTGATTTGTTGGAGCGGACTCACACCAGCTTATGAAAGCCAATTGTGTGCATCTCTTTCTAATTCCTTATCAGTGACATAATATTGGTAGCCTGAAATCTGCCATGAAGCAAGTATATCTACACCATGAAAACTGGAAAATGCTACAAATCAGGATTTTTTTTTGAGACAGAGTCTCACTCTGTCACCCAGGCTGGAGTGCAATGGCAAAATCTTGACTCACTGTAACCTCCACCTCCTGGGTTCAAGTGATTCTCCTGCCTCAGCTTCCAGAGTAGCCAGGACTATAGGCACACACCACCACGCACACTTATTTTTTGTATTTTTAGTAGAGACAGGGTCTCACCATGTTGACCAGGCTGGTCTCAAACTCCTGGCCTCAAGTGATCCACCCACCTCGGCCTCCCAAAGTGTTGGGATTACAGAGTGAGCCATCGTGCCCAGCCTAAATCAGGAATTTTTTGAGAGCTGATAAACATTTACCAGAACACCACTGCCTGTGATAAATCTCTGTCTGCTACTATGGAAGTATAGTCTGTTACCTGGAACTGAGTACCCTGACTATACTCCATCTCTATTATAGTTATGTTTCCTATTTTGTCTCCCTAGCTTTAGATAATTGATTAGCTCTACCCAACTACTAATTGCAAAAGTTTTAAAAGAACTAATCCAGATAAGTTGTATAACTTCTAATGAGTAAATATGTATCAACTACCTCCCCAGCACTGTGCTAGGTAATACTGGAGATTTAAAAAGAAATTTCAATTCTAATTTGAGGGGACAGCAGTAGTGATGTTCAAGTAGGCACTTGAACCATGAAACTTGAGTCTTTGCATATAGTAGTAAGTCACTCTTAACACATTCTCAAAAATATGATATAACTTCCTTCCTTATGGCAGATTTTAAATAGATAACCTGGCTATTAAATTCCTGTCTAAGAGATGTGACTCAAATAACCTTCCTATGTTATCTAAAGCAGTCTTTTTAGTTTGGAGGTTAAATCAATTCAGATACTTTGGTTTGAAAGTACCAGAAACTCTGCCATTCCCAGGTGTTGCTTCGTCTTTAGACAGGTAGCAGGAAGGTTACTGTGGTTCAAGCATGATATCCAATTTGACTGTCTCTATCCAAAGAAGAGGCACCATTTATTCCTTATATCTCTAAGAGCTAAGGAATAATTCTCAGAAACTCCTCAGCAGAGTTCTTATTATTTCATTGGCCAAACTGAGTCATATCAATACTTAGATTAATCACTAGCAAGGAAAATGTAACCACAATGACTAATTTAGACCAGGGTTTCTAGCCTCAGCACTATTGACATTTTGGGCTAGATAATTCTTTGTGGTGAAGGGATGCCTTTGCATTATAGGATGTTTAGCAGCATCCCTGATCTCCACCCGCTAGATGCCAATAGTGTGTACATGCATGTGTGCGTGCACACACACACCCCAGTTGTGACAACCCCAAATGTCTTCAGACATTGCCCAATGTCCCCTGGGGAGCAGAATCATCCCTGATTGAGAGCTACTAATTTAGACCAATCAGGATTTACCTATTAAATTAGAGAGGGTCATCCTTTCCTAAGTCACATGGGAATTGGGACTGCATCAGAGGGATAAGTTTGTCAGATAACTGTCAATGGCAGCTACCTCGAAGATCTGTCCTAGAGTCTCCTTACATTCTCTCTTAAACCTATTCCAATTAAGCCCTTCCATGATCTTACTCCTCTGCAAGATCACCCTTGATCACCACTTTGCTAAATCCAATGATCAAACCTCAGTACTTGTTTAACTTGACCTATCAGCAGTATTCAACATGGCTGACCACTTCTTCCTCCACGAAACACTTTCTTCACTTGACTTCCAACAAACCACAACATTGTTACCTCTTACCTTGACTGCACTGTTGGCAACTTACAAGTCTTCTGTGTTCCTCCTTAACCCCATCCCCACCTCTTAACTTTGGAGCATCCCAGGGCTTAGTCCTAATACCTCTTCTTTCTATCTACATTCACTAACTTGTTGACCTCATTGAGTCTCATGTCTTTAAACAGCATTTATATGCTGCTAACCACCAAATGTATATCTCCCTGGGCTCTGGAATCTTCTATTCAACTGCTAACAAGACAGTACCACTTGTTTGTAATAGGCAAGTCAGACTTTACATATCCAAAACAAACTTCTGATCCTTCAACGCAAATCATCTCTCTTCTATGATGTTTCCCATCTCAGTAAATGGCAGCTCTATTAATGCAGTTGTTTAGGCTAAAAATCTTAGTTATGTTTGACTCCTCACTGTCTTTCACACCCTGCTTTCAATTCATCAGCCAATTTGGTCAATTCTCATATACACAGCCTGACCACTTTTCCCTCACTTCTGTTGCTACTATTGTCCTGAAACATACCACCATCATCTTGTGGCTAGATTGTATTCATAGCCTTCTAATAGGCTTGCCCACTCCTCCACCCACACCCCCTTGTCTCCCTTTCCTTCTATAATATTCCCAAAATGGCAGCCAAAGGATCCTTTAGAGCCAAAGTCAGATCATATCAGTTCTCTCCTGAAGCCCCTCCCACCAAAGCCTTCTATCTCATTCATAATAAGCCCCAGAGTGCTTAGAATGGCCTACCAGTCTCTGAATGCTCCAGCTCCTGTTACCTCTCTGCATCATCTCCACCACACTTGGCCTTGTTTGTTCTGCTCCAGCCACACTGCCTCCTTGTTGTCAGTTGGATACTCCAGAGATACAAGGGCTCCAGACCTTTGCACTAGCTGCTCTCTCTGCCTGGAATTCTCTTTCCAAATATCCACATGGCCTGCTCCCTCAATCCTTCAGATCTTTCTCCAGTGGACCTTCATACTGAGGCCTCCTCTGGCCACTTTTCCTAAAATTACAGCCAATTCCCACCCCCCCACCCCCCAACTCCTAATGACCAGTCTTGGCTTCAATTTTCTCCTTAACACCTATTACCACCTAACATACTATATATTTGTCCTTCCTTTTTCTTATTTATTGCCTTTTGCCCACCTAAAATGTAAAGTCCTCAGGAGCAGCACTTTTTTTGGCTGTTTTGTTCTCTGCTCTATCTCTCCACTCAGAACATCACAGACACATAGTAAGTGTATAATGAATAGTTGTTGAATGGAAGACTAAAGAAGTCAGGTTGCCCTGAATTAAACCAAAAGTACACAACATCCCCAATGAAAATGTCAATATTTTTTAAATAGAAGAGCTAAAGCTGATATGGAAAACTAAATGAGAAAAAAATAGCCAGAAAACTTCTTGGAAAAAAAAATAGAAAAATAAAGGAAGACCAGCCCTAGGACATATTATAAAACCACAACACTTGTTTTGTTAAATGCATCTCTGCTTTATCTATTAACATATTCTTCTGTCCCCTGTATTTTTAAGAAATTAATAGTTGAATCTAGTGGCTTCATTAGATTCATTTTCATTTTTCATTTTTATGGTGAGAGTAATTGACAAGTGGTGTTGTAGACATCCATTAGGATGTACATAATGTCTGTCCTTATGCTATGTTAGTGACCATTGATTACAACTACCCAGATGCATTGAATTAATTAGATGGCAATAATTCTTTGTTATCTGAAATGCATAAATAAAATAAATCCATAAATAATAAAGAAAACATCTCTAAATCAAAAAATAAAAATAAAACCGCAGCACTTTCAACAGGGTGGAGTATGGAAATATAAAAAGGTAAGTGAGCCAAAATAGAAAGTTCAGACCCAGATATATCCAGGGATTTCAGTATCTGATAAAATTGACATCTCAAATCAATGAAAAAGCTATGAATTAGTTGATAAATTGGGCATGGTATAACAGGTTAAAAATCAGGGAAAAATAAAAATACAGAAGTTTCCATAACTCATCCATCATACAAGGATGAGTATCAGATAAATAAATGAAATATGTATATATACTTTCATGGTTACATTATACATATATTTAAAAAATAAAAGTACTAGAAGAAACCACAAGGTAATTTTTGAGGTCTGAGAATGTCAAAGAGCTTTCAAAGTATGAAACAAAACTCAAACTATTTTACTACGTATATGTAAGTTTAGAACTGTTATACATCTCTTATTAAACCTTTTGTCATTTCATATATACCCTCTTTGATTATACATTTTGTAATAGTATCTACTTTTTCTGATATTAGTATCAGTTATTGATATGCTCCAGCTTTTTTTGAATTGTCATTTGGCTTGAAAATTGTTCTCCATTCTTTTTCTTTCTGTATTCTTATGTTTTAGATGGGTACCTTGCTTTTACAATCTGTTCTTACACTGTTTGTTTCTTCAGTTTATGTTTATCTGATCTTTTTCTTTCTTTTTTCTTTTCTTTTTTTTTTTTTTTGCTATCTTTTGATTCCATTGAGTTGTAGGTATTTGGGGCTTTTATAGGTTGTTTGATTTATTTTATTTTCTCTTCTACTGGCTTAGACATTAAAGCCTTAAAAATATACCAGGCATACTAAACAAAGTATAAAATTAATAAATATCTAAACTCTTTTCTTAACAAATTCAAAGACCTTAGCACTCAAATCATTTCTTCCCACTTGCCACACTACTTTTCTGAAGATTTTTTAGATAATATTTTTATCAATGTATTGTTAATTTATAAGGATAATGTTCATTTATATTTCCATATGCTTTTATAAGCATATGTATAATTTTTTAAGTTTATATAATCACCATTTGTTCTTGCATCTCAAACATTTCTTCTGAATTTATTTTTCTTCATCCTAAAACAAACCCTTTAGAAGTTCCAATAATTCTCAGTAGTTCTAGAAGTATACTTTTGCTGAGAACACAATTCTAGGTTGAGAGTTGTTTTCTGGCAACTTTTTAAAAGATATTCCCCATCATCTGACTCCCATTCCTTTGAGGAAAATGTCTTTTCTCATCGGCTGCAGCTTTACAACTATATGTCTATGTGCAGATTTCTTTTTATTTCTCATTCTTGGTATACATGGTGTTTCCTCCATCTGTGAGTTCATGATTTTCACCAGTTCTGGTTAATCTCAGCCAGTATCTGTACAAATATTTCCTCTCCTCTGTTCTCTCCTTATGGAACTTCAATTAGATATACATTAGACCTTCTTTATCTTCCCTGTCTCTTCAATCTCTCATATTTTCCAGCTCCTTGTCACCCATTGCTTCATTCTGGGTGATTTATGTCTTTATTTAATTTCATTAATTATTTCTTCACCTATGTGGATGCTGTTTAAAACATACATAATTTACTTTAATCATTTTTATTGTGAAATACAACATATATGCAGAAAAGTTTCTGAAAGATAACATTCTGCAAATTAAGTAACCATAAATCAAACATCTGCACAACCTCCCCACCCAGGTCAAGAATTAAGACATTATAAGTACTCAGAAATCTCCACCTATCACTACTCATTCACACTCTTGCTCTTTCCTCACTATATGAACCACTTCCCTGACATATCTTGCAATCTCTTCCTTACTTTTCTTTGTAGTTTTACTACCTATGTATGCATGTGCAGTTTTTAATTTCAATGATTTTTTATTCCTAAGAGTTTGATTTGGTTATTTTTAAAATCTGCCTAGGTATTTTTTTAAATTATCTCCTGCTCCTTGCTCATTGTTATTCCATCTTTAAACATTTTATAGACATAAAGCCCTTGCATAGTCTTTATCTGTTAATTCTAACATCTTCAGTCCTAGAGGTCAACAACTTCTAGTTATTGTTTTGCTGACTCACTCATATTG
Organism: Pan troglodytes; assembly: GCF_028858775.2. NCBI lineage: Eukaryota > Metazoa > Chordata > Mammalia > Primates > Hominidae > Pan > Pan troglodytes. The sequence continues at coordinate 10,943,197 of NC_072421.2, read as the reverse complement.
GCTTGTTGCCTTATGTATTTAGTAATTTTTTTATCATGAGCTCATAATTGTTATTTCCTTTAGCAAATATTTGTATTTACCTCTGATAAACTCTTAAGAGCTACTAATCTGAAACTACTTTAATTTAATTTATCCACATTTAGGACTAGTATAAGTTTGCACACCAGAATCTAAGTGATACCAAGTCTGTGGTTGCAGATTAACAAGGGAGACCTCATTATAGTCATTATTGTCATTATCTTTATTAATATTATCATCAATGTTATTTTTAACCCAAAACCTGTCCCAGGGGCCTGGCTCAATGCAGGAGTCTCTGAGCCGACACCCTCATTTTCAAGAAGCCTGTGGTTTGCTATTCAATTTTCTCCTCCCACCCAGCCCTCCCCACCATAATAGTGGCATTCATGCCCAAGATAACTCTAAAACTTCTGTTTGCTTCCTGCCCACTTCCCTGGTCTCATCACTCTTGTTGTTTTCATCGTTATTATTATTATTACCAGTTTGCCTTCATAATTTTATTTCCCTTTACTGCAGACCAGAAATTGCATTAAAAAACAATGTTATAATTTATCCAAAATCTGGATGTGTTACACCAAGAGGGCTTTTTAGAACTTCTGGTACCCTTGAAAGCAGATTTCCCATGTCAAAAATGACTTTCAACAATTGAAAAGGTAATAAGATAAATGCAAATCAAATGCACATTGAGATACCATTTCTCATGTATTAATTCAGCAAATATAAAAACAAGTTTGATAATAGGCTGTTGATGACACTTGGGAAAACAAGTGCTCCCACACATTGCTGGTGGGGGTATAAAACGGTTCCACTTTTATGGAGCAATCCAGCCATTTCTGTCACAATTGTAAATACATATACCTTTTGACCCAGAAATTCTATTTTTGAGAATTTATTCTACGAATACTCTACAAATACTAGCACATGTGAATCTTATTCATGGCAACATTACTTGTAATAGCCAAATATTTGAAATAACTTACATACCTATTAGGAAGGATCTATTTAAATAATTTACAGTACATCCATACGATATAATATTATACATTATATTTACAAACGAGAAAGTTTTAATATACTTGTATGATGCAACATCCATGATATATCATCAGTGGAAAAAAGTTATTGAACCATGCACATATTATTCTCTGTTTTTTTTAAATACACATTCATATATTCATTTGTATAGCCTTAACATATTTTTGGAATGGTACATAAAATATTCCATCAATGTCGACTGCCTCTAGGTTGGGGACCTGGGTACTTGAAGAAGGAAGCTGAAAGGGAGACTTCTCATTGTACACCCTTTTGTACGTTTTGCATTTGAAACCATGTGATATACTGTCGATTTTTTAAAAGGGTTTGTCAGCTTGTGGTTGACCTTACATGGAAGTGCTGAAGAGGGCAAGCCAAGGATGACAAACTTTGCTTTCTTCTTGGTTTTGCCTAAGGCTGCTCTCACCCCAAGCAGAGAGGGAGTATGGAGAAATCTGGAAGCCAGGCTGTCCAAGAAAGACTGGGTGAGCTAGTGCTGATTTATCATCCATGTGATCTCCCTCCTGACCTGGTCACGTGACTAATAACAAATCCACTGGCTCTTTGTTTTATTGCTTTTCACCCAGAAATTTGGAATGTCACAGATGGTTGTGTTTTGACAGGAATTTGGTGTACACTCAAACATACAAAATTCCAGAATCAAAGTCTTCAAAAGCAGCAATTCTCTCTCCTTCTCTTGCCTGGGCCCTGTGTTTTATGTTTGGTGCTACTGACTGACAGCTTCGACTAGAAACACACTACTAGATAGCAGTCCCGGACATCTTGCTGAACCAGCTCCATTTCTTGGTTCAAAAACCCAGAAAGGGAAAGGAAATAATTAGGTTGTAAGTGAATACAATCACACAGTATGCACAACATTAGAATTCAAACTTAAAACTAGAAAATTCAAAATTGAAACCACAAAGCTCAAAATTCAGACTTCAATTCCATTGCAGGGAAAAGTCCAAATTCCATCACTCTGTTACCTAATTTTGTCTTCAAAAAAAAAAAAAGGCAAAAATATAAATGCTAAAAAACCTATATTTTTGTGTTTTTACGTTTTCCTGTTTTAGTATGTTTCAGACATACAGAAAAGTACAGAGCATGTTCTAAAGAACATCATCCATCAACCCACCAAAAAATTGTCACATTTAAAACTTTTGCCATATTTGCTCCAAATAATTGTTCTAAAAAATAAATAATTTTGGATGCAGTTCAAGGTCCCTGTGTCTCTCTTTCCTCATCCCATCTGTTTCCCTTCCTCCTGAGAGGTAACTGCCTTTCAGAATTTGGCATTGATCACTCTTATTAATGCCTTGTGCTTTTACAACATGTGTAGATATGCATAAACAATATATAATACTGTTTTGCATGCTTTAAACATGATATACATGATATGCTGGATCCATCATTCAACACCTTCCTTTTTGCATTTAACTTTTTCTATTACAGGACATATGGTTGTTTCCATTTTTTCCCCATTGCAAAAAATGCTGCAATAAAAATTTGGTACTTGTCTCTGTGTGCACATATGGGACACTTTCTTTAGGCTAGGAGAGAATTGATCAGTCATAGGATATGCCTCTCCTCAACATTTCTAGAGGAAAAAAATTACTGTCAAATGTGACACTACCACTTTACCCTCTTTTAAATAGCCTCCCAAATTTTCTGGGTATGCTTCCTAGCTTCAGAGAGCAGTGGGAGAAAATATATTTTGGATCCAAATACTAATTTGATGAAAGAGTCTGTAGCAGAAGCTGTCTGTCAGTGTCCCACTCATATCCCCTCACTCCTATTACATCAGCACATGCCAGCCAACCCCCAACAGCCAGCACCTGCATTGCTTTTTGCCTGAACACATTCTCTGGCTGCCAGTGATAGTGTTGCTATTGGGGCAGCAATAACAATTGGGGCAAGCTGGGAATTTATATCCTTTAAGAACTACCCTCAATCAATGACTGATGGGAGTTGGAGTATCAATACCTCAGCTCCCTCATTCTTGAGATGGGATGACTCTGAAGCACACGCTTTATCCAGATTTTTGGGGTGCCCAGCAGAATTAAACCAGTTTATCACAGTGATAATCTACTTGATATCGAACACTATATTCAACAATGCTTTGCCTTCCCTTCTCTATCTCACTTCCCCTCACCCCACCAGCATCTTGAGGCCACCTCCCAAATAAATACTTGCTCCCAAACCCTTGTCTTACGGTCTGTTTACTGGGGAACCCAGTCGGACTCCAATTAGCGCTCATGTGTATGTATTCAGATGCTGGTAATGGTCACAGGGATGGGGAGAAATTGTTACCAGTTGTAGAGTTTACTATAAATAAACCACAAAAAAGGAAATAAAAAGGGGGTTTGCATATTATTCAGAGACAGGAGACAAAAAACACTTTGCCGTTTGGCTCGTGGAGGAGATTAGGCAAAAATCCCATAAATAAAGTGTAAATACCTGCTGGGCCAGGAGGCTTTCCTTTGAAAGCCATATCTTTAGTTTCCATTCTAAAAATCTCCAAGTTCAAATATGGCATATAAAAATCACCATATTTGGGCCGGGTGTGGTGGCTCATTCCTGTAATCCCAGCACTTTTGGAGGTCAAGGAGGGTGGATTACTTGAGGCCAGGAGTTCGAGACCAGCCTGGGCAACATGGTGAAACCCCCTCTCTACTAAAAACATAAAAATTAGTCAGGCATGATGGCACATGCTTGTAATCCCGGCTGTTCGGGAGGCTGAGGCATGAGAATCACTTGAACCAAGGAGGCAGAGGTTGCAGTGAGCTGAGATCGTGCCACAGCACTCCAGCCTGGGTGACAGAGTGAGACTCTGTATCAAAAAAAAAAAAAAAAAAAAAAAAAATTGCCATATTTGGCTGTGTTGGAAGAAAATGTGTTTTTTGTTTTGTTTTGTTTTGTTTTGTTAAGCCTAGGTTTTGGTGTAGCTATTTATGAAATTTTCCTTTTAGTTGTGCTATGTTTTTATTTTTAAAATTTTCACAAACGACAGCAGCTCTATGCATGAATATTAGGCAGCAGTTTTATGATGTCTTCAAAGACTCCACCTTGATCCTTTGTTTTGTGCAATATAAAAATTGGTGGTTTTCTACACCCTTATCTTTAGCAAATTTTTAATAAGTAGCATTTGTTGCAATGGGCCTTGAGAAGATGTAGAAAGGTTTCAAGGGTTTTTTCAGCTACAAATCTAGTCAACATCACATCAGTTGGTAGAAGGCTATGTTTTGCCAGCCTGGGTAAGTTGACAGGACCAAAGCAGGAAACTTCTGAACCATCACAGAGCACAAAACACTCTATACTAAATAGCAGACAACCAAAATTTCTAGTTCCACTTTTCATATTGCACAGAAACAACTTCGGGCAGCAAGATGGATTGTGTGTTTCACTGCAGGGCTGGATTAACTGACTTGTGAAGGCTTGTCTTCAAATTCAAGAGCTTGTTTTCATGGTTAATATTCTTTCACTGCATTTATTAAGACACATACCATGTTCATTGGGATTAGAAAGTTCATACAGGCATTCCTCAGAGACATTGTGGGTTCAGCTCCAAACCACCACAATGAAGCAAGGAGTCACACAAATTTTTTGGTCTCTCAGTTCATATAAAAATTATGTTTGTACTATACTGTAGTCTGTTAAGTGTGCAACAGCATTATGTCTAAAAAAATCATACTTTAATTAAAACTACTTTATTGCTAAAAAATGCTAACGTTTGAGCCTTTAGTGAGTTGTAATCTTTTTGCTGGTGGAGGGTCTTGCCTGCATACTGATGGCTGCTGACTGCTCAGGATGGTGGTTGCTGAAGGTTGTGGTGTCTGAGGCAATTTCTTAAAATAAGACAATAAAGTTTGCCACATTGATTGTCTCTTCCTTTTACAAAATATTTCTCTGCATCCAATATTATTTGATAGCATTTTACCCACAGTAAAACTTTTTTCAAAATTGCAGTCAGTCTTCTTAAACCCTGCCAAGACTTTGGCAACTAAGTTTTTGTAATATTTTAAATCCTTTGTTGTCATTTTCACAATTTTCATAGCATCTTCACCAGGAGTAGTTTCCATCTCAAGAAATCACTTTCTTTGCTCATCCATAAGAAGAAAGTCCTCATACATGAAAGTTTGATCACGAGATTGCACCAATTCAGTCACATCTTCAGGCTCCACTTCCAATTCTAGTTTTTTGCTATTTCTACCACATCTGCAATTACTTCCTCCACTGAAGTCTTGAGCCCCTCAAAGTCATCCATGAGGGCTGGAATCAACTTTTTCCAAATTCGTGTTAATGTGGATATTTTGACCTCCTTCCATTAATCACAAATGTTCTTAATGGCATCTAGAATGGTGAATCCTTTCCAAAAGACTTTCCATCAACTTTGCTCAGATCCATCAGAGGAATCACTATCTATGGCAGCTATAGTCTTATGAAATATATTTCTTAAATGATAAGACTTTAAGTTTGAAATGACTCCTTGATCCATGGGCTGGAGAATGCACATTGTGTGAGCAAGCATGAAAACAACATTAATCTCTTTATAGATCTCTTGGGTGACCAGGTGCATTGCCAATGGGCAGTAATATTTCAAAAGGAATCTTTTTTCTGAGCAGTAGTTCTCAAAAGTAGGCTTAAAATATTCAGTAAACTATGCTCTAAACAGATGTACTGTCATTCAGGCTTTTCGTTCCATTTATAGAGCACAGACAGAGTAGATTTAGCATCATTCTTAAGGGCCCTAAGATTTTTCAGAATGATAAACGAGCATTGGCTTCAACTTAAAGTCACCAGCTGCATTAGACTCTAACAAGAGAGTCAGCCTATCCTTTGAAGCCAGGCATTGACTCTAGCTATGAAGCCAGGCATCCTCTCTAGCTATGAAAGTCCTAGATAGCATCTTCTTCCAATATAAGCCCATTTCATCTACATTGAAAATCTGTTGTAGTGTAGCCACTTTCATCAGTGATCTTAGCAAGGTCTTTCAGATAACTTGCTGCAGCTTCTCCATCAGCACTTGCTGCCTCACCTTGCACTTTTATGTTATGGAGATGGCTTCTTTCCTTAAACCTCACAAACCAACCCCTCCTAGCTTCGAACTTTTCTTCTGCAGCTTGCTACCTCTCTCAACCAAAATGGACAGGAGACTGTTCTAACTTGTGAATCTTATAACAAAAGCGAAGAGGCAAAGTTGAGGTTTGAAAGAATTTTTTCTAATTACCTAATTAACTCATGTTAATGAAAAAATTGCAGAATATATGAAAGTACAAAAAAAGAAACATTCTATCACCTGGAGAGAAGCACCAGTAATCACTCATTTGTGCATATGTTGTGGCCTCTGATTTTTACACAAAAACTAGAACTTACTGAGTGTACCATTTTATAAGCTATGGCTTCACTAAAAGTATCATGAAAAGTGCCCCGTATCATTAAATAATCTTTGAAAGCACGTTTGTTTGTTTTTATGACTTGGCATTTCATCTAATGAGGTTCCATAATTTATTTATCCAATTTAGCCTATTTTCTAGACCTTTGAATTGTGTCTTCCAAATTTTCAATGCTTCAATGACATTCTTTGATGATATAGCTTTGTGTATGTACATATTTGTTTCTTTGGCCTGAATTCCTAGATGAGCAATCAGTGTTTCAAACGATAAGAATGCTTTTTTTTTTTTTTTTTTTTTTGAGACAGAGTCTCGCTCCGTTGCCCAGGCTGGAGTGCAGTGGCGTGATCTCAGCTCACTGCAAGCCCCGCCTCCCGGGTTCACGCCATGATAAGAATGCTTTTAAAACTTCTGATACCTATGCCAAATTGTCCTCCCTAAAGGCTGTTCCAATTTACACACTGATTCATGGTGCGAGGATGTTTGAAGACACAAAATATTTTATCACAAGAGTTGCAGCAAATGCTATGAGAAACGCAAAGCCTCCAGGCCTATTCACACACCCCAGCCTTATTTTAAGTTTTGCTTATATTTGCTCTTCAACACAATTAGAAATTCCAACACGTCTTGATTCTCTGGAAGGCAATGGACAAAATTAGAATGTTAAGTTTATTTGCTTGACACTGCAAATATTGTTCAAAATCTGTGACTACTGCTAGATTCTGGAGGGCAGAGACCACTCTGATTTAGTTTTTCATCTTAAGTACCTGGTACGTTTTATATCCTGGCTTCACTGAAAGAAACTCTCTTCCAATACTCATGAATCCCCAGTCTGATTATGAAGTGTGCTCTAAGGTGATGAATTAATTCCCAATTAGAAGTTAATAGATAATGATGGGCTTTCCTTCACTCAATACCTGTCACGTGCCAAAAACCTCTACTAGGAATAAAGATGTTTTACATGGCTTTAAAATGAGCACCTTCAATGTTAAACTCAAAAATTATCATATTACAAAAGAAGAGATACAAATGACAAAAAGGGAAAAAGAAAGAGCTGAGTATTTCTGAAAGTGTCAGTATGCTGATCAGCTGCACTAAGTCACTTGTGTTCACAGTGCTCATAACTCATGTCTTTCAACTGGAGTCCTGCATGAGAGCAAGGACTCCAGTCCTGTCCACTTCAGGCTTCTCCTACTCCCCATGCCTTCTTTAGGAACTCCTGAAAGCACAGCTTTCTGACACTAACAAAGCCACATTGGTTTCAGCTGTAAGGGCGCCTTATGGGTGGCATGCCTGTTGTTGTCTGAGCTGCAGAAGCCATCAGTGTCCTGCAAGATGACGAATGCCTACCCAGGCTGCCAGGTCTCCCACTTTCCTACTGTCTGCTTCATGGCCTCTCTTCAGTGCCGTCATCCCCTCCTGTTCACTTCCCCTAAGGGACTCATCTTGAGATCTTGGGACAATCCCACACTTCTGTTACCTGCACAGTTCAGCAATAACATCTCTGTTTCTTTCTGTCCAGCCATCTTCCCAGTCTTTGCCCTTTCATTCCACTACTCTCCCATGTTCTTTCTGCTTGTCTGTGTTCAGTCACATTTTTCTCTTTTTCTAACCCATAAAAGCACCTCCAGAAATATCTAGAGCACAGCTACGAGTTGCTGTATTCAGGAAGCCCTCAAATAGAGATTATGATTACTGCATATAGAAGTCTTACAGGAGCTTCAAAAATAAAAATATCACCAAGATATTTTCCTACATAATGATCTTATTTTTCAGCTATGGTGCATTTAACTTGAAGATTTTTTTCGTCGATTTTGAGGATACACTTGCTTGTGGCCATTCTGTGCTTCAGATAAGTTAAAAATCATGAGCCCAATGCTGTTGACAGTGTTCTCCCTTCATCCTCCAGAAACAGCTTCTTGGAACAACTGATTGCTTTAATTTCCATTGAGGAGTGATTGCAAGGTCCATAATTCAATGATTATTTTCATCTTCTATAAATTATAAATTTTATCTTCACTCTACTTTTTCTATATTTCTCTCCTCCTACTAGCATGTAGACTTGTATTTCCTGCCAAATAAGTTGACTGAAATGAAAGAATCCATTTATTCACATTGATAACACCATGAAAAGAAAATAACTGCTTATATACTATGCTACAGCCTGCTAACATAAAAATCAGATGGTTTACACCAAGGTTTATGAACCTCGGCACTGTTGACATTTTGAGCTAGACAATTCTTTGTTGTGGGTGGTGGCCCTCTACATTGTAAGATGTTTAACAGCAACCCTGGCCTCTTACATCTTACTAGATGACACTAGCACCTCCTACACAGTATGACAATAAAAAATGTCTCCAGACTCCTAACGTCATCCCATGCTGGGAACTGTTGGTTTATACTACATGGAACATGAATGTTCACAAACAGACATAAGCTTAGATAAAGCCACATTTTGTTTATTCTCCATGAGCTCTCTGGGCGCCAATTATCCTGTTATAAAAATCAGTCAGATTCGTCAGGCCAAGATATCTATGTTTGGTATTTTATAAATATAAGGATATTTATAATCATATCAATAACTTGGGACTTTGAGGAGAGCTAAGTGATTATTTGAGAATGACTGACCTCACCATTAAATGGGATGACAGAAAAAAATGAGAAATAGTACATAGAAGTGGACAGCACCCCTTATCTTGGTGTTTGAACCCATGGGACCTAATTAGTCTCAGAAAAAAAGAAAAGCTTGATCAATTAATTGGGCCAGGATGGGCTACATGGGTTGGCTATAGTGTTCAGAATGCTAGCACCAGGAAAAGACTTTCAAAGGAAGGCGTATTGGGCTCCCTCAGGCTCCGGTATGAAAATAGGGACAGCATGGTAGACATGGGGCCAGAGGTTAGGAGCGCATTAAGGTAGTTCAGATAAGGAACAATAGTACCCTTGGGTTGAAGTGCTCTCAGTATATGGCATTTCCTAAAGGGAGTAGCTAAAGAATGAGAACACGTGTGAGCATAAGCTCTAGAAGTATTAGCTCTATAGTCATTTGGGGAAAAATATTTCATTTTTCTGGGCATTAGTTTAGGGATTTATCAGATTAAGGGCCCAGAGTCAATATTGCCTAAGGGCCTTTCCAATCCTTTTCCCTACCTTCCCTCCTCCCCCACCAAAAGCTTCAGGTCCAAAAACAGCCTGATGTATGTGATTCAAGGACTAATTACTGCTCCTCACACCTATTGTCTTGTAGTAAAATAAGAAGACAGGTGAACAAGTGCCAGTCTCGGCATCCACTGGCTCCAGGTATGTGCAATTAGCAGAAGAAAGTTAACAGAGCACCTTCATGTTTGCTTTGGAACCACAAGCAAAAGGCCAACATTTCTGAAGCTGACAAAGTTGTGAAAGAAAGTTCTGATCCTCTCAAATCACCAAGTTCACCAAGTAGGTGGGGCAAACATGCTTCAGGACACATTGACAACTCATTTTCACCACAATTCAACCAACCATCCTCAAAAAAGTGGTGTCCAGTAATGGATCCAACAGCACGGGCCACCATCTATTCTTGGGAGAGTCGCTGGAGTTACTGAGCAGTTCATGTACATCAGAATCCAATAAACCATTTTCAAAGAGGAGTGGCTGGCGACAGAAAATAAGCAACAGTCTATTCCTGGGAGACTCTTCTGGAGTCGCTGAGCAGCTCTTTTGGCTCTCAGCCACACCACAAACCAAGCATATGTGATTCAGGTGAATGGTGGAAAACACTCACAATTCTATACTATTTACATATGCAATGAATTAATCTTTAGTGCCATATAAGACCATGATTTGGGATTTAGTTATTCAATAAAGACCTACTTAGTACAAAGACACATAGTAGGTCTGTGTTAAACATAGGACCAAAAAACAGATCAAAACCTTGTAGCTTGTGCTCAAGGAGCTAACAGTGTATGTCTTCAGGCCTCTTCTGGTAACAGTAACAAGTGACAGAAAAAGCACCTCAAACTGGCTTAAGCAATAAAGGGGATTTATCAACAACTTTCTGTAAATTCCAGAGGTAGTAGAAGCTCCAGGGTGGCTCAATCATGGTGCCTAGTTTCTTTCAGCCCCTTCACTCTGCTTTCTGCAGGGTCAACGTTACCCTAAGGCTCATTTCTAGCATGTTGGGAAAATGGTTATAGAATTCCAGGTTTCACAGATGTACCCCACACTACACAAGGCAGGGCGTGGGGGGCGAGTTCCTGGAATATCAGCAAAAGTAGTTTCAGCTTTATTCTGATGGGACAGCTCCAGAATGAATCTCTGTAGCTAGGGATTGCCATGATCTGATTGACTTAGGTATGAGTTACTGACACCAATCATGGAAGCCATGGGGTTAGGATTGGTTTATGCCAGTAGAGCCCTCACATTGAAGCTTGGAGTGGAGTTGATGCTGCCAACCAAATAGCTCCTACACAATGGAACGGGGTAAAATGGATATTGGGGAGTCCACCCCCATATCCACTGTATGGTGTAATATTTGTGTGCATAAACATCTAATATACAGAGCAAAAGAGAAGCCTGTCATAAGAGACAGCCCAATAAAGTGTTATGGGTATTTAGGACTGATCCAGGAAGTACATTTTAACTTGAATCCAGGGTTCCTTCCATTGTACTAGTGTGGCTCCTATGGTTGTATGTCTGCAATGAGTATCCAAATGGAATTAATCTGTGGACAATTAGCTCACAATACCCAACACTTAATAGCTACAAACACATGAGCAAGCACAGTTGATTTACTTCACCCACACAGGTGATGCAAATGTCACTACAAAGTTAGCACTGAGCCCAAACAGACAGTCAGAGGGCAAGGCCAAATGGCTGCCTAGGCAGAACCTTCATGGATTAGAATTGTTTTACTCATATACTGATCCCATCCGTTACCTGTGGATATTTCATACTTTATCACCAGAGGGTGTTCTTATCTTCAAATAAATCATAATATTCCATTAAGCAAATGTCAATGTTGAATTATTTTATACTTATAAATTAAGAGTGTCTTATCAGAAAAAGATACTTGAAACTTAAAAAAACCCTCGCAAAACCCCTAATTCTCCTAATTATTTAATAATATATAAAAATAAAATATACACAATCTGATATTTTTGATAACAAATAAAAAACTGATAATGATCCCTGCAATGACCTAATGTAGACTTTTCTCATGTAAGTTAGTGTTTCCCCACCTTGCCTACTCATCATACTTGCCAGATAAATTTTTAAAATACCATTCCCCAGGTCCCATCCCAAGATTCCTACTTAGTAAGAAGTCAACCAAGGCATTTTATTCACAAAGATTCACTGCTGCTAGTGGGCGGGGGTGGGAGTGGAGAATCAGACTTCTCAGCCCCACCATTAAGCTGCACCCTGTAACTTGCCCTGGCCAATGAAACTGAGCAGTGGTGGTGAGAGTCAATTAGCAGTCAGCCAGACTCTTCTCTTCTCTATGCCATGACAAACAGCAATGCTCCAGCTAGAGGCTACTCTGTCACCTTGGTGTCACAGTGAACATAAGATGGAGAAGAGCCACAGGTAACCCACAATAAATCCACATTGTGAGGAAGAACTAAGTCTTTGTTGTAGTAAGTCATGAGATTTGGGTACCATTTGTTATTGAAGCATAACCAATCCTATTCAAACTCAATCATTCCTAGAAGTGATTCTGATACACAGTTACAATTGAGAACCATGGACCTAAATGTACTTGAACATCACATATATACACATGTTTGTATGAGTTGCATTCATAAGACAAAATATGTGAGTTCTGAGATGGTGACCTTTCTCACTAGGCTTGGAGATTCCTGTGTGATATATGAAATTCTGACAAATGAACTTTCTATGAAAAAGTCTGCCCATCACTGCTAAAGAGTACAAGGCTACAGTAACCAAAACAGCATGGTACTGGTACCAAAACAGAGATATAGACCAATGGAACAGAACAGAGCCCTCAGAAATAATGCCACATATCTACAACTATCTGATCTTTGACAAACCTGACAAAAACAAGCAATGGGGAAAGGATTCCCTATTTAATAAATGGTGCTGGGAAAACTGACTAGCCATATGTAGAAAGCTGAAACTGGATCCCTTCCTTACACCTTATGCAAAAATTAATTCGACATGGATTAAAGACTTAAATGTTAGACCTAAAACCATAAAAACCCTAGAAGAAAACCTGGGCAATACCATTCAGGACATAGGCATGGGCAAGGACTTCATGTCTAAAACACCAAAAGCAATGGCAACAAAAGCCAAAATTGACAAATGGGATCTAATTAAACTAAAGAGCTTCTGCACAGCAAAAGAAACTACCATCAGAGTGAACAGGCAACCTACAGAATGGGAGAACATTTTTGCAACCTACTCATCTGACAAAGGGCTAATATCCAGAATCTGCAATGAACTCAAACAAATTTACAAGAAAAAAACAAACAACCCCATCAAAAAGTGGGAGAAGGATATGAACAGACACTTCTCAAAAGAAGACATTTATGCAGCCAAAAAACACATGAAAAAATGCTCATCATCACTGACCATCAGAGAAATGCAAATCAAAACCACAATGAGATACCATCTCACACCAGTTACAATGGCAGTCATTATAAAGTCAGGAAACAACAGGTGCTGGAGAGGATGTGGAGAAATAGGAACACTTTTACACTGTTGGTGGGACTGTAAACTAGTTCAACCCTTGTGGAAGTCGGTGTGGCAATTCCTCAGGGATCTAGAACTAGAAATACCATTTGACCCAGCCATCCCATTACTGGGTATATACCCAAAGGATTAGAAATCATGCCGCTATAAAGACACATGCACATGTATGTTTATTGCGGCACTATTCACAATAGCAAAGACTTGGAACCAACCCAAATGTCCAACAATGATAGACTGGATTAAGAAAATGTGGCACATATACACCATGGAATACCGTGCAGCCATAAAAAATGATGAGTTCATGTCCTTTGTAGGGACATGGATGAAGCTGGGAACCATCATTCTGAGCAAACTATCGCAAGGACAAAAAACCAAACACTGCATGTTCTCACTCATAGGTGGGAATTGAACAATGAGAACACATGGACACAGGAAGGGGAACATCACACACCAGGGACTGTTGTGGGGTGGGGGGAGGGGGGAGGGATAGCATTAGGAGATATACCTAATGTAAATGACGAGTTAATGGGTGCAGCACAGAAACATGGCACATGTATACATATGTAACAAACCTGCACGTTGTGCACATGTACCCTAGAACTTAAAGTATAATAATAATTTTAAAAAATAAAAAAGTTAGCTCTTCCCCAAGAAAAAAGTCTGTGAAAACATAATGGCTTTCTCTTAGGCTTTGTTCAATTCTCTTTGAATATGAATTAATTCCGCATGGTCTTATAAGGAATTTAAAAATGAATGGAACCAATTATTCCCTGCATTTTCTCCACCATACCCCTGCAGAAATGAGCCTTTCCTTGACTCCAAATTCCCCTGGAAAAAGAAGATAAGATAATTCAGCCTCATTTCAACTAATCCGTTGGTTGTAGAACCAGGCTGAAAGTTATAATAAAAGCTAATCTTTCAGTTATTTAATAAGTATCTTTCAATAAACTAAAGTCTTCATTAAAATGATTGAAAAATTGAATTGTCCTTGGTGAAATCAGGAATAGACTTGTATCTCTTTAGCAGAACAAAAGCACTTCAGCTTTACAATAGTTTTGAACAGAGACAAACTTACTGATAAAAAAATAACCAGCATGCTTGAGAAGCTATTGATTCAGACCCTCTGTGGCACCATCTCTCAATCATAGCATCCTGGACAAGTTGCCAGGGTCAATGAAGTAGCAGAGGGCAGATGAAGGAAAGGGGCTGCCAGCAACAACAAAACTAGCGTTGGCTTCCTTCCTGCAAACCCTGTCTCCACCAGTAACTCTGACTCTGTGAGATTCCTTATTTTGCTCTTGTGACAGTTCCTGGACACACTCAGACCTACAACCAACAGCTTTGGCAGTTTATGTTCTCAGATGTCCATGGAATGGTCCTGCTTCCTGACACCTAAGCAGAAGGGTAGGCTGAGGCAGCCGTGAAGTGAGGGGCTGTGAGGACCCGTGGGGCCCAAGAGATGATTCATTCTGGGCTGCAGAGAAGGGTCCCCAGTCAAAAAAGGCACCAAATGACTCATCAGATCCTAAGTGGACTTAGGTTTTATAGTAAATAATGCAGCAGAGGATTCCTTTTGATAGCTGTAAATCAGGAGTTAACCAGGGGTGGGAATAGGGAGATGGAGGTCAGAGGATACGAAGGAGCAGGTATGTAGGATGAACAAATCTGGAGATCTAACACACCACCTGAGGACTACATGGCATAAAATTATACTGAATTTGGGATTCATAAGAAATGAGTAGATTTTAGCTGCTCTTGCCACAAAAATAAAAACGAAAAAAGGCAACGATGTGATTTGATAGATATGTTAATTTGCTTCACTGTAGTAATCTTTTTATTATCTATGTATTCCATAACATCATGCTGTATACCTTAAATATACACAATAAAATTTATTTTAAAACAAGAGTAATAAAAAATTAAGTTGTAAATCAAGCAACTTTTAAGTTTTCTCACAGGACTAGTATTCCTCTTAAATGTGTAGATTTAAAATCCTAAAAGATGGAGTTAGATGCACCTATTATTAGAACATAAACTAGGAAGTAGCCATTTTGAGCTCAGTAAACATAAAACATTTATCTTGTGAATTCCAGAACCTTTTGTGCTGTGTAGTCCAAACTATAATTCATGTCAAGCTATGGCACTGAATTCCCGAATCTCATTCATTACACTGAAAATATATCTAAGAATTCTTTATGGATTTTGTAGGCACTATTCAGCCTGAAAACAACTCTTATTTGTTTCAATCTCAGCAATTCTCTGCCTCTTTCCCACTGTCCTCTGGGTTGGATAAATCAACTCTGACATGCTTGAGATCAAATCAAACATAAATTGGCTTATTGAGTCTCTTGCTTGTGCTTCAGTTAACACACAAAAAACTATTCCACCTTTTCAAAGGTCAGAGCTTCCCTGACCACTTAAGCAGAGAGAAGATCATCACAAATTCATTATTTGGAGCTTTTATGGAGAAATGTATGTTTCTAGGTTCATTTAAGCACAATTTAAATATCAAAGGAAAAAATGTGAAGGAGGAAGTTTTTTTAAGAGCAATGTCTCACTTGTACAATAAAAAGCAACTCAGAAATTCCAAAAGAAAGGCTCAAAATGGCCAGAAAATACATAATTATTTTTATCCACTTCTGCAGACATTATTTCTAAAATAGTATTTGAGGCTGTGCCTCTTTGCTGTTCTCCCTCAAGTAAAAAAATTGGTGGTTTTTAAAATATTAATATGTAATAGTTGTACATAGTTTGGGAGCACCTGTAGTATTTTGAAACCTGTATACAACGTGTAATGATCAAATCAGGTAATTGGGATATCCATCCTTCAAACATTTATCTTTTTCTTTGTGTTGGGAGCATTATAAATCTTGTCTTCCAGCTATTTTGAAACATACAATAAATTATTGTTAACTATAATTTCCCTACTGTGCTACCAAATACTAGAACTTCTTCCTTCTATCTAACTGTATTTTCATACCCCTTAACCAACTTCTCTTAATTCTCTCTCCCCCTTCCTTTCCTAACCTCTGGTAATCACGATTCTACTCCCTACCTCCATGAGATCCATTCTTTTAGTTCCCACATATGAGTGGGAACATGTAATATTTGTCTTTCTGTGCCTGGCTTATTTCACTTAACATAATGATCTCCAGTTCCATCTATGTTGCTGCAAATGACAGGATCTCATTCTTTTTACGGCTGAATAGTATTCCAGTATGTATATATGAGACAAGAAAATCTGGTGGTTGTATTTATTTATTTATTTTATTTTTTGAGATGGAGTCTGTTCTGTCACCCAGGCTGGAGTGCAGTGGTGCAGTCTCGGTTCACTGCAACATCCGCCTGTCAGGTTCAAGCGATTCTCCTGCCGCAGCCTCCAGGGTAGCTAGGATTACAGGCACATGCTACCACGCCTGGCTAATTTTTGTATTTTTAGTGAAGACGGGGTTTCACCATGTTGGCCAGGCTGGTCTCAAACTCCTGACCTCAAGTGATCCACCTGCCTCAGCCTCCCGAAGTGCTGGGATTACAGGTGTGAGCCACCACACCTGGCAACCTGGTGGTTTTAAATAAATGTTGTGTTTTTATTCTTAAGATTCCTTCCAGAGACCTTGTGAATTGGTTGGACTTAAATATTATTGGCAAAGTAAGGGGATCTTTCTCATTTTTCTTCTCTGAAGCAAGTTACAAGGCAGAGAGAATCCTGCTATTGTCTTTGGACATTTCTTATTTCCAAGCATGATGCAGCTATAAAGAAGAAAGGAAAATATCAGTGTTTTTAAGTTTCAAGGACTCACCATTAAATGAAATTTAAACTGACATAGAAATGCACGTTAGCAGGATTGATATTTGTCTCTACCTTCGTTGGACTTAAATTACATGCTAATTAAGTCAGTTGTATTAGCACGATGGAGCCCTTCTGTCAATAAATAATAAGTCTGATTTCACTCACAAACTACATTTGTATATGAATGTGCACAGAAATTTGTATCATCAAAGGCTTGCCTAGACATACAGGACTCATAAAGGGAGGAAATACATGCCTTAAATAATGGAGTTTTAAAATTTGAAACAAATTCGAGTTATAAATTTCCAGCTCTGGAGCAGGAACATGAGATATGGGGTGTCTGAGTGATTTTCCTGTATGGTAAAGCATTGTTTTTTGCGTCGTTGTAACCCAGCTCCAGGGGTAGTGAGCAGAGTCATAATGTAGGTGTTGTGATTCCTGCAAAGAAACTTAATCATAATAGACACTGTGTGCTAAACACATCATCCTTCAAGCTCTCTTAATACAATACATCAGACAAAATACATCAATTAAAATAATGTAACAAAACACAGAGGAAAAGTAGGAAAGAGAAAATTGCTGGTGGTACTTCAAAGGTACCACATGTACCCAGCATCCCCTGGAGGATTTCCTGTATGGTAAAAATGCAGCATGAGTGAACATGCTTTCCAGCTGCAAGCCCAAATGCGGAGACCGATTAAGAGGGCTCAGGTTGTAGCTCTTCAAATAAAACACCACGTGTTTACCTTAAAGATTGCCTGGAAGAGACAAGTACAACTGGATGTCCAGAAATGAGACTAAAGGAGCTTGGACATGAAGTAAAAAACACCCTTCCAGAATCAACTTGAGGTCACAGCACGGGACAATGCAAGTTTGACTTGGTATCCAGTCTGGATTCTCCAGTACCTGCTTGACATGAGGAAGAATGCTCTCTAATGCCAGCCCTGAGCCAGGCCCAGGGCAAAGCATATGCCATTCCACCCCACCCTGCACCTCCAAAACTGACTCTTCACAAATTAGGTTATGCAGACTTCAGGAAAAAAGAAACTCTAGTGACATTTGGTGGTGATGAAATGTGCTTCCACGGAAAAGACTTTTCACAAGTGTGCTATTAATTTAAAGCGCATCTGGCTAAACCATTTATAAAATGTAACTTCCAAGAAAGAAAAAAAAGAATAGGGATTCACTTTTCTTGATCTTTAAGAAAATGGTTTCTATTTGCTTGCAAAGTTAGGGACTCGAGTCTCTAAATACACTGCTCTGCCTTTTTTGAGTGTATCCAAGAAGATATGCTAAAAAGAATACAAATGTTGGGCCTTATTAAAATTGTGGGAAGGACAAGGTTCTAGAAATAAGAACTGCAAAAACTGTGATGTTCCGCATGCTAGCCATGAATACTACAGTAATTTCATCAAGTGACGAAAGACTAAGGATATACAACCAAAACAGCAGAGAGGGAGACACTGGCATTTCGTTTTATGAGAGGAATAGTTAATTCAGGGTTGGGTTCACTGCCAAGTCAGGCTGATAGGTGGTGGAAACAAATCCTTATTACTTTCACGAGGGCACTAAATGGTTGTCATTGTGAATGCAGTCACTGCGTTATTGACTGTGGTGTTCCAATCAATTCATGTTTGAGGCTACTAATCTATTCCAAATGAAAAACTGGCTTTTCTTTTGATCAGTGAAGATGACCAGGATCATAATTCAGATAATTCAACCTTCAACTAGGGATGCCAACGGAACTTTCAGCAGGAGCTAAAACTTACATGAGGTCCAATTCTGTGCCTTGATGAAGTGAATATCTGAGAGTTTTCAACATTCCTGTCTTCCATCTTTTTATCTCGTTTATGTTTCATCAAGGTTTATTTTCTAAACTTTCTATGGTTATTTTGGCAGTTTCATTATATTTGGCATTTTTTTTTATAATTCAAGCCTGATTTTTAAGCTCATTCTAGTCATACTTAACAGGCATTGATTGAGCTCTTAGGCGCTAGTCCCTGCCTTCAAGCTCCTTATAATTCTAAAGGATATTTATATTTCTGACTCCCCCAGTAGATGACGAAATACCACAGGGCAAGGGCACTGTTGTACACATCTGTGAGCTCACGGTGTTGGGTATGATGCCTGACTTATATCAGAACCTTAACAATTTTTTTCAAAGGACTTTTCAAATAAAAAAATTTCAAAGACTTTCTGCAGGAATAAATACATGATGCACTAACATCTAGTTCAACACCAAGTGAAACACTTCGGAAACTGATCTTTTCACAATTTAGTTTCGCTTAGTCAGAAATTCTAAAACATTCTGTAAACACAATTTACAAAAAGAAACAGATTCTATATTTTCTAGCAAGAGAAACTAAAGCAACACTAATGTTTGTAATCCACAGAGTCAAATTTGAAAAGTGAAAAATTCAGCAAACTCCATTTCCTGGGTGGAGGCAGAGGAAGCCCTTGCTGGGAATGATTTGGAAATATGTAAATAAACTCCTCTGACATCTTTTTCACAGGTGGCTACTAAAGATATGTAAAAGGAAGAAGCACAACATGTGAAACACAGGGGAGAGGAAACCCAGATCTGTGCCCCAAGGGGAACTGGATGCTCTGAGAACCTGGATGTGGAGACACCTGAGCCCAGATAGCCATGGAACGTAAATGTGTCCCATTCTTCATGTTGCCTGCATGCCCTTTGCCTAGTGATGTTACTGAGGGGATTACACAGGACTCTGAAACTGTTTTGCCTCTTTCATGCCTTCATTTTCTTTTATAGTTATTCTGAAATCCGGGGAAGCATTCAAAAAGATAATAGAGCTAAGAGTTACGTTAATGAATCTCCACTACCATTCCCAAACGCTTCTAATGAAAATTCATCACTTCATGGATGCATTTGAGGGGTTGGTTTGTCAGGGCTGAAACTGACTAAGTCAATTCTATCACACAGGTATTTCACTAATAGTGGCTTCCTGCCCATCACCCACCTTCATCCAGTGGGTAAAGTTTCATTCTGTTTTAGTTTCCTGAACCCATCTGTGACCTTAGCATTCATTCTATGGGCAAAAATTTAAACATATAATTCAGCAAAACAGAATCAAAGGAAAAGGAAGAAGTGTGTGTGTGGGGGGGTGGGTGAAGAGGAAGAGGAAGAAAGGAAGGGAGGGAGGGAGAAGTTTCCACCTCTCCTTTTTCTATTTGCAGAGGGTATACACGATGGGAAGAGGGAGAGCAACCACAGTAAAAATGATAATGTTTATAGACAGGAGTTGAAAAAGTCTCCATCTGGCTTATCTTTCAATTCATATTGTTTCAGGTTGTGAATAAATAGGTAGTCGATTCTCTTCCTTCAAGATCTCATCATTTACTATTTCTGGAGACAGGCGGTAGACTCTTTAGTACCCAGTGGAGACTTGTGTGGGGTGGAGCCTTCTCTCTTTTGCTGCAGAAACTGGTACTCAACAACAAGCATCTAAGGCATCTAGATGTATAATATCACTGACTAGATGATTCTGATTAAAATTGTATTTGATAGGAAGGGGCTTCCTTTAATTTTTTACCTTTTTTGCAACCAGTATGGGCACTATTTGAGGCAGACAAGGTGTACCCTCAAGAAGTTTCTAGTTCAATAATGGAGACGGGAAACCTGCAATGCTTGCCCCTTCCTGATCACTTGCAGTGCCATGCAAGAAACATAGAGTCCAGGTTTAGCAGGGTTTTCAGTCTAAAGCAGTGGTCCTCAACCAGAGGCAATTTTGTCCCCACCCCCAGCCCCCGCGGGGACATTTGGCAATGTCTGGAAACATTTTTGGCTGTCACAACTAGAAGGGGGTGCTCCTTACATCTAGTTTGTGGATCCCAGGGATGCTGCTAAACATCCTGCAGTGCACAGGATGACCCTCACCACAGAGAATGATTCGGCCCCAAATGTCAATAGTGATGAGACTGACAAACCTGTTCTCAATCTAAATTCTAAAGACTAAGTTAGAACTCATACTAAGGGGAAATTTAAATACAGTGTTAGAGCAATATGTGAAATGGGGCAATTAATTAATGTCCCCAGGTCCCTTGCCCTGAATATAACTCCTCTGTCTCCAGAGCTTCCCTCCATGGGGCTTGGCTTGATGCCGCACCCTCACTAGTCCCCACAACCTAGTACCATGTCTCCCCTGACCTATAGGTTTTTCCTCAAAATCACCTTCACGTGAATCATCTCAGATTCCACATCTTCTGAGAAGGGGTGTGAATTACTTGCAAAGGTGGATGGATTGGGTCTAGAGAAACCTTGAGGAACATGCAGCATCCCCACCCCACAGCCTGACCTACCACACCAGCAGAGGTTCTGGAAAAGAGCTCTGAGAAGGGGCTGGATGGACTCCGGGGAGGGCCCTCTGGCTCCTGGGAAGTGAGTCAGGGCCGAGCAGGGGCAGCCCAGCCACAGGTGACCAAAAGGAGGAGCTGCGAGCTTTGGAGGCCATTGAGACAGCACACTCTGAAGGCTGAGGAGCTCCCAGCCAGCCTAGCAGTCCCGAGTGGAGGAGAGTGCCAAACATAGGCTCAGCACAGCTGCAGCTGCAATGTCACCGCAGTCACCCACAGAACAGCAGAACTGAAGTGTGGGAGGAAGCTGGCATCCCCCCTCATCTGGGTACTCCTGCAACAGGGACCATGGCTCTTTTTCTTTGTGTGCTCTAGCACCCAGCACAGGGCCAATCTATGATAAATGCCCAGTGGATGTCTGTTTAGTGGATTAGTGGCTTGATTACATACTTAATTATCAGGGACCACCCTGGGAGTAGCTGGTGTGGCAGATGGGCTCTAGTGTGGCTCCCCGTTCCCCCCTGCCTCGGCCCCAGTGTCCACGCTCTTGTGTAACTCCCTCTGATTGAGTGTAGGTAGGACTTGCAACTTGCCTCTTATAGAGTGGTTAGATTCATTATGGCAAAGGTGATAGGAGGGACATGATTACCTGTACCTGACAGAGTGCCCGTCTCCTTGGCATCTCCCTCTCTCTTTGCTGGCTTTGAAAAAGCAAGCTGCCATGTTGCGAGCTGCCTGTGGACAGAACCATGTGGCTAAGTGGCCATCGGCCTGGGAGAAACTGGGGCCCTCAGCTCAGCAACTTGCTGGGAACTGCATGCTGCCAACAACCTGAATGAGCTGGGAAGAGCCCCCACCTGCACCTGGGAAGCCCCGACCTCCCTGGCCACCACTCTGATACAGCCTTGCAGTGGACCCAGTTAAGCCATGCCACGAGACACAAACACAGCAATAGATAAGCAATACAACTGGACTATGATAAATTTCAGCCATGCTCGCTTCCCACAAACCAGACATTCATGGAGTGGTTTTGCTGTCCTCTGCCCAGCACCAAGTACACGCCCAGTCTTGTCTTTCTCTGTGAAGTCTGGGTAAGGTCTGTCCTATTCATCCATCATTTTCTCTGTGCACTGACTGGCCTTTAAACAAACCCAAAGAAGGGGCTAAATCTCCCTTCATTTCTTCCATTTCCATCACCACTTCCCATCTCTGAGGTCCAATGACCCACACCAAAATTTGCCAAAATTCATTTGAGCTACTTCACATACATTGGGCTAACAGCAAAATTTATAGGCAGTAAGCCTTATAGATACAATTTTTATAGCTTCATATGAACCCTAAAACGCAAGCAAAGTGGGAGAAGAAAGAATATTCTGGCAGATGAAACTTCATTAGCTGTTAGAATCATGGAGTGCTACAGATGGAAGGGACCCCAGAGATTACAGGTCTGAAACACTTATCTCACAAAATAGGAAAGTGGATCAAGAGCAAGGAGGAGAAAATTTCAGGATCACACAGGGACTTAACGGGTGGGACAGAATTCTTTTAATACCCAGTCTTTCATTACATACATTCCTGTCCTTCAAATTCAGGGTAGAAAACTCTTCAGTCTCTGACATTCTGTGACCCAAGAATTTTCCCAAGCATGATGGCTACTTCTGAAAGGGATCTTTCCCTCTTTTTCATCTTTTATATATTGAGACTTTCAAAACTCTGCTGAAATCCAGGAAAACAATCCTATTAGATGAAGGCCACAGCTGTTATCTTTACCAGGGGAGTGTACTCAGGTAGGGATCCCATTTTCAAATATGGCACATGTTTTAAATGGAATGAACTGTGAGCGAGCTCTGCCTTCGTGGAGCTGCTGTTGGCTTGGCCTTTGGACTCACAGCATATCATCCTGCTGTGCCCAAACCTAGCATTGGGCAGACTTTTTCCCCAAAAAAAATTTGGGTTGAGATTGGACAGCATTTCAAATTTCTGTAATGAGGGTCATTACACATTTTTAAGACTTGACTAGTCCCACTGCCTCCGGGTTGGCTGTTTAAAAACACAAAGGGTTGGCAGAGTTTAGGTGAGCTGCTCACATTTGGGGTTTTTACGTATAATTTTTAGACATATGAAAGATAAAATAAGGTGCAAACCCCTTTCATAAAAGGCCCCATTTGCTGCAAGGAAAATTATTGTTATCATGTGTGAAAATTCAACTACATGGTTAAGGGGAAAATCAGAGCATAATCCAAAAGTAAAAAAGATCACGTTTCCCTAAATTCCATATCTCATTCTGTCTCCTCCGGTTCATTCCAGTATAAGATACACATAGCAGACCTTCAGCTCTCTGCACCTGTGGCACCAAATATAGCATTTGTTTGTAATCACAGAAAACTTGATTTTCATTCATTTAAAGCCCAGGGTAACCACGAACTTACGTGGGAGTTCAGAATGAAGCTAGAAATGCCCTAGGCCCACCCCCTGGAGAATCTGATTGGTCTGGGCTTTGGGCTTACTGGGAATTGCTTTCACCTGCCTCCATCCTCTAGTTGACGCTGACTCATGCTGCCAGCTAGCTCCGGGAGGGCATTGAAGCCAGCTAACGGGCGCCTGAGCTGTGACATCTTGGGGGCCTCTGCTCATTTGATGTTTCCAGTGCTAAAAGGTCTCGGCCTCACTGCTGGATTTACTCTTTTGACTCTCCCCAAGAGAACGTGAAACAGTGACTCATGGCCAGCAGGATTTAAAACGACATTGACTCACAAATCTCAAAGTTAGTAGGTTTGTCGTAGTTCACAAATGCAATCTGCATTTACGGTCATCTTCACAATATTTCTAATTGTGAAGAGCTGTTTTTCCATCTCAATAAAATGCTAAGTGTCTAGAAATAGGTTCTGAGCAGGCTTTTCTTTTAGGAAAAAAAAGTGTAGTCTTAAATGGTACCACCATTTATCCAATTGCTCAAAACAGAAAGTTCATCCCCAACCTGCATGTCCAAGGAGTCCAAAGTTCTGTTGACCCAACATTTTCTTCTTATTTATTTGAGACAGGTTCTTACTCTGTCACCCAAGCCGAAGTGCAATGGCGTGAACAAAGCTTACTACAGCCTTGACCTCCTGGGCTCAAGCAATCCTCTCACCTCAGCCTACCGAGTAGTTGGGACTACAGGCATGTGCCACCACACCTTGCTAATTT
This sequence comes from Pan troglodytes, assembly GCF_028858775.2. Taxonomy (NCBI): domain Eukaryota; kingdom Metazoa; phylum Chordata; class Mammalia; order Primates; family Hominidae; genus Pan; species Pan troglodytes. Next base: position 10,918,777 of record NC_072421.2, on the reverse strand, counting down.
TTGTATTTTTTGTGGAGATGGGGTCTCTCTATGTTGTCCAGGCTAGTCTCAAATTTCTGGGCTCAAGGAGTCCTCCCACGTTGGCCTCCCAAAGTGCTGAGATTACAGGCGTGAGCCACCTCATCCAGTCCCATTTTCTTCTTTATTGTGTTTATTAATTATTGAGTAGAAATTTTAAAAAACTACATGTTTTTAAAATCATTTCAAAATACATTCATGTGTTTGCATCACTGAATCAATTTCAGAAAATGAATGTTACCATTATTTTGTTCCCTATGTGCCTCACCCCAAATTCACTCCCTTTCTCAAGGTTTCTTAACCTCAGCACTACTAATCTTTGAGACCAGATAATTCTTTGCTGTACAGGCTGTCCTGTGCATTGTCAAATGTTCATCAGCGTCGTCCCTGGCTTCTACCCACTAGATGTCAGTAGCACCCTCTCCCCCAGTAGTAACCAGACATTGCCAAATGTCCACAGTAGTCTCCAGATATTGCCAAATGTCCACAGGAACTAAAATCACCCCTAGTTGAGAACCACTGCTCTAGAGGTAAATCCTATTCTGAATTTTGTGTTTGTCATTTCTTGCTTGTAGTTTTTATCACTTGTATTTGTGAAAATATTGTTTGGTTTTAAGTTTTTTGAAATTCTTATAAACTTAATTGTTAAGAAAAATGTACACACAACTTACAACTGACCTCGTGTCCTTTCAATGCCATACTGGAACATTACCCAACAGGCTAACCAAGGAGCATTAAATTCTCTAGATGACTATAATTCTCTTTATCTACTATTGACCAGGGCCCAGACTCTGGAAAGTTACATGTTGACTTGCACATTTTTTTTCCAGTATAGATGAAATGTATTTCTGCTGGGTAGAGAAGATAACCCCAAAGGTTATTATTTTATTGCCCTGTGGGATATAACCAGGTTTGTCTCTTAACTTTGCAAATGCATTTCAGCCTTCTCGCGACTACATAAATCTCTGTTCCTCAAATGGTCTTAGAAGCAGCTTTGCCATCCTGCTGGTTCTCTTTTGTGAATTGAATAATTTTTCCTTCTACACATTCCTCCCATAATTGTATGAGTCATGTATGAGAGGAATTTTTTGAAAATTAAACACAATCATCCTAATGTATGATTCTACAATTTACTTTTGTTAATACTATGTTCCTAAAATTCATGTATGCTGTTGAGTGTAGTTTTAGTTTATTAATTTTTCTTGTAGTATAGTCTCCTATTGTGTGAATATATTGCAACTTTATTTATCTGTGCAATGTTGATGGATGTTTAGGTTGTAACCAGTTTTATTGCTGTTATAAATATACTGCTTTTTAATTCATGTTCATGTCTCTTGATATACAAGCCCAAGAATCTCTCAAGGGATTGTACTTTAGGATGGAACTTCTGAGTCATAGAGCATGTGTATCTTCAAGTTTTTGAGATAATGCAAACATATTTTCCCAAGAAAATGATCAAGTTTACAGCACCACCAACAGTGCAGAAGTGCATTATTGCTCCACTTCTTAAAATCTCGTAGGTATATATTAAATTAAAATTGTTCTGTCCTAGATTAATTTGTACTTCCCGATTATGATACAGTTGGCATATGTTCATATGTTGGTTGGTTTTTCTTCTGTGAAGTTCTTCCATAAATCTTTTCTCTTTTGTTTCTATTGGATTATTTACCTCTTTCTTATTCATGTATAGGAGTTATTTTTATACACTGGATAATAATCCTTCTTCAATTACTTGAGGTGCAAGTATCTTCTCCCAAATTTTGGGTTTTTATTTCACACACTATGTGGCAGCTTTTGCACCTTTCATGTTAAAATCCTGTTTTTATAATATATTTAAAGTGCATCTCTTATCTAGTCTGGCAATCTTTGCCTTTTAATTGGAATATTTAGACCATTTCACTTAATGGGATCATAAATATGGTTGGGTTTAAATCTAACTAGATTTCTATTTATTTTCTATTTGTCTCAATTTGTTATTTTTTTTTCTTTTCCTGCCTCACTTTATCTCCACAGTGAGCTTATTAGTCATTCCTCTTTTAGTTTTTTAGTGGTTACTCTTGGGTTTGTAATATGCATCTTTCACTTTAAATACCATCAAGACACTTCACAGATAGTGTGCCAACATTCACACAGGAGCATTCTGGGTCCCCCTTCTTGTTCTTGTGCTGATGCTGCCATACATTTTATTTCTATGTAGGAGACAACTTGACTTGCAATACATTACTTTTTTTTTCTTTAAACGGTCAATTATCTGTTACAGAACTGTGGTTTGTTTTTTTTTTTTCAAAGGAGAAAGCCTATTTTGTATTTACACAAATATTCACCACACCCTGTGCTGTTCATTCTTTTGTGTAGATCCACATTTCCATCTGGTATTATTTTTCTTCAGCCTGAAGAACATCCTTTAAGATTTCTTGTAGGACAGACTTGCTGGCAACAAATTCTCTCAGCTTTTGTTTGTCTGAAAGATTATCATTTCACTTTTTTTTGAAGTATATTTTCATTAATATAGAATTCTAGATTGACCAATTTTTCTTTAAGCCCTGTAAGATGTGCCTTTTCTTCTGGCTTCTGTTGTTTCTGTTGAGAGGTCAGCAGTTATTCTTACAACGTTTCCTATATATAACATGTCTTTTTGCCCTATCTGCTTCTTTAATTTTTTCTTTATTACTGGTTTTCAGAAAGTCGATTATGATATGCATTGATATGATTTCCTTTGTGTTTCCCCTGGTTGGGTTTTGTTGAGATTCTTTGAATATATAGTTTTCATTAAATACAGAAAATTTGGGGACATTATTTCTTCCAGTATTTTTCCTGCCTCCCTCTCTTTCTGGGACTCCAACTGTTCATATGCTAGACTATTTAATATTGTCCCACTGGTCACTGAAGTTCCATTTTCTTTTTTCAGCCCTTTTTCCTCTGTGTGCTATAGTTTGAATGGTTTTATTGCTATGTCTTCAGGTTCTCTGATATTTTCCTCTGCAGTGTCTAACCTGCTATTAAGCCATTCAAGAGAATTTTGAAATCATATTTCTCATCTATGGAAGTTCAATTTTGCTCTTGTTATATCTTCCATTTTTCTCCTCATTATGTTCATTATGAAATTGCTCACAATATTTATAATAACTATGTTTTAAAGTCCTTGCCTTCTGCTTATTACATCATCTCCGTCATTTTGGGGCTTGTATCTATGAACTGAGTTTTTGCCTGATTATGGGTCATATTTAAATGTTATTTGCATTTTTTGTAATTTTGTAATAGATCCAAGACATTATGAGTTTTACATTGTTTTCCAGATTTTGTTGTCTTCTTTTAAAGAATGTTGAGTTTTTATTTAGCATGTGATTATATGTTAATCTGTTCGATGCTTCTGAGGCTTGGTTTTAAATTTTGTTATGGTGGGTTTAGGTTTGTCTAGGGCCAGTTTTTATCTACTACTAAGAAGAGGTCTCAATCACATGCTCAGCACTTTTAGGTCTCTACTGAATGCCTATGTGTTTTGTGAGGTCTCTCCACTCAGGTTGGTCAGCCCCATGTGAACTCTGAGAATTGTGCAGCTTACCACTCTCTAGTAGTGGTTCTTATGGAATCTCATCCTACATGTATGCAGTTGAGCCAAAACTTCAAGGAGTCCATGGATATTTCTAGAGCTCTGTCTCTGCAAGTTCTCTCCTCTCCAGTACTCTGCTCTGCAAATTTCAGCTGCCCAATCTTCCTGAACTCTGATCTCTGTTTCCTCAATTTATAGAGACTGCCATGATCTACTTGAGTTCCCCAATACTGTGTGATATTCCAGAAAGTGACTCCAGGTAGAAAGCCAGAGCAATCATAGAACCCACCTTGTTTATTTCTCTTCTTTTTATGGATTACAACTTTACACCTATTGTCCAATGGATAAAAATAGTTGTTTTCCTATATTTTGTCCAGTTTTGTAGTTGTTTAAGGTGAGAAAGCAAGTTGATTGCAGTTGCATTGCATCAACATATTTTTTGGTGAAAGAAAATCCTAATAAAACAGAAACCTTGCTTGCCCAGTTTGAAAATTAGTATGGCTTAAAGTGGAAGTCTATGATGTTTTTTGGTAAATAAAAGTTCTTAATTTATTAATAAAAGGAGCCATATTTATCAATCTTCTCCTTAATCATTTGTACATTTTATGTCTTATTTAAGAAATCCACATGTCCTTTAAGGACCTAAGCGGATCCTACCTTCTGAGATGTGTAATTGAGAAATTTCTATTTTAAAGTTTTACCTATTTATAACGTGTAGAACTTTTCAAAACCCACTCTTTATTCTACAACTCTTAATCATCCACTTAGTATTAGAGAAAAATAGATCTCTTTGACTGTTCCTGATTGTTAAAACAAACAAACCTTAAATTTCATCCTGGAGTTCTTAGAGATCTCACTAAAAGGTATAGAACCACAAGGAAGAACAAAAATACTGAAAGCATGGATGTCAAATTGTCTTTACCTTTTCTTGTATGATCATGAATAATACCTTTTCAATGTGACACGATGTAGAGATGTTCTCATCTCTGCCCTCCCTGTGCTAGATTTTGAGTATACAAATAAAAGATATTCATGCCTTTCTCTTAAAAAAAGAAACTATTTTCCTATATTACATTCTACAAGTCTTATAGTCTGCTTTTTTCATTTAGATTTATCATCGATTTACAAGCAACTTGTATGTGACTTTTTACATATGGATAAAAAATTGTCACCAAATCATTTATTGAAAAGTGTACCTTTTCCCTATTGATTTTCAATGCTACCTGTTCCAGAAATCAGATTTCCAGATGTGTGGCTCTATATCTTGTGTTAACCTAGTCAACTTCTTTATCTCTACGCACTATGTCACAGTCTTAATTATTAGAGCTATAGAATACTCTGAATTTCTAGAAAGGCAAGTTCTCCCATCACGTTCTTCTTCGGACAAGACCGTATGGGCTATTCTTGACCATTTGTGCTTCTATATAAACGATCAGTTTGTCAAGTTTTAGACTATATCCATTAAGCTTTTTATTGAGAGTCATTGAATCTATGGATAAATTGGTAGACAACTGCCATCTTTATAATATTGAGTGTTGTGGTAGTTTAAAATATGTCCAAAAACTCTTTGACATCTCCTTTAAAGGATGGAGACTAATTCTCCTCCCATTGAGTGTGAGCTTGACTTAGTGACTTGTTTCTAACAGTTAGAAAAAGCATAAATGATGATGTATGACTTCGAGACTTTCTCTTTTGGATCATCAATTCTGGAGGAAGCCAACTGTCAAATTGCCATATGGAAAGACCTATGTTTTGAGGAACTGATGCCTCCAGTCAACAGCCAGACAGGAACTGAAGTCTCTTGCAGACAGCAGTGTAAGTGAGCTTGGAAGTAGATCCACTAACCCCAGTCAAGCTTTCAGGTCGCTACATCCTCAGCTGACATCTTGATTGCAACCTCACAAAAGACCATGAACAGAACCATATAACTAAGCTTCTCTTGAATGCTTGACCTGCAGAAACTGTGAGTTAATAAATGCTTGTTGTTTTAAACACTAAGTTTGGGGTAATTGGTTCTGCAGCAAGAGATAATTAAGTGTTCACATCTATGGATATTGTGTGATACTCCATTTTATTAATGTTCTTTAATGATATTCAGTAAAGCCTTGTAATTATTTCCATAAAGCTCTGTGGAAATCATTCCTAAATACTTTAAAATTATGATGCTATTATAATTGTTCCTTTTCTTCTATCTTCTGTGTGTTACTGGTAAAAAGAAACACAGTTAATTTCGTGTGCTTATTTTGTATCCAGCAATTGTAAAACTTTATTTGCAAATGATCTGCAGTTTTCTACATAGATAATCATATTATCTATGAATAATGAGAGTTCTTTTTTCTTTCTTTCCAATTCCTATAATAATATAATGATGAATAGAACTACTGACAGTAAGAACTTCTTCTCATACACATGATTTTTAAAGGAATACATTTAATATGTCATCATTAAGTGTGAAATTTGATGTAATTTATTTGTAAATATTCTTCATGAGACATTAAAGAAGTTTTCTTCTATTCCTTGTTTATCGAGATTTTAAAATCATGAATATTGAATTTTATTAAATGCCTTTTAGGCATCTATTGACATGATTACATGATATTTCTTGTCATTAACAACATTAATTGATTTTTCTCTTATTAAAAAAAACTTACATTCCTGACCTAGGCATTCATTTATAAACTAATTATGTCTCAATTTTGGAAGCAGAAGTAAGAGTTCAAGATTTAACTCCCCCAAAGTGGTTGACCTATCCAGTATATGATTATAACACTAGGGAGCAGAGAAACAAAGGATTTTTGGTTTTATAGATATTCATAAACAAGTGTATTTAATATTGATGGTCTGCGTTACTTTAAAGGGGAATTTGCTCCAACTGTATGACACTGCAGAAAAGGCAAAACTATGGAGACAGTAAAAAAAAAAAAATATCAGCCAGGGGCAGGAGAGAGGAAATGAATATGCGGAGCACAGAGGATTTTTAGGGCAGTGAAACTATTCTGTATGATACTATAATCGTGGATACATGTCATTATACATTTGTCAAAATCCATAGAATATACAACACAAAGAATGAACCCTAATGTAAACTATATATGGACTTTAGGTGATAACGATGTGTCAGTGTAGATTTATCCATTGTAACAAATGTTCCACTCTAGTGGGGGATGTTGCTAGTTGGGGAAGCTGTACATGTATGGGGGCAAAAGTTATATGGGAACTCTGTGTATCTTCTGCTCAATTTCCACTGTGAAACTAAAACTGCTCTAAAAATCGTCTATTTTTAAAAGGGAGAGATGGAATTTGGTTCTTGTTTCATGTTGGAACTGCATATTGAACTGATTAATGGACCCTGGGTTTGTCCCTAAAATTGACACATACTGAAACATGCTTGACATATGCTTTTATGTTTTTTTTTAATTTTGTAAAGGATGAAATGGGGGTAGAGGGGAAGGATGGGGAAAGGAGAGATGTAAACCATTTTGAGTATTGTATTTCCATGATTTGAAACTTTAACACTATATTACTACTGGAAAATATTCATGTTTGCAAAAGCCTGCAATGGGCAGGATTGTTTTGATTTGTATTAATTTGTTTTTCAAGAAAAGAGAAACAATTGTACATAACAACCCACTCAATGCCACAGATGAGTTAATGTTGCCAGATTTTGTGATACTATGTACTTGAAATTATACTGTAAGACTATAATCACAGTGTAAGTCTCTGTGATGTATCTCTTTGTCATTCACCTTTTCTCTATCCTGTTTCCTGCTCCAACTGAAAGTGAGAAATCGAAAGCCACAATAGACTGGGTTATAATGGTTCATTTATTGAGTGTATAAGATATGCAGGGCACTATGCAAAATGCTGTGTTTGACCCCTCTAGAATGAACTGGAAGACCTCATCAGAAGTTTAACAAGCTATGCAACCATCTAAACAACGTGTCACTCATAGTCCCGAATCAAACAAACTATCTGGCAATGCTAATAACAATGCCAGATAGTGCTTTTTGTGTAGACATTACTTATGAAGAGCATGGCTTTCTTATAAGGTAACAAATATGAATCTGGATTTTTTCTTCTAGAGGAAACATATGAAAATTATTTTTAAAGATACATTGGCTCAAAGAAAAAATGAATTAGATACACATAGTTTTTAAAATACAGATAGATTAAAAGTAAGTGCTGGATATACCTAATGTTAAATGACGAGTTAACGGGTATAGCACACCAACATGGCACATGTATACATATGTAACTAACTTGCACATTGTGCACATGTACCCTAAAACTTAAAGTATAATTTAAAAAAAAAAGTAAGTGCTGGGCATGGTGGCCTGTGCCTGTAGTCCCAGCTACTCAGAAGACTGAGGCAGGAGGATCACTTGAGCCCAGGAGTTTGAGACCAGTCTGGGCAACACAGTAAGACACTTTCTCAAAAATATTAATCAATTAATTAAAATAAAACATTTTAAAAAGTAAGTAACTTTATTCAGATTTAAGATTGGGAACATAATTTTGGTATCCAATTGTGAAACTTAACGCCTTTAGGATTCAAAGAGATTCACAATAGTTATTGGCTAAGGAAAACCCTCATAAAACAGAAACTTTGCTTGTCCAGTTTGAAAGTTAGTAAAAGTGCTTTCACGAGAGGGCTGTGGAATGTTGTCCCTGTGCTGTGCAAATGTCTACACTTTGGGCTCTCACTTCAATGCAATCAAGCAGTAAAATCCTAGGAACATCATAGAGCTTTCCAGGGAGTATATAATGTCTCTGCCCATTAAGGCCTCCTTTCACTTTATTAGGTATATATTTTATTGTTACTAAAGGAAGGACAGAAATCAAGTATGATAAATTTAAGATTGTTTCATTCTTTTCTATATTTGCATGAGTTTGAAGAAACTAATCAAGAAACAATGTAGAATGGCTGCAATAGTAAATTTTCACTCCAATTTTTAACAAAGGGAAAAAAGAAACAAAATAAAAAAATTCCTTGTCAAAGGATATTTAGAGAAGTGTGGAGGAAAGAACCATGGTTTGAATTTGAAGGCACACAGTCCAATGTGCATTAAAGCACATTGGACTTCAGTGCCTTATCTATGTATTAGGTAAAATAAGGACTTCTGTAAAAGGCAGGATTAAATAAAGTGGCCTATGTAAAACCATGTAGCTCAGTATCTGTCTTCCAACAAATATTTTTAAAATGTTAATTTTTTGGAAGAACAAAATACTCATAAGAAATACCAACTGTTATTCCCAATGCCATTGGAGGAGAGCCTGAGGAAATCTGGACATTCTTGGATTTCTGTCTTTGATACTACCTTGGCCAATTTTCTGTGTCTAGTTTCCTGGAGCAATGAAAATTTGTTACATTTATTGAAACTTTTTCAATGACAAGTGAAAGAAACCCAATACTATCTAGGCTAATTAAAAAGGAGACAAGTGGCTCACGTAACTAGAAAGTCCTAGATGCATCTGGCTTTCGGGCACAGGGTCTCAAATGTGGTCATTTCCCTGCCTCCCCATCTTTCAGCACTGCTGAGTTCTGTTAGCCCCTGTGTTTCATCTGCTGAATGCACTGGATCGCCCCAAAAGCAGTGGCAGGGGAGTTCCCACAGGGAGTGCCCCAAACCGTCCTGAGATGGGGCCGGTTGGAATTCCAAAGAAAAAGCACTAAATGCCAGGGTGAGCCACCCAAAGCATTCATTAGGGGAACTTGCATACAGAGTGCTGCAGCATATCCTCATGATGGACAGCGGGGTAAAAAGGATGTTCCACGTGGGTAGGTTGGCAGTGAGGGGGTCGGGGTTTAAGGAATTTGGCTCAGGGCCAGGGCCAGTTTCTTTCAATGTTTTGGGAAACAGCCTAGATACCTTTATCTGTGCCTGGGAATTTTTTTTCTTTTCTTTTTTTTTTAAGTATAGTGTTTAATCCATTTATAGATGAAATCTTGAAATTTAAATACAACAGATATATGTGATGATGTCATGGTCAATTTCTTTTTTATTATACTTTAAGTTCTAGGGTACATGTGCACAATGTGCAGGTTTGTCACATATGTGCCATGTTGGTGTGCTGCACCCATTAACTCGTCATTTACATTAGGATGAAGCTGGAAACCATCATTCTCAGCAAGCTATCACAGGGACAAAAAAACAAACACCGCATTGTTCTCACTCATAGGTGGGAATTGAACGTTCTCACTCATAGGTGGGAATTGAACAATGAGAACACTTGGACACAGGAAGGGGAACATCGCACACCTGTGCCTGGGAATTTTCAAGGCCCCAGTTTGAGTTCAAGCCTATGGGAAAAACCTGCAGCTGCCTGGGTCACAGAGCAGTCAAGGCACTCTGATTTTCAGCCAGGACACAGAAAGAAAGTGGGGGAACTGAGGGGACCTACACTCTGTTAAAGAAAAAATTTATCACTACACTTGTTAAAATGGCAAGGAAGATTTTATTCAAGACTATTGCAGTAAGGTAAGGGTCAACTCTATTGTAATAGGATAGAGAGATTGGACTCAACTCCAGTAAACAAGGATAAGTAGAGATTTATAGCCAAGGAGCAGGGTGAGGAGGTGAGTGAATTGAAAATTACTTAGAAAAGACATCAAAGGTAGGGAGATACTTGCTAAACCAAGCTAACAGAATTCTTGCTAAAGGCAGATCAAGGACTTATACATCAATGGTGGGGGTTAAAGAACTTGATCAGATACCAGGGATGATTAGATATCAAAGGTGGAGGGATTCTTGCCAAACTGACTTAGCAGAATTCTTGCTAAGATTGGGCAATGCAGGCCCAGCCAAGGACAGAATAGGCACAAAAGCCCAAGGTCAAGGTTTAGTTGAGAAGAGGGCTCAGAGGAGTCTAACTAAATTTTGTTGAAGGAGAGAGTCTTTGTAACTCCCACATGCCAGTCAAGATTTACCTCCTCCTGTTCTAGCAAACTCAAGGGCAAACGCTGCTCATTCCTAAGACTTCTCGTTGAAAATGACTCTGATTGGTCCAGTGTGGTCCCCATGCTCCTCTCTGAACCAATCACCATGTCTAGTGTAATGTACCATGGCTGGTCAAACTTGGTGTATGTTACTTCCCCTTTGAGTGACAAAGAGCCCCACTAGCATCATACAGAAGAGAGGAGATTTGTAAAGGATCCAGAAAAAGGAAGATGGGCAAACATGCCAAGTGCTCAAAATCTGTGGCTGCCACAGTCCATTACATTCACAGTACACATTTTCCAGAGGACTTTGACTTCATAATAGCAAATATGAATAGTGATGATAGAAATTATTTTAGATGTGGTTCACACATCAGGAATGCTTTATGGAATATGCTTTCATTTGTCATATTTATTTTTCTTTTCTCCCAGAACACCCCAATGAAAACCCAGTGATCCAGCCCAGCCACTCTGCTTGTCTTCCCCAGCCAGGCAACTCTTCCTCCTGAACAGATGGACCACTGCTACCACTCAACTCCAATCATGAAAGCTCTGTCTGTCCTCCAAGACCTTCTTAAATACTATCTCCACCATGTTTCTTTTCCCACAACCCCTCAAGAAAGCATCCCTCCCTTATCCAACCTATACACAACCAAGCTTCAGAACTTTGTGTAATTGAAGTATATGTCTCTTCTCTCTTCATTACTTACAAACTCACATCACAAACTCCTTAGTTTGTGAGTCCTTTAAGAACTGTGTCTCCTGTGTCTCCTGTAAGAATGTTATCTAATGCTAATGATTATTTTCTTGTGTGCTTCATAGGAGGTTATACAATTTCAACATAGTGCCATAATTAAAGCTATAGTGCAAGTAAAATTTGCTTAATGAGCTAATCTATTGATTGCCATTTGTTAGGAATGCACTCTGAGTGTATAACCTTTAGCTCTTTACTTTTTCCAAGGTTTTACTTCAAACAGTTGTTTATTTGGGGGTTTGCATATATGACCATGTGTAGACATTTTGAAAAGGACAGCCTAAGGGGCCCTTTATTAATCCTTTGGAACTCTGTTTTACTACAGAACAAGCATTGAATTGGGAAATAGAAGACCTGACGTCTAGACCTATGAAGTGTTGGACCTGGTAAAACGTAGTGCCTCAAACTCCTTATCTGTAACTTGAGGGATGTTCCTAAGGTTCTTTAAAGCTCTAAAACAATTTATGGTTTCCTATTGTTCCCTATATATTTGTGGTTCTTTGTTATCTCAGGGACTTTCTCCACGCTAGTTCCTTTAAATTTTGTAAGTCTCCAAAACTGCCTGGTTCCTTTCTGATGCAACAATAAATACTTATATCTGCATTGCACTAAATAATTTGTCAAAAGCCTTCACAAGCACAATTGCTTTTGATTTTCATAATACTTCCTGATAGACATTATTTTCCCCGTTTTATAAATGAGAACACTGAGGTTCAGAGAGGTCCCATGACTAATAAGTAGAGTGTCAAGTTGTGGACCCACATCTTTCGACTCCAAGTCCAGTGTTCTTTTCACTTCTCTACAATGTCAGGAAAAGAACCTAGAAGGATGCACAGTTTTGTGTTTTTGTACAAGATAAACAAGAACATAGATTAGTATTTGAATATTCATTACAAGTTTTTGGCCTGGTCTCCAGACAAAGGCAATAGGACAGATCACAGGGCCTCAGCTCTCTTGATGACTTGGACTAAGAGCTAAAGGGGAATGATGTGTGGACTCTCTTAACCCACCTTGGGTTATATTTTAAATGAAATTAGAGAAAATGTACAAATATGCAGAAGGTCAAACAAGGGTGCACTTGAAGGAAGCTCCAGGAAGGAAGACTCTTTTGCAAACACGCAAACCTGTTTGTGATAACTTTGGAATGTTGATTTGAAACCTAAGGATTTCCCTTTGAAGTATCCCTACTTCACCTCTCCACCTTCCCTCTCCTGCCTCTCATTGCTCCTTCCCTTCCTCCCCAGGCAGCCAGTCTAAATAGAAGTCTGCAAATTTCTTTCAGAATTGCTCTCCGTAGGAGGCACTCCCCTAGGGACTATCAGTTAATTTTCCTGGGGCTTTGAAAGCCACTCATCCAAAAGGTCTCTATCAATTTTCTACCCTATTATTGAGGCTATTTTATCGTCATCATTATTGATGATCCCTTGGATTTAAGTTGAATAATACCAAAGACCATCAACTCAGCCCCTGAGGCTAACCAGTGGAGCCCCCACTCACCACTGTTTACTCTCACTCCAGTGGTGTGGCCTTCAAGTTATTTCTTTCATATCAGTATGTTTAATCTGGCCAGTGGCGTGATGTTCAGGGAGAGAGCTTTTTTCAGTAGCTTAAAAAAAAGAGGAAGGCAACAAGGAGAGGTTACCATCATTTGTGAGAACTGAGGAAACAATCAAATCAAACAGCAAATTCACACAACAGTAATGACTGTCAAGCCATTTCAACTACAAGAACTGAGGCAACTCAAAAATAAAATAAAATAATAAACTAAAATAAAATGAAGAGGGGAAGAGGGAAGACTGGGGAGTAACAAAGATGAACTATGTTTGAAGTATCTAATGTTCATACAGATCTCCTTCTCCTTCTCCTTGACAGGGTCTTGCTCTGTCGCCCAGGTTGGAGTGCAGTGGTGCGATTTCAGCTCACTGCAACCTCAACTTTCCAGGCTCAGGTGATCCTCCCACCTCAGCCTTCCAAATGGTTGGGACTACACGCATGTGCCACCACATCCAGCTAATTTTGTATTTTTTTGTAGAGATGGGGTTTTGCCACATTGCCCAGGCTGGCCTCAAACTCCCAGGTTCAAGCTATCTGCCTGCCTCGGCCTCCCAAAGTGCTGGAATCACAGGCGTGAGCCACTGTGCCTGACCCAGATGCTTCATATTTTCAAAATGCAACTGGTTAACTCCCATTCAGAGATCTTGCCTGTGCCTTAAAAAACTCATCAGCCAAATTAAAGAACACGAATTTGTGTCTGCATATGACTGGGGAGGGGTCTCCACATTCCCCTTTCTGAAAGAACAGTAGGTCTTTCTCTTCAGATAGCAACTAACTACAATCAGTTTTTTACTTTGAGCAAGTTACTTATTCTTTCTTATCCTCAGTTGCCCCATATGTAAAATCAAGGTATGTATACCGGCCTCAGATAATTCTGGTAAATAATAAATAAGCCAGGTGCAGTGGCTCACACCTGTAATCCCAGCACTTTGGGAGGCTGAGGTGGGCAGATCACCTGCGGTCAGGAGTTCAAGACCAGCCTGGCCAACATTGTGAAACTCTGTCTCTACTAAAGACTCTACAAGACTTAGCTAGGTATGGTGGTGCACTCCTGTAATCCCAGCTACCCAGGAGGCTGAGGCACAAGAATTGATTGAACCCAGGAGGCAGAGGTTGCAGTGAGCAGAGATCCCACCACTGCACTCCAGCCTGGGCGACAGAGTGAGACTCTGTCTCAAAAAATAACAATAATAAAAATAATGAGATAATGTGTGAAAAATACCCAGTCCAATTCCAAGCAGAATTGGTGATCAATTATAGATAGGTGTTGTATTTTTACTGTTATTGAAATCTCTGTATGTCAATATCTAGATGTATGTCAATATTTAGAACAAATCCTACATCTGTACATCAATATTTGAATATCTGTATGTCAATATCTAGATATCTATAGATCGATATTGAGAACTAAGGACTCTGCCACTATTCTTTTATCCAGGCATGTGGCCTGAGAAGAATTTCTTAGCTAATAAATTACAAGTCAAGAAATAAGAAAAATATAGCAGCACCTCTGTTTTCTGGACTACATATTCCATGCCTTTCAGCTGGAGAACCAAAACTCAAATGACATTAAAACAGCTATAATAAGTGCTAAAGAGAATATATATTTTTACATCAATATATGAGATATTAATACATATGTTTTTTAATGGAAAATGTATTCATATAACTTGCATTTTAACATGTCACCCTCATGTAAGACTGCATTCGATAAGCTGAATAATGACTCCACAGATGTTCATACCCTAATCCCCCGAATCTGTGACTATGTTACCTGACATGGTAAAAGAGACTTTAGAAATGTGATTGAGTTAAGGGTTTTGAGATGAGAGGATTATCCTGAATTATTCAAGTGAGTTCAATATAATCACATGGGGTTCTTATTAGAGAGGGGGGTGAAGAAAGAGAGAAAGAGGGAGAGGGAGAGGGGGAGAGGGAGGGAGAGGGAGAGAGAGAGAGAGAGAGGCAGAGAGAGAGAGACAGAGAGAGAGAGACAGAGAGAGAGAGAGAATATAATGATACAAGCGGAGTTCCAGAGGAGAGACGTTGCTACACTGCTGGCTTTGAAGATGAAGGAAGGGGCTAGGAGCCAAGAAATGTGGGCAACCTCCAGAAGCTGGAAAAGGCAAAGAAACAAATTCTCCCCTAGAACCTTAGAAGAAATGCAGCCCTGTGGATCTATTTTAGACTTCTGACATCCAGAACTATAAGATAAATTTGTATTACATTAAGCCACTAAGTTTGTGGTATTTTGTTACACCTGCAGTAGGAAATGAATACATTGAAGAAATCTGATGTGACCCAGCATTTCTCACTGAAAGCCCTAGAAACATAAATTGGGATGTCTCATAGTTCTCCTTTTGGACAAGGGTAGGAAGTTTGTTACCCATCTGTACCTTGACAGTTTGGAAACTGTGATGATGTATTGGAGAAATGTGTAGCAAACACAAACACAGCCTTAGTCTATTTTGTTACATATGCAGATTAATGGTTCTTAAAACAAAGATCCCATGTAAATACAACCTGGAGTTTTAGATGTCTATAATCATCTGCAAAATCTCGTTTGCAATTCAGGTGAGCTATTTGACAGAGCGGATTCCCTCAAAACTTGTAAGGTCTCAGAGAGATAGAGAACTTGGTCTAGCAGCTCCCTACTGTTCCTGATCTCCAAGGCAATATGGATATGCAAAAAAGGAGGAGGAAGAAGAAAGAAAGAGAAGAAGAGGGAGAAGGAGAAGAAGAAAGAAAGAAGGAAGAAGAGAAGAAGAAGGAGAAAGAGAAAGAGAAGGAGAGGGAGAGGGAGGAGGAGGAGGACAGAAGGAGGAGGAGGAGAAGAGGAGGGGGAGGAGGAGGAGGAAGAGGAGGAGCTACTTTCTTTTTCAGGTAGTATTTTTTTTGAACCTCAAATTTTAAAAGTTCCCTATAACTCCCAATCACTCACGGTGTCTTTCTTTGCTTTGGCTATTTTTCAAGAACGTTCTACCTACTTTTCTTTCCCTAATAGTGGTATTTTCCCCTCTAATTTTCTCTTTATATTGGCGTTATTTGACAGAAGAATAATCTGGAAAATCAGGAGTCTAGAAGTCCTACCTCGGGCTATGGAAAACACCTTGCTGATTTCTTTAGGGTAGACGTGATCCTAAAAGAAAATTTCCCAGGCCTTTCTGCAGAGTTTCATGAAAACTTTTCTAGCACTAAAAGTAAACTTGTGGATTCCAGGCTTTCTGTGGGATCTTAGATCTAGGACTGGTCCAGAAGGTAGATTCTCTATGCATTATGTATTTCTAATTTGCTGTCCCCTGGTCCATTTCCTTAAATCCTCAATCAATACCAACTTTGACCAGCCCTGTTACCTTGCTCCATCAGCTTCCTCCCCCTCTTTCCTTTCTTGCTACTCCCTCCCACTCCCTGCCCATGTTCTTTTTTCTTTTGTTTTCTTTCCTTATCCCCCTTTCTCTCCCTTTCTCTCTCCCTCTCAGCTTTTAACTAAGCCATTTGAAACAGTTTTTCCTAATCCTCAAATGTAGAGGGCTTATTATAATATTTTGTTGGAATAAGTAGATTTCCAAGATCACAATGGTCAGTCAGGAGTGCTGGCGGCTTTGCAAAGGCCCTGGATAATTTTTAACAGACTCCCTATTGGGAATCAGCCATTACCATGTTAATGTCATACTGCAGTAGGGAGGCTGGCAGATGGCAATTCTGATGTAGTTTCACCCCCATTAACTTCATAGATTAGACTCTAAATAAGGAAATACCCATGTGCACAAGAGCATATAAATTATTAAATAAGGTAGCATCAAATGGCTCAAATGGTTCTTTTGTAACCTTATGTTTACAGGGTCGTGTTCTACAAATCTATAGGAAAATCAGAGATTGCATCCCAGGAGCATGAAAGTATAAGTGGTTAGGGATTTAGATGCTGCTTTCTCAGGGACTGAGTTGAATTCCTGCTTTACCACTGACAAGCCCTTGTGGCTCTGAACAAGTTAATTCAACTCTCTGAGCCTTAGTGTCCTCATCTTAAAAAAAAAAAATCTGCATAGTGGTTTACTTGCCTCCTAATGTTGTTTTGAGAATTAAATAAGAAAGTGCATGGAAAATACTTAACACGATGTCTGCCCCATAATAAAACATAACAATGGTTAGCTCCTATTAGTTTATCATTGGGAAAGGTAAGAGGAAACTAAAACTTTTAGCTCCTCCATGCCTATATGATCAAACACCCATAACAACTCCACTCAGTACATATTAAGTCAGAAACGGAAGAGTCTGAGATCTTATCTGGCTTGTTCTGATGGGAGGCAAGAGGCTTTCTGGATTAGAGAACAGACAATCTATTAACTAGGACAAAAACAGCCAGAGTAATCTAAGCACCAGTTCCCCAAGCCCTAATCCCCATGGGGCAATGGAATGAACACCACATGTTACCTGTAACCCAACAATTAGGAGACCTGAAGCTGATATCTATCTCCTGCTGGCACTTCTGCCCATCCTCCCCTCCAAAAAGGGAGAAAGATGACTCATTAAGCAATCTCACCCATTATGGGGTAGGGGAAGGTCTCTAGCTTCACCACCCTGAATGTGTAGGCCAATGGCTCGAACTTTAGGGAAACAATAGCTCTAGTTCCCAAGGCCTTTGCTTAGAAAACCTGAACCATGTAGAAAAATGAAAGTAGTCATGGAGAATTATCTCCCAACTGGTATCATCCACATTATACAGATACAATGTTACATATCCACTCTGGGATCAGGATTAGGAGACACCATGGCTGGCTCATCATATCACCTCTGCTTCTGTCATTTGTTCCCATACCAATGAATAGTATTATTTACTGGATTTGTAAGAGCCAAGTCTTAAAGTGCTTAGTTCAGACGAACCATTTGGATGTGCTGAGGAAAGTGACATAGGCTACAAATTAATGACGTCGGCTCAGGGAAAATTTTCCTGCAACATACCCCTATATTTTAGATGTATTATTTCCTTCTCCAACACTAAATTGACTTTTTATCTGTCCCATTTCCTCAGGACATTGTTAAATAATATTAAAAATAAATTTACTTTGAGGATGAATGCAATCTTCTAGGGAATTTGTGCTTAACATAAGACAGTTAATAAATGGTTTAACCCAATTATGCAAATCCTAATGGAAAGTTTTAGACAGGTAGACATTTTGGTAGAAAGATATATCTCACACAAAACATATCTCCAATTAACAGCTAAAAGCATGTGTGTGTGAATTATTCTATTTAATCTATTAGAAAACCCAGGGCAGAGGCATTTCAGAGGAGGAAATACAGAGCTCAAGGTTAAATGCACATTAGAGGTTAAGCAGAGGTAAGCTGCAACATGGACTCCAAGTCTTCAAATTTGAAGGATGCTGGAATTTTATCAACTCTTGCATGCTCCAGATCAGTGACCCAACTATAGCATGCGTGTGGTGAGGGGAGGGGGGACAACTCATTAGGAGGGTCACCATGTCAAACCCACCTGGACGGTGGTTCAAACTATGATCTCCTTCAGAGATTTTTGTTGCCCTCTTCGAGTGAAAGCCACACTGATGTTGGGAGCCTTGTTAATGACACAACAGTGCCCCAACTTTGGGGATGTCTAGAGAGAAAAATCCCTGAGAACTACTAGTGCAATTTTATAGCTAACCAACATACTTTCAAATAGTTAATAGAAATAATTTCATTTAGTTAAGAGAGACTGTCATAAAATATAGAATATTTTAGTGCATTCTATTGTAGAACCAGCTTGGTGGGTTATGCAGCATGCATGCGAATATTCATATTAATATCTTTGTATAAATATCTCTTATTCTTGGTTTCCTTTCATTTAATCAGGTGTATAAGAGTTTCGTGTCTGTTTATCTTTTTACAATGACAACTAAAGGTTACATCCCAGATTGTATAAGTCTGACTTAAATACAGTACTTAAATTCTAATAATGATGAAAAATAACTAATCAGGGAGAACACTTTTAGACAAGATTACTCAAGGAGAAAATTGTTCTTGACGGTATTAAGAGTACTGCTCCGCTCCACCAACGGGCAATCATGAAGCACACAAGAAAATCAGCATTAGCATTAGATAACATTCTTCCAGATGTCATCAAAATTCTCTCTCATGTTTCATGAGTACAATACTCTGTTCCTCACCACCTGTTTTAGTTGAATTGACTGCCAGAGAAAGGAGAGAAATGGTGTCCATTTCACTGCACTGCAATTTCCCAAAAGTCAGAACTTATAATGCAAAATGCTTGAATTTTATGTATATCCTGAAGTGGGAACATCAAACAGAATGCAAGAAAAACAACAGACCTAGGTTTTATTCCTCTTCTGCCTAATTTTAAGTGCAGGAAGTCATCCTTTGCACAGTAGCTCAGGACTGTAAAAGTGACCTTGCAAGCTGAAACTGTGCAAAGTGATCTTAACAATCAACAGGGAAAATTATGATTATGCTGGAAATTATAAACTTTACATCAAAATATTAAAGACTCAGAAATAAAGCTACATATCTACAGCCAACTGATCTTTGACAAAGTCAACAAAAATATACACAAGGTAGAGGACACCCTTTCCAATAAATGGCGCTGGGAAAATTGAATTGCCATATGCAGAAAAACAAAACTGGACTCCTATCTCTTACCACATACAAAAACCAACTCAAGGTGGATTAAAGGCTTAAATGTAAGATCTGAAATTATGAAAAAAAATGCTAAAAGAAAACCTAGGGAAAACTCCCCTGGACATTGGTCTAGGGAAAGAACTGATGACTAAGACCTCAAAAGTACAAGCAACAAAACCAAAAATAGACAAATGGGATTAATTTAAATAAAAATTTCTTCTGCACAGCAAAAGAAAGAATGAGCAGAGTGAAAAGACAACCTGCAGCATGGGAAAAAATATCTGCAATTATGCATCCAACAGGAAACTAATATCCAAAATTTACAAGGAACTCAACAATTATAAAAAGCCCCAAATAGGCCGGGTGCAGTCGCTCATGCCTGTAATCCCAGCACTTTGGAGGCCGAGGCAGGTGGATCATGAGGTCAGGAGATCGAGACCATCCTGGCTAACATGGTGAAACCCTGTCTCTACTAAAAATACAAAAAATTAGCCAGGCGTGGTGGCACGTGCCTGTAATCCCAGCTACCTGGGAGGCTGAGGCAGGAGAATTACTTGAACCCAGGAGGCAGAGGTTGCAGTGAGCCGAGATGGTGCCACTACACTCCAGCCTGGGTGACAGAGCAAGACTCCATCACACACACACAAAAAAAGCCCGAAATAAGCCCATTAAAGTAGGCAAAGGACATGAATAGACATATTTCAAAAGAAGAAATACAAACGGCCAACAAGCAGATGAAAAAATGTTCAACATCACTAATCATGAGAGAAATGACAAAACCACAATGAGATATCATCTTACACCAGTCAAAATGGCTATTCCTAAAAAGTCAAAAAATAATAGATGTTGATAAGGATGCAGAGAAAATGGAACTGTTATACACTCTGGTGGGAATGTAAATTAGCACAACCTCTATGGAAAACAGTATGAAGATTTCTCAAATGACTAAAAATAGTACTACCATTTTAACCACCAATCCCACTACTGAGTATCTACCCAAAGGAAAAGAAATAATTATATCGAAATATAATGATTTTGCATGGGTATGTTTATTGCAGCACTATTCACAATAGCAAAGATATGGATGCAACCTAAGTATCCAGCAGATGATTGAATAACGAAAATGTCCCAAAGACAAAAACCACATGATTATCTCAATAGATGCAGAAAAGGCCTTTGACAAAATTCAACAACACTTCATGCTAAAAACTCTCAATAAATTAGGTATCAATGGGATGTATCTCAAAATAATAGAAGCTATCTATGACAAACCCACAGCCAATATCATACTGAATGGGCAAAAACTGGAAGCATTCCCTTTGAAAACTGGCACAAGACAGGGATGACCTCTCTCACCACTCCTATTCAACATAGTGTTGGAAGTTCTGGCCAGGGCAGTCAGGCAGGAGAAGGAAATAAAGGGTATTCAATTAGGAAAAGAGGAAGTCAAATTGTCCCTGTTTGCAGATGACATGATTGTATATCTAGAAAACCCCATTGTCTCAGCCCAAAATCTCAAGCTGATAAGCAACTTCAGCAAAGTCTCAGGATACAAAATCAATGTACAAAAACCACAAGCATTCTTATACACCAATAACAGACAAACAGAGAGCCAAATCATGAGTGAACTCCCATTCACAATTGCTTCAAAGAAAATAAAATACCTAGGAATCCAACTTACAAGGGATGTGAAGGACCTCTTCAAGGAGAACTGCAAACCACTGCTCAATGAAATAAAAGAGGATACAAACAAATGGAAGAACATTCCATGCTCATGGGTAGGAAGAATCAATATCATGAAAATGGCCATACTGCCCAAGGTAATTTATAGATTCAATGCCATCCCCATCAAGCTACCAATGACTTTCTTCACAGAATTGGAAACAACTACTTTAAAGTTCATATGGAACCAAAAAAGAGCCCGCAAGTCAATCCTAAGCCAAAAGAACAAAGCTGGAGGCATCACGCTACCTGACTTCAAACTATACTACAAGGCTACAGTAACCAAAACAGCATGGTACTGGTACCAAAACAGAGATATAGCCCAATGGAACAGAACAGAGCCCTCAGAAATAATGCCACATATCTACAACTATCTGATCTTTGACAAACCTGACAAAAACAAGCAATGGGGAAAGGATTCCCTATTTAATAAATGGTGCTGGGAAAACTGGCTAGCCATATGTAAAAAGCTGAAACTGGATCCCTTCCTTACACCTTATGCAAAAATTAATTCAACATGGATTAAAGACTTAAATGTTAGACCTAAAACCATAAAAACCCTAGAAGAAAACCTACGCAATACTATAGGCATGGGCAAGGACTTCATATCTAAAACACCAAAAGCAATGGCAACAAAAGCCAAAATTGACAAATGGGGTCTAATTAAACTAAAGAGCTTCTGCACAGCAAAAGAAACTACCATCAGAGTGAACAGGCAACCTACAGAATGGGAGAACATTTTTGCAACCTACTCATCTGACAAAGGGCTAATATCCAGAATCTACAATGAACTCAAACAAATTTACAAGAAAAAATCAAACAACCCCATCAAAAAGTGGGCCAAGGATATGAACAGACACTTCTCAAAAGAAGACATTTACACAGGCAGAAAACACATGAAAAAATGCTCATCATCACTGGCCATCAGAGAAATGCAAATCAAAAGCACAATGAGATACCATCTCACACCAGTTAGAATGGCAATCATTCAAAAGTCAGGAAACAACAGGTGCTGGAGAGGATGTGGAGAAACAGGAACATTTTTACACTGTTGGTGGGATGTAAACTAGTTCAACCACTGTGGAAGTCAGTGTGGCGATTTCTCAGGGATCTAGAACTAGAAATACCATTTGACCCAGCCATCCCATTACTGGGTATATACCCAAAGGATTAGAAATCATGCTGCTATAAAGACACATGCACACGTATGTTTATTGTGGCACTATTCACAATAGCAAAGACTTGGAACCAATCTAAATGTCCAACAACGATAGACTGGATTAAGAAAATGTGGCACATATACACCATGGAATACTATGCAGCCATAAAAATTGATGAGTTCATGTCCTTTGTAGGGACATGGATGAAACTGGAAACCATCATTCTCAGCAAACTATCACAAGGACAAAAAAGCAAACACCGCATGTTCTCACTCATAGGTGGGAAATGAACAATGAGAACACATGGACACGGGAAGGGGAACATCACACTCTGGGGACTGTTGTGGGGTGGGGGGAAGGGGGAGGGATAGCATTAGGAGATATACCTAATGTAAATGATGAGTTAATGGGTGCAGCACACCAACATGGCACATGTATACATATGTAACAAACCTGCACATTGTGCACATGTACCCTAAAACTTAAAGTATAATAAAATTTTTAAAAAATTGTGATATATACACACAATGTAATACTAGTCAGCCACAAAAAGAATGCAATCATGTTTTTTGCAGCAACATGGAAGGAACTGGAGGCCATTATCTTAAGTGAAACAACTCAGAAACAGAAAATCTTAAGTGAAACAACTCAGAAACAGAAAATCTTAAGTGAAACAACTCAGAAATGGAAAAACAAATACTGCATGTTCTAACTTATAAGTGGGAGCTAAGTAATGTGTGCACATGGACAGAGTGTGGAATGATAGACATTAGAGACTTGGAAGGGTGGGAGAGTGGGAGTGGAGTAAGGGATGAGAAATTACTTTTTAAATAAACTTTTATTTTAGGTTCAGGGGTGCATGTGCTGGTTTGTTATTAATATATAGGTAAACTGATGTCACAGGAGTTTGGTGAACAGATAATTTCATCACCCAAGTACTAAGCATAGTAGCCAATAGTTATTTTTCCTGATCCTCTCCCTCCTCCCACCCTCCTTTCTCAAGTGGGCTCCAGTGTCTGTTGTTTTCCTCTTTGTGCCCATTGGTTCTCATTATTTAGCTCCCACTTATAAGTAAGAACATTAGGTATTTGTTTTTCTGTTCCTGCATTAGTTTGTTCAGGATAATAGCCTCCAGCTCCATCCACGTTCCTGCAAAGACACGATCTCATTCTTCTTTATGGCCGCATAGTATTCCATGGTGTATTTGTACCACATTTTCTTATCCAGTCTACTGTTGATGGGCATTTAGGTTGATTTGCTATTGTGAATATTGCTACAATGAACATGAGTGTGCATGTGTCTTTATGGTAGAAAAATTTATACGCCTTTGGGAATATACTCAGTAATGAGATTGCTGGGTCAAATGGTAGTTCTGTTTTCAGTTCTTTGAGGAATGCCACACTGCTTTCCACAATGGTTGAACTAATTTACACTCCCACCAACAGTGTATAAGCATTTCCTTTTCTCTGCAACCTCACCAGCATGTGTTATTTTTTTGACTTTTTTATAATGGCCCTTCTGATTAGTGTAAGATGGTATTTCATAGTGGTTTTGATTTGTATTTCTCTAATGATTAGTGATGTTGAGCATTTTTTTAATATGCTTGTTGGTCGCATATATGTCTTCTTTTGAAAATTGTCTGTTCATGTCCTTGCCCACTTTTTAATGGGGTTGTTTGGTTTTTACTTGTAAATTTAAGTTCCTTATAGATTCTGGATATTAGACCTTTGTCAGATGCATAGTTTGCAAATATTTTCTCCCATTCTTTAGGTTTTCTGCTTACTCTGTTGATAGTTTCTTTGGCTGTGCAGAAGCTCTTTAGTTCAATTAGATACCATTTGTCACTTTTTGCTTCTGTCGCAATTGCTTTTGGTGTCTTCATCATGAAATCTTTGCCAGTTCCTATGTCCAGAATGGCCCAAGTTATGTTCCAGGGTTTTTATAGTCTGGAGTTTTACATGTAAGTCTTTAATCAATCTTAAGTTGATTTCTTTATACAGTGTAAGGAAGGAGTTCAATTTCAATCCTCTGCATATGGCTATCCAGCTAACTCAGCACCATTTAGTGAATAGGGAGTCCTTTCGCCATTGCTCGTTTTTGTTAGCTTTGTTGAAGATCAGATGGTTGTAGGTGTGTGGCATTATTTCTGAGCTCTCTATTCTGTTCCATTGGTCTATGTGTCTGTTTTTGTACTAGTACCATGCTGTTTTGATTACTGTAGCCCTGTAGTATAGCTTAAAGTCAGGTAACGTGATGCCTCCAGCTTTATTCTTTTTGCTTAGGGTCACCTTGGCTATTTGGGCTCGTTTTTGGTTCCATATGAATTTTAAAATAGTTTTTTTCTAGTTCTGTGAAGAATGTCAATGGTAGTATAGGCTGGGCGCAGTGGCTCACGCCTGTAATCCCAGCATTTTGGGAGGCTGAGGCTGGTGGATCATGAGGTCAGGAGATTGAGACCATCCTGGCTAACATGGTGAAACCCCGTCTCTACTAAAAATACAAAAAATTAGTCGGGCATGGTGGTAGGCACCTGTAGTCCCAGCTACTCAGGAGGCTGAGGCAGGAGAATGGCGTGAACCCAGGAGGCAGAGCTTGCAGTGAGCCGAGATCGTGCCACTGCACTCCAGCCTGGGCGACAGAGCGAGACTCTGTCTAAAAAAAAAATAAGTAAATAAATAAATAAATAAATAAATAAATAAATAAGAATAGTGTTGAATCTGTACATTGCTTCCAGTAGTATGGCCATTTTCACAATATTGATTCTTCCTATTCATGAGCACAGTATGTTTTTCCATTTGTTTCTGTCATCTCTGATTTCTTTGAGCAGCGTTTTGTAATTTTCATTGTAGAGATCTTTCACCTCCCTGGTTAACTGTACTGCTAGGTATTTTATT
This sequence comes from Pan troglodytes, assembly GCF_028858775.2. Lineage (NCBI taxonomy): Eukaryota > Metazoa > Chordata > Mammalia > Primates > Hominidae > Pan > Pan troglodytes. The sequence goes on along the minus strand of NC_072421.2, from coordinate 10,893,558 downwards.
CTTTTTGTGGCAATTGTGAATGGGATTGTGTTCCTGATTTGGCTCTCAGCTTGGATGTTGTTGTATAGGAATACTACTGATTTCTGAGAAATTAATGGATACAGTATACATTATTTGGATGATGGTTACACTAAAAGCCCAGACTTCACCACCACAAGATATATTCAAGTAACAAAGTTGTACTTGTACCCCTTAAATGTATACAAATACTAATTAAAAAGCTTTAAAACTCTCTTAATGTCAATTACAAATGCATAAGGAAATGAAAAATACTAAAGCTAATATTTAGTACACTGTAATTTAAAACATAGAAAATTAAAGTGTTTTATTTATTTGTAAAACACCATTATGTAACCTACAATATAAAGTACCTTGCCTGGGAAAATTGTCATATCCTTTTCTAACTTTGAATCCACTTTTAACATTTTATCCTTTGTATCTTCAACATAATGAATTGTCTCTGTGAATTCCTTCAGGGTGAAGTTTTTTTGTTTTGTTGGCATTTCTTCCTCTGCGGCATCTTCATTCTTCTTGTCTCAACCACATTCCTCATTTACATCCATAAGTTTCCCTTCACTAAATTCCTCTAGTTGCAGGTCTACAGGCTCTCTAATGGTAGAAGCATTGGTGTTCCCACAGTCAGCTATTTCTGTTGTTAACTCCTTTTATGTTTGATTCCAATTTCATTTCCAATGTCATCATGTTTCATTTCTTTGCCACACTTTCATTTTCATTGGCCAATTCTCTCTTCCAATTATCTATTCTGTATAATATCCTGTCAATTTACTACTGGGAGACAAGGAGGCAACACAACTACATGTTTTACTGTCTATACATAAATTGAAGAACAGATGCATAGTGACCACGCATGAATAGAATTTGAAAGAAGTCATGTCCAATTAGCCAAATACACCATATACCAGATGACCAGTTTGTTTAAAGCCAATTAACTGAAGGATCAATTTGCAAAATTTTTAATTTGCCAAATGACCAACTGATTGAATTTGCCAAAATTACTCATTGGCTGAAATCTCCCTTTAAGGAATAGTTTTCTTTAATATGGTCAATGAAAATAAATGCTGTATTCTTGGAATTATAGTCTTCTTAACCATAGTAAGTAAAAATATTGAATAATTATGCGTTAGAATATATTCAAGAATATAATAGATTCAAAATATAAAATCCTTATAATTATTAATATATTTAATAAATAACTTCATTAACATGGTTTTCACAAATAGCAACATTAATGAAAAATATCTTCATGAAGTTGAAACTGCCCAAAAACTCAGAACTTTTAGCAAGTTATTGTGTCTATGGAAAATACATCAGTTGACTAAGATTCAAGGAGAATTTTCTAGGAGACAAGAAAATGCCACCCCAAAATATACAAGATTGTTGAGTGAAGGCAAGCAAGAAGAAGCAGATGCAGGAAAGTTATTTTATTTGCCTAAAAGAAAGACACAGACTTATAAAGACAAAGGTATCTTGTCCCCTTTCTACCAGGAAGAACAAGTGTTAACCACTAAAGACAACTCTAGACCCTTACCAGCCTGAAGATGGTACCAGAGGAATCTACACCAACAAACTTTCCTAAGTAGACTTTATCTGCCAGTTATTTGCCTAGCCACAAGTTGCTGTCCCTAGAGACTCAAAGTTCTTTTCCTTTGTCTTGTCACTTCTCTGAAAATTTTTGTTCTTTGTTGAAGATGCAACATAAGCTGAAACTCAAAGCCTCTTTGAGAACTACACATTCTCTGAATGTCTTCCATGTATATACGAAATATGAATGTTAAACTTCTGTTTTTCTCTTGTTATTCTGTCTTATGTTACAAGGGTCCATTCCCACTAAGAATTTATGAGGGTTGAAAACAAAGTTATTTTTCTTTCCCTAAAATATTCTTAAGTTAAGTGTTTAGTAAACTTATAAACTTTGATAAATTGGCCACTAGGCAATTTGGCCATCGGCAAGAGCTCTAAGCAAGGTAGCTCTTGACCAACTGTTTTTCAGCAAACTATATCAGACCCCACCTTTCTGCCCCTCCTCCTCCCACCATCTCTCCTCTAGGCTGGTTTTGATGTCCTTGCTGTGTGCCCCCCAATATCATGTACTCCTCTATCATGGTAATTATTGCACTTTTAGCCTTACTTGAATGTCTGCCTTCCCCCCATCCACTGCAAGCTCCACCAGGTCAGAGACCAAGTCTGCTGTGTTTATTTTTGTGTTCTAGCACCTAACACAAAATAAATACCATATCGATAAGTAACACTATTGAGTACTTCCTCCAAGCCAGGGGCCATAGCTGGTCCTCTGCATGCATCATTTTCTTTACCTTTTCATACAATCCTATAAGGTGGGTGAAATTATTGTTCCTCATTTTACAAATGAGGAAGCCAAAATCGAAGTCAAAGAGTGCATAATGATAAAATGGATTCCAGAACCAGCTAAGCAGCCTCTCAGCATTAGGAGTCCCATAAACATATGTTGAATTAGTTAAGCATTTACTAACATTTGTATGTAGAGCAACTGCCTAGGAAACTACTGTGTGCTGGTAACTTCTGCTTACATTGTGTCCATGGAGCACAAGCAGGGTCCTTGTACCTAAAGAGCAGGCTTTGGGGCCAGGCACGGTGGCTCATGCCTGTAATCCTAGCACTTTGGGAGGCCGAGGTGGGTGGATCATTTGAGGCCAGGAGTTGGAAACCAACCTGGCTAACATGGTGAAACCTCATCTCTACTAACAATATAAAAAATTAGCCGGGCATGGTGGTAGGTGCCTGTAATCCCAGCTACTCAGGAGGCTGAGGCAGGAGAATTGCTTGAACCTGGGAGACAGAGGTTGCAGTGAACCGAGATCATGCCACTGCACTCCAACCTGGGCAACAGAAGGAGACTCTGTCTCAAAAAAAAAAAAAAAAAAAAAAAAAAAGCAGGAGCCATCTCTGGGATGCACTGCAGAGCTAGTCCAGTGGCACACTGCCTCTTCTTTCTTAATCAGGAAGATGGAGATCAAGAAGTCACCTCTGGAACTGTTGGCCCCAGGGGCTGCAGCATTCATGCTACGTCTGAACCAAAATGAAAAGAAAACAAAACAAAAGGAATGTCTTGTGCCCTGCCTGTCAACCTGCATGCTGGGATCTTCAGTAATTCAGAAACAGAAAACATCAACGTGTCCACAACTAGTTTTGCCAACTATGGCAAAGAGCAGAAGCCAGCATTACCTCATTCCTGCCTTCTAAATTTCTCATGAGTGCATCTGATTAGTGGAACATAAGGCAGACCTGGACTGTAGCTGCAAGAGAGTCTGGAATTCTGGCTCTTGGCAGTACCACATAGAAGGAGGATGCGATAGAGTATACATGCCTTTACCACCTTTACCATCCACAGTGAACTAATCCTGTGTTGTCACAATGCTGCACCCTCTGCGTGGGAATATGGTGCTAGCATGTCTGGTTTATTTGTGCAGCAGATGGAAAGATTGTCCCTGATTCATCCACACTCTCCCACCTAACCTATTGTTATCTAAAAAACAAACAAAACAAAACAAAACAAAAAACACATAATTGGCATTGGGAAGGCCAAAGTTTGGAAAAGAACAAGTAGAACAGAGTAGAACAATCTGGCTGATGTGGGTTCTAAACCTACAATCTTACTTTTATTAGCACACTGTCCTGATGAGCCCGCCTTCCTAGACTAGACAGTAACAGTCATTATAATCATCTTGCCAGTCAGCCCCGTCTCGTCATCATATAACCATGTGTTTGCGCCAACAGAATGAGCATTCCCAGTCAAATCCTCGGAAAGACATTCAAAAGATGACATACGGAGTAAAGGGCGACCCTAACAGAGATAAAGGAGCCCATTTACACTGAGACAAGCTGCCCAAGGAGCCACAAATACATAAATATCTGCAGCCAAAAGGACTGAAAGTAATTTAAGATGAAGAATCAATTCAAGATGGAATAATTCAATTGTTTGATGATGAGGAGGAGGACCACAAAAAGCAGTATTTCCTGGCACATTATTCAGGGACTCATGGGGAAGGTAGGGAGTGATCCTTAGATTTGCACCACGCATGGTAAGAGTGAAGCATGAGGAGAGGACCCTGGTTGATTTGACACCAGAACAATACCTCCCACTACAACTACCAGGACGAGTCCAACCTGAGCTGATCCCCTTGAGCCAAAGAAACTCATCAAGCTTTCTGGCTGTAAAATGGAGGATCTAATATTTGCACCCAAACTTACCTCTTATGTGGCCCATCCCATGAGCTTTTTAAGTTTAGATGTTTTTAAGGTCTAAAATTTTGTGTTGCACGTCATGTTTATATTGATATTCTCCCTTAAAATTTCATTTTTTGGGGGGAACAAGTAAATACGTTTTTACTGTACCTTACACAGGGATATATTTCTTTAATATCTTTATTTTACAGGCCAAATGTCCCTAATTCTCTTCCTTCCAACATTTTTATAAAATTTAAAAGCAGAGGAAATACAACAGTGAAAAGCTATTATCTTAACATAATGATTTAAAACATTTACTGCCTGCCTTCTCCTTTGCAGGCATTGAATTCTATGTTTTGCATAAATTCACTCATTTAATACTCTCACCAGCACTATAAAAAAAGGTCTACTACCATCCTCATTTTAGAGTTATAGAAACCAAGACAAGGACAAGTTAAGTAACACACCCGAGGTCACACAGATAGGAGTGCTGGAACCAGGCAGTTTCCCTGAGTCTGATCTCCAAACTTAATCACTATCCTTTCTTTCATCATTCAGTCTTTGTTCAAAAAACATCTAAGGAATACCTTCTAAAGTGATACCCTCCTCTGAGAGCAAAGGGGGGCAAAGAGAAGAACCAGACACTAGACACTAGTTTTACAATGTGTACCCTCCAGTTGGGGGATTGTAACATATAAACAGGTCATCTGGTCCCAGGTCCCCATTCTTGACTACTATGTATCCTGCCATTAAAGATAATTCATTTGTTTTTACTTCTTTGGTTACTACAAAGCTGCACTTTTCCATAGCAATGAGTAATATTTCCAGTTTACTTCTGAAACTTTTTAGTTTTTCTTCCCCTGCTGGGAAATGGTTCCCCAGGAAGATTCCAAGTGTTTCAAAGGCCTAATTTATACACAGACCTTAAGAGTGCACATCAACTAGTGGCTTGTGGTTCTTTCTGTTTTGCTTTGCTTTTCAAAAGATGGAAGGAGGCCAAGTAGGCATTTCAAAATAGCTGAAGTCTAAGGAAATAGAAATCAATTCAAATTAACACAAGCATTTACTGGGGTGATTTTTAAATCTTACAAATGTTGAAATGTCTAAGGAAGGAAAATGAATTATTGTGACAGTATATTTGTTAATAGCTTTTGGTTGCATGCAGCAAGGTCGCATGCAGCAAAAATCAACTGAGCTGGTTTAGGCAGAAGGGGTATTTGCAGGGTGTCTCATAGAACCAAGGGGAGAAATTAAGTTGGACCTCAGGGAGGGAATGGGAAAAAGAACCAGAAAGGAGGTAAAACAAAATTTTAAAAGGCTGTGTGCGTGTGTATGCATGTGTGCAAGCATGCACATTTGCATGTGTGCATACAGTGCATACCCACTGATGGCTTTTTCTGCTTCTTCATGTGGCATCTAACCTTAAAGATCATCCACTTAAATGTTATCATTTCAAGAACACTCAGACTCCAACTAACTGTCTTTCAGTGCCAATTTAAGTTCTCAGAAGAGAATCTCATTGGCTCAGTTTGGGTCATGTGTACAATCCTGATCTAATCCATTTTAGCCACAGTGGGCATGGTAACATGTCATAATCAAGGCTTTCTAGAGGATCATCCACAGATCCAATCTTTCAACAAATACACATTAAGTGTCTACTGGACTGGATGCTGGGGACACAGCAGTGATGGATGTTTGCATTCTCCTGGACAGTTCTTAAAGGGAGAGTATAGTTTATGACCTACACAAACTCCCAAAAGATTTCTACTACACAGTCTCTAAGTTTTTAAAAATTATTTTACATCATGAAAACTCATTACCTCATACAGTTTCTCTAAAATCCTAATCCCTAATCTCAGTCTTTAGCCTGTATGCATTCACTCCTGTCCATTCTCACACTGCTATAAAGACATACCTGAGACTGGGTAATTTATAAAGAAAAGAGGTTTGATAGACTCATGGTTCTTCAGGCTGCACAGGCATCTGCTTCTGGGGAGGCCTCAGGAAATTTACAATTTACAATCATGGCAGAAGGCAAAGGGGAAACAAGCATGTCTTACATAGTGAGAGAACGAGGAAGAAAGAGATCGAAGGGGGAAGTGCTACCCACTTTCAAACAACCAGATCTCATGAGAACTCACTCACTATCATGAGAAAAGAAAAGGGAAAATCCATCCCCATGATCCAATCACCTCCCACCAGGTCTCTCCCCCAACATTGGGGATTACAATTCAACATGAGATTTGGGTGGGGACACAGAGCCAAACCTAATCAACTCTTTTCTTTCAACAACATTTATTGAAGCCTTTTAGTGTGTTAGATGCAAACCTGGATGCTGACAGACTAGAATTTCCTAGTCTTGAAGGGTTTAAGTCTCTCAGGAGTGATTCAGATTTATGAACAAAATTTGGCCATTTACTAAGGTGCAAAGACAAACATATATGTGAAACACTGGGAGACTACAGGACAAGGAGATACATTGAACCCTGGGGCCAGGAAGGGCTGATAAGGTGATTTCATGTTAGTTTAACTTTATATAGAAGGTACTAGAGAGAATATAATGAAAGCCTAAGTACATAGTGTACCTTAGCCGTGTTGGAAACCCTGGTGTCTTGAGTTTCATGTTAACAATATACCATGTTCTAACGTTACTCAGAAATGCCCTCTAATCGTTATCATCCTTCTGGTGGGTCAAGGCTGAGAGTGTGGTTGGTGCTCCTTAATTCTTCGTAATTATTCTTAAGACCTCAACCATTCAGTACTTTGGACTAGGATCTGGGACTGGCCCCACCAAAAAACTAAACCATTTGCAACTCTCCATTAGAAGGGGGGCATACATCACAACTGCACCCAAGTAATAGTACCTGAAAATCACCCTTCAACTGCCTTAGCAAGGCCTAAAATCTTTTTAGATTAACCACCATAATATTTAATTATTCCTACACTTAAACACTACTTTCCTCTTCAGTAAAAACATCTAAGTTTTGTTCTGGATCTTCTTTGCACTCTGGATTAAAGATTCTTCTGAATCACTCTAGGATCAGAATTGTAAGATTTTTCCTACAACATGGTATCATTTTATCATGTTCGGTTCTGACATACCATTTCAAAGATTAATGGTTTTTCAGTTATTTTGGGTTTTCTCTGTCTACCAACTCTCATTCTGCAAGCTTGGTGCAGATGTCTTTTTAATCTCACCATAAGGCATCAGAAGAAAAAACTTAGATCGCTATAGATTTCCTACTCTTTTCTTAGATAACTGATTATCAAACTTCAGCATGCACCAGAAACACTTGGCAGACTTGTTAAAACACAGATTTCTGGGCCCCATCCCCAGAGTTTCTGATTTAGAAGGTCTGGGATGGACCTCAAGAATTTGTGTTTCTAGGTCAGGCACGGTGGCTCATGCCTGTAATCCCAGCACTTTGGGAGGCCAAGGCGGGCAGATCACTTGAGGTCAGGAATTTGAGATCAGCCTGACCAACATTGTGAAACCTCGTCTCTACTAAAAATACAAAAATTAGCCAGCCATCGTGGCGCATGCCTGTAATCCCAGCTACTCGGGAGGCTGACAAGAATTGCTTGAACCCAGGAGGTGGAGGTTGCAGTGGGCCAAGATCGTGCCATTGCACTCCAGCCTGGGTGACAGAGTAAGACTCTGTCTCGAACAAACAAACACAAAACAACGCTGTTTCTAGCAAGTTCCCAAGTGATGCTGATGCTGATGCTGTGGTCTAGGGCTACACTTGAGAACCACTTTCCTTAGGTCTTCTCTAAATGGTTTGTTGAAACATCAAGGGCTAAATAAAGGTGACCAGCTGTGCCATCAAGAATAATGACTGTGTCATAGCACATTCTGCTAAATTTATTTTCAGCTGATCAGATAAATTAATTTTCTGTGGAACCCACTAAAAATTTTTTGGCTAGTTGTACCAACTAGAGATCTCCGGTATGAATATCCAATAAAAATTTTACCAATCTTCCATCAATGTAAAAATCCTGCATTCACTTTTCACACAAGTATAATTATATGATTGCAAAGGAAAGTACATGCATTCTTATGTAACTTGTGTTTTAAAATGATATAGGTGGCAGAAATATAATAAATAGCATCCGAGCAATGCACTTCATTCCCAAACTGGTGCTTTTGAACTTAACATTTTTAATAGCTTTAGGATTGGCAGCATAACTTTAAAAATTATTTTCAATTGTGGTAAAATACACATAACATAGAATTTCTCATCTTAATCATTTTTAAGTGTAGAGTTCAGTAGCACTTAGTACATTTACATTGTTGTGCAACTATCACCATCATCCATCTCCAGAACTCTTTTCATTTTATAAAACTGAAACTCTATAACCATTAAACAACGAATCCCCATTCTGCCTGTCCCAAAGCCAGGCAACCACCATTCTCCTTTCTGTCTCTCTGAATTTGCTACAATTTCTTAAAGTGCTTAAGTGGATAAATGCAAACCAATTGACACTTTAAACTAGCCTAGCATAAAAATATACCTATAAACCATTTGCAGGAGAATAGAAAAGATGGGCAATCCAGTATGAGATTTATCAAAGCTAGTAGCACATGGTGGTGAAAGTTTCCTACTATATTATATTGTTGCTAAGTAATCTGCCGTAACACCCTCTCACCCTCTTCCCACACTGCATGTCTCATTTCTCACCAGGTGCTAAATGGTTTTTGTAGCATTCATCTCCTTGGACTTAAGAACTCTAATGATCCAGTAACAGCAGCAGAATACCAAAACACCATGAAGGCCACCGTTTTTTTCTTTTCCCCTCATCTTTGAGACCCTGACATTACTGAAGAGTCTGAGCAGAATCATGTCATCATCATCAGGTGTAGAAAAAAACCTGCAACAGGCCAGAGCTGGCTGATAACACAGGCCAGGTTTGTGGGGTCGCAGCACAGAAGTGAGGCAGCATTCCTCTGGATGCCTGGATGCAGAGTTCAAAGGAAACATCCAGCACATTCTAACTTTAGTAAATCCCCAGGCCAAAGGTAGACTTTTCAGTAAATTAATAATCCCTGAGTGACATCTGATGAGTTCTTTCAAAGACATTTTCCTTCACCCTGCGCCGACCCCTGACCTACTTTTCATTCCTTGCCAAATGAACGGAGCCCATGGTAGTGACTTTTCCATTAAGATTTGGCCTCTCTCACTAAGCAGAGACCTTGAGAACACCAGATAATCAATTTACATTTAGGCTTTTCTGCAAAAGTGGAATGTTTTGATGCCTTGAATTTTATATTATTGACTTTAGCAAAGTTTGCCTTAACAAAAATGCTAAAAATAAAGATTCAGCTGAAAGCAAAAGTGTTTCATAAACACATTGTGTGTTTATTCAAATAAGGAGCTCCCAAATTATATCCTTAATGCCATACTTTTCTTTCCCTAATAATATAGAAGACAAATATTATTAAGTCAAAAGTAAAAATTTATTGGTAACTATAAATGTACAGTTGGAAGTCTAGTTGTGGGGTTAAGCTGTATGTTGCATTGTAATAAAAGAGGAAATACTAAGTTGGATGAAGGAAAAGAACTGATATTTACTGAGCCTTTATCATGTTCTGGGAATTCTACTAGATCTTGTGCTTAATTTCACCTAGTACAACTACAACTACTATCCCCCAATTTTGCAGATGAGTAACTTGTTCAAGGTCACATAGTTGATAAATGACCAAATCCGAATTCAAATCATGCTTTTGTATTCATTTGTTCATTCAAAATTAGTTATTGGGCACCTATGAAGGGCCAAGTGCAGAGGGTCCCATCATTACTCTTCATGAAAGTCCTAATATGAGGAAAGCACTCCTTTATGTGAACTATAAAGAGTATTCATGCCAACCTAAATGCTCAAGTGACATTACTGTCTTTATATTGACTATAGAAGTTAAAGAAGATGAATAAGGGGTCCAAAGTCACAGGCTAGGAAGTGAACAAGCTAAGTTTTGAATCTAGGTCTGTTTGTTTCAAAAAGCAATGCTTTTAATTATTGTGTTTTAATCAATATCTGTTATGGATTGAATGTTTTTGTCCCCCCACCCCCCACTGCAAAATTCATATGTTGAAGCCCAAGCCCCCACTGTAATGGTATTAGGAGGTAGGGCCTTTGGGAGGTGATTATGACTAGATGAGGTCATGAGGGTGGAGCCCCCATGAATGGGATTAGTGCCCTGTTAGAGTCCCCAGAGAGCTTGCTTCCACTCAGTGCTCTCTGCCATGTGAGGACACAACCAGAAGGCAATCATCTACAATCCAGGAAGTGAGCCCTCACCAGGCACCAGATCTGTCGGCACTTTGATCTTGAACTTTTCAGCCTCCAGAACTTTGAGAAATACATTCCTATTGTTTAATCCACCCAGTCTATGGTATTCTGTTGCAGCAGCCTGAACTGACTGAGACACTCTCTGAGCCTCAGCCTCTTTGCCTACAAAATAGGGCTCATAGCAGCTCTATTCACAATAGCCAAAAGGTGGAAACAACTCCAATGTCCATCAAGGGATGAATGCGTAAACAAAATGTGGTCTATCCATATGTTAGAATATTATTTAGACATTAAAAGAAATAAAGTACCCAACACAGGCTACAACATACATGAACCACAAAAACATTATGCTAAGTGAAAGAAGCCAGACACAAAAGACTATATATCATGTAATTCCATTTATACATATGTCTAGAATTATAGAGACAAAAAGTAGATCCGTGGCTGCCAGGGGCTGGGGGAGTGACTGCTAATGGATATGGAGGTTTTTGGATGGAGGGTGATAAAAGTATTCTAGAATTAGGTAGTGGTGATGGTTGGACAATCTTGTGAATATACTAAAAAACACTGAATTGTACAGTTTAAAATGGTGATTTTTTTATAGAATGTGAATTATATCTCAAAAATAAATAAATTAGCAAATATAGGACTAATATGAGTACCTAACTCCTAGGATTGTTGTGAAAATTAAATGGAGCAGTTCCAGGGAAGTACTTGGCACAGAATCCAGGCTCATTAAGGCCCTCACCAAATGTTGACCTTTAAAAAGTAGGGAAAGAGCTGGGTGGTGTGGTTGGTCACAGCGCTGTGGCAAATAGATCACTCCCTGCCCGTTGATCCTTCCTCCATTCTTCTGTCCATGGAGCCTCAGAGCCCCTGCCTCATTGCTGGTTCCCCAACCTGGTCACTATCCCCTGCTACCTGCTGTTCTGCTGACACTCCCCTTCCCCTGCCTCCCCAACCCCACCTCACCACCCACCTTCCTCCCAGTGAGAGCAAAGGAGGATCAGTCTCTGTGTGTTCTTCATGTGGGGATATGATTCCCTTGTTGCAACTTCACCTGGTGCTGCCAACTGGACATTAGAACTCACAACCTGGAACAAGGGGATAAAAAATGCCAGGACATGCAAGGTTCTTAACAAATGACTAGAGGAGAAAAGAAAGGAAGGAACTTCTCTCTTGAGGAAATGTGAAAATAAATGTGAATATGTAAGCTATATTTGAGGAATTGCAAAGAAGTCAAATAGCTCACCAGATCCCTATGGAGAGAATAAAGGAAAGACAAGTGTGCAGGAGATGATGAGGGGTCTCCTTGGCCCTGCTGTGATGTTTGAACATCATGGGACTCTCCTGAGGAATTTAACTAAGGCAACACACCATGATCAGAATTCTACTTTTGAAAAAATATTCTTGTAGCATGAAACAAATAACAAGGCCATCAGCAAAGAAAGACGTTCAAGGGGAAAGAGTGGGCAATGCTGAGTCCAGTTTGGGTCATTTTGAGTTGGATGTGTATATGGGACTGGAGATGGAGCTTTCTGGAAGAGACTGGGTGGCTCAGTTTGGAGTATCAGAGGGAGTCCTAGGAGAGAGAATGCAAACAACCCAGGTGGTAGAGGAAGCAGGAGTATGGTTGAGATCTCCAAGACGGGGAGCAGAGCAAGACACAAAATGGGCTGTGGAAGGAATTCCAGCAACCTCTGACATTGAAGGGTGGTGAGAAGAGAGCAGGGTCTCTGCACAGAGCACGTTAACAGCCCTTGTTGCCAGAGTCTGGTGTTCAAATCCTAGCTCTTCTAATTCCCAGCAATAGAATTTTTTTTTTGAAGAGTTTTATGCTTTTTTTTTCACATCTGTATTTCACCCCCGGAGTACTGAGACCATCATCAATTTTCAAGAGTTTTCGAATTTTCAATTTTCAAAATTCTTCACTGCATGCATTTCAATATGAACACATGTTGGGATGGGCAGGTATACCTATGGCTGGCATGCAGATATCACCTGACTATAGCACCATCAGTTTAGTCCACCAATGTGTTCATAGATTGTGTTTATTTTTGTTTTTCATTTTGAAATTTTCATCTGGTTTTACACTGTTGCAGAGCAAATTAGACAAGAAACGTATGTTGTGCAATTTGTGTGGCTACTGCACATAATTGTGATTGTCCCATCTCAATCTTAAGGACAAAATGTTTTCACCCCTGTGAAGCTGAAGGCACAACATAAGCAACTTGTGCAAGAACCCATCAATTGCATTCAGAAAACTAGTCACCTCTCTCCCTGCTTCCTTCTTGCTGACTTAGCCCACTCTTTTTTTATTCAGCAAATAATTGTCTAGCAGCCTAAACAATAAGGAAGCAAGAGCCGAAGAGTGGCCATATTTTGAACTGTCTTTCCAAGAAATTATTTGCTTTTTCTGAAACGTGTATTTTTTAAAAAAATAACTAGTTTAAAATATTGCTTGTCTCCACGTATTCAACTTGAGCAGATGTAAAGGAATACATTAAATCAGTTTTTTAAAGATATGCCCATTAAAGACACATTCAGACGTGATTGAGCACTTAAACTCTTTATCGTAAATGGGAGCCTTCCTTAAATACCTCTGATTATCACTTCGGGTAGCCTGTCAGTTTCATCAGAACCAAATATAGCCCCAGATTCCCTCTTCCCTTCTGCCTGAGAATCCTGAACTAAGAAACACACAGCCATCTGGTTTGCCTTTGGAATTGCTGTGTATTATAATATACAATCACATATGATAAAAGAAAATGTAGGAAACATATGGTGCAAGAGTCCGAAGGTATTTGAATGATTACAGCAAGAGCCACTTTTAGCTCATTTTATACATGGACAGAATTTAAAAAATTCTGCAAAGTCATTTGCAACAGTATATTTGTTTGTCCAGCATGATTGCATTCATAATACATTCTTTTGATGTTAAATCAGAAAGTAACAGTGGAGCGGGCTGACCATAAATCAACAGGTTACAACTGGGTCTCTCTGGCACTCTCCACCACTCAGAATGTCATGTCAACCGGCACATATTGAGGCAATTCTATAAATTGGGTTATCTTGGGAAGGGGAGAAAGGAGCAAGAAGAAAAAGGATGGAAAAAGAGCATAGCAAGCTCAAAGAAGCTCTGCATTCCTGATAAGGATCAAGACTCCTCAGTCTCTGTGATTTACTAGGTCCATAGTTTCGTCTACCCTGGTAGACACCTTGGCTCCAGATTTTTCAGGATGCATGTTTTTAGTTCAGTGACACTCAATAACAGCATGGTAGGACTGATTTACCTTGACTGCAGAAGAAAATCATGTATTTTCCCCTATAAACTTTTATTTGCTTTCCAAAGCAGAATCTTCATATGTTCTCTCAACCCAAGACTTCTAAACATTACCTTATTTTTTATTTAACAAATTACTAATATAGTGTTTACCACATGCCAGGCATTGTTCCAGGGGCTTGCACATATATTAATCCTTGTAATAGAAGTCATTTAATACTCAAAACAACCATATGACATAGGTAAAATTATTCTCATTTGCAGATAGGAAAATTGAACCACAGAAGTAACCTACCACAAATCAGGAGATGGCAGATGTGGTACTGCGAAATTCATTTGTTGAATCATTTTGTCTGAAATAAAGAAAAGAAACATACTTGGTTATCTCAAGTAAAAAGGGGTATAATACACATGGGCTGATTGGAATTAACCCTGGAATCTGAAAGCCTCCAGTCAGTTTTAGGGACTAGAACTCTCTCTCTGCCTCTCTCACATGCATCATGATCTATCTCCCAGAATCTCCCCCTTTCCCTGCATGTCTGTGGCCCCATGCCTCCATCTTGCTTGTGGCTTCTCTTGGCTCCTACTCTCCCTCACAAATCCTCTCTTTTTCAGCTTTGTTCTATTTCTTTCTCCCTTTCTCTCTCTCTCTGGTTTTGACTCAAAATTCTCCAGAAAATGGCAGGTAGCTCTGTGAAGCCAGGCCACACTGCAGTTCCCTGGACAGTCTGGTGTTACCCTCTGTTGAGTCAAGCCCACACCTGCTAACTGGACTAATTAGATGCATGGGCTAACTAGTCTCCAGAGAGGGCTCCCAATGGTTCTTCCCACCCCAGATGTGCCTGCCACACCTCCCAGTGAGAGATGAGTCTATTTCCCCTTCCCTCGAATCTGGGCTGGACTTGTGCTTTGTTTTGGCATGTGGTGGAAGACACGTTGTGGGACTTCTGAGCCCAGGACTTAATACCGACAGTTTTCATTTCCACCTTTCTCCTGAAAATAAGCCACCATGTTAGAAGTCTCACTGCCCAGATTAGAAAGAGCCAAACCCCTTACACCATGTTTCAAGGAAAACCAAACTACCTATATGGAGACAAAGAAATTAAAGGAGAAAGAGAGAGAGATGGAGAGAGAGAGAGAGACTAATTGACCTAGTGGAGGAAGACTGTGGCCCCCAAAATATAAGCAAACCTTTCTTGGATGTTCTGGCCCAGGCCACCGCCAGGTGATACAACCAAATAAATGACCCTAGCTGATACACATGGAACAGAAGAGCCATCCATCTGAGCCCTGCCCAAATTCCTGACCCATGAAATGGTGAGAAATAATAAATTGTTACTGTTTCAAGGTTCTAAGCTTTGGGCTAGTGTGTTACACAGCAAGAGATTACTGAAACAGTGGGCTAGTCCATTTTTAATAACATTTTTATAAAAAGAAACAAACATGGAAAGCATAATAGCCAGATGGCCAGGTGGATGTCTAGAAGATGCCTATCAACAGGGCCACAAATGAAGCCTAGGAGAAGCAAGGACCCCTGGCTACAACAGGACCTGCCTTTCTCTCCTTAGTCATTCCTGCCTCACACCAACTCCGTGAGCTAGTTAGGTTTTCCCAGTGTAAGACTGCTAATGCAACTTCCATAAAGTCACTTATCTAAGATCAAAATTGGCTTCCATACCCCTGCTCTTTTCTATATATCATTCTGCCTCCCTTTCACTGACAAGACATTTGTCCCCAAAGCCACATGTCCCAGCTTCCCAGCCACCAGAGGCAAGCCAGGCTGGACACATGGGCATGACTGATTGTAATCTCCTACATCTCACATTGCCAGGCAGCAGCCCTGCCTAAAACTGCTCCACCAGAACGAAATTAGGACCCACTCTTATATCCCTGAAGGGCTAAGCGGGAAACCTCCTGTACAGTTGAACTGCTGCCACCATCTCCAACATCGGCTGCAAACATTTATTGACCCTAACTATATATCGAGTTCTGTGCTAGTAGACCAGGATACAAAGAGATTAAAACTCCAAGGCTGACATCACGGAGGTTAATGGAGGAGGCAGATAAACACATAAACCATAAGAAGTAACACAAGGTAGCATATGCAAAAAGCTGAAAGAATTTTGTAGTAAAATAAGAGTTTGGGAACTTGGGTAAGACATTGGGATCAGTACAGGGATCCCTCTTAGAATGCAGAAGAATGAGCTAGAGTCTAAGGAGTAGAACTTGGAGTTCTCCAGTGAGAAAGGAGTGATTCAGAACTCTAAGGACTGAACTTGTTTTAAAAATATATAATTATTTAAATTATTTGAAGTTACTCAGGGTTAAAAACAGATCTGGATTAATTTAATTACACAGATAAAATTCATTCAAATAAGTATAAGCCTTCAAAGTAAGTTGCATGGTTTCCGTAGTGTAGTGGTTATCACGTTAACCTGACAATGTAAGTTGTATGAACAACTCTAGAAAGCAGGAGAGTCAGTTAACTGTGTAAGCAAAAAGAGAACCTCTTGAGAGATCCTGGGCTGGCTGTCCAAGAATGTGGAAATCAGGACCAGTTACCTTCACACAAAGCAAAGGAGTTGACTTGTCAGATAGTGAGAGCTCTTGCCATCCAAGGACATTGGATACATTTCCTCAGCCCTGATCTGACTTTTGTGACTTGGTGGTGGCCAGCTCCCAAGCATACTGCTGGGCTCTCATCTCAGCCTCACACTAGGTCTCTCCATTTGGTTTGCTCCAAGTTTTCTCTGCAAAACCAGGAGGTCACTGTGCGGGCACTGCCTAGAAGTGCCAAAGGTCAATGTGCTTGGGACAACCTTTAACTAAGAAGGGATGGGAGTTAGTAAGTACATGCCTCCCCCTCCCATGCTGCAGAGCAGCAATTCTGAAACATGTTCTATACGGTTCCTTCTGAGTCCCTGGTGGAACCAAGCCCCAGTTTTGCACAGCTGTAACCCCCTAATTAATGTACTCTCTATCAGTTTATCCACCCTCATTTCCTCCCTCTCCCTCCTCTCTCACTCCTGCTTCCTGCAGTCACCTCTCAAAAAACCTGCACCTAAGTCCTTATCACGGATTCTAATCTCAGGGGCTAAGAGATAGCAAGATAGCAGGAAACCAAGGGTAAGAAAAGGTGAGGTGCTGAAGGGAGACTATACACTTTGGGTGAAAAGTGAAAGGTTGACCAAAACCAGAAAGTTTTTACAAAGACAAGCCTCCTAGATTCCATGTTGCCCCATAGCTGACCTTGCATAAACAGGACTCTACCCATTCATTACATGTTGAAGAAATGAGCAACAATTGGCTGAAATCAGAACACTGCAGTTAGGGCACTCTTCAAGAAAGTCTCTTTTAATAAAGGATGAAAAATGTAACAAACTATTGATGCACACAACTTGGATAGATCTCAAGGGTATGCTGAGTGTAAAAGCTAATCACAAAAGGTCACATACATGATTCCACTTATATAACCACCTTGAAGTTGTTATATATAAAATTATAGTGAGGGAGAACAGATCGGCAGTGGCAAAAAGTTAGAGTTGCAAGGAGAGTGTGACTATTAAAGGGTAACATGAAGGAATTTCCTTGTGGTGATGGAACAATTCTGTTCCAACAATTCTGTTGTGTATTCTGATTGTGATGGTCACTCGAATCTACACGGGATGAAATTTCATAGAAATACACACACACACACACACACGAATGCATTATTAGTACCAGTGTTAATTTCCTGGTCTTGTCAATGCACTATCTTTATGTAAGATATTATAATTGTGGAAAGTTGAGTGAAGGGTACACAGGAACTCTCTGCACTATTTTTGCAACTTCGTGTAAGTTTTAAACTATTCCAAAATGAAAAGCTATAAAACTGAAAATTATTTTAAAAAATGGAATGCCAAAAGCCAAGAAAAGAGAGAGTAGGAGGAGGAATACAGCCAGTTTTTCCTTTTTTTCTCCCTCACAGGGCTATGTCAAGGGAGGGCTTGCCCCAGGATGTCCAGAATAAACATTATCAGTTATTATGATGTTTGTGATTATTATTGAGAAACACAATGCAAATTGTTACTCCAGGCACTTAATAAGCTAAGAATTTAGTGAAGGCATTTATTCTACTGCTTAAGGTATAGGAGTTGAAGAATTACCTGAGCATTTTCTTTATTCTGATTACCCTTGGCCCCAACTGCTAAAGAGAATTCTAACTTGGCTGAACGTGATTTCATTAAAATGGAGAGGCTGATATCAGTGACCAGGAAACCAGGGCATCATCCAGTGAACTTTATGCAACAATGGCATTGAACCTGATCCTGATGAAAAGGATATCTGCCTGCCATATGCATGGCTTCTGAACAGAAGGCTATGAGTCTGAAATGTAGTTGCACACGCGTATGTCTGAGAGTGCCAGGACATAAGCAAGTATTTGACTAGAAGCCATATGAAGAGACGTACAGTTGGAGCCAGGTGGTGAAGAAAAGGCTAGCAGACCCGTGATGAGAGACTAAGTCACTGGGAGCAGATGTTAGAAACGAAAAGTAAGTTATTGGAAGGAAGGCAGAATTTGCAAAGAGCCTGTTAAGTTTAAATCTTTTTACACAAGTAATTAGGCACATCATAAATGGGAAACGTTTAACAATGTATTAAAATTTTTAATGTTCTAAATGTTAGTGAAACCACAAACATTCAAGTCATTAGATTTTAACTTAAAAATTCTCAAAGGTGTACATTCCATGGCCACATGTCTTTTTGCTAAGCACTGTATATTTATTACTGCATGAACATTCTCATAATCTTATGCATATATAACCATTTCATTAATTCATTCAACAAAATATTTACTGAATGCCTTCTCTATCTGGTGCTGGGTTTCAGCAGAGACTAAGTTAGACCAATTAGCTGTCCTCATGAGCCAGTAGACTCAGTTTTAAAGAAAACGAGTGTGAGATGCATTCTGCATTGCAGAATGTTTAGAGAAGTGTTCAGTGCTCCAGAGACAACCTGAAGCAGTAAATGAAGAGCCACTCCCATAGAGGAATTATCACAGATACAGGAGAATCAGGAGAAACGAAAGGAGAAATTTTAGGAAGGAGAAGATAGTTGACATTGTGGGACACTTTGGAAATCTGAGGAAATATCCTAAAGTTGGGTGACAAGGAGGTTGGTGAGAATTCTGCTCAGTGCACAATCAATAAGAGTATTATCTAGCAGTGTGGCTGGTAAGGAAGGAAAAACAGTCAAACA
Organism: Pan troglodytes; assembly: GCF_028858775.2. Taxonomy (NCBI): domain Eukaryota; kingdom Metazoa; phylum Chordata; class Mammalia; order Primates; family Hominidae; genus Pan; species Pan troglodytes. The sequence goes on along the minus strand of NC_072421.2, from coordinate 10,874,525 downwards.
TTAGCTCTTTCAAGATTTTGGAAATTAAAGGAAGGAGGAGGACAAGAAAGCAAATCAGGGAACATCCTGCAGAGGCAACTGGTATTTGGGGATATCTCTACCATAGTAAAGTCAAAAGAACACAAGAAACTGAAGCAGAAGAAAGAAGAGAATTACCCTGGCATTTCTCCCACCCTCCAGTGTCTAACCTGGTTTCCCATTGGTTGAAACTAACTGGAAGCCAGTGGGCAGGGGAGCCTGGGAAATGTAGTCTGTAGGGGTCAGAGCAGAGCAAGGAAGGTTGGGGAATGGGTCTGATATGGTTTGGATGTTTGTCCCATCCAAATCTCATGTTGAAATTTGATCCTCAATGTTAGAGGTGGGGCCTGGTGGAAGTTATTGGGGGTCATGGGAGCGGATCCCTCATGAATGGCTTGGTGCTGTCCTCATGGTGATGAGTGAGTTCTTGCTCTATTAGTTCCTCCAAGATCTGGTTGCTAAAAGGAGCCTGGCACCTACCTCCCCCCTCACTCTTTCCTCCTGTCTCACCATGTGATGCCTGCTCCCCTTCCTCTTCTGCCATGAATGGAAGCTTCCTGAGGTCCTTACCAGAAGCTGATGCTGTCGCCACTTCTTGCAGAACTGCCTGCAGATCTGTGAGCCAAATAAACCTCTTTATAAATTACCCAGCCTCGGGTATTCCTTTATAGCCATGCAAAACAGACTAAGACAAGGTCTGAGCTTTAGTAGAAAGTCATTCCTTCTTTAGGACTGGAGGATCAAAGGAGGTGGTACAGCCAGAGCCCAGGAGCTGGGGCAGCCTGGAGGGAGCTGGAACCATGACAAGGACTTGCCCAGAAGAAGTACATCCATGGAGGGAGGTGCTTTCTGCTGGGATAGAATCTAGGAGGCAATGCAGCTACATGTAGGCCTTTTGGAAGATGATTTCTGAGAATTAGGAAAATTCATGGCTTTATGTTTGGCAAATTCACATTAAAAAAAACATTACAGCAGGACTCGGCCAGTATTTTACCTTGGAAATAATATATGCATTTCTTAATGATTTCTCTAGTCCCTGAGAAACTATAAGGGCTCAGCTGGCCCCTTAATCTATATGACATTTTTATGACAATGAAACTATCACCCCAAGGAGAGTCTTTTGTTCAATTGTCAGATTTTATTGGGCTAGCATAAGCTATCAAAGCAAAATAAAATTATACAGCTAGTATTATATTTAAAACATCAATTTATTACATTTAAAGCTATACCCAAATAAATAAATACACTGGCCTTTGGTGTCAACCAAACAAAATCAATCACACAGATGTTTAATATCTGATTATAATTTTTCCCTACAAGTAAGCTTCTTTGTCTGGACCACAGATAAGAAGATTCATCCTCTCAAACATAATAAGAATTTTAATGGCAACTCAAACTAATTTTTTGTCCTTTTGTCAGTCCCTTGCAGAAGTTTTGTGTAAATAAATCTAACTCCTTCCAAAGCAAAATTGTATATCTTTTGGGAGGGGAGCAACTTCTTTCTTTTTCCCTTGGACTTTGAACTGTGGAGTTATACACACTTGGGGTCAAACCATCATTCCAACACTTGTCACTGTGACTTTGGCAAGTTGTAGAAGCTTTGTAAGTATCGGTTTCCTTATTTGCTAGAAATAAGTAAACAAACAAGTAAATAAATGCTGAGGATTAATCTCTGTAAAGCACTTAGAACAGTAACTGACCCATAATAAGTATTCAAGAATTGCTAGCTACTTTCTTTTCTCTGGAATCACTAACTTTTCTCCAAAAACTCACTGCCTTCTTGATCCAGTTTAACTGCCAATCAATGATATTTGGCCAAAAATATTTAGCTTTGTCCCAGGGGATCACATGTCCTTGTGTAGTCTAGTATGTATTAAATCTAGCTAAACTACAGAACCACCAGGGAGCTTTAAAAATACAATTTCCCAAGCCCAATCCCAGGCCCACTGAGTTGTAACCCTCAAGGACAGAGACCTAGATCTACATTTTTAACAAGCCCCACCCCCCACTTAGAAAGCTATTAAACAGGTGACTCGGATGATATATACAGCTTGCCTTTTTGCCACTCATGAGGCAGGGTTATTAATCAACTTGACTATTTCCTTCACCTGAAATCCATAAGTGCTTAGCACACCTCTATACAATATCTAAACTTCATCTTTTCAGAAGACAATCTCAAGAAAACACAAGAAATGCATCCCCTCCCCCATTTTTTTTAATGAACTGCTTTCAATTTTATAACCTTCAGGTTAATGTCACATTTTCTTGCCATTGGCATTTTCAGATGTAGGGTGGACTTTAAAAGTCAATATAAGCTGGAAGAAAAAAGATCAAACAGCAGAGCCTCCTCAAATGTCACTGCTATTGAGAATGGCGGCCACTGATATTACAGGGTCCAACGGTCCTATTCATATTATTTCTCTTTAATACCAAACCTTTTTCTAGCTAATCTGTCAGAAAAAACGCCATTTCTGGGTGGTGATTTTTCAAGCAATGGGAGTTTTCATTTTGCTTTTCATAAAGTCACATAGTACCAAGCAGACAGACTGGCGACAGAAATCATATTCCAAACACAGATCGAACAGGGTGTGTCACTAAAAGCCTGTGTGCACATTCAAAGCAGATGCCAAGCAGCCATCTGTGTGGGGCCAGTTGGAGCTCACAAACACCAGGCCTGAAATTGCTAGAAAGGGCCTGGCAGTGCTAGTACCTCTTCATGCCAGGCCATCTTGGTACTTCCAGGGGGTCAAGTATAATGACAAAATAAAGCCACACTTACCCCCTTATAGTCACTTTTACTCTTTACTCTGTCTTCTCAATGTTTAAGGGGAGGTCTTGGTTAGATTTTGCCTGAGGCAAAAAACAACAGCATCTTTTACTAAGAATTTTACATTGTTCCCTAACAACCACCCTAAAAAATAATATTACTATCCCATTCTAACCAGTACAGAAAGAGGTGAGTAAAGATTCAAAGACAAAGAGCTGTGGGTGGAGGGATAAGTACTCTTTCAGGATGTCAGATTCTTAGCCCAGCTCATCCCCTGCCACTTGGTCATGTTACAAAAGGGTAAAGTTGACAACACTGACTTTGCCTGACTTTTCATTGCCCCAGCTTGAAGAGTTAACTATTCTAAAATATTTGCACTGATTTGGGATGGCTGGACTGAAGACTTTTAAGGGCACTCACTGAATGTTTATGAAAAGGAAGGAGGGAAGGAGGGAGGGAGGGAGAAAAGACAAGAGAAGGAAGGAAAGAAGGGAAGAAAAAAGATGAGGAAAAGAGAGAAAGGAGGAGGAGGAGAAAAGGAAGGAGGGAAGTGAGGGGAATAAAGGAAGGAAAAGAAGGAAGGAATACCCTGTTGAGGGCCCAAATTGAACAAAAAGGTGGAGAAAGGGCAAATTCTTTCACTCTCATCTTGAACTGGGTACTATGTGATGGATGAGAGTTCATGATGGAACTCTGGTCCATTTTCTCCTGCCCTTGGACATTAGAGCTCCTGGTTCTCAGACCTTTGGACTTGGGCCGAGTTACACCACCAGCTTTCCTGGTTCTCCAACTTGCAGATAGCACATCATGGGACTTCTCAATCTCCATAATTTCATGAGCCAATATAATACATATACATATATAATATATAAATCTTCATACACACACACACACACACACTCTCTCTCTCTCTCTCTCTCTCTACTAATTCTGTTTCCCTAGAAACCCCTGACTAATACAGATGGCAAATGGGATTACAGATGTGACTTACTTAAGGATCTTGAGATGTGGAAATTATCCTTATTATCTGGGTGACCCAATATAATCACAAGGGTCCTTATACCAGGAAAGCAGAGCAGGAGAGTAAGAAGAGATGTGATGATGGAGAGTTTGGAGCAATGCCTTTTCTGGCTAGAAGAGGGCCATGAGCCAAGGAAGCTGGAAAAGACAATAAAGAGATTGTCCTCTACAGCCTCCAGAAGGAACCAGGTCTGCCGACGCCTTGCTTTTAGTCCTGTTTAGTCCCATTTTCAGACTTCTGACCTCCAAAACTATAAGATAATGGATTTGTGTTGTTTCATGCCACTAAGTTTGTGGTGATCTGTTACAGCAGTGGTAGGAAACCAATACACCAGAAATAATAGCAGCCTTCTTATCTCAGTCAAGAGTCCCCAGACCACAAGGGCCAAAACCAGCCCCTGATAGAGTCCCGTGTTAGAAACTTGTATCTCATTGAGATGTGCTACATGCTGCAGGTTACATGCAGACCACAGTCCACTGGGCCTGAAGATGTTCTCCCTCAGAGAACACCCACCAAAGGGAAGGGTACCTTTCTCCCCCGCCACCCACAACTATTTCTTTTATTTCTATAACAACACTGCCACATTCAAAAGTGGCCATGCTTACCAATTTGTCTGAATATTTAAGATATTTTAAGGAAAACGGAATATTATTTTGCCACAGAACCTTTTTGTGATAGATTTACAGGATGTACCCCACCAGGGAATTAATCAATTTTAATCCGTTGTTGCAACAATTGGTTCATCTGTGAAATCAGAAGAACTAATGTTTCTGTCTATGTATGTACAATTATGCATCGAATTCAATGACATAATGATACTCTATCAATATCCTACAAGCTTCCCCTTTTTTCTCTTTTGAGACAGGGTCTCACTCTGTCACCCAGGCCTGAGTACAGTGGCACAGTCATGGCTCAGTGCAACTTCGACCTCCCAGACTCAAGCGATCCTCCCACTTCAGTCTCATGAGTAGCTGAGGCTGAGGACTACAGTAGCTCCCAAGTAGCTGAAGTGGGACTACAGGCACGTGCCACCATGCCAAGCTAATTTTTTTTTTTGAGCCGGGGTTTTGCCATGCTGCCCAGGCTGTTCTTGAACTCCTGAGCTCAAGCGATTCACCCAACTCTGCCTCCCAAAGCGCTAAGATTACAGGCATGAGCCACTGCACCCAGTCAGTATCCTACAGTTTTCTAAGTGTTCCATCCAGTTTGACGATCTTTGTTAAAGGCTTGCTATACCTTTGGTGTATGAGTAACCACAGTTAGGCTTTCACCAAAAGAAAAAGATTTCATTTTGAACGTCCCAATGGTCCTGTCAACCACTATGTCATTTTTACAACAATCAATTCTCCAGCACTAACTGGGTTTCCCACCATTTAATTCAATGGAGACACTAACTATCCGGAGTTAGCATAGACCCCACAGATAAAGAGCTCAGTCCCACATGACTGCTCTCACTTCAGATGCTAGCCACAAATGGGGTCACCAGGCTCCCTGCACTTCTGCCCAGCCAATTACAAATTCAGGAGTTCCCATGACTCGCTCCCCATGTGGGTTTGACAATTCGCTAAGATGACTCACACAACTCAGGAAAGTGCTATAGTTACAACAGTTTATTATAAAAGGTACAAACAGCCAGGTAAAGAGGTATATAGAGCGAGGTCTGGAAGGACCCTGAGCACAGAAGCCTCTGTTCCCAGAAAGATGAGGCATGCCACCCTCCCAGTACATTGATATATTCACCGACCAGGAAGTTCCCCCAAACCTCGTTGTCCAGTTTTTACTGAGGTTTCATGTAAGCACTATTGACACACTCATTGGCTATTGGTGATTGAATTGAATCTCCAGATCCTCTTCCCCAACCAGGGGTTGGGGATGCAGCAGAGAGTTCTAACTCTCTAGTCATGTGGTTAGCTTTTCTGTCAACTAGCCTCATCCCAAAGCTGTTTAGCCCTCCTGCCCTATAAGTCATCTCATTAGTATAAACTCAGGTATGATTGAAAGAAGCTTGTTATGGATAACAAAAGACAAGGTATGGAAGGCAATGGTTATACAGGAGTTAGCTAGTCTTGCTAAGCTGTGTTGTTATCATACATGTATTTTTGTCTTCACATAATTTTAGCTCTTTTGGGAGTTAGTCAAGTCTTTCTGAATTGCAATTCTGGTTTTTCTCTTATTTCTTTATTACAATTAAATATATTCAAAGTAAAGCCTTTCTCATCTCTGTCAATCAGAACCAAGGAAGGGACGGATGTCCACAGTGAGCTAGCATTTTTTTTTCCACGGAAAGCAGGATGGTAGTGGGTATAGAAATCAGGTAAGAAAATCCCAGAGGGAAGAAGCAACTCGGTCAGGGTGAACAGATTCAGGGTGTGTCATCCACCAGCCTATTCCTCTAGAGATCTTTTTGCTGGGGCTAAAATCACAGAAGCTCAGGGCTTTGTGGAAGAAGAAAGACTGGTTCCTTCCCATGTGTAAATGGCATTACCACTAAGAGTCATGGACCAGAGAGAAACTTTTTGGAGGCAGCATCTAGCACGGCCAACAGGGTCAATGCAGAGGTCCGTTTTCAATTATAACCCTTAGAGAATAGGGTCTGTGCCTTTTGACATTGCTTTGTATGACATTTAGTACTAAGCTCCCACAGGTGGGGGCTTTATAAATGCCACCAAAAGACAATGGAAACAGTCATTGTATTCTTTTTACGTTTCACCCAGGAGATGGGTTGTCAGCAAAAGTTCATTTTAGAGAACTCTGAGTAGATAGACATCATCCCAGGGGTGGTTTGGGTTCCTGCTACAACAATGTAAAATACTATTCATATCACCCAACTTTGTAAAGGTGGAAGCATTGGATTTTTTAAGGATTTTAAAAATTTCAATAGGTTTTTGGGGGAACAGGTGGTGTTTGGTTACATGAATAAGTTCTTTACTCGTGATTTCTGAGATTTTGGTGCACCCATCACCCAAGCAGTGTTTACTGTGTCCAATGTGTAGTCTTTTATCCCTCACCCTTTCCCACCCTTTCCTCTGAGTCTCCAAAGTCCATTGTATCATTCTTATGCCTTTGCGTCCTCATAGCTTAGCTCCCACTGATAAGTGAGAATATATGATGTTTAGTTTTCCATTCCTGAGTTACTTCACTTAGAATAATGGTCAAAGGTAGTGGCATTGGATTTGAATCATCAGATGAAACCTCAACTCTCTATGCAGCTTCGATCGTAGGTATGTGTGGGGCTTCTGTAAAAGTCTGATCCAGGGTTACACAATATATTCAAAAAGTACATGGGTATTCTCATGAAGAGCTCTCGGAGTAGGGGGTAAGACCTAAATACCTGACAAGGAAAATAATCATTGAAGAGATAAATGAGAATGTAATATTAAGGAAAGCAGCAGATGTTTGGGATATTTTTCCTTCGGTGGCCAGCATTTGAACCCCTTCTGGATGCTGAGCCAAAAATGACTTCTAGGTAACCAGAGTGTTTCTGTTGCCCATTAGTCAGAGGTGGGGCTTAATGGGGATAAGAAGTTAAACAGAATTTGATCCGTGCCAACATAATGGCAAGCTCAGTGGAACCCCAAGCCCACCCTGAGCTTAATTATCCCAAATCCTGAGTGTATGCTCGGCAACAGGCAAAATGCCAACTTTGCTCCCAACCTATGGTAGGAAGGGAAGTGGAAGATTCCAGAGTCCTCCCTCCATAGCAAGAAAGGCAATTATGACCAACACCACAAGCCCAGGGCAATCGTACTGATTGGAAGCACCATTGGAGACTTAAAGATGCAGGATGGGAATTCCTATCCATCTCCACTAAACTCTGCATTGTGATGGGTAAAAGACAGATAGACATGGAAAATTGGATGGCGACTCTAGTTTAGGTTGCATTTAGGTTGCTGTTCTAGATATGGTCTCTGGGAAAAATCAACATTGTAGAAAAGCACCTCAATATAGCTGCTGACTGCCTTACACAACATCATAGTGTCCCAGACATTGCTCCCTGTGCCACATTCTAGCCCTATATCTGTCTAAAAGAAATAGCTGCAACATCAGCTAACACACTGGGAACTGATCTTCATTCTTTCTTAAAGATCCAAGTTGTAATCTAGTGTCATTTCCCTTCAGTGTAAAGAACTCCTATTATCATTTCTTGTAGTTTAGGCCAGCTATCAATGAATTCTCACAGTTCATCTGAAAATATTTCTATTTCTCCTTAATTTTTGAAGGACAGTGTTGCTGAAATGGTTTCTGGATTTGCATTAACAAGTGATCACCCAGACTAGAGGGTCTACTTGTCTGAGCCTTTGCAGCAATAATTCTGGGTTACTGCCCCTGGGTAATTGTTAGGTTTTTTTTCCCCCACTATAGTTATTTCTGCTACCATAAATACTAACCCATGTATCCCTTTATTGTAATGAAATGATTCAATATTAAGCTTTAAAAAATGAGTCAATTAGAAGAAAAGTATTTAGAAAATAAAAATAGAGATGGGATAGAGATTTGGCACAAAACTGAAGTTCATTAGGAATGACTAATTTTGTGAAATAAATATGAGGCAGCAACAAGCCTGATGCGGTGGCTCACATTTGTAATCTCAACACCTTGGGAGGCCAAGGCAGGAGGATTCCTTAAGCCCAAAACTTTGAGGCCAGCCTGGGGAACATGGCAAAACCCCGTTTCTATTTTTTAAAAACACAAAAAATTAGCTGGGCATAGTGGTGTATGCCTATAGTCCCAGCTACTTGAGAGGATGAGGTGGGAAGATCACCCGAGCCCAGGAAGTTGAGGATGCAGTGAGCCATGATCACACCACTGCACTCCAGCCTGGGCAACAGAGTGAGACCCTGTCTCAAAAGACAAAACAAAACAAACAAACAAAAACAGAGGCGGTAACCATGAGTCACAACTGCAAAGTTCCAGAGAATTAGACCCTCTAGTTTAGGTGACTATAGATAAGTGCAGGTCTAGAGACCAGAATCATAGAACTGATGGGCTCACTGGGAACACTGAGCCAATCCTTTTCTTTTATGGAGGAAGAAGTAGAGGCTAGATAGTTTTAAGTCAATTGTCCAAGGTCACAAATTTAGCAATTACTAGAGTAAGAATTAGAACTCTGGTCTCCTGCCAGTTCGCTCCTATCCATCACCTCTCTAGATTTCACACTTAAAGTCCTGTCCAGCCTTCTAGATAAAGACTTTCCAGGCCTATGTTTGTCTAAAAGACATAGCTAGCATACCAATTCCCACACCAGGTTAGTATAATGAAACCAATTTTTTTTCTCATCAATGTTATAACTAAACAACATTGAAGAAAACGACGTTAGTCAAGGACCTGCTGTTGTATGTCATTTCAGGTAAAGTTGCACTTTCCAAGAACCTATCGACAATGTTAAGTGAGGATTTACTGTAATGGAAGTTCCAGGCTGGAGATGAAACTTGGAGCTAGCATGTCCAATATCTGTATGGGGATGTCAATATACAGGAAACAGGAAGTAGGGGAAATGCACATGGTTCATGAGCTGAAAACATTAATCAACACAGAGTGACTGAAAGAATGAGCTTGTAGGTTATATAGGCACAAAGAAAGTTACTTATAACAAGTATTAGCTAAGAATCTATGTACATAGGTTTCTTTTTTTAAGGTGCATGAATTTTATGATATCACATTTGTCTGTTTGATCATTCATTTCCTATGGAAAATATAGGCAAAGAAAGTTCGTATGACAAACTTTCATGTATTCTAAGGGCCAAAATAAACTCCTTGGATGAGTTTATGGACCCAACACCACTAAGTATTTTCATCTCTGAAGCTGAGGCCTCAAACAGTGACCTGGGACATGGTTCATATCCTACAGAGAGAATGGAGAGAGAAAAAGACCTACCTTTCTAATTGTGAAAGGCTGTGCCTAGCTCAGCTTTGGGATACCCAGGCTGTGATGACCTTTTCTATTTTGAGAAGGTCAGGCAGTCTGTTATCAGGCTACTGGCGGCTTATCATGAACAAATTTTGCCAAAAAAGAGAATGTATTTAGAGCCCATTCCTCCCTTGAAAAAGAAGACATCAACCTCCACAGCTGTTGGTATAAGGTGTTACTATTCCTTCCGTTTGGAGGCAGCATCAAAATAAGCAGAACTCATTCATTAGACGTGGTCAAAGACCAGCAGATGCCAACATCTAAGGTGGCAGCTGCACATACTAGGAACTGGGTAGTGCTATTTCCCATAAGCAAAAGAATGGGTCATTCGTCCCTGACAAGTGAAAACCTATTACTTGGAATTTATGAATTGATAATTCTATTTATCACAAGTATATGACTCATTATTTTCCCACCCAGAAAGCAAGCAGGTTTTTTCTTTCTTGTGGTTTCCACTGAACACGTTTTTGATTGCCTGGTCAGCAAAGAGAGTCTGTTTCCCTTTTTATTGTCTACAGGTGTGTCTCACTTTATGCAATAAGTAGAGTCCAGAAAAATTAGAAGTGAATTAATTTTTTGAATATGGAGGCACATTTTAAATGCACAATGAGAACATACAACTGGAATAAAGCTTGTGGTGGATGATTCTCTATTGCTAAGTCCTTGTTCTTTCACACTGGTCATCATAATGTCTCAGAGATAGTTCCGATTTCTTGCAGGCTGCCTCAACACTTTTGTGAGGTAGAAGAATGAAAAATTGAATATGTGCATTTATTAATTTTCGATCTTATATGGAAATTAAGACTTTAGCACAAGTCATAATCTATTTTTTAATTTTGCAAGCTTTTAAAATTTTATTTCCTACAGTAAATGCTCTGTTATTTTGGCAAGTAAAAGGACAAAGGTTGATAAAGCCTTCCGGTCGAATGTGCATTAAAATTCCTTGTTTGTGTTCATGAAGAACTAGTACTATCTCCAGAGGGATTAGGGGCCTGGGGCAAGTCACGTGGGATAACGAAGTCCTCCATTGCTGAAATATATTTCCTCAGGCGAAATCTGGTTAAAATGAACTTCAAAGCCCCCTCAGATCAAGAGACACCAGAGCTTAAATGTCAGGATCAGACAGAGGTAAAATTGTGATTAAAATAAAATAAGATAGGAAAAGTCACAAAGGGCAATATTCAACTACTTGTTTGCAAAGGATTATTGTGCCTCTCCTAACACTCAACACTGTGTCAGAGAATGGGGATTCAACTATGAAATAGACACTGCCATATATTTCAAGAAACTCACAGAATAGCAATGGAAATGTACATGCAAATGTGGAAACTGTACTACGTGAACAAGTCTAATTAAGTGCCAAGGGTCATGGAGAGCTTCATAGGGGTGATAACAGTTGACCTGGTCTATAAGAACTCCATCTGGTTTTCCTAAGCAAAGAAAACAGAAAAATCATTCTGCACCAAGGTAACAGACCCATGAGACTGAAGCTCCCAGGTTTGGTGGTGAGGACTGTGGGATTTTTAAAACGAAAATGATACAGACAAGCTCTGTGGTAACTTGATCTTTTTCATCAATGTAATAATTTTAAATGATGAAAAGTCAAATAGTGAGAAGGACTTATGAAATGAAAAGCAGTGTCTTTAGCCCTGCTGCTACCTGCCCCCGCCTCAGTCTTGCCCCTGGAAGCAATCTCTTGTTTTTAGTTGTTCTGTGATTTCTCACCAAAACTCTAAATAATAGCTCATCGAAAAATGTCAGAAAGGTGACATTCCAAATGAGAACAGCACTAAGCTCCTGGGCTAGGGTTCCGGTGGGGGTTTAAGGGCTGGAGGGAAATGAGGACAAGCTCATCCTCTGTTGTCTTATCAACTAGACGGGATAGATATTGACACCCTACTCTGGAAGATGAACATTTTGCCCAATTACACTCTCCGCTGCCTGCTGGACCCCACTTGTGATGCCCCTTGTAATGATCATGGCATGAACACCCGCTGGATGAGCCATAGATACTGTGAGATGGTGAGCTCACTTTCTTTAGAGAATTTTCATTGTTGCACCCGGATGTAAGTACTAACCAGGCTGCTTCGGCCAAGTGAAGGTGAGAGGTTCTGCTTCAGTGAGTCCCCTTTATTTGAACCTCACTTCTTGCTCCCACTCTTTTACCTGCATGCTTGAGCCCAAAAGTCGCTTCAGATTTGTGAGACACAATTTGACTCCCACCTCCATTGCAACTTTCACAGGAGAGTCTGGGATGTAGCACCTCTGTTCTCTTTCGTCTGCCAACTGGCTTTGCATGTTCTGCTTTAGAGCTCCCAGATATTTGTTGAAATAGTTCCTCCTTTGATAAGCACCCCCCAACCTCCCAATCCTTCTCTGTTTATCCCCTTTTGTTGAGATGAGTAGGTGTATTAGCTTTCTATTGCTGCTGTAACAAATAGCCACAAATTTAGTGGCTTATAATTCCAAGTATTTATTAGCTTATAGTTCTGCATGTCAGAAGCTTTGGCACAATGTAGCCCAACAGGTCTTCAGCTTAGGGTCTCACAAGACCAAAGCCAAGGTGTGGCAGGGCTGCATTCCTTTCTGAAGGCTCTGAGGATGAATCTGCTTCTGAGCTTATTCAGGTTGTTGGCCAAGTTAAGGTCCTTATGGGTGTAGGACAAAGGTCCTCATTTCCTTGTGGGCTGTTGGCTCGGGGTCCTGTTTTAACTATTGCCCACATTCCTTCTAGTGCTTTCCTTCTCCTACAACCCTGAGTTAAGTCCCTCTTAAGCTTTGAATCTCTCCAATTTCTTCTTCTGCCACATCTCCCCACCTCTATCTAGCCTAGGAAAGTTGTCTGCTTTTAAGGACTCATGATTAGATTGGACCCACCTGGATAATACAGAATACTCTCCCTAGTTTAAGGTCCATAACATTAATTATGTCTGCAAAGTTCCTTTTGGCATGTAATGTAACATACTCACAGGTTTCAGGGATTAAGGCATAGGTATGGGGGAAGGGAGACATTCTGCCTAACACAGTGGGCACAAATACTTTTGCTCAGGCCACAATCTTCAGCTCTGATGTTTTAGAAAGATTCTTAGAAGGATTAGCTCCAATGCAGAGTGTGGCCTGAAGAAAGAAGCAGGAAGCAGAGTGCCCAGTTAGGAAACTATTTGGAAAGGAAGGGCAAACAGTAGTGAAGTTCATCAGAAAGAGTGGAAACTAGAAATAAGGAGGAAGATTTGAGATGCATTTCAGGTGTAAATCAAATCTTTTTGACACAATAGAATATGAAGTTATATGGAAGTATTAATAGTTCAGGATGGTTCCAAGGACAGAGACGTGGTCAGGAGATGGGTAGTACTGGCACTAAGTGAAATGGGAGGCTGCCTCCCCAAATCCATCCCCAATTATTTTTCCACCCTGCGACAACCTTAGCTTGAGTCTTTATCATTATTGCCTTGGTTTCCACTATGAGATTCCACACATAATCCAGTTTCCTCTCAATCTTTTCATTTCTAAGATATCAGATATCCTGGCCTTTCTTAAAGGCCATGAAGCCTCCTAAATGTTGGCCATGAAATGGCTAAAGGAAAGCAACCTGTCACCTATCTTGCTCAGGAAAGGATACTGAAGGATGCCAGAGGATATGTCATGACACCCAATAGTTAAAATCCATTTCTAACACAGAATTCAGCCCACTCTCTCCAATGAAAGGAACTTTACATACATCTCCTATCCCTACTGCACATTAAATACCAATTGCAGCAAAGAAGCCAGCAGACAGAGGCTAGCAGAGCACTCAAATTAAGACAAAGGGTAATAGGATCATAAAAACCATCCCTGATGTGCCCAATATATTGAATGAGCTGCATTTGGTAGGGTCCAAGCTGAGAAACAACTTTATGTGTTTCCACCAGTGAATCTGCAGATCCAGGAGCCCAGTATAGCCTAAAAGCAAAACTATCCTCCTCTAATTCCACTTTATTCTTCTACTCCTAGTCCCCTACTCATTATGCTGCCTCTGGCTACTCCAAAGTGGCTAGGAGCAGAGCTGAAGGGGGAAAAGGCCTAACTTGACTCTGTGCTTGTAATCTGGTGGTGTCACAGATGCATAAAAGCTGACTCTCTCTTGCAGAATGCTTTGTTGTGTTTTTCAGTGACCCATTGTCTTAGTTCATTCAGGCTGCTATAACAAAATACCTGAGACTGGATCATTGGTAAAGAACAGAAATGTATTTCTTACAGTTCTGGAGACTGAAAAGTCCAAAATCAAGGTGCCAGCAGGTTTGGTGTTCGGTGAGGGTCTGGTCTCTGCTTGCCAGATGGCACCTTAAACGTTGCTTCCTACAGACGGGATGAATCTTGTCGTCATGTGGCCAAAGGGACAGAAGGAACAGACTGATCCCCTCAAACTCTTTTATAAGGTGCTAATCTCATCTGTGAGGTCTTCACCCTCATAACTTAATCACCTCCTAAAGTTCCCACCTCTTAATACTATTGCATTGGTGACTAAGTTTCAACATATAAATTGTGGGGGACACATTCAGACCATAACACCCACCCTCCTTTGGGAACTTCCCACTTCTCTCTCCTCTGCTTCAAGAATGCAGTCTCCAGAGGCCACTTGTCACCTGTACTCCTGGTTATTGCCCCTTGCAGGTTCCTTCTACCTGGACCATCTCTCCCAGGCAAGCAGTAAGCAGTATTTTTTTTTTTTTAAGATGGAGTCTCACTCGGTTGCCCAGGCTGGAGTGCAGTGGTGCAGTCTCGGCTCACTGCAACCTCTGCCTCCTGGGTTCAAGTGATTCTCCTGCCTCAGCCTCCTGAGTAGTAGCTGGGACTACAGAGGCGTGCCCCACCATGCCCAGCTAATTTTTGTATTTTTAGTGGAGACGGGGTTTCACCATGTTGGCCAGGCTGGTCTCAAACTCCTGACCTCCAGTGATCCACCCGCCTCGGCCTCCCAAAGTGCTAGGGTTACAGGCATGAGCCACCGCACCGGGCCGCAAGCAGTATTCTTGAGAGGGGTCCCTCCTTGAGTACCCAGTATACCCCTTGGAAGTCGGCCTCTTTGCCAGGATGAACGTTCAAACCTCAAGCCGCCCCTATGGCAACCCTCTCTCTCTCCTCTTTGTCCTCACAGAAGTTGCCAACCTCCAGACTTTAGGCACGTCCAGGCAGGTGTCAGACAGTAGTCTCTGTGTCCTCCAAACTCTGAGGGTCATTTGGCCAGATTTTCTATGGACTTTCACTCTAAGCTCTCCTCTGGTCCCATGGCTATAACTGGATAATGTGTTTCTACCGACACTTCCCATACAGCCTCGAGTTTCTTCAATCAACCCTCAGCTGACCTCACACACCTTTGAGGTGAGTGATAGGCTAAAGGCCCCTGGACAAATATAATCTCTTACCTTATCCTACATACATGATCTACCCCTGATATGTTTTAGATGCTTGTTTCCTCCGAATCTCTAATGTTCGAGGTGGGGCTTGGTGGTAGGTGTTTGGGTCATGGGGTTGGGTCCCTCATGAATAGCTTAGCGCCATCCCCTTGGTTATGAGTGAGTTCTCGCTGAGTTAGTTCACATGAGAGTTGGTTGTTTAAGGGAGGCTGGCTCCTCCTCCTCTCTTTCTTGTTTCCTCAAATGCCACGTAACTCATGATGAGTAAAAGTACCCTGAGGCCTCATCAGAAGCCCAGCAGATGCCGGTGTCATGCTTTCTGTACAGCCTACAGAACCATGAGCCAATTAAATCTCTTTTCTTTATAAATTACCCAGTCTCAGGTATTTCTTTACGACAGCACAGATGGCCTAACCCCAACCCCTCTCCCTAGAACGTGGAGACTTGCGACGTATTCTCAAGTGTTGAGGCCTCAGTTGAAATGGGAAACAAGAAATGTCTCGTTTAACATCAGGTTACATCAAATTAAGGAGTGAAACAAGCTTCCAGTATTTGAGCATATCAGAGGTATCAAACACCCTTAACAACACAGTGTTAAAGGTTTTATGTTTCAAGCAAACTTTGGTCAATTGTAAAAGCAAAACAAACAAACAAAAAACCAATAGGATTCTACAAATGATAGACTGGGTCTTCAAACAAGAAAGTTTCCATGCTTGGTATGAAATGGAATGGGTCAAAAACAGTTTGGAGTTCAGTCAGAAGAGTAGCAAAGTGATGTTACAGTGGGCTCCCACATGAAAACCATTTGTCACACTCTGTATTACCAGCTTGTTAATATCACCAATGGCACAGCACACACAGCACCAGGAAAATAGCAAATGTTCATATAAATGGACAAATGGATAAACAGATAGACAGGAGATGAGTGAATGGCTGGATGGATGATAAGCAAATCCTGAATTCAACACCCTGGGTCCCTTGGTCAAACAAACTAAAAATTCTTATCAGCTACTTAAAAAGGAGTAACTGGAAGTTATAACAGAACCCTGCAGTATATTCTTTAAAGTTTGTGGTAAAGATTTATTCAACTTAATATTTAAATGGATATAGTTCTCTTTCCAAAGCATGATTCATCTCTTGTCAGCTGATCCTTTTATTTTCACAAAGTTCCAAGTTAAAGAACTCCTCTGGCTATGTCATAAATTGATACATGAATTACCTCTACCTGGCTAATGAAATCAAAATAGCTATACCCAGAATGTGGGCCAAAACAGATAAGTAACAGCCCTTGCATATTTTGTCTCCACTGGGTTTATTTCTGTCCAGGTACGCTCCATTTCACATTTGCTTTTCCTAGTACAGAGCCATCTCTGCTATTTGTTCTCAGGGGTTATCATGTTGTCAATACTGAGTGCTAAATCATTCCTCAAGAAAAGAACACTTTCTAAGAGCAACACAAAGAGTGTTTCAAATGCAATTTGATTGATCTTTATCCTCAGATAATGGTTTCTGGTCTAATGATAAGGAATTTCTTTCTCTTTCTATTGAGTGGCAACTGAATTCCCTTTTGCATTGCATAGTGGTATATTTATTGATTTACTGCAACTCTTGAGGTGCACCAAAGCTTTCTTCATCTAGCCACTTCCTTTAGGTGAGACATTTAGGTGACCTTTAGGTGAGACATTTGGGGTAAGCTGAGGGCTCCTCATGACTTACTCATTCCCTCAAAGGATGAGGTCTCCCCCACCATACCCAGCATTAACTTAGTCAATAAACCTTTAAAGCCTGCTCCCTTATTGAGGCACTGTTCTGTGCCCAGGCAACATATGATCATTCCCCTACTAAGATAGAAAATGAGAGGTAAATGAATAATCACTTTCACTCAAAAAACTTTTGTTGGATCAGCCTGGCCAACATGGCGAAATGCCATCTCTACTAAAAATACAAAAATTAGCTGGGCGTGGTGGCATGTGCCTGTAGTCCCAGCTACTCAGGAGGCTGAGGCAGGAGAATTGCTTGAACCTGGGAGACGGAGGTTGCAGTGAGCTGAGATTGTGCCATTGCACTCTAGCCTGGGCAACAGAGCAAGACACCATCTAAAAATAATAATAATAATAATAAAACTTTTGTTGAACAAATATTCACCCAGGCCAAGCATAAGCATGGGAAGGTGGCCACTGCAGTCATCCAAGCACAATGGCCTTTCTCAGACCTCTTTGAAAGCCACGTTTCTGCCTTCATGACTTAAAAGACAACAATGAATAATCCCAAGGGAAACTACAATTATTTTCCTAATCAATCAAAACCTCACACCTAGAATCCCTCCTGTTTCAGTTATCTGTTGCTGTATAACCACTCCAAAATGTAGTGGCTTAAACTAGCAACAATTTATTTTTCTCATGATTCTGTAAGTTGACTCAGCTGGATGGTTCTTTTGATCTATTTTGCCTTGACTAGAGCCACCCACTCAGCTGTATTCAGCTGGTGTCTGGGCTGGGTGAGAAGGTTCAAAAAAGCTTCACTCATGGCTGCTCGTTTCATTCAGGTGGCTCATGCCTGTAATCCCAGCACTTTGGGAGGCCAAAGTGGGTGGATCATTTGAGGTCAGGAGTTTGGAGACCAGCCTGGCCAACATGGTGAAACCCTGTCTCTACTAAAAATACAAAAATTAGCTGGGCATGGTAGCACACGCCTGTAATCCCAGCTACTCAGGAGGCTGAGGCCAGAGAATTGCTTAAACGCGGGAGATGGAGGTTACAGTGAGCCAAGATTACACCACTGCACTCCAGCCTGGGCAATGGAGCGAGACTCTGTCTCAAAAAAAAAAAAAAAGGGAAGACTGTACTCACATCTGGTGTCTAAGTACTTCCCCACGTGGGCACTCCACATGGTTGGTTTGGGCTTTCTCACAATGTGGTAGTCTCAGGATAGTCAGAATTCTTAAATGTCAGCTGTCTTGTAGAGGGATGCTGTCAAAGCAGCCACTCCACTTAAGGCTTGTGCTCAGAAGTCCCAGAATGTCATATTCTCCATATTCTGTTGGTCAAAGCAAGTCATTAGGCCAGTCTAGATTCCAGGGGAGAGGAAATAGACTCTGTTCCTTGGTTGGTGGAGCCACATGCACATACATGGAAGACAGGAATTGGTGGCGGCCACCTTTGGAGACCACTTCCTAGTACGAAATAAATCCCCCTTTTTGCATAATGGTGTTGTCAAGTTACACCATTAACAATAATTTAAATATTGTGTGACAGGTTACATAAGAGAGGTAAAAATTTGTTACCATGTTGTCAGGAAAGAGGAATAATCAATACCACTTTTGGAAGGACGCATCTGAAAATACTCCACAGATAACCCTCTGTAGTAACCCTCAAACCCTGGAGCTTTAGCAGAGGTGTTTAGGGCACCTAAAAAACTGCTTCATACAGTGCACATTTCTTAGGAAAGAATAAACTATGATTAGCTAAGAGGTCTGTATTAGTCAGGGTAGCTTAACCACTGCAGCAAACAACTCCCAACTCTCAGTAGCTTTTTTCTCATACATATCAGTTTAATGCAGGCTATCAGGTAGACTCTGGTCCACACAATCATTCAAAGACCCAGGCTCCCTCCCATCTACATGGCTCTAAATCCCTGGGGCCTCCTCCACTAGATGCTCTGCATTAGGTCATCCCTCAAGGAAAGAGAAAGATATAGAGAATCACATGGAGACTATTGATGGACCAGGCCTGGAGATGGTGTACAACGCATTCTCTACTTAACTGTAAGGAATTCTGGGAAATGTAGTCAAGTTGTATGTCCCAGAAAAAAAGAAAATCAGTTTGGTAATCAACTAGTTAGACTCTGCCGCAAACTCTTACCAACCCATCCCTACCTTTCTAAAATGTAAACACCCTCTGTTATTTCTAAACAATGCTTAATTTGTATTTAATGCTTATTATCAGCCATTTGAGAAGAATTGGATAGAAGATACAACTCTGAAGAAATATCTGAGCAGGCTCCTATGAAGAGCTTTAGAGCCCTTAAGCTCTGAAAGATATTACAGAAATTTCATCCACATCTAACCCCCTTTCTTAATGTCAGCCTAAATAAAACTAATACTGAGCCCTATCCCCAAAATATAAGGAAGTCCAACAAAGTCCTGATTTTTCTCATGACTGTTGGTTTGTTTTTTCAAAATATTTAATTTCCCCCAGAATGATTTGTGTGTGTGTGTGTGTGTGTGTGTGTGCATAGTCTGCCTATCAGATAATCAAGTCTAGCCCATTACCTATAGAACGAATGCCAGAAGGTAAAGGACAGGAATATAGAAAACTGTGGAGAATGCACAATTTTCCATACAGCCCTCCATCCCTACCCCACCAAGGACACTCTTTAACACCTTCAGGCCAACTCTGACCCATCTTGTAAATAAACTTAACATTCCTGAAGAGATAGTGCAATAGTGTTCTTCAGTTCTGCATTGACAAACCACATAATTTCTAGGATCCTGAGTAGTTTGGAAGAGGAGATTATTTGAGCAGAAAACTTGAGTTTGTATTTGCTTTTGTTTTTGCTTACTTGTTTAGTTTGAGTCCTAAAGGAAGCTGGCCAGAATGTTTCTCCACCTAGCCTATTCTGATACTTTAGATATTTGAGTCTGAGATCTCCAAATCTTTTATATCTGTAATCAGTTCATAGAGAAGACTGTATTTTTATAGGAATGTGGAAATAAGGTTCAGTTAGCATAAGATTGTCTATGCTGCAGTAACAAAAATCTCAAAGGCTTAGCACAACAGAAGTTTATTTCTTACTTATATGAACTCCAATGCAAGTTGGCCAGAGCTTGCCTCCATCTGGTGACTCAGGGATCCAAACCTCCTCCATCTGGTGAAACTGCCATCTCAATATGTGAATTCCCAGGTTGCCATGGTTGAAAAAGAAAGATGGAAGAGGCACACTAGTTCTACACTTCTTTGGCCCATACATAACATATGCCATTTCTTCACAGAATTCATTCAGTAGAAATTGTCAGATGACCTCCTCTTAACTTCAAAGGAAGCTGGGAAATTTAGGGGAACATATTGTAAACTTGACGAATATTAACCACTTTTGCCTTATAAAGGAAATAAGACTACTTTCAGAAAATTAAACAGGCAGCATTCACATATCATGAATGAAACTAGGAAGTCAGGAGTGTGTGTGTGTGTGTGTGTGTGTGTGTAAATGGGTGACAAAAGAGTCTGGGAGATATCCAGAACTCCATGAACAATGTATTGCTCTGGAAAATCATTGGCTAATCTAGAGATTAACAGGCATGGGGCTCTAGGTCAGGTCACTGACAGTATGTCCATTTTTCCTTGTTCTGGGAAAGAAAGGATTCCTAAACTGACACTTTTGTCATTATCACAAGGTGCTACAAGACTCTTGTTTCAACCCAAAATATAATTAAGACATGCTGCAGAAAGGAAAAAAACTGGAAATAGAAGTATAAAATTACTGAGATAAAACTTCCCCTGTTCCAAAATTATAATTTGCTATGTTAATGATGTTATTAGAGAAAAGAGAGAGAAAGCCTGTCCTTCAGTGCTTCTCATGATGAGAGTTATGTACAACAGATATCACCAATTGCCATCATTTCTGCCCCAGGTGAAACAAAGCCATGTGCCAGCCAAGCTTGGCTACTGGCACACCTCCATTTGCCTGCACCCCCATCTTGGAATGGCACCCACAGCTCCAACATTTGAAAGATAAAGAAAAATCTCACCAATAGAGGACTTAAAACCCAATTTCATTCATATGTGATTATTACTTGATACTATCTCATAGGAAAAATGGAATAAATTATTAAAAAACTCCTCTTGTGTTTGCCTATCTCTTGGTATTTTGAAATGCCCATCCCAAAACTTTCAAAAACCAATGAGATAGTCAGGACTATCAAGGAGAGGAAGTTATCCCTGATCTTGATAAAATCCAGAATTACACCAGCATTATCCTAGAGAGGTAGGTCTGGAAAGTAATTATAAACTATTCCATGGTGTTACTTATTTCTTTTTTAAAAAGGCTATTTTTAATATGTGGGATATACTAATCTATCTGAAGATCGGGAAAATGTCTATCCAGGAAAGAGGCAGGTGCTGAATCTGACTAATATGAAAACTCTTATTCCTTAGAGATAAATACTATTGAGAGAGTTGTATGATTTACCAGAGTCACCATGACCTGAACCGAGAAATCCTTGGGACCATCCACCAGCCTCAATTCTAATTTCTTGCTACCCACCCAGTCTTCTCATTTCTAAGCCCATTCCCTGGATGCCTGGACACCAGGACAGAAAGCTTCAGAGTGGTTGGCACAAATACCCCAGCCACATACAGGTAGTGCTTGCATTTGTGTCCCGTGTTATCCCTTAGTCTTTTAGGTGTTTGACTAGCTTGAGTTGATTCCCAACAGCCCAATATGTCTGATGAGATCATTCAACTTGGATTTCTGTTCTTGAATACCCAAAATCTAGCAACACCTCCTCCACTGCCTGAACAGTCAGTTCACTGCCTCATCTCAACTCCCATCTCTCTGACTGCACCAGTAAAGACTTCTTCCCTGAATGCACCTGCACTCTCTCACAGCCAAGGGGAACTTCTACTTCTAAAGAAATAAATACATTCATGATTTGGTTCTCTGCTTGCCTGTTGTTGGTGTATAGAAATGCTTGTGACTTCTGCACATTGATTTTGTATCCTGAGACTTTGCTGAAGTTGCTTATGAGTTTAACAAGCTTTTGGGCTGATACAATGGGGGTTTCTAGATATAGCATCATGTCGTCTGCAAAGAGAGAAAATTTGACTTCCTCTCTTTCTATTTGAATACATTTCTTTCTCTTGCCTGATTGCCCTGGGCAGAACTTCCAATACTGTGTTGAATAGGAGTGGTGAGAGAGGGCATCCTTGTCTTGTGCCGGTTTTCAAGGGGAATGCTTCCAGCTTTTGTCCATTCAGCATGTTATTGGCTGTGGGTTTGTCATTAATGGCTCTTATTATTTTGAGGTATTTTCCTTCAATACCTAGTCTATTGAGAGTTTTTAACATGAAGAGATGTTGACTTATAAGTGGGGGCTGAACAATGAGAACACATGGACACAGGGAGGGGAACAACACACACTGGGGCCGGTTGCAGGGTGGGGTAGTGAGGAGGGAGAGCATTAGGAAAAATAGCTAATACATGGTGGGCTTAATACCTAGGTGATGGGTTGATAGGTGCAGCAAACCACCATGGCACACATTTACCTATGTAACAAACCTGTACATCCCACACATGTACCCCAGAATGAAAAATAATTTTTTTTAAAAATCACCTTGCTTAAGAATGTAACATAATTGAACAGTTGATAATCACTTTCCAGACCTGCCTCTCTAAGATGATGCTGGTATAATGCTGGATCTTACCAAGATCAATACAACTTACATAAACTAAAGTCATTCACCTTTGTTGTCATTTGTGATTTAACAGGAATGGGCACAGAAAGAACCCAATTCCTTCAACTACAAAGTAGCAATTGCATAACCCTTTGCTTGTTAAATCTGTCCAGCTACAAAAATGATCCTAATAGCATTTGCCTTAAAATTCTCCCTTAGGACCACAAGAAAAATTTTATGACACAGCCAGTGATGCATACTCTGAAGGTACCACAGAAAACCATTATTTGTATTCACATCAAATCTCAGAGATTAGAAGTCAGATTGGTGAACTAGAACTTCTGTTTTGCTCCCTTGCATGTAGGGAACAAGAAGTCACCATGGGAATGCATTCTGATTCCTGTACACTCAGAATAATAAGAATTTTGTGCATTTTTGTTTTCCTGCCAGTGAAAATAACAGAATTTCAGCTCAGTTTCTTCATACCATATGACTTGGAATTTAAGCCTTTTACTTGGATGACTTACTATGGCCGTTTATAGACCTATAATTTTATGTGCCACCTTCCTATAAAACTCACTCCAATTTGTAAACCCAAGGCCAATGATGCACAAACCAGGTGTTTGGAGACACATTAGACAGAGTAGTCTCAGAGAAATGAGAACATTTGAGTCTAGGTTAACATGTTTCTTGACTCTTCCTCAGACCTTGAATTTCAGCAACTTAGCAGGGCCAACCTACACACAAAGGAGCTCCATTCTCTTCCCTCATGTGCCTGTTGGCAGAAGGCAACTCGTATGGAAAGTGGTTTTTGGAATCTATGTGATTCTACATGAGGTTCTATGCAGAGTCAATGCCTCTGCAAGGAGAAGCAGGCTTGCCCACACATGGTTTGCCCTGAGAGCATGTACTGTCTGTATTTATCTCCCTGTCTATATGCAGCCCACTGTCTTACAACAGTGCAGTGCAAGCCCTGCAGCTGGTATGATATCAAAACCTGAAGGCCTAGATTTCAAGTGCCAGGTCTGCCTTTTACTTCCAGGGCCATTTTCAGTGCTGTACATAGGCCATTTTTGGAAGTGGTTCTGAGGAGAAGTGCCAAAGAAGAGGGTATTGGAAGCCTTTTGCTGTACCCACTCAAAACTTGGGATTTTCTCATTCCTCCTCCCTTCATCTTCCAAGTTATCTTATCCCTTGAGAGAACATTGGTTATTTCTTCATCTGCCCGTGTGTCAGCTGGGTTCTCCAAGAAGCACGCACAGAGATGGAGTTAGAAATGCAACATGTATGTTGGAGAGTAACACCTGAGGAAGAATTGGGCAGAGGAAGCTTCCAGACTGTGATGTTGACCTGGCAACTTCTCCATCAACCCAACAGGGAGCTCTAGAGTAAAGATTACCCTTAGAGGAGTCTCACATTGGGCAGAAATGGCTAGAGCCTTTATTGTCTTGTTCAGTCCTTGGCCAGCGACTGCTCTAAGAAGTGCATGTCCTTGGCTCTAAAGCTAATAGAGTGAATGAAATACACTCCTCAAAGCTTAGCAGCAAGATTTTTTCTTGAAGCTTGAGAAAGGACCTAAGCATCATATCTTCACATCTGCCGTGACCAGCCACCCTTCCATTGGGAAGTAGCTCCACTCTCAAATTCATGTAATTCTAACAGGGCAAGGAGTTAAGACCCCCTTGCTTTCCCACAGACTGAGCACATACCCCAGGATAGGTCAATCCAAATCAATTTTGAACATTAGGCATGGGGTGGCCAAGGTCTCTTTCTCTGCAGTAACTCTAAGGACCATATAACTTGGAGCTTCTTGGGGATGTCTTGTCACCATGTGGATATACCTTTCTAAGAATCAGGCTGAGGCAAGCAGAATCAAGAGATGGAACAAGAGACAAGAAAATAGAGACCTGCTGGTTACGGATAAGACACCTATGGGCCACTTCAAATCCTCTTGGCCTCTGCCCTGACTCCACCAACTGCTACTGACACCAGTTCCATGTAGGCTTTGACCAGCCTCATGCAGGTGCAACCTGACAGTGTTTTCCACCCTGAGACTCCTCTGAGACTGCAATGAGTTCATTTTCTACTCTGTAGCTTCTCTCTCATAAGACACCTGTGGAACTGGCTCAGCACTCACCTGTGCAACCCATCCATATGAGGGGTATCAATACCCAGGGGGCCACACTTGATGAATGAGGGACAGAGCTGATGAATAAATGCTTCCCCCTTTGTCTCCAAGAAGGGCAGTCCTGAGATGGGTTCTATAAGGCTCTCCTGAAGATCCCATATGGCGTTGAGCTCCAGTTTCCCATGGTGCCAGCCAACTCATTTTTGCATCCTTCTCTTAGGTCTCTTGCATTCCCTTTCCCATGCTGCTCCCAAATAAACCACCCTCACACGAGCCTTTGTCTCAGCCTCCTTGATGGGGGAACCCAGTCTATGACAGCACTGTTTGAATACCTGGATCCAGCTGTTCTTCAAACTACTTCTTTGAACTTCCCAGTTCCTTGAGCCAACAAAGTTATAAAGTTTTTTTTTCCTTTGGTGTGTGTGGGGGGGAGAGGTGGTTTGGAGTGTGTGTGTGTGTGTTTAAGCTAATTTAAGTCTTTGTGATTTGCAACCAAAAAAGAACTTATCAACACAACTCCATTTTCCTCTTCTAAGTCACCATCATACCTCCATGACGGTCCACCACCACTTCTACCTTTCCAACATCCCTCTACCCTCCCAGTTAGCTCTAGTAAGATGAAGTATCATAATTGACTCCTCCTCATCCATCTCATCCCACAGGTATGGGGATGCCAAATCTCCTTGGAGATGCCAAATCGCCTCCAGATATGAAATCTTTCAACCTTTCAGTGGCTTTGAATCTAAAGTGTGTCTCTTGTAAATGGCACACTGAGTTTGAAGTGCCTGAGGGATCCTCAGCTGCATCCAAACAGGAAGTTAAAGAAGCCAATCTGGAGTTCTGGAGATAGACCAAGGTCAGAGACTGGGGAGGGATGGTCAAAACCAAGACCCTGGCTAAGGTAGCAGACAGAGCTTGTACAGATGAGAAGGCCAAGGCTGGAGCCCTGCAAGCCCATATTTATGGGTAGGAGAAGGGCAATGCTCATTGTCACTTACCTCAAAATTATGGGCATGTCATATAGGCCCAGAAGAAACCTCAGCAGCAAAATAGCAGGTGCCACAGAAGGTGGAAAAGGATTCAGGAGGTAGCAGGACCCACACTGAGTGCTCCTTTCCTCACACAGGGACCCCCATCTATCTGGGCATTGGCAAGAATCTGGATCTGGAGGTACAAGTGAGCCATTTCAGCATCTTCAGCCACAAGATAGGCATGAATCTTCCCTCTGAGATAGCTCTTTTGTCAGTGCCAATCAGATCACTAAAGGCTATTTTTGACTGAGGCAGGAACATGGTTTCGGAGCCTAAAACTCATTTTCTGCCCTCTCCTAGACTCAAATCTCTCATTTGTTATCCTAGATTTTCCATTTCTTCATTAAAAATATCCGTTTCTGGTGGCTATTGATTACTTCCATGGCAGAGCGACAGACCTGAAATCTATTTCATTTGGAATTTGCACATAATGAAGGACTCTGGAAATGTCTTCAGCTCAAATTGCATCAGGAGGGATTTCCAAAGGGAGAGGGCAAGAGCTGACGTCCCACAAACCTGGTCTAACTTGGCTTCAAGAGGATTAGTAAGTGTGCATCCCAAGGAGGATACAGTGTGAGGTTAGCTGAATAGAAAGGGAGGTGACAGCTGATTTTTGAGAAGGCATTTTGATGAAGTTTCTAAGCAAGGAAAAAATACTTGCTGACAGACAGCAGTCAATACTGTGATAGCAGACAATTTTCTGGGGCTTTGACTAGGAAAGCATTTTGTCTTAAGCAAAGCATCCATATTGCAAATGCCAGACAGTTAGCATAGGCAGCACACAGTCACGACATTTGAAACTTTGGATGTTGGAGTTCACTGCTCTTCTAATTCTTTCTAAACATACTGCTTCTAATATTTGTCTTTGAAGATTATATCATAAAAGACAAGACAAATTCATTGGTCACTGTTCCCAAAACATTAGTTTGCCAAAACTGAACTATGTATCACAAGAATAAATAGAATCGGATCCCTGGTGCTTGCATTTTGCAGGATTGTGTACTCCAGTAAGATGGTTGGGGGTGTGGAGGAGTAGAGGAGCTAAACTTCAAGATACAAAGGGCAAAAACATTCGTTTCAGCTCCCTGATCCTGGATATCTCTTTGGCCTGCATGTTAATTTGCAAAGAGAAGCTTGGCAGTGCCCATTTTTCTAAGCCTTGACGTATTAATCGGTAAATTAAAAAAAAAAAAAACCTATGGACTAGCTTAGCACAGAGGTGTCAAATGGTTCTTACTGCTTTCAACATCATTTCAACTCATTTGCAACATTTGCAAATGAGTTATACACAGTTTCTCAAGCTGAAAAGGACTAATTGAGTATCTGCCATACAATCAAACCAGAGGCTGGCAAATTATGGCCCGTGGGCCAAATCCATCCCACCACCTGGGTTTGTGTGGCCCACAGACCTTGCTGGAGCAAGCTGCCACTGTAAGTGGGGAGACCAGCCAGAGCATCACCCTCTGCCCCCTATTTCCCCCTCTGTTCCCACAACCTGCCTCCCAGGCCAGTGGCACTGATCAGGGCCCACACTGGACACCACCTACACAGTGAGGTCTCTGCTGTGGGCAACTGCTGGGCTTCAAGCAGTCCAGGACCCTTCAGTCAGCTGCCCAAGTTCAGATGGCCCAGTTCTCCAAAAGGAGAGAAGGGTGCACCAGAATGTCACCAGGGCAGAGAGCGAAACAGATCATGGTAGCGATCCTTCCCCAGCTCCAGGCCCTCCCCCTTCCTCCCAGAGCCTTTGGTTCAGATTCAAAGGGCGGTCACTTTTCCCCTAGAGAAAGTCTGCAGTAGATGGCACCTGGGCAGAAAGCTGCCTGCCATCCAGGACCAGCCACCCTAATCAAATGGGGCAGGGAGCCACAGGACTTCTCTGTCTTGTTATCTCAGAATTCACATGGTATTCTCAGTTTTGCCTTTTGGCCTGCAAAACCCGAAATATTTACTATCTGGCTCTTTGCAGGAAAAGTTCAGGACCCCTGGTACAAATTCCCATAAAACACTGGATCCAAATAGAGTAATCATTAAGGTGAGGAGGAGGCTGGAGAAGGAGAAAGCCCTGAGGGCCTATGTTGGGAAATCAGAGGTTCGTAACATGCATTTAAGAGAAAGATGCAAACTATAGATTTACATAACTGAATCCACAAACTTCTGCAAGTTGCATTCATTTCTTACCTGTTGTGTCATCTGCACACCAGGCTTGGTTATGTGGGGTATTTGAATGCCACCTACTGGGCACAAATGGCCTCCACTCATTGGAAATGATTGTTCACACTTGAAAAAAAAGGAGGTAATAGCTGGCATCTGACTGCATTGCCTGCACTGGGTCACACTGCACACCACAGCTGGCTGAAGGGCTTGAAGTACAGGGAAAGGTATTCTCTGTGGCAATCAAATTTCTCACTCGAGCAGAGTTTCTCAGCCTCTTTGTGAGAGGGCTGTCCTGTGCTGTCAGATGTATCTCAGCCTCCCTGGCCTCTACTCATGTAGCAGACTGAATAGCGTCCTCTGAAAAGATACGTCCAAGACCTAAACCCCAGTACCTGTGAATGTAACCTTATTTGGAAATAGCATGTCTTTGCAGACGTCATCAAGTTAAGGACCTCAGGATGAGATTATGCTGGATTTAGGGTGGGTCCTAAATCCAATGACAGGTGTCCATGTGAGAGAAATGAGAGGATGATTTGAGATGCAAAGACACAGAGGGGAAGGCCGTGTGAAGTCAGAGACAGAGACTGGAGTGCTGCTGCTATAAGCCATGGAATGTCAATGACCGCGAGTGACCAGCCAGACCTAGGAGAGAGGCACAGAAAGGATTCTGCCTCAGAGTCTCCAGAAGGGACCAACCCTGCTGATATCTTCTTTTCAGATTTCTGGCCTCCAGAATTGTGAGATAATAAATTTCTGTTATTTTAAGCCACCAAGTTTGTGGTAGTTTGATACATACAACAACATCAGGAAACGAATACAACCTACTAGATACCAGTTGTGTCCTACCCCAGTTGTGACAATCAAAAATGTCTCCAGATATTGCCAAATGTCCCCCGAGGAACAAAATCGCTCCTGATTGAGAACCACTGTGTGAGCACTATGCCCTCCAATCTGAAAGGAAGGAATTCTGGAGCTCTGTGAAGGCTGCCCAGCCATCCTACAAATTGAACAGTAGGTGAATACCATTGACGTGTGAGGCAAATGGGAAATGCAACCAAACTGAGGGAGCTGAAACGCAGAAACGACTAGGAACTTTCTTTTTTGTTGATTCAGACATTTTGTTGACACAGACATTCTCTGTAAACCACCACTAGACACAGCAGGAACCCTTTTTAATCCATTTTGATCACAAAACATTAAGAGAATGATTGTCTTCACTTTTTTGTGAGGTAGGAGGTGAGACCAATGTCCTAGAAATAGAAACTAGTGACCATCACACGCACTGGGAGTCCCTCCTGTCACACAAGCGTGTGTCACGGAGAAAGTGCAACAAAGGCATTGCTTCTGCCTCCTGACTCTTGGCCTCTTCCACTACCAGTTAAAGCAAGATGTTAACTTTACCTCTGTTTCTGGAAGTGAACTTGGGCCACTGCCAAAAAGAGTGTAGCAGTGCTGTTGCTGGGTAGAAGTGTGAGCTTGAGAATCAGGCTGCCTGGCTTCAGAGCAGAGCTCTGCCTTGCACTAGCTGTGTGAGCATGCTCAAGCCACAAAACCTTTCCAGCCCTCATGTTCTCATCTGTAAAATGGGGGTAGCCATGGTGTGCTCAGCTTAGAGTGAGTATTCAAAATGTAATGAACATCAAACAGGCTCAGCCTAGAGTTTGACTGGCATAGTAAAGTGTTCAGGAAATATTTGCTCTTATTACCCAGAATGAAGAACATTCATGAATTAGCCAACCAATCTAGTGAGAACATTAAAGATTTATGCTTTGAAGGCACTACCAGAGGAGCAGAGCTACAAAACCTTTGGATTCCAAGTGCCCCAAAATGGAGCATGTTTGGGCATTGAATTTTTGATTATTTGGATAAAGGATTATCCACACAAAAAAACAGTGTGGGTAATCAAAAGCAGAAGTTAATCCAGAAATAAATGAACTACAGTCAGCAAATGCCATCAACACAGATCTCACTCCCAGCAATAGATAACCTACCTACATGCGAGGTCAGGGTCTCTGCCCTGAGAGGCCGCCAGCAGATTCATGACAGAAAGCCTCAGAGAGTAGCCAACTCTGACCTTGATTTGGTTACAGTAGTCCACAAAGCTGATTTCTGAAAGCAAAAAGGACAGCTAAACATCACAATGACATTGGATCTCCAAAACACAAGTCAAAAATATGTAATTTTTAAAAATGTGAATAGTGGTTGTATTAGTTTCGTATCACTGCTGTAACAAATTACCACAAATTTAGCGGCTTAAAACATCAAAGATTTATTATCTCATAGTTCCAGAAGGCAGAAGTCTGAATGGATCTTATGAGTTAAAAACCAAGGTGTTTTTGAAAAGATCTACAAAACTGATAGACCACTAGCAAGACTAATAAAGAAGAAAAGAGAGAAGAATCAAATAGACACAATTAAAAATGATAAAGGGGATATCACCACTGATCCCAGAGAAATACAAACTACCATCAGAGAATACTATAAACACCTCTATGCAAATAAACTAGAAAACCTAGAAGAAATGGATAAATTCCTTGACACATACATCCTCCCAAGACTAAACCAGGAAGAAGTTGAATCTCTGAATAGACCAATAACAGGCTCTGAAATTGAGGCAATAATTAATAGCTTACCAACCAAAAGAAGTCCAGGACCAGATGGATTCACAGCCGAATTCTACCAGAGATACAAAGAGGAGCTGGTACCATTCCCTCTGAAACTATTCCAATCAATAGAAAAAGAGGGAATCCTCCCTAACTCATTTTATGAGGCCAGCATCATCCTGATACCAAAGCCTGGCAGAGACACACACAAAAAAAGAGAATTTTAGACCAATATCCTTGATGAACATCGATGCAAAAATCCTCAATAAAATACTGGCAAACCGAATCCAGCAGCACATCAAAAAGCTTATCCACTATGATCAAGTGGGCTTCATCCCTGGGATGCAAGGCTGGTTCAACAAACGCAAATCAATAAATGTAATCCAGCATATAAACAGAACCAAAGACAAAAACGACATGATTATCTCAATAGATGCAGAAAAGGCCTTTGACAAAATTCAACAACACTTCATGCTAAAAACTCTCAATAAATTAGGTATTGATGGGACGTATCTCAAAGTAATAAGAGCTATCTATGACAAACCCACAGCCAATATCATACTGAATGGGCAAAAACTGGAAGCATTCCCTTTGAAAACTGGCACAAGACAGGGATGCCCTCTCTCACCACTCCTATTCAACATAGTGTTGGAAGTTCTGGCCAGGGCAGTCAGGCAGGAGAAGGAAATAGAGGGTATTCAATTAGGAAAAGAGAAGTCAAATTGTCCCTGTTTGCAGATGACATGATTGTATATCTAGAAAACCCCATTGTCTCAGCCCAAAATCTCCTCAAGCTGATAAGCAACTTCAGCAAAGTCTCAGGATACAAAATCAACATACAAAAATCACAAGCATTCTTATACACCAATAACAGACAAACAGAGAGCCAAATCATGAGTGAACTCCCATTCACAATTGCTTCAAAGAAAATAAAATACCTAGGAATCCAACTTACAAGGGACGTGAAGGACCTCTTCAAGGAGAACTACAAACCACTGCTCAATGAAATAAGAGAGGATACAAACAAATGGAAGAACATTCCATGCTCGTGGATAGGAAGAATCAATATCATGAAAATGGCCATACTGCCCAAGGTAATTTGTAGATTCAATGCCATCCCCATCAAGCTACCAATGACTTTCTTCACAGAATTGGAAACAACTACTTTAAAGTTCATATGGAACCAAAAAAGAGCCCGCATCGCCAAGTCAATCCTAAGCCAAAAGAACAAAGCTGGAGGCATCACACTACCTGACTTCAAACTATACTACAAGGCTACAGTAACCAAAACAGCATGGTACTGGTACCAAAACAGAGATATAGACCAATGGAACAGAACAGAGCCCTCAGAAATAATGCCACATATCTACAACTATCTGATCTTTGACAAACCTGACAAAAACAAGCAATGGGGAAAGGATTCCCTATTTAATAAATAGTGCTGGGAAAACTGGCTAGCCATATGGAGAAAGCTGAAACTGGATCCCTTCCTTATACCTTATACAAAAATTAATTCAAGATGGATTAAAGACTTAAATGTTAGACCTAAAACCATAAAAACCCTAGAAGAAAACCTAGGCAATACTATTCAGGACATAGGCATGGGCAACGACTTCATGTCTAAAACACCAAAAGCAATGGCAACAAAAGCCAAAATTGACAAATGGGATCTAATTAAACTAAAGAGCTTCTGCACAGCAAAAGAAACTACCATCAGAGTGAACAGGCAACCTACAAAATGGGAGAAAATTTTCACAACCTACTCATCTGACAAAGGGCTAATATCCAGAATCTACAATGAACTCAAACAAATTTACAAGAAAAAAACAAACAACCCCATCAAAAAGTGGGCGAAGGACATGAACAGACACTTCTCAAAAGAAGACATTTATGCAGCCAAAACACACATGAAAAAATGCTCATCATCACTAGCCATCAGAGAAATGCAAATCAAAACCACTATGAGATACCATCTCACACCAGTTAGAATGGCAATCATTCAAAAGTCAGGAAACAACAGGTGCTGGAGAGGATGTGGAGAAATAGGAACACTTTTACACTGTTGGTGGGACTGTAAACTAGTTCAACCATTGTGGAAGTCAGTGTGGCGATTCCTCAGGGATCTAGAACTAGAAATACCATTTGACCCAGCCATCCCATTACTGGGTATATACCCAAAGGACTATAAATCATGCTGCTATAAAGACACATGCACACGTATGTTTATTGCGGCATTATTCACAATAGCAAAGACTTGGAACCAACTAAAATGTCCAACAATGATAGACTGGATTAAGAAAATGTGGCACATATACACCATGGAATACTATGCAGCCATAAAAAATGATGAGTTCCTGTCCTTTGTAGGGACATGGATGAAATTGGAAATCATTATTCTCAGTAAACTATTGCAAGAACAAAAAACCAAACACCGCATATTCTCACTCATAGGTGGGAATTGAACAATGAGATCACATGGACACAGGAAGGGGAATATCACACTCTGGGGACTGTGGTGGGGTGGGGGGAGGGGGGAGGGATAGCATTGGGAGATATACCAAATGCTAGATGACGAGTTAGTGGGTGCAGCGCACCAGCATGGCACATGTATACATATGTAACTAACCTGCACAATGTGCACATGTACCCTAAAACTTAAAGTATAATAAAAAAAAAGAATAAAAAAAAAGAAAATGTGGCACATATACACCATGGAATACTATGCAGCCATAAAAAATGATGAGTTCATGTCCTTTGTAGGGACATGGATGAAACTGGAAACCATCATTCTCAGCAGACTATCGCAAGGACAAAAAACCAAACACTGCATGTTCTCACTCATAGGTGGGAATTGAACAATGAGAACACATGGACACAGGAAGGGGAACATCACACACCGGGGACTGTTGTGGGGTGGGGGGAGGGGGAGGGATAGCATTAGGAGATATACCTAATGCTAAATGACGAGTTAATGGGTGCAGCACACCAACATGGCACACGTATACATATGTAACAAACCTGCACGTTGTGCACATGTACCCTAAAAGTATAATAATAATAAAATTTTAAAAAAATTTTTTCAAAAAAAAAAACCAAGGTGTTGGTACAACTGCATTCTCTCTTGGGACTTTAGAGGAGAAATCTGTTCCTCGCTCTTTCTAGCTTTTAGAAGCTTCCCACATTTCTTGGCTCATGGCTCCACATCACTCTAGTCTATTTCCATTGTTACATCTCCTCCTCTGAATTGGACCCTCCTGCCTCTTTCTTCTAAGGAGCCTCATGATCACATTGGCCCATTTGTTCCACCCAGGATCACCTCCCAGTCTCAAGCTCCTTAACTTCATCACATCTGCAAAGTCCTTTTGCCATGTAGGGTAACATATTCACAGGTTCCAGGGATTAGGATGTAAACATCCTTGGGGGTGATTTTTGTGTCTACCACAGTGCAGAAATCCTGGTGAAATGTATATCTAATCCAGGATGGTCAGAATCATGTTGGATCATAAGAGAAGAACCCTCCAGTTATGTCATTTTTGAGATTGTGATTCAAAGCATTCTTCTTATCCATGAATGCACTGAAGGGCACTGAAGGCACACAGAGGTCAGGGTGAATATATTATGAGAGTCAGGGCCAAGGGCAGCTAACAGAATACACGTGACATCCATACTGAGAGGTCTGAATAAAGGAGTCAGCTCACCTCTGGTGAAGCAAGGAAGTCTTGGTGGAGTAAGGAGATTCTCAGGGGCTAGGTAATGAAAGAACAGAGACAGTCTGGTTGTCTGGACAGGTTATGAGCATCTTAGGCAGATGGCGCCACATTGACTCAAGAGAGCTAATAAATACCTTAGTACCCTTCTTCCTTTCTGCAGTGATAACTCTGAGACACATGTTCTAAACTATCTCCAGCAGCCAACAGCAGCAGCAATTTGCTGAAGAAACACGCTTTGTTGGTTGCCTTTCCTTCTCTGTTTCACCTCTTCCCCACTCTGCCATGCTGTTTCCTGGCATCACCTTCCAAATAAATGACTTGCACTTGAATACCCCGAGACAGGGGATTCTGCTGTTAGGGGAACCCAGACTGAGACAGCCCCCTCTGTACTGGCTGCAGCCTCCCTTAGAGGAACATGAAGGGGATAAAACACTTTCTCCAGTGCCTGTCATTATGGAGTGCTTGGGAGTGAGGGGAGAATCACTGTACTTTGGAAGACATCCACTTGCTGATGGAGCAGTGACAACCAGTCCAGACAGGGGAGATGAAAGAGGTTAAAGGCCTGAATCACAAAGAGACCCAACACACTAAAATGTATCCTTAGCCCCAGATATTCCTATTTCAGAAAGGCAAAGATTAGACTGTTCTTCCCGCTTCACCATATGCCCTGTCTAACCCTAAGTATTAGCTTTCGTCCTTTCACAATGTCTCCTCTTTCAATTTATTCAAGCCTGGTCTTGAGTCGTAGCCACACTTTGTGAGTTATTCAAATATGTAATGCACTAGGTTATGACGCTTTGGGATAAGGCAAAGAGGAAAAAGATATATTCTTAGTCAGTAGTGTGCTAGTAAATGCTCCAGTGAGGGAGAGGAGGAAAGACTGGTTTACAGTATTTGCCAATTTCTGTGGTGTAAACATTTCCACCATGGCTGATTTCAAGGTAGGAATGTGACATCAACTGGCCCATAAAATGCCTGCAAATGTAACCATCAGCTCTTGAGAGCTGGTACAAGCTAGCTTCATCACGCCACTACCCAGCATTCTAGGAATTTATAGTGGTAATAACTGCATAGTCTGGGTACACTATCTGCTTTATCAGACTGACCCCAAAGTGGAAAATGGCTCAATACCACAGAGCTTTGTTTCTTATTCACATGACAGTACTGGGCAGGTAAAGAAGTCACTGGGAAGTCCTCTTCCACAGTTATTAAGAGGCCCAGGATGACAGCAGAGCTGCCATCTTCAACACATGGCTTCCAAGGTCATGCTGGATCATCTCCATTCCAGACCAGCAGAGAGGAAGACTGCAGGGGATTGCTCATGGGCTCTCCCGGCTTCACTCCTGCTTACATTCCATTGGCTAGAACCAGTATTGACCACACCTAACTGCACGGGGAGCTGGGAAATACAGTCCAGCTATGGACCCACGAAGAAAAGGAGAACACAGATTTGGTGAGCATCAGCTATCTCTGCTACAATCACATTTTTGGGCATTCATGCTCTGCCATCTGCTGTGCCCAACAAGTTTGTATGGGTAGACGAATTACCATATTTTATAGATGAGAAAATCAAAGCTTAGAGAGGTTAAACGATTTGCCCAGGGTTACACAGCTAGGAAGTAACAGAGCCTGGATTCAAAACCATGTCCATCTTATGCCAAAGTTAAAGCCCTTCAATAGATCATTTTCACCTGGCTTCACCTCTATAAAAAATGGTGGCCAGAGGTGTTATGATCCTAAATCAGATACCAGCTAAAGAAATGTTCCTTTGGCAAGACACAGTTTTCGACCTGCCCCTCCCAGCTCTCTTGCCCCAAATGAGTGATGCTGAAGTTTTAATGAATGGCCCCATCAACACAACTCATAAGAAGTGATGGGTTTTAGCAAACAGGGACTGATTTAACTTGTAGTTGCTTCCCTCTGAAGAATGTGAGAATCCAAGGTGACTGGGGACACTTTGGCTGGCACAGACTGGAGGGAAATGGCATTTTCTATCTCAAGCATAGAAGGAGTGGTGGAATGGAGCCAGGCCCTCAGAAGGGAGGAGAGAGAAAATAAGAGAGCTTGGCCCTCTGGCCCAGAGCAGCTAGGGTCCCTGCTGGGCCTGATGATTAAATTGCAATAAGACAGCTCAACAGGAGAAAAGCATACAGATTCATTTAATGCCAAGTTTTACATAGCACAGGAGCCCTCATAAGCTTATGAAGGCCCAAAGAAGCAGTTACGAGTCAGTCACTTACATACTGAATCAGACAGGGAATAGTTAAGTTGTGAAAAAAGCAACTACATTATGTGGGGAGGCTAAAAAGATAAGAGTTATTGTAACAAGGTCTGCATGGAATTCTGTTTCAACTTCCCATCCTTGATAAGATTGTTATTTCTTTTTGTGTAAGAAGGATGTCTTTCACATGAGAATTTAATCTGCTTTTAAGAAACAAAATGATCAGAGTGAACTTCTTGCACCTGTTTTTTCTGTTGTTAAGTTCCTTTAATTAAAAATAGTCAATATGCCAGAGCAGCGTATTTTGGGGTGGCATATTCTTAGCTCCCTCAGAGTCAAGTTGCAGATAGTGTCCTGGGATGTGCCTACAAAGCCAGGGTCTACCCGTCACAGTGTCTGGACATCATCTTGGATGTCACAGCTCAAAACATTTTTTGAACTACTTCTCTAAAGATTACGATACTCTCTCTTATCTATAGTTTTATATTTTCATTCCCCTTAGACCTCGTTATTAGATGTGCCCTTTGGATATTTTTCTACTAAGTCAACAGAATCACTTAAAGTTCTTATATTTGGAAGAGAGAGAGAATCTATTAACCAAATCCAGAAATACTGAAATTTGATCTCATTTCTATTCTCTCTCAACATTGAATACCAAAAGAACTTTCCAGTCAGTGGGGCACTTTTCCCCTTTGATGTGACATGTTCAGTAAAGTCACCGGCATGGGTTTCCTGAGCGGTTAGTCACCACAGCTTTTAGAGCCTGCCACACTTCTTCGCAGGTTCAGTTTGATCAAAGATACACCAGGGCACACAGTGTCTTCAGATTACACTTTTATATTCATTCTTTGGAAGCTCAGGGCGTCTGAACTAAGCAGCTTCTCTCAGGCCATGAAACACCAAGCCGATTA
Organism: Pan troglodytes; assembly: GCF_028858775.2. Taxonomy (NCBI): domain Eukaryota; kingdom Metazoa; phylum Chordata; class Mammalia; order Primates; family Hominidae; genus Pan; species Pan troglodytes. The sequence goes on along the minus strand of NC_072421.2, from coordinate 10,837,269 downwards.
CTGTTTTGACACCTAGTATTTTATGTGACATTTCACACAATGGCAGATAGGTCTCTTTTGGGGAAATGCTCCATGTCTCCAGAAAACTCTGCCAGGGTTATTTTCCTGATTTATTCTAAAAGGTCACAGCTAAAGAACAGGCTTTCAGCATTTATCCATTGTTCAAAAGCACACATTATATTGTTTATCATCAATATACGACATATGAGAACTGACACTGAAGAAAGATAATGGAGACACAGCTCTCCGGCCTTGAAAAACTCATAGGTTTGACCCCAAAAAAAAGTCAACCCTAGTTTTTCCCTTTTCAGAATTCCCACATTAGAAATCAATATTCTATATTGGCTCCAGCATAAAGAAATAAAATAGAATCACAAGTTACCCCATCTGCTTCCAGGGACTGAGCTTTGGAACTTCAAATGAAGCTACTATGTAAAGCAGGGCCTGCTCTTGTTAACTCCTGGAGTGAAACTTGAATGTCAAAGTGCAGATTTGAAGCCGTCATGAGCTCACACGGTCCCACCCATTTTGGAAACAGCATGTGCTTTGCAGTTACATTCTCTGAGTCCAGTAATTATAAAAGCAAAACCCAAATCAGATGCTGTGATTTCCCCCAATAGCAGCTCCTTTTCGGAGCCTGTAATCATCGTTTGTACTTTCCCATGTCTGTCTGCGGGAGCCCCCTCTGCCCGTCTTCCCCCATTGGCAGCTGGTGCTGTGAACGTTTGCTTGAAACAAACATTCTTTCCCGGGCATACATGTCTGTCCCCTCACTCTGGGCGATCAGTGCACAGCCTTGAATTATGTATATGTTGGTGTGGTTTTCAGATTGGGAATGGCAATGCTGTGGAGGGGGAGGCTGAATTCCGTCACCCGCATGCCACACAGAGGTATCCCTTCCCCTTGATGAGTTTTGACTGATGATGCCTCTCTGTGTTCATCTCAGAGACGATTTAGAGCTCACATTACAATGTGACTTCTGGGGACTTTGAAGTCCCAGCTGCAGTGGTAACAGCACTGTAGTGATTAGGGGGCCAGCCCTCTCCGGGAAGGGGGTGGCTGCACAGTGGAATACAAAATGCAATTAAAAAGGAGCACCTGGGATAAAACCGAAGCAAGGAATGTGGCTTTGGCTCCAAGCAGAAGGGGGCTCATTTAATCACACAAGAATGTTCATCTCAACCAAGTGCTTGATTCAGAAAAACCCAAAACTTTGAAAACAAAAAATGAAATGAAACAGTAACAAAAAAACCCTCTGACCTGCCAGCACAGCAAAGGGATGCAGAAACTCTTAACACCTTCATGGCTGCCTAAGAGGAAGATGAAGTCCGCAGAGGCTCAACTCGGGGCTGGTGAGATCCTTTTGCTTTTTCTGCCATCCGGGTAACTTCATATTTCCCCAGATGTGCACAGATTTTCACTTTTCTTATAACTTCTTGTGTTCATTCTGCCCCTCCCCAGCCAAAGCCAATTTCCCAGAGGCAAGGCCTGGTTTTCTGTGTTTTTTTTCCAGTTTTAGCCCCTTACTTCCATTAAAATTTATCTATCCTCTTTCCCAGCACATTAAACCAGTGGTTCTCAAACCGGAGCTGCCTCTAAACCGGCTAGAGGGTTTGGTAAAACACAGAGGAGTAGGCCCCATCCCCAGACTTTCAGATTTACCAGGTCCAGAGTAGGACAGATAACTTGCATTTCTAATAGATTGCTGGGTGATCCTCATGCTTCTGGTACAAGGACCATACTTTGAGAACCACTGGGTTAGACCCTGAGCCAAGATGGGTTGTTATATTGCAGGAAAATGTTCCTAGACTTGAAGTCACGAAGATCAAGTTTGAGCTTCCTCCAACAAGACCACCTCCTAGGTATATGAACTTGAGCAAATCCCTGGAGCCCAGAGGTTCTCAATCTCACATTAGAATCACCCGGTGACCTTTTATAACGTTGATGGAAGACCCCACCCAAGATGGACTTAATCAGAATCTCAGGGCATGGCTCCGGTGCATCAGTATGTTGCAAAATCTCCACAGGTGATTCTTCTGAACCTCAGGTTTGTCTTCTAAATAATTGGTATAATTTTTCCCACACAGGACCATTGAGACAAACACAAATAAATATTAAAATCCCTTCATAAATGACACAGTGCTATTCAAATGTTAAGTGTCATTTTCTGTTACAGAAAACATATTTAAATTCTGACAGAGGCCATAAACATCTCAGTTAATATCTAAGTCAGGACAGATATTTCTGGCACAAGTTAAGCTGTTGGAGAAACTTGAAGGATGGAAAATCATTTAAACAAATCCATCTTATTCCACTGACACACGCATCTCTCCTTGATTCTGTATTTAAAGCATTTTTTTATATTTTACATATAGTCTAAGAAAGTTAAATTACTCTTGGTGACTATCCAATGGTTTGGTGACCCCAATTTACTCTAAGCCAGGAGCCAGCAAACTTTTTCTGTCAAGGACCTGATAGTAAATATTTTGGGCTTTGTAGGCCAGATGGTCTCTGTTGCAATTATTTAACTCCACCATTGTATCACAAAAACAGTTATAGACTAAAACAAACAAACATAAAAAGCAGCCGTAGACAATATGTAAACGGCTGCACATGGCTGTGTGCCAATCAACTTTAGCTGCAAAAACAGGTGGCAGGCTGCATTTGGCCACGTGCTATAGTTGGCCAACCACTCCTCTAAGTTTCAAAGAAAGACACAAAAATGTTCAAGTTGACTCAAAAAAGCAACTAGGAATCTTTCTAATGAGATGTACCCAGCAAAGAGCGATTTCATCGACATGCTTGCGTGCATGGTCTGAGTGTGGGAGGCAACTGAGAAGGACGACAGGGTGGTCACACAGACAGTTGAAAGTAAGCCAATCGCTTTGAAATTACCAATTGGTGTGAGACTTATGTCCAGGTAAGATAACTGCATTCTTCCTGGGCTCACATTAGGTTCTCAGAAAGAAGGAAATGCACCCTCTCCCCCTAAATTGCTGTTTTCTGCTTAAAGGCTGAGGGAACTCTTCCCCAGCCATGGGGACTCGTCGAAGCAGGATGGGAGTCCCCATCAGTCTTTGCCTTACACTAGCAATTTTCATCCAGCGTTAGGAAAAAACCAGCAAAATGACACCAAAGGGTGATCCCTTTTCCCATGCTTTGTAAATCACAGTGCTCCCTTCTATACAATTGGGGGGGGGATGGGGGAGATTTGCATACCTCCCCCCACCCAGGACACTTGGCAATGTCTGGAGACATTTTTGGAGTCATAACTAGGTGAGGGGTGCTATGGCATCTAGTGGGGAGAGGCCAGGAATGCTGCTCGCCATTGTATAGTGCACAGGACAGCCCCAAATGTCACTAGTGCTGAGGCTGAGAATCTCTGAGATGGGGCATCACGTAGGAGGATAGCTGTAACTGGGAAAGTCTGGGGACTGAGAAATAGGGCTTAGAGCTCTTATGCCAAGCTTCTCCCTACCTTGTTTCTCTGGACAGGCTCCTTCAGTGGCCCAATCACTGCAGTCATCACTCCTTTTTCCTTTGGAAGTAAGATAATCTTAGAGAAAGTTGGGTCTTAGCGCTAGAAGTAAACTCAGATCACCTGGTCACGTAAGGCAGCACGTCTCAAATTGTACTCTGCACACAAATCACCTGGGGTTAATTCTGCCTGACTCAGCAGACCTGGATGGGGCTTGCAATTCTGCATTGCTAAGTGGCACTTACTCCAGTAATACAGGCACAGGTAGTCCCTAGATCACACTCTGATTAGCAAGTCACTGCTTTCAGATGATGTGGCTGCAGTGCGTTAAAGTTAAGTCGGTTCTTCCAGTCACTCAACTAGAAATTCTCAAAAGAAACTTAAAAAAGACTTCATGGACTCTTAGGCTCTAGCCACCAACTTAGTTAACCACAGATCCACCCTTCCTCTGGCACCTGGCAGCATCCTGCAAACACTGTACCCTGGAGGCACTTTGGGAAATCATGTCCACTGAATGCAGTCCTGCTCTTTCTCCCCAGCATTTTTTTTTTTTTTCTGAGACAGAGTCTCGCTCTGTCGCCCAGGCTGGAGTGCAGTGGTGCAATCATAGCTCGCTGCAGCCTCAAACTCCTGGGCTCAAGCGATCCTTTCACCTCAGCCTCTCAAGTAGCTAGGACTACCAGTGCTCACCACCACACCTGGCTAATTTTTTAAAATTTTTTTGTAGAGTTGGGGGTCTGTGTTGCCCAGGCTGGTCTTGAACTCCTAGCCTCAAGCAATCCTCAACCACCACAGCCTACCAAAGCACTGAGATTACAGGCATGAGCCACCACACCTGGCCTCTCCCTAGCTCTTTAATAACCAGTGGAGACTCCTGCCCCATGGAGCAACTTGGCTTGGCCACTCCCTGGAGAAAGTTCCTTGCTGATCATATAAACCACTTAGCAGCCATTCCTAGAAAAGTCTTTCTGGGGAGAGGCTGAAGTTTGAGAAATGTCAGAAAAGGAAACCTGTTCATCAAAAGGGAGCTAGCCCGCCCCAATTTCCGCTTGGGTTCGTATCAGCTGGAAACAGGTGGAAGCCCTGAGAGAGTGAGTGTGTGTGAAATGAACATGGAGTCCTGCAGAAGGAAGGAATGTTCTACCAGCGAGCATCCCCTGGATCCAACCTGTTAGGAGCCTGTGGGACGAGAATTTATAGATGTGTTTTCAATTTCTCTGAGAGAGTCTGTTTGGATTGAGGAAGGCTGTTTCATCTTTGAAATATGTGTTCCATAACAAGCGCTGGAATCACACATCAATTGCTCCCTTCGTTCTGTGAGCCAAGCCCTGACTAAAGGGGTTTGGAAATCCCCACAAGGTGCTCTCTGCTTATTGCTCATTCAGAAAGAAAAAACATGTCTTTAATGAAATGCAATGTTGAGGAACAGCCAGAAATAGATGCTCCCTATCTGCCTTCACATATGGTAGCTTCTTTCTGGCCAATTGACCACCAACGAACTGGGGAAGAGCTTTAACAATGGGCAGTCCAGGCACCCTGTGCTCAGCTGAAGCACACTGGTCCTGATGGAAATTGATGGAGATGGACGTTTCTAGTCCTTTCTCAACCCACGAAAGCCCAGGAAACCCATGCATGACCTAGACTTTTATTTGCAAGGCCATCCTGGTTAGCTCTAGCTAAGCCTCCAGAATTAAAACTGATGGGCTGTCACTTTTCAGACAAATTCTATTTGTTCATTCTCCCCCTCTGGCTTTTAACAACATCATGGTGACCAGAAATGTCCAAGGCCCACAAAACGCTGTTCTTTCATGAGTTTTACTAACAGACTCATTTCTACATTAACACCATGCTGGAGAGATTTTTCTTTGTCTGGAAGTGCAGAGGGTATTGAGTTTTAGGTTGCCTGAAAATAAGCAAGCTATACACTTTCTTGTGTTCCATGAATTCTTGCTCCAAATTTCAAAGTAATCAATACATAGTTCAGTATCCATGCATACTGATGCTTTTCTGCTCTTCAAGCCAATATAAAGGTACAGAGAAATGGAATTTTCTACCAAGTAGCTTCCTTTCTATAATTTCCCATTAATTTGGAGACAGATTTTTTTTTCTAAATATATCCCTTGAGAGATCTGAGTTGTTGCTTTGTTTTGTTTTGTTTTGTTTTTTGGAAAAATGACTGCAGGGACTGGGAAAAAAGCATTTGGCTAGTCTGATCTGTGTTTACTTTCTGTGGCCTTATAATTAAACTAAAGTGTTATATGTCCTTTAACAACACATAATTAATTGAAGTATTTCCAACTAAAGCTACTGAGCTTTAGATGATAATGTCTACCATTTGCCTGGTCATATTCCATGCCAAGTACTCTACAGCAATTACCTCATTTAATTCTCACAGCCATGCTGCTGTGGCAAGAGCAGTAGCTCACTCTACAGAGATGAGGAAACCCAGGCTCAGAGAAGTTCAGTCCCTTTGACAATGGCACACGGAGCCAGGACTCAATGGAGCCGGAACTCAAGTGCAGTCCTATCGGCCTGTGACATTGGTGTGACTCCCCGAAAACTCAATATTGAAATTCTGTTGGAAGAATATTCTGGCTGGGTGTGGTGACTCATGCCTGTAATCCCAGCCCTTTGGGAGGCCGAGGCGGGTGAATCACTTGAGGTCAGAAATTCGAGACCAGCCTGGCCAACATGGTGAAACCCTGTCTCTACCAAAAATATGGAAAATTAGCCGGGCGTGATGGTGTGCAGCTGTAATCCTAGTTACTAAAGAGGATGAGACAGGAGGATCGCTTGAACCCAGGAGGCGGAGACTACAGTGAGCCAAGATCATGCCACCACACTCCAGCCTGGGTGACAGGGTGAGACTCCGTCTCAAAAAAAAAAAAAAAAAAAAGGATTATCCTGTTTGCTTTTAAGATATCATGAGACCACAAAAGTTTCCAGGCATGGCTTTAAATGCCACCGATATGCCAATGGCTTGATTTATATCTCAAACCTTAATGATTCCACTGAGCTCCAAACTTGAATGTCTAAGAGACATCTCTCATGTAGCATTTCCGAAAGGGAGCTCCTCACCTAGTCTAGCCCATCTCAGTAAATGGCAACTTGGTTGTACCATTTTATATCCAGTCCATCAGCAAATCTGTTGGCTCTACCTTGGAAATACAGTTTGCCCTCTGTATCCATGGATTCTGCATCTGTGGATTCAACTGTGGATTGAAAATATTCAGGAAAAAATAATGGATGGTTGCATCTGTACTGAACATGTACAGACTTTTTTCTTGTCACTATTCCATAGACAATGCAGTGTAACAACTATTTACATAGCATTACATTGAACTAGGTATTCTAAGTAATCTAGAGAACGTTTAAAGCAGACAGGAGGATGTGCGTGGGCCATATGCAAATAATACAACATTTTATATAAGGGGCTTAAGCGTCATGGATTTTGGAATCTATGGGGGGTCCTGAAAGCAATCCCCCACAGATACTGAGGGGCAACTGTATAACTGGAATTCAAGAATTTTTCTGGGGCAAGCCCCCATCATCACTCACCTATTTGCAATGGACCCTTTTTTTTTTTTGAAATGGAGTCTCGCTCTGTTGCCCAGGCTGGAGTGCAGTGGCACGATCTCAGCTCACTGTAACCTCTGCCTCCCAGGTTCAAGCGATTCTTCTGCCTCAGCCTCCCGAGTAGCTGGGATTACAGGCGCCTGCCACCACGCCTGGCTTGTTTTTGTATTTTTTTTAGTAGAGACAGGGTTTCGCCATGTTGGCCAGGCTCGTCGTCTCAAACTCCTGACCTCAAGTGATCTGCCTGCCTTGGCCTCCGAAAGTGCTGGGATTACAGGCATGAGCCACCGCACCTGGCGTATCTGCAATAGACTCCTAACCAGAGCCCTGGCTTCCAGTCTTGCTGTCCAACAGCCAGAATGGTTTGTGGACAACACAAGTCAAATCATGTCACTCCTCTGAATTCCAGGACTTTACCTGGTCCTTCAAGACCCTGAAGCATCTGCTGTGTCTACCCTCCTCCCAAAGGGAAAACAAACCCAACTTCAAATACCCCCACTCCCATCCCAAGGCTGCAGCCATCCACCCCTGGTGGGCCCCCAGCAGGCTAGGCCCATTTCCACCTCAGGACATTTGCACTTGCTGTCCCCTCTGCTGAGGATACCCTTTCCCCAGCTGTACCCCCAGCTGGTCCCCTCCCCTAACCAGCGGGGACTCCTCTAACCACCCATATTAAATAGCACCTCTTCTAGGTCAAGGATCTGTGGGCATCCTTTGTTCCTTTTTCTTTCTTTTAAATTTTCTGTAAAGTAGAAAGTTTTCACACACACACACACAAAATACTTGTGGGAAAAGACATAATTCAACCCTTGTGGTTCCCAAAGTAATAAAGAGAAAATTTGCTCCTGAAAGAAAGGATGAAAGAATGAATGAATGTTAGACCATTACCCAAGCCGTACTCCCCAGCCTTCACACAGGGCAAACACAGATAGCCTGAGGACAGTGTTCCTACCCAATCCTTGGAAACTGATAGCCTCAGTCTGAATTTTCATTTGGTCACCGCCCACCCAGCCAAGAACAAGGAATTTTAAAGCTGACTAAATGGACTTCACAATCTGTGTGCCCGTCTTAAGATGGGTCTTTAACTTTACTGGATAGTTCTACCAAGTCATGGGGACCAGGTTTCCAGAGGTTCTACTGCGTAGAAACACACTGTGAAATCAGTATCTCTTCCATTTACATGTTTGTTGCAGACTCTGTGCTTGTTTTATTTTTAAAAATAGAGTTCAAACATTTAATATTTAATAAGGTGTCAACGTTTACACAGAGTGTTACAATAAAAAAAAAACCAACACGTTGCTATGTGGTTGTTCCAACACCAAATGTGAATATATCTCATCAAAGTCGCATGTAGGCTCATTCCCAGCACCTCTAGGATAGCAAATAAATAGTTATTATGGCGCCAGTGAAAATAGGGTCTGCTTAATGTTTCCCAAGTCAGATATACAGGCTCTCTCCTCATGTAAATCATTTCAAAGGCTAGAAGCTTAGTCTGATAGAACACTGCCCATACAAAATTAAAGCATAATATTACAATTATGTGGTGATTCAATAGTTCTCCTTGGGTTTCTCATCTTTTCCAGCTCAGCATCTAATAATGAATACCAAGTAGAATTTGCACACGTTGGTAATTTAAAGTAATCAGTTCTCACCTAAGTGAAACAAACTGCTCTAAAATTTTCCATTTCTGTGACCTATTAGGCTCAAAATCTATCAATTTACACATCTCCTTTGTAAGGTCTTTGGGAAGGACTGAATAAAGAACTGAGATTACCTGGTTCAAAGTAACAGTAAGCACTGAATATTGAATGACTTCGACTTCTAGCACATTCTGCCTTTCCCTAAAAGCCACATGAGCATCTGCAATCCCAGGGGATGCACTAAAAACCACTTAGAAGAAACACACATGTCACTTCCAGGGTGCCCTTATTTGGTGCTTTTGTACAACACATTTCCTCAGTGAGAGCAAGAAACATGTGATGTATATCATGAAAGAGCCTCTTTCCCATGATGTGTTGATGGTTTTTTATGTTAAAACCTGATTCAGAAGGAATCCAGAAAGTTCTACAAATGTCTAAAGCCTTTGGTTCTGGAAGAGGAAAAAAAAAACCCCTTATTCTGAAAGATGCTTATTTCACCTCCACGTCCCCATGCTGTTCATCAGATCACCAGATAAAGTGGATGGAAGTTCTGCATTTGGAGAGAGCAAATACCCTTGGGATCCCTACCCAACTACGTTTACAAGAAAGACAGAGCATGGCAGCATGTTCCCCATGGGGTTTGTCTGAGCCCCCAGGCCCCTGGGTGAGTGGACCACATGGCTGAGTTAGGACTCCATGGAAGGAAGGCAGTTTGCTGTGGTAGTCCCCACTGCAGACTACTCATCCTTGACCTTAGTCCACCTGTCCAACTCTGGCCTTCTATTGAGGAGAGCCTGAACCCCACAATAAATCAGAGGTTCAACTTATGAAAGAAAGTAAGATTGGGTTGTTTCAGTCAAGTAACTCTTCCAACTGTTTGCCATGAATTTGCAGGTATCTCTACTCTAAGCACTGGGGAGGACACAAATCCCAAGGTCCCCCTCGGTGACCTTGGCCCAGAAGCATATTTTCCCCTCATTCCCCCCCATGGCCTCAGCCAGATTAGAAAGAAATGCTGTGGTTTCACTGACCTTTGGCTATCTTTTCACTGTTTCATGTTCCCTTTTGAAGCCACTTGTTTCAGCTAAAAGGACCTCCTGGATTCTATAAAGTCAGGCTATGACTAATACTCTTTCCCAGCACACGCTGGCTCTGAGGAGACCACAAGGGAATAAGAGGGGAACTACATGAAGTGGTCATTAAGACTTTTTGGATTTAAAGCCCAGGAGAATCCAACTTCACTTATAAACGTTCCGCAGAAACCACAACACCAACACTAACATTAAGACCTGTTACTCAAGGTTTACGTGCTATAAATACGACAATGAATTTTATTCTTTTATAGGACCAAGGATTAAATTCTCTACTATTGACTGGATATTGTCACACTGAGGTGGCTACTTGATGTTATTTTGGAAGGAAGAGGTCAATGAATTACACAAACAAATTTTCTTATTGTGTCAGCATGATCTGACTTAAAATTTCTTAACCCGGAGAAAATATATATTTTGCACATTAATTAGAAGTTTCATAGAAACCCATTTGTAGCTAGGTTTTTGTCCAACATGAAAATTCTTATTAGAGCTAAGAAATTATGGATTTGGGCTGGGAATTCTAGGTCAAATCTGAGAAAAGGGGTGGGGAACAGGAAGGTTAGAAGAACATTCACAGGGGTTTAGCAAGAATGAAAACCGGAAGGGCAATGACAAGGACACGATGATGGCATCCAATACAGCAAACTTCCCCTCCTGAAGACCAACCCTCTTCCTTAATAAGATAATATGAATTTCGTTCAGAGAGTAATGTGCCTAGCTCAATATTTTCCTTCCCGCACTAGTGTGTGGCTAGGGGGAGCCACGTGACAGACTTCCAGTCAATGGATACAAGCTGAGCGTCTCTGGGGAAGCTTTGCTTTCCTGATAGGCATTGTACCTAGTTGCTTGCCTCTCCCTTCCTCTTCCCACTTAGAAAGCAGACATGATACCTGACAGTTCAGGAACCATCTTGCAACTCTGAGGCAATAAGCCAGAGGACAAAAGGTAAAAATGGTGAAAAAGAAATAGCAACGGGATGGGGATCCCAATGATGTTATGGAGACAGTCCTGGAGTACCCCCTCTCAGGGTTCTTATCCAGCCCTTCAGTGTTTGCTGGGTTTTCTGTTATTTGCAGCCAAATGCACACCTAAGTGATGCAGCACTATCCAGTGACAATGAAATTGAAAAGGATGAGGGGCACTTAGTGAAAAGGAAGGGACAAAGACTAAAGAGAAAGGGCAAGTGGAATAATCTTACTTACACAGATCATATGGTGGACCTAATACATAGCTTAATTCCTTCCCGCAGAAAAGACCGAAATCCTGACTAAAAGAGTAAATGTGTCGTTAAGTTCAAATACAAAGATGCCCAGTGCCCAAATTGGCTATATGAAATTTAATGCTGTCCTCCTGTGCTGTGATTGCTAGTATGAAGTGCATGCTTATACATTAAAACTGGATGTTTTGCATCCTACAGAGAAGATAATGGAACAGATTTAGAATCAATTTAGTATTTCTCTTGCAATCCATTTGGAGGGATTCCAACTGACAACGCATATGCCTCATCCTCTCCACAGCCGTATCTGATAAGACCTGAGAGGAAAAATAAGTAGTAACATTGGGTAGCCCGTTTGGACTCTTGCATATGCTACTTGAAAATGAAAGCACGCTTATGGCAGGCTGGGGGCATACCGGCTATGGCCCATGGAAGTGCTGAGCTGATCAATATTGAATGCATGGGCAAAAGCAATAAATAAATGAAGCAAATGCCATGGGGATGCAAATCAATGGTCGGGTGAGTATACCCTCAAAATAAGGATGTGTCCCTTTGTATGGGAGGAGACACACCGCAGTACTATATGCTCCAATAGTTCATCGTGCAGTCCCAGGATGCCAGTCTTGCATAGAGAAATGATTTCTTCACACTCATCATGGCAGGTGCCCCGATGTTGGTTCAGAAACTGATGGATAAGCCAGATAACAGGCTGAGAACAGGAGCAAGAAACAGGACGGTCATGAGCGGACCCACTGGCATACTTGCAGCTTTCACTGTGTTCAAATTTAATTTCTTTTTCTTTTTCAACAAAGTAAGTGCAAATGTCTTTAGTATGATTCAGTAACATAGCAGCAAAACTTCAAGAACCAATAAATAAGGACGCTGACATGCCGATACCCCTTTGTCTTTTGGACTCAACACTTCACGTGTGTTCATAAGTTACAAACATCAGCCTTGAGCAGAAGGAGTAAAAGTTTCTTGAGTCAGCATTCATGCTCCACATACTTGTACAGATCACATCATTTACATCATTTACCCACCCACATGCCCCCACAGCAGTAGCAAACTCATTAGGAAACACAGCTTGAAACTCATACGGGGTTAAAGCTATAAAATGCCTACTCATTGATGTTTTTGTTTTTGTTTTCAAAGGTTTCATCCTTCTTCCCCGCCTTTCCAACAAAGCTTTTGTTTCTGCTGTCCCCAGTGCATGATCTTTCATTGGGATAATAACATATCATTTATTTCTTTTTAAATGACACAGTCAGTGTTTTTCTGAAAATAATTGCCACCTTGTTGCTAATTAAACATGATGGATTCGGGGTCCTGGTTTGCCATCTGGGCCATATGTCTCAGAACATCCTTTTTTGTGATGATGCCAAGAAGTCTCCTGGAGAAGAAACAAAATAGAGAAAAGAGGTCAGCCTTGAAACAACGACTCATCCCTCTCCCTAAACCCCAGTGCCTTTTCCATGTGGACACAGAGACAGACAACATTTCCCAGCCTCCCTTGTGGTTAGGCAGAGCCAATGGAGGGAGCACTGGCCAATGCCTGTGGGTGGAAGTGACAGATGCTGCTCCCAGGTCTCCTGTGCATTTCCCCCCACTCTCTCTTCTCATCTGGCAGCCAGAGGCACAGGAGCCAGTGAAGGGCTCTGAGGATTGACTTAGGAGCCACCAGATTCAAACACCTAGGTCCAGAGCCCACCTGCAAGCCACACTGGATGTAACATGTGAGAAAAATAAACCTTTATTGCATTAGGCCACAGAGATTGCAAGCTTGTTTATTACGGCAGTAAACCTATGATGACTACTATATCCTCTTAAATTTCAAGACTATAATCAATTTTAAAAGGGTTTATGAAAGGCATTGTGAAAACTTGACCACACCACAGGAATGCCAAGTGTAAGGTATTTTAAGTATAAGAAATTTTAAGTACAAGATAAAAAGTGATTCTATTTGTAATTCTTACTGGGAGGATAAAGTTGACATTTATCTCTGACTATATATGTAAATTGCCTTCTCTTCCAAAATTCCATTGCTTTCAACTTACAAAAAGAATGCCACTTCCCAGAGTCCATTGTATGGGACCACCAAGACTGTATATCACACAGTGCCAAGGAGCACTGCTCACAAACACTGCAGTAGAAATTGTGCCCTCTGGATTATACAGTGCACATTTGCACAACCATTCATAGCAAGCCTTGTTTCATTATTTTACTAAATGACCACCTGCAGGAACACATCATGTCCCTTGGGTAAAATGAAAGGTCTGAGAGAAGGAGAAGTGAACAACTGCTTTGGAAAAAAAGAAGCTCCATTCCCACATAAGTTTGCAAAACACTACTCACTGTATCTCCACTGTACCCCCCAAAGAAGGGGTATGCAGAAGCAAACTCTGGTAGTCTTGCATTAAAATACTTTATAGCTATTAAAATAATGGGTTTCTACTCTGTGTAATATGATAATATACAAAAGAAATCAGAAAACCTAATTGTAATATACTGTCATTTATTAAGGCAAAATTAGTCAAATTTATCTCTTAGTGAATATGAAGAGGGGATGTAAGTATTCTAAGCAGTATTCAAATCAGTTACACCTGGTGGAATAGACACTGATTATTCAAACTGTCAGGCCAGAATTCTGACTTTTTTGGCTCTGACAACACTGGACCTTAAACAGTCTTGGAAAAGGTATCCGTTTCTTGTGTTGGTTTCCCTATCTATCACACTGACAGAGACAGCAAATAAGACCCCTTCCCCTCCATCTCATGGCAACATCTTTAGGAGAGAGGAAAATAGTGAAAGAGCATGCTAAGCAAACAGAATAATGACAATATGAATTACAAAAACATTAAAAGAATATATCATGACCCTACAGTGATTGTTTTTCTTAAATGGGGAGGAATACTTGATAAACGTAGGAAGCAGGACAGAATTTGATAATTAATACTTTGCAACCCCCAATGTAATAATTAGCTTAGGCAATAATTGTCAATGGATACCAAAATCATTGGGCGAATGGTTGCTGGAAAACAGAAAATTCACATGGTCTCAAAGTACTTTCCTACAGATTATGAACAAAGAGAAAAATGTCACTTTACAATGGAGGGTTCTGGCCATCACCACCTCATCCGAGCAATGGAGCTTATCATCAACAAAGTCAGAAAAGCAGACTCTATAGCGTTACCTATGTTGGAATGCTGCCAAAAACGACTTATGCCAAACTGAATCATGAGGAAGTAATCAGACCCAGAATGTGAGACTACTGGTCTGGACTCTTCAAAGGAAATCTTTGCAAGTAACAAACCTGCACATGTATCTCTTGTATCTAAAATAAAATTTGGAATTATGTTTAAAAGTCTCTGTCATTAAAAAAACAACAACAAGGCAGGAAACTGTTCTAGACAAGAGACTAAAAAGGCAAAAGAATGCAATGCACAAACCTTGATGGAATTCTGAGTTGATATTTGAATGAATATCAACTGGATATTGAATGATATATTGAGTTACTATTAATTTTACATCATCATGGTTTGGTAGTTATGTAAAGAAAATGTCTTAGAAGACGTCTGCTTCATTCATAATTGCCAAAACCTAGAAGCAACCAACATTTTCTTTAGTAGGTGACTGGATAAACTGAACCATGGCATATCCAGACAATGGATATTCTTCAGCAATAAAAACAAAAGTGCTATCAAGTCATGAAAAGACGTGGAGAAAAATCAAAATGTGTATTGCTGAGTGAAAGAAGCCAGTCTGAAAAGGCTACATACTGAATGATTCCAACTACATAATATGCAACATTCTGGAAAAGGCTAAACTATGGAGACAGTAAAAAGATCAGTGGTTGTCAGGGTTTGGTGGGTGGAAGAGAGGGATAAATAGGCAGAGCACAGGGGATTTTTAGGGCAGTGAAACTACTCTGTATCATCCTGTAATGGTGGATACATGATATTATATATTTGTCAAAATCCACAGAAATATATGACACAGAGTACACTCTAAAGTAAACTATGGATGTTAGTTAATAATAATGTATTGATATTGGTTCATCAATTACAACAAATACAACAGTAATGCAAGATATTGACAATAGGGGAAACTGAGGGGGGTGAAGGGGATATATGAGAACTCTGCATATTTTGCTCAATTGTTCTGTAAACCTAAATGTTGTTATAATCCTGAAACAAGACCTACCTAAAGGAAACAAATGTTAGCACTCTTCTTTGCAGTGAGATGCTGAGTTCTCCTGGGAAAACCCATCTGTGAGTATGAACACAGTTGACAGATTCAAGGCCCAACAAGGGCTCGGGTCTCCTCACACAGGAAGGTTGCTGGGTCCAGCTGGCAGAGCCTGAAACCATTTCTTTCCATCCTGATTTGTTTTAGTTGCTTCGGGCTCAACTGTCATAATGAGGGCCCATTGCAATCAATCAACCAGAGATACACATTTTCTCAAGGGCACTGTTACCCAATACTTCGCCAAATCACCCTGCTTCAACGGTTGCAAAAGCTTTAGTGGGCCCCGGTCTCATTAGAGTTGCCCTTTTGCTTTGGCAGCCATGTATTGCTGCTGAGAAGAGCAGTCCAGGCCTCCAGACTTGAGGCATGTCAGAGCCAGAGGCCCACATAAGAAATAAAGATTTCCCAATCAACAAAGTGAAGAGACAACACACAGAATGGGAGAAAACACTAGCAAACTACCCATCTGACAAGGGATTAATAAGCAGAATATATAAGGAGCTCAAACAACTCTACAGGGAAAAATCTAATAATCTGATCAAAAAAACGGGCAAAATATTTGGATAGACATTTCTCAAAAGAAGACATACAAATAGCAAACAGGTGTATGAAAAGAGTACAGCTGGATAGTTTGTAACACAAAGGGTAAATGCTTGAGGGGATGGATGCCCCATTCTCTATGATGTGATTATTATGCATTGCATGCCAGTATCAAAACATCTCATGTGTTCCATACCCAAAGGAATATAAATCATGCTGCTATAAAGACACATGCACATGTATGTTTATTGCGGCACTATTCACAATAGCAAAGACTTGGAACCAACCCATATGTCCAACAATGATAGACTGGATTAAGAAAATGTGGCACATATACACTATGGAATACTATGCAGCCATAAAAAAGGATGAGTTCATGTCCTTTGTAGGGACATGGATGAAGCTGGAAACCATCATTCTGAGCAAAGTATCACAAGGACAAAAAACCAAACACCGCATGTTCTCACTCATAGGTGGGAATTGAACAATGAGAACACATGGACACAGGAAAGGGAACATCACACACCGGGGCCTGTAGTGGGGTGGGGGTATGGGGGAGGGATAGCATTAGGAGATATACCTAATGTAAATGATGAGTTAATGGGTGCAGCACACCAATATGGCACATGTATACATATGTCACAAACCTGCACGTTGTGCACATGTACCCTAGAACTTAAAGTATAATAAAAATATATATATATATTTTAAAAATCTCATGTGTTCCATAAATATACACATCTACTATGTACCCACAAAAATTTAAATAAATGTTTTTAAACAAGGTTTCCTCCCAGAGTCAGGAAATTTTGTTCTAGCTCTGATAATTCTAATTAATTTCAAGAAAGCAGTGACAGCTAGGAAAGGCAGCTTTGTTACTGGGAAGGGCCTCTATTTACAGGCAGATAGGAATTCCCGGTGAGGCCCCCTCCCATGCGGTAGCAGCAAAATGCAAGCTGGGCCAATAGGACTCCTTCCACCCATCCAGCCCTCCACCTGGGAAGGCTTTACGCAGGGCTTCTCCACCTTGGCACTAGTGACATTTAGGTTGGCTAATTATTTGTTGCAGATAGGCCATTCTGTGCACTGTAGAACATACAGCAGCATCCTGGGCCTCTACCCACTAGATGCAGCAGCATCCCCATCCCCCATTATGGCAACCAAAATGTCTCCAGACAATGCCAAATGTCTCCTGTGGAGGGGGGACAAGATAGCCCCTGGTTGAGAACCACCATCCAGATTAAAAAGTACTAAAATAGTTCTACACCAGTTGGTTTATAGCCACCGAGCTAGACACCCTGGGATGTCCCCTGCCAACCTCATACCTTGTAGAACTGCAGTGAACTCCCCACAATTCATAACAAATCAGTTCATTATCTGGCACCAGCTCTTAAACACTTTCACTATTACTCCCAGCCAGAAGCTTTCAGACACAAATAGACCTCTGTGGGTGAATCTATAATACACCGTCAGCATGGGACACAGGAATCCCGTTACCTGGCCCCAAATCCTCTGTATTTTACTGAACAGGTATCCCAAAATGCAGCCATTCCAGGAATCTGGATACTTAAGGATGCTGCCACATATCTTCCCATCACGCCCAGGTCTACTCCCCACTGTCGTTGGTCCCAGAGGGTGCTGTACGGAGGGGATTGATGTCCTCAAGGGTCAGGGTCGGCTGGCAGGGTTCTCCATCAAAGGTCCTCCCGGTACCTGGCAGCTGATTGTGCCTCAAGAGATAGGAGACCTGGAAGAATCCAGATGGGACTGGCTCTGCAACCAATTCCCTTTAACCTTGAGCAGTGTTTTGCTTCTTAGAGTCTCACCTCCTCATTTGAAAACTAAGGGGAATGGGGGAGGGGGGAGGAGGGGATGGAGGATGGTTAATGGGTACAAAAAATAGTTTAAAAGAATGAATACGATCTAGTATTTGATAGTGCAACAGGGTGACTACAATCAATAATTTAACTGTACATTTAAAAATAACTAAAAGAATTGGAATGTTTGTAACCCAAAGGATAAATGCTTGAGGTGCTGGGAGACCCCATTTACCCTGATATGATTATTATGCATTACATGCCTGTATCAAAATATACCATATACCCATAAATATATACTCCTATGTACCCACAAAAATTAAAAATAATTTAAAAAAAAGAAAAAAAGGGAAACCAAATGTCCATCAACTAATGAATTGATCAGCAAAATGTGGTCTATCCACACAATGCAAGATGATTCAGCCCTAACAAGGAAAGAAGTACAGACACATCTTCAGTGTGGACGAACCTTGAAAACATGATGCTCAGTGAAAGAAGCCAAATACAAAAGGCCACATAGTGCATGACTGTATTGACATGAAATGTCCAGAATAGGCAAGTCCACAGAGACAGAAAATAGAGTAGTGGTTGCCAAGGACTGTGGTATAGGAGGTAACAGATAAGGGGTGTGGGGTTTCTTTTTGGGGTGATGAAAATGATCTAAAATTGTGGTGATTAATGCACAACCCATTTTCTACTAAAAACCACTGAATCATGCATTTTAAATGGGTGAATTGTACGATATGTTAAATAGGAATGGTGAGAGAGAGCATCTTTGTTTTGTGCTGGTTTTCAAGGGGAATGCTTCCAGGTTTTGCCCACTCAGTATGATATTGGCTGTGGGTTTGTCATAAATGGCTCTTATTATTTTGAGGTATGTTCCATCAATACCTAGTTTATTGAGAGTTTTTAACATGAAGGGATGTTATTTTTATCGAAGGCCTTTTCTGCATCTATTGAGATAATCATGTGGTTTTTGTCTTTCATTCTGCTTGTGTGATGAATTACGTTTATTGATTTGTGTATGTTGAATCAGCCTTGCACCCCAGGGATGAAGCTGACTTGATCGTGGTGAATAAGCCTTTTGATATGCTGCTGGGTTCAGTTTGCCATTATTTTTTTTATTGAGGATTTTTGCATCAATGTTCATTAGGGATATTGGCCTGAAGTTTTCTTTTTTTGTTGTATCTCTGCCAGGTTTTGGTATGATGATGATGCTGGCCTCATAAAATGAGTTAGGGAGGAGTCCCTCCTTTTCAATTGTTTGGAATAGTTTCTGAAGAAATGGTACCAGTTCCTCTTTGTACCTCTGGCACAAAGAATTCAGCTGTAAATCTGTCTGGTCCTGGGATTTTTTTGGTTGGTAGGCTATTTATTACTGCCTCAATTTCAGAACTTGGTCTATTCAGGGGTTCAACTTCTTCCTGGTTCAGTCTTGGGAGGGTGTATGCATCCAGGAATTTATCTATTTCTTCTAGATTTTCTAGTTTATTTACATAGAGGTGATACAGTATTCTCTGACGGTTGTTTGTATTCCTGTGGGGTCAGTGATGATATCCCCTGTATCATTTTTTGTTGTGTCTATTCGATTCTTCTCTCTTTTCTTCTTTATTACTCTAGCTAGCCGTCTATTTTATTAATTTTTTCAAAAAAACAACTCCTGGATTTGTTGGGTTTGTTGATTTTTCGAAGAGTTTTTTGTATCTCTATCTCCTTCAGTTCTGCTCTGATCTTGCTTATTTCTTGTCTTCTGCTAGCTTTGGGGTTGTCTGCTCTTGGTTCTCTAGTTCTTTTAGTTATGATGTTAGGGTGTTGACTTGAGATCTTTCTAGCTTTTTGATATGGGCATTTAGTGCTATAAATTTCCCTCTTAACACTGTTGTAGCTGTGTCCAAGAGATTCTGGTATGTTGTCTCTTTGTTCTCATTGGTTTCAAAGAATTTCTTGAGTTCTGCCTTAATTTTATTATTTACCCAGGAGTCATTCAGGAGCAGGTTGTTCAATTTCCATGTAGTTGTGTGGTTTTGAGTGAGTTTCTTAATCTTGAGTTCTAATCTGATTGCACTGTGGTCTGAGAGACCGCTTGTTATGATTTCAGTTGTTTTGCATTTGCTGAGGAGTGTTTCACTTCCAATTATGTGATTGATTTTAGAGTAAGTGTCATGTGGCGCCAAGAAGAATGTATATTCTGTTGTTTTGAGGTGGAGAGTCCATATAGCCTAGAAAATCCTAAGCAAAAAGAACAAAGCTGGAGGCATCATGCTACCCAACTTCAAACTATACTACATGGCCACAGTATCCAAAACAGTACAGTACTGGTACATAGACCAATGGAACAGAATAGAGATCTCAAAAATAAGACCACATATCTACAACCACCTGATCTTTGACAAAGCTAACAATCAATGGGGAAAGGACTCCCTATTTAATAAATGATGCTGGGAGAATTGGTTAGCTATATGCAGAAAATTGAAACTGAACCCCTTCCTTATACCTTACACAAAAATTAACTCAAGATAGATTAAAGATTTAAATGTAAAACCCAAAACGATAAAAAGCCTAGAAAAAAAAATCTAGGCAATACCATTCAGGACATAGTCATGGGCAAAGATTTCATAACGAAAACCTCAAAAGCAATTGCAACAAAAGCAAAAGTTGACAAATGGGATCTAATTAAACTAAAGAGCTTCTGCACAGCAAAAGAAACTATCATCAGAGTGAACGGACAACCTACAGAATGGGAGAAATTTTGCAATCTATCCATCTGACAGAGGTCTAATATGCAGAATCTACAAGGAACTTAAACAAATTTACAAGAAAAAAACAACCCCATCAAAAAGTGGGCAAAGGACATGAACAGACACTTCTCAAAAGAAGACATTTATATAGCCAACAAACATATGAGAAAAAGCTCCACATCACTGATCATTAGGGAAATGCAAATCAAACCCACAATGAGATGCCATCTCACATCAGTCAGAATGGCAATTATTAAAGTCAACAAACAACAGATGCTGGTGTGGAGCAAGAGTGTGGAGAAACAGGAACGCTTTTACACTGTTGGTGGGAATGTAAATTAGTTCAACCATTATGGAGGACAGTGTGGCAATTCCCCAAAGACCTAGAACCAGAAATACCATTTGACCCAGCAATCCCATTACTGAGTATATACCCAAAGGAATATAAATCATTCTATTATAAAGATACATGCACACGTATGTTCGCTGCAGCACCATTCACAATAGCAAAGACATGGAACCAACCCAAATGCTCATCAGTGATAGACTGGATAAAGAAAATGTGGCACATATATACCATGGAATACGATGCAGCCATAAAAAGGAATGAGATCATGTCCCTTGCAGGGACATGGATGGAGCTGGAAGCCATTATCCTCAGCAAAATAACACAGGAACAGAAAACCAAACACTGTATGTTCTCACTTATAAGTGGGAGCTGAACAATGAGAACACATGGACACAGGGAGAGGAACAGCACATACTGGGGCCTGTCGTGGATGTGGGGAGGGAGAGCATCAGGATAAATAGCTAATGCATATGGGGCTACCTACCTAGGTGATGGGTTGGTAGGTGCAGGAAACCACCATGGCACACGTTTACCTATGCAGCGAGACTGCACTTCCTGCACATGTATCCCGGAACTTTAAATTAAATTAAATTAAAAAAAAAACAGAACAGTCCCCCCGGAACGCCTGCCTTGGGTAGCACCACTTAAACTGGATTATGTCCATGTTCTTTAGTAGATAACAAGCTCCTTGGCTTTTTTTTTTTTTTAAACACTTTTTGTGCCCCCTACAGTTCCCAGCTAAAATAGATGCTCAATATAATGTTGATTAAACCAATGTTGCTTTGAAAAAAATAAGACTTGTTAGTGTTTGCAAAGTGATGATAACTATAACACACACACACTCACATACACACACACACACACACACACACACACACACGGAACCCTCCCATATCTACAAATCCTGGTTTTTGTTTCCTTGTCTTCACCCTGGAGACAGTATCAAAAGATCAAGCATTTGCAGTTCTGAAAACCTCCTTTTAAAGCTCTGTGACTGTAATGTCTAAAAGTTAAGTTGATTATAACAGCACTAGGGAAATATGAATTCAGGAGCTGCCTTGGGTTTGTGCATAAATTGTGCCCTGGCCCGCGATGGTAATTATCACAAAAGAAGAAAGCTGAACATCAACCCAGAAGGAGGTAACATCAAATCCAGCAGGCTTCGTTAGTGGCATGAAATGTCCTATTTGATTTAAATCAAGTGTTTGAACTTCCAGCCCCTTTGAGTAGCAGTTGAAGCGAATTCAGCGAATTATAAATGGCCAGATCTATGACCAAGGACATAATTCAAATTCGAGCAGCTGGGCTCTTCTGCGAAAGCTATCCTGTCCAGGCCCCTGTGGACCACCTAGCAGGGCTTGGGGAAAATCTGACACCATCTCCCTTACTCACTTTTCCTTTCTAGAACTTTCATAGGGAAAATCTCACCCAAATTCACTCTTAGCAACTGGAGGCTTCCTAGATTGCGGCATTCTGATTCCTGGTCCAGTTTTATGATGCCCCTTGAACCCCAGGCCTGAGAAATGCTGCAGGTGATCCAGGCCAGCGGTGGAGCTCAGGCTCGTGGCCATCCCGAGCAGGGAAGGTACAGGGTGGGCGAGCACATCAAACATGAGAGCTGGCCAGAGACGTGCCTGCCCTGGCAAGAAGCCCAAGGAGATGAAAGGCCCCGCAGACAAGCATCCCTTGCCAGCACTAACGCAGCAGCATCTGTGTTTGTGTAAAAGATGTAGAGCGAGAGAGAGTGCGATTTTGCTTTCTTGAAGCACATTCAGAGCCAATTTCGGCACCCAGATCTTCACAGGAAGACTTCATGGGGCTCTATGAGGTGTGAGCGGGCATTAAGGGCAGAGTTTCCTGCCTGAGCTGAAATTCCAACGATAATTGACATCGGATTATTGTTTTAAAGGAAAGGAGAAACTGCTACACACTTGAGACAGCATGGGCAATCACAGTGGTGTTTATACCAAGAGTACTGGAAACTCAAGTGCATAAATCGACTTCAGTGGTTCTCAAGGTGGGGTCCCCAGACCGGCAGTTGCAGCATCACCTGGGAGCTTGTTAGGAAAGAATATTCTTGGGCCTCACCCTAGACTTCCAGGGATCAGTACCTCTGTGGCAGGGCCCAGAAATCTGGATTTAACCTGGAGGTTTAATCCTCCAGGGTATTTTGATTCACACTCAAGTTTGAAAAACCACTTGAGCTCCTTTAAAATTCATCAGCAGAAATGATCCCTAGCCTTGTCAAACACAAGGACTCATTTATTTTTCCCTATTGATTGCACCTCCCACATGCAAGACACTGCTCTGTCTGTAGTCAGAGCTAAGGAGGATGCTCACTCTGCTGGCCAGGAGTTCTCTGGGTAAATTTGCAAATTGCAAAGCCTGTCCCCCTGTGTGCTTGCTACCAGGACAGCAGGAAGAAAGTGGAATGAATAGGATTGCTCATTTGGCTATACAGGGACATCCAGTCCAAGGTCACTCAACTGCACGACTAGTGACATTTTGGGCCAGATGTTTTGTTGTGGAGCTGTCCTGTTCACTGTAGGATGTTTAGCAGCGCCCCTGACCTCTACTCACTAGATGCCAATAGCATCCCTCCCTCCAGTCATGACACCCCAAATTGTCTCCAGACATTGCCCAATGTCTCTGGGAGGTAAAATCATCCCAGTTGAGAACTGCTGTGTTAAACTAGAGTGTGCTGTCTCTGGAAATATAAGCTATATTAGATAGTTGAGCCTCTGGAGTCTATAAAGGCCTAAACTTTATTAGGTACCAATGTCTCCAGAACCCATTCCCCGCCTCCTACTCCCAGCCCATAAAGGAATAAAATGGGCAGATAACCCTAGGTTCCAGGCTACCCTGACCAAGCCGACCCCTTCCCTTACACAAGCTTCTGACACCATGGAACTTATGACACTCAGAGGCCAAGGAATGACCTTTAAGGAACTGCTTCTCTGGTGCTACTACAGTGGACCCTCGATCTTTGCATTGTTGGTTTCCTGATTTGTGACAACACAAAACAAAAGTGGCAGCAGGGACAATGCCATGGGGCCATCAAATCTCTCCATTCTCCAATCATGTTTGTTTCGAAAACAAAGTTGTTTCAAACAAATTGATATATCAGGAACAATCTGAGCATAATATGAATTTTACCTTTGCTTATGTGTGATTTCATCCATGAGAAGCTCTAGGCAAATGCAGGAAACTGTACCCAGCTGAACCCAGTGGGATCGGCATACACAAAATGCACATGCCCGGCCCCCAAACATCCACAAGCGACCTCAGTTCATGCATGCGTGAAGAGCCATGCCCATCCACACCTGCTGTGACCACATCCCCTTGAGTTCAGGTTCCCCTCCTTCCACCCCTTCCCGGTAATTCATAAGTGGCAGAGCTTGTGAAACCCACCCCACAGCCAACTTCAGGCCTTTTTAACATGAAGTGACATATTTCTGTTGTATCCCTGTATTTCTTAACCATTTAACTAATGTGTAACATGGTACTACCACTATTCTTTTTACAAGACAGGGTCTCATTCTGCTGCCAAGGCTGGAGTGCAGTGGTGCAATCCTGGGCCACTGCAGCCTTGGAAGCCTGGGCTCAAGTGATGCTCCTGTCTCAGCCTCCCAAGTAGCTGGGACTATGGGCACACTTGGCTGATTTTATAAAAATTTATCTGTAGAGATAGGGTCTTGCGACCCAGGCTGGTCTCGAACTCCTGGGCTCAAGTGATCCTACACCTCAGCCTCCCGAAGTGCTGAGATTACAGGCACGAGCCACTCACTGCACCTGGCTCGGTACTACCATTCTTATTAGGCTTCCACCTCTTTTATGTCATATATCACTGATGAAGTTTTTGACTGTTGTGTACCTAACCCCATTTTTCCCACAAGTCCTGTGGTTTGCATGGATCACTTTTTGCGTAGTGCTGTGATTTTGAGGACTGCATACATCACGTTATAGCAGAACCTCCTCCCTAAGCCAAGTGTCACATGGGGTGGTAGAAAAGCAACACCAAGCCCTTCTCCTGTGGCTCCACCCCTTTTTACTCAACCTCCCTCAGCCCAGGCAGCAGTCCAGCCTGGACCACCCCCTTCTCTGGCTGCACGGCTGCCCAGCCCTCAGTCCCAAGCTCCCTGTACATTTCCTCCTCAACACATTCACCACAGCTTACTGCCATTCTCTGTCAAGGACTATTCCACCCCATGGCCCTCCACATTCTTCAGGGCTGAGACCATGTCTCACTCATCTTTTTCTCCCTAGGTCATTCTGGCCACATGTCCGGCTACTCACCCGCTCCGCGTCACCAGGCACTGCCGAAGCCCCAGTTTCCGGAAGATATCCACCACCGTTTCCATCGGAGTGTGGTCTGTCACTGTAAACGGGCTGAGGTTCAGGATGCGCCGCAGCTTCAGGGGATGTGGGCTGTTGGCCGGCAGCTCGGGGGGTTCCTCCGTGAAGTACATGATGGAATTGCTCACAATGCCCTCCTGCCTCTGTCTGGCGTTCTCTAGAATGGGGTGAGCAGGAACAATGAGCCACACAAAAACCCCTTGCTGAGCAATTCCCCACCCCACACTCACACACACCATCTAGAATCCCACAGAAAAGGGGTTTGGAGGATGAACCACACATTCTTAATAAGGGGCTTTAGCCAAACATCTGTGGAATTGGCATCTCTCTGCAGCTAATGCTGTGTGAGGGTCCCCTGCTGTGACCGGATCATTTGTTGCCAAAGTCTGGCAAGATGGGCCTGACCCAGATGGCCCCTTTGGGGACATTCACTGCTTCACCCCAGACTCCGGGCACCCCAAACAGCCCAGGGCCCTCCACTCTGGCTTTCCTTACGCTCCTTCACCTCATCATGGGCTGGAGTTTGAGGTGACAAGAAACTTACTTAGCTGCCCGATGACCTTAATACATTGTTTTTCTTTTTACGAACTAACTTATAACTGGCCCAAATGGCATTATGAATCCTGGGAGGAACAAGAAACCAATACGGCCAGCCCAGGCTCACAGCCCAGAAATGCAGCTCAATCCCAAATGCGACCCTTGGGTCCAAAGAAACAACCCCAGAAAAGCTGCATCCCCCCTCAACCCTTCGGATCTCCTGTCTTAAAAATGGGCCATTTTGTGGATCTCTCAAAGAAAGATAGTAAAACTGTTATGGTAGCAATTAGCCTATTTCTGTCTATAGAAAAAGCCATGTGAAAGAAAGCTGAAGAAAAGTAGGGTAACAGGAACTCATTAGAAATACAGCTTAACGCGGTGCTAGAAACCCAGGCTATTTTAAGTCACACATGAAATAAATCCATCGGTCTCAAGATATTTCTCCAAGGCGATTTTCCTTCTGTTGGAATTTTAATCTTTCTTTTGGTTCATGGGAAAAGGTTAGGGAAAATGTACAGCAAGGCTTGCTTTAAAATGGATCCTGGTTCCCATAATACACTTCTTACCTTCTCAAAGACTACTATTCACCTATATTGTTCTTCCAAAAATAAAATTCTAACTGCCTCCTCTAAGGCCATTTAGTGCAATAGAGTACTCTAATGGAAAACTGGCAGCATTTGGGGTCAGGCTGAGTCTGAAAAAGGGTCTCTGTTTAAAAGAGGAACAGAGGGCCTGCTGGGCAAATGCCTTCACATTACATGGGTCAGGTTAAATCAAGTTACATCAAATGGGGTATGATTCTGCCACAAATACCAGACGACTCTGAGGCACAACGTGTTTTCAAATGTAGACTGTTCGATATATACTACGTACTTCTCTCCTAAACCAAGATGATTCTGTCCTTACCCACCAAGGCAGGGAGGCAACTGGCAACACACACTTATTTGCTCATTTCCATAGACCAGCCGATTCTCTTAAAGTCCCACTAACAGGATTTCCATCAATTTCAACCACTGAGTGAATGTCAGGATTGGATCAAGTTGCAAACCCCAATCAAGAGTTGATGACATGGATTTCCTGAACCCCTTCTAAAACCAAATACAATTTAATAAATGGTCGATCCACTTGCTACAATAAAATAAATAACATGCTTATATCTCCTTTGAACCTACTGATTGGGTTAGAAGCCCTGATTCTAACAGCCACTAGCTCAATGAACTCTTGCTCACCAGTGCACTCCCAGTGCCCGGACAATGCCTAACACACAGTAGACACAAAACAGATATTTGCCAAATGCACATATGAATGAACAGATGAGTAGGTCTACTAAATGTCAGTGTATCTGGTTCTGCCTGCCACATAAAACTGAACCTATCTCACATAGGAGGCATCAGGAAGGAAAGCACACAAGGTATTTACTGCCAAGCAAAAATATAGGCATCAGCTAGGGTCAGAGCCAGAAGCCTGAGCTATGCACCTTGCTATTCCCACAGTGGCAACTGCTACTCTCCTCAGAAAGGTTCTGCTAGGCCACTTTGGAACTCTATTACAGACTTACAGGAGGTTTCAAACTTTGTGGGTAGAGGTGCTAGGAACAGGCAAAAGCCTGTGAATGGAAGAAGAACCAGCAAGAAAGCTCTTTGCAATTCTCTACTAGGGTGAAACATCTGCTCTCAGTTTGGACCAGAAATCATCAGACACCAAAATGCCTGCATGTAAGTTCACAGAGGACAGAGGCAGTGTGCTGTCATCCCTGGACTCTGAGCTTCTAGGATGGTATCAGCACATGGTGGACACTTAAGAAATATTTCCTGTGTGAAAGGATAAACCAACTAACTCCTCACCCAGGGGATGAGCCAGTGCTACAAGAAAAGAGACCCACAGACCCTAGGAACACTTGGGAGTCTGTGTTGAAAAAGAAACCAAAACAATACAACCGAAAATGCATCTTTTTAAAAGACCTAAAAGACAAAAAGGAAATGCACTAAATATCAATCATGTCTTCTTTGGTGATAAGAATGTAGGTGGCTTTTTAAATGTTTCCTTTTTCTTCTGATTTCCCCAATATTTGGAGTGTGTATTACTTTCATTTTGAAAAAATGTAATAAACTTCATTTTTAAATGTTTTAAAAATAGTTAAACTGTTTTTAAAACTGTCTTTAATGTAGGAGGTTTGTCATATATTCTACTAGAATGAGTCTCAGTGGCCACAGCTCTTAAAAAAGAATGTACATTTTAGGCCAGGCACAGTGGCTCATGCCTGTAATCCCAGCACTTTGGGAGGCTGAGGTGGGCGGATCACTTAAGATCAGGAGTTCGAGACCAGCCTGACCAACATGGTGAAGCTCCGTCCCTACTAAAAATACAAAAATTAGCCATGCCTGGTGGCATGCGCCTGTAGTCCCATCTACTCGGGAGGCTGAGGCAGGAGAATTGCTTGAATCTGGGAGGTGGAGGCTGGGGTGAGCCGAGATGTCGCCACTGCACTCCAGCCTGGGAAACAGAGCAAGACTTAGTCAAAAAAAAAAAAAAAAAAAAAAAAAGGAATGTATATTTTATGAGCACCTGCTAAGGTTACTCAACATTCCATTTCCTAGAAGCAATATGTTCATATGCCAGATGTAGAGATGGTAAATAATAAAGTATGGGTAAGAGAAATTTCACAAACTATGTGATAGGCCAAGAAATTTTTCAAAATTGGAAATAATCACATATTCATTAGGCTATTGAGTGGCTTTAGAGCAATGGTTCTCAACTGGGAGCAATTCTGCCTCCACCCTCAGGGGACATTTGGCAATGTCTAAAGACATTTTTGGTTATCACAATAGGAGAGGGCAAGTGCTGCTGACATCCAGTGGGTGGAGCCCTGGGATGCTGCTCAACACCCAAGAGTGCACAAGACAGCCCCAGCACAGAGAATCATCAAGCCCCAAATGTCAGCAGTGCTGAGGAGGAGTATTCCCACTTGAACTGTGTTTTTAGGGAGGTAATAGTCTATCATCCTGTTAATTAAAAATGCTTAGCCAGGCATGGTGGTGCAAGCCTGTAGTCCTAGCTTCTCCGGAGGCTGAAGCAGGAAGACTGCTTGAGCCCAGTGGGTGGAGGCTGCAGTGAGCTATGATCGCGCCACTGCACTCCAGCCTGGGTGAAACAGCGAGACCCTGTCTCAAAAAAATTTTTTTAAATGCATCCATAAGACAGATATAATTAATGAGATAGGTTAAAATGGAAAATTGAAAGCAACCACAGAAGTAGTACAAAGATGATATGATAAAAAAGTAAAGATTATACAGAAGAAAAAGCAGATTGTTTTACAAGTTATTGTCTGTCTACTAAAGCATGGAGAAGTCCCTCTATGTGTGTATGTATATATATATATATATATATATATACACACACATCCCCAACAGAAAGGTGTAGATGACACGACTATTCTCCATGACCTAGTCCAGTAACTAACAGCCCTCCCGGGCAGAAACCTCTTTCTCCCTTGTCTGACAGACCTGACACTTAGCTTCTTGTTCAGTGCTGGATGTAGACCCCTTTCTGCAACTAAGCGTCTTCCACATGCTGGAGAATCATTAGGTTGGTGCAAAAGTAATTGCGGTTCTTGCCATTGAAAGTAACGGCAAAAACCGCAACTACTTTTGTACCAGCCTAATAAATCATCCACCAGACCAAAAAAACCTGAGAGTTTCCTTAACTCTTCCCTGAAACTCTAACTTTCCACCCTTTAATCATCTCTGTGACTCCCCACTGAGTCTTCTTTGAACCTCTACTTAACTGCAGAACTCAAGACAAGAAGCACCTGAGCCCTGCTAAGTACAGGCGAGTCCTCATATTTGCAGAGCAATGAGAGGTAAAGGCCCATTTGCCAGGAACTTGAGCAAGAGTCGCATACAGCCCCGTGTGCTAGTATATGATGGTGAAGAGAGTCACGTTGCCTAGGTGGTGCTAACGACGTGCTCTCTAACAAAGATAACGCCATGCTTTGGCATTCCAAAACATAACAAAACATTTTCAGCTTCATGTGAGCAGTTGCTACAATTTTTTAACATGATATGTAAGAAAAATCCTTATTTACCTCACTTACCTTTCTTTTCTGATCCATACTATCTTGGATCTGTCTATAATCTTTGCTCCCAATTCCTCTAGGAAGTGAAATTGGCATGGGATAGTGTCTAGCTAAATGCTGTCATATTTCTATACTCATAAAATGGCACAAGATTCCTCAAATACAGGTCATGCACCTGTATTTCTCCACCAGAGTACAGGGACTCTTCTATTTCCACAGGCCAGAAAAACAGCTTTTCTGATTCCTCAGAGCAAAACACTCCTTCCCTCTGCACAAACCATGTAAATAGCACCTTCTATATTATTATCGGTCTGATTGAAAGCATATAGGTAGTATTTACACCGTGTGGTGCCTCTTCAGACATTCCAAACATAGCTTCGAGAAGAGTACTTGGTTGGTAAGCTTAAATTTCTTCTCTAACTGGTTGATGACAATTACTGCTTCCCACTTGATTACAGTAATGGGTTTCAGCAAAATTAGTAAGCTGCCTCTTAGCAGGTGTGCCTGGAGCTATACAATAGATAATAGATTCTGTGACATTTATTACCTTAGTTTTTAAATTTCAACCTTTGCTTAAAAGATCCTAGGGAATGAAAAAATGTTTAAAGGCTGCTGATTACAGTATTTTTAAACAAACCCAATCCTACTTAACCTTAAAAAAACCTCATTATTTATAAGGCAATATTTACACAAAGGCACCTACCTACCCATTAAGCAACAGGACCTATAATAAGGAGAAGTATCGCCGAACACTTAAGCACAAACTTGCTACGGTGTCTAAAATACAAAATCAATTTTTACTTTGGGGGAGGTAAAAACGTTTGAGTGTCAAGCTAAAATGGGAGAGGATAGCTTATCTCAACTTATTGTTATAAAGCCTTTGATGAAGATGCCTTAAAGATATTTTAAAGCTATGTAACACTGGGAAGAGGTTTAAGGGAGGTGCCTTGGAAACAGGAAACAAAGGACAGGGAGAGAAGTAAGCAGTTGCCTGGTGGAAATGTATTAACAGTGGGCCATTCCAACATCAGACCAGGGAAAGTCCCATTGACAAGCTTCAAGAATACTCTAGAAGATATATAGTAAAACTGTCGTGTGCACATGGGAGCCACGCCATGGGCCCTGGTCTATCATGAGATGCTGGAATGTTGTACAGATCACAGAGCAAGGATGGTGAGCGTGCCCGTGGATGTGCTATGCTGGTCCTTGCCCCTGCCACCTTGAGGCCCAGCAGGACTCTACCCCTCCAAGGCTCACAGCTTCTCCTTGCCTGGGGTCCCAGCAACTCACAACCAGACCTCTGGCCCTCAGCCCGCAGCCCTAGGCCCCTCTGTCTTAGGAATTCTCCTACCTCCTGTTTACCCTTCTGTTGGAGCCATCCCTCGGCTGATGGGGCCCATGGGCTTGCTTCTCTGATCCACCTGTCGTTGGGACACCCTGACCTGGGCATCATCCCATACTCCCCTCCCCCAACTCAACAGCCTGCCCCTCAGTGCAGCTGATTGTCATTCAAACACAAGAGGAAAATAATCTCACGCAATTGGTTTCAGCGATGTCTGCACATTTACCCACAAGGGCCTCTAACTGTGGAATCTGACATCATATCACAAAGTGAAGCAAAAGACTTGTGTGGTGGCAAGGGGTGTCTGGGGCAGAGAACTCGTGATCTCAGCCGGATGGTTGGTACACCTGAAAGTCTCTGAGACAGCTCAGCCCGGGCCACTCCAGGCTGTCGCCTCTCTTCCTTCTCAGCTTTAGCCAACAATTGCTGAAAGGCAGCAGCGGAGCAGGGCCAGGGGGCTGCTTGCAAACATGCAGTCACTTTGCAACCAAGAATGTCTACCCAAGACTTGGGTTTAAAGCCTTTTTCCTTACAGTGTGACGTGGGGACCAGCAATATCGGCGTTAATGGGGAACTTGTGAGGGATGTAGTATCGGATCCCACCCAAGACCTGCTCAATCAGAATCTGCTTTTGAGCCAGACCCCTGGGTGACCCAGAGACATGTGAAAGCTTGAGAGCCCCTGGCTTAATGCACATCACCTCAAAAATCTTGGATAATGTTAGGGGTACAAAGGATGCCATTCGGCTCTTGGTAAAATGTGAGCTTCCCTCTCTTTACTCACTTATTGCAAGAATCAGTTCCCTCCTCTGGGCAAATCCAATGAGGCGCTCGGAGTCTCTGGAGACCACCACGGGGAAGCCGTTGTAGTCGGTCTCCTTGATGAGCGTCTCCACGTCCTCGACAGTCATGCTGTCCTGGGTGAGCACCGACAGTGGCGGCTCTCCCCGCCGGGGCCGCATGACGTCGGTGGCCAGTGTGCGGTGAGTAAACTCGTCCTTCACGTCAAGGAAAGGGTACCCATTTAAGTGGATGTGGGCCTCGTAGATGCCTTCTTTCCCAAATGCATCAGCTACCCACTTGCTGGTCACAGCCGCTGCCATCAGGGGCACGATGTACTCCAGACCCCCCGTTAATTCAAACATGATGACCACCAATGACACCGTCATCCTGGTAACTCCACCTGCAACAGAGGGGAGGAGTAAGATTCCAAAGTGCAAGCCGGGCAGCTCACGGAAGCATGATTTGGGGAAAATGACAGACAGGCTGTAAATTCCCCTCACACCTGTTCCAAGCAGACTCTCCTACATGCTTCCTACACTGGGCCTCTGGAACCCAGGCCAGGCCCTGTCAAATGTGGCTTTGCGTTGGGGAGCCTGAAGTTGCATCTCACTGGGGCCTCTGCTCCAATGACGGATCCTGGGTTGTCTATTCACTGTGGCCCACACAAGCTTTTTGGTGAGTGGATCCTACATGGGCTCTGCAAGCTTCTGACTAAGCAAGCATGGTGCTCTTCAAGAACCCCATAAACAGAATATCACAGAAATTCTTAAGGACTATAGACAGGGGACAGACCCACCTTTGTGCCCCTGAATGATTAGGTGGAGAAGCGCCTTCTGCTAAACCAAGATTTTTATTTACAGACAGTCCCTGACTTACGATGGTTTAACTTACAATTTTGCAACTTTCCGTGGTACAAAAGCAACAGGCATTCAGTAGAAACCATGCCTCAAGTACACAGGCAACCATCTGTTTCTCACTTCCAGTACAATATTCAATAAATTACAAGAGATATTCAACTTCATTATAAAATAGGCTTTGTGTTAGATGATTGTGCCCAGATGTAGGCAAATGTAAGTGTTCTGAACATGTTTAAGGTAGGCTAAGCTAAGCTACAATGTTTGGTAGGTTAGGTGTATTCAATGCATTTTCAACTTATAATATTTTCAGTTTATGATGCATTTATCAGGATGTTAACCCCATCATAAGTTGAGGGCATCTGTTTGTGTGTGTGTGTGTGTGCATAGTGAGCGAGACATAGCCTTGGTGCGTTAAGCCATTGTGATTTAGGGGTTTACTTGTTATAGCCACACAACCCAGCCTATCCTGAGTAAAGAAAATGTTCAAGTCCATGTCTTCCTTCTTGGCAGTCCTCTAAGCCAGATTAGTTCCCCGGTCCCCCTCCCTGCCCCACCCATGGTCGTACCGAGGCAGGCCGCAGCTCCCACCATTGCGTACAGCCCTGGCGTGACACAGTCTGCACCGGGTCTGCACCAGTTCCTGAAGATGATCCAGTCATGGTGATGGTAGGCCAGCTGCTCCACGCCAATTCCCACCATCCTGCCTGCTATCGCGCCCACAGCCATGCTGGGGATGAAGAGGCCCGATGGGATCTTGAGGAGACACAGAGAAAAGCAACATGAGGGAAAAAGACCAAGTCCCCGCTTCACAACCCCCAAGAAACACATTCCCCCTCGACGGGCTTGCATTTAGCTTCAGTCTTCAGATGAGGTGCAACTCTGCAAAATAGGTCAGCTGGGGAAAGGTGGGACAAATAATTTGACCTGCCTAGTCAGTCATATCTACTGCAACTTAGAGAGAACGCAATTTTATACTTTGATTCCCTCTCCTTCAAAAGCTGGCTGGGTTTGCCTGCTGTGGATTAAAGAATGATAAGCCCCACTGCAAATAACATTCAAAGTGAGCATCTGTCACTTGAGACATCACTTTCTCTCTCCCCTTGCCATGTCATTCAGAATGGCTTTTAAAATTAAATGTCAAGCCACAGCATGAAAATGGAAAAGAAGGGCCTGCGACTGCTCCCAGGTAAAATAAAGAAGCTAAGTCCATCATTGCAGCCAGCCTGGATCTTCCAGAAAGCACTTCAATGGCTCCCTGCCCTCTCTAGTAGGTGGTGGCTGAATACCTGTCAGAGAGAGACGAGGGAGGCAATTCCCTCTTCCTAATGAAGTACATTTTCTAATAAGTATTCTGAATATTTTCAAGCCAGGATAGGGGCAGCAAACAAATAGAATGTAAACTAAAAGATCTTGGTACCAGCGTGTTCTCTACCCTGCTGGATGGAGATACATTTTAGTTTATCTAATGACCACACATGTACTATAGAACAAGCCTGACTCCCTGTGTTTGCTGAAATGACACGTGACCGCTGACCATGGGCAGCAGCTGCAATGATGCCAGCCAGCCCCAGGTGGTTACCCATCTGAGGATGGAAGCAGAACTTTAACCTAATTCAAGTGAAGTTTGGATCCTTGGGTGTGATTTCTAGAGTCAGAATACTCCTTAGGAAATCGTTCCTTTCTGAGCTTCCCCTTATTCTACATCATTTATATCCCTGTAACATCAAAGGAGACTTTTCTCAGCAAGCATCATAAAATGTTACCAGCATCTTCCTGAGACATGAAAGCAAATCCCTTTGCTAGGAGATGACAGATCAGAGACAGCCAGCTGTTTAATAAGGCCTACTCATCCTTGTTCTTAAGGCCCAAATTCAGGTTTGTATTTGACCACTATGACACACTCAAGTAAACAACTTCTTAGAATTTTTTTCTTTTTTTTTTTTTTTTTGAGATGGAATCTCGCTCTGTCGCCCAGGCCCGTGTGCAGTGGCATGATCTCGGCTCACTGCAGCCTCTGCCTCCTGCGTTCAAGTGATTCTTATGCCTCAGCCTCCCGAGTAGCTGGGACCACAGGCGTGTGTCACCACGCCCAGCTAATTTTTGTATTTTTAGAAGAAATGGGGTTTCACTATATTAGCCAGGCTGGTCTTGAACTCCTGACCTCAAGTGATCCACCCACCTTGGCCTCCCAAAGTGCTTGGATTACAGGCATGAGCCACCATGCCCGACCATTAAATTTTTTTTTAAAAAAAAAAGACAATTCAGGCTGGGTGTGATGGCTCACGCCTGTAATTCTAACACTTTGGGAGGCCAAGGCAGGCGGATCACTTGAGCCCAGGAGTTCCAGACCAGCCTGGTCAACATGGCAAGACACCATCTCTACAAAAAATACAAAAGTCAGCTGGGCATGGTGGCACGTGTCTGTAGTCCCAGTGGGCTGAGGCAGGAGGATCACTTGAGCCCAGAAGGTCGAGGCTGCAGTGACCCATGATTGTGCCACTGCACTCCAGCCTGGACAACAGAGTGAGACCCTGTCTCCAAAAAAAAAAAAAAAAGACAATTCAGGCAGGGCACAATGGCGCATGTGTGTAATCCTAGCACTTTGGGAGGCCAAAGCAGGAAGATCACTGGAGCTCAGGGGTTTAAGACCAGCCTGGGAAACATAGGGAGCTTGGTCTCTATTTTATATTTTAAATAAAAATAAATAAAATTAAAAGACAATTCATAGAAATGCCACACAGAAAGCAATAGTAATGGAACACAAAAGGGGGCTCTGGGAGGTGGGTAATGTTCTGCTTCTGGTCCTGGGTGCTGGTTACACAGGTGTGTCTGTGTGTTTTATGAAACTCCATCAAGCTGTACACTTCTCTATATGAACGATATACTCTAATAAAAGTTTCTTTAAGTAAGTAATGAGAGCATTATTCATAATAGCCAAAAGGTGGAAACAACACAAATGTCCATCAAAGGATGAGTGGATAAACAAAATGTGGGATCTCCATAGAATGGAATACTATTCAGCCATAAAAATGAAGTAGTGACACATGCTACAATGTGAATGAACCTTGAAAACATTGCACTAAACGAAAAAAGCCAGTCACCAAAGGCCACATATTATATGATATCATTTATATGAAGTGTCCAAAATAGGCAAATCTAGAGACAGATTAGTGGTTGCCGGGGCTGCAGGAGGGAAAAATGGGGAGTGACTGCTAATGGAGATGGGATTTCCTTTTGGGGGATGAAAATGTTCTAAAACTAAATACAGGTGTTAATTGCACAATATTGTGAATGTATGTAATGCCACTGAATTGTATACTTTAAAATGATCATTTATGTTTTATGGGTTTTACCTCATTTCAAAAAAAAAAAAAAAGCTATAATAACAAAATCCCAGGTTCCATAAAAGAAAGTTCTTTAGGAGGGGCTTTTAAAGTATTTTAACATAATGATTTTAACAAATGATTTTAACACAATGAAAGAGGAAACCAGCTGTCTCTTCTCTGGCTTTAGGAACAAGAGTAATGAAGGCATGTGCTGTTGGGTGTGGTGTGGTGGCTCATGCCTATGATCCCAGCACTTTGGGAGGCTGAGGCAGGAGGATCACTGGAGCCTGGGAGTTTGGGACCAGCCAGGGCAACACAGCAAGAGCCTCATCTGTACAAAAATTTTTTTAAAATCACCAAGTGTGGTGGTTCACGCCTATGATCCCAGCTACTTGGGAGGCTGAGATGGGAGGATCATTTGAGCCCAGGAGGTTGAGGCTGCAGTGAGCTGTGATCATGCCACTGTATTCCAGCCTGGGAACAAGACGAAAGGAAGGGAACGGAAGGGGGAAAGGAAGGGAAGGGAAGGGGGAAAGGGGAAAGGGGGAAGGGGAAAGGGAAAAGGGAAAAGGGAAGGGAAGGGGAGGGAAGAGAAGGGAAGGGAGGGAGGGAGGGAGGAGGAAAAGAAAGCATGTGCTGTCATCCACAGCTCTGTTCTTCAAAGAGGATGTGTGCAAAGAGCCCCTGTCATGCCCAGCCCTACCCAGACGGGGGACACACTCACTCTGTGCTCCCGTCATACCAGCGTGGTGCTCATCACAATGTCAGAACTCCAGGTCTGCATCTCTTTCTCCCAGAGCTGTGTGCTCTGCAAGGGCAGCTTTCTGTTTGGGTTCTGTATCCCTCAGACTTAGCACGATGCCTAAGATACAGCTGATACTCAATGCATGTTTACTGAGCCAAACTGAGCCAAACCTGGGCTTTTTCCACCACCTGGCATCACCTGGCCAGCGGCAGGAAACCTGTGGTCACCACCACCTGTTCTGGGAATGTGTGAAGTGGGTTTGATGCCTAGCTCTGTCTCCCATAAGCTGTGGGTCTGATCAAGCCACTTAAGATCTCAGAGCCTTAGTTTCCTCAGTTGTAAAATGGGATTAAAATCTCTATTTCATAAGCTTATTGTTTATTAGAAGTTATTTCCTATTGATTAAAGGAATGTCAAGTGCCTGGCACATGAGAACATTCAAGAAAGGCCAGTTCCCCTTTTTTTCCCACCGCAATTTTATTTTAGAGAGTAGGGTGCTGTCCCCAGAAGGACATGGGTCCCCACCCCATCTTCCTTCCCTTTCACTTACCTTCATGCCAAAGGTAAATATGGTAACGACGATTTTGAAGATCAGTGCCAGGGCCAGCTGCCACATGGCCGTGTAAACACCGACACCAGCCGGCCGGTCTGGAATGTCATCCACAGGCCGAGTCATGTTGGGGTCATTGATGTAGTCACAGAGCTGGGAAGACTCAAGGGCTCCACAGTCATTGAACAGCTCAGAAATGAGCTCGCTGGTGCTCTGGCGTGTGTAGGGATTGGGGTAGGCAATGATGGCAGTGATGGCAGTCACCACAATGACCTCCAGCACCGGGTACTTCCCCAGCCTGGTGGTCTTGCGCCTCCTGCACCAGGCGATGTTGCAGCGGATGAAGAGGGTTCCCCACAAGCCCCCGAAGACCCCAAGCAGGATGAAGGGGAAGAGTTCAGCCATGTACCAGGGCGTGTGGTATTCCACATAAAAGAGAACAAGACGGCTATTCCCAAAGGGATTGATGGATCTCAGCGTAAAGGCCGCCACCAGGGCTGCGAAAAATGACCTCCACAAGGTCTTCAGGGGAAAGTAGTAACTGACCTGAGATGAAAAAGTGGAAAATTAAAGACTGGCCGGAGAAAGAGCTGCTCAGAGCCAAGCCCTCTGGTTGGCAGGAAAGTCACACTCTAAGTCCAAGAGTGGACACACTCATTCCATGAGCCTGGACTTAATGTGACCAAAACGCATCAGCAAAGATACCTGGAGGAATCTAACTATGTCTAGAAGTGGAATGGACACTAATCAAGGTGGGTTTGGGCTATATTTTTAAGAGAAAAGTATTTAATCATAATTCTGTTCATGGCACAGAGACTCCCCTAGAAGCAAATAAACCTCTGGATTGGATTCTACAGAAAACAGAGTAGATCAGGGTTTGGAAAACTCTGGGATGCAAGTCACGTGCAGCCCAGTGAATGCATTTGTATGGCACATGAGTTAAGAATGGTTTTTACATTTTTAATTGATTGAAAAAGGCGAAAAAATCTTTTGATTTGAAATATTCAAAAGAAGAACAATATTTTGTGACATGTGAAAACCATAAAATTCAAATTTCAGTGCCCATAAGGAAACATCTATGGAAATGCAGACATGCCCATTTGTGTACGTATTGTTCACAGCTGCTTTCATGCTCTGACAGCAGAGCTGAACAGCTACAACAGAAATTGTATGGCCCACAAAACCAAAAACATTTACTACCTGGCCTTTTACAGAAACGTTTGCCAACCCCTGGAATAACCCATTTGGGTTACCAAAATCAAAAATGCTTAATTAAGTTGGTTATGAGAGGGAGAATACTGTAAATCTTTTTTAAAAATCACCTTGGCAATTTTTGAAACAATACTCGAAAACAGGAATTTATCAGTGGTGGCCGGGTATTGTGGCTCACGCCTGTAATCCCAGTACTTTGGGAGGCCGAGGCAGGTGGATCACCTGAGGTCAGGAGTTCAAGACCAGCCTGACCAATATGGTGAAACCCCCATCTCTACTAAAAACACAAAAATGAGCCAGGCGT
Organism: Pan troglodytes; assembly: GCF_028858775.2. Classification (NCBI taxonomy): domain Eukaryota; kingdom Metazoa; phylum Chordata; class Mammalia; order Primates; family Hominidae; genus Pan; species Pan troglodytes. Next base: position 10,798,490 of record NC_072421.2, on the reverse strand, counting down.
GGTGGCGTGCACCTATAGTCCCAGCTACTCAGGAGGCTGGGACAGGAGAATTGCTTCAACCCGGGAAGCGGAGGTTGTAGTGAGCCAAGATTGCGCCATTGCACTGCAGCCTGGGTGACAGAGTGAGACTCAGTCTCAAAAAAAACAAAAACAAAAACAAAAACAAAAAACAGTGGAAATTGTGGCTCCTTAATTAACTGCCGGAATCTTATCCAATACTTCTTTGATTCTAACCCTCAACGGGCCTTGCTGCTCAAAATCACGAATTCCCTCAGCTGCCCATTCTCACCTCTTCTAGACTGAAAAGCACGCCTCCAATTGGTGCACCAAAGGCAACAGAGACTCCAGCAGCCGCTGCAGCTGAAAGCACCTACAAAACAAATAGTTCTACATAAGCTTCAAGGCCTTCCATGAAAACAAACGTGCAAACCTGCAAGTCAGACAGCAGGAGGGGGCTTTGAGAAGAAAGTTTCGCTGCAGATGGAAGCTGAGCTGGCTCACCTCCCGCCTCTTGCCCTCATTCTTGCTGTACTTGGAGAAAAGGCTGCTGAAGAAGTTGCCACAGCAACAAGCCACGTGCACTAGCGGCCCTTCCTTCCCAAGGCTCAGACCGGAGGACACTACCAGCACCAGCGTGACTGTCTTGATTAGCAGGGTCCACTTCCCCAAGTAGCCCCTGATGATAAAGCCGCTCAAAATGGTCTTTATCTGAAACAGAGGATGGAGAACAAGAGGGAATGAACTCCTTCAATCCATGGCTAGGAAAAGAGCTATAATTCCTCTGAGAGCCACGTTCAAAGTTTAGATTCACTCAATAGCATGGAACAGAAACCATTTTCATTTTTGATTTAACTATAATTTTATATTAACCGAAATATTAAAAACTCAATGCATGGTAAATCGTAAGGAGTCCTAGAGTACCAAAAGATCCTAAAGAGGACTGAATAAATCATTAACAAGGTCTCACTTGATTTATGGCATTTTATCCTGTTCACATTACCTTTTGTTATGTTGAGAAGAGACATGTACCTATTGATGTTAACTGTTAACTTTTGACTCTGAAATATATCCTAGATTAAGAGATGGAGAGCTGGTTGACTATGTGACAAGGCAAGGAGAGTGAAGTAGTTAAGAATATGCTGCCCCAGGCTGGGCACAGTGGCTCACACCTGTAATCCCAGCACTTTGGGAGGCCAAGGTGGGAGGATCGCTTGAGCCCAGGAGTTCAAAACCAGCCTGGGCAACATAGAGAGACCCCATCTCTGCAAAGAAAAAAAAAAAGAAATTAAAATTAGCTTGGCATGATGGCATGCACCTGTGGTCCTAGCTACTTGGGAGGCTGAGGTAGGAGAATCACTTGAGCCCGGAAGGTCAAGGCTGCAGTGAGCCGTGATCGTGCCACTACACTGTAGCCTGGGTGACAGAGCAAGATCCTGTTTCAAAAAAAAAAAAAAAAAGGAATATGCCACCCCAAAATATGCCACTCTGGCAAACTGACTATTTTGGGTTAAAGGCTCTTGAAAAACAGCAGGTGCAAGAACATCACCTGACCATTCTGTTTCTTTTTCTTTTTTTTTTTTTTTTTGAGATGGAGTCTTGCACTGTTGCCCAGGCTGGAGTGCAGTGGTGCGGTCTCGGCTCACTGCAAGCTCTGCCTCCTGGGTTCACGCCATTCTCCTGCCTCAGCCTCCTGAGTAGCTGGGACTACAGTCACCCGCCATCATGCCCGGCTAATTTTTTGTACTTTTAGTAGAGATGGGGTTTCACCGTGTTAGCCAGGATGGTCTCGATCTCCTGACCTTGTGATCCGCCCGCCTTGGCCTCCCAAAGTGCTGGGATTACAGGCATGAGCCACCGCAACTGGCCCATTTTGTTTCTTAAAAGCTGGAGATGAAATTCCCATGTGAAAGATGCCCTTCCGATACTAGAAGGAAGCATCATTCTTATCATCAAAGACAGGAAGTTGAGGCTGAGGGAAATCTGCACGAACCAACCTTGTTAGACTAACCCTCATCCTCCTGGCCACTTCACCCAGCTAACCACCCAGCCCAGGCTCCTCTGCCTCGTCACACTTTCATAGATTACTACTCGTCCAATTCAGCACATAAGTATTCAACCCTAACTTCATCTTTGGGTCTTCACTCCTTATGAAGGCTCCCATGTCATGTAAAATTCATTAAATAAACATGTATGCTTTTCTCCTGTTGATCTGTCTTATATGTCAATTTAATTCGCAGGCCCAGCCGCAAACCCCTAAAAAGGTGTTTGCCCCTACAAGAGCAAAATGACAGTTGAACTTTAGGTCAGGGGTTGACAAACTACAGACTGTGGTCCAAATCTGGCCCACTACCTATTTTTGTATGACCCACGAGCTGAGTGTAGTTTTAACATTTTTAAAAGTAGTATGTTAAAAAAAAAAAAAAAAAAAAAAAGACTACTAGCTTTCTGGTGAGAATAGTTGCTCCATCTTGCCCATTGGCCTCCAAGGCCTAATATATTGACTCTCTTTCTTTTATAGGAAAAGTTTGCCAACCCCTGCTGGAGGCAATGAATTAATGAATTTTTACTGTCCAATTCTTTCAACTTTTCTGTATGTTTGAAAATATGCTTAATACAACAGTAGAAAATGAAGAAGACGCTCAACATTCCAATGATATATGTTTGGGGGATGTAAAGATGTTTGAATCCATTATGACCCCTTCTCTTCTATCAAATCCTACCCTCTTTTATTGTAAAGGACTTTGACTATAGGGAGTGTTATCTTGCTCCATTTCCAGACCTGCTGCATTTTATAAACACCAAATAATGGCTTTCTTCCTAAACGTTCACTTGAGTCTTTGCCTAATGCTTTTAGAATTCAACTGGGTGCCTATCACAGTGATTAACTTCATACACCAAGGGCCTCTCCCCTGCCAAAATGGTATTCTCTTAGATATAGAAGCATCATCAATGATCAAACAACTTTTCTACCTCCAACCCGTCCCCCAATTGGCTGAAATGGACTGAATGTTTACTGCCGGGTTAGCAACTTACAAGCCTGTAATCACAGATTAATTAGACACCAAGTGAATCAGTCAACGAAATCTGTGGTCAATTTCTGGTTTTCCCATTATGTAATACATAATGGGACAAGGTTATCTCTTGTCAGTGTTATTTATATAACTTCAAAACACCTCCTTGTGGGCATTGCTCTGCCAAGTAATCAGTTTCTCAAATAGCTATTACAGTCGTTCTCAACCGTGGCACTCATCAGAGTCACCTGGGGAATTAGAAAACACTGCTGACTGGCTCTCACCCCAGAGATTTGATATAATTGGTCTGAGGTGCATCCAGGGTATGAGGATTTTTACAGCCTCCGTAGGTGACTCTAAAATGCAGCCCAGGTGGAGAGCACTGCTTGATTCCTGAAAAGAGCAGCACAGAGATTCCTTATTTCTCAATACAGTATTTAAGGGAGAGCCGTGAAACACTCTTTGTTCTTTCACCAGGTCCTTCTACTGAGCATCATGTCACCTTGGGCGATTTGGGGAGGGTCATGAAGTGAGCTCATCCAAGAGTGTGTATGTTCCTGAAGGACTCAGTGAGCTCCTTCCTACAGAACATGTGCAAGGTCTCCTAGCTATACAGTCAGATGGTGTTTCCTGAACTTGCCTTGAACTCGTGGCAGACAAACTAGTGGTGGTTAGACCCGTCCTTAACTAGTGGTAGTTAGCTTAATTGAGCCCGTGCTCTGGGATCTCAGATCCCTTTATTTAAGGGATGTTTTATTACGCCTGCCACAATTCTGCCCTTTTGTGTTGCCTCAAATAAAATTATCTATAATTTTTTGTCAGTTAGTTAATGTGGATTTGGACCCAAGGGTATAGTTTAAAAGTGTAATACCATTTAGAAAATTACAAGCATCTAAATTACCTGAGCCTTTGCCAGCCATGACATGTGGTGAATTGAACAATGTAATAGGTATTTTGTAATTCTCTAACATGATTTTATAAAATTCTCATGATCAAATTAGGGACTAAAGAAGACAAATTCATTCCCAGTAGATGGCAAAATCCAATCACTTGCTTTAATTTGAATTCATAGAGACTGAAGCGAGCAGGGCTTTAACGAGATGTACTGCAGCGGATTTGTGACTTGCTGGTGTTAACCTGAAAACCAGAACTCTTTCCGATAAATAAATATTTGTAAGAGTGTTTATGTTTTATGTTTTTTAATAAACTGAAACACCAACACAGAGTAAGTTCTGAGAGGGTATGATTTCTCATATAGTTGACACGACAGTGGTCCTACTGACAAAAGGAAGCAAGTAGAAAGAGGACACCCTTACCCAGTTCTCTCTCAAGTCCCACGTGCAACAAAAGCTGAGTATTCACTCTTTTTTTTTTTTTTTTTTTTTTTTTTTTTTTGAGGCAGGGTCTGGCTCTGTCACCCAGGCTGGAGTACAGTGGCACAATCACAGCTCACTGCAGTCTCAATTTCCTGGGCTCAAGTGATCCTCTCACCTCAGTCCCCAGAGTAGCTGGGATGCACCACCAAACCTGGCTATTTTTATTTTTTTTTTTTATGAGACAGAATCTTGCTCTGTCACCCAGACTGGAGTGCAGTGGTGTGATCTCAGCTCACTGCAACCTCTATCTCCCAGGTTCAAGTGATTCTCGTGCCTCAACCTCCCAAGTAGCTGGGATTACTGGCACGTGCCACCACGCCGGCTAATTTTTGTATTTTTCGTAGAGACGGGGTTTTGCCATGTTGGCCAGGCTGGTCTCAAATTTCTGGCCTCAAGTGATCCACCCAGCTCAGCCTCCCAAAGTGCTGGGATTACAGGTGTGAGCCACCACACTCTGCTGCTTATTTTCATTTTTTTGTAGAGATGAGGTCTCACTACATTGCCCAGGCTGGTCTTGAACTCCTGGGCTCAAGCAATCTTCCCACCTTGGCCTCTGAAAGTGCTGGGATTACAGGCAAGTATTCACCTTTAAATGTGCTTTATAGAACTTTTATAGAGAGCATTTATTACATAAAAAAAACCTTTTTTAAATTTGCTTCTTTTTTCTGTTTTAGAAACAAGGTCTTGCTCTGTTGTCCGGGCTGGAGTGCAGTGGTGCAATCATAGCTTACTGCAGCCTCAAACTCCTGGCCTCAAGCAATCCTCCCACCTCAGCCTCCTAAGTAGCTGGGATTACAGGCATGAGCCCCCGTACCTGACCTAAATTTGCATTTTAAAAAATGTTTCCAAAGGAATTTTTCACTCTAAGTAATCAAAATGTTTTAGAAACAAATGCTAGGGAGGATGAGCAATTTTTTAAATATACATAAGTGCATCACATTCAAAGTTCATTCTTACACAGTGTGCCATATAGCAGCTTATAGCAGATCACCTCAGACAATGATAAACATGTTTTCCAAATAGTTCAGTCAATATCTTTGCTAGAATGAATGAAGAACAGCTTCATGTCTCAACTGAAGTCAGTTTCCATATTTAGTTGGGTGCTGACTGGGAGGAGATTCTTTTTACCCATGATTTATTTATTTACATTTACTTTTTACTCTGACCCTCTCCTCCAAGAACTGGGAAAAATACTGTATCCTTATGTTAACAATTTCCAGCTCTACTATAGTAACATGAAGACTTTGCTACTGCTGGGTCAAACCTCCATTTGGTTCCTGAAAGTTCTTTAAAAGATTGTTATGAACTATTTAGGAAATAGAGAAATGAATCCATCACGCACTTAAATAGAGTTAAAAGAATACTAATAAAAGCGAGTACCCATGTGCCCACTACCAAGTTTAAGAAACAGAAGAGTGGCTACCTCGTGTTTGCCTCCCCAGTGGAACCTTCCTCCTTCCCCTCACCACTTCCTACCATTTCTTCCCCTTTCTCTATAGTTTTAGCACATATGTTTTTTTCATTTTAGCTGTTTATAGACATTCTATCAATCATACTTTATCCTTGTAAAACTTGCTTTTTCACTTAACATCACATTTTTTAATTTCATCCATGTCTATGTATCCCTTGCACTTTTGTCACATAAGAAACAAATGCTCAGCTAGGTACAGTGGCTCACACCTGTAATCCCAGCACTTTGGGAGGCCAAGGCAGGCGAATCACTTAAGCCCAGGAGTTAGAGACCAGTCTGGGCAACATGGCGAAACCCCACCTTTACAAAAAGTACAAAAATTAGCCAGGTATGATGATGCACACCTATAGTCTCAGCTACTCGGGAGGCTGAGGCAGGAGGACTGCCTGAAACTGGGAGTTCAAAGCTGCAGTGAGCTGTGATCATGCCACTGCACTCCAGCCTGGGCAACAGAGTGAGACCTTGTCAAAAAAAAGAAAAGAAAAGAAACAAATCCTCAACTCAGTATTTTACTCCTTCTGAGTTCAGCTATCACCAATAAAATGCCCAATTTAGATGATGACAAAGTCCAGCCAGCCCTTCAAAGATAGAACTCATATTCGAACTCCCTGTCTATAAGGACACCAGCTGAGCTACACATCTACAGTTCTTGGAAGGGAGAGATGGGACTACCCAGTGTGCCTCTTACTGCTTCTATTTTCCACCAATTCCCCATCGGCCATCTCCTTATTTGCAAAATGCTTGAGTCAAAAATGCCTACTGTTGGGCAGTGGGATCACAAACTGAGATGTTTTAGACATCAAATAAAATACAGTCAGCTCTGCTACGACACTTGGTTGGAAAATGCAAATTTGCCTCAAGCACTGTGGCTCACTCCTGTAATCCTAGCACTTTGGGAGGCCAAGGCGGGAGGATTGCTTGAGCCCAGGATTTCAAGACCAGCCTGGGCAACATGGCAAAAACCTACAAAAAAATACAAAAATTAGTTGGGCATGGTGGCACGTGCCTGCAGTCCCAGCTCCACAGGAGGCTGAGGCGGGAGGATCACTTGAGCCCAGGAATTTGAGACCAGCCCGGGCAATAGAGTGAGACCTCGTCTCTATATAAAACAATAATAAAACAAGAAGGCCAGGCGTGGCGGCTCACGCCTGTAATCCCAACACTTTAGGAGGCCGAGGCGGATGGATCACATGAGGCTAGGCCAACATGGTGAAACCCCGTCTCTACTTAAAAATAAAACCAAAAAAAAAAATTAGCCAGGCATGGTGGTGCACATCCGCAACCCCAGCTACTTGGGGGGCTGAGGCATGAGAATCACTTGAACCTGGGAAACGGAGGTTGCACTGAGCCGAGATTGTGCCACTGCACTCCAGCCTGGGCAACAGAGCGAGACTCTGTCTCAAAAAAGAAAAAAAAGAAAAAAAGGAAAAAGAAAAAAAGAAAATGCAAATTTGTTCCAATGCCACTCATGTTAGGGAGGAATTTGAGCATAACTCAAATTTTATGTCTATTTATGCACATTTCCTCCAGGAGAAATACCAGGTAAATGCAGAAAATTGCACCCAGTCATGTAGGAAAACACAAAATACACGAGTCAAACATCTACCGGTTCACACATATGCCAGGGTGCCACACCCATCTACGCCTGCTGTCTCAACTTCCCCTACAACTTCAGATAACCTTCCTTATGCCCTTCACAGCAACGCGTAAGTTGCAGCCCTTGCGACACCAACTTCCACAAGCAAACTTCAAGTTCTTTGCAGGAAGTGACATATTTATTGTGGTATTTACATATTTCTTAGCCACTTAATGTGTACAACTGTGCTCCTGTTTTTACTAGGTTCCTCTTTTTGTCATATGTGTCAGTGATGAAGTTTTGTGTATTGTGCCCCTAATTCATGTTCCCCATAAAGCCCTGTGGTTTCTGTTGTGTGATTTTGCATGGCATGGTGATTTTTAGGAATGCATATGTTGCATTATAGCAGAACTGGCTGCGCTGAGAAAATAGGTTGGTAATACAGCTTATTTTTCAGGTTCCCGAAGCAATATGTTAACATCAACCATCAAAAATTCAGCATGACATATTAAGACTTCTTTTTTCTATCTTTCCTGAAAAAAGACCATGTTGAATTTTGCCTCTGATTGTCTTTTCATGACTTCAGCCCTTTCTGCAAACTGCCTGGACCACCATCAGGGCTGCAGGGTCCTCCCAAAGGGTGTGGATTTACTGCCATACTCAGCCCACAACTACATCTTCAAACTCTCTAGCCCACTGCCTGTGTGCATCGCTAAGGCATCAACCCAAAGGAGAACTGAACTGCATGGATTACAGTAATAATACCAGAACTTTTAAAATTACTTCTGGCTAAAATTTCCACCATCTGGGCTTTTCGGGAATCAGCTCAATGATCATGATTCTGCCCAGTAGGTCCTCATAGGTTTCAAGTTTGGTCTCAGGCACTCCTCTTAATCGGTGAGGTCACTTCCCTCATACTTCGGTTACATGAAAGTGCTGAAAACTATTTATAAGAACTCGAAATTCACAGGGGTACGTTCACAGTACATGTATTAAAGGCAGAATTCAGGTTTTTAAAAGATTGCTATTAGCTTGCCACCAGAAGAGCAAAACATGGCAAGAGAGATTTCATCATCAGTGAACTTTCACAGCAACAAACCTCCACTATCGTCTCTCACATTACATCACAGATGCACTGATGAGTTATTACAGCGTGTTTATGTGTGTGGTTAATGAACTCTGATTCCACAGGCTTTAAGAGTTATGCCTGGTTTACAAAGACAAGGCTTTTATCATCTGAGAAGCAATAGCACAGAAATCTTGAAGACAGTGTGTAAATCCTGAAGTCAGAACACTGGGTTCAACTCACAGCTTACCAGCTTGGTTACCTGGGGCAAGTTACTTAACCTCTCTGTGCTTTAGTTTCGTCAACTATCAAATGCAGAATAATAGTACCTACGTCATAGTCTTATCGAGAAGCTTAATGAGTTAGTAGAAGTAAAACGCTTGGAACTGTGCTTGGCACGACAGTGCTACAGAATAATTTGCTATTCTTATTATTGGTACCAAAAAAATCAGCCAGAACTCACCTCTGGTATGCCAGAGCCACAGGCATATGGTGCAAATACACGCACCAGGGAGACAGCCAAAAATGCAAACAGCAGCGCCCATAGGATGTACATTAAGTAATTCAGAATGTAAGCACTGGCACCCTAGACAACAGACACAAAACAAAAAAGGAAACATTAGCCACAGCTGACCTGAGCAACACTCAACCCCTCCCCGTCTGTCTTGACAACAAAAGCTTTGACGGGATTGGGCAGGTTTGGTCCCAGTCCTGTATAAACCAAAAGGCCAGCGTAGGTTTATCAGCTGTTGCTATTGCTACAGTCAGTACACACAAACAGAGCAGCGGGTGTTTCTCTGGGAGCTGTTTACACGCGCCTTCTACACAGGGAAGGCTCAGCAGTAATGGAAACCGTGGATGATGCTTGGTTTTAATCACCACTTGCATAGAGTTAATCAAAGGTGTGATGCAGAAAATCCTGCCTCCGAGACCCTGGCAGATTAGTTTTGTCTTGTCTGTGGTGGCTTGGTCTCTCTTAGCTTTCATTAAGGCCACGCCCAACCACAGCAAGCACCCGCACTGCCAATGAATACGGGTCGGGCCTGTATTTTAGAATACTGCTGCTCAGGGTGGGGTCCATGGTCCAGCCACATCAGCGGCTTATGAGATATGCAGACTCTCAGGCCTCACCCGAGAACTGCTGAACCAGACACCAGACACTCCCGGCTGGGGCCCAGGTAAATGTGTTTTAACAAGCCCTCCAGGAGGTTCTATGCGCACTAACATTTGAGAGGCACTGTCAGAGAAGAAAAACGTGATCACTTTCAGAATAATTCATTGAACCATTTATTCCAAATTATCTGATGTATGGAGAAGGTTTTCTGAACCAAACACACAGTCTGGGGTCCTATGCGTGAAAGGCCTGGTCTGCTGGGTACAGACCACACTCTCTAAACCTCAGCTTCTTGCCACCATCTGGATTACTTAAGTAAAGGGGGCAGAAAAGAGAGGTCACCTACAAGTCAGGCCATGGACAGCCACATGTGTGCCTATTAAATGCAAAAACACGTTCCAGGAGACCGCTCTGGCCTTTACAAGCACATATATTCACACCCTATGCGGTGAGAAATCGGACTAAGAAATACCTTTCACCCACTTAAATATGTACTTTTTTGGAGGCTAAAAATAACTCTAACTCTTACTAAAGGTAATTCTTCGAATCAAAGTATAAATCTTAAAAACAGCTGAAAAGATGGATGGCTGTATTTCCCCAAAACACACATTGCAAGTAGGAGAGAAGAATAAAAATATGGCGCACAGCCAATTCTGTCTGCCTGCTCCCATCAACCCAAGTAGAGAATTTCTTTTTGGAAGTAATGGAGAGCACTGAGAACGTGTGAGATTTCAAGATCCCTGTCTACTTCTGAGATTTGAAGGAATTAATTTTCAATTCCACTGAGAAAGAGGTTTAGCAAAAATGGCAAAGTGCATTCCAAATGTCTTCAGCTGTGGTAAGTCAGTCAGGCAAAAAAAAAAAAAAAAAAAAAAAAAATTGGGGAAGGGAGGAGATGTATAAATAGATTACATATATCTTGCAAGATTAGTTCTAGCTTGAGAGGATCCTCACATTACCCCTAATGTGAAGCTTGACAACCTGGTTCCTCCTCACGTGGCTTTCTGATCCTTTAATAACTCATAGTCATGGTGGTTACCACTGAAATGGGTTAGAAGTTAACTCTTTCCTGAACTAAGATTTTAATAAAGATCTGAAGCTCTAAATGCTATGGGTCTGTGGTTCACCACTATTATCTCCTGTGCCTAGGGCATTCTCTTTATAGAAGGCCCAGAACATCCTCTATAATGTGGTCATAAAATGCAATGGAAGATGACTGAAAGCACAATGAGATGCCACTTCATAACCACTAGGATGGCTATAATCAAAAACAGATAATAACAAGTGCTGACAGGAAGGTGGACAAATTGGAAGTCTCATACACTGCTGGAGGGAATGTAAAATGGTACAGCCACTTTGGAAAACAGTCTGGCAGCTGCTCAAAAGGTTAAACATAGAGTAACCATCTGACCCAGCAACTCCATTCCCAGATATATACTTGAGAGAAATGAAACATATGTCTTCACAAAAACCTGTATAGAAATGTTCATAGCAACATCATTCATCATAGCCAAAAAGCAAAAGCAACCAACAAATGGATAAATAAAATGTGGTCCATTCATACAATAGAATATTATTCGGCCATAAAAAAAATGAAGTAATGGTTCATGCTACAATAGGAAGAAATCTGGAAACATGATGCTAGGTGGAAGAAGCCAGACACAAAGTCCACACATTGTATGATTTCATTTACATGAAACATCCAGAAGAGGCAAATCTAGAGAGACAAAAGGTAGATTAGTAGTTGCTCAGAGCTGGCAGGTTGGGGGACATGGGAGTGACTGCTAATGGAGACAGAGTTTTGGAAAGGATGACGAAAATGTTCTAAAATTAGATTGTGGTAACAGCTGCAAAACTGAATATACTACAAGCATTAAATCGTACACTTTAAACGGGTGAACAATGTGAACTGTGAATTTATCTCACTAAAGCTGTTTTTTTTAAAGGGTAACTTAAAAAGTTATGTTCTTCTCAATTAGAAGATATCAAAGTCAACCTTATTTCTTCAGCATGATCAGCAAACCACCTTCGGTAAGAAAAAATAAAGCCAAATATAACAAGATAAAGCCAAATATGAGGCTTAAAGTGTATATATATATATATATATATATGCATTGTGCACATGAAACAGTGGGGAAGGGTTTTGCAAGTGAAGTTTGAGTGATAGCATTAGAGCTGGAAAAAGCCCGTCATCCTAGTGTTAAGCCACGAACTTCAGAGCAGGCACTTGAAGGTGAAATCACAGACATTCACAAATCTCCCAGCAGCATTCCCAAGCATGCATGGAACGGCAGGGGTCCCCAGCCAGCACCCTGCCCAAATACCCACCTCTGACTGATTCACCAGCAGCTCCGACCATTTCTGCCACAGGGGACACTTGTCTCTGTCCTCAAAAGTGGTCTCGTTAGAAGTCCAGCAACACTGCTCATGGCTATACCAGAAGGCAGACAGGCAGACCCCCTCCTTCAGGTCCGTCATCCAGTCCACGGCGAGATCGATGACCCCAGCCAAGGTGCCTGGAAGAAGTAACACGAGTCACTAAGAGGAATCGCCCCATGATGCAACAAGAATGAGACCAACACGGCGGCCAGGCAGGGGCACATCAGCAATGATGGCCCAGATTCCAGAGCAGGCAATAAACTTGCAATGGGGCTGTCACTTACATAGGAAGCTTCTTTCATTAAACTTGCAGCACTTGAACATTTATGTTATGGGCAAGGCAGCACAAGCCCAATGAGAAATACAAAGGGTTCAGTAGCTTGAATTGGGTAGGAGAGACAAGCAACTTTTGCAATTTTTCCCTTTCCAAGTTTTTGACATTGGGTATTTATAGTGTAAAAGACAGAACTCTCTCAGCGGCTTCTGGGGCAGGATCCTAGAATCACACACATTAATATTTCTCAGGGAAACATGATAATTCAGACAAAATGGACTCATAACAACTACGACGGCCTCACATCATAAATGAGTAAGGTTTTGCCACCAAATGAGAACCAAACTCGGGAAAATTCTGTTTATTAAAACTCTCTGCATTATTTAAATTATAAAGAATTATGGGTCTATAAAACTAAATAAGTATTTTAAAAGCCAATAGAAATGGGAGAAAACGGAATGTGCAGTTGAATGGATCACAAAAGGCGGCCTTGGGTCTCTTTCCAGAATAATGCATTCTCATCTCTCACAAAGGCAGATAATGCTTTCAAGCATCTTCATTTTTCAGCCTTTTCACTGCATCATTATTACAGGATCGGTTCTGCATCCACATCCTCACCGAAAGCATCCACACCTGGCATCAGCACTCACCCCTCCCTTCTCTTCTCCTGGTGTTGCATCGGACACCGCCCACCTCAGCTCTACATCTCCTTCCTCCATGGGGCCTCGTTCTTCCCATTCCCCTTTCCTTCTCCTGTATCTTCAACCTCTTCCTCTCCTTGCCATCAGCATTTAAACATTAAAAAAAAAACCCTCCCTGTTTCCACTTTCCCTCTAGTCACCATCCAATCTCTTTCCTTCCCTTGGCCCAGTCCATCCCCTCAATCTACCAGGAGATTCCCATGCAGCTAAGGCAATGGCCTTAGCTCATTCCTCTAGAACAGGATCCACAAACTACAGCCCATGGGCCAAATCTGGCCCACAGCCTGTTTTTGTAAATAAAGTTTTATTGGAGCACAGCTACACCATTCAATTACATGCACTCTGTGGCTGCCTTCATGCTACAGTGGCAGAACTGAAGAGCTGAGACAGAAACCACATGGGCCACAAACCTGAAAATATTTACTCTCTGGCCTCTTGCAGAAAAAGCTTGCTGACCCCAGTTCCAGAGCTCTCAGCATCATCTGACTCTGTTGACCACTCCACCCTTCTAGAAACACCTCTTCCCGTGGCTTCCACATCATGCTCTCCTGCTTTCCTCCTCACTCTCTGGTTTGCTCTGACTCCTCTGATCTTTCTGACTCCTCCACCCAACTTCTAAAGGCCATTTCCTCAAAGCTTGACCCTAAACCCTTTTCTCTTTTCATACTATGCTCTCAACCCTGGCAACCTTATTCATATCCTACTATTTACCATTAGGTATAAATGTACATCTCAAGCTATGCTTTTCCAAGCACATAGAGCCCACTGGCTATTACAGAGCCAATCACTACATAGCCCAGCCGTCAGCTTCCAATGCCCACAGCAGACATCACCAATCAATAATAGCACACTCTATTGGATTCCCCTTCACAATTCTTTTGACATACCCATGACAGACACCACTAATCAATCATGACACACACTTGTGGACCTACCCTCCCAAATCTTTGTAGCAAAGCCCCAGGCAGTCAAAGCCAATGAATGGGCATTGTCAAAGAACACAAGTCTATTTGCCTTCTTGGGTCTACTAGATATCTCCACTTCAGTCCACCACCATCCAACACTGAACTAAAGCATCCTCCTCCCAGCCTCAGCTTTGTCCCAACTGGGAGAGGAACCCACCATCCAGGCACACTACTGTGCAAACTAGAAATCTGGGAAAGCAACCCCCTTCCAGGCAATCCCCATATCCCAGCAGCTCCACCTCTGAAATCTCTCTTGAATCACTGCGGTTACCCCCATCCCCACTCGGGCTGTCTTTCAGATCACCGTGTTGAAGTCATTGCTGGCTGGACTGCTGCAGGAGCTTCCTCTCTGGTCTCCAGCCTCAGTCCTGCCCCATTCATGGCCTCTCCACACTGTGGTCAAATAGGCTTTCCAAATGCCAGACTGACCTGTGCCACTCCCCTGTGGAAAGCCCTGCCATGGTTACCCATTATTCTTGGGAGAACACCCAAATCCTCAACAGGTCACCCACCCTGACAGCTGGCCCCTCAGATCTCTCCAGCTTCATCTCTTTCCCTCACTAACTCCCCACACCCTGCCCACTCCATGTTCCTGGAATGTGCCACGCTCTCCTACCTGCACCATCTCAGCAAGCACTGCCCTCCCCTCCCATCAGACTCCTACATATCATCCAGATTCCAGCATTTATATCACCTCCTCTGGGAAGTCTTTCCTGATTTCCTAAGCCTGGGTTAGGTGTACTTCCCTGGCATTCCTGTGGCTGCCTGTCCTTCCCCATCACCACACCTCTCGCATCCTGATATCACAATTAGCTCTCTTTCTCTTTTTCTCCGTGTGTGTGTGTGTGTGTGTGTACTTCCACTAGTCTATAAGTGGTGGGTAAAAAAGGTTTCATTGTTTGGTTTTCATACCACAGTGGGGTGTCAGGCCTGGCATCCAGACCCTGTGTCCACTCTAAGTGGGCAAGGACCCTATCTGTCTTGTCCATTGTTATATCCATGTCAGGTGCATAGTTGGCACTATATATCCATGTTGAACAAAATATTGCAATAAATAAATGAATGAAAAAATCAGAAAACTCAGGTCCATTCATTCATTCAAGGGATAGTTATTGAACATGTACCTACTACATGCCAGTTACTCGTCCATGTCTTGGGAATACAGCAGTGAAAAGAGTAGACCTGAGCCCCTGCCTTTGTGTAACTGTACCTGGGACAGGAGAAAATAAGTATATTAAAGGCTCTGTTAAAAAGTATAAGGGCCAGGCGCAGTGGCTTATGCCAGTAGTCCCAGCACTTTGGAAGGCCGAGGTGGACAAATCATTTGAGGCCAGGAGTTCAGGACCAGCCTGAACAGCATGACAAGATCCTGTCTCTACAAAAAAAAAAAATTAACCAGATATGGTGGCACGCGCCTATAGTCCCAGCTACTCAGGAGGCTGAGGCAGGCGGATTGCTCAAGCCCGGTCTGTAACGAACCACGATCGCGCCAGAACCAGACCCTGTCTCAAAAAAACCAATTCTATTCCTAGGCATATACCCAAGAGAAATGAAAACATCCATGCACACAAACACTTGAACAAAAATGTTCATAGCAGCATTCTTCAAAATAGTCACAAAGTAGAAAGAACTCAAATATCCATCAATGGATAAGTGGATAAACAATGTGTGGTCTATACATACAATGGAATTGTACTTGGTAGTGAAAAGGAATGAAGTACTGACACATGCTACAACATGGACAAACTTTGAACATATTATGCTGAGTAGAATAAGTTAATCACAAAGACCACATATTGTATGATTCCATTTATATGAAATGCCCAGAATAGGCAAATCCATAGAGACAGAAAGCAGGTTAACAGTGGCCTAGGGCTGGAAGGGGGATGGTTGGGGAGCAGGGGCTTGATAGCTAAAGGGTATAATGATTCTTTTGGGCATGATAAAATTATTCTAAAATCGACCATGGTGATGGTTGTACAACTCTGTGATACATTAAAAACCACTGAATTGTATACTTTAAATGGGTGAATTATATGGAATGTGAGTTATATTTCAATAAAGCTTTACATACATACATATATACATCCATAGAGCAGGTGAGGGAGGTGAGGCTTACAGAGAGAGGGATGTAATTTTATTGTTTTTTAAATTTTAAATATCAGACAGGTTTGAAATTTTTAAACATGCAATTCAATAATGAAAGACTTGATTCCAAATATACAAATATATATAATTAGTCTAATTAAGTTAGAGATATCATTAGCTATTTCCTGATTTATTCTTTCATTTTAAAATGGACACATAAGATTGTATGTTGTAATCATATACAACATGATGTTTTGAAGTACATATACCTTGTGGAATGGTGAAAACTATTTCCTGATTTAAAGTTGGAAACTGAAACCCAGTGAAAAGAAATCCTACATGCTCAAAGTATTTTCTCTAGATCATGAAATCCTGGATGCAAGCTTGGTTCCGCTTAATGCTAGTTTGCAGAGTCAGCTAAGTAAACACTGCCCCCTAGCAACAGCACGCAAGAACCATAATATTTAGTATTTCATGAGGTCTTTCCACAGGGTCCGGTAATGTCAAATTTAGAACTATCCATAGTTCTTTGTTTTTCCACAGGAAAAACAAAGGCAAAGAGCTCATTATCTTGATTTTTTAACTTTTTAAAACTGACACATAATAATTGTGTATATCAATGTCATGTTTTGATCTATGTATACATTATAGAAAGACTTGATCGAGCTAATTAAAGATCCGATCATGCCGTTATTTTAATGGCAAAAACCACAATTACCTTCGCACCAACCGAATCACCTCCCCAGTTTATTTTTGTGGTGAGATTATTAAAGTCTACTCTTTAAGCAATTTTGAAATATACAATACATGATCATTAATTGTGGTCACCATGCAGTGCGACCGCTCACTAAAGCTTATTCCTCCAGTCTAACTGAAACTTACACCCTCTGATCAACATCTCTTTCCCCATCCTGTCCCCACCCCTCCCTCTAGCAGCCACCTTTCTACTCTGTTTCTATGACACTGGTTTTATTTTTTTAGACTCCACATATAAGTGACATCGTGCAGTATTTGAAGAAGAAGGTGAAGAAGATGGGAGGGTCCTGCAGATATCCAGGGGCAAACAGGATGATCACCCCAAGTTTCATCATTATTCATTCATTCACAACCCCCCTACTGCACACCCAATCTTCCTTGCTGATTCTGGTTCTGACTGCGCTTCAGCAGGCCTCAGCTTTCTTTCGTGGTCCAACAGTGACACCCAGCGGTGACTTCTGATAAGCACCTGCGGAGATGCTGTGGGCCTACCCATGAGGGGAGTCCGAAGACAACAGCCACTGAGGGGACAGCCGGCCAGGCAGTGAGACCCCAGGTCCTCTCCACTGTTAGTCCAGCGAGGAAGGGGGAAGTGAGTGGGACGTGGCTCTCTGGCTGTCCCTTCAAAGTGCATCCAAATCAAAAGAACACTGTAGTCCCTTCATTTTCAGCATCACCCCATTCTCACCCTCCCACGTATTCCCCTGCTGACGTGCGCATGGGCTCTCCTTTGGCCAGCGGTGCTCACCCCTGGCTGCACATTACAATCACAGAGGGGAGGGGCAGGCTGTATTCAAGCTAGAGGTCCTCTCCAGAGATACTGTTTAAGTGAAGCCAGGGCAGCAGCATATTGTTTTTAATTCCCCCTCGTGAAAGAGCTGATGGAAATCAAGTGTATAATAAAGCCAGCTGGTCAAAATCAGATTAAAGTCAGCCCAGTTGGGCTCCTAGGTCAGTCAATAAATCTAAGCTGTGCCGTTATCAGAACATCTATTCCTGTTCTGAGTTTCTTCATTTACCCTATTTATTTCTCCTTCCTACGAGCCAAGAAAAATGACACACTATAAGGTTTTATCAATCTACTCTAAATAAGGACATCAAAATTCATAGCAAACTCCCACCTGGCCCACCTTCAAAGGCCTTCATAGAAGCAGTCAAGCAAAATTGGTCGTCCAATCCCTTGTGACAATGAAGTCTAATTTCCTGCCCTGGCTGCTGCCAGTACGTGACGGGAAATGCCACTGGTAAAGGAAGGACAGGCTTGGAGAAACGGACAGACAGCATCTGTGACTAGTAGGAAAGAACTCCCCCTCTGAGCATTCCTCTTAGCTCTTTATGGAATGCTGAGGCAGGTGAGGGAGGTAGAGCCCTTCCCTGGCAACCAAGCCCCTCCTCCGATGAGCTAGGGAATAAATCAAGATCACCTGGAAACTGAAAGCCCCTGGAATCACAAAACTCTATCTGTGCCCCATTTGTGTTCTGTCCTTCTTAGACCACTTACTACATATATTCTGCCTGTGTTCTAGTCAATTCCCTGATCTGTTCTCTAACCATAACTATTATGTTGTTATATGCAGGGGATTTTTATTAAGGAAACCTCTTCGTCATGCCAAATTTTTTATTCTTAGACATTAACCTTCACAATCTCCTAAAAGGACATAAGTTTCAGGAAACTATTTCCAGGAAGGGCTGGTGCGTTTGATATTAAAAAGATGTGTTTCCCCTCCAGATAGCATCCATTTACTCTGGAAACATCTACTGCTCGCAAACATGGTGTTGGGATTCTAAAAAGGAAAGATGCAGAGTTCCTGAGGGTCAGGATGATGGAGGCCCCTGGGCCTGCCTCAGCTCCCGTGGGTGTCTAGCATGGTGCTGACTGTTGCAGGATGTTTCCAGTTCATCCCAGAGCCTACCAGTAGTAGCAAAAGGCAATCTCATATGACATTTTGTTATTGAAGATAAAACAGTCCCTGATTTTGTTGTCATCTACATAATCAAGAATAACCGAATATAAAATGTGTGCTTGGCTGGGCTCAGTGGCTCGCACCTGTAATCCCAACACTTTGGCTGAGGCAGGAGGATGGCTTGAGCCCAGGAGTTTGAGACCAGCCTGAGCAACACAGTGAGACCCCATCTCTATGAAAAAATAACAAAAATTAGCTGAGCATGGTGGCGCATGCCTGTGGTCCTGGCTACTCAGGAGGCTGAGGTGGGAGGATTGTTCAACCCCGGGAGATGGAGGCTGCAGTGAACTGGCATCATTCCACTGCCCTCCAGCCTGGGCAATGGAACAAGACCGTTTCCAAAAAAAACGTGTGTTTTCAGTCAAATCCGGTATAGTAAGAAAACTCTGCTCTGTGTGGAAAGGCTACCAGCTCTATCGTCACAGCTCTTCAGAAGCCTGTGCCTGAGCTCATGCCTTGGGCATGCCTTATTGATGATGGATTTTAGGTTAAATATACAGCCATGCATTTTGCCCTTAGATATTTCAAGTAATAAATCCCTCCCACAGGGGTAAAAGCGACACGCGCTGTATTCCAAATCTCCCACAGGGTTCGTGTTTTGAGGTTTCGGCCTCTGCAGCTTCCCACAGGAGTGCCGCATGCCCATCCACGTACCCGCCAGCAGGCCGATGAGCAGCATCACCACCCATCCCGACCAGGCATCCAGCAGGCTCTTGATGAACTCCCATATGGACTCCTTGCTCTTGCTGGTGATCTAGAACAAAGCAGATACAGCAACTGATCTGAATGCATTTTCTAATTCATGCTTTTTTCCTTGAAACTGTTTCCTCGGGAAACAGGGTAATTAAGAAAATAAAATGAATGTCATCAAGCAGCTAAATTCCCACTGACGTGATTCTTTCAGTTATGTGCCGCAACGGTACGATGAGCTTTCTAGTTCACAGAGCTATAAAGATGCCACAAAAGTCTCCAAAGAATTCGAGCACACACTCAAATAATTCACTTAATTAAAAAACATACTAAATGTGATTTGATCTTTGATGATTTAAAAGCTATGCTGAAGGGGGACATTGGTTCGGTGTCTCCATTCTGAATATGAATTACTATCTTAACTTACATTGCTAAGTTTCATTAAAAAGCCTCTTCACACAGACTTCATCTCCTCCTTTTGTTTTCAAGGTTAAATTTTAGCAGCACGAACTTAGAATTAGCTGGCACAGATCACGTCTCCCACAGCAGATGGACTACCTATACACACCTCCCTGTGCTAACAGAATCCTATGCTCCTCTGAGATCATCATTCCCTCACGGCCTTTTAGAGCAGTGGTGGGCAAATGTTTTCTGTAAAGGACCAGAGAGTAAATATTTTGGGCTTTGCGGGCCGGATGGTCTCCGTTGCAACTCCTCAACCCTGCCACTGTAGCACAAAAGGAGTCATAAAAATATGGAAATGGATGGGCATGGCTGAGTTCCAATAAAACTTTATTTCTAAAACAAGGTGCCAGCTGGCTTTGGCCCGCAGGATGCAGTCTGCTGAGCTGTGCTCTAGAGGGAACGCTGCCTCGACCCCACATTCCTGCACTCCAGAGCCAAGAGGCTGCAACATCTTCATGACTGAGCCTGGCTCCCTACACATTCCCCTCCTCCTTTCGTGCCAGCCCTCGTGAGGCGATGTGACATGGTCACACTGTCCATGTCACTCCTCACCCTCGTCTGAAGCAGCTCTCCCCTCACCGCCAGCCCCCATGCCGCTGGCTCGCCTCCTACCTGACCTCTCCATAGAGGGTGACCTTGTGAGCAGGCCCCTACACAACACCCTTTCCATTCACAGGGGACTGCTCTTGGCAGGGTCCCCTCTTGTCACAGGCTCCCCATCTGCCTCCCCTGGACCTGGTAACTCTGGGCACTGCCTGGGGATTTGACTACCTCTTCCCTTCTGTCTCTGCACACCCACGCCACCGTGGCTGTTTCTAAAGCTTCAGCCTCCACTTGCACACAGGGACCTCATTCTCCCCCCGGCCCTTCCCTCACCCTTGAACCACAGAGTTCTCGCCACCTGTGATCATCCGTCCGCAGCGCAGCTCAAACCAACGCATCTACACAGAACTCAATGGCCTCCTCCGCAGTCTGCGAGTCCCCGCTTGCTTCCTCTAGGCATCAAAGGCATCATCCTCATCAGGCCACAGCCTGGTGTTCTGTGACCCCATTCCCCTCCTGGCCCCGGCACCTCCCCTGAATCCCGTCCGTGGCGCCTCAAAATACCTCTCGATCCTGATCCCCTCTCTCCACCTACACATCACTGCCTTCAGTCTCCTGGACTCATTTCCAAGCTTCCTGTTTCTCCCTTTGCAGCGCATCTTTATTGTCTTCTGTGGCTTTCAGCATGAAATACAAACTCCTCTCCACCGCCAGCATGGCCGTTCCCCACGTGGCCCTGCTGCCTCCATTTCCACACTCATCCCTATCCCTCCCCCTGCAGGAATCCTCCACCAGATCCTCGGAGCTCCCTGAATTGCCCAGATACATCAGATTCTTTCATGCCTCTGTGACTTAAAAAAGGGGGGCATTCCTGATGTTTAGAATCCTCACCGTTCCTCTGCCTAGCAAAATCTTAGTCATCTTTCAAGACCCAACTGAAATGTTACCCTTGCTGAAAAACCCTTCCCTAACCGAACCTAAATGATCCCACAGCACTTGACAGATAACCATTGTGGTCCATTAAAATATATACTGATTGCCAACTAGACACCAGGCACTGTCATATGTGCTTTCATATACACATAATCTCATTTCCTTTTCAGGCATAATCACTTCCATCCTCATGGATGAGAAAACAGGTTCCAGAAATGGCACCTGCAAAGTCCCCTCCCTCTCCTCCACACCACAATCCCTCCATATGACACAACGTCCTGCCCAAAGCTCCTGCTAGTACAATGATCTGCCAATATATCTGCTCCTCCCACTGGCTCTTTTCTTCTTTAGACCCTAACCCAGCACATGACACATACGTGGACCTAAGCCCCAGCTCAGTAACTTTTGAATGAAAACATGGCTTAGCCATTTGCAGTGTGTCCTTTCGGAATGCCACCTACCTTCCTGTGTCTGTCGGTGTCCCGTGACTTTTCCCTTAGCCAGTCGATGGTGTGGAAGTCCTCATATGTCCCCACATCAGGGAACGGCTCATCGAGGAAATCCATCAGGTTTCCAGAGCCACTCATCGCTCCCGCATTGACCATGCTAATTACACCTGGGCAAGAAAACCGGTCGTTAAAGACATGAGCAGGACATGCCATGGCCATGCAAGAAGAATAGTCCATGTGCCCTATTTTCTTATATAAGAAAAATTATTTCAGCATAGGCATCTGTGCTGTAATGAAATATATACACAGTCAATTCTCATTATTCGTGGAGGTTATGCTCTATAAAGTCACCTCAAACACTGAATTACTGAATACTGAACTACTGTTCCCAAGAGAATACAGGGTCAAGTTCCTGCAAAATCTTTGGTCACATTTTCATCAAACAATCAAGATGTACCTTGTTTATATACTTCTGTTTAAAGACACTCTAATAGATATTGTTGAGTTATTAACATTGACCTCACAGCCAGCAGCACTATCACTCATGCCTGAACAAGGCTTCTCCATAAAACATGTCACAGCCCTCTTACACTCAGGAACACCAGACAGCTTCCCAGCACTGCATTGCAGGGCCATTTTAAACAGCAAAATTACCAACAAAAAAAGCACAAAACTGTGAAAAACATGGCACTAAATAGAACACGAAAAGGACCCTTGATGACAGGAGGAGAGTGGAAGCAGGAAGGCAGAGCATCGCCTTCTCAGACCTCAGCAAGGAACGGGCACTGCTGGCACTTTTTGTCGCTCTACACACACACGTATCTATGAACAACCTCGAAAGCTCCACGAGTATTGATCTGGGGGCTACACATAACATTTTAGCCAGTAGGCAAATTTGCAAATATGGAATCTGCAAATGAGGATTAATTAATTATATACATTCCTGGAAAACCTCACATTCTGCAAAAGCAAGCTGTCCAAATGACAGGGCTGGAGGGGCAAATAGGGTTTAAATGAAAATAATGGTAATCAAACCAATAATTGGTTCCTATGGGAGACAAAGTGGACCACTCAGGCAGGCAGCCTATGTGATTGTCATCATGGATATTCAAAATGTACTCCAATGGCACAGTGAAAATGCTGGCAAGACTTTAATGAGTTGGTGGGAGCCCAGGCAATCTGCAGATGGCAGGAGCCCTCTATGTGAGTGGGGCCACCCTGGAGCTGGACAAGGGAGGTGGGACAACCTGCCGCGAGCCAAGAGCCATGAGAAGCTGGTGGCACGCTGCCCTGGGCAAGGAGCTCCAGGACAGATGCTCATTTTTAATGTCTTAAAATGCAGTCAAAAGGGCTCCTGCTGCCAGGGCAGTAGCACAGTTGAATGTGTCTTCCTTTCCTATCCAAGATAATAATTCCACTCCCACTATTCCAGCTCTCCTCACCTGGAAAACAATCGCGAGTGAACCAACACCATCTCCCATATTCTCCCACCATCAGAGCCTGATTTACAGATTGCACAGGAGCTCATTTCAGCTGTAGAAAATGCTTTGCAGTGGGACCAAGGCTCACCACCAGTTAGCAGAAAAAAGAACACACTCTTACAGAGACAAGAGGTTGGAATATGCATAAATAAGAATTACTTTGGCAAAGAGCATGGAAATTTGAATTATAGGATGAGGACCACAAAAGTGCTGGCACAGATGGTTAAAAATCTGAAGGGTGGTTATAAAAACATTTGAGTGCAGGCTTCTCTCATGTATTTATATATCTAGAGGACTCAACCACAACCCAATGAAACTGCATTTTAATCAAATTGAAGAGTCACTATGGGCAAAGTAGGGTAATCACCTTACAAGCAATAAAGTGGTCACAGTGATTGATTTATTGATCATCAGTGCAACTCGGCTGCTTTAAAACTTTAAAAGTTTGAGGTTTGAGCCATGCCAAGTTGAAAACAATACCCCCTGATGAGTGCCCAGGGAAGAATCACATCGCAGAAGTCAGTAGCAACCAATGATATGAGGAAGAGAGTAAAATTAGAAAGCAAAGATTTCATTCTCATGTATACAAAAACAACATGAAAATAACCTCTTAATATATGTGGGAAAGAAAATCTCTGATGGGAAAAACAAGACGACAGGCTGTTGACCCTCCAAGAGAGCCCTTGTCAGAAAAACCCAACCAGCAGATAGAATCGCAGAGACTTGGACAGTCTATTCAAAAGGAGTTGATACCACCTAAAATTTAACTACATCTCTAGTGAAACAACTACTTCAGGCAATAATGCTTGAAACAAAAAATCACTGTAGAGAACAATCATATCTTTAAACTTTGACGGAACATGCAGTGGTCCTGAGGAAAATAAACAGGCTCTGATCTGCAGAGCCTCAGAGGACTTCCCTGGGGACCCAGAAGGAGGTGGTGGTGTCTATTGTGAGGTTGGGGTTAAAAGATCATCTAGGGGCCAGGCCCGATGGCTCACGCCTGTAATCCCAGCACTTTGGGAGGCCGAGGCGGGTGGATCACCTGAGGTCAGGAGTTCAAGACCAGCTTGGCCAACATGGTGAAACCCCGTCTCCACTAAAAATACAAAAATTAGCCAGGTGTGGTGGCAGGCACCTGTAGTCCCAGCTACTCAGGAGGCTGAGGCAGGAGAATCACTTGAACCTGGGAGGTGGAAGTTGCAGTGAGCCAAGATTGCGCCACCGCACTCCAGCATGGGCGACAGAGCGAGACTCCATCTCAAAGGGGGAAAAAATCATCTAGGTCCAGCCGACCACAGATTTATGTGTGAGTCCAGCCAAGATCAGCCAACTTTGGCCCCATCCAACCATGCAGCCAACCTGTAGACTTGTGAAAATAATGAATGGTTGTTGTTTTAAGCCACTGAGTCCTTTGAAGGAGTTGTTATTCAGCAGCATGATAATTATGGGTTAATAGGTAGAATGAACTTGAGCTCTGAAGGAAGGAAGACAGGTCAAGTTAGCTGGAGCAATGCAGACCAACTCTGGGGAGGACTGGAGCAGCCATACATGACAGTACCAATAGTGAGAGGGTGGAGTGGAATTTGCCTCAGTTCAGGCTGGAAGTATCCTGCCCGACAAGAGAACATCTCTCCTACACAACCATTATTTGCCTCCAAAGGAACTGTGGAAGGAATGCAGGACACCTATATCTTGCAACCAATGCCTCAAGGCAAAAAAGTATCAGTAGGTTTGGTCTCCAAGCATGAAGACCCCAAGGAATCAGGCTCAAGTTCTTCAGCAGCAGATCCTGTCCAGTAAAACTCACTTCACCCAGGACCCAACGAAGACAAGCATGTATTAATACAATAGTATTAATGATGTCATTTACAGCTCTGATGTTAAAAGTGACTCTGAATGGGTCAGCTCGCTCTCAGAACAGGGATCTGTAACACTCGAAGGAAACCTGGACTTTTTATGGTTGGGTATTAGCAATAACATAACAGGTTCTAGAAGATGAAAGAAAGCAGGAAATCACCTAGATCAAGATCTAGGACAGATTCTAAGTAGAATCAAGGCTTGGCTGAATATAAAAATGCTACCCTAGGTGAATCATGGTTATCCATGTTTGACCAAAAATGTCAGGTAGAAACCCATATCTTTGAATGTGCTTTTCTCTTCTACCTTGAACCTTCTCCTCTGCCTTGAAAGCTCCTATTCACACTGCAGAACCCTGTTCTGTTTCACCCTATCTGTGGAACTTGCATTAATTTCCCCAGACACAGTTGGGGCATCCTCTTTAGCCATTCCAAAGGATTCTTTCTTTTTCTTTCTTTTCTTTTTCTTTCTTTTCTTTCTTTTTTTTTTTTCAGGGTCTCACTCTGTCACCCACGCTAGAGTGCGGTGGCACAATCACAGCTCAACACAGCCTCAACCTCCCAGACTCAAGCGATCCTCCTGCCTCAGCCTCTTGAGAAGATGGGACCACAGATGCATGCCACCACACTGGCTAATTTTTTTTATTATCTGTAGAGATGAGGTCTCACTATGTTGCCCAGGCTGGTCTCAAACTCCTGGGCTCAAACAATCCTCCTACCTCAGCCTCCCAAAATGCTGGGATTACAGGTGTGAGCCACTGCACGCAGCCCATCATATCTTTATCTATCCTGGTACTGGGGTCTCATTGGACTCAGCAAGACCATCCTCACCCAGGGTCTTTCACAAGGTCTTGGTCAGACAGGGGCTGGAGCTGGCATCATCCGAAGGCTTGTTCACTCACACATCTGGTGCCTGGGCCAAGAGACTCAACAGCTGGAGACTAGAACAGCTGGGGTTCCCAGGCCTCTCTCTCTTTCCATGTGGCATCCCCATGTGGTCTCTTCAGCATGTGACTTTGGGTGGCAGTATTTCTTTTCTTTTCTTTTTCTTTTTTTTTTTTTTGAGATAGAGTTTCACTCTTGTTGCCCAGGCTGGAGTGCAATGGCGCAATATCAGCTCACCGCAACCTCCGCCTCCTGGGTTCAAGCTATTCTCCTGCCTCAGCCTCCCAAGTAGCTGGGATTACAGGCATGCGCCACCACGCCCAGCTAATTTTGTATTTTTAGTAGAGATGGTGTTTCTCCATGTTAGTCAGGCTGGTTTCAAACTCCCGACCTCAGGTGATCCGCCCACCTCGGCATCCCAAAGTGCTGGGATTACAGGCGTGAGCCACTGCGCCCGGCCGGGTGGCAGTATATCCTACCCAGAGGCTCTGGGCCCCAAAGCAAGTGTGTTAAGAGAGAGAGACCCGGCAGAAGCTGTATCACCTTGCGTGGCTCAGCCTCAGAAGTCAGATACCGTCCCTTTTGCCACTTGCTGTTCATTGAGGCAGTCACAAAATCCCACCCAGGTTCAAGGAGAGAGAAAGTAGACTCTACCTCTTGATGAGGAAATGGCAAAGTTCTAGATGAGCATTCCGAAGTCAGAGATATTATTGCGGCTATTTTTTTAAAACACACAACCAACCACCCAACTTACAAAACTTCTTGACAAATACAGAAAACTATCAAGAAAAAAAATAAGGATTACCCATCATCATGCCCTTGATAACTCCCATAACCTGTTGGTATGTTTTCTTCGTAGATGTATTTTAAAACAAATTGGCAGTATGAGATATTTGGATCTTCAATATTGTACTTTGTCCCTCTATATTCTGATGTTCGTCACAAGAGAGGCAGCATCACACGCATACTGGTTAAAACACAGACTCCAGAACAGCGCTGCATGAGTTCAGATCTCAGCTCTGCCACTTACCACCCGTGTGACCTTAAGCAAGTTGTTGGACCTTTCTTACTGTGCCTCAGTCTCCCCCATCTATGAAGTAGGAATTGCAGCACTACCTGCCTCAGGGTGCTGTGAAGAAGACGGAATGAGCTGACATTTGTAAAGCAATTTGTGCCTGGCATGTGGTTAGCGCTTCATAAATGTTTGTTAAAATGAAAATCATGTTTCATGAAAACACCCCTTCCTTATCCCCCTGCATGTCGCCTTGTTTCTGAGGTTGATCTGCTCACTCCTCTGCTTTCTGTAGCTGATAGAGGGGACCTGATGGACTCCAGTTCTGCTCAGGGAGATTGTGGTGGTCCAACTGAGCTTCTGGGGGACCTTCTGGGGGATTCCACTTACCAAGAATCAGTGAGGCCATTAAAACATGAATCTATGCCTGACATTCGAAATAGCTTTTCCTAAAAACTCCTCAAAGCATTTACTTTGAGGAGACTGTTTAGACTGTTTTCTTTCAAATCTGAAATACCTCTATTCAAAGTGGCAAGACCACTAACCAAGAGACTTGTACGACTCCCAAGTATGGGTGTGTGACCACAGCTGACCCTCTCTGCCCCTCTCTCAAAAGCCAGGACCCTGGGATGCTCCCTCCCCTGCCCCTTCAGCCCAGTACGTGGCACAGGGAACGAAACAGCACCAGCCCCTTTCACCCTCGCAGGGACAAGCAAACCTTTTGTCATTAATTAAAACTGTTTGTCTCTGCCACAGATAATGTTTAGGCCTGGGACTTTACAGAAAGTTCAGCGCTATCTTCACTGTCAGCTGTGATTATCTGTCATTACAGAGCAGAAAATCCTAAGAAATACACTCTTCAGTGTCAGCGAAATGAAAACCTTCAGATCCTCTGGGTAGTCATCTCGCACCCTCAAAAGGGATCCTCTCAAAAGTTATCACAATATTTGCAACCATTATGGCCCTTAACATCTAGAAGTGGGGACCAAGAAGTTTAATTCAGAAGAGATTGAGAACTATATATAAAAAGCAACCTACAGGTAAGCAGTGAAGTCTTTTTTAATGTTTTTGTTTTGTTTTTTGTTTTGTTTTTGTTGTTTTTTGTTTGTTTTTTTACTGCTCCATTTCATTGGCTGTGAAGCAATGAAGTCTTGGAGGAACCAGCAAGGAGCCGACAGCCCAGGCTCAGCTATGGGAATGGGCCCCAGTGGCTACTACATAGATTCCCATTCCTCTCCAATCAGACCAAAGGAAAACAGACATCAGGAAAATGGGGGCGAAGTCAGGCATAATCACAGGAAAAGTCCAGGAAGCAAGTTATCTAGGATCTTTTAGTTTATCCTGTTTTTCTGAGAACTGCAGTTTTAGTAAACAAAAGTAGCAAAATTAACATGCCCATGTTAGCTACATTCTAGAAACTGCTCTGTGCTGCTCAACTGGCTTGGATCTAGAGGAAGAGTCTGGATTACCTGGGGGAAGTCAGGCATTCCCCCTGCCTGTCAACTCTCAAGATATCTGCATTTGGAGGAGTAGCAGGAAGAATGGATGAGGTGGCTGTCACCTTGAGACCTTTTCCTTCTGACTTGTACAGATACACACAGGTCTGTAGCAGCAATCTCTTACAGCATTTTTAAAGAGGTAATTCACATACCATAAGATGTATTCTTTTAAAGTGTACAATTCAGTGGTTTACAGGAAATTCACAAGGCTGTCCAATCATCACCACTATCCAATTCCAGAACATTTTCACCCCCCTAAAAATGACCCCCTACCCATTAGCAATCACTTCCTTCTCCCAGCCTAGGCAGCCACTAATGTACTTTCCATCCTATGCGTTTGCCTATTCTGGACATTTCACATAAGTGGAATCATGCAGTAAGTGGAATCATGCAGTATGTGGCCTCTTGCATCTGGCTTCTTCCACCTAGCATAATGCTTTCAAGGGTCATCCAGGCTGTGGTGCGTATCAGTGCTTCACCCCTTTTTATTTATTGCTGAATAAGATTCCATTGTGTGGCTGTATCACATTTTGTTTATCCACTCATCAGCTGACGGCCATTTGGGTTGTTTCTACTTTTGGGCTATTATGAATAAGGCTGTTAGGAACATCTGTGTACAAGTCTTTGCATGGACATATGTTTTCATTTCTCTTGGGTATATGCCCAGGAGTGGATTGCTGGGTCAGATGGGAACTCTGTTTAACCTTCTGAGGAGCTGCCAGACTGAAATCACTTTTCTTGAGTAAGCTTTTTATTGAAGTAAACATGTATTCGTAAAATGCAAAAATCATAGATGAACAGTTCCACACATTTTCACAAAGGGAACTCACCCATGTATGGAGTGCTCAGATCATGGGACGAAACATGACCAGCCCCTAGACACCACTTCAAGCCCCCGCTAGTCCCTGACCCACCCCAAAGGGTAACCACTATCCCAACCCTCACACTATAGATTACTGTTGCCTGCTTCTGAACTTTAAAGAAATGAAATCTTGTTTCCAGCTTCTTTCATTCTATATTATGTTGCAAGATCTACCCATGTTGTTCAGTGTAACTATCTGTTCATTCTCTTTGCCCTGTAACAGGGGCCACCAAACTTTTTCTGTGAAGGGCCAGAGAGTAAATATTTGAAGATTTCTGGGCCATGCAGTCTCTGTCTAGACGACTCAGCTCCACCGCTGTCATTGCAAAGCAGCCAGAGACCATAGACACATCAATGCCTGGTGCTGTGTTTCAATAAAACTTTATTCGTGGACACTGAAATATGAATTCCACATCATCTTCATGTGTGGCAAAATATTATTCTTTTGGTTTTTTCTCAACCATATAAAAATGCAAAAACCATTCTTAGCTCATAAGCTGTACGAAAGCAGGCAGTGAGCTGGAGTTGGCCCACAGGATCATGAACTTGGCCGACTCCTGTTTCACAGTATTTGACTGAGGAATCGGCCCCAATGTAGTTATCCATTCTACTGCGGGTGACACGTGGGTGATTTCCCATCTGGAGCCATTACACTTCGTGCTGCCATCAGTATTTACACCGTCCATAAAACGCTGTGGTTGAAGCCCTTCCACCTGTTCCCTCTGTCCTCTGCCCAGCAGTGGCCAGGTGCCACAGTACCTGCCAATGTTTATGCCAGTATTCCCCTCCCAAATCAGACCATGTCAGATTATTTGCCAACTTGCTCTATTAGCTAATCCCCAGATGACCTGGACAGATGGAACGGAAAGTCATAACTCAGATTAAAAGATTAAGAGTCTCCAACAAGCAAGGAAGGCCACCCTAGAGGCAAGTCCCGGCAGGGTCCCCTGCCAGCGTGGGCAGGGTAGAAACTGCTACTAAAACCACCTCCGGCTCTCATGAGCCTCTCCCACAAGCTGTTCCTGCCCCTTGCTCCTTCCTGTTTCCTCGTAGTAACTTAACTGATAGGAGCTTGCAAATGTTTCTGAGAAAGGTCCAGGTGGGAAATCTTTTCAGCTTCGCGGGCCATATGCCATATAGTCTCCATTGCGATTACTGGACTGTGCCATTGTACAGCAGAGCAGCCACGGACAATATGGAAATGAAGGGATGTGGCTGCCTGCTGACAACACTTTATTTACAAAAACAGGAACGGGCTGGATCTGGCCTGCAAGCTGTGCTTTGCCGGCCCCTGCTTTACACCATGGGTGTTTATTGGGCATCTGCTACCTGCCAGGCCACTGTCCAAGGCACCAGAGCTACCAGCACATTTGCGGCCCTCACCTCCCAACAAAACCCAGCAAACAAATAATCGTGACCCACGGGGACAAGTATAATATAAAGACAAGTGGCCACAGTCATTCCCCTTAGGATTATTTAAGGGAAGGAATGAGTTTCCAGAAACCCAACAATGCAACTAAAGGATGTCACCATCAACATTTCAACCTTAAAGCTTTGGGAAAATAAAGATGAGTTCCTATTACACATATACACACAGAGAGAGAGAGAGAGAGAGAGAGAGGGAGAGGGAGGGAGGGGGAGAGAGAGAGAGAGAGAGGGAGGGAGAGAGAGAGACAAAGAGAGAGAGAGGGAGGGAGAGAGAGAGAGGTTTCTGTGAGATCCTACAATCAGAAAAGTTTCTCCAAGTAATTAGTGATCCGAATGCTTCAAGATTCCGGGTGCCTCGGCTCATGAATAAAAATATGATCATACCATAGCGTTAACAAAGTGTTCAAGATCATCACAGTTACCTGTAGTGTTCACATGACACCATGAAAAGCATAGGTCACAACAGAAATTCTAGAACACACAGCCAGAGGAGAGGGCCCAAGAACATCAAGTTCAGAGACAGGCCATGGTCAGACGGTAGCTAAAAATAAACACCTCAAAAGTTTCATTTCTTACAGATTTTCCAGGAGCCCCAGTGACTCATCACAAGCAGCCTTTACCGAGCTGCTTTTCTTCCAACCTTGTGGATTACGAGAGGTGCTGGCCTCAGTGGCTTCTGGCTGCTGGCTGCCAGTTCCTTGGTGCTGGGAGCCCCTAGTCTCAGAGGGGGTTTCACTGCAACCCAAGACGACTGCTGGTTCAGCTCCTGTTGGTCCAACAAGCCTGTATGAGGAATGCTTCCCCCTTTTTCCATCTCCTCCAACCTGTAACTCCTACCTCGTCAGAAAGAGAAGGCAGGACAACCCTCCCAAGCCTACCAGGCCTCACCTGCCATCCTCCCCACGGCCTTCAGACCCTAAGCTGGAGCTCCTACCCAGGTCACCGCAACCTCCTAACTGCGTAGCCCACCACTCCAGCTCTGCCCAAGTAATGCCAAGGTAATTCCCTCTCTGACCCACGGCCATTCCTCTGTCACCTTCAGTGGCTTCTCATCTACCCACCCATTGACTCAAGCACTTCCCAAAGTATGCTTGCAATGAGTAAACACAGAATACAGAGCAAAAGAATCCGGATGCATCCAAACACTCTGTGTGATCCCATTTACATCATGTTCAAAAATGGGCAGAAGTAAATTAACAAAGCTCAGGAACCAGAATTCTTTGGTAAATCTACAATGAAAAGTAGAGATGTAAACACAATAGAAGTCAGGAGAGTATTCTGAGGGGCAGGGAGGTGAGGGGACTGGGGAGGGGACAAAAGATGACAGCAGCAACAGTCTTTCCTGACTTGAGCAGAGGCATGATGACACAGTGTTCCTTTTACAATTCGTCCAGCTATATGGCAGTGTAGGGCAGCCTGGAGGGGAGGAAGAGCTCAAGGGGGTGACAGAAAGGTAGGGCTGACAGCAGGGCACAGGGTGGGGGGAATTAGGGAGCAACTGGGCTCCGCAGGTTGCCATGGGTGTCACCAGCCCTGCTGAGCTGCAGTCTGCTCACCTGCAATATGGGCTAACAAGACCACCTCCTAGGATGGTCCTGAAGACTGTTTATAAAATGCCCGCCCTGGAACAGGGCCCAGCTGTTCGTTGCCACATAACAGATATTTGCTAAATGAGCTTGTTATTGGGTGAAGGGTCAGCGGAGGACTTGGGTCCGTAAAGGGCTGCTAGAGTGGTCCAAAATAGCCATTTGTGCCTCCCTCAGAACTCTCCCAGTCTCCTTCAATTGCTAACAAAGCTGGCCCCTGGCCCCGGATGTGGCACAGAACCCAATCTGGCCAATGACAGTGCCCCGACCACCAGGCACAATGACCGGCTATGGGGATGAGCGTGGGACCCATGCAGGGCCGCACACATGGACGAGGAGGAGAAAGGAAGTCTCTCTTTCCATGGTAGTGGCTAACTTGGAACCACCAACCCTACCAAGGGTGTATGGCGGGAGGGAATGAGGCCAGAGGCAGACACCAAAGTGTCCCCTAGAGACCATTCTGCCCCCAGGGGATGCTTGACAATGCCTGGAGACATTCTTGGTTATCACCTCTGGAGAGGGGGATTGCTATGGCATGAAGTGGGTAAAAGCCAGAGATGCTGCCCAGCGTCCTAAATGCACAGGACGACCCGCACAGAGAAGAATGATCTAGCCCCAAATGACCACAGTGGCAAGTTGAGACAGCTAGAAAACAAACAAGCCAGAGACCCAGACAGACGCCTTCCAGTTCCTGAGCCCAGGCTCCCTACATTCCAGCAGATTCCCTGGGTTTCTTTCCCAGCTTACGTCACCTAGATCAGCGCTTCTCATATGACAATGCACATGCGCATGGGCTTCTGGTTAAACTGCAGGTGCTGATTCAGCAGGTCTGGGGCATGGCTGAGGCTCGAATTTCTCACAAGCTCCCGCCCCCGCAGAGGCACTTTGGAGAATGGCCAGGAGGTAACAAAGAAAGAAAAGAGACCGGGCTGCCTTCAGAAATCGGGGAGCCAGGAGCAGAGGACAGAGAAAGAGCCACAGAGGGAGGAGATTAAGCAGTCACGTGCCTGGGAGGCTGGGGAAGGAGAATTCCAGAAGGGTACTGCCAGGGAACCCCACGGTTCCCAGCCCAGGGTGCGCAGCCGAACCACGTGGGAGCATTCAGAAAGCCCAAGGAGCAGGCCCCGCCCAGAGTCATTAAACCGGGGTCCCTGAGGCAGCGCCCAGGCATCAGCATTTTTAAAAGCTCCCCAGGTGCTGCCAATGTGCGGCCTCGGGTGAGATCTGACTCCGACTTGGATGAGCCATGCATCCCTTAGGGTCTTATTAAACGGCAGATTCTGATCCTGGAGAGCTGGGGTGTGGCCCAAGACTGCATTTGAGACGCTGAATTTCTAAGGCACTCCCACGCGATGCCTGAGACCACCACACGAGGCTCTAGGAAGATTGGTTTCATCTGGCGGTTGGCAGGGTCTTGGAGATGTCTGAGAGGGGAAGGGAAGAGGGCAGTCTTGCAGTTAGTTGCCTTTGAAGAATGTCGCCAGGCTGCAAGGCCTGCATTACTGTGATCGTCATCAGACTGTGTCATTTCACTCCTTCCTGCTCCAGCTTCAAAGCTTCCCCACAAGCGCCTCCTCCAGGGTCTCCTGCTCCTCGAATAACATAACATGCTTAAGAAATGCAATCCAACACAAATTAATAGCCATCTTCAAATTATACAACAGACCACTGTTCTCTTAATTTACTTGTGTGGAAGGAGGGAAAAAAATGTTCTGGCATGAATGTTTGAGGCTATAGCAAACATTTGTTTATCTGCCTATTCACGCTGCTCAGAACTGAAAGATTAGAAGTGGAAGTTTAAAATACTGCAAATGTACCAGGATTTTCTGCCCCCACAATGCTCACACACACACACACACGCATGCCCTCTCTCTCTCTCTCACATACACACACACACACAAACACACACACTTTCCCATTCCTCCAATGAGCAGACACAGGAAGGAAGCATCTACCTAAGGAGGTTAGAGCGAAGCCTTGACCTCGGTCTCTTCATTCACAGTTACAATACTGCCACACGACCCCAGGCATGCGAACTACCCTATACACATGGCTCTGTTGTCCCCATCCAATTTCTAGAATAACTACTGTATCTGATGCTGCCAGCACCCCACTCATATCACTCAAAACCTTCCAGTAAGCTCTAGCTAATTTCCAACCATATCGCTTAGTCTAAGGTCACTGTCATTGTTTTGAGACCCACAGAAGGTGGCTCTGCTTACATGGCATGCCTGAAGTGCATTATTGGGAATAGGTATTAATCGATGACTCTCAAGAACTGACTCCCGAGGGAAAAGGCTTGCGGGGCAAAGTCTGGAGAAAACCAGACATCTTCAAATGTCCTACTCCCTTGTCCCTTGAATGAGATTATTTCAAGGCTTGTGCTTTGTACCTGTGCAGAAAACACGTAATATAGCAGACCTGAGACTGCTCTCCTTAGAAAGGCCTGTTTGCAAGGTTGGCCCTTGGCTGGCATCTGGGAATTTGTATTTTGGGAGGGTTCCCACCATTCCCAGAGCTGGTAAGAGTGGCTCACTGTGCCTAAACTTTTTGTCCAAATACTGTGATCTATGCTGAATGCCTGCTTTCTCTCTGGGAGTCTGGAATTTTGATGTGTGCTAGGCAGAGGGTGCCTATGTGAGCAGCCCCCAATACAAATCCCAGGCGCTGAGTCTCTAAGGACCTTCCCTGGTGGACATTTCACACATGTTGTCTCAACTCACCATGGGCAGGAGTAGGCATGTTCTGTGTGACCCCACTGGGAGAGGACTCTTGGAAGCACGTGCCTGCTTTTCTCCAGACTTCACCCCATAAGCCTTTTCCCTTTGTTGATTTTTCTCTGTGTCCTCTTGCTTTACTAAATCATAGCCATGCATATGCCATGTGTCAAGTTTTATGAGCCCTCCTAGGAAATCACCAGACCCAGAGGTGATCTTGGGGGCCCATGACACAGCGAGCACCATTTCCTAGAGTTTCCAAAGTGTGGAATTAAGCTCCAGTCGCCCATTGCGTGAAATTAACAGCCCGGCCCTAATGGCTGCCTTCCTTTCCTAGTCTCACTTCCCCACTCCCCTCCCAAGTCAACTTGCACCAGAAACCTAATTTCAAGTTCCACTTCTGCAAGGACCCAAACGAAGGCAGCATCACATGGCATTTTATATTTCTTCAGCCAGTTATGCCCTTGCCTGTGTAAACCCATGTGAGTGATCTTTACCTCTCCTACACAAATGAGCAAAACCTAGGGCTAGGCAAACAGTTATTAGAAATGACATCAAAAACACAATCCATAAAAGAAATAAAGTAGTAAGCTGTACTAGTTGGGCAAAGTAAAACTTTCCCTTCATTTAAGAATTCAGAGCCGGACGCGGTGGCTCACACCTGTAACCCCAGCACTTTGAGAGGCCGAGGTGGGTGGATCACCTGAGGTCAGGAGCTCGAGACCAGCCTGACCAACATGGTAAAACTCCGTCTCTACTAAAAGTACAAAAATTAGCCAAGCATGGTGGTGGGCACCTGTAATCCCAGCAGCTACTCTGGAGGCTGACGCAAGAGAATCTCATGAACCCGGGAGGCGGAGGTTGCAGTGAGCGGAGATCGCGCCACTGCACTCCAGCCTGGGTGACACGGCGAGACTCTGTCTCAAAAAAAATTCAGAAAAACTCCCTAATATACTTTATTGATTGCCGACATACATCAGTCCCCTAACAAAAGGGTCCAAGCTGTGCTGAGGCTTCTGGCAATTAGGGGACAACGTGGGCACTAAAATGGCCTGTCCTAGGCTTCCCGACAGAACCCTGGTGGCTTATCACTGTCTAAACCAGTGGTTCTTCAGCTTGAACGTGCATCAGCATTACCAGGAGGGCTGGGGAAACCCAGACTGTCAGGTCCCACCCTCAGAGTTTCAGATCCGGCAAGGCTTGGATGGGGCCGGGGAATCTGCATTTCTAACAAGCTTCCAAGGGAGGCTGCTGCAGCTGATCCAAGGGCTGCACGTTAAGAGCCACTGGCCTAGTATAACCTTTTGTTCCCTTCCTATTTTCCACTCATTTCATGACCTGCATCCTTGCCATTGTGTTTTAATCACTAAAATTTTAATATTGTTTATATTAATATTTTTAACATCAATCTTATTTAGAAACTGCATTTTGTTCAAGTGATTATTTACAAACATGCTTCCTCCCATATTTGGCTGTGAGCTCCTTGAGGGCAAAGGCCTATGTTACTCATCTCAAGTGATTATTTACAAACAAACATGCTTCCTCCCATATTTCGATGTGAGCTCCTTGAGGGCAAAGGCCTATGTTACTCATCTCAAGTGATTATTTACAAACATGCTTCCTCCCATATTTGGCTGTGAGCTCCTCGAGGGCAAAGGCCTATGTTACTCATCTCTATTTACTATCCGGACCTGCATAAAATGAAGTGTTTGCTGAATGTTGCTATATAGAAATAGTGTCCACTAAGCCACAAAAAGCTTAGCCAGGCACACATACTACCTCTATTCTACAGGGAGTGTTATTAATACTATATCCATCAATAGATATAAAACCCTATCAAGTAGTCAGCTATTGAATGCTTTGGACATCACTGCATAGACATGCTCAAGAATCAAGATAAGAGGGCGGGTGTGGTGGCTCATGCCTGTAATCCCAGCACTTTGGGAGGCCGAGGCAGGTGGACCACCTGAGGTCAGGAGTTCAAGACCAGCCTGGCCAGCATGGTGAAACCCCATCTCTACTAAAAATACAAAACTAGCCAGGCATGGTGGTGCATGCCTGTAATCCCAGCTACTTAGGAGGCTGAGGCAGGAGAATCGCTTGAATCCAGGAGGCGGAGCTTGCAGTGAGCCAAGATAACACCACTGCACTCCAACCTGGACAACAGAGCAAGACTCTATCTCAAAAAAAAAAAAAAAGAAAGAAAAAGAAAAAAAAAGAATCAAGAAAGATTTTTATCTGTACATGTACAGAGAACAAAAGGCTATGTAGGCCAGCCTGAAGTCACTGCCATGTCACACGTGAGTGGTTTTGAAACGTCCACCATCACCCACCAGTTTTATAATTTGTAGCAAAATTAAAAATTTTTAAAAAGAAAAACAGAAAATTTTTTTTAAAGACATGATAATAATTTGTAGCAATGCCTGTCTGAGGGGCATACCTTGCCTTTCCTTACTGGTTTTTTTTGTTTGTTTGTTTGTTTTTCTGAATTCATCTTGTTTCCCTTGTTACTTTTCACTCATGAAAAGAGTTGGGCTGACAAAAACAGGTGTCCTCCTGATATCCAGCCACAGGCATTCGACACAGAATCAATGGAGCCTGAGGGAGTGGACTCTGGACCCATAACAGAGGCTAAAAGCACCACAAGCTGACGGTTTCTTATCAGCCCAACAAGACAAATCCTTCACTGTTTTTATCCAAGTGGAGGAGGTGACAGCTTGAGAGGGAAACTGCCTTAAAAATCCCTTTAAGCTCTCTCAAGAAGTTTCTCGGAAATAAATGTAGATACACTGACCAGAACATTCAATATAGGAAATCTTGTTTACACAAAGATTTAAACTATTAGACTATATAATCCCATAGATAGAAGAAGCTCAACAAACCCCAAGCACACACAAAAAAATGAAGAAAACTACACCAAGGCATAGCATAATCGAACTGTTAAACAAGTGAAAAAGAAGATCTCTTAAAAGCAGTGACAGAAAAGAGACACTTTACATACAAAGAAAGCTATTAGGCTATACAGGGCTATGAGGAGGAAAGAGGTACCACTCCATCCCATAATAAGAATGAAGCTCACAAGCCTAATGTCAAGTAAAAGAAAGACACAAAGAAAAGCAGACACAAAGGGATCCGAGATTCCATCCCTATAAAGTTCCAAACAAGCAGAAGGAACCAGTGGTGTTATTCAGGATAGCAGTTACCCTTGGAAGGGGACATGAGGGTGGCTTCTGGGAACTGGTCATGTTCCATTTCTGGATCTGGGCACTGTTACCCAGGTGTGTTCACCTTGTGACAATTCATCAAGCTGCACGCTTACCCTTTGTGCACTTTTCTGCACATGGATTTCAATTAAAAGTTGACCAAAGGCAACCCAAACAAGCCATCAGCTGGAATTAAATCTCACTGCTTCACTTTACAAAAGTGAGGTTTTTCATTGGCATGCTTGCAACACTTCTTTGAAGTGCCCGTGAAATACTTTCTCTTTTCAAACACCCATTGCATCCTCTCTTGCAAAAATGACCTCCCACTGAAATAATTGAGGTCAGAAGTCTGAAAGCCCTGACAAAGCAAAGGCGCTGGAGTTGGCAAATCCCCTGTGCAGCGGGCAGAGGACACGGGCTCCACATTGCATTACAGGCTGCGGCGTGTTTCCCTGGTGCTGGAGGAAAAGGGGGCTGCTCGCATCAAAAATGACATCCTGCATCTGCAAACGCCGAATGCCCAAAGTAACGCCCAGACAGCCAAACCCCACTGGCATTTGGGGAATATTTTACTGAAGCCTCCAGGCTATAAAGAGATACACAGGATATACATTTTCATCGAATACAGACCGTTGCCCATTTACTAAAAATCTATATATCCAAACTCATCCTCAATATGCCCTAATTTATCATCAATAGACCTAAACTTTGCATGAAGCTCCTCTCCTCTCCAACCCAGGAAGGAAAGAGAGAGAAAATACCATGAACAAATATGGAACGATCAGAGAAAAGTGGAGCTTCGGAAGGGCAAAACGAAGGCAGCTATGGCCAGAGCCTGGGGAGCTGACCCAAGGAGAGACCAGCACTGGGCCTCCCCTCCAAGAAAGCTTTGGACCATTACTAGTCATTTCAGTTATCTGAAGCTGCA
Source organism: Pan troglodytes (assembly GCF_028858775.2). Taxonomy (NCBI): domain Eukaryota; kingdom Metazoa; phylum Chordata; class Mammalia; order Primates; family Hominidae; genus Pan; species Pan troglodytes. The sequence goes on along the minus strand of NC_072421.2, from coordinate 10,759,209 downwards.
TCACTAATTACCATTTACACTGACCATTCACACGGTTTCTATGTGTCAGGAAGTGGGGAGCAGTGTGGCTGGGTCTTTCTGGCTCAGCGTCTCTCAGGAGGTTGTGGTCAGGATGTCAGCCAGGGCTGCTCTCATCTGAAAGTTGGACGGGGGCTCCCTCACATAGCAACCAACTTGCTCGCTGGCATCCCCACAGGATGCCTTGAATGTCCCCACGACATGGCAGTTGGCTTTCTCTAGAGGGGGTGGTCCAAGAGAACCAGGAGGGTCTCTAATGACCTAGCTTTGAAAGTCACACACTGTCACTTCACGGTATCCTATTGGTGACACAGGTCAGCCCTGAATGGTTCCATATGGGAGGGGACCACACATGAGCATGAACACCTGGAGGTAGGATGGTCGAGGCCCATCTTGGAGGCTGGCTCCAATACAAAAGCTTTTCACTGCCTTATTCCACCTTGCCTGAAACCCCAGGAATTTCAATTTCATTTGTAATCATTTTGAGTCTTGCTTTTAAAATGTGGACACCTTTAGGATGATGAGGTGGCCAGGACTCATTCCACCCCTTCTAGCTAACCCTCCAAACACCAGAGGGGAGAAGACAGGAAGGCACTGACAGTGACGGGAGCCAGGTGGTGGCCCCCAGTGAGGGGTGGAGGGCCACACGACCAAGGAGTTTCAAACAGGGGGAAGCTCAGAGCAAAAGGATGTTCAGAAAGAAACTGTGCCTGTTTCAAAATTCTGCCTCGAACCAGCGGAGACACTTCCTTTTTCCTCCTCCCACTTCCTCCCCGGCCCCGGCCCTGCCCCCAGCACTCCCTGTGTTCCTTCAATCACAGTCTGGCTTCCATAGGACTAGGCAGCTGTTGTGTGACCATGGCAGGCTTCCTATGGTCCCAGGGCCATGCAGCCATTCGTTCCATGTTGAAACCCAGCCCACGTGTTGGAAACAGGATGAGGCCAACCACATGTGGCCTCGGGTGACACAATGGCCTCAGTGTTCTCACACCCCCATCCCAGGGACAGGAGGGCTGGGCTGTGAGGTGTTTGTGTTGCTGGTGCCAAGAGCCAAGGGTTTGGAATTTCCCCAGAGACTTCTTCCCATAATAACAGTCACAACGCCTTTGTACAGGGCTCCGTGTACCTGGCTTCATTCTAAGCACTTCCCCCGTGTATGAAGTACCGCCTCCCTCAGGCCCACGTTACAGATAAGTTACAGATAAGCAAACTGCGGCACAGAGGTTAAGTCTCACACACAGTGAGGGGGCAGCTGGATCCAGCCCAGGTCCCAGGGGCCTTTCTCCACAACAGCAGGCAGGCCTCTGCCACCTCAGGACCCAGAGCCATGTGCCTCCATGGAGAGGACACTGGGGGCCACGTTTCTGCTACACCGTGTGAGAATAGCTTAATTAAAGGCCCCTGGGTCGCGCTCTCATGCATCCACAAAAAAATGCTGCTGCACGTGCTTGCTAGGGCTGCCGTAACCAAGCACCACGGACTGGGTGGCTCAGATAACAGAAGAGGGTTTTCTCCCAGTTCCGGAGGCCAGAAGTCTGAGATGAAGGGACGCGCGCTGCTGATGCCTTCGTTTCACCATGATGACCTCTGTCAAGGCCCTATCTCCAAATAAGGTCACGTCTTGAAGTACTGAAGGTTAGGACTTGAATCTATGAATTTGTTGGGGACACAGTTCAAGCCATCACAGCTGCTGAAGACAGTGCAGGTGGGAAATCCCTCGCTCTTCTGGCACTTCCACAGCCTGGCCTTCCCTTCACCATTTTCTGACAGGTTTTCTCCACAACAACCTATTTTCTGCTTATCCAAGGTTCACACCCCCTCATGGATAAAAAGAAAATTTCAGGAGCCACTCGTGACTGGCAAGTGTGTAAAGCCTAAATGCTGGAAGGCACCCAAAACTGCGTTCATGTGCCGTTCCTGGTGGCCCGGGACGCCACGGTGAAGAGAGGCAGGCCACTCTGACCAACACACGGGCTGACATTTGAGCCAATTCCATGTTTGGGGTAAAAGGTGAGCTGGTGTGAGGCGTGACTAAGCTAAGAGGAACAATCTCCCGGCTATCTGCTAACCACAGAGGCCTTTTCACCCAACCAGCACCTCCAAGGGTTAGAGTGGAGGGCGAAAAATAACTTTCATATTTAGCCAAATCAACCCAGAAGGGAAGTGAAGAGCCAAGAGATAGGAGGACACAGTCAGCCCATCGGGAAGCATCGCGAAATTGCGGGCAAGGCTCAGGGGAGCGGCAGCCACAGAGAGGAGCCGCAGGCCCAGCACCCAGGACCAGGAGCAGCCTCCCCCATAAGGAAACACAGCGTTGGGGTAGCTCTCACATCAGCAAACCCCAAACCCATCCTGGGCACCCCAACTGCCTCAGATGGAAAGAGGGGAACACCACCCTCAGGGGGAGCGCCCACCCACAGCCTCTCCTTCATGACCCTGCTATTCCCATGTGTCGTCCCCAGGGCAGGTCAAGGGCCTGACCCCAGCCTTCCAGGACTCTCCTCTTCTGCAGCTTCAAGAGGGGTTCAAGTCCCCTCTGTGAGGAAGGCTCCGGTCTCACATCTACTTTCAACCCAGCCAACAGCAGGCTCTCTGTTGAATACGAGGGGGCTGAGTGCTCAGGGCTGAGGGAATAGCCAGTGCAAAGGCCCTGGGGCAGGGCAGGACCACGTCAAGAACAGTGTGAAGATGGCAAGCCAGCAGGCAGGGGCTTCCATGAACCCCCGATTGCAGGCCACTGCATCCCGCAGAAGCGCACGTGACAGGCGGTGCAGGGCGACCAGGGCCACTTGGAGAAGGCAACAAGGGAACAAGTGTGGGGGTTGACCCTCCAGCCACAGAGAACAGCCAATTCAGAGACTCAGTGGCAGGAACAAATGTGCTGGGCCCGAGGACAGCAAGCAAGCTGTGTAGCCAGAATCACCGGAGCCACCGGCAGCCTGACAGCTTGGGAGACTTCAGCCATGACAAGAAGCGGGAAAGAGAGCTTTTCAGGTGTCATGTGGGAATGTGCATGGCCATTTCCTCTGCTGTCCCTGGGAGCCACCGCCCATCAAAGGTGATGCTGCGACTGAGCCGGATGCATCAGGACACGTCTGCAGCCTCCATGTCCTGCCCTGTAGTTCACACTACCCTCCCACGCCAGGCTTCTTTGATCACCAAGGGCCCACTCTGGCACCTAGGACAACATTGCTGCTAAAGAGGTTAGCTCCTCAGTCCAACTCACCTGGTCACCCTGGCCACTCCCCATCTGGCCTCCAGCCTCGCCTCCTAGCCTCCTTGCTGGCCGCCCTGCTTTCTTTCTCACCCACCTCTGACTCTGCTCCTGACAGCAGCCAGTCCTTTTAACCCAGTCTCAACATGTCACTCCCCGACACAGGAGCATCCAGTGGCTTTCCATCACACTGAGGACAATCCAGGGTTGACACCACGACTGCCAGTTCCAGGATGGCCTGCCCCCTGCGCCCCTCTGAGCACCTGTCCCCACCCCTACTCTCTGGGTAGCTCTACTTTGCACACGCCGATCTCCCTGCTTTCCGCAAACGCTTCCTGTCCTGCCCTGCCTCAGGGCCTTTGCACTGGCTGTTCCCTCAGCCCTGAGCACTCAGCCCACCGTGCTCAAGTGGCTCTCTCTCCATTCGGATCTCTGCTCAAGTGCGACCCCTCAGAGAGGCCTTCTTGCCCTCCCTGACCAGCGTTTGGAGTCCAGTGCTGTACATCCTTTGCTGTCCATCCTTTCACTCAACACACAGCCTATCCAACAGCTACTTCCTCTTCCCTCAGCTCAAATCAGTCCTGTGAGGGCAGGAACCTTGTCCATTTGGTCCTACCATGTATCCCACTGCCTAGACTTGTAGGACTCAACCAACTGGGGGCAATACTGACCCCCAGGGGACATTTGGCCATGTCTAGAGACATTTTTTGTTATTACAACTGGGAGATGGGGTGCCACTGGCATCTAGTGGATGGTGGCCAGGGATGCGGCTCAATACCCTACATTGCCCAGAACAGCCCCCCATAAAAATGAATCATCTGGACCCTAACGTCCACAGTGTCAAGGTTGAGAAACCCTGGCCTAGACGCACAGACCCAAGGAATATTTGCTGAATGAAGAAGTAATTAAGGGGCCGGGAGCAGTGGCTCAAGCCTATAATCCCAGCACTTTGGGAGGCCGAGGCGGGCACATCACCTGAGGTCAGGAGTTCGAGACCAGCCTGGATAACATGGTGAAACTCGTCTCTACTAAAAATACAAAAATTAGCCAGGCGTGGTGGTGCGTGCCTGTAATCCCAGCTACAAGGAGGCTGAGGCAGGAGAATCGCTTGAACCTGGGAGATGAAGGTTGCAGTGAGCCGAGATCAAGCCACTGCACTCCAGCCTGGGCAACAAAGAGAGATTCCATCTCAAAAAAAAAAAAGAAAAGAAATGAAAGTCATTTAAAAAAATACTTATCACAAAAAAAAAAAATTCCTGCACATAAAAAAGCCACCCACTGAAAATGTGGTTAAACAAAGGTCTTGTTACCAAGGGAAAGTGTGTATGGGGGAAGGGATAGGAGGGGGGACTGTCCCCACACACCTCTTCCCCCAGGTTGGTAGAAGAGATGCGTCATCACACTAAACCCCTTTGGTCTGCTACTGCAAGGCTGACAGGTGGAGAGGAGGCAGGTAAGGCGAGGACCTCTGGGGCAAAGTGGCTGGGGCCTCTGGCCCATGTGATGGGGGCACCTGGAGCACAGGTTAAGCCCTGGGCTTCACCCCCAGACCTATTCAGTCAGAATCCCCAGTGTGTCTAAGGGTTTACATTTCTTTTCTTTTTTTCCTAATTTTTTATTATGAACATTTTCAATTACACAGAACATCATCCAGAAGAATCCAGTGAATAACACCAATCAGACTGAACAGTTGTTCACATTTGGCTCTATCTGCTTTATCTCTTTCTCTCTCTTCATTTAACTGAACCATTTAAAAGTAAATTATTGATCTTGAAGCCTGATCTTCAAAGTGTCATCTGGGGACTCCTTGGGCTCCCCAAGACCCTTTAAGGGAGTCCATGATGTCAAAAACATTTCACAATATTCTGACATTGTTATTTGCCTTTTTCTAAGTTCATTCTCTCACGAGCATACAATGGAATTTTCCAGAGGCTACATGACATGCGATATTGAAACAGATTGAATGTAGAACCAAGTATGAGAATTCATCTGTCTCCTATTAAGTCATACATTAAAGAGATCTCAAGAAAACATCAAAAAAAGAAAAAAAGTAAATGACTGCTACCATGACACTTCATCTCTAAACACTTTAGTATACATCTCTAAACAAGAAGACTTTTCTACATAAACACATGTATTAGCTATCTATTGCTGCCTAACAAATTACCCCAAAGCATAGCAGCAGGACACAAACATGTATCATGTCACTGTTTCTGTGTCAGGAACCCTGGAGTGGCTTAGCTGGTGCCTCAGCTCAAGGTGTCTCACAGGGCTGTAAGCATCTCAAGACTCAACTGCGGCCGGGCGTGGTGGCTCATGCCTGTAATCCCAGCACTTTGGGAGGCCAAGGTGGGCGGATCACCTGAGGTCAGGAGTTCGAGACCAGCCTGTCCAACATGGCAAAATCCCATCTCTACTAAAAATACAAAAATTAGCCAGCCGTGGTGGCGTGTCCCTGTATTCCTAGCTACTAGGGAGGCTGAAGCATGACAATCGCTTGAACCCAGGAGGCGGAGGTTGCAGTGAGCTGAGATCGCTACCACTGCACTGCAGCCTGGGTGACAGACCGAGACTCTGTCTCAAAAAAAAAAAAAAAAGACTCAACTGGGCCTGAAGGGTCTGCCTCCGAGCCCGCTCACACCCTCACACCGTCAGCGGGTCTCAGTTCTTCTCAGGCTGTTGGAATGGACCTCGGGTCCTCACCACGGCAGATGGACCCTTTTGTAGGGCTGATCACGACATGGCAGCTTCAGTGTAAGCAACCCAAGAGAGAAAACACACCCCAGGCAGAAGCCCCTTTACACCCTCATGGTGGAAGTGCCACTCCCCCACCCCTTGCTAGACGTATTCATTGGAAGTTCATTACTTGGTCCAGACCAAACCCCAGGGGAGAGGGTGATGCCAAGTTGCAGCTGCCAGGGGTGGGGATCACTGCATCTGTCCGAGGGGCTGCCGAACACATCACAGACTGTCACATCTAATCAAAGCAGCAGCAGTCTCCTAGTGTCACCTAATAGCCAGTCACATCAAAGCATCTCTAGGCATCCCCAAAATGCCTGTTACACGTTTGTTTGGGCCGAATCCAATCGAGGGCCACAAGTGATATTTGGCTATTCCGTCTCTTAAGTCTCGTTTGATGGAGAATACCCCACCTCCCTTTTTAAAAATTTCTTTCATGATATTACCTTGTTGAAGAGACAAGGCCAGATGGCTCATACAGAGCACCAAGCCCACTGGAGGCACACAGGAGCGTGCCAGGCCTGCCCTGGGATGTCCGTGGACTGAAGCCTGTGAGGACAGTGGCGTGGGGAGTGGATGGAGCCAGCTGCTCTCACCCTAGCCCTCTGCACAGTGGGTCTTCCTCACCGAAGGCCAACCTCCCCCACCAGGGCTTTCCTATCTCCCCCAGGAGACCATTTTCATGGTGCCAGGAAAGATGAGACAGACAGACAGAGAGAGAGAGAGAGAGAGCAAGCTGATGGCAACGGAAAGGGAACCCAGGGGAGGGACACATCAAAGTCCAAAGCCTGGGGCACAAGGAAATGTTTTCTGGCCATTCTAAGCACCCCACCACCACCACATACACACACATAGTAAACATGTCCCCCCCTTGCTATGCTGCTGCCACCCCCGCTTCCTGTCTCTTGGGAGTTTCCCAGCCTGCAGACCCTCTCACTTCCATCCGTCCCTCCCCAACAGCCAAGGAAGCAGAGTCAGCAAGTACAGTTGGCCCCACTTTACAGATCCGACAGCAGCTCTGCGGGGTGAAGTGATGCAGCCACGGTCACCCTCCTAGGTGTCAAAGCCAGATCTTTAGTCCTGGACTGAAGCTTAAAGCATGCGACCATGTCTGCCCAAGCGAGTGTCCGTGTCGCTGGTGGTGCGGGCCGTTTGTGTTTGCCTCCTCCTAGCTGCATAGACATTACCACCCTCTCGTCCTCACCACGTCCCCCACCAGCACCAGATGTCGTGTCGTTTCATCCTCACAACACCTCCGAGTGGACACTGTTATTCTCATTTTTGCAGACAAGGAAATGGACTCTCAGCTGTTAGGTCTAACCCAGGGTTAGACTATGTCCAGGGACGTGCTCCAGGTCTGCTGAGCACGAAGCCCCGGCAGGTTTCAACACACGTTCATCTAGTGCTCTGTTTTTTTCCTCTTTCCCTAACACTCTCCTTTCTGCCAAGCTAGCCTCCCAGCTACAAATGGCATACAAACAGCTCCTCCCCTTTTCACAGAAGCTATTTCTGGAAATTCACAGCATAAAAACGCCTTCACATTGTGTTTTCCAATATATGTGATATTAAGAAAGGGAATCAGATTTCTGATCAAGGGCTTGGCATCAAACCAATCATAAGAAAATGAATTCTTGGAGCCCGAAGAAGAATATTTCGAGATCATCTCAATCAGTGGTTCTCAACAGGGGGCAAGGGAGCCCTCGGGGGACATTTGGCAATGTCTGGCAACATTTTTGATTGTCACAACTGGGGGCTGGGAGGGGGAAGTGCTACTAGCATCTAGTAGGTGGAGGTCAGAGATTCTGCTAAACATCCTACAATGCACAGGACAGCCTCACCACAAGGAGTTATCTGGCCCCAAATGCCAGTAGTGCCAAGGTTGAGACACCCTGACCTAAATCCCTTTGTTACTTTGAGGACGAGATAGTCGAGGCCCAAAGACACTAAATGACATGTCCAAGGCTGCACAGTCACAAAGCCAAAAGTGGAATCTAGGTCTGTATTAGATCCACCTCTATCATCTGCTTTGCTCTATCTAGGGTTGGGCTGGAGGAGAAGGGAGGGCGGGGACCCGGGGATCTTAATTTGTGTAACCAAACTGAACCAAAGGAAGAAAATCGCAATAAACAAGTTACTAAATTACTGCAGCAACACATCTGGGTGTCCCAAATTCTGAAAGAAATGCCTCCTTCAATTATTGATGGAAATAGCATTGCTTTACAGGCCCCCCAACGTTGCTGGTTGGTCAAATTATTCATGATGTGAGTTCCAATACAGTTTAGTGACAACAAAGCTTCCAGAAGGGTCAGGTTTTAGAGGGGAAAAAAATGCCACATTCTCCCCCTAAGGGTGCCCCCACACGTCCTGGCTGTAGTTTCTTCCTGACCCCGAGAAAGGCATGTAAACGCTCTAGAAACAGTCCATTAAAATCCCCCACCCACTGTCATGCTAGAACTGAAGTCACCTGACCCCCTCCATCTGGCGCTGAGTCATCAAGCCCCTCCATTCAGCAAGCGAATTATCAGCGAGAGAATTAAAAAGAACTCTGGGAATTCTTAGGTTTTGGTGTTATCTCCACCCCCACTCTCTGCTAAAGATCATTTGGTTCTTAGAGATGTAGCTGTCTCTTACGCTCACATGTTATCTTTGGAAGCTGCAATTTATTTTTATTGTATTGGATACCGTTCTTTTTTAATCTACTTAAAACACCTGGAAGGAAAAAAAAATACCTTTCTGACGTATGCCCTGTAAATGCTGGAACCTTGCAAAATAATGCAAAGCAATTTAGATTGCACATCTGGCTCTTAAATTGCTAACCAAGAAGTTTCCACTCCCCAGCCCGCTTTTGCTTTGAAAGAAATGAGGCTAATTACTGAGGACAAAGGCCTGTAATTAGTAAACATGTCATTATTTAAGAAGCAGAATGACACTAGGAAAACACTTGATAGTTACCTCTTAAAAGCCCCTCTGTCTACTTAGAATGCATGCAGTGTGGTCACTTAAGATTTTGTTCCCCCGCCGGAGCGGTTTTTTCCCTCCCCCGTCTTTCTGTCTGGCCCCTGCCCGCTTTCTCGGGGCGGGCACGCCAAGACCCAAGTCACGCGTGGGCCTGCCACGGGCCATCCCCGGCCGGGTGCATGCAGCTGCAGCAGGCAGCTGTGGGCAGCAGGCGCCGCAGCAGCCAGAGGCCCCACTTTGGGTTTCTGGGGGCGCAGCCGGGCTGCAGGCCCGCGGGCCGGGCTCCACCTGCAGCGTCCGCGCTGCCGGGGGCGCCGGGGAGGGCATCCAGGCGCCGCGCGCCCCTTACCTGCAGTGCCGCATCGCGCCCGCGGCTGCCCACCTGGACAGCATCCTCGAGCATCCTTTCTTCAGCGCGACGGCTGCGAGCGTCGTGACATCACTAGGAGGCGGGCCCCACGCTGCCACGTGACGCCTTCGGGGCGAGGCAGGGAGGTGTGCGCGGGGTGGGGGGAAGACCCTGGAAGTCCCGGGAGGTGAGGGTCGATGGCCAGAAACCCTCGCGCTGGCCGCCCCTCAGGCGTTTCGCTTGATGTGTGCAGCTTGCCTGGCCTTTCGCGAAGAATTATGAAAAACAACACACAGGAGGAGAAATCCAAATTATTACAGGCTCCAAGCGAGTAATAGGATTTCAAAAGAATTAGCAATAAGGGGATTACAGTGAAAGGAAATACAATTTCATGTTTTATTTTAAAACTAGTATTTATCAAATGCAGTGGAGAAATAAACATTTTGTGCAAATCAAAATGACACAAAATATAGCATGGACATACTTTGCCTAGAGTTTCTATGTTTCACGCCGTATATCGACTATTATACCAAACACTTTAGTTCAAAGCAATTCATTATGGAACATTATACCAATTGCACGGACGAATAATGCTTTAATTACTCTGAATAGCTGCATTCCAATATTAATTAGTATTTGCCAAAGGAAAAAATGGTGACACCACGTATTTCTACTACTTACTTAAATATGTGATGATTTAAAATAAAGCACTGCTACGTGACCATGGTTGTATTTGTGTCTCTGTTTTCTTACATCTTCTGGCAAGGCATTTAATCTCTGAGACATGACTTAATTCACAATAACTCATTATTTCACATTTTCTAATCTTTATCACATTCTGAAGAAGTGAGTCATTTTACTATCACAGAAAATATGTACAATGTCAACATTTCTCATTCACAACTGAAACAGCCTTGCCTAGAAAGACTTTAGAAAATTACAACTGTGATAATTTTGTAAATTTGAAATAGCGTATTTCAAACTTAAGCAGTGCACATATAAACTTTTCTTTTGCCAAAATACACAAGCGTTTTTGAAATGTAAAAGGACAAAAGCAAAGACTGCTTTTATTTGTATTCCAATTGCAAATAGATTCATTTACTTTCACTTGAGTTAAAAATCACAATTTTAACATTCCCTTTGCTCACAGCCCTGAAAGAGACATGAAATAGATTGTTTTACAAGCAGGTTAGAGTTAAGTTTACTTGCAGTTTATTCCATCAGCTTTCGTGTCCTTCTATATTTAACCCTGGCCCTTATACCATGATTCCCTCCAAATTAACCAAATTTCTGTTCAGAAGGTTAATCTCTAATTTGGGGATAAATACAGCCCTTGACTCTCACAGCGATCAATTATTTTCAACACCAGATTTTAAAAATCAACAAAGTCGCAGTGTACTTTACTAGGTCACTCCTCTCAAATTTGTTTTTCTGAGTGATAAGCAGCTTACCTTCCGCTTTCAGATTCTGAGATAAAGTTAAAACGCTACCGAAATCTCCTGCTCCTTTGGGTTGAGGGTCTAATGGAGGCAGAAACTGACAAGCTCATTTTCCTGCCAGAGGCAAATGTCGATTTCAGCCCGGAGGGCCCCGGAGGCCGGCTGGGAGCATCACGTGCTCGGCCCAGCCACTCAGCCCTGCCCAGCCAGCCTGGTCACCTCTTGGCTCCGGAGCCCCGCCGTGCCAGTGTCATTCGCCTCCTACCCCCGGAGCATTCGTGTCCAGAGAAAACCCGGCGTCCCGGAGACAGGACGCCCCACCCTCAGGGGCTGGGCTGCACGGAATTCTGTGACCGGATTTTCCAGCATCAATGGGAGGTGGTGGGTATATAAAATGCCCTGCAGCCTGAAGAGGATGGTAGCACGGTGCAGACAGCCTTGCTCCGTGTTCCGGCTTGGCTGAAATGACGAAATACAGGCAACCTTCTTCATCCTGGAGCAGTTTTTTTGCAGTAGGTTAGTTTCACCTTCTCTTTTTTCTAGGTGATTGCTCAATTGTAAAAAACATTGCAGCAAACCGGCAATTCAGACAAGGCCCAGAACTGGGCCAAGCAATTCTCAACAGAATGAGAGAGCTGTCTGAACACCCTCCACCCTCGCCTTTCAAATTGTCATTTTAGCCAAGATTAAAAAACAAAACCAAAAAAAGCAAAAACCAATACCACCCATGGGAATGTAAGTTGAGCAATCTTTCTGGTGGTCTGTTTAGCATTTTTCCTACCAAATGCCTTACAAATAGTTTCGCCAATTACTCCGGGCCCTACAGCTGTTGGTATCATGTGCTCCAGCAACTTGATGTCCAAGAATTTGTCCTGGGGTGTGGGGAGTCGGGGTGGGGGGAAGAACGGTGTGCAAACCCCTGACTAGGGAAAGTTTGCTGCAATATTACTTATGATCTCAAAGCACTGGAAACAAGTTAAATCTCCAAAAACGGGATGTTTTAAATTATAAGACATCTGTGCAGTGGAAGAATTAAAACTAATATGGTGGTACACACGGATGTAAAAAGACATTTGCAGTGGATTAAATGGAAAAAAAAATAGAAGCTTCAAAGCATTATGTGCTGAGTGATCCGTCGTTTCTATGTAGGTGTAATATATTTATATCTACACAGATACCTTTGCGAACACAGAAAACTATTAGGAAATGAATTCACTAAAGTATCAAACATGGTATCTCACTGGTTAGTGGGATTAAGGGTGTTTTAAATTTTTCTTCTTTTAAGCTTAGAGATACTGTCTAATTTTTCCACAGTGAATATGTATTGCTTTTATAGCAACAAAAAAATTGTTTTCTTAAAAGCACCATATAGACATGATTATGGAATAAACAGTTTTGGCTAATTTTTTAATGCAGATTTCATTACTTGAAGATCCTGAATTCTTAACCACAAAGTCCCGAGGGAACAATCCCTAGCCATCCTAGATTATTCTGCTCATGAAGATCTTTAGGAAAGAAAGTGCCATTCAGGGGCCGTTGTTAATATTTAACCATCTCTATGTCCAGTTTTAATTTCTCTTCCATTTAAACCTACTTCTTTTTACTTTGCTCTGTGTGGAGATAGAAAGCTGGTTATTACCATCCTTCATGAAAAGATTCTTTCAATAGTTACGGAATAATAACCTTTGAGTTTTTTGTTCATTCGAGACAGGGTCTCACCCTGTCTCCCAGGCTGGAGTGCAGTGGCACGATCATGGCTCACTGCAACCTCAAATTCCTGGGCTCAAGCAATCCTCCTGCCTCAGCCTCCCAAGGAACTGGGACTACAGGCTCTTTCCATTGGCTTCACAGATTTCTCTTTCCTATCCCTTTGAATCTTCTACATTTTTTCTCTTATCTGCCAGTTTTCTACAGATGTCATACAAGGTTTAGAACAGCGGTTCTTAATGGGGTGATGTTGCTCCCTTTCCCCCAGGGGACATTTTTGGCAGCCACAACTGAAGTGGGAGGAGCCGTGTGCTCCTGGCATTGAGTGGGTAGAGGCCAAGGGCTGCTGCTGAACATCCTACAGTGCACAGGACAGCTCCCTCCCCACTCCTACCTCCCGGGACAATGAACATTTCGGCCCAAAATATCAGTACAATAGTGCTGAAGTCGAGAAACCCTGGTTTGAATTACTGATGGAGTATAATTTGATGCCCAAGATGTTCCATTTCCCAGCCATTTTCAAGAGTTCCCCATTGTATGATGTGCTGGAAGCTCTCTTCATTATAAATCCCTTAAAGGTAGTACTCCCAGCATGTGGGACGTGGCATTGCCCACCTGTGTGTGCACTACAAACCACCTCTGAAAAGAGACATCGGGAACTGCTAAGGATGTTATCTCTAGGGAGGAAAACTGTGTGGCTGGGCACAGAGGTGGATGGGAAATTTTCATAGATTTGGATGCACTGTATATTTTTAAAACAGACATTTTCCCACCACTAAATTGTTAAAACTCACTATTCAATTATTCTATAAATGGTGGGTTTTACAAAACCTAGAGGTGAGGACCCTATTGCCTCTTTGTATCCAAGCCCCCATATATATATGTCTGTGTTTGTATATATATTATATATTATACATATATATTTTATATATATATATATATATTTTTTTTTTTTTTTTTTGAGACAGTCTCGCTCTGTCACCCAGGCTACAGTGGCGCAATCTCAACTCACTACAACCTCCGCCTCCCGGGTTCAAGCGTTTCTTGTGCCTCAGTCTCCTGAGTAGGTGGGATTACAGGCGCCCACCACCACACCTGGCTAATTTTTGTATTTTTAGTAGAGATGGGGTTTCACTATGTTACCCAGGATGGTCTCGAACTCCTGATCTCAACTGATCCGCCCGCCTCAGCACATGCACCCTGTAGAGAGTGCCTTCCTCTGCAGCATGTCATCTGATTCTCGCAGCAGCTGGTTAGCAGGAGTAGGGCAGATCTGCTGTGCACCCATTTTGCAGACAGGCTCAGAGACAGCCCTGACATCAGCCTCCTGTTCTGATGGAGGCTGGAGCACCCTGGGGTCAGGCTAGGTCTTCTCTGGCCGGGACCCCAGCTTCTTCCCCAGGCGCCTCTGACCATCCCCTCCACCCTTCTTGGAGCCACAGCTTCCTGGGACCCTCTGGACAGCACTCACCAGCTTAGACCCAAATTATTTACTCGCATTAACCCCTGAGCTCCTGGAAGGACAGAGGGGAGCTGCATTTACCTGTTCTTTGAAAGCCCAGCATATAGCACTGTCTCTGGGATACAGTTTGTTACACCAGAACTAAAATTTTCCCAAATGTTCTCAGCCAACAGCTTTAATCATACACCATCTTGAAGTATTACATGGCTGTATTGCAGTATTACTGCCTGTGCTATTTTGCCAAGCTTCTGCAAGCCCCACTTTTCCCTTCTGTAAAACAAGGAGAAGGAGGAAGAGTAATAGTATCCACCATTTGTTGCTGAGTGAGACTTAAGTGAGAGATCTGGAAAGAGCACAAGCAGTGCCTTATTGTTAGAATTTGAGACACAAGAAAAGTTGTGCGCCCCTAAATACAGTGATCAAGATACCCTCTTGTATTTTGAACCAAGTGAAAAAAGTCAGTAAAGACCCTACAACCGAAACACATACGCACAGAAACTATGTATAATGCTCCCCGTGGCCCAATTTATTTGCACCCACATAAACCTCCCCTTCAGATACCTCCTGGCCAAGTAACCCCTCGCTGATTGGAATTGACTGTGATCCCTTGCCCAACACTGAAGGGGAGTGAAACAAACCACAACAGCCTGTCTTTATTTAAAATGTTCATATCTTGTACATTGTAATTTTCTGCACTAATTTTGATTTTATAAATTATATATGTACATATATATGTGTGTGTGTGTGTGTGTGTGTATATATATATATTTTTTTTTTTTTTTTTGAGATGGAGTTTTGCTCTTGTCGCCCAGGCTGGAGTGCAGTGGCATGATCTTGCCTCACTGCAACCTCCATCTCCCAGGTTCAAACAATTCTCCTGCCTCAGCCTCCTGAGTAGCTGGGATTACAGGTGCCTACCACCACACCTGGCTAATTTTTGTATTTTTAGTAGAGACGGGGTTTTGCCATGTTGGCCAGGCTGGTCTCAAACTCCTGACCTCAGGTGATCCACCCACCTCAGCCTCCCAAAGTGGTGGGATTACAGGCGTGAGTCACCGTGCCTGGCCAGTATATTATCTTGATTACTGATTTTTGTGGTGCCCTCTTACATTTTGCACCCAAGGTAAGTGCCTCCCTCACCTCCTCCAAATTCCAGCCCTGAGTATCTGGTAAATTATTCTATAAATGGGGGATCTTATAAAACCTGGAGGTGAAGACCCTCTTTCATCTATCTTTGTATCCTGAACTCCTTTACACCTGAATACACCGTCTCCAATGAATGAATGAATGAATGAGTTGCTTCCATACCTAGCTGGGGGCTATGCACATGGCCAGCATCCTAAAAGATTTGGGGAATAAGTAAGTGACATGGAATATAAGAATATGCAATCCAGCCTTTTCTAGGCATTCTGGGCTGTGTTCACAGATCTCAGCAGACATCCAAAAGCTGCAAACTCAGACCCCATTGCCCTGACATCGATCCAAAGTGACGGCCTTGACTGACGTGACAAACAACAGCTTTGAAATCCTCTGCTTTTGCAGTGGAGTGGAGTTGTTGTCGAGGACATTGTCTGTGCTGGGAAGCCTGAGAAAAGAGCCCGTGTAGCTCTAAGGGCTAAGAGAAGTGTTGCCATCCCTTAAAAAACCATATGGTGCTTTTCCTCTCTGACGATAAGAACTGTGGAGCTGCCACTGTCTCCTTTTTCTCTGTGAGTGCCAGGAGACTCAGATGTTGCCAAGGCAATTCAGTAGGCCTGTCTCCTCCAGTAGGCATATGCACAGTGGCATGTCAGTCATTGTTAAATAACCCAGCTCTCCAAGGGTGGGGCATGGGGAGGGAGGCTTGATTTGTAGCTTGTGCTGATTCTCATGGTGTAAATTCTCCTGCCATGGCTTGCTTCGAACTACTGAATGGGGAGCTGGAAACTGATGCACGACAGCCATCATTGGACAGCATCTCCACCACGCACAGACAGAAGTCAGTTATCTTATTGCACCTGGACAGTGAACAGCTTTTCTCACCCAGGACCTGGCCTCTGAGAAAAGCTGCTCCTTGTCCAGGTGCCTTGGGTTGGAAATGGGATTTTTCTAGAATTGCACTGCTCTATGGTAGCCACTAGACATGGTTACTATTTACATGAAAATGAATTTAACTTAAAAGTTCAAATTCAGTCCCTCAGTCACACTAGCCACATGTCAGATGCTCAAGAGCTACATGTGGCTTGTCACTACGGTATTTTAGCGCAGATATAAAACAATTCCATCATTGCAGATAATTCTATTGGATGATGCAGTAAAGTATTTCTTTTAAACAAATTCCATTGCAATAAAACAATTTGTGTTTATTACTCATGGGATTCTGCCTGTAATTGCAGGGTAGAAACAGCAATCTGGCCAGAGCGTCTGTTAGTGGGAACGATGGAAAGGCACAGATTCCAGAAGGCCGTGTGCCTCTAGCCACAGGTCTCAGACAAGATGCTTCCAAATGCCACTGAATGTGCAGCCTCTGCCTTTGGACTTCACCGGGAGCCTGGGAATCTTCTAAGAGGGGAGCGTCTGATCACTTGTTCCAAAGCAAAACTTGAGATGCATGCCAGAGTACAAACATACTGAATACAGGAACCGGCCCTTCAAAGCTCAGTGCTTCTAGGGTGGGCTGGAGAATGACCTCCCCAAAGATGTTCACCCCCTTATTCCCAGGACCTGTGAAGATGTTGCTTTATGTGACAAAAGAGATTTTGCAGATGTGATTAGATTAGGGATCCTAAGATCGTGGGGAGATGATCCTGGGTGGCCCCAGTGGGCCCAGTGTCGTCACAAGGGTCATTATAAAAGGGAGGCAGGAGGGTCAGAGTCAGAGAAGATTGGCAATGGAAGCAGAGATCAGAGAGGGAGATTTGAAGCTGCTACACTGCTGGCCTTGAAGATGGAGGATAGGGCCATAAGTGAACAAATGCAAGTGGCCTCTAGAAGCTGGAAGAGGCCAGGAAACAGAATCTCTCCACTAGCCTGTGGAAGGAACACAGCCCTGCTGGCACTTGATTTTAGCCCATTCACACCCAGTTTAGACTTCTACCCTCCAGAAAAGGAAAAGGATGAATATGTGTTGTTTTAAGCCACTAAGTACAGCAGCCATTGGAAACGAACAGAGCCTTGGCTCATTGATTCATCCGATTCCTATTTACGGAGCCCTCCGTCTGCACCAGGCAGAATGCAAGGCCCGAGGGTCAGCCATGCTCGGGAGTGACTGTGTCCCTCTGCTGAGTCCCTCTTACAGTCCATGGGGAAGACAGTCATGAAACAGGTCTTCCCAATCAACAGTGGGGAATCCCTAATGAGAGAAGTGTTGAGTGATGTGGAAAAATACCGCTAGGGGTTGAATTATGTACTCCCAAATTCATATGTTGAAGTCTCAACTCCCCAGTACCTCAGAATGTGACTATATTTGGAGATAAGTTCTTTAAAGAAGTGGTTATGTTTTAACATCAGGCCGCTAGGGTGGGGCCCTAGTCCCATCTGACTGGTGTCCCTATAAAAAAAAAAAAAGGAGACCCCAGGGTCATGCATGCAGAGTGATGACCACGTGAGGAGGCAGCAAGCTGAGGGGAGAGGCCTCGGGAAACCAGCCTGCCAGTGCCTTCATCTTGAACTTCCAGCCTCCAGTGAGAAAATCAATGTCTGTTGTCGAAGCCACCCAGTCTGTGGGACTTGGTTACGGCAGGCCTAGCGAACTCATACACGTACATAAAGCAGAGGGGCCAAATTTCTTCAGGGATGGAGACCACTTCCGGCCTCCTTGAGAAAGTCATGGTTAAGCTATCCAAGGACAAGTGGGAGTTAGCTCAAGTTGGGGACTGTAGAAGAGTGGACCAGAGAGAAGACAGGGAGTGCCCATAGGTAGTGAGGAGGGAAAGGCCTTCTTTCTGCTACAGCAACTGCAACAAGTAAAATTTGGCCACAGTAGCATTGCTCAAAGTTATTTTTGACTTTTGTTTGTTTGTTTGTTTTTGAGACAGAGTTTCACTCTGTTGCCCAAGCTGCAGTGCAGTGGCATGATTTCAGCTCACTGCAACCTCCATCTCCAGGGTTCAAGTGATTCTCCTGCCTCAGCCTCCCAGGTGGCTGGGATTACAGGCGCCCGCCACCACGCCCGGCTACATTTTTGTATTTTAATAGAGACAGGGTTTCACCATGTTGGTCAGGCTGGTCTCAAACTCCCGATCTCAGGTGATCCACCTGCCTTGGCCTCCCAAACTGCTGGGATTACAGGTGTTAGCCACCATTCCCAGGCTAAAAGGTTTTTTGTTTGTTTGTTTTGAGACATCCAGAGTAATGAGTGTCTTTTGTATGCGAAAGAGATGATGGTAGCTGAGGGCCCTAGGTAGCCTCAGGATAGGGGCTGGTCACCAGTCACCAGAAAGACCAAGGCAAGATAACAGATTTGGGACTTTTAACCCCACCTCCTTGACCTCCGGGGAGGGGAGAGGGGCTGAAGCTTGAGTTTATCACCAGTGGTCAATGATGTAATCAATCATGCCTATGCGATGGAACCTCCATAAAAACCAAACACCGCATGTTCTCACTCATAGGTGGGAATTGAACAATGAGAACACATGGACACAGGAAGGGGAACATCACACTCTGGGGACTGTTGTGGGGTGGGGGGAGGGGGGGAGGGATAGCATTAGGAGATATACCTAATGTAAATGACGAGTTAATGGGTGCAGCACACCAACATGGCACACGTATACATATGTAACAAACCTGCACATTGTGCACATGTACCCTAGAACTTAAAGTATAATAAAAACAAAAATTCAGTAACAAACAAACAAACAAAAACCCACAAAAGGACAGGGTTTTCCGTGGGCTTCCAGATAGCTGAATACACAGAGGTTCCTGGAGGGTGGTGCCTAGGGAAGGGCATGGAAGCTCCGTGCCTTGCCTTCCATACCTTCCACATCGCTTCCATCAGGCTGTACATCTGTATCTTTGGTAATATCCTTTATAACGAATGGCTAAACATGTTTCCCTGAGTTGTGGGACCACTCTAGCATGTCAGTGAACTTGAGGAGGGGGTCATGGGAACCCCCATTGTATAGCCAGTCGGTCAGAACCACAAGCCACAACCTGTGTTTTTTATTTTTGTTTTTTGAGACAGATTCTCACTGTGTCACCCAGGCTGGAGTACAGTGGTGCAGTCTCGGCTCACTGCAACCTCCGCCTACCGGGTTCAAGTGATTCTTCTGCCTCAGCCTCCTGAGTAGCTGGGACTGCAGGCGTATGCCACCATGCCCAGCTAATTTTTGTATTTTTAGTAGAGATGGGGTTTCACTGTGTTGGCCAGGCTGGTCTCGAACTCCTGACCTCGTGATCTGCCCACCTTGGCCTCCCAAAGTGCTGGGATTACAGGCGTGAGCCACCGCCCCGGCCACTTTTTTTCTTCAAGACAGGGTCTCACTCTGTCACCCAGGCTGGAGTGCAATGGCATGAACACGGCTCACTGCAGCCTTGACCTCTGGGGCTCAAGCAATTCTCCCACCTCAGCCTCCTGTGTAGCTGGGACCACAGGCACATGCCACCATGCCCAGCTAACTTTTTGTATTTTTTTTTGTAGAAACGGGGTCTCGCTATGTTGCCCATGCTGGTCTTGAACTCCTGGGCTCAAGCGGTCCTCCCACCTCAGCTTCTCAAAATGCTGGGATACAGGCATGAGACACCACACTCGGCCTCAACATCTTATTTAATGGGGAAACACTAGTTTTTCCACCAAAGTCTGAAAAAAGGTAAATAGCCTTGCATGTATGTGTATTTATCTTATTGTTATTTTCTGTCTTTATGCAGACAAAGACAGAAAACAAAATAGACAAAAACTCATGAAGAAATATCCAAAATACATACGAGTAAAACTATAAAGCATTCCTGAAAGGCACAAAATTAGTCTTGGACAAATGGAAATACACTCTTGGATAAGAGGATTCAACATCATAAAGACTGCGGTTCTCCCAAATTTGTACGTTTAATGCAATTCCAGTAGATTCATAATTGTTTTTCCCTGGAGCTAGACAAGATAATTATAAAATTCATTTGAAAGAATAAGCAAGAATATCCAGGGAAGCCCTGAGAAAGAAGAAAGGAAGGAGGGCTAGCCCTAACTGATATTAAAACTTACCAACAAGCCTCTATAATTGAAGCAGCTTTGCTCATAAGCACAAATTTTGATTGTGCTGAGATGTTTTCTCACCTCTGCAACTGGCAAAGACTCACAAATGTGACACCATTCTATTGCTGAGGTTGTGAGGGAACTGTCTCATACATTGCTGGTGAGAATACAAAATGGCAAAGTCCCCGTGAGAAAAATGCAGCAACACCCAGCAACATGCCACATGCATTACTGTTGACCCAGAGATCCCACTTCTTGGGATGTATCTCACAAAAACCCTGGCAAAGGCCGGGCAGGGTGGCTCACACCTGAAATCCCAACACTTTGGGAGATCGAGGCAGGAGGATAGCTTGAGACCAGGAGTTGGAGACCAGCATGGGCAACATGGCAATACCGTTTCTATCAATAAAATAAAAAAAGAAACCCTGGCAAAAATGTGAAAAGATGTCTGCAGAAGACTTTCATTGTTGAATTATTATTTTTTGAGACGGAGTCTCGCTCTGTCGCCCAGGCTGGAGTGCAATGGCACGATCTCGGCTCACTGCCACCTCTGCCTCCCAGGTTCAAGCGATTCTACTGCCTCAGCCTCCTGAGTAGCTGGGATTACAGGTGCACGCCACCATGCCCAGCTAATTTTTGTATTTTTAGTAGAGATGGGGTTTTACCATGTTGGTCAGGCTGGTCTCAAACTCCTGATCTCATGATCTGCCCGCCTGGGCCTCCCAAAGTGCTGGGATTACAGGCATGAGCCACCGCGCCCGGCCTGTTGAATTATTTTTAATAGTATGACTAGAAACAACCAGAAGATGGTTGAATAAACAATGGTACATCCACTAATGTTGTGTGCAAAGGTAAAATGAAAAGAACACTTATACATACCTTTGGGGGATATGGGGATGGGGTGAATGTATTTTGCTTGTGGGTTGGATGTGAATTTGGAGGGGGGGGATGCAGAGGACAGATCATAGTGGATTGAATGGTGGGCCTAAAGATATGTCTACCTGGAACTTGGGAACGTGACCTTATTTGCAAAGAGTCTTTGCGGAGGTAATTAAAGACCTGGACATGAGATCATCCTGGATTAACCGGGTAGGCCCTAAATCCAATGGCAGATGTTCTTGTAATAGAGAGAAGACAGGGAGAAACGCAGAGAGAACGGTGATGTCACGATGGGGCCAAGACTGGAGTCATGTTTCTTGCACAAGCCAAGGATTGTCAGCAGCAGCAAGAGCCAGAAGAGGCGGGAAGGATCCTCCCCTAGGGCCTTTGAAGAGAGTGTAGCCCTGGTGACACTTTGATTTAGCACTTTTGGCCTTGAGAACCGTGAAATAAATTTTTGTTAAGCTACCAAGCTTGTGGTAAATTGTTATAGCAGCCAATACAGACTTTGGTGGTCTCTGGGATATATCTATTTTTCTTTTTTTAAAGAAATGCAGTCTCACTACATCGTCCAGGCTACTCTTGAACTGCTGGTGTCAAAGGATCCTCCCACCTCAGCCTCCCAAGTAGCTGGGACTACAGGTGTGCACCACCACCACTGGCTGGGATATACTTTTAAGTGAAAAAAGCCAGGTGAAGAAAAGTATGTTTTTATGCTACCATTTGCCCAAGGAGAGAAAAATACAAATATAGATGTGTTCATATTTGTGTAGTCATGTGTACATGTGTATATGCACACATGTATATATTTGTATGTACACACTTACATATTTATATACCTGCTTATATTTTAAAATAACAATGCAAGGAAAAACAGTAATCTCTTTTCAATGGTTACCTGTAAGGAGAGGGGAAAAAATAGGGTAGAGGCAAGAATAAAAATCTGACTCTGTGGGGCGTGGTGGCTCACGCCTGTAATCCCAGCACTTTGGGAGGCCAAGGCAGGCAGATCACTTGAGGTCAGGAGTTCGAGACCAGCCTGGCCAACATGGTAAAACTCTGTCTCTACCAAAAACACAAAAATTAGCTGAGCATGGTGGCACACACCTGTAATCCCATCTACTCCAGAGGCTGAGGCAGGAGAATCACTTGAACCC
This sequence comes from Pan troglodytes, assembly GCF_028858775.2. Lineage (NCBI taxonomy): Eukaryota > Metazoa > Chordata > Mammalia > Primates > Hominidae > Pan > Pan troglodytes. Next base: position 10,737,124 of record NC_072421.2, on the reverse strand, counting down.
GGGAGGCGGAGGCTGCAGTGAGTCGAGACCGCGCCACTGCACTGCAGGCTAGACAACAGAGCAAGACTCCATCTCAAAAAAAAGCCAGACATAACTACAATGAAATACCACTTGGCATCCACTAAGATAGCTATAAGCAAAAGGACATAACAAGTGTTGGCCAGGATGTGGAGCAACTGCCGGTAGGAATGGGAAATGGCACAGCTGCTTTGGAAACAGTCTGGCAAGTCCTCAAAGAGTTAAATATGGAGTTACCATGTAACCCAGTGATTCCACTTTTAGGTATAGACCTAAGAGAAATGAAAACATATATCCACAGAAAAGCTTAAATGTGAAAGTCCATAGCAGCATTATCCATAATGGCCAAAAAGTGGAAGCAAAGTGTCCATCAACTGATAAATGAAGAAAATGTGGCCTGTCCATGCAATGGAAGATGATTCAGCCATAAAAAAGAATGAAGTCTCAACACACACTACAACACGGATGAATCTTGAAAGCATTATGCTAAGTGAATGAACCCAGACACAAAGGCCACATGTTATGTCATTGATATGAAATGTTCAGAATGGGCAAATGTGTAGAGACAGAGAGATCAGTGGTAGCTGGGGTCTCAGAGGATGGGGGAGCAACTGCTAATGAGTCTGAAGGCTTTTTTGGGGGGTGATGAAAACGTTCTAAAAATTGTGATATTTGCACGACTCTGAAGATACTAAAACCACTGAATTATACATATTAAATGGGTGAATTGTATGGCATGTGAATTATGTATCAAGAAAAGCTATTACCAAAAAAGAAAAACACAGACAAAAAAAATCCCAATAAGTGAATCATGTTTAGATTCTGTTCAAAGAGTTAAAGAATGACACAAGATAAATGAAAGAGAAAACCTTGGCTATTTAGTAACAGTAAGGAATTATTAAATGCTAAAATGTGATAAGGTTATTATGTTTTTCTCTTTTAGCAATACATATTGAAATATTTAAAGATGAAATGATAAGCTATATGGGCTTTGCTTCAAATTCTAAGAGGAGGAGGTGGGCTGGAGGGTAAAGGAGAGGGCAGCCGTGAATGATCGTGTTGAAGCTGGGTGAGCGCTGCGTTCAGCTATTTTCTCTGATTTTATACCTCTATTTTTATGCTTAAAAAACATACATTTTTATATATTTAAGCTTCCATAATTAAACATTCTTTTTCCATAAAGCCACACATTTCCACTCTGTTCTTAAGGCAGGTTAGTTTAATTTTATAGAAGAAATATTTTTCAAACAGTACAAATGACACAATTAGAGAGAAAAGAGTGACAAAAAAACAAAGAGATGAATACTGATTATAACTTATTCCCACAACAGAAGGCTACTTATTTCTACAATTATCAATCAAAGCCTGACAATTCAGTGATTAGATGAAGTGAAAGCCAAATTCCCTTTTACATGTGGTACTATTTCAAAAGAACCCTGGTGCAGGATCCTGATGGTTTTGAGACCAGAACTGCTTCTAAAACCTGGCAGCGTTTTTTTGTTTTGTTTTTATCGCGAGGCCTGGTAGATGGACAGATTGAAACATAGATGGAAACACCTAGGACTTCACTTTTCTGGCATGTAGGGTATTTTCTGGGCTTGGCGTGGCGGTCTGAACTAGTCAGAAGCTCCAAGACCACGTCATGAATGACAAGCAACATAGGGCGCTTGGTGTCCTTCTGCCTGCTCAGGCCACCTCCACTGCCTGCATCTGCACCTGCAGAGAACTGCCCGGCTCTCTGGCCTTCCTTTGTCTTTTCTTTCCTTGTCATGGCTGCATTGAGCTGCAAAAGCGGACACAGGCAGGGAGGCAGGGGGAGGTTCAAAGGAAAGGTGGCAAACACGAGGGTTCCTTGGACTGATACGGAAGCAGGCGCTGCATCTGTTTCTTGCGGGCTATCAGTGAGATTCTATTTTTAAAAAACCCAGCCAGGCATGGTGGCTCACAAGTCCAAGATCAGCCTGGGCAACAGAGCAAGACCTTGACTCTAAGAAAAAAATCAAAATAGGCTAGGCACAATGGCTCATGCCTATCATCTCAGAACTTTGGGAGGCTGAGGCAGGAGGGTCACTTGAGCCCAGGAGGTTGAGGCTGCAGTGAGCTATGACCACGTCACTGCACTCCAGCCTGGGCAACAAAGCAAGACCCTGTCTCAAAAACAAAACAAAACAAAACAAAAAAACCCCTTTGGGTGTCAGGGTGGATGGGAAGTACTTCAAATGGAAATCTGTGCAGGCTGGGCAGTGAAATTTATTTGAAAACATTTGTCTAGGGCTTCCTGCACTGACACAGTGGGTTTCCCCACATTACTACTTAATAGGGCTTGGCAGAAAAGTAGCCTCAATCCCTCCCATTTAGAGAGATCCTTGTGGGGCACAGGCTGGGTGTCCTGGGGCCGAGGTGGAAATGAGCTGCCTCCCTGAACAGCCTAGGGTCCAGCAGTGTGGATGGTTGTTTGTTGCCCTTCAAAGTTTCAACAGCTGGGGCCTGGAGACGGGGCCTGCCCAGCAGCGCTGGGAAGGACCCAGGGTGCTCCGTGTCTCCCCACCTCTGTTGTGGACACATATAAAAAGGAATTGGCCAAAAAGAAAAAAAAAAAAAAAGGCAAAACATGCAAGGCTAGAGGCAGAAATACATAGCAAGAGACAAGAAGTGTGAAAAGCATCAGGATTTCAGTCTTACCACCACTGACGAATTCCATTGTCTGTGATAGGTCGCGTGTCAATGAAATGCTTTTACAAAATCCACTTTTAATAAATGTAAAAAGGAAAGCAGGTTATACAAGGGGGGAAGCTACAGACTGATGAGAAGAGAGAGGCCTGATTCAAAGGGATATCTCCAAGGGAAGGGAAGAAAGGTCCAGGAGGAAGAGTTCTGAGTTCTGGTTCCTCTGACATTTCCTGTGGCCCACCCCATTGATTCAAATCGAGGCCTCATCGAGAAGAGTGCATTTCATCTACAATAAATATGTATTAGGCAAAATATTTATATCATTTGGCATTTCAAAGAATAATGGCATATTTTTATTACATTAAAAAATGTTTTTCCTCACAAGCTGGTTCTAAGATTTCTTGAGGAATAGTGGGACGACTCCAGTACAGGGAGCCTCCTGACTCAAATCTGATCCTCTCCTCTGGACGACTCGCTGGGTAGTTCTAGTTACCCGTATGTCCTTCCCTCCCCCAAACAAGCACTTTCAAAGGTGATGGTGTGTATGTCCTAACTGCTGTATTCACCCACGGAGTCAACGAGCGTGGGCATTCCTACTTCCTCGTTCCCTTTCACTTTCCTTCATGACACAGTGGCGTGGCAGGAGTTCCTCCGCCACCCTCCTGGTCTGTTACAGTCGGACAGGGCGGGGTGGGGGGAGGCGGGCAGCATGGACAGCCACCATGGACAGTCAGGCTGAAGCCCCACAGACAGCCACCACAAGCAAGCAGGCTGAAGCCCCGTACACCAGAGGCCCTGGCGCCTGCTTCAGACTCACGCTGAGCACAGAAAGATGCTTCCGAAGGCAACACAGAAATGAGCGGTTGGCGTGCGGCCCACGCCAGAGACTGACCTCTGCAACACACACATGCTTCCGAGTCACGATTGAACCACTGCAGGGGACATTTTAACATGACATCAAGGGAGTGAATGTGTACAATATACATGGTAAATGCACATATGATACGGTGACAAATTTAGCACATAGTGTTCGCATTTCAGGTGTCAAAAACAAAACCAGCCCCAAGTTCCGTTCTACTGCATGAAAAGTACTAAAGAACAAAATTTCAGTCTTAAAATACATCTTAAAGTCAGTATTTTCCTTCAAGGAAAAAAAAGTACTATAAATAAATTACAATACAGTGAATTTGCCTGAACTCACTTCGTTTCTGTCTTCCAGCCTTTAAGTCAAATAAAACAGCATAAAAACTGTACATTCTTAACATGATAGTTGATCTTTTATAAAATAACCTGTCTTCAGAGATGTCGATTTCACAACAAGGAAAAACCAAGCCCTGTTGCCGTCACTATTATAAAATATATATGTATAGATATACGTGTTTTTTTTTTTTTACAAAATGTGTATATTAATAGCTTTGCACAAATATTTTAAAGACAAATTCAGCTAGTCTAAGAACTTCATGAAAATAAAACAGGTGGATAAATACTTCATGTGCACAATGCACTCCATCAGACGTCGTCGGCTGGGAGAGGAGGTATGTTGATCCTTGGCCTTGTGAAGAATGCTATCTTCTCCCTGGGACCGGAGACAATTACAGGTCAGAAGTTGATATGAAGACACGGAAAGCTGGTGGCTCTCATATCAATCATGGCTTTTCTTATTCATACAACAAACTGAATTTAAGTCCCCAACAACACATGTGCTTGTATAGAGTCTCCAAATGTTAATTATGAAGAACCGTAAGGGCAGGGGTTTCTTCATCTCCAGTACCTAGAACAGTGCCTGGTGTATATTAGGTGCTCAGGAAATACCTGTCATATTAACAAATGAATGAAAAAGTGAAAACTATGTGAATATTAAATGTATACAAAAATTAAGGCTAAAAGACACATTTTATTCGCCCTTAACAAGGAAGGACACACTGACACATAGGCTACAACATGGATGAACCTCGAAAACCCTCAGCTGCGGGAAAGAAGCCAGATGCAAAAGTCCATGTAAGATATGATCCCATTCCTATGAAACAGGCAGAAACGCACATCCCTAGAGACAGAGCTAGAGGAGGGAGAACGGGGAGTGACTGCTTAATGGGTATAGGGTTTACTTTTGGGGTGGTAAAAATGTTCTGGAACTAGACAGAGGGGTGGTTGTGCAACATTGTGAATGCGCCAAAGGCTGAACTGTTCACTTTAAAATGGGTCATTTTATGTTATGTGAATTTCAACTTAATTTTTTTTACAGACACAAAAGAATACTGATACATCTGTAAAAATCCCCTCAGCAAAAACAAAAACAGACAAAACCAATCTATACTATTAGAATTCAAGGTGGTGGTTACTCTAGTGTGGGATCTGGGGGCACTGATAATGATCGATTCTTAGGACGAGTTTGTAACAATTCACTGGACCATGTGTGTATGATACGCAGCTTTCCTGCAGATACATTTTGCCTTAATCAAAAGTTAATTGAAAAAGCAAAGGTGGTCGGGTGCAGCCACTCATGCCTGTAATCCCAGAACTTTGGGCAGCTGAGGCAGGTGGATCGCTTGAGCTCAGGAGTTCGACATCAGCCTGGGCAACACAGTGAGACCCCATCTCTACAAAAATGAGCAGGGCATGGTGGCATGTGCCTACAGTCCCAGCTACCTGGGAGGGTGAGGTGGGAGGATCACTTGACCCTGGGAGGTCAAGGCTGTAATGAGCCATGACTGAGCCACCACACTCCAGCCTGGCTGACAGAGTGAGACCCTGTCTGGGGGTGGGGGGACATATATGTATGTGTATGTATATCACTGTTGTTTACAATAGCAAACATTTGAAGACGAGCAGCATGTTATAAAATATAGTGGTTGAATAAACTATTAGATGAGACATTACAGTCAAACAAGATAGCACATTATACAGCAATATGGAATATTTTAATTTAAAAAATGCTAAATGCAAAACTGAACCCGCATTATGATTAGAAGTGGCATGAAAAAAAACTGTAGGAAAAAAAGATCAGGATAAAAACATGAAAATACACTACTGGCTGCAGTGGATTCCTGTTTTGTTCTCAACTTCCCATGGGTTTTACAGACTCACAGGGCCAGACGCAGGGGCTCACGCCTGTAATCTCAGCACTTTGGGAGGCTGAGGCAGGTGGATCATTTGAGGTCAGGAATTTGAGATCAGCCTGGGCAACATGGCAAAACCCAGTCTACTAACATTTAAAAATTAGCCGGGTATAGTAGTGCGCATCTGTAATCCCAGCTACTCGGGAGGTTGAGGCATGAGACTTGCTTGAGCCCAGGGGGCAGAGGGTGCAGTGAGACAAGATCGCACCACTGCACTCCAGCCTGGGTGACAGAGTGAGACGCTGTCTCAGAAGAAAAACAAAAACAGACTCACTGTACTTTTTGCCATGCCAAAGGCACGACAGTAAGGAGGAAGCAGGGCCGAGGGGCCGGCCTTGCCACGCCTCCGCCATACCTAAAGGTCTGCACTTGGATGGGCTCTTTGTGGCTCTGCCCACGCAGCTGGTAGATCTCCTTGGAGGCCTTCTTCAGCATCTTCTCAGCCGCCTGCTCATGACGGTAGTCAAGTTTGGTCTGTCTTGTCTGGAACAGCAACATTGGACCAACAAGACGATTTTATTGATTTTTTTTTTTTTTTTTTTAAGGAAGAATGTTCACTGCCAGCCCTGGAGCCCAGAAGAACCAACCACAGTCAGTGAGTGGTGACAGGAGGGAGTAAGGCCCACCTCACCCACACTCCCCCCAAGGAATTCCTCCCAGGAGACAGAGGCCAGGGGGTGGCTGGAGTCAGGCCTAGCGACTGGGGACCCAGAATGTTCCCCCGACAAGGTGGGGAGGGCCCGTGACCCCTCCTCCAGCACCCGCAGCCTCCAGATGCACGCAGAAGCCACACAGACGCCACCCTCGCAGCCCACAGAGGGAGAAGGGGCTCCAAGAGCACAGTGGTGGGGCACTTCAGGGACCACCTCCGTGTCTGGGAGGCTCCCTTCAGAGCCTGGAGCAGGGAGCAGTGAGGTGCAGGCGGGAGCTGGCCACAGGGGACCCCCACCTGCCGCTCGGCCTCCCGCAGCAGGCCACGGAGCCGCTCGTCCCGAAGCACCCAGGGTGGGAGGTCAGTCTGGCCACGGAGCTGGGCGTCCTCCAACCGCTGCCGCAGCTCACGGAGGGCGCAGAGCTCCTCATTCAGCTGCCTCTGCCGTGTTCTCGATGCCTGGAGATCCAGCTCCAAGTCCAGGGAGGTGCGGGCCATGAGCTCAGCCAGGGAAGACCTGCATGACTGCAAGAGACGCCAGCTGTGAGCCCTCACTCAGGCCTTCTAGAAGGTTCTTCCACAATTAATAGGAGACAGGTCAGGCACATGTATTTCTCTAAGCACGCCCAAGGTTAAAAAACACAGATGTGGGCAAGAGGAATGTAAATCTCTAGTTCAGTATCAAGGTTAGTAACAGCAAATTGTTTTTCTTTAATGATGACCTATGTATTGGCAGAAGTGTGCAGCAACAGATGCTCTTATATGGGGCTGGCGGGATCAAAAATGGAACAATCTTTCTGAAGGGCCATTTGAGAATATATATATGTCTACAGCAAACTTGCATCTGAAAGGCATAACTGCTGACATGCAAAAGTGGTCCAATTAAGGTTTATGACAGAAAAAAAAAAGTAAGTCTATAACAGCAGGAAACGTTAAATAAATTACAAGGCCAGTATAAAATGTAGCCATTGTAACAAGTTGAAAAAAATATATGGACATGGAAAAATCTTAATGATCCACTGTACAAGGGGAAAGAAAGTACGTTATAAACCACGAGTGCTTGTTGTTTAAAAAATAGTATACACACTCCCAACGCAAACACGCAGAGACACACATGCAAACTGTCCAAAGCTTCCCTCCCCATATAAGCCTCAAGTAAGCAAACATACCTATGCTCAGGAAAGCCCTGACAGGGAAAAGACTCTTGTCTGCGGAACTGAGAGCAGTACTTCCCATCCAATGGGAAACAGAACCCTGAGACAGCAGTCACCGCAGCAAAACCACAAATCCATTCGCCAATCACCATGGGTCAGTGGCCTGAGTCACGGTATGCTTTTTACACACACAACGCTATTTTGCACATACACAGAATTTAAATTCAAATATGGGTTGTAACTTAACAAATATAAATTCTTTAAAAGCACTGCTGAATTCTCAGCAGAGCTTCATGGTTCTCAACCAGGAGAATCTGGCCCCCAGGAGGACAGCTGGCAATGTCTGTGGACATTTTGAGTGTCACAACTGCTGTGTATGTGATGGGGTGTTAGTGGCATCTGGTGGATGGAGCCCAGGGACACTGCTCAACATCCTAAAGTGCACGGGGCAGCCCCCACAGCAAAGAATGAGCCTGTCTGAAATGCCAGCAGTGGTGCTGCTGAGAGACACTTCTGAAGCCAAATTATGCACTTTTTTTTTTTTTTGAGACGGAGTCTTGCTCTGTCTCCCAGGCTGGAGTGCAGTGGCGTGATCTAAGCTCACTGCAACCTCTGCCTCCCGGGTTCATGCAATTCTCCTGCCTCAGCCTTCTGAGTAGCTGAGATTACAGGCACGTGCTGCCATGTCTGGCTAATTTTCATAATTTTAGTAGAGACGGGGTTTCACCATTTTGGACAGGCTGGTCTTGAACTCCTGACCTCAGGTGATCCGCCCACCTCACCCTCCTTGTTGGGATTATAGGCGTGAGCCACCGCGCCCGGCCCAAATTATAAACTTTCTTATTCTTCCCAGTCAGCAGCCACTCTTGTATGTGGTAGAGCACAACTGCCACGTGGAAATTGGGGGTTTTTTGTGTGTCTGTCTCTCTTCCTCTCTACACACACACACACACACACACACACACACACACAAAATATATATCTATATCTATATCTATATATATATATATATATTCAAACGATCCCTGCCCAGAAAAGCAATATGTTGAAAAACTCAACTTTTCTAAACTATATATACTCTCCTGTCAAAAAAAGAGAAAACAGCCTATTATATAAAAATGGTTATTTATTATACTGAAGAATGTAAAGATCACAGATTATCTGAAATCATGATACTATCTTAAGAAATATTAGCAACATTATGACATTACATCTGTTAAGTAAACAGGAAATAGAAATACCACCTTTTCATTTACATGACCTTAAATATTACCTTTTTAAGGCTTGTAAAATCACTCGCAGGGCAAGCACAGATTCCATATTTGTTTACAGGGCACATACCTGCTTATAGCGAAGGGTTCGTCTTTCCAAAGTATTTCGGACAAAGGGGGACTTCCGGGGCAGCGTTGAACTGTCGCTGTCACTACGATAAAGCTGCACAAAAAAGAATGATGTTCAGAAACAATTTCTTAGCAATGCACAGTTCATTCTGTGTGTGTACTCAGAGTCTCAGAATGGATTATTTTCATCCTTTTCACAGGCCCTCGAGTGCACTTATGATTATTGGTGCTTGTAGCAGGTCTTTGGGTTTCAATTTAAACAAGAGTTTCTGCTAAAATGAAAAAAACAAAACAAAACAAAACAAAAACAAAGCAAACGAAACCCTCCCCCAGTTTCCAGGCTAACTGAGCCAACAAAATCTCTGTGTGATCGATACCAACGCCATTTTGTGCCCTGTACAGCCCCCATGAAGGCTAGCGCTGCCCTCAGCACGGTTCACTTTTCCTCAGTCTTTCTCATGTGCTGTATTTGTGGCTTTGGCAATAGCTGGGGAAAGTGACTTCCAAAAAAGAGACTCACTTCTGGTAGTAGGACAAGCCAACATTGCCAACTGCAGCTGTGCCCATCAAAGGACAGGGTGTACTTTTAAACAGGAAAGTAAAGAATGTCATCTTTATGGGAGCCAAGTCATTACAGCCTTCATTTTGGTGGCAGGGTCTCACCTCAGGATCAGTGTCAATCTGTGTGAAATCCAACATCGCTGCCTTCGTGGCCTTATTTTCCACGCCAGTAAACCTATTCAGGAAGTGCAGCGGCCTGGCAGCATACCTGCACGGCGTTCATACAAACATACAGAACAGCGAAGCATCCAGAAGCATCGCCAGTAAGTGCAGCTGTTACGCAGGCACACAGAGCATTTCCTCTGAGTAAGCAAAACACTACCTGCTTGCACCCTCCCCGCCTCAATAAGCAGCCCCGCCAGCCGACACGTTGGTGGCTCGGCAGGAGCCTGGAACAAGGAGGGCGGTGAACGTGGCCTTCCATCTAGAACGTCCAGCCAAGCGCTTGAGCATCAGCCTCCACGGGGCTGAAGTGTGACGGGTGGGAGGGCCTGGACCAGACGCGGCGCCACCTGGGGCAGCTGCCAGCAGGGACACTTCAGACCAATGGGACAACAGCAGCGGGTCTCATCAACACGGCTGAGAGGCTGTTTTGGCCACCTAGGCCCCCTCCCACAGTGTTTGCCACATCTCCTTTGAGGGTCTGAGGCCCTTCCCTCTCCGAAGATCTGCCTTGGCTCTGCCCTCATGGAGCAAGCACCTCCGGGGCAGATGCCTTCTTCAACAGCCCCAATTCAGAGGTGCAGGAAGGGTCATGGTTCTCAACCAAATGGCCCCTCCAGGTCACTGTGTCATGAGCCATCATCCTTAAAAGCCCTTTCTGTACAAGTCCATGCTGGCACTATCACTCTGTCCTACCTTCATTGACCACACTGGCTCGCGTCTTCCCTCTACCCACCTTGGGGTTCTCAGCCTTGTGTGACATGCTAGAACCATCTGGGTGCTTCCGGAAGTTCTGATGCCCAGGCCTTACCTGTGACCAATGGCAAATCTCTGGGGTGCTATGTGGGTACCAGGATCTGTTGAATCCCCCGACATGATTTGACTGCAAGGCACAGCCATGGCTGAGAACCGCTGAGCACCTCCCACTCATCCACAGGTTGGGAATTTACATGTGGGTGAGTGAGAACCCACTGCCCCTTTGCCAGGACCATCCACCCTCTGGCCCAGAAACCTGGCTGCCCCACAGGGCTCCAAGCCACTCAGGTTCCCGGCTCCTCCAGCTCAACCCATTCAAGAGGGCCCCTGCTTCCACTTGTTCCTTAGGCTGAGGTAGAAATGATTTGCCCTGCTTCCTGCCCCACAGGTCAATACATACACAACACTGAAAACTGGGGGAAGGGATGAATTTGAATCCTGAACAAATCCAGAATCAGATAAGCATGGTAGGACATGCAGGGAGATCACAACACCAATGTCATCACCGCATACCTATAAAGTTCATAGTTCATGGATTGGTATTATTGGTGCAAATACATATGCCTTTCAGTATGAACAGCAGAAAAAAAAAATCACAAAGGGGATGGAAGACAAAACATTCCAGACAGGTGACAAAGGAATTCCAACTTACTCTGCAAACATACTGGCTTCGTGCTCCAGGCGAGAAGGTCTGGGAACGGACAATCGTGCCACTCCGAACAAAAGGCGACCCTCGGGCCCGGCGGCTGGGCCGCTCCTTCAGGAGGCTGGCTGCTTCTTCCAGAAAGAGATCTTCCGTGTTGGTTTCCTTATCAACCTAGGGAGTGGTTCACTCATGACTATGGCTTCTTTCATAATGTGAGCAATAAACTTATGGGAACAACCATGTCTTTCACTTCTCCACTTGGGGTTTAGCTGGCATTTCACGTGTGGCACGTCCACAATGGAAAGGCTGACATCTCCGCAACCCCACCCTGGCCCCTCCTCTCACAGGGATCTCAACTTTCCATTTGTTCATGCAAAGAACGTTAGGGCCATCCCGGACTTCCGATCTCTTTTGCACACCCCATATCTGGTCCAAGAGTGATCCCTGCTGGCTCTGTGTTCAAGATCAAGGGGGTTTTGAGTACTTGTCAGCAACCTTTCAACTGAGTCGCCATTATCTCATGCCTGGATGAGTGCAGTAAGTGCCTCACCAGTCTTCCCAATTCCACACCTCTCTGCCCTTCGATCTATTCTCAACACAGCAACCAGGGACATCCCAGGAAAACTGGCCAAAGGTGGAAACACCCCAAATATCCATTGACAGATCAATGGATCAACAAAATGTGGTCTTATCCACACAAGGGAATAGCATTCAGCCATAAAAACCAATGGAGTGTTTATACACGCTAAAATGTAAATAAACCTTGAAAATATCGTGCTGAGTGAAAGAAGCCATGCGGCAAAGGCCACATAGTATATGATTCCACTTCTGGAAACATCCGGAAGAGGTAAATCCACACAGCTAGAAAGATTTTGGTGGCTGCAGGTGGCTAGGGGGAGGGGAATGGGAGTGACTGCTCAATGGGGACGGGTTTTACTCTGGGGTGATTGAAACGTCATGAAACTAGATAGAGGTGGCGGGTGAGCAACACTGTGGACCAAATGCCACTGATGCATACACTTTAAAATGCTTCCCTTTATGTGAACTTCAACTCAATAAATTTTAGAAAGCACTAACAAAAAAGCTACAGTCAGATCATGTTGCCACTGGGCTCAAAACCCACCAGCTTCTCATGCCCTCAGAGAAAAGGAAGGGTCCTGAGTGGGCCCCACAACACACTCCCTTCGTCCTCAGCACCGCCCCACAACACACACTGGCTGCTCCCACACCTGCCCATGCTTCTGCACAAAGCTCTGAGCTCCCTTCCTTGACGATCTCTACTCAAACACTGCCTTCTCAGTGAGGCCCTTCAGGGCCCTGTTTTTTAAAATATTGTGGGAAAAAAACACGCAACAAAATTTACCATATTAACCATTTGTACAGGCACAGTTCAGTGGCGTCCATTCACACTGATGGGCAACAGATCTCCAGAACTTCTTTACCTTGTAAATCTGAGACTCTGTCCTCTCCACTAAACAACTCCCCATTCCCACTCCTGAGATAGAGCAGAGACCCCATTTTAGGGGCCTGCAGACCTCCCGAGCATGGAAATAAAGGAAAATCAATTTCTTTCAAGGGAAATTCCAGGTACCTCGCTATCCCTGAGATGTAAGTAAGTAACCTGATAAGCAAGAAGGTAATAGTAGCCTAAAACAATAGCCAAGGAAGTTAGAGTCTGGAGATGTTTGGTTGCCTAGAGAAACTAAAGACATCTTGGTCAGGTGCGGTGGCTCACGCCCGTAATCCCAGCACTTTGGGAGGCCAAGGCAGGTGGATCATTTGAGGCCAGGAGTTGGAGACCAGCCTGGCCAATGTGATGAAACCCCGTCTCTACTTAAAAAAAAAAAAAAAATTCATCTGGGCATGGTGGTGGGCGCCTGTAATCCCAGCTACTTGGGAGGCTGAGCCATGAGAATTGCTTGAACCCGAGAGGCAGAGGTTGCAGTGAGCTGAGATCACGCCACTGCACTGCGGCCTGGGTGACAGAGCGAGACTCCATCTCAAAAAAAAAAAAAGAAAAGAAAAAAAGAAACCAAAGACATCTTAACATATGTCCCCGACTGTCTTTCAGAAACCCAGACCCCCACCAAAGGGACCCGCTGGCACAGATCTCAGATAAGGGGGAGCTGAGGACTGCACTCTGACCCTTGCTCTTTATTCTGAATCTCTTCCTGAGGGGTCTGGAGGGAGTCACACCTACAAGTCAGAGCTAACTATCTTTTCTGCTGACCCCAAATTTTTAGACAAAGCTTTGCCTCCTGAACCAATTGCAATCAGAAAATCTTTGAATCCATCTACGTCCTGTAAGCCCCCACATTAAGATATCCTATCCTTCTAGGCCAAAAGCAACGTGTAACCTCCATGGATTGGTTTAGGATTTTGCCTGTGACTTCCGCTTTCCTGAAATTTACCTCTGCCTTTAAAAACCCTTCCCTGCAAGGCATGGGGAGGCTGAGTCTTAAATGTGAGCTGCCCAAATCTCCTTGCTTGGCACCTGCAAATAAATGCCCTCTTTCTACTGGTGCAAAACACCTTCGTGCAGACACCTGGTTTTACTGCACCGGGCGAATGGACCCCAGTTCCGTTCTGTAACACATCCCTGCACCCCATCCAAGCTCCTGGCAGCCACCATTCTATTTTCTGCCCCTGTGAATTCGACTACTCCAGGAACCTCACGACGGTATTTGTCTTTTTGTGCTTTTCTATTCTCTTAGCCAGCCACCAGTAACTCATTAGCATATAAAAAGATTTTTTTCAGGCTGAGGCAGGAGAATGGCATGAACCCGGGAGGCGGAGCTTGCAGTGAGCCGAGATCGCGCCACTGCACTCCAGCCTGGGCGACAGATTTTCAGATTCTAAGGATTTTAGGAGTTGCATGCCAGGTAACATGCAACTCAAAGAGTTGAAGACCAAATAAATATTCACACTGGGTTATTCACTCAGCATGAGTCCTCAAAGCTCATCCATGTTGCAGCGTGACAGAATTTCCTTCCATTTTAAGGTTGAATAATATTCTATTGCATGGATAGGCCACGTTTTCTTTATCCACTCATCCATGATGGACACTTTAGTTGCTTCCACCTTTTGGCTACTGTGAATAATGCCGCTGCTATGAACATGGGTGTGCACATATTTCTTCAAGATCCTTTCAATCCTTCTGGATATACACCCAGATATACCCAGAAGCGGGACTGCGGGATCCTGCGGTGGTTCTATTTTTAATGCTTTGAAGAACCACCATAATGTTTTCCATAGCAGTTGCACCCTTTTATCATCCTGATGTTTGTAAAATGTAAATATAAATTTACATTTCTAAATGTGAACCCTTTCTAAAACTGCAAACCTCTCTACAAGTGTTTGCCCGCTTCCCTGCCATTGCATTCTCCAGAAGCCGCCTTGCTCTCTGTGACATGAACGTATGATAGCAATGTCTCCTTTGGTGCCTCCCTCTCGAGGGTGGGAGTTTGTGTTCTTTTTTTTTTTTTCCTACTCACCCGCTATACTAACTTTGTTGTATCTGTGATGCCCACACAGAAAGGGAGAATGCAAATGTGCCGAAGAACTAACAACTGTGGGATCCAGGTGAGGTGTACAGGTATTTGTTGCATTATTCTAGCAACTTTACTGCAGATTTCACTTTTTCAAAACTAAAAGTTGAGGGAAGGGGAAACACCAAAAAACCCTCCCACGGCCACTCGCCCTGGCTTGGGCTGCTGCTTTTTGAGATCTCAGAAAGTTGGACAAGGGCCATGACCAGCAGCCTGGTCCAAAACAACAACTAGGAACCTGCTGTGCATCACAGCTTGGGAAGCTGCCGGGGGCAGATTTCACTTTGTGCTTCTGGGTGAGGGCAGGGGCATGAGGGTGATAAAATACTTTTGTGAGCTGAACAGTGGGGAAACAAAGTTTCAAAACAGCATTGACAGTGCCTTCCCTGACCTCACAGGCACTATAAACATGAGACTTCTCCCCTAAAGACAGGGTGACAGTACAGCTAGGAGCAGATGAGCAGAAGGGGCAAAAGGACAGCACTATTCTACATTTCACAAAAGGGGAAGAGGAACTACAAATGTCCAGAACCTATGGGACTCACAAACCCTCTAGAGCCTCTTTGTCCCTGAAGGTGGGAATGGATCAGCGGTGCCTATTCAAGCCCTTTACACATCTCAGGCCATTGACTTCTTTTCCTCGGCTCACAGTAAACCCAGCCTTAGCTGTGGCCCCCAAATCCAACAGCAGTGCCCATTTTACACCACAACACCCGGGCCACTGCGTGTGTGTGTGCAGGTCAGCCACGTGGCTCTCTTCCCCGGGAGCCCCGGCTCTGCTTGCCTTTGGTGCATCTTCCCCCATCCCCTCACACTTCTCACGAAGAATTTGGGGGCACACAGCCTCTCCTTCCAGGGCAGTATACCTGGTACGTATGGCAAAATATTTGGGGTGAGGGGCTCCGGAAAATCTCCTATGTTTTCTACTTACCTTAAGAGGTGAGGGCTGAAATTTCTCGGGGCTGTAAGGCCCTGCCTGAGCAGCAAATGGGTGGCCCAGGATGGAGTCGATACCCATGCAACAGGGCTCTGGGTACGGAGGGCTGGTCTGGGTGCAGTTGCTACAGCCGCTATCCACCGAGTCCGCTTGCCAACTCCTGAAGGCGGACATTGCAGAAGCCCAAATGGTCACCAAACGGGATGTATTTCATGCTACTCTTAGAGCACAGTAGTAGAGGTAATGCAATACAACCTATTTCTTTCCAATGATTGAAGACTGTTGCATCTCTCATAAAGTAAAAGGGCGCTTCTGTTTTCCAGGGAAGATGGCTCTTGAAGGACTGTACTTAAGAGGGGCTTTCTCTGTCACCAATGGCAGCCACTGAAGATCCCAGAAAACTGCACCACTCAGCCCCAAACCCCTCCCAACTCCCGTCCATCCCTGAACACAACACCTTCCCCTCTGCATGCACTATCACTCCCCAAAATAAATTCCTCTGTAAACTAAACTCAGGGAAAGCCACTGGGAAGCAGCAGGAAGCCCTGGAAAGATGGCGCACTTTGTGGAAAAATGCGGAAGTACAGCAATATGTACAGCACCTCCAGAGACGATGAACGCAAGCCAGGGCACCAGGGGCGCCCATTCACCGGAATCATTCATCTATCGCATGCAGGTCTCCACGGGGCCAAGGAGTCACCAATAGGCTGCTTCAGGTGAAGCAGAAAGGGACGCCGCATGACCCCATTTGTAGGAAGTGTCCAGACCGGCAAGTCCATAGACACAGAGGGCAGATTTGTAGTTGCAGGGAATCAGAGGAGAACCTGGGAGCGCATTTGGCTAGGGACAGGCAGAGAGTGTGTGATGAAAATAAAATGTTGTAAAATTGACTGTGCCCATTCAGTCCTAAAAACCACCTAACTGTGCACTTTAAATGGGTGAACTGCATGGGAGGTAGATTATATCTCAATACAGGTGTTAAAAAAGAAAAAAATCCAACAACTTCAAGGGACCTTACTGTATCCAATCCTGGGAGAGGGCATTGCTTCAACAGCCCCGCTCTCGACAAAAAACTCCAGGACAGACAGAAGGAAAAGGTGAAAAGCACATGTGAGAGTCAGGAGAGAGAGTTCGGGGAGCTGCCCTTGTCCACACCAGCACTCAATTTCCACCAGAATCGACTTCTGGGCAGTGGTGCCTAAGGATTGCCCAGCACCTTCTATGGAGGCATGGCTGAGGAAAGCAAGTGCACCTCAGAGACAGCCATGCTGCCTGGCACACTGGCTGTCTCCCCAGAGAAAATGTGCTCCGCACCCTGACAGTTTTCACGAGCCTTCTGACCACAGGGCACCCATGCTCCTTTCCAGGGAGGGCATGAGCCGGAGCCTGCCCGCTGAGCTAGCCCTTACCGCTCGGATATGGCCTCGGCCTGCTCCTCCTTGCGCTCCATCTCCAGGACCTCCTCCTCCGTGTACTCCAGCTTGGCCCGCTCCTCGGCCAGTTCCCTCTCCACTGCCTGCAGCTGTGCCGTGGTTCTGGCCAGGAGCACCGTCACCGCATCCTGTAGGAAGAGGGGGTGCGTGAGGACAGCTCAGGCCAGCAGACCCTGCGCACACGGCAGGTGTCCACATGGCACAGGTAGGAGGCCACTCTGCTGCCCTTCCGTGAGAAGAAACTCACCCTACCTAGGTCTGTGGTGGAGGCATTCATGTGGCCTTCTCCTGCAGCAATGAGGGCTCATATTTAAAAGTAGCCAGTGTACCACCCGTGACCATGAACACATTTGCATTAAAAAAACATTTGCATGCAATGGCCATATGGAAACTCTACTCCTTTACCCCACTATACTGACTTACGTCTACAAAGACATTTCTAAGAAATGACTTCCCCAAGACAAAGCCAGTCTCAGGGTCACGAAGGCAGCAGTGATCAGCTCCTTAGAGCAGGGCCAAGTACCGTCTTGCCGGAGATGTAGATGGTGTGTGCAGGGTCCCGGGCAGAGCTCTCTCCTGCACACCCAGCCTCCCGCGTCCTTGATGGTTCAGAGCTGGTGAACACCTGCACGGAATGCCAGCGCAGCTGCATCTCACTCAAACTGTCATAGTCAGCCAGGTTAATCTGAGCAATGCCCTGCAGGGGTATTAAAGAAATGCCAGAACAGGCACTGAATGATTTCGCCGTGATGACTAGAGTCCTTTAAAATATCCAGTTCAGGCATGAGCCACCTGTAATCCCAGGATTTTGGCCAAGGTGGGAGTTCGAGACCAGCCTGGGCAACAGAGCAAGATGATGTACAACTGTGGTCCCAGCTACTCAGAAGGCTGTGGTGAGCCAAAATCATACCACTGCATTCCAGCCTGGGCAACAGAGTGAGACCCTGTCTCAAAAAAATCCAGTTCACCCTTCAATCTTTGTGTGTGCGTGTGCGTGTGTGCGTGTGTGTGTGTGTGTGTGTGATGGAGTGTTGCTCCATTGCCCAGGCTGGAGTGCAGTGGTGCGATCTCAGCTCACTGCAACCTCCACCTCCCTCCCTAGTTCGAGAGATTCCCTCGCCTCAGCCTCCCGAGTAGCTGGGATTACAAGTGTGCGCCACCACACCCGGCTAATTTTTGTATTTTTAGTAGAGATGGGGTTTCGCTATGTTGGCCAGGCTGGTCTCAAACTCCTGAGCTCAGGTGACCCACCCGCCTTGGCCTCCCAAAGTGCTAGGATTACAGGCATGAGCCACTGTGCCCAGGCTACCCTTCAATCTTAACCAAACAAGACATAAAAGATTTCATTCCTACTTAAAGGACTGCAGCACAATGAAAGCAACTGCAGAGGAGTCTAATGGGTGGCTCCCTGGTCGCCTGTTCCGCCCAATCAGAAAGTGCTGGGAAGGGATCAGAAAGGGCAAAAGAATGGGCAACCTGGAGTGCTGGGCCAGGCTCACAGCTCTACTGCCGTGATGAGGCAGATTCGCTCAGGAATTTCTGAAATAAGAAACGACTGCTGAACTCTACATGCCCTAATTGTGCCGCTGAGGGGACAGAACCAAGACAGAACACTCTGGCCATGGAAGGAATCCACCCTGGCTTCCAACCCTGGCATGGGCCTTGGATGGCTGGGATACTGAGGACAAACTGCGGATTCTCCTGAGGCCTCGCCCCGGGGTTGCCAGGTAACGTGCAGGGCGCCCAGGTGAATCTGCACTTCAAATAAACAACACAGGGTTTCCCTGTGAGTCTTAAACACCGCATGGGAAATACTTACACTTTAAAGAGCATCCATAATTTATTTGAAATTCGAATTTAGCTGACTGTCTTGTATTTCTATTTGCTAAATCTGTCAACCCTACTTTGTTCCCTGGACTGAAGATGGGGCTGACGCAAAGGCATCCCACAGGGTTGTGAGTACTAGTTGAGAGGACACATTTAGAGGACAAGGTGCTTGACAACATCACTGGTTGGATCATCCCTGTTTGTATTTCCAGCCACAGAAACAATGAAGAAGATCACAACTTCCAAGCAACCCACCACAGGAGAAAGGGAGGATGGCAGAGGGGAAAGGAGGGAGGGAACCAGAGATGGAGGCAGAAGAGAGAGAGGGAGGCCAAAAGGCAAAGACATACAAAACCTAAGAAAGCATCACAAAAGAGTACAAGAGAAAGAAGGGAAAGAAAGATACACACAAAAAAAAGACCGGCTGACTGAAACACGAAGGAAGGAAGGAGGACGGGGCGGGCGGAGCCTGGCGCCATACCAGCAGTTCTTCCTGCAGCTGCGGAGTCACTGAACACACGTATAACTGAAGTGACTTCAGTGTCAACGCGCTGGAATGCACGGGGATTCTGAACACTTCGTTAAACACCAGCGGCACTTGGAACTCCAGAGCCTTGGAGCAGTAAGTGTTGGGCGTGCCCGAGTCCAGTGGGGGCAAATAGACTCGGATGTGGCTGCAAACAGAATGGGGGAGGGAAGAGCGCGTGCAGGCGGCGCTAACAGATGGCACAGTCCCAGAGCAGGCGTGACCTACACAATGCGCACAGACCCCCCACGTGCAGCCCCCTTTGGGCGGCTGTGGCTACAGTCTCAGAGTCCTTTGCAAAAAGTTCCTTTCTCAACTAAGCATAGACCGATGTACCCCAGGGATGGGGGAAGTCACTCACAAGGAGGATGACTTCCAAGCCAGGACTGAAGCAGCGGATGCTTCCAGGCCCTGCTGTTCCCCATCTTTTTGGGAATCGCCCCTCTGGTTTTTCTGCATGGCTCCCCCACTGCTTTCTCTGCCCATCACCCATGGGGTAGCCCGTATTTCCCACCCTCCCTGCCCCAAGTCTGGCACATGGGAGGGGCTGAGCCATCTGTGAGCACTGCAGAGGTCATTGGGGTGGCCGAACCCCAGCCGAGCCCCCAGCTGCTCACACTCAGGGATCCTCAGGCCTTCAGAAGACTCACCAAAGGGGCCCCACCCTGCGACTTGAACGGACCATTACAGGCATGGTCACCTGCTTGGGTAAGTGGGACCCTCCATCAGGCCCCCATCTGGGGCCACGGAGCTCAGAGAGGCAGCGCTCCCACGATCGAGGCCAAAGTCACCAGCTGCTCCCAATGCCTATTTCCTCCTCCCCGCTCAGTCAAGGACGCCCTGGTCCCAGCCAGAGGTCTCTCAAGATCACAGAGCAGAGCACGACGACATCAGCAACCCCATCCCCAGGCCAGGAGGATGCAGTCCTGTACGGCACAGGCAAGTGCTTCCTCCACGCCAACACGGCACACACTAGCTTGCCACCAGCACCGGCACCTTCACCGGCCTCAAATCATTCACTAGACTCTTTTGAAGACTTTACACTTCAGACACACATTCCCTGGTGCTTTCCTGGAAATTCAGGCTCCCAAACTGTCTTTTCCCTCCTCAGCCATGTGGCTGGCTGGCCACTGCCCTGGGGCCTGGCTTACACTTTGCAGTCTTCCTTCACCGCCAGCCCCGCCGGGTTCTTCAGCTGCAGCACGTGCACGAGGAGACACTCGCTGCCGCTGTCGCGCCTAGGAAACCAGACACGAGTCATGGACGGCAGGTGCTCCCCAAGTAAAACCATCCTTCTGACTCAACTGCAGCAGTGGCCATCCACTGCCTGGGATTCTGCCCCACCCTATCTGCAGGAGACATCTGCACCTAGTGGGTAAAGCCCAGGTACAGCACAGTCCCCGTAACAAAGAATGACCAAATGCCAACCGTGCCGGGTGGAGGAGCCCTGGACTGAAGTGACAAGAGTGAGCAAAGGAAATGGCTGGGACCCAAACACCCTGTTTTCCTCAGGGGCACCTCACAGCCACTGCCTTTATTGACACTGTAATTAGAAACCAAAAATTGTTGTCCTGCCAACCAGCGGATTACTTCCTTGACAGTGAGGGAGGGAGCCCGCTACCTGTGCTGCAGTGAGCAGAACCAACTCCTGGCAGACACGGGCGCAACTGTCCCCGAGAGCCACACTTTGCCTGCCGGAGCCCCCAGCTCCAGGAAGTGGCGGCTCTCAGCTGTGAATCTCCGTGTTGGAAGACAACAGTGGAGCCACTTTTCCCTGTCACTCCTTCCTGCCACCTCTGTTCCCTCACCTGAGACCTCGGATAACAAGGGTCCCTCCAGCCCTGTGTGTGCAGGTGGGAGCCACGGGTTGGGCCCAGTCTCCAGCCCAGCCCCAGGGGAAACAGGGTAGGGTCTGTACTCACAGGAGTCCCACGTGGATCTGGGGATCTCCGTTACTGGCCGTGTCTCCGTAGGCAGGCTCCTCGGCATCTTCGTTCCTGAACACAGGGGTAAATGCAACCAACTTCATTCCTGAGGGAACCGGTCGCTACAGATTCTGCAGGAGCTCCCTCGTGCTGAGAGAGGGCTTTGTTAAGTTGTGACGTTAAGTCAATGAGGTCATCATGTGTCTGAAGGAACAGGGCGGGCCCCCAGAATCCATGAGGCATCTTACTGGGTACCTGCCTACAAACTGCTGGGTATTTCTGTTGTTGTTTTATTTTGTTTTGTTTCTGAGATAGAGTCTGGCTCTGTTGCCCAGGCTGGAGTGCACTGGTGCAATCTCGGCTCACTGCAACCTCCACCTCCTGGGCTCAAGCGATTCTCCTGCCTCAGCTTCCCCAGTAGCTGGGATTACAGGCACCCACCACAACGCCCAGCTAATGTTTGTACTTTTAGTAGAGACAGGGTTTCACCATGTTGGCCAGGCTGGTCTCGAACTCCTGACCTCAGGTGATCAGCCCACCTCAGCCTCCCAAAGTGCTGGGATTACAGGCGTGAGCCGCCGCGCCCAGCCTATTTCTTATGTTGTTCCTGTTTTAGGAAAATAGACTTTGTGGCTGGGCACGATGGCTCATGCCTGTAATCCCAGCACTTTGGGAGGCTGAGGTGGGTGGATCACTTGAAGCCAGGAGTTTGAGACCAGTCTGGCCAACATGGTGAAACCCCATCTCTATTAAAAATACAAACAAAATTAGCCAAGTATGGTGGAGTAGATCTATAATCCCAACACTTTGGGAGGCAGAGGCGGGCCGATCGCTTAAGCCCAGGAGTTCAAGACCAGCCTGGGCAACATGATGAAACCCCATCTCTACTAAAAATACAAAAATTAGCCAGGCATGGTGGTGTGTGCTATAATCCCAGATATCTGTGGGGCTGAGGTGGGAGAACTGCTTGAGCCCAGGAGTTTGAGGCTGCAGTGAGCTATGATTGCACCACTGCACTCCAGCCTGGGTGACAGCGAGAGCCTGTCTCAAACAAACAAACAAACAAAAAATAAATAAATAAATAAATAAAAGAAGAAAGTAACCTTGCACGCCTTTCAAAACCACATGTAATACTTGAGGAAATGTTCAAAAATTAACTTTAAGTGAACTGTCTTCTAGATACCAGAGACTTAAATTGTACAAAGAAATAATGACATCAAAGATGCCCGATCAAAATAAAGCATGGAATTCCAAAAGGCGCTGTGTCATTGTGAAACCATTCCTATAGCTACGAAAACAAGGAAGAGAGGGAGGGAAGAAATTCATTTCTAATGAATGAATGTCCTTTCCAGAAAAGCAGGGCTCTCCCATACATTGATTCTCCTTTTTGAGCTCCATCAGACTCAAGCCTTAGGCCCCCAGGGCCAGGGAGAAAGACTTCTTTCTAAAACCCAATCACCCAAAGGTGAAAGAAGCTAGAAAAATATCCTACCCCTGGAAAAATAAACAAAGTGTCAATGTATGAAAGTTTCAGTACGGAATCTTTTTGTGATTGCCAGTAACACAGGTGATTCTGCGTAGGGAGAAGGAAATAGTAAGACTAGCTTCAGACCTTTTGGTTAGAGGTTCAAACACCCCACTGTCGCTGGCTAGCGAATAATCCGACAGACATGCGGAGATGCGGCGTGCCCTCCTCTCCAACCTCTTGGCACTGTCTTCTCGAAGAGTCACTGCTGTAAGTAAGGGACACACACAGGGTCAGGAAATAACAGCACTGGGGACCGGGGTCCTTGACGCTGGAGCACACACTTCGTCAATGAGTGTTCCAGAGACTCTCTGGGACACACACACACGGAGACATGCTGTGCTCTAGTTGTTTTTCATATGGGAAAATTGAAGAAATGAACTTCTGCTACCTCTTGGATTCATAAATCTATTTCCACCCCCTTAATGAACACACAGAACATAAGATGACGATGAGAAGCCCCTCAAATGGCACTTTCTGAAAGCCGTGCACACCCACAAGACAGGAAAGCAGCATTAGCCCGATGGGAACAGCAGCGGCGCTCGCCAAGAGGTCATGGTTTTCACTGCCTTCTTTATGCTGTCGGGTATTTCCCATGTTTTATACAACAAATACTGCTTTTATACTCAGGAAAAAAACATTTTAATTATCCAAATAAACCCTAGAAAAATTAGCAACCTTCAAAGCAGAGGACACAGTTGAACCCACACTCATTCTCTGAAAACACCACCTGGGAGGCCTGCGGCCCCGGGGGAGGAAGCTGGGGCTCAAGCGTGGCTGTCTCAGTGACTGCAGGCAGGAGCCTTCCAGCCGCCCTTCTGGGTTAGCACGCTGCTATTCCTGCTACGCTTATTTTTATCTTTCACATCTATTTTATTCAAGAGCCAAAAATAGCCATTGAAATGTTTCCTTTTAACAGTTCATCAGCCGTTTCTACCCATTTCCTCATAGCAATAAGTTCCTTTTAACAAAACCAATACAAATGTGTATATCATCTTCCTGCGCTAAATGCAACTGTGAGCCCAGGAGTCTGTTTTGTGGAGGGGCACACTCGGCCGGAACATGGAATCAAACTGGAAGCCCCAGCTGGGCACTCCACCGTCACTCAAAGCCAGCTCCCGCTTCCATCTCCGCACTTTTCTTTGGCTAAGTTCTAGAAACGGAAAGGGTTGACCTTTGTGCCTTCCTAAACTGAGTCCACTGGTGACCATCTCTCCTTTCAACCAAATTATCATCCACGCCAATGAAATACAAACATGTTCAACAGCATGCAGAACACATGGGGCTGTGGCCTTTGGCCTCACAAGGTTAAGTGGAGGCCGAGTGAATCTTCCAAAGGTCTGCCATACCACATCTGGAGAATTCGCTGCTTCTCCCCCATCAGCCAGGGCTGGAAGCTGGCCTCCATCCTAGGGTGGCTGGAGGCACTGCCTCTCAGACAGATCATGACTCCAGACGCCAGCTCTCCTCTTTATCCCTGCCACATGGAAGGACCCAAACACCTGGCCCTCAACTGCAAATGGAAGCCCCCCCAACCACTG
Source organism: Pan troglodytes (assembly GCF_028858775.2). Classification (NCBI taxonomy): domain Eukaryota; kingdom Metazoa; phylum Chordata; class Mammalia; order Primates; family Hominidae; genus Pan; species Pan troglodytes. The sequence continues at coordinate 10,712,787 of NC_072421.2, read as the reverse complement.
CATCAACCCCCAGCAAAGGAAACCACCACTACCATTTGCATTCCCAGCCTTGACACGCGTGGTCCCCAGACTCAGCTGTAGATGCCTGCAGGGAAACAGCACCAGGTAACGAGCCTAAGCACCTGCAACCACCCCAGCCCAAGGCGCAAGTCTGGCCACGTTTCTCTCTCATCATTGCCATAGAAGTCAATGCAGAGAGGAAAGAAATGAAGGAGCTAATCCTCGAAGCCCAGGCTGAGTCACTGGACCCACAGGGTGGGCGGAAGTAGGAACTGCCAGGAGGAAGTCCTGTCGGCAACTGCCCCGGCTGAGAAAAAGCACAGACTCCACGCTCCACACCCTGGACACCTGCCCTGGGGCTTCAAGGCACAGAGGTGGACCCTCAGGAGCAGTGCCAGGGAGACGGGTCAAATCTTCCCCATGTTCATGTGAAAATCTCTTTACTCCCTTTTCATCATTCAAGACAGACAGACACTAAGAGCCAAGGACGTGAACACTGCTTGGTAAAAAGGAAGAAAATACAGTCAAAACCACAGCATAGCAAAGCTGCCAGGTGGCATATGACAGCAATGAACGCCATTACATTCCAGAAACAAACACACACAGGGAATGAACAGTGAAAGCTTCTAGGAAAGTTCTTAAACAGCTTGAATATTAACAATGAGATAACAATAAGGCCAATTGCTAACTTGTGTTGAAGCACAGCTATAAGATAACCGTCGTTGGCCACACCCCAGCCATCCTGAACACATCCATCCACAGCACAAACGTATGCCTGGGGCTTGAGCAACAACACTGAGCAAGGGGACTGCCAAGGCCACTTACAGTGAGCACTTCTGTCGAGCCGCATGAGAAGAGATAAAAAAAAAAAGCACAAAGTGAAAACACTGCAGAATTTAAGCCAACAACATTAAACGGAATATCAATACCATAAAAACATCAATATGAGCAAAGTCAAGATTTTTACGGGTTTTGATTAGCAAATACTAATGGGTAGATGAAAATAGCTAAGTATTTCATAATCATAACACATTTGACTTTTAAAATCCAGGGAAGACAAAACTGTAACAAAAACGTAAATAGTATGAAAGATCACAGTGTATTGCCCCACTCCTCCGACCTGCCTTCTGTTTCCTCCGATTGATTGAAAACACAAGGAAAAAATCATTCAGAGGCTGGTTTGCAAGTTTGGACAACTTTGATTTTTATCTTACAAAAATTTTGTCTTACTAAGACTTGCTGGGGGCCAAACTTAGACTGCAGTGTTCCCAGCACAGCTGATACATGATGGGGCAGGGGAGGCGAGGAGCCCCCCTGTGTCCATGCCTGAAGCTGGCTACCCAACCCGGCCCTCTGGGGACACCCAGCAGGGTCAACTATTTCAAGTTTCTAAGGATACAAATAAACGTGTCCTTAGAACAACATAATACATATGTGTCCTTGAAACAATGTAATATATGTAACATATAAAACCACCACCAGATGGCAGTATCATAAAAAGCTACCGCTAGGCGGCAGTGTCATGCAAGAATCCACCACCGATGTCATATAAGAATCTACCACCAGATGGCAGTGTCAGTCAGGAATTTATCGGCGGTGTTATATAAGAATCCGCCACCAGATGGCAGTGCCATACAAGAATTCATCACCAATGTCATATACAAATCCGCCACAAGATGGCAGTATAATACAAGAAATAATCACGAATGACATATGACTCCACCACGAGATGGCAGTGTCTACACACGTAAGCAAATACTTCCCAGTCCAAGAAGTTTCAACCATTATAGCATCTGCCACGGAAAGCAAAGGAAAAAATAAAGAAATCAGGATGTGAAATTAAGTCAGCGCTTCTCCCTCCCACTCTGTCTCTCCTCTGACCCAAAGTGGCCCTTGGGCCTTGTGCAGATTTTATGCCTAACTAGACTGACATTCTGGAATCTCAATCCCTTAAGGAGAAGGTGGTGGGAGAGAGGAGGGAGACTAAGAAAGAAGTCCTAATTGGATATTTCTTTTCTGACTGAACGGAATAAACATGGAGCACTCAACCTGTGGTTATAAAGAGGAACAAAGCTAATGAAGGATACCTGCATATATGGACTTCAGAAACAATGCATCTGGGGATACCAAAGTGTGTTTGCAAACACAGGGGCAGACACCAAAATAGAGATGCCAAAAAGCCCTGGGGCAGTCTCAGAACATGATGGCCTCTGGTTACGCACGTAAGTGCCAACAGACTACTATTTTATAGAGTGATCAACCTATCTATTGATCTACCAATCCATCTATCTCTTGGGTAACAGAATGGTGGCGAATGGAAGGGGTCACAAAGATCACTGCATTCAAGGGTGGAAAAGGTGAGACTCAGTCCAGGTATGTGTTCAAGGTCACACAGCTAGAAGTGGACAGGGCAGGGAACAAAAGCCTGGTCTCCCAGCTGCTAGTTTGAAGCTGTTTCCACTACACCACACTGGTTCTGCTCTCTAGTTTTATTTCTACCCCTTGCCGCATAAATACTCCATAGTACGTGACTAGGGTTTCTCAGCCTCAGCCCTCTTGACATTTGGGGCTGGACCATTCTTGAGGGGGAGGGGGTGCTGCCCTGTGCATGGTAGGGTGCTTAGCAGCATCCCTGGCCTACACTCGCCAGATGCCAGGAGCATCTCCCATCCCCTAGTTGTGACAACCAAAAATGTTTCCAGACATTGCCAAGTGTTCCCCAGGGGCAGGACGCAAAAACACCCCTGGCTGAGATCCACTATGCTGTACAAATTATCTAGTGTTTGCCTAAATGGAACATTTAAAACATTTTTGCTGTGCAAATAAAAGTCAATTAAATGGGCTGAACTTCAGGAACGGGAGACCTTGTTCTTGATCCTCTTTAAAACCAAAGGAAGATAAAGTTGCCATGGGTGGCTGAGAAAAGCACATGGGGTCAATATTCCCTTCAATAGCAGTTTGGTCTTCCACGCAGGCTACAAGCTGAAAGACCCCAGCTCCGAGGAGGAGCTGAACCAACACCAACTGAATGGATGAGGCTCCACGGAGCTCCGTGTTTTTCCATTTGAAGAATCACCAGAGAAACCAAATCAGTAGAAATGACCGATACTTACAGGCATGTCTTTTGAAATTACACAATTATTTTCACTTCCACATTTGATAGACCTATGTTCTTGAAAACTATGAAAACTATAAAAGATAAAGAGATGTCAAAGCAACAAAAGAAGTCGAGATTTCCACTAGCTACAACCAGACACCTGTTGGCATAATGGTCTCAGGCGGGCACACACTGACGGTTCCATCTCGGCACGCACGCTGCAAAGGTCATGAAGGCCCTAATCCATCTCCAGCAGCCTCTGAATGTGGAAGCCTGTGTAGTTCTTACCCTAGTTTTCAACAATTAAGTATTTTTTGAAAACAAGCCAAATACCTAGGAAAGACAACTTTGTCAATTTCAATGATCTTTCCCCAACACAGATCAGAAAGAGCAGGTGTATGCTCTTCCCGATCACATCAATATTCCTAAACGTAAAGCTCACCATGGACCTGGAAAGCCAGCCGTCCTTACTCCGGACCCCACAGTTTCTGCCCTGCAGGTAACCCTCGCCCCGCAGGAGGCCGCATCCGCACTTACTTCCACCCACGGGAGCGCTGGCTGGTGGGGGTCCTCGCTCGTGCGGCCCTTCCCCGTCCCCGGGGACCCCGTGTGGCTGAAGGGCCGCCATGCCTGGTAAGTCTTCGTCCCCCAAAGCCGAGGCGTGTGCCCGCAGTCTGTCCAGGGCGCCCAGGCCTGGCCCCTCACAGCTGTCTGCCAGCTGCGCCAGCGGCGAGTCCCGCGAGGCAGGGAGGAAGGGCGTGTCCAGGGGCGAGCTTGGGGGCGACAGCGAGGACAGCGAGGAGCGGGAGGACAGCGACGCCAGGGACTGGGGCGTGTCCAGGGACCGCCTCTGCTTGTGGAAGCCCGAGGGGCCTGGGGGCTCTGAAAAGGGAGCATCTCGCCCCAGAGAGTCGAAGGGAATGAGGTCGAAGCGTAGAAGCTGGCTGCCCTCAGCGTCGGGCTTCTCATACTGCGGGAGGCCGTAGATGTCCGTGAAGCTGACCGAGCTCAGGGAGCCCCGGCTGGAGGCCAGAGACCCGCGGCTGGAGGCTAGAGACCCGCGGCTGCTCCCCGAGGACACCGTCAGGGTGCTGGCACACAGGCTGAAATGAGACAGCATGGCCATCTGAGATGGCAGGGCAGCCACCCCTGCTCACCCTGTGAGCACGGAAAGGGTGGCAGAGAGCAGTGGGCAACAGCAGAGACCCGTGCCCAAGTCCCAGTCCCAGTCCTGGCTGGAACACATATTAGCCAGGTACACTTGGTCAAGCCATTCACCCCGTCTGGGCTCCCACGGGCTCACTGGGGCTGGGGTGAGAACAGTTCCCACCTCGGGCATTGTTAGGAGGAGTATCTGAGAAAATGACACATCTGAGGCCCTTGACATTGCACTCTACCATATGGTAAGGGCTGAAGAATGTGCGCAGGGCCATTCTTGAGCAGCCAAATCTTACTAGCTTAAAAAATTCATATGCTTTTAAAAAAAACCCAAAATAAAAATGCGCATGTGTATAGATGTACACTTCTGAAACTGTTAATTAGGTTACAAAATCCTTGAATACATCTGACTTCAGGCCTCTTATTTACCCTGAAGCCAAATGTGGTTCTCTCCATATTCCTTGAGTCATACAGTAGTAGCATGTTAAAAATATAATGTATCCATTCTGTGTTAACAACATTTCAGGTCAAGCTCCAGTAGGAGAAAAATAAGCTACAAGAAACAAGTTCATGTACCAGTCATTGGAACATGATGAACAAGTACAGTTTTCTCTTTGAAAGTAACCTACCTTTTTAACTGGGACTGGAGGTAGGATGTTAAGCGGGTGGCTTCTTCCAGCTGCAGAAGTAGACAATTCCTTTTTTCCTGAAGCAGAATCCTGTAGGTAAGAAGACAGTCGATTAGTACATTTCAAAGACAGGGAGAATATTTTCAGAACAAGACATTCCACTATCAATTCCCTCCAGCTGAATTAGGTTGCAATCACCACCCATTCTAAAAGCACCCAGGTCACAAGGGCCAAGATCACAGAGACTGCTTTTGTCCCGTTTGAAAAATACATCCCTGGCACCCTGAGCAGTGCCTGCTACTCTGTGGATGCGCCACGCACAGTGCACGGGGGAGGGGATGCGTGAGAAGAGGAGTGGGCACAGGGATGGGTCAATGTGTGGGTGGGTGGCTGGATGGGTGGGTGGCTGGATGGGTGGGTGGGTGGCTGGATGGGTGGCTGGGTTGGTGGATGGCTGGCTGGGTAGGTGGCTGGGTGGGTGGCTGGATGGGTGGCTGGATGGGTGGCTGGGTGGGTGGCTAGATGGCTGGCTGGGTGGGTGGCTGGGGATGGCTGCTTGGATGGATGGGAGGAGTGGTAAGTGAGCAGAAGGACAGATAACTAGCAGATGAGCTCAAACGCAGAGCACGCAGTCATCTGTTGAAATTCCTTGGAACAAATCAGATTCCCTCATACTAGGCCATCTTCTAGACAAGAACAAATATAATTCTAAGATCTATACAGTTAAAACATTAGAAGCAAATGAAACAAAACAGCAGCCGTTGCCATCTCCAGGCCATGGGGTTGGAGGTATTTTTGTTTTCCTTCCTTCTACTTTTTTCTACTTTGTAATTCTGTAGAATAAAATTTATTCCTACTGCAGTAAGCCCACCGCCTAGAATCGAGCCTATCGTGGATAGGCACTCAATACACAGTTGTTGGACAACTCCATGAATAAATATGTTTGCCTCTAGAAGGAAACACTCCTGGTTTACAAATGGAAATGACACTGTGACATGTGGCCACAGTAGGCCCCTTTAATACCTTCCTCTTTCCACCAACAGGGAAGGGGACATGCCGAAGGGGTTTAAAGAGCTTGGCTAGGTGGGAGTGAGAGGAAACCAGACACAGTGTCTGACAGCAGCCTGGGATTCAGAGAATCCCACCTGGCCAGTCACTCACAAGCTGTGTGGCCTTAGGCAAATGTCTCACCCTCTCTGAGCCCTTAGTTTCATTACCTGTAAAAATGGAGTCCACAATCTCCAGCTCGGGGAACTGATGCTGCATAGATAAAATAATGTACGGCAGATGACACGTGATTGACAAAGAGCTGCTATCACCCATAAAGGAAACAGATGCGCCACCAACTTAGGATAAGGAAGACAAACCAGTCTGAGTTTGTTTACAAGTTTCAACCACATGCCATAAATTCTGATGAGCCTTTGTTTCTCTTGATGCAAACAAAATTCCAAATGGTGCCATGCAGAGGTCAGCTGGCAAGAGAGTAACAAGCATCGTCCTAAATGGAGCCACGACACAACCCACTTTCAAGTTCAATATCATATATTGAAACCAATGGTTTCCAAAGCATGATCCAAAGACCCCTGGCGGATCCCCAAAACTCCTTCAGGGGTCCTATGAGGTCCCCTCTTTCCCAATGGCATATCGGTAAGCAGCTAGATGGTCTTCACGTGTTCACTCAAAATGACCCTATCTCAACAGGCCGAATGCACCAATGGCCAAAGCAGCTGCCTTCTAGCAAGCCAGATGCTAAAGAGATGGATGGCAAGGGCAAATAATACCACTCTTCTCACTATAGTTTTTTGTTTCAAAAAAGTTATCAGTCATAAAAATGTTACTAATATTAACACATAATAGGGTTTTTATTGTCTTTTTTTATTTATTGAGATGGGGCCTTGCTCTGTTGTGCAGGCTGGAGTGCAGTGGTGCAATCAGAGCTCACTGCAACCTCCACCTCCCGGGCTCAAGCCATCCTCCCACCTTAGGCTCCCAAGTAGCTGGGACCACAGGCATGTGCCACCACACCCAGCTAACTTCTGTATTTTTTGTAAAGATGAGGTTTTGTCATGTTGCCTAGGCTGGTCTCGAACTCCTGAACTAAAGTAATCCTCCTGCCTTGGCCTCCCAAAGTTCTGGGATTACAGGCATGAGCCACTGTGCCCAGCCTATTGTTATCTTTAATAAATAAATATTTAAAAAATTTCCCAGCGCTAACTTCTAAATTAGCAAATACTGACAGATAAAAATCCACATAAACACTGATAGGTCCCTGGGTGGGGAAAAATGAAAAACAAAACAAAACAGTTAGAAAAAAGAACTTTAAAAAAACCAACACAAACAAAAGCTCTTTGGGAGCCTCAGCATTTTAACATTGGAAGGAGGTTCTGAGACCAAAATGTTTGAGAACAGCTGTAATAAACTCTTGAGTAGAATGTTCTAAGATTCCAGTTACCTATGATATTTTAATTTTTAAGGAAAATGTTCTGATAGCTTGTACATATGAAAGTAACGTTTAAAAAGCAATTCTGGGGCCAGGCGTGGTGGCTCACGCCTGTAATCCCAGCACGTTGGGAGGCCGAGGCGGGCAGATCACGAGGTCAGGAGATCGAGACCATCCTGGCTAACACGGTGAAACCCCGTCTCTACTAAAAATACAAAAAATTAGCCGGGCGTGGTGGCGGGCACCTGTAGTCCCAGCTACTCGGGAGGCTGAGGCAGGAGAATGGCATGAACCCGAGAGTCGGAGCTTGCAGTGAGCCGAGATCGCGCCACTGCACTCCAGCCTGGGCGACAGAGCGAGACTTCATCTCAAAAAAAAAAGTTCCACTGAGGGGCTTATAGAAAGGCACACTGCTTTGTATGCACTGCCTCATTCCTTACTGGTCTTTGGATTCTATCCCTGCTTTACAGATGAAGAAACTCATATAAAGTAGCTTGCCTCTGCTACGCAAGCTCAAAGTTCGGTCAGGCTGGATTGACCCTAAAGCCAAGGCACATTACCAACAAACAGGCATTTCTTTTACTACTGAAAAACATTTCCCCAATTTTCTGTGATACTCACATCCTATCTGACGCTTATCCAGGGCGATATCCTCAAAAACCCCATCTTTTTCAGAAGATGGAGAGCCGAGAGTTTTCAAAGGGAGTTTAAAAGTGAGTTCAAAATACATCCCTCATTGGGCTTTGGAGCTGTAACTTGGAACCCACTCTCACAAGCACCGGGACACTATTAAGTCACAGAGGACTCCAGGGGCAGAGACGACACCAGCAGAGCGTATCCAGTGGCAAACAGTGACCAGCTCCAGGAAGCAATTTGTTGTAGGGAATTTACCCAAGCCCGGTCCAAGGCTACTAACTTTTTTCTTAATGCTTTTCAGAAATTCTAACCCAACCTGAATTCTATTAGCTCAAATCCCAAATTAATAGAATCTAAATTGAGTTCCTACTGAAAACTGGCTCCACTCTTGAGTGACCAGGGTAGAATTTCCAACCCATCGCTAAATCCGTCGGCACATTCCAGCTCTGTTTTCACACATATGACATATAGATACATTCATATGTACGGCTCGGTTTTAGACTGTCTTTAGTCATGACTTATTTTCAGATTGTTTTATCTGTAGTGAAAAAAGTTTTAGATCAAATTCCCCCCTTCTATCCAATACAACACATTTGTCATTATACAAACAGGTGCATTTCGGAGCACGCAAGAGACAGCGCATCTGGATACAAGATCACACACAAGTGCCCATGACTGCCCACATTTGCAGTCTAATTTTATGCTGGTTATTCTGAAAGTTGCAGATGACTAAAAATGTAACTTTCTTACCAAACAGGGGCCACGCTGGCAATAACTGAGACATCTAAAAACTGGCTGGAACATAAACTGCTAAAATAAGAGTCTTAGACATTTGCCTGACTTCTGTACTTATTTTTTCAACAACAAAAAAAGGGGATACAGTTTCCTGGCATAAAACTGGCCAGGGCCCAACTCCTAAAGCACATAGCCTTGTGTCTCCAATTCAAAGGAAACGAACTTCAAAGAATATTTACCACTGCTATGAAAAGGAGTAGGAAAGTAAGCTAACAGATTAAGAAAATATAAAGTCTAACTTACTGTCTTTATTTACTTTACATAAAGTACTTTATTGTAAAGATGTCATTAAATTATGACAAAGGAAAACATGACTTCAGGTTCAGCAGAACCAAATTTTTGCTTTTTGATAGATCTTTCATTTTATAATCACCCCTATAATAAAAGCAGTCATCCTTGGAAAGAGAATTTCTCAGGATGGCAGGCATCTTGTAATCGAGCCGTGGGGTTCTCTGTTGAACATCAGCATCTTGTATAAATGCCTGCCACACACTAACATGAGCAAGCTAAAATAGCAAAGGATGTCACAAGCGTTGACATGAGCCATCCGAGAGATTATCTAGGGTATGTGTCCTTCACCTCAAGCCTGCTCCCTCAGCCCAGGAGACGTGCACCAGCTCCCTCCAGAGATGCTGGCTCTGAGCAGCTGGGAGGCTGCCGCACGTATCATCTGCCGGGGCGGGAGGCCTGAAGGAGGTGCGCATCTCTCTCTTTCTCCCCCGGATGACACCCCCAGCCCGGCAAACACCTCCCATTTGCTGCTGATGACACTGCAGGTGAGACAGGCAGACTGGGCCCAGCTCTACAGCTGGCACGGCTCAGCCTTAAGGCACCAACCTCACTCTCTCTCTGCACCTGGCCCACGCCGGGTCTCCTAATGCTGCCAGCCTGTGCTGGGGGAAGCCTCCTACCATGTGGCCTCATACTTGCAAACTGCAAACACCCCTCCAATGAAGGGAGGTTGCATGGAGAAATGGGCCCTGCGTGTACCGGCACAGAAAGCCCAGAGCTACAAGAGCCCCACCCCCATGCGATGTGCGTGCAAGTGCTTAGCACATGTGGATGTGCTTTTCCGGCCAAGGTCATTTAGCAGCAGATTCAGGAAACACGCTTGGGGCGATTAGGTCCTGGTCGAGGGCTCTGAGTCCCAGGACTCAGCACCTGGGCTGGTCTCACGAGAGACCCCCATGTGAGTCAAAGCTGGTCCGGCTTTGCTGTCCCCGCCCTTGAACCCAGGCATCGGGGCTAACACTGGCTCCATGGAGGGCTGCAGACTTGTACTCAGGGGCCACAGCACTCGTGTGTGCTGGATTTCCACATGGTGACAGCAGCCACAGTCAAAGGAGCGTGGGTGTGGGGCCCTGAGATGCAGGCGACATTTATGGGGCCAAGTCCTCCCCCCTTCACAGAGAAGCAACAGGAACTCCCAGGCCCTCCTATGCAGAACACACATACAAGAATACCAGGGGTGGAACAGAAGGAAATGTTTAGCTGAAAACAAACGCAGCCGTGCAAGAGCTCTTTCACATTCAGATTCTCCTCGCAGTTGATTCCGGGTGAGGTGACAGGGCATGCCACCATCTCAGGCAAAATGAAATTCACCTGCCTAGGACTCTGAGCTCAACTCTCCAAACACCACCGCTTCCCTGAGGCTGCTGTGAGCCCCTCGTGCCAAGCCACCCATGAACATCCAAGCATAAAGGACGCCCAACAATACAACCATCATGAAACAGAAGGAGTAAGAGCATCTGAACAGATCGAATCATGCAAGCATCTATTAGAGTCTCTGTGGAGCTGCTCATGTGAGCTCAAGGGGGCAAGACTTTAACACGTGGGGGAGGGGCTGCTCTCCAAAAGCCCAGCTGATAGCCACAGAGAAACTGCCGTTAAGTGTGGAAGGCAGGCCCAGCCTTTGACACAATCTGCAGTCTCACACAGCAAATGGAAACCAGGACACACGGCACACGAGGAAAGGCTGAACGACTCAGTGCCACCGAATACCAAAGCCACTATTCTGGCTTTGCATGTCCTGCGTGGTGAAGGAGCCTCAGGACAGACGCACGACAGGTGGCCAGCTTCCCAATGCCAGAGAAGAGCAGGCTCTCCTGGCTAGAAATCAAAGTCGGAGAGGAAAGCAGTAGGTGGATACCCACCATGCTCACCACGTCAGGAACAGGGAATTCTTCCCCCATGCAACAGAGCTGCCCGGGCCGGAGCGGGACCACAGCCTGCTCAGGGCACTGTCCCACAAAGGCAGGTGAAAGCACCAAGCACCAACTTCGGGAAGGGTGGGGCGTGGGCGGAGGTGGAGGTCACCCATCTTCCCTCACTCCTTCCCCCTTGTCAATCACCTCCTGCTTCGGAGCAGAGGCTCCAGAGACCCAGGGAGCAGAAGGCAGTGCCCCCCACCGCATGCCCCTCCTAGGCCAGGGAACATCCAGGCAGGAGAGGCTCTGAGCGATCATCAGGAACACCCTCCAGCCACACACAAGCCACCCCGTGGAGTTTTTCCAGCAGGCTTTCCACTGGAGGTTGTGTCCCCGCTGACCCACCTCTCCGTGGCGCCCTGTGCGGAGGTGGCCCGTGCACGCCGCAGCTCCTCCTCCAGGCGCTCCCGCTCCTCCTCCAGCCGGGCCACATCTCCCGCGGAGCGGCGCTGTGCAATGATGAGCTGAAGCTCCTGCAGCAGGGCCTCCTTCTCCTTGATGAGCTGCAGCCGGTCCCTGTCAGCCTCGGCCGTGCTTGGCCAGGACTCATTGTCAAGCCGGGCCAGCTGCTGCTGGATGTTGGCGACTCTGCAAGAGAGACGGGGGGGAAACAAGGACATTGGCGGACTGAAAACGCCGTCTTCACACCTTCTCCACGTCTCACACTGATTCTGTAAACTCCTTTTGCCAAATAAGTAGTGAAATGATTGCACCAAGTGACCCTTACACTTAAAAGGATATGGAAACAATGTCCTAAAAAATGGTGCAGAAGTCTTTTCCTGAAGCTCCCTTAGCCTGAGATTCGAGATGAAAATAACCCCATCGTGCCTGTTCCGAAGAACTGACAAAAAGGCCAGCAGCCCTCAACATGCCCATACTCGGCGGCTCAGACTCCTGGTTTCCTACATGAAACTGTCCTAGAGCAGGAGGGAGTCTGCTTGTTTCTTCTGCCCACCCTCATCAGTAGCTAAACAGCAATGCTGGACCCCCAGAAGTGCTGCCAGCCTCCCGCCTCCTCAGCTGTGTCTAACCACTGTCAGCCGCTTTAGCAAAATAACAAAGGAGAAATGCACTCATCATCTGGCGTCCTGAAGGAAAGACCTTTGAAGCCCCATGCTCCGCGTCTTCTGGTTCTGTGTGCTCCTTCCTGCACCAGAGCCCCTGGCCATACATGAATTCAAAACACCTTGCAGAGAGCAAGTGGGCACTCGACAAAAGCTGAGTGCATTGAACAGTGAACAAACACGCCTGCAAATATGTGAGAGGAAGAGAGGCAGCCCTGTGAGCATGGATGCTGGTGACAGATGATCTGGGTGGATGCAAAGCGCAACAATCCTCAAGGTGGAAAAACAGAGGCTCCTATCAGTTTCCATGCCTCGAAATTTCCAAGTGCTTGCTTGGCAAACAGACTGCATTACTTTTTGTGTCATGAGGTGCTGTTGAATGCAGATTAAGTGAAACAGATGTGGCCTGTATTTTTAAAGCATCCTTTAAAAGTAAGAGTAGAATGTTTTAAGCCCTTTAGGGTTAAAGATCAGGGATATGTTTCTAGGGAGAAACTAGGAATGGCAAACTCAACCTGAACCCCATGCTGTGGAGGACATAGTTGGCATACTCGCCCAAAAACAAAATCCAAAGGCTTCTCTGAGATCACAAAGAGCTGTGAGAACAGGGAAGTGGCAGGCACACGTGGCCCTATATCCTCCGAGGGAGATGCAGGGCAGAGGTGCTCCTGAGACTGCCTCCTCCTGTGCCCGCGGTCCACGGCACTAACCAAGGCTGGCTTCCCACCTGCTGGGTCTAGACCTCAGAAAACTTCTCTACACTATGAGCCATGTGGATATCCCCAATTGACTAGCATTGCCACACATGTTAAAACCTGCCACCCAGCCTTGTGCCAAGTCAGGCTCCACCTAAACTAGACACGAGCACATGGACTCATGAGGATCGGGCATGACTCCCTCTCTAGCCACCAAATGAATCTGAAAGCCCACAGTTAAGGAAAGAAACGGGTACACAAGTTACAGTTTAAATGTATGCATTTTACTCAAGTCCACTTCAACAAGGTAAAGACACTAGTTGAATGTCAGTAGCTTTATTAGACAAGTTATTTTCTAACTTAAAACTAATGTCTGGAAAACGTGTTGGAAGATGGTGCCAAACCATGTCACCAGAAAAACTAATGACAGAGGCAGCTGAACAGGGCTAGGACTCCAACTGGGCTTAAGCATCCACCTACGTCTAATTAGTGTAATTAAAATTTATGGCAGTCATATATCCAAAGCCCAAGGAAAATACACTCCAAGCAAACCCACAAATAAGTCAGTGCTAAATCAGACATTATACCCAATGACATTTCTGGAACATTCTACAGTAGACCAAGACAAGTTAAGAAATAAATATAAAAGATGAAGAACAATCAGCAAATCTGTGTCCTCATACTTTTTTTCATTTCCATTTATCTGATCCACAGGAAAGTCTGAGCCCAGCTGAATTTTGCCCGACCATTTTATACTCATACTAATTATCATACATATAATATAAACAGAAGTATTTTACAGAACACTCCTTTTGAGTTTTCTGAGCCTTAAATATGAAGAGATCAAGATTCCATTTGAGTCTGCCAGCTCTAGGTTAGCTGCTAGCCTACAAGGATTCAAGCTGTTGAAGGTGGCGGAAGATCCAATTCCAGATAATCACAACCTTTCCAGGAAAATCTCAAGTAATATGCACTGTCAGAAAAAAAAGAATGAGGAAAAAAATGAATTACAGGAGGGAGGAGAGGCAAAGGGTGAGTTTCAAAAGACCTGTCTGCTGCAGGCATAAAGAAACAGAACAGCAGCCCAAATTAAACCATGTCCTGTCACTTCCCACAGCTGGCAGGAAAAATATGCAAGGACAAACGGCAAGGGACGACCTCTCCAGCAGAAACAAAATCTGGATGAGGTTGACTTCTTGCAACCCATCTGGAAATGTTTGGGCTGTGCTGAATGCTAGGCAAACATTTCTGTGCCTTCCAATTGTGGGGTTTAATAATAAAATTTCAAAACAATGCAACAATGCAAACAATCTCATCTTCATTTCAGAGCTATATATGAATCTAGAAGAAACTGGAACATATTGGAAAGTTCAATTTCTTTCTTTGTCCCCATGTTCTAGGTGTGAACATTTGGGGCCTGCTTCAGCAAGGTCGAGAGAGGCACATCTGTCTGTCTGTCTGTACTGGAAGCCAAAAGCACTAGGATTCCCTCAACAATCGATTGTTCTTATGTCCCCATGAGACAGACAAGACGGCTTTGCCTTTAAAACCGTATGACTTGTCTACCTTGCCGTGGGCCGGAAACGAGCCATCTGCAGGGAGTATCTTTAGTACGTTAGGTTTACTTGAAGAAACAGACTTCCTGCCTAAGGCTAAACACAGATGTACTGAGTTTCAATGCACCTTCTTCTACATCCACGCCAAACAGCTGATCCACTGGTTGGAGCCTCGCTCCTGTGAGTGCTGTTGTTCCAATTTTGGGTATTAAAGGAAAAACAATTTCCAGAAAGGCTTTTCTTTGAAATATCATTTCAGTGAAATTAAATACATGGAAGTAAAGCAAGGTCATGGTTAAAGTTTGCAAAACAAAATAACTTTCCCGAGTTTTTTGTAAAGAGAACTAATAGCAGCTTAAAATTAGAGAGGATTTTTTTTTTCTGTGAGCCAACTATATTCTTCAGTGATTTTTATTTTTGAGGGGTAATGCATTTTATGGCCTATATAAAATCTCTCCCAAATGCCTTTAAAAGCCTTAAAATATATGTCCCCGTGTCCTGATAGTGAAGAAAGCAAATGTTCAATCAAGCATGCAGGTTTCTTATTTATTATGTGTTTCCCAAATTCTATTCCCTGAGCAGGTCTAATGTAGACAGACATAAAATATGAATCATTTTTCCCTTATGATTTTTGCCCAAACACTTTTCTGTTACAACCCAGGCACCATTAAACCATGCATTTATGCCGCAGAAACTATTTAGACTCTCACAATTCACATGAAAATCTTAAATACGATTTGCATTTTTATAGGAAAACAGTGCACTTTCAATAATAAAAAGTTCTGAGGCATATCAAGAATAATCCCTAATTATTTGAATTTATACCAAAAATCTGCAGTCTACAATATCATTTCTCATGTTCCTAAAATCCTGTTGCTTTCTGGAATAGCAAGCAGAACTCTGGACAGCCCACGGTCCTATCCCATGGTGATGAGTCGTGAGGGATCCCAATGGCACATTCCAGGACGCGGGGTCAGCTTAGAGCCTCATACCTTCAGATTGCAATTACGGCTACAGGTTCGATACTCCCTACATTTTCTCTTAGTTTTCTTGTTGTAAATACCCATTTAAATAAAAAGCAAAGGTTAAAGAAAACAGCTGAGATGTAAGTCAGATGGACAATGAAATCACTTCAGCTGATTGAACTAAACCAGCGTCCATTCTACTCAACTCTTTATGTCAGAAGTTTGAGAAGTCTGAATCTAGAATATGTGGGATAAGAAAGGTCTACTAATACACCAATATCTCACCCCGTCCTCAGCTTCCCAGCCCTGACATCTTCTCCCTTTGCAACAGACAGATCTTCAGAGAGCAACTTCATCAAATAAAAAGCAGTGAGTCTACAGGCTTCTTCGTGTTGACCAGAATAGGGAAGACAGAGCCACAGTGGCAAAGATGCTTTTCCTTATTTCTCACAACTGTGCCCCACCCCTAAAACCCAGATAGGAAGTCATTTGAGAAATGAAAAAATCCAAGTGATTGATCAAATTCAACTGGAATCATAACACTACACTGATCCTCGACAACTGATGAACAGCAGGACTGATCCTGGCAACAAAAACTAAGAGGCAGAGAAACTGGATGGACCGAATGTTTTGTTCCTATCTGGACTGAGAGTGTTTCTATGGTAACAGCTACAGTTTGTGCACAGTTCTGGAACAAGCGCCCTTAAGTTAAAAATAAGGAGCCATCTGCGTCATTGGGATTGCTTCAAGAAGACTTGCTCTTTCAACTTCACTTTTAAAATTTCTGAAATGTTAAAATCAATAGTGTGAATATTCCTATCATTAGGTCTGCCTTGGGAATCCGAAGAGGCGCTCCTGAGGCAAGGTGCAAGCAGTCCTTTTGGTACGCTTCACAGGACCCACAGTTAAAAACACAAAACTAGTCATCATGATAGTGGTCGTTTGGCCAGAGAATTCTCTAGAAATCACACCACCACTCAGAATTATGAGTTCCACTTCCACAAACTTCCTTTAAATCTGAATATATATGAAATCCAGCTGAGTGGGGTGGCTCACACCTGTAATCCCAGTACTTTGGAAGGCTGAGGTGGGTGGATCACTTGAGGTCAGGAGTTCGAGACCAGCCTTGGCCAACATGGTGAAACCCCGTCTCTACTAAAAATACAAAAATTAGCCAGGCATGGTGGCACGTGCCTGTAATCCCAGCTACTCAGGAGGCTGAGACACAAGAATCGCTTAAACCCAGGAGGCGGAGGTTGTAGTGAGTCAAGATCACGCCACTGTACTCCAGCACTCCAGCCTGGGTGACAGAGCGAGACCCTGCCTTCAAAAAAAAAAAAAAAAAAAAAGGAAAGAAAAAAAATCTGAATGTATATATATATATATATATATGAAATCCCTCATTGTCCAGAATTCGGCATTTTTGACAATTTCCCACATCTTAAAAATAATCTCAAATATATATGTGCAAGGAAAGACCTCCAAAATGCCTAAGGCATAAAATCCTCCACTGTTCAGAAGTGGCAAAGCACAGGAGGTTCTACAGAGGATATACATGATGGTTTACTTTGTGTGTCAAGTTGCCTGGGCTAAAGCTTGCCCAGATAGCTGGTAAAAACATTATCTCTGAGTGTGTCTGGGAAGGAATTTCTGGAAGAGATAAGCATTTGAATCAGTGGACTGAGCAAAGAAGATCTACCCTCACCAATGTGGGTGGGCACCATCCAATTCATTGAGGGACTGAATAGAGCAAAAGGGTGGAGGAAGGGTGAATTCTGTCTGTCTTCTTGAGCTGGGACATCCACCTTCTGCCCTCAGACCCCAAAGCTCCTGGTTCTCAGGCCTTCAGACTCTGGGACTTACACTATGACCACCCACCCACCCCACTCCACACCCCACCCCACCCCCAGTTCTCAGGCCTTCAGACTTGGACTGAATGAGACCACTGGCTTTCCTGGGTCTCCGGCTTGCAGATGGTGGGACTTCCTGGCCTCCATAATTGCGCGAGCCAATTCCTATAATAAAATAATCTCTCTCCCTTCTCTTCCCTACCCCTACTCTTGTTGGTTCTGTTTCTCTGCAGAACCTAATACAGTAGGGAAGGTAAGCTTGCAGGGTGAAATGATTTCAGGAATGAGAGCTGGGAGATTAATGTCCAAGGGCGAAGTAGCGGAACGAAAAGACGACACTGAATTGTGGCACTAATCTAATAGAAGTTCACCTGGGCAAGAGGAAAGGGCACATGATGTCCCTTAGGCTTGGAATGAGGGAGCAGGGAAGAACGCATTATTCTTTGCTAACACTGCCACTAAGAGCAACGTGTTCTTTTTCATGCTTTGGTGGGTTGATGGGGGTACATGATGCCTTCCTGCTCATGGCACACCACTTCTCCAGGGACGCTCACAGGGATATCAGAGACATTATCTCCCAGCCTGATCAAGGGGGCCGAGGAAGAGACCATGGACGGGACCTCAAAGCCACCATGCTTTGCCTGTGGTACTCAGCACCTGGCTCCTGGAATGTTAATGTTGAGTTCTTGCCAGAGAACCACTGGCCACTGCTCTCTCCCCAAGTCTATATCGTTCTACTCTCGTGCCTCACTTAGAGGCAGTCCATCAGAACACTCGGAAAACACCATTGTAATGAAATCGCTCATCTGGTGCTGGGGAGACCTGATAACATCAACCCTTCCTAGCCTTCCGTCTGTCTACAGGGATGGGGCAGAAGGGAGCCAAGACTATCCTGACAACGCTACAAGGTATGTAAAGTCTAGGGCCTTGCCCAGGCTGCTAAGGGTTATGTGACCTACAGCTGAGTAGTTCACATGGCAGGCATGCACTTACTGGTCAAGCCTTAGCTACAGTAACCAATGTGGAATGACTGGAGGCAGAAACAATCACACCAAGGGGACTGGAGACGTGCACCGCCGCATCTAGGAACCAGAGCCCGGAGGGAGCTGCAATCAATGACTCAGCAAACTGCAATCTCCACTGCGGACTCCACCGACAAGAACACTTCATGGATGTTTCTAAGCAGCTTCAAGTCCACTGAAAACACCAAACTCATGGTCAAAACCAAGATCTGCCTTTCAAATGGCCCTCCACTTTACTGTGAGCCTCTGGAAACCCTGTTTAGGGTCATCCTCCTCCTTTAATTCCAGGGAGAACACCATCTCTGTCACACTTCCCCCAGGCCAGTCCAATTTAAGAAAGGGGATGTGCTGACGGCAACAATTTAGGACTGCCAGCTTGTTATTTTGCCAAGTAAAGACTTTTGGAAAAAACCAATTCACATCAATGATCATCATTAGTTAATTAAGAGAAAGATGTTTTAACAGAAAAAAATATATATGAAAAAATGTATATTAAACACATATTATAAATATAATATATAAAAATATATATGTATTAAATATATATAAAACATATATTAATTATATATATTTATATGTATGTATGTATGTACGTATGTATGTATCACTGAGAATGAGAGGCTTCTTTGACTGGAAAGCAGCGAGTTGGCTTTAGGAACACCTGCCGCTGGCCCTCCTTTTTCCCATGCACTGTGGACTAAGGACACCTCAGGCTGGGCTTGGGAAGCAGAGGCCTGCCTGTCGGCCAATGGTACCACTCCCTTTTCGTTCCTTCACAGCCACTGGGCCCGTGGACATAAGTGTCTTCTCAGGTGTACTTCCTCTTCTTGTTTCCTCCAGCCCCAGCCATCCCCTCTCGGACCTTTTACTACACCCCTCTGGCCAGTCTCGTCCTCGCCAGGCCTTTGATTGGACTTCCTCAGGCTCAGTCCTGGCATCTCCTCTTTTCTCCCTGTGTTCCATCTCCCAAGGTGAGCCCAGCTGCTCGGTGACTTCATCTCTATGCCATCTGGGTTCCTCAAATGGCCCTCCTCCACATACCACCATCTGAATGGCTCACACTTAATCTTTCCAACTCAAACGTCCCAGCATGCCCAGCAATTCTGACCCCTCTTCAGGGCATCGTGGCCCCCATGCCGTGGCCTGCCTCCCTGCTCATGCATCCTCCATTCCAGCCTGGCTGGCCTTTGCTCTGCAATTCCAGGCCAGTCCAGCTGCTGCAGAGTGACACCTTACCCCCACTCCTGACCCCCACTCTTACCTGAGAAAGCCCATCCCCAATGGACAGCGATTGGAATCCCAGCACTCCTTCAGGACCCAACTCCAATGCCATTTTCTCCAACCCCCAAGGAGAGGATTAATTATGGAGTTCAAAGGCTAGTAGCCCTTTTGAATGTCCATGAAGGTCCAGAACTGTTACTCTAGCTCGGTGTGTTGACGTATCACACCTTGAACATAGTCCTTGAAAGGGAGAGACAGTTCCTTGCCTACCTCAGATCCCTAAAGGCACCCATGTCTTGAAGCCCTTTCCCTTCTCAAGTCAAGGTGAGAGACCCCAAGGCTCACACCTGGATGGAGGTTTGAGGAAGGGACCCAGGAGCAGAGCAGTTGGCCTGGAGCTGACCTGGCCCCGGGACTGCCCTGGCTTGCCCCGTCCCAGGGGCAAAGGCCAAATAGCAAATGCAACCACACGGGACCCTCATTTACTCATTCAATAAATATTCACCAAGTATGTAGCTGCTGGGCTTACAGCAATGACCTACAATCCCTGCACTCATGAGGGTTATTTACGTTTTCACAGGGAGAGACAGGCAGTAAGAAAAGTAAACACTGGTTAGGTAATAACATTTGCTCAGCCAATCAGGGGGACCGGGGTGAGGACAGGGTGGTGAGGTTTTATTCAGGATGGTCAAGGAAACCTCTCTTAACAAGGTGATCAAAAGGAGAGGTCATGTGACAATTTGGAGAAAAGCCACCCCATTCCAGACAGAGAAGACAGAACAGGCCAAGGGCACTGTATGAGTTTGCTATTTTCTGCCCCAAATTACCACAAGCTTAATGGCTTAAAGCAACACCTATTATTCCCTTACAGTTCTAGAGGGCAGAAGTCGAAAATGGGTCTACAGGGCTGCGTTCTTTCTGGAGGTTCCAGGGGAAAATCTGTTTCTTTGCACCTTCCAGCTTCTAGGGGCTGCCCGTGCTCCTTGGCTCCTGGCCCCACACTATTCTGATCTCTGATTCCAACCTCACATCTCCTTCTCTACTGCTGACCGTCCTGTCTCTCTCTTATGAGGACCCTTGTGATGACACTGAGCCCACCTGGATCATATAGGCTCATTTCCCCATCATCTCAGGATCCCTAATTTAATTACATCCACGAAGTCCCTTTTGCCATGGAAAGCCACATCTTCACAGGCTGTGGAGATCAGGATGCAGACACCTTGACGGACCATCATTCTGCCAGCTGCAGATGCTAGGTCAGGAGTTGGCTCGGTGGGACTGAGGCCCGGTGGGAGGCCCGAGGGGCTGCTCAGTGCAGGCGTGCTTGCACATCTGAGGAACATCAAGGGGCCGATTGGCTGGAGCAGGGTGAGTGGGGAGCAGGCTGATGCCTGTGAGTCAGCAGGCGACCTGCTCATGTAGGCCCCTTGTCCATGCATCGTGAAGATTCAGGAGCAAGACAGGAAGAAGCCCCAGGGGGAGGTTTCTGGACCTTGGCACCGCGGCCATGCTGAGCCGGGTAAGTCTTTGCTGCGGGGGCCATCCTGTGCACAACAGGATGTCAAGCAGCCTCCCTGGCCCCTGCCCTAGAGTTGGGACACCTAAACATGTCTGCAGACACTGCTGGAGGTCTCCTGGAGGGTGAAGGCCTTGCTCCCTGTGTGGAGCCCCACTATGCTAGTGGGAAAAGGACAGGCAGCACCTGTGCAGGCCCACCCAGGTGGAGTTTAAAAGAAATCTCTGATTTTTAAATGCTCCAACACAGCCCACAGAGGCACTTCTGACATGCCGCTACTGTCAGTGGAAGGTGGACCTTCCTCTGTAGCTGTGGTGCGTTTCCTAACAAGGTTCTGGCCATCTTGAAATAATATGGTATTTTATTCAAAAGAACTGATGAAGAAGTACCATGCCTGCCCCTTGAATAATTTTCTTAAATACTCGACTTTTCACCCAAATGTATTATCCCAACATTTAGAAGGTTACTCACCATATACTGGTACCATCTCTAGAAAACAAAGAAATCACTTGCAATGTTTGGTAAATGTCACAACCAAACACGTAACAATCATGTTCCTAAGTGTAGCAACAATCTATTTGCTGCGTTTAATCCAGCACAGCAAATTCCAGCACCCACACTCCGCGGTTTCACCAGAAACAGGCAAGAGCAGACGAATACTCAGAAGAGACAATCGCTCCTCACAAACTGTGGCAGGCTACAGAGAAGGAATATGCATGATAATGAAGAATCACCACACAAACAACTGGTATTGCCAAAAGAACTTGGCACTGTTCTGTGGGGAAATTTAAAGCCCACCACGAGTCCATCCTAAAAAGCCAAGAGGCACTGGTTAGAAAACCTCCTAGAAAACAGAAGGCCCATGTCCGTTTAAGTTGGCCCTGGAGCACTGAATCATATGATGTGCTTTTGTTGCTATTTTTACATTTTTTAAAAAGCCAACAAAGTAGCTTTCCAGACATCCATGAATGGTACAGTGTGCTGAGCAGGCCTAACTGTTTAGCTTCCAGAAAGAACTCCCTCACCCCACCCGACATTCTGCTATTCTGCTCTCCCCGCCCCCCATGATAATATTTCATTTGTGACTCAAGTAACTTTTTAAAAAAGATATGCTTGATACTCTTCTGAAGCACTTATTTGGAAATAATTTGGCTTTAAGACTCTTTCCAGAAGGCACAAACTAGAGAAAGTCTCTAAAAAGAGAATACAAAAGTCAGAGAGGAGAAGAATATTGAAAACGGGAGCCCTGCGCAGGTGAGGAGACACGTGGCGCCCTAAAATACTATGCCATGCGAGGGTCCGGAAGCCTCTCATCTTTGTCCGTGTCAGAGGATGAAGACTGGAAGGGAGGGAGGGAAGTGAGGAAAGAGAAACACAAGTGCACAAAGTGGGTCAAGCTGCAATTTGCAGGAGGCCAATGGTTTATGACACAGGACAACATAAATGGAATGAAATCAATTAGGTACTGCTCACCTATTGACCTAATGCTTATTGAATGTCTTATAACCAAGATACATGGCTTTGCCCATTAGCTTATGGAGTTAGAAGCCACACATATAAAAGATCAAGTGGTTTCACTTATGATACCCTCTGGAACTGATGCTCGTCTATTGGAAGGAGGGAAGGGAAGGAGGGGTAGAGGTTCTGAACTACCGGGGATGACGAAGCCAAAAAAGTTTCTATTCTTATGGAATCACGTCTGTATAACTGTTTGTAATATTGCAAATTTCACATTTTAAATGCACTTGAAATGTTGTCATATGTATGTATTAAGCTACACGTAAATGAAGATCCTTGACTTGGTATTCTATCAAACGCTGTTCTCCGATGAGACGTGACCAATCACACACAGGAACTATGCCACGCTTCCTTCCACAGGAGAAAGTAAGTAAGCAAGCAGAAGGCGAGGTTGGAAAAAAGTGCTTCTTACCTCTTTCTGGCTTCTTCATATTGCCAATTAAGTCTGACTCGGTCTACAAGTCTTGTTTTATCATCAAAGACAAACTTTCCGGAACAGAAGAGAGAAAAAAAGAAAGGAAACGCATATTAAAAACATATTTCCAAAATAGCAACTTCACTTAAACTTTCGGCAGCAATGAGAAATATTCTTCATCTCTTTCACTTTCGATCTGTGCAAGGTCTGGAAGGAAACACTGAACAACCCTTTGTGGCCACCCCTGGCTGGGGAGGGGGGAGGGGGAAGGGAAGACTCTTGCTTGCCTAAACTGGTAGGGTTTTTTGTTTTTTTTACAGCAGCAGCATATCTATCTATTCTGTAATTCCAAACAACAACCACAAATTAGGTTTTAAAAGAAGTAGGAAATGACTTAGTAAAAGTTGATACAAAGGCAAAAACCAGTCACCCCATTTTGTGCAGTACATTCTCTAATTCCTCAGTAAACGTAAAATAATGATGTTCTACTCAGAAGCCCCACGGTCTGAGGAAGCTGGACTAGCTGTGTGACGGATGGGCTGGTGGACGCCTTCTGATGCCACGAGGTGTGTTAAAGAACCAAGGGCAAGCCGGGCACGGTGGCTCACGCCTGTAATCCCAGCACTTTGGGAGTCTGAGGCGGGCGGATTACGAGGTCAGGAGATCGAGACCATCCTGGCTAACACAGTGAAACCCCGCCTCTACTAAAAATACAAAAAATTAGCCGGGCGTAGTGGCAGGCGCCTGTAGTCGCAGCTACTCGGGAGGCTGAGGCAGGAGAATGGCATGAACCCAGGAGGCGGAGCTTGCAGTGAGCCGAGACTGAGCCACTGCACTTCAGCCTGGGCGACAGAGCAAGACTCCGTCTCAAAAAAAAAAAAAAAAAAAAAGAACCAAGGGCAAAAGGAAAGCAAGCAAGGTCTCAAAAAGCCAGAGCTCGGGGAGTACCAATATAGAGTTAGCCTAAATGCGGTGCTCTGTGACGAGTAGATGTACTTAAATATTTTTGTACCAGTTACATTGATGACAATAAAATCCTACACAAAACAAAAAAAGACATGTACAGGAAGTAACTGTAGTACATTTTGGTTGGTTCCTCATTCCTGCAAATATTCACACAACTCCAGTTTCAATAAATCAGCTCCATCTGTTGATCTGACCTTACTAGATCACATATTATGGCCACCAAGTCTTTACATTTTTGAAATAACTTCCCATCAACAAGTATCTGAAAATATTCAACTTGAATGATTAGCAGTGAATTTATCGACACGAGTTTTGATCTATGTTGATGAAAAATGTCTTTGCAAATTTATTGCCTTGAATGGCAAGATGAAAAAGTGCCTTACAAGGGACTGAGCATTCTCCAACCAGAATGACAATTGTTCATGGTTTCTTTTTTTGAGACAGGGTCTCGCACTATTGCTCAGACTAGAGTGCAGTGGCACAATCACAGCTCACTGCAGCCTCAACCCCTTTGGCTCAAGCGATCCTCCTGCCTCAGCCTCCCAAGTAGCTGGGACTACAGGCATGAGCCACCACGCCCAGGTGGTTGCCCAGCCATGTTGCCCAGACTGGTCTTCAACTCATGGGCTCAAGCAATCTGGCCACCTCTGGCCACCTCAGCCTCCCAAAGTGCTAGGATTACAAGCATGAGCCACTGTGCCTGGCCACAATTATACATGTTTAAACGGCCTCATCCAATGCTCCTCTCCAGCTTCCTCAGTATAAATATATTTAAGTGGCAGTGCCACAGCTCCAAAAGCTGTCCACAGTGGAGATGAGCTACTTGCCATTTCAGTCCCCTCTTTATTAGTGACCCTGCAATCAACTCATCAAGATCAGTAAACATCATCTCTCAAACCTCTTCTCAAAGCCGTATGCACCTCTCTCTAAGCTTTGTTTCTGTACTCTTCTTTGAGAATTAAATGGACATTTTAGTGAAAAGAAAAGACAGCCAAATGGATCCAAGAGACTCCTGCTTCAGAGTTCCTATGCAGCGCTACAGCGTGTGCAACCCTGTGGCTGCAAATCTCCAGTCTCAAAAAGCACATCTGACATACAGCAATATCCACCCCACAAAACAGACTCAACACAAGCACAAAGTGAGGTAGGCAGACTTCTAAGAAGGCCCCTAATGACCAACACCTCCTGGGATTCTCCCCGTGTGAAATTCCCTCCCCCTGAGAATAAACTGGGTCTATAACTTGACTCTAACCAATAGAACAGAACAAAGGTGATGGGAAGTCATTTCTGTGAATAGGTTACAAAAGACTGTGACTTCCATCTTGCTAGCAGACTCTCTCAGCTGGTACACTTTGACGAAGCAGGCTGCCGTGCTGGAGCGGCCCATGTGGCAAGGAACTGAAGCCCTCAGTCCAGCAACCTGTGAGGAACTGAATCCTGCCAACAATCACATGAGCTTAAGAGTGGCTCCTCCCCCAGGTGAGCTTTTGGATGAGACCACAGCCCTGGCTGACACCTTGACTGCAGGTTCCTGAGAGACCCTGGAGCAGAAGACCCAGCCCAGTCTCCTGGACCACATCAAGCATGAGATAATAAAGGAGTGTTGTTGTAAGAGGCTAGGTTTTAGGGAAATCTGTTATGCAGCAATGGTTAGCTAATACAGTCATAGCCTTTTGATCTATTTTTCTATAACATGATGTGGTTTCTTAGAAAGTACAGGGGTTTAGGGATGAGAAGTGTTTCAAAACCAGACCTGCCTCTCCTCAGCTACAAGACCTTAGGTAACCTGGCATCTCAGTCTCCTGCACATCACACAGGATGGGAACAACTACTTAAACTGAGATAACAGCTATGAGATTGCTGACCTAGGGTCAGCCCCGGTAAACTTCAGGAGCTTATCAACAATGAGCAGTGACTGCTCAAGTAGCATAACCAGCCACCACTCCTCACCTGACATTTTGAGAAGGGTTGACCTAAATCACTGGAGAACCTTCTATCTTAACTGTTTCTCTCAAACTAAATTCTAATTCTAACCTTACAATAAGCAGCAATGAATTATTCACGAATTCAATGAGTCTTACACTTGTTTCCTTCTCTCGCTCCAAAATCTTTACGCAAAAATGCCAAACATTTTTCAATTACAGATTCTCCTCTGTGTGTTACAGATGGCGACCATATTCTTTCATCCAAAGAAGATGCCTAGTCAAAAACGGCCAAGTGTACGTTTGGAACAACGCGGGCAAATTTGAAAATAGGACTGTTCCAGGACACCCAAGACATAAAGGGCCGTGATTTCCTACATTATACTCCACTCGAAGAGGCACTAGTTGCTAAGATTTCAAAATATTAATTAGCTAA
The DNA here is from genome assembly GCF_028858775.2 of Pan troglodytes. NCBI lineage: Eukaryota > Metazoa > Chordata > Mammalia > Primates > Hominidae > Pan > Pan troglodytes. Next base: position 10,686,679 of record NC_072421.2, on the reverse strand, counting down.
TTATTTAAAACCCAGAGTTTTCCATCAATTGTTTTTTCCTCCTTTTGTTGCTTTCCTTTTATTTATTTAATTTCGGGGGAGGGGTGGCACTGTGCATTCCATTGATACCTCATCTTTGCTTAATAATCCTTAAAAAAAAAAGAAGCTCTTTAAACTGTTTTTCCATTTGGTAACAAATTAATGTCAAGCTTCACTCAATGATATTACAATACTAGCGTCTTTGAATATCCACCATCCTGCTTCAAATGGTGATTTTCCCAACTTTGTTTTTGTGGCTAACTCAAGGCTTCGCTAATTAACAAAGGAGGCATTATGACATTCTTCCAAGTCTCAAACAAAAATGACTTTTAGTTCAATTCAATTTCCTGACATTCTTTTAGAAGAGTAAGAAACAGCAATAAAATAACACCCAAGGTGGCACAGCTATAAAGCCTTTGGAAATCAGTGGTCTAAGGCAGGAATCAGTAACTATGGCCCTGGGGCCAAATCCAGCCCACTGGCTGTTCTGTAAGTGAACGTTTGAGCAGCTCGAGGCCCCAACCTTACATGCTTGCAAGGCATCTCTGTTATGGCTGCATGTACACTACAATGACAGGGTGGGGCAGTTCCAGCAGAACTACCTGCAAAGCCTAAAATAGTGACTATATTTACTATCTGGCCCTTCACAGAAAAAGCGTGGGGACTCATGCTCTAAAAAGTGATATGTCTGTCAAAAGAACAGTGAAACTCAACTCTCACAAGGAGTATGTCATTTATAAGAGTCCAAATCATAAGGGCAGCAGTAATAAGCAATTCAATTGTATCACACAGCTGGACGTGAGACACAATACTTTTTCTTCAAACTTAATGGCACAAAAGTGAAGGCATTTCTTAAGTGAACATGGAAAATTACACCAAACCAGTGATGGCAACACTGAAGCAGCCCTCCCCTCTCCCGGTGCATTTCTCCCCCGGGGCGCGCATATACCTCCCCGATGATATCAGTCTGGGAGCCAGCATCGCAGAACTGCTGGGGTACACCAGCATCGCCAGGCACGCCTGCATGGTGAGGGAAGTCCACTAGAGAGTCGGTAACGGAGCAGCTGTTCTTGAAGCTATCGGTCAGCTTGGCCAGGCTCTGGAACAGAATGAGACAAGCTCTTTGAACGGAGATGGTGATGTGTCTCTTCCCTCCAGAAGTGGTTCTCTCATTTGTTTTAGGTCTGCTGCTTTATTTATTACTGAACAGTTGCCCCACCTCACCCCCATGCTCGTTAGATTTCACATAAATGCCCTTCATCACAGGCACCTCTAATAAAATTCTTAGTCATTTAAATCACATCGCAACTAAGTCCCCCTGGCAGCATGTGAATAAAATAGAGGACAATTATGGTACCATTTTTACTGGTTCTTAAACCTTCATGTTTCCTAAAGAAAAAAATAAGTATTTCTATCGAAAATGTAAATGAGCCTGACAGAGATGAATGCCGCCTTGAGACTGTTACAGAGGAAAAACAGGGAAGGGGAAAACAGCTCCCAGACAATGCTTACGTATTTCTTTTTCAGTTCTTTGAGTTGCTGTTTTAGCTTATGTATTTTTATAAACCTCATTTCTCAGTCATAATTCTACATGGTCAAAAGTAATCTCATATGTATGTTGGTTTGCCAAAAATTAGAGTTAGTATGCATTCTGGCACATGAAATCTCTCTGTGTGGCAGTTTTAAGCAGAAATCAGAATTCTGATTTTTTTTTTTTTTTTTTTTGAGAGAGGGTCTCACTCTATCACTCAGGCTGGAGTGCAGTGGCACAGTCATAGCTCACTGTAGCCTCGACCTCCTTGGCTCAGGTGATCCTCCGACCTCAGCTTCCTGAGTACTTGGGACTACAGGTACGCCACCACACCCAGCTAAACTTTTGTTTGTTTGTTTGTTTTTGTAGAGACCAGGTCTCACTATGTTGCTTGGGCTTTTCTCAAAGTTCTGGGCTCAAGCTATCCTCCTGCCTTAGCCCCCCAAAGTGCAGAGATTATAAGCATCAGCCACTGCACCCAGCCAGAAATCAGATTTTTGACCATTTCTTTTAGACTTCTGAATATATTCACTTTCAGCAAATTTTACTACAGACACCAGAACCAAAAATGCCCAAGTGCAGTAGAACTCACAAAACTGGTTGAGATTGAGATAAGGCCTTCTTGGGAGGGGCCGATATTGTTAAGTTCACATAAGAAAGGCAAAACAACTTATTTAACCTGGATAGAAGAGGACTCTGCCTGTGCCTCTTCCTGGAGCTTCTCAGAGTTTGAGAGGCTATGGAGACGTCAAAGAAGGTGCTCGGGCCTGAAGCTTCTTCCAGAAATTCTATCTGTTGCCTCCACGGTGGGAATTCAAGCAAGGCAAATGAGTGGCTGGCCCTGGTGCTGCACACGGTGGCCTCAGAGAGGCCGGGGCAGGCAGCCCTGCTTGGCCTCATGGCGTAAAGCCTCTGTGTCTCCACCATGGAACACCACATGGTTCAGCCTGCGGTGTTGGTGATGGGTAACAAACATGGGGCATCTTGTTCGATGTCAGCTGAGCAGAGACCTCAATAAATGGTAGCTGTTCTCAGTGCTACCTGTGTGCCAAAAAAAAAAAAAAATCTAACAATTAACCATTTACTTATCACAACCTGGAGAGGTCATCTGAAAATAGATTCCTAGGCCCTACCTCCAGAGATTCTAATTCAGTGAGTCTAGGGTGGGGCCTGGTAATCTGCATCTTAACAAGCACCATGAGGACTCTCCGCAAGTCCCTCATGGCCTTGACCTTAGAAGGCACTACCCAGGCAGGGTAGTTTTTTTGTGCATCTGTCTCATTTTGCGTATGAGTTTGAGCTTTGCTTGTTCTGTCCTGTGGGTCTTATACTCTACAGAATCTAGACACATGCCAGCAGGCAGTAGGTGCTCACTTAGGGGAGCAGATGAAAAATAAAAGCTGTAACCAAAAGCACTGAATGCATTCCAGCACTTTACGTCATGAGGTCAAGCAGAGCTCCCCTGCCTTGGCCTCTCTGAGGCCACCATGTGCAGCACTAGGGCCAGCCACTCAGATGTCTTGCTTGAGTTTCCCACCATGGAGGCAGCTTTTTGCATTTGCAAAAGTTCAACTTTTTCTAAAAATAACAGAAACTACAAAAGCTCAAGGGGAAAAAAACGTAAAGCAGTATAAAGCTACAATGATCCCAGCTATATATAATACAAATACACCCACATAGTAAAATACTATGCAACCATCTCAAGGAAAGAAGCAGCTCTTTGTGTACAGATATGGGGAAAGGTAGGGGATATTGCTGTTAAGTGAGGAAGCTAGTGCGGAACAGTATCACAGTCCTGGCTTTGCGTGAGGGCGGCTAAACATGTATTCTCTTTTTGTGTGCCCACATGAATGCTGGAAGGGTAGGCAAGAAGGTAATAAAGGTAGTCAGGGGCAGTAGGAGGATGGGGCGATAGCGAGACTTCTTATCATAGACCTTTGGAATTATCTTGATTATTGAACAATATAAATGTATCACCCATTGCTGTGGGTTGAATTATGTTCCCCCAGGAGATATGTTGAAGTCCTAACCCCAGGAACCTGTGAGTGTGACCTTATTTGGAAATAGTCTTTACAGATGTAATCTAGTTAAGGTGAGGTCATACTGGATTAGGGTGGGTCGTTATCCAATGGCTGGTGTCCTTACAGGAACAGGAAATTCAGACAAAGAGACAGTCATGTGACCATGGAGGCAGCAATCAGAGTGGCTCATGCCTGTAATCCCAGCACTTTGGGAGGCCGAGACAGGAGGATCGCTCGAGGCCAGGAGTTTGAGACCAGCATGGCCAACACGGTGAGACCCTGTCTCTACTAAAAATATAAAAATTAGCCAGGCATGATGGTGCGCACCTGTGGTCCCAGCTACTCTAGAAGCTGAGGTGAGAGGACGGCTTGAGCCTGGGAGGTCAAGGCTACAGTGAGCCATTTTTGTGCTATTGTACTCAAGCCTAGGTGACAGAGATCCTGTCTCCAAAAAAAAAAAGAAAAGTATACAGGAGGATTGTGCAGGTTATATGCAAATACTACACCATTTTATATAAGGGACTTGACCATCCAATGATTCTGGTATCCTGAGGGATGGGGGTGTGTCTTGGAACCAATCCCCCAAGGATACAGAGGGATGACTATATACGTACTTAAATACAGTGGGGGGTGCGTATGTATGTATGCATGTGTGTGCGTGTGTATTATATACACATATATGTTATATATACAATAACTATATAACATGTAATACATAAGTATATTAAAAACATCTTAAAATAAAACACATGAGCAGGCAGGCAGCTTACATGCATCAGGTCCCGCCTCTCCTTCTCGCCTGTGCAAATGGCCTTCTTGATGGTCCGGAGCTCACTCATGATAGCCTGCGCCTCATCCAGTTTGTAGCTGGTGTGAGTACTTGACATCTTCCGATCAATCCTAGTTAAAACAGAAAAATCAATGTCATGTCACATGAGATCCTAGCATTCCATTAAACATACAACTACGAAAACCCAAAAGCTTCATAGAAAGGTGGAAACAGTTAAAGTAATGTTTTGGCTAAGAAAAAGAAAGACCCCACGGAAGCGTCCCTCCTTCTGGTCGATACAACACCCTTTGCTCAGGAGCACCCTGGGCAGGTGAAGACGTCCGAGACAGGATGCCCACGTCCTCCGCTAATGATTGCGCAACAAGATTGCTTGCTTGAGTAATTTCCCGAGACTGTAAATTCCTCTCTCTGAAAAGAGGACATGTTTTGTTTATCTCCAGGTTAGTGGTCAAAATCTTTGTTAAATAAACATATGAATGAGATCTGTGTACAGGGAGAATATATGGGACACAGCAAGAAGTAGTGAGCTTTCGATAATGGTGCTTTGTACAAAAGCTGGAAACCTTTTCTGTCTCCTATAACTCTGATTTCATTCTGGTTCTAATTTATTACTCACTCTTTCTCCTACCAAGTCCTCAATTCTTTCCTTCAATCCAAACACTCATCCAGGGAAAATGGCAACGTCCCTCCCTCCCTCCTTCCTCCCCTTCCTCCCACCTTTCCTCCAAGCTTCCATCCTCCCAGCCAGCTCCTGTGCACACCAGGCCTGGGTCTGGGGCTGGACGCAGAGCACAGAACAAAACAAGACTTGGTTCTGCCTTCAAAGGGAGGTGGCCTCTGGAGCACGTCCTTTGTCACATCCCCTACACCTGAGGCTCCAGCATGGGAAGCCCTAAGGCTAAGGAACTTGAGAAATTTTGGTCCAGAGTGGAATGAATTCCTTCTCTGGAAAGCAACTGGCTTCTTTCAGGTTCCGAGTCTCCCAGTTCACAGGTTCTGGTTCTAACATTTCCCTCCATGTTATCCTGAAAACCTGGATCATTAACTGCCAGCCCCAACTCCCTTGCTTACCGCTCACAGGAACCTCTGGCATGCTGGTGGGTGCGAGTGGCACCCAGCTCTGCCACTCACTGGCTGTGGGACCTGGGTGAGTCACTTCCCCTCTTTCCACCTGCTTCTTCCTGTCTCAAATGGGGACACTAAAAATATTTCTCCCACGGGATGGGCATGAGATTTAATGAGAAAATGCAAGGTAAGAGCTTGCTTGGCAGGAGGCCTGGCATATGGTGTTTGCGGTGACTGTTATTATCAGGATAACACAGAATCTCCTTACTCATGGGAGAAAAAGTAAATAACTTGCCAACTCTGGTATTTTATTATCATTAACAAATTCCTTGCCAAATATGTCACAACTCAAGCAAAACTCGGCACCGGAGTCAACCTGAGCTATCAGCATCCATGGCCTAGGAAGAGGGCAAACAACACAAGCAGGAAGCTACTGACTCCCTTTGAATAGGGCTCTGGGGCTCAGCAGCATTGCCGTGATTGCCATCAGCTACAAATAAAATATTTATAAACACTAGTCCTGAGTTCTGCCCCGAGGAGAGCAGATAGAGGCACACCGTGCATGGTGAATAATGACACTCCTAAATGCCAACGTGTCCTGACCCTGCAGGCACTTCCATAATGGCTGTTACAGACTTGTAGGTTTCTCAAATACACATTGCCTTGTCTGTTCCTACAAAGCAGAAGTCTTTATTTATACAGCTTTATTAACAGGTACATATATCTTTAACTATAGAGTGTTCCATGCCAAAAGTTAAAATAAGTGAGCATGAACTAAAGTTTGAGCTGTGGGCATATTTTTTCTTTTTATTCTGCTCTCATTAAATCCCTTCTTTCACAAAACAGTTCATCCAAATGATCAAGGTGGTAAACTTTAACAGTCTACATCACCTGAGGGTCCTCGGGAGATTTGGCAATAAAATAGAAAAAGTTCCCAGCACAGTACCAGCAGGCCAGTTGGTGGCTACTAAAATGTGGGAGCCAATAGCAAGAATGGTGACAGTAGGCATATAAACCCATTGTACATTTTCAAAACTCTTTTGTTTGTCCCTCAAAACCAGCCCCACTTCCATCAAAATGGCTGGCCTTCTCACTCACTGCTCGTAACTCACTGGGATATTCATGGAAGGGCTAACTTATACTTTCTTAGCTGTCATAGCTTCACAACACCTCCATTTTTTTCAATTGTGATCCATTTTCATCCAACAAAAACTTCAAAGGACAGTAAATGTCTTCTTTTACTTCTGCAAAATTCATTTATTTGAGAGCACACTCTCTCTCTCTAAAACTTCCCTAAAAAACTTTGGTCCAATGTAGATGATGTGCTCAATGATTTGGTATTTTTTAAAAATATTGATGTATTCCAGTTCATTTAAAAAATCATAAGATCTGTGACTGCCAAAGAACTGCCTTATTCTGGTCTTAATTTTTTTTTTTAATTATACTTTAAGTTTTAGGGTACATGTGCACATTGTGCAGGTTAGTTACATATGTATACATGTGCCATGCTGGTGTGCTGCTGGTCTTAATTTTAATTAAGAGTGCAAGACAGTGCCTTTACCATACATCACAAATAAAATGATAGAAAAGTGGTAACTGCTCAAGGAGACTAAACAAGGACATAAGCTATTATGCAGTATGAAATCAAAATTCAGTGCACAGACTCACAGTCTTTACTTTTGCACCCTCTACATTTTGCATTCAGCTTCAGGGACGTTAAGTGATTTGCTGAGGGTCGCACAGCCAGTAACAGGCAAAGTGAAGTTCACAGCCAAGGCCCCCCACACCAGGACTTGTCTGCTCCATCACCAGGTTCGCAATATATTCAAAGTCAAGGCTTCTAAATGCCCATTGTGTCAAACCTGAAGGCCACCCATATAACCAGTCAAATGTCATCCCAAAGTAAACTGGTGCTCTTTATGGTGTGCTTTTGAAAGAAATGGGTTGGAGAGAAAAGAAGAAGATACAGCTTCAGATGAGGAACCTAGTACAATGGAAAAGGCATTTTAGAGAAGTTTATTGTCAACCTCTACCTCCTGCCACCCTAAAATTTCCATATTGGTTGTTCAATTTAAGATGTCAAGAGAACTGCACTAGTAAAAATAAGAGTAAAACCACATAACTTCTTAACCCCACATCTTGAAGGAAAGAGCTGCCAGCCCTCTAAAGATATTCTGTGTTAATACCACAGATTACAACCCAGAAGAATGGAAAGGTTTGTTACAACTTCTACATTTTCTATCAGCAGCTCTGGCAGACGGCCTTGGGTGAACCTCAGAAAGCTTCCGGCGGCTTTCTATCAACAGCAAGACCTGTGTGGAACACCAGACCTGTCCCACAACCAGGAACAATCCTCTTTTTGTTTCCAGCCCATTTCTGTACGTTTCGCTGTTATCTGAGCATTGCCGAGGTTTTCGCGTGGGCTGTTCCTTAGGTGCTACGCTAATGGGAGACTGTTACTTTAAGCCTGTTCTACTGAACAATCCCACTCTTTCTTGAAACTACTAAATCCCTTCAGACAGAAAATGCTAATTCTAATATGCAGTAATGCTTCATTCTGGTATTGCATGCTTAGAAGGATGTAGTGGCTCATATTTAAGGAGACAAATGGGTCTCACCCCATTTGGGAAGTTAATCAAGAAATCAAAAGTCTTGAAGCAGAGGCTCACCTAGTGGCTAAGAATGTACCTCATGGAAACTAGTTAGTGGAACATCTGGTGAGCATCCCTTTCTGTGATTTGAATAGCAGTGATAATAGGACTTCTTAAAACCCAGGCCAAAACAATATCACACAAAATGCAGAAGAGAATGCTGTGCTAGAGGACAGTTGGCAAGAAGGTGACTGGACAATGTCTAGAGGCCTCCCTGAGTTCCTCCAGCCCAGGGACAAAAGTTTTGGCCAAGGAAACATCTGCCCTCACTCAGAGTGTCCCAGTGTCCAAGAAAGAAGTGGACCCTGTGATGGCTACTAGCGGGCAGGAACAGCAACCTCAGCCACTCCCCCCAGCACCCGGGCAATCTGCATTCACTCCCAAGCCCCACCCTGTGCTGAGAACTGGCTGGGTCCTCAGGATGAAGCGGCGAACAAAGCCAAGTCCTTGTCTTCGTGCAGCACGATTCGAGCCAAGGAGACAGACAATGAAAAGTACATCCTTAGGTCAGGCAGTCACAAATGTTTTCAAAAAAAAAATGAAGCAGAGTTTGGGGATAGAGTGTGACAGAGTACATTTTTAGATGGATGGTTAAGCCAGGATCTCTCGAGATGTCACTAAGCAAAGGCCCACGGAAGTGGGGGAGCAGGCATGTGAGAATCTGGGGGAAAGAGCATTCCAGGCAGAGGGAGCTCCAAGTACCCACGGTAAAGGCAGGACATCCCTTTCAAAGGTGAAACTAGAGGTAAATGAGGCAGGGCCGGGGGCCAGCCTATGTAGAGTCTGGCTTGTGTTGTAGGTGAGAGAGAGCCACAGAAGGACCACAAGGAGAGCACTAGCTGTGGAAGAACCCCATGGCTACTGTGTGAGGATGGAGACTCACATTAGTGCTTGGCCCAGAGCCGTGGTGGTGGAAGCTGTGAGAAGGATCAGAGGCCGGGTGTAGAAACAGCACACCATGGACAAGGTGGCCAGGCAGTGTTCCCCAAAAGCATCTTCTGCCATCAAGCCAGTGCTCAGGGACATTATAGGTATCATGGCAGGAAAAGGCTCCAATAACACGAGCAGGAAACTCAGGGAAGGGCAATGTTAAATGAGCTTCCCAGCTGCAGGACCACTCAGAATCTAACATAAGGGGCCGGGTGCAGTGGCTCACGCCTGTAATCCCAGCACTGTGGGAGGCCGAGACGGGCAGATGGCTTGAGTCCAGAAGTTCGAGACCAGCCTGGGCAACATGGTGAAACCCTGTCTCTACTAAAAAAATATAAAAATTAGCTGGGCATGGTGGTGTGCACCTGTAGTCCTAGCTACTCAGGAGGCTGAGGCATGAGAATCGCTTGAACCCAGGAGGCGGAGGTTGCAGTGAGCCAAGATTGTGCCACTGCACTCCAGCCTGGGCCACAGAGTGAGACTCCATCTCAAAAAAAAAAAAAAAAAAAAAAAAAAATCTAACACAAGGTACATTCTAGAGCTCCAGGCAGGAGCTGGAGAGGGGAATTTGCCCACATCTGTTGGTGCACTTGGTCCGTTCACGCACATCACCCAGTTGGGAAACATTGCACGTGTCCTGGTCCTGAGTCTTCCCTTTGCCTCTGGACACTAGTAGTAAGTTACAGTAAGGTAATTTTTCCAAAACGTTTCAGAAACTTTAGGGCAACAGAGTCCAGGGGATCTTTCACTGGAAAAGCTCAATTTTTCTGTAAACTTTAATTAGTCATTGTAAATGGTGCTCCTATTTTCTGAAGACTTTTATAAAAGGCCTCAAGAAAAATGCAAATTGAAACTACACTGAGATACTATCTCTCACCTATGAGACTGGCAAAAATGCAAATGCTTATCAACACATCCTGTTGGCAAAGTCACAGGAAACGAGAACACTCATATGTTAGTGGTAGGAAGGCAAAATGGTGCAACCCCTCAGCAAAGGAATTTGGCCATATCTAATACAAGCTGAGTATCCCTAATCTGAAAATCTGAAATCCAAAGTGCTTCAAAATCTGAAACTTTTTAAGCATTGACATGACACTCAAAGAAAATGACCAGTGAAGCATTTCAGGTTTCAGATTTTTGGATGAGGGATATTGAACCAGTAAGTATAATGCAAATATTCCAAAACAAAACAAAACAAAAAAAACTGAAATTCAAAACACTTCTGGTCCTAAGCATTTCAGATAAGAAATACAACCTATAATACAACAAATACATTCACCCTTTAACCTACCAAGCCCGCTTTCAGGAACTTATCCTGGAAGATACACATCCATAACTTAGGTAAAAAGCTGACAAGAAATGTTATTAATATAAATCAAAGCATTGGGCTAACAAGGCCAGAACCTACTGATCATCTTCACACCACAAAAAGAAACAAGCACAGAGTGGTGCCTCCTGATGGAAGTACCACCACCACCTAAAAACATTCTTACTAAAAAAAGAAAAGAAATCCAACTTGAATCAGATCAAGCCTCTCAAACTATTACGCCCATTTGCATAAATAACAAGGGACAGAGGAACACGTTCAATGACATCATGTGAATTTCAGCAGCAAAACCCAACATTAGGGAAATTCTATAGGACAACCAAATTACTTTCTCCAACAAATAAGCTGTCAGGGGGAAAAAAGGAGGGAGAGTAGAAAAGAAAAGACGTAAGAGACACATCAACCAAAGGCACTCTGTGGCCCAAACTGGACCCAAACACCTGAAGAAATGCAAGAGCTCACTGGACACAAGATGCCTAGTAAATGGGGTACAGGGATTAGAGTTATTTTCAAAAGGAGTCCATAACTTTAGGAGACATATTTATGGATTAAATGGGATTCTGGCATTTGCTTCAATAAGGCCATGAGAGCTTAGCAGATGGGGTGGGGTCACCACCGAAACAAGATTGGCAATTGTGCAGGTTAAATGGGGTGAGGGGTACAGGAGGATTTCAGTATACTATTCTCTCTGCTTTTGTGTTTGATATTTTCCATCATTAAAAGCTTACATGTGTACACTTCACATAGATACATATAAAACACACTTCTGTGTACATATTCTATCATTAACCCAGCGAACATATCTGTGGCCAATTCCTCTCTACAACAATCAACAACATATATAGATTTAAAGTCAAATACAAAAGGTTCTTTTTTCCTTACTTGGACCCAAGTGTAATGATGAATTTCCTTGCTAGCCAGGAAATTCACCAAGATAAACAAGGCAAGCTTAAAATGTTATAAGCAGCCAAACTCCTAGTGAGGTGCTCTGGAAAAGAATACACTGGATATTCTGGGAAGCAAGAACAGCAGGAAATTTTCTGGAGGAAAATCTCAGGCCACTGCCTTAAGCAATGTTGGTGATAAAATCAGAGATGATTCATGTTTAGGTATAACAGCTCACCTGCTATCTGTACGTATAGTCAGGATTTCCCAGTAGAGATGGGGTAATCACATTTTCAATGCTTGAAAAGGCCTTCTAAAATTTCTCAATTAAAAAAATATACATTTGCATGATTCAATCCAAACATAAACACCCAATGTTCAATACCAGAAAAATAATGAGGCTGTTTTCATCTCATAAGCTGTGGAACTCAGAGAAAGGCTACCAGATTATCTTCCACTTACAAAAATATTTTAAGAGTGGCACGGGTGCCTGTGTTTTCTCTTCTTCCTGTGAGGCTGTGTCTGTCCCAGAATAAAGTAAACATGCACAGTAACAACGCAGCGTCAGACAGAGCCAAGGCAACGTGCCCATTAAACAACAGCTCTGGGCAGCTCCCTCCTGAAAGCTGACTTGCCCCTGGTCAGGCATGAGGTGGGGTGGGCCCCTCAGGACCAAGGCCAGGTCCAGAGCCTTCCCCAGGCCACTCCTTGGCCTCCAGGGGGAGGGCGGGTATTCTCATGAGCTCTGGCAAGCAGAAGGAGCCTCCCCTTGGCTCAGGCAGGCAGGAGGAGCCTCCCCTTGGCAAGTGGCAAGTTTACAATTGCTGTTCCCAAGCGTGGGATCTTGATAATGAAAGCAGAAAGACAATCCAAACAGCACTGGCCCGCCTCTCTTCCAGGAGCACAACTTGCGCTCCGTTTTGGCCGCAGGTGTAAAGTTAAAATTCTCGTTATTCTGGCTCCTGCTTCTCTGTCTAATGCCCCTAGGGAAACAGAGGCTGCCTTTTCCTATTCTTGAAACCACTGCAACTACAAAAGATGAATTCACAACCTAGCCATGCTAAGGAGAAGGGGGTTTTCTCAGTCAGCAGTATGTTTTAGTTTCTAAATCAGTCCGTCTACAGCTGACACTGCTATATGGCCTTTGTCTTCAAATAAGGAAATGGAGTTCGCCAGAACGATGGAGCCAAGGCAAAGCAACAGGTGCTGAGCCCAGCAACCCACTACAGAAACCATGGCCATGAGGGAAGTGCCAGACATGGCTCCCTGCTGATGCTCAGGGATCCTGAGCAAACTCAGACTCTTCCTGAACCCCAGTCACCTTCCTCAAAGCTGCAAATGAGAATGACATTAACTGCAACCTCCGGCACACACAATGACTAACATTAAAACCACATACTGGGCCGGGCGTGGTGGCTCATGCCTGTAATCCCAGCACTTTGGGAGGCTGAGGCAGGCGGATCACCTGAGGTCAGGAGTTCGAGACCAGCCTGACCAACATGGTGAAACCCGGTCTCTACTAAAAATATAAAAATTAGCTGGGCATGGTGGCGTGTGCCTGTAATCCCCAGCTACTTGGGAGGCTAAGACAGGAGAACTGCTTGAACCCAGGAAATGGAGGTTACAGCGAGCCAAGATTGCACCACTGCACTCCAGCCTGGGTGACAAAGACTCCCCATCTCAAAAAAAAAAAACAAAAAAAACAAACAACTACATATTGTCCAGAGACACTGTATCGCAATGAGAGACAGCTACAGTGTGGCCTAATGAAGGTAGAAAATTCACCTCAAATCCAACTAGGTAGTCCTAATAACTTTTGGTGACCTGTCACAAATCAAATGATTTGTTTCTGCTTATTCTTTATCCACCACCTTAGCCAAAGTGACACAGGATGACACTGCCACAGCACACACAGTCGCATCTGAGGAGGTGTTGGAGTATCTGGAGGCTGGCTGGAGTGGGGGGCTAAAAGGACAAAACACACGTCGGTGCATTTGGAAAGCACTCTGGCCTATGCACCGCATGAATGACAAAACCAGCAGCCGGTTAGTTGGAAAAGAAGCTTGATTTGCTTAAGACAAAACTAAAGAAGAGGCCGGGCACGGTGGCTCATGCCTGTAATCCCAGCACTCTGGGAGGCCGAGGCGGGCAGATCGCCTGAGGTCAGGAGTTGGAAACCAGCCTGGCAAATGTGGCAAAACCCCATCTCTACTAAAATACAAAAATTAGCCAGGCGTGGTGGCGGGCACCTGTAATCCCAGTTACTGGGGAGACTGAGGCACGAGAATCACTTGAACCTGGGAGGGGGAGGTTGCAGTGAGCCAAGATCACACCACTGCACTCCAGCCTGGGCGACGAGAGCAAGACTCTGTCTTAAAAAAAAAAAAAAAAAAAAAAAAACTAAAGAAGAAGCTGTACTAATATTAACTAGGGTTAATAAAAGGAAGCTCTGACTGTAGATCCAAAATGCACACAAACACATAGCTGGGTAATGGTAGATAATTACATCTGTACCTCACATTCCTTTATTACCTCCCCATAAAGAGCAGTGCTGCAGTCACGTGTGTCACCTCATGCATCTGCATGCAGGATGAAAGACGGCAACATGGTGCCCACCTGCGTCAGTAACAGTAACCACACAGAGTTGGGCTAATTGTTTCGGGCTGGGCATGTACCAGGTGCTGGTGCTGTCCTCAGTATAACTGAGCACAGTGATTGCTGTTATGGACTGTGTGTTTGTGTGTCCTCCAAATTCTTATGTTGCAGCCTTACCCTCTAATGTGATGGCATTTGAAGGTGGGGCCTTTGGGAGGTGATTAGGGTTAGATGAAGTCACAGGGTGGGACCCCATGATGGGATTAGGAAAAGGAAGAGAGAACAGAGTTTTTGCTCTCTTAGCCATGAGAGGAAACTGCGACAAGATGGTCACCTGCATATCAGGAATCGGGCCCTCACCAGGAACCAAATATTGGACCTCCAGCCTCCAGAACTGTGAGAAACAAATATCTGCTGTTCAAGTCACCCAGTCTATGGTATTTGTCATAGCAGCCCGAGCTGCCTAAAACAATCACCATTTGCAGATGAGAAAAGTAGGTGCAGAAGGCGTGCGGCACATGTGCAAGTTCAGCAAGGAAAGCCAGTGAATGGAGAGAACGGCTCAGCAAACCTTCAGACCCACACCAGCGCCATTTCTCAAACACCACCTTTAGTTCATGAAACCTGCAGACTCGATACAGCTCACTAATTGTAAACAATTCATCCCCAATCTCTTAGTAGGGATAAAGTTCTTATTGTAAAAATGAGAACAGGAGGAAGACCTACAGACTGGAATGTCCAAAGGAGCTTTCCGTGATGATGGAAATCTGTCACCTATGGTGTTCAATACAGTAGCCACCAGCACGGTGGTTCTCAACTGGGAGCAAATGTGTACTTTAGGGGACACTTGGCAATGTCTAGAAACATTATTGGTTGTCACAATACAGGTGGAAGGTGCTACTGGCATCTAGCGGGTAAAGAGTAAAGACAACATTCTTTGTGTTTTTGTTTGTTTGTTTGTTTGTTTGTTTGTTTTTGAGAGACAGTCTCGCTCTGTCGCCCAAGCTGGAGTGCAATGGCGCAATCTCGGCTCACTGCAACTTCGGCCTCCCAGGTTCAAGCGATTCTCCCTGCCTCAGCCTCCCGAATAGCTGGGTTGACAGGTGCCCGCCAAGCGATTCTTGTGCCTCAGCCTCCCGAGTAGCTGGGATTACAGGCTTGCACCACCACGCCTGGCTAATGTTTGTATTTTTAGTAGAGATGGGGTTTCACCATGTTGGCCAGGCTGGTCTTGAACTCCTGACCTCAGGTGATCTGCCCGCCTTGGCCTCCCAAAGTGTTGGGATTACAGGCGTGAGCCACCAGGCCTGGCCAAGACAAGACAATTCTACAGTGCATAGGATAGTCCCCCCAAGACAAGAATGATCCAGCCCCAAATCCCACTAGTGCTAAGTGGTGGAGAAAACCTGCACTAGCCACATGTCACTACTGAGTACTTCTGATGTGACTACTGAGACTGGGAAACTAAACTTTTAATTTTCTTTTACTTTCAATGTCAATTTTAGAACAAAAAATTTAAAAGACTAAAACTAAGAAAAAGTCGAATTTAAATGTAACTAGCCATGAGTGTCTTGCACAGCTATAGTAAACGTGCATAAACATAAAAATAAAGGTCTTGTTTCCCAAGTATTTCCATTTAAAGCAACGAAATATCTTCAAGGAAAAGAGAGATTCTGAAGTTAGCATTGGAAAATCATGAGCATAAATAAAGGCATGAAAGTGAACGGCATGAAGCTTTGGGACAAGTGTCCAGGCAACTCACTCTTGCAGGGTCTCCACCCCCTTTTCTTTGTACTGCAGTTCCTGCTTCATCTGGGTCAGCTCTCGTTTTAATCTGGAAAGCTAAAGACAAATCACATTTTTTTTCCCAAAAACCAGCTGTGAAGAATGATTTCTACAGTTGTTATTAGCACTGTCATCTGAGTTTCTACTCAGCTTGCAGTTCATAAGATCATCTATTCTCACTATAAACTTCCATTCACATGCATAAGAAGCAGCCTTTCTAGAAGACCTGCTGTGCTTAGATACAAAAATTCCAGATTGTTGACAGACTCTTACGCAAGTGGGGAACCGGCAACTATTTGCATTTTCAAGGTTTCCACATTACAACTGGCAACTTTTGTAACACATTCTTCATCTTTCCTTCTACCCACTCCTCTCAGACCCCGCACATGAAACTTTGTGTCCAGAAGCGAGCTCTCTGACTACCTGAAACTCAATGGCTCCTGGAGTGCTTCTTTAAACAGATTCTGGGACCCGCTCCAGGCCCACGTCAAAACTCAGGGGCTAGGCCTGGAAGCTCGCACTTTGAACAAGCTCCCAGGTATTTTTCTTAGCTGTGTTAAAATGTGAGAACCACCGCACTAAAAGATACACCCTGATTCAGGGAATGACACACCAAGAGAGGAGCAGGCTTCATTGCCAAGATGTTTCTTGTGCTTTGTCCCAAATGCAACAAAAGTGTTTCCCTTCCCAGACAACCAAGACAAGGGTCTGAAGAGACGAAACATGGTAGCACATAGATAATTCAGGGGTCACCAGGGAAGAGCATCAGAACCCTCAGAACTCTTCCAGTCTAACACTGCTAGCGATCCCTCCAGGAGGAGTCAACCAGAGTAGAACACCAGCGGCCTAGGCTATAAGGCCCCAGGCTTCCATCCACCTGGTTGTAAAAACAGCGGTTTTACTCACCCTATCCCGACGACTTGCTATTTCTGCTTTAATTTGGTGTGGGTCATACTTTGTATTTGTTGAATATCCAGAGAATGCTAAATAGAAAGAAAATATTTTATTTTATAATGGATCCTTCAAAATACATACACACAAGGAACTTCTGATTTACTGCATTAAAGGACTCTAAATCTCTGATTTACAAGTGGTCACTGGCTCCTAAAGAATTGACATTTAACATCCTCAAATCTTCCTGATGTTTGATATTTGCATCAGGACTTTCTATAGGATCCCATATAATAAAATACATGGCTGTAGGTCAATCAAAACTCTGTTTAGTTCTACTATAAAACTACTACAGTTAAACACCATACAGACACAGCGGGGGGACGGGGTGAGGGGGAAGAGGTGTGATTATGACATAGGAAACTGTACTTAATACGTGAATAGTACTTGCAGTATGAACCTACTTTTACTTTCTTTTAAAACACACACACACAGACGTCACTGGAAAGATAGAACCAAAAAGTTAACTGCAGTTATTCTCAATGGCTGCATTAAAAATGATTTTATTTTTTTCTTCACACTTATATTCTCCAGATGAACAATTTTTGACACAAGAAAGGAAAAAAACATTAGAAATTTGTAAAATAAAAAAGATTTCTAGTAATACGTCAGGATCTGGCAGGCTTGAGAAAAAAGATGGGCCCCCAAGTTGTTTGTCCCAGAAACTGAAGTGAGGCACTCATGCTTTTACTCTAATAATTTGTTTTGATGAATGTTTAGCTAAAAGACATCACATACCTCAATGCTTTCCTAAACAGTGCAGTGTATATGATTTAAAGTCTTTTTACAGACATGGCATCATTATCGTGAGTAACCAATACCTAGGGATGAGTAAGAGCCACAGAGCTGTTTACACGCTAGGCACAGTCAGCAAATTTCTGTGCACACAGAGAGCTGCAAGCTTTTTCCAGTGTTACGGAAGCTGGAGCAGCGAGTGGCTATTCCTAATTTCTACCACCCCATCCACCGCTCTGCGGTGCTTTTTCTTGATGCTTCTGCCTCCTTTCTTTAGGTTTCTGAAGGCATGGGCTCTATACCACTGCTGCATGGCTTCCCTTCTTCTGCTTAGCTAGTGGAATGCTGGTCTGTCTTCATCTGTGAACCACCCCACTCTGGTGCCCTCTGCCTCCCAGTTATTGTCATTAACATCACCTGCTCAGAAGACACATCTGCAGGGACGGAGTCCTTTCTTTAACGCCTTTGATCTGAGAATCAAAGGCTGGCTGTCATTCAGATAACTCAGGTGCCAACAATGAGAAACCAATTCAAAATCATTTGTGGACTATGTACTGCAAAGGATGGCTCAACACCATTGAGTAGCTTCAACAGCACAATTACTTCAAACCTCAATTAGAACCACATCCAAAGTTCACTTGAGCAGTTGGATCTCCTATTTTAATAACAGTTCTATGGAAAATCTACTATTTAAGTCCCATTCAGTCAGAATTTGAAACAACAGAATCTACTGGAAATAAACAACTGGAAGAGCTAAATGTTTGCCAACTTTATCTCCAATTTTCTTATACTTAGACTCATGATCTCTCAAAGACATGGAGTAAAATATTTTACAAACAATTCTTTCTTAGACAAGACTGCCTATTTCCAAATCCTACATCTTCCATCTTGCCTGACTCTTTGGTTTCATTTAAAATCAGTAATGAAAGCAACATCTCCAACAATGTCCTTAAAAGGCAGAAATAACTTATAGAAAACATCTCCATATTAAACTCCTGGGACTTTAAGTTTCCCAGATCTGAGCTTAAAGGCCTTCTTTCACTTGGGATAGAGATAATATGCAAATGAGGCTATGAGGTTAGGGCTTGCTGAATCCTGGCTTACAACACTACAACACATGTGTCAACTTGTCAACTTGCAGTGGGAGGAACACAAGCCCAAGAGTTATCACCTGGGATCTTTCCCATTAAGGGTAGAAAGTAAGCCTACCACCAAAGTTCAACAAAGTTCACTGCAATGCTAAACATTAGTACCGGTCAGGCGCCGTGGCTCACGCCTCTAATTCCAGCACTTTGGGAGGCCGAGCCGGGCGGATTACGAGGTCAAGAGATCGAGACCATCCTGGCCAAAATGGTGAAACCCCATCTCTACTAAAATTACAAAAATTAGCTGGGTGTGGTGGCAGGTGCCTGTAATCCCAGCTACTCAAGGAGGCTGAGGCAGGAGGATTGCTTGAACCCAGGAGGCGGAGGTTGCAGTGAGCCGAGATCACGCCACTGCACTCCAACCTGGCGACAGAGCAAGACTCTGTCTCAAAAAAAAAAAAAAAATTCTGTACCAATCTTCCTCTGTCTATGCAGTTTCATAAGGAAAATTAGCAAAGAGACTTGAAATACGCAGGGGAGGTGTCTTGGATACTGTTGGACATCTACACAGCAACCTTCCCCCATTTCTCCTTCCTAAGTACCAGAACCCCGGAAGTGTTGGGTAGCTACCTCTCCCCAAGAGACTCAGCATGTATCCACTCCTAGAGGGGGAAACTGACAAACCAATGACTCCACTGAGTCACTGAATCCACCTATGGGGAATCCCACCCCACCTCCAGAGGACTCCGCTGTGTGACAATGAATTTTCTTATTGTCTACTAGGCCCATGAGAATTATTCTTCTCTGCTGCAGCTGAAACCATCATAAGTGACAGAATACCTTTTAATTATATGGATCCCATTCATGTTACTTTTGCTATGGTCTCTATAAAATTATAAAATTCCAGGACTGGGATAAGGGAAAAGTCTACTCAAGTAACTAACACAGTGAATACATTTTATCTTCAAATACTAAGGATGGTTGTGAACACTGGCATAACTTTTAATAATGTAATTCAATTTATAAATAAAATTCTCAATTCCTCAGATCTGCCAATAAGACTACTAGAACCATTTACAGAGTCCAAGAACAGATCAGGACTCCAGACCTCATAACAGCGTGTACTACACAACACTTCTTTTCTTTTGGAGACAGGGTCTCACTCTGTCACCCAAGCCAGAGCACAGTGGTGTGATCTGAGCTCACTGCAGCCTCCACCTCCTGGGTTCAAGCGATTCTCCTGCCTCAGCCTCCCAAGTAGCTGGGATTACAGGCGCCGCCACCACACCCGGCTAATTTTTTGTATTTTTAGTAGAGATGGGGTTTTGCCACTTTGGCCAGACTGGTCTGGAACTCCAGACCTCAAGTGATCCACCCGCCTCAGCCTCCCAAAGTGCTGGGATTACAGGAGTGAGCCACCGTGCCCGGCCTTCCACAACATTTATAAACGGAGTATCTTCCTCTATTAAGACATGTCTCCAATCTCGAGGTTTATGCTAAAGACCAGACTTTCACCTCTGAAGCTTTCTTCTCTCTTGAAGAGTTAAGTGGGCAGAGCTATTAAATAGCATATGGAGTCTGCTCAGGCATACAACATTGCCTCAGATAATATAATAACAAGGTTATAGCCTAGCTGGACCACAGCAATGTAAATTATTATACCTTGCTATTACAGGGTGCCTTTCACATTTATTTAATCTATTCTCATAAAATCTTTGTGAAGGTGAAATGATACTTATGTGTCCTTGCCCATTTTATAGATTAAAAGACTGAGTTTGTAGTGACTTGATCTATAATACATTATGCCATCATTCATAGAGGGCTTCATGTCTAGAATCTGGGCTCCGGTGGGTCAGCTGCCAAAGATCCTTTAATTGGGCTAGCTTTCCCAGAAGAAGAAACGGTCCTCCAGCTCCCCAGTGCCCACCACCCAACAGGTGAACTTGACCTGTGTATTTAGGACTCCAAATGCTGCAAACCCCAGTACTTAACTCTGGATTTCAGTTTGACAGATTACTGAAAGGGGAAATGTGTGTGTCCATGAGTCTGTTTGTCTTTGTCTCTCTTATGTACAGGCGTCTTCTGAGCTATGGGTACCTAAGGTCACCCCAGAGACAAGACATGCTTTAAAAGACCAGCAGTCCTTCTTCAAAGACATCCTCTGGAGCAGGTTGCTCCTTAGGACCAGGTGTAGGCCTCCAGGGATCAGCACTGCCAGGAGTTGCTCAAGGGAGCCAAGAATGACTCTGGGCAAAAGGCCGACAAGCCCTGACAGGTTCCAGGTTGACAGGTACTATCTACCAGAGAGGCACATGGAGAAATACGCAAGGCCAACAAAGTGGGCAGGATGGGTTTTTTTTAAGGCAATATAAGCAAAAGACCAAAAACAATCAAGTAAGGCCACCTGGGGGTGATCTACAGAAGTAACCCAAGAAGCCACCAAATCCTAACCAGGAATTCTCCCTCCAGGACAGACTAGGGGATTATTTCTCAGGAAACACATGTGCTTTGCTGCAACCTTCAAAATCTGGCTTGCTGACTAATACATGGGAAAAATGCTCCATGATCCTTTTTTCTCCTGCCTGCTCCAACATGCGTGTGTGAAGGAAAACAAAAGGTTGAATTGGAATGGATTGCCTGTAGCCCTGTTCCTAACCAAGACAGCAAATGAGAAATCCTTCAACAGCGAGAGCCCCAATGAGGCCGGGTGCGGTGGCTCACATCTGTAATCCCAGCACTTTGGGAGGTAGAGGCGGGCAGATCTCTTGAGTCCAGGAGTCTGAGACCAGCCTGGGCAACATGGCAAAACCCCATCTCTACAAAAAGTACCAAAATTAGCTAGGTATGGTGGCGCACATCTGGAGTTTCAGCTACTCAAGAGGCTGAGGTAGGAGAATCGCCTGAGCCCGGGAGGTTGAGGCTGCAGTGAGCCAAGATCACACTACCACACTCCAGCCTGGGCAACAGAGCAAGATCCTGTCTCAACAACAACAACAACAACAACAACAACAAAAACAGAGCACCAATGGAAGAGTCATTGTGAGACAGGCTTGGAGCCTCAGAAGGAATGCTGGCAAGGCTGATGGCTGATAAGGTCAAGCTTCACCACCACCTAATCCAAGAACTCAGGGTGGATCAGCACTTTCTCACCAGAGATAACGCTGCCTCTTTCCTAGCCACCCAGAAAGACTTTCAATGTAGACTTTGAGTAACTCCTAGGAACTAGGATAATAAACAAAGTCATATTCCTGCTGCTACAAGGGCCATTCACACTCTGTCTAGCCCAGTGGATTTCAACCCTGGGGATCACCTGGGAAGCTTAAAAAAAAAAAGCCTTGTCCCACCCAAGGCCAGTTCTATCAAAATCTCTTGGAGTGAGGTCCAAGCAGCAAGTTTTTAAAGATTCTAGCTTGCAGCCAGGTCTGAGAACTATGGGTATAGACCAGGAATTAGCAAACTTTTTCTCTAATGGGCCAGACCCTAAATATTTTTGACTTTGTGGGCCATACAATCTGTCTCAAATACTCAATTCTGCCACTGTAGCTGCTACAGACAATAGGTTACTAAATGGACATGGCTGTGTTCCAATAAAACTTTATTTACAAACACCCACAGTGGATAGGATCCAGCCCACAGGCTTGACATAGTTTGCAGACCTGAGGTTTAGACTATTATCCTACCCCATGCAAGAATTTCTTCCAAAAGATCCTGCAAATGGTCATATATAGTTCATCTGAACGTGCCTGGGGCTAGAGTTTCTCAGGAAGAATAAAGGAATAACTCCAGGAAAAAATGTGTCTGAGATAATGAATGTATTCAGTGTTAAAAGGCAGGCAAATAGAAGAACATGTTGCAATAAAGAAAGTAGAAGAAAACTCTACAAAATGGAGCTGTAGAAAAAGTAGCAGGTGTGTCTCAGAGAGAATGAGTCCATTGTTGAGCAGTTTCACCCCAGTGTTCTACGAAGCATAAATGAGGCCTGGGCATCACCAGGCAGCTAGCTCAGAAGCTCATTGAAATCAAGCAGGGTTGGGTTCCTACTCTCATGCAGACAAGTGTGCAAAGCATCCAGCCAAATATCTGAATTTGCTTTCAGGTCAAGGCACGGATGTTCTTAGATACCAGATGGCCCAATACTGACACAAAATCTTTCCTCTCCAATGCATGAAGTTTTCTTCTGGTGATTTCCATAGCTCGAGGGAAATGTGTGAGGGGTATAGGTGAGATGCACTTCTCCTCCCTACCTTCTGCTCCCACATTAGAAATGGCTGTTCCAGTTAATTCCTCTGTTCACACATTATTGCCTCATCTTTCCCAACAAGCAACCATTAGGAATAAAACGTGTTCCCGGCTGGGCGCAGTGGCTCACGCCTGTAATCCCAGCACTTTGGGAGGCTGAGGCAGGCAGATCACGAGGTCAAGAGATAGGGACCATCCTGGCCAACATGGTGAAACCCTGTTACTAAAAATACAAAAATTAGCTGGGCATGGTGGCATGCGCCAGTAGTCCCAGCTGCTCAGGAGGCTGAGGCAGGAGAATCGCTTTAACCCGGGACACAGAGGCTGCAGTGAGCCAAGATCGCGCCACTGCACTCCAGCTTGGGGACAGAGCGAGACTCCGTCTCGAAAAACAAAACAAAACAAAACAAAACAAACAAACAACATAAAAAACATGTTCCCGCCATTTAGTATATATCAACAGCAGGTGCTAACAGCTGTCGAAAAATAAATGAACAGTTTAGTGATCTTACATGGGCCATGGAAAAGTCAAGATCTAGAAAGTGCTCTGCCTTCCACTTGCCCCCTTTATTGCTGCAAAATTTCCGGACAACTTGTCAATTTATAACTAGTCTTTATTTTCAGATAACCTGAAAGTTGGATGGGGGAGGGGTTCCACAAACACCATCAGCTGTTCTGAGTGGCCTCTTCCATGTCTAGGAAACTGTACAGAGCACTGAAGGCCACCAACACAAACAGATCTGGGCTTAAATCCAACTTCTACCATCTGCTGGGTATGTAATCCTGAAGAAATAATTTAGCCTCCCTGATATTCAGTTTCTCATGTGAACAATAAAGAAAACAGCACGTGCTTGACAACACTGTGATCACAACAATGCACAGAAAACACCAGCTCATTGGATATCGGTTCCTTTCACTTCAAGTCATTACCCATGAAGAAAGAAGTGGGAATTAAGTCCAGATGTTATTCTGTTCACAGTATCAGAAAAAGGAGACGCCTCCTGCTTTAGATGACTGGCACTGAGGGAGATCTGGGCAGTGAGACCCGTGTGGCTACACAGCCAACGTGTGCTATGGAAACTGCCACCAGCAGCTCCCAACATGGGCCCAGGCCCTCTGGCATGGCTGTAGAAGTCATCTGTTAGATCATGGTCAAGCCAACAAAATCACTGCACTGGACTTTATCCTGTGGCCAGAAAGAATTCATCTGAGTCCATTCTAGCAGGGTTTTCCTTGTTGTACCTGGTAGTTCGGGTTAAATGGCAGATTGAGAGAGCTTGGTGGGAGCCCTAGGGACAGCAGCAAGCTGATAAAACACTTGGATCAACTCCTAGATTCCGTTCAGAGTTGGCTTTTTCCCTGATGAGCTGACAGGCCCCAGGAAGACCCACTGGCATCTCCAGCCCTTTCACGAAAACAGGCAGGCCCACTTTTGGCCTCGAAGGCAACCTACACAAGTGGAGGAAGAGATCGTATCCACACAGAGACATCCAGCAGGTCAGGAAATGGAATCTGGTGAGCACCTTAGAACCTCAAGTCAACAACACAGTCATCAGCTTCCTCTACTGAAGGAACAGATACCACTTCAAAAAGAGCCTCTTGAGTGTATCTTTTTAAACGAGCATTAATAAAATCCCATAGGGCACAAAAAGAAATGTAATTGAGTAGAATTCCCTATTTGCCCAAACATCAAAGAAGTGAAAAGCCCATGGAAATACAAAACCTGATCCTGCAGGATCCTCAGCAACTCAGGATGCTGAAGTACTGAATACTCTTAACCTACAGCTTGGCACTGCATTGGGATTCCCCGTTCACTGCCCCTCAGAGTGGGTGTGGAATCAGACAGGATGTTCTAATGTCTGCATCATTGAGGGCATCCAGTCCAGGGTCCCCACAGTCACTGCAGCTGACATCCTGGCTGCACTGGTAGTAGCCAGTACATAATACACACTTTCTCTAGACTGTTTTTCTTTCTTTCTTTTTTAATAGAGACAGGGTCCTGCTAGGTTGCCCAGGCTGGTTTTGAATTCCCGGTCTCAAGTGATCCTCCTGCCTCGGCCTCCCAAAGTATTGGGATTACAGGTGTAAGCCACTGTACCTGGTCTCAATTTTTCTTTTCAATCACTGGCAAGAAACATCCTGCCAAGTTTTTCTGATGTGTATTTCTTCCATTTCATTCTTTGAAAGACTGATTTGAGAGCCTCTTTGGAGACCTAACCAAACGCAAGCATGTAAAAGATAAGGTACCCAAAGACTGCTGGAAAGAAACACACTATTAGGTTGGATTATAAGAATAGCCAATATTCAGCCCTTTTCTAGATACAAAAACGGCAATTTTATACCATTCAACCCAACTTCTACCAAGCAGCTTTCTGAAATGTTTAGAATTGCTAACTATATAATCTCAGAACAGGTTATAGGCCAATGCTTCAGCTAGGGAGACATCAAGGCACCAAGCCCATGGGCTTCTGGTCATCAAAAAGACTGGCCAGGCACGGTGGCTCACACCTATAATCCCAGCACTTTGGGAGGCCGAGGCAGGTGGATCACCTGAGGTCAGGAGTTCCACACCAGCCTGGCCAACATGGCAAAATCCCGTGTCTACTAAATATACAAAAATTATCTGGGCATGGTGGTGGACACCTATAGTCCCAGCTCCTCAGGAGGCTTAGGCAGGAGAATCGCTTGAACCCGGGAGGTGGAGGTTGCAGTGAGCCAGTGAGCCAAGATCGTGCCACTGCACTCCAGCCTGGGCGACAGAGCAAGACTCCATCTCAAAAAAAAAAAAAAAAAAAAAAAAACCAGTATTCTAGGCCATAAAAGTAATCTCAATAGATTTCAAAAGACTGAAATGTTACATAGTCTCTGACCACAATGGAACTAAGTTAGAAATCAACAACAACATGACATGTTTAAAAAGTCCTGCTGACTTACTTCTAAACAACCCATGGGTCAAAAACCACCAAAAAAAAGGAGAAATTATTTTGAACTGAAAGAAAATACAGCATATCAAAATTTATGAGATGCAGTTAAAGTAGTACTTAGAGGAGAATCCTTACCTTTAATGGCTATATGAGGAAGTAAGAAAGATCTAAAACCAGTGATCTAAATTTCCACTTTAGGAAGCTAGAAAAGGAAGAACAAATTAAAGCCAAACTAAGTAGAAGGAAAGAAATAATAAAGAAGAAAAACCAGTAAGATAGAAACAGACAAGAAATGGGAGAACAGGGCAAAAGCCAGTGTATTGTAAAGATAGATAAAAATCAATAAAAGTTTAGCTATACTGATTAAGAAGACACAAATTATTAATATCAGCAATTAAAGAGAGGACATCACTTCAAAGCCTACAGACATTAAAAGGCTAATAAGGGAATTCTACAAACAACTTCATAGACTTGACAGCTTAGATCACTGGGCAGCAAACTCCCTGTGGGCCAAATCTAGGTTGCTACCTGTTTTGATACTTCTACTGGAACATAGCTAGGCACATCTGTCTACATGTTGTTTCTGAATGCTTTTGCAATATAACCACAGGGTAGAATCGTTGGCACTGAGATCACATGGTCGACAAAGTCTAAAATGTTTACTATCTGACTCTTCATAGAAAAGTTTGCCGACTTTTAGATTAGATGAAATAAGACAATTCTCTGAAACACACAAATACCAAAACTGATTCAAGAAGAAACAAAAAATCTGGATACCTCTCTATTAAAAGTATTGGATTTGTAGTTAAAAACATTCCACAAAGAACTCCAGGTCCAGGTGGCTCTTTTGGTGAATTCTATGAAATAGTTAAGAAAGCACTAATACCAATCCTACACAAACTCTTTGAGAAAACAGAAGAGGAAGGAACATTTCCCAATTCATTCTATGAGGCCAGTATATTACCCTCATACCAAAATCAGAGAAAGACATTCCAAGAAAAGATGACTGTGAAGATAAGAAACCAGCCTCTAAAACTCCACACATAGCTGACCTATCACAATCTGATGGGAAGTTAAAAACAAAACAAAGCCCTCAAAAAAACCAACCAGGTATGTGCCACTATCTGCAGAGATGGAGATAAGATGGCTTGGAAGCAACACATCAGTAAAACTGAGTTCCCTGTTTCCCTCAAGACACACGGTAATAGAAATATCTTCAATTCCTATTGCAGAGGGAATACCCCACTCCTGGCCATAGCTTCTAAGGCTTCTGCCCCGTCAACAGTTGCTGCAATAAAACAGAGCACAAAACGTGTGGCCCCTTAGCCTTACCTCCATTCTGACTTGCAACACAGAATAAAGCTATAGCTGTGTCTTTAATATCTGCCATGGCAACATGGCACTAATATCACAGGAAAGGCCCCAAGTCTCAAACAGACAGGTTTTTATAAAATTCAACCCAGTGGTACCAACTTTCATCCATTCTTTCCAAGCTCACGAGTGCCCAGGCCAGTCACAGTCATGCACATCTGTTGGGGTCTGTTGAGGGTGACAGTCTGCTGGGAAGGAACTGGCTCATGTGGTGACTGACCGTGTCCACAGCAAAATGCTTTGGGTTCTGAGAGTGGACCTGGTTTCTTCAACACCAAGCACTTGCTGAGTACTAATGAAATGAAGCCCCCCACTCTGGCAGCCTCCAAAACTAGAGAGAGGTCCCTTTAGAGAACAGCAAGCTGTACATGGTCATCTCACCTGAGGGGCAGAAGGAGAGTCCTCTGATTCTCTGGGTTCTATGGTGTTCCTCCTCCTTCCCTGTACTGCCTACTAAAGCCTACAGCCCAAGAGGAGAACTCTACAAAGAGACAGGGGGCTTGACATGGCTGAGGTCTCCTGAGTCTTCCCACTCAGAATGAATGAAGCCACTGTGTGGATTTCCCAAGAGATCATCCCAGACAAGCAGTGTTAACTGCAGAGATTTCTGAGGGAAGCCCTCTTCAAAACTGACATGCATGAGACAGGCAGCTGGTACACATCCCTACCTGAAATTTTGTTTTCTTGTTTATTTTTTACCTTCCCCACCTGAATGTGAGCTCAAGGGCAGAGACCTTTCCTTTCTTAGTCACCACCAACCATAACCCAGTGTCTGGGCACAAAGTAAGCATTTGATAAATCCTTGCTACAGGAGTGGCTGCCAGGTGCCCACCTGATTTCAGTGCCAAATACTGATGACCTAACAGTATGCGATTAGAACCTTTATGAAGCTATCTTGCCCAGGGAAGGTTCAGTGTTTGCAGGTAACCTAGCAGAGAGATGGCTTTTAAAGTCACAATGGCTTTTAACAGGAGATAAGTCAACTCACAGCTGGCGTACGAGCGGCTGTCATCCTCACACATTTTGTGCAGCTGCTGGTATTCCTCCTGGGCCAGCTCGAACCGCTGCTGCTTAATCTGGTAGATTTCTTTCTTGGCATTGAGAGCCTCCTGAGCTACAATTAAATATTCCTTCAACATGCGCTCTTGCTCTCGCCTCCACTGTTCTCTTGGATCCTCAATCTGGGTAAGTTCTGAAATTTAAAAAGGTAAAAACATAAGTGACTTAAAAGTAAAATCCTTAGGTTGACCAAGAGTCATGCAGTGATGTCACTCATCAATGTGAAAATTAATTAGTTACCAGGATGCATATTATGGAAGATTTTATATCACGAACCTTTCCAAAATGTGGAACAGTTTCCATTTTTATATCCACAGTGCAGGTGAGAAGGAAACTCTACAGATATGAAACAGTCCATTGGAGGAGGGAAGACAATACAAGACAATGTTTTTACCAACAAAGACCACACTTTAAATAAGCATGGGAGGAGATGAACCCACATGAGCTCAGAACTGTGACACTAATTGCTATTTATGACCTTCTCCTCATTGACTCCTTCTGTGTGAGATGATGGAAACTCTTCTGTGCCCCTGGCCTGGCTAGCCCCCTTCTCCTTTCATTTTCCAGACCAGACCGTGTAGTCTTTTCCCATTCCTCGCCGACTTCCTTGTCTCCTCCCACCATAGCTTCCCTCATGTGCACTCCTGCTTCCTCCCTGTCCAGCTCTCCAAGGGCCTGTGCCTAACTCCAGCTCCAGCCTCTCTCCCCAGCTCCAAACTTTCATTCCCCCCTGCCTCCTGGATGCACCTCCACATGGATGGACCCAAAGTCATTCCCAGCCATTCATCCAAAGCAGCCCTCATTCTCCACACCACCTTTCACCACCAAGAGCAAAACCAAACGAAACATCACACAGCACACGCCTGCTTCTCCTGTCTTCCGCAATCTCCTGTCTTCCCCTTGTGGGGAGCCGCATCATCTGGATCTAACTGCGGAGCCAGCCTGGGAGTGCAACCTGGGACTCATCCTCAAAGAATCCCACTCCTCTTCCTCCCGAAACATTCGGTGGGTTATGAAGAACTGGAGGTTCCTGCCCCTGGATATGATCATCACTGGCGACACGCCCTTGTCTCTGTCTCTCCTTACTTCAGTCAGACTCTCTGGGCCTTCTGGTCTCATCCCACCAAAACCCATCCTCAGGGCACTCTCCAAAGTGACCTTCCTAACTGGGATGCAATGCTTTCACACAGAAACCTCTTTGAAAGCACAAAGTCCAATCTCCTTAGCCTGATACAGGAGTCCCAAAACTCACTTATCAGCTTCATCTCTATTTTCCGTCCTTTTCCCCAAAAACATTCTCTACACAGACTGAACTTCTGCGAAGTCCCCAAATATGCTTGGCTGGCCCCCCGGTGCCTTTGCCATGCTGACTCAGACCTCTTCTGTCACAGGAAGGCCTGCCGTCTTCCCAGGCACGCTGCAAAGGCACCTTTTCTTCTGAAGCCTTCTCTGATCCTCTAGGCACATGCGTCTCTCCCCTGCTTACGCGGGCTGCCCTTCTTCCCCCTTAACACTGAGCACATGAGTGTTTTTATATCTTTTCTGTTTCCCATCTAAACTATGGCCTCTAGATGGCAGGGGCACAGCCTCAGTCACCTTTATACTCTCGGGACCTTTCACTTAGTGCATACAACAGAGTGGTTTGTATAAACCATATACAAAGGAATAAAATTCCATAAAAAGGAATAAAGTTCTGATGCTCGCTATGACATGGAAGAAACTCAAAAAACAGCTAAGTGAAAGATGCCGGGCACAAAAGGCCACATAGCATCTGATTCCATGTCTATGAAATACCCAGAACAGGAGACTCCACAGAGACCGAAAGCAGACTAGGGGTCACCAGGGCATAGGGGAAGGGGAATGGGGAATGACTGCTTAATGGAGATGAGATTTCCCTTTGGGGTGAGGAAAATGTTCTGGAACAAGACAGAGGTGATGGCTGTGCAAGACTGCAAATGCACCAAATGCTACCAAACTATTCACTTTAAAAATGGTTCGTTTTACGTTCTGTGAAGTACACCTCAAAATGGTTAAAATGGTAAATTTTACATTATGTCTGTTTTGCCACACACACACACACACACACACACACACACACACACACACGGTGTGCTTGCTAGAATGTTTCCAGGTAAGTTCTCCTTGGAAATGCCTTCCCTGTCTGCTCTCCTGTCAATATCCTTTGCTCACCCCTTTTCACACCATCCTAGAAAGCCCCTCCTAGAAAGCCTCTCCAAGCCATAAAAGCTCACAGGAGGAGATTTACAAACCAAAACAAATGCAAAATCAGAGTCCTGCTCTTGTCTCAGAGATGAGATTCAGTGGGCGTGGGGCATCCGTACCACCAAGCCCTGGGAAGGACGAAGCGTGTTAACGAAGCCACGGGCATGTGCCCAGGTCCACAGCATGGTGGCCCTGTGAAGTGAGCAGCTCTTACGTGTTACCAGCTGCCGCTTAGACTATCAGCTGGGAAGCCCAGCTCAATAGGCCACATTTACCCAAACACACACAGCCGTGAAGTGCCAGGCTGGCAGAGAGCCACTGGGGCCTCTCAGCTTCTCTTCTGCCAGGTACTTTCCCTGTCCAAAAAGCAGTGGGTCCACCTAGAAGTCCTCCTGCCACCCGGACCTGCCTGGGAGGGCAGCAGGGCCATAACGGGAGGTATCCCCTGTCTCCAATCACCACTGCTCAATCTCTGGATAAGAGCTGCAATCGTGCCCAAGGACGAGTGCCAGGCACCAAAAACCCCACTGCCCCGAGATCTGAGATGGGGCACTCAGATCTTGGGTGCCAGCAACTGACAATGTAGGAATCAGCCCTGAAGACACCAATCTGGGTTGACTGCACAGTGGGGACATGAGGAGTCATGGGACTGGACTAGAAAAGTGCCTCAAAATCACTCAGGTGGGGGGCACCATGCACCTTCAGACCCTGCAGCCGCCCCGCACTTCACCAACCAAAGGACAGAAAGTAAGCCAAGGGGAAGCCATGCTTCATATCCTGGTAGTAAAATGACAATGACAGAGCCACTGAGGGAAGCCAGAATGAAAATGAGAGAGAGTGAAAAATGGATTCCCAGCTGGGACCCCATCGAAGAAAGCTGACGAAGAGACAGCCAAGATTAAGGGGCAAAGAACAGATCTAGAACAGGGTTCCTATACCCTGGCACCATTGACATTTGGGGTCGCCTCATTATCTGGTGAGGGGGGGCTGTCCTGTGCATTGTAGGGTGTTTAGCAGCATCCCTGGTCTACACCCACTGAATGCCAGCAGCACCTCTCCCAGGCACAGCCACTGAAAATGCTTCCAGACAATGCCAAGTGTCCCTGAGGGATAAAATCACCCAGGATGAGAAGCACTGCTCTAGACAGTTCTACAAAGGAGGCTGGCATGGTCAAAGACCCATTGTTTTTGCTATGGTCTCTATACCATTACACACACACACACACACACACACACACACACACACACACACCCCAAAAAGGTTTGGTGTATGAAAGCTAAAGTTAAATGTATAAGACGAAATGAAGTGAACATAATCACTTGGGCACTTATTCCAATAACTTGTCAGTTCCACTCTGCAACAAATAATTTTTTCATTATGAGAGGTATCTCTATTTCCAGACTGCCTGGGAAATTTATTCCTTCTAATAGTTATTAAAACCCTCCATTAAACATATTATATGCAGTCCCTAGCAAGACACAAGCAAGGTACAGCTACAGAACTGCTTCACTTTGTGAAGAACTGAGCTAATGGAAACTTCGGATTACATTTATAAAACCCAATTTAATGCTGCATTGGAAGGTAACGATTGTTACACTCTACAAAAAGTTTTTGGCATCTTTGATATAATGCCACAGATTTTGCACACTACTTACTATTTATGTGGTCCATGTAATAAACTCCAATTTGTTTATCATATACGGTTTCCCATCCTAAAGGAAGTTCGTCCCCAACACAATCGGCAAAGGTCAATGGCTTTGTTATCCTGCAAAATAAAATTATGAAAACAAATTTGAAAGTCAGGTCAGTTTTGTATAAGTTTGCTTTATCTTATCTAATTGACTGCTTTTGCTCCAAATATTTGGTTGGAAAATTAATTCACCAGCTTTGCCTAAATAACTGTATTAGTACACTTGCAATCAGAAGCATTACTATCTCAAAGTGCAACTTTAAATATGAGCAAAAAGAGATATTCGGTTACTAACAAAACAGGTAAAGCAAGCATCTTCTTCCAAGCAGTATGTTTAATGAGGTGACGACAATGGAATGTAGCTCTTCCAGAAAAATCAGAGAGCACCTATGCTCTGTTCTCATTCCCTGAGAAATGTTCCCCTCACAACTTTCAGTTTCCATACATTACACATGAACATTGGCTTAAATCTATATAAAATGCATTTGCAATATTTTCATCTACCACTGGTCATGAGTTTAATAAACATCAACCGTTGGCCAAATGCAAAGAGCCAAGCAAGGTAACAATACAATGATACCCACGCCCTCCCCCCTACTAAATGCTTCCTGTATTTCTTACACAGTAGGAACCAGAAATTTCAGAGTCCTTTTTTATTTTTCTGGAGAAAAACAATAAAAGCACTTTGTCTACAGGCATCTCTCCCTGAAGAAAATCTGATTAAGGAAATGTGGGCTTGACAAGAGAGATAAAGTAAAGAATTTTCAGATGGATTTTTAAAAGTAGACCTCCCCCCTCCCCGATCCCCCATGATCACACTGATTGACAAGACAGTGTTAGGACTGCAGCTGTCATATAAAACGAGACACACCTATAATTGTCTGAGTCTGGGCAGCTATCTCTTGGGCTGTCTCTATAAATGCACACTGACTGCTATGCATGGGAATCCGATCACCTACATTTCACTAAGTCAGTCCTCCCACTTCTTCTGTCCCTAGACCTGAGAAAGTGACACAACCACAGCCAAGCCCCATGAGACCAGTATGAATTTTGAACACGTGATTTCCCCAAACTGGTTTGACAACAAGGCTGTCTCTCCCCAGGGGCATTCAGAAATTGATAAACACCATCAGAACAACACTAGTTTTAATCTTCATTCTAAACACATGGTTTTAAGAAGTTAGAAACAATATAAAAACAGAAATATACAGAAGGTGAAATATGCCATATATATCCTCCCAAACACGACTCACTCAAAAAATCACATCACAAGATGAGCCTACTGTATGTAGTTTGTCCCATCCTGGAACTGATGTCTGCAGCACAATGCCTTTACCAGTCAGGAACGTAATGCCGTATCGAGGGTCCCAGTCAAGCAGGTAACAGCAGACTGTTGTGTATGATTTGCATCCTGAATGGGACCCAACCACAGCAAAAAAGAAAATCCTACTTTAACACAAACTGAGTTCTGAGCAAATTGCTGCTAGTCTAACGTAATGATATTCACAAATAAGCCTCTAGAGAAAAATGCCCATGCACAGGTACATTCTAAGCACATTTACATACACGATCTCATTTAATCAACAAATACTGGCCAGGTGCAGTGGCTCACACCTGTAATCCCAGCACTTGGGAGGCCAAGGTGGGAGGACTGCTTGAGCCCAGGAGTTCAAGACCAGCCTGAGTAACACAGTGAGACTCCATCTCTACCAAAAATAAAAAAAAATTAGCTAGGCCCATGCCTTAGTCCCAGATACTCAGGAGGCTGAGGTGGGAGGATTGCTTGAGCCCAGAAGTTCGAGGCTGCAGTGAGCCATGACTGCACCACTTGCACTCTAGCCTAGGTGACAAGACAAGATCCTATTTCCAAAAATAGACAAAGTAAACAAATATAGTTGAGAAACCCATCCTTATAGCACTGCAGAGCCAAATTCTGGCACGATTTTCAATAACAGCATTGAGAATGTCTAGATGTATTTTCCTAATTATCATTCCAAAATATTTATGGGCTAGGGATTTCAAAGTTTTCTCTTGTATAGCATATCCTATCTATCATGAATACTCTAAACTTTACCAATATCAAATGATGCTTTTCTCCCAAGAAAGTTGTTGGTGAGTAACATTACTTCAGTCATAAATAAATCACTTCAGAGGAGTTATTCAGTTCCAGAATCTATTTGATCACATCTTTTTTAAAAAAGGCTGGTCAAGTGAAGCAGTGGGAGAGGAGAAGAAACAAAGAAATCTGTAATTGGTTGTGATCAATTAGTTGTAAACACCACTGCACTTAGATCAGCCAAAGGAGAGCCGAATAAATCTTGGCTCCTCTTTCATCGTCAGAGGGGAAGTATCTGGAGGTGTGGAAAACTGGTGTTTTTTGGTGGTAACTTTTCAGCAAGGAGTGTTTTCTGGCTCTTGCTGGCTAAAAAGCATGGTTCCTGCATGTCAGGATGAGGCCGAGGCCACCCAGGAGTAATCTCAGCCTCATCTGGGGACAATCAGCACCCTCAGCGAGGTGGTCGGCTTCATCCTGGACAATCCCATGATCCCTCATCCTGCCAATGATCATCCTCCCACTTGGGTGGAGACACTGATGTCCAAAGACTCTTCCCCAAGCACAGTGGCTCTCCATGCAGAAATGCACAGCATTGAGCTGGGCGTGGTGGCTCACACCTGTAAACCCAGCACTTCGGGAGGCCAAGGCGGGCAGATCACCTGAGGTCAGGAGTTGAAGACCAGCCTGGCCAACATGGCAAAACCCAGTCTCTACTAAAAATACAAAAATTAGCTGGGTGTGGTGGCGTGCACCTGCAGTCCCAGCTACTCAAGAGGCTGAGACATAAGAATCGCTTGAACCCGAGAGGCAAAGGTTGCAGTGAGGCGAGGTTGTGCCACTGCACTCCAGCCTGGGTGACAGAGCAAGACTCCATCCTCAAAAAAAGAAAAAAAGAAGAAATTCACAGCATTGAGTTTGCCAGAGCAAACCTCCTGGGCTGGTGTGAAAAGTCCTCCCCAAGCCAAGCCCATACAAAGCTTCTGGCTCTTTCTGCTTCAACTCCCTACCACCGCCCCTCTGCACCCCCCACCCCCTCCCCAACACACACACAATCTCTTTTCCAGGCAAATGAGTTTGTTTGCCCGCCTTCCAAAACATCACACTCATTCCAGTCTAAGCAATCTGTTCTCGGTCTTTCCTGAACCTGTGGAGAGGCTTCCTCTTCCCCTCTCGTACCCCAATCCCATCAGCCCTGCAAAGGCCAGCTTGACCCTATACAAATCATCACCGCCAAACACCCACGGTCTCCACTGCCTGGAAGCCACATCCATTCTCAGTCACTGGACGCAAAACACCGCTCGTCATGTTTCTGACATTTGTACACATCCTCCACATAAATGAAGGTTAGCTGTTTAGTCTCCTCACTCAACCAGACTCCAGCAGGGATCTTGGAGGGAAAAGAAGCTTTTGAAGCTGAGAATGATCCTAAAGCACATCGGCTTTACTCCTAAGAGAGTCCTTCATGTCCTCTCTCAGAAGCCAAGGCCATGGTGACTCCACATATCCGTACCTGCAATTTCCAACACACCCTTAAACTGACCCTCAATGCCAGATTCACACTTCTCAGTATTTGCCAAGGAATCCAGAATCCAGACCTTTGCATGGGAAAAAGTTCAGTTCGCAGAGCATCTTCACGTCTGTCCACATCACATGGGCAATTTTTACATTTTATTGCACGGTTTACAGTCATTGATAGAGACACAGAACTATCTCACGGTAGAGCCAAGGTGGGCCAGGGACGGAGGAACCAGCTTTGTGGGCCTCAAAGCAGCCAGGCTTACATGTGGTTTAATGCATTTTGTTTGTACTATTTTATCAAAATAAAAGGATAGAAAAAATGAAAATGCTAGTGCTGGCATAGGCGCTGTATGAACTGTATACAGTTAAGAGGAAAGTAGAAATTGCTGGGTATGTGGAAAGGCTAAACCCTTAGATAGCCACAGGACTAAGTTGAATCCAAAAAGAAATTTAATGCAGGCGAAAAAGAGTCAGAAATATGTCAAGGACTACGTGTAAAATATAAAGCAGAATTGGAGATGTTCAAATATTTTCGGTTCTTCAGGAAAGGAGCCCTGGGCTATCCCCTTCCCCAAATGCACTAAAGTCTTTCAGCTTTCCCATGCTCATTCACATGTATGCGAAAGCAGGGGAATGGCAATACTGCAGTTTACTCCCCTCACAAAAAAACAGAAGAGAAAAATTAAAAGTGGAAAGCGGCACACTATCACAAGGAGGAGCATAGAGAAATCAGTGGTCTATTACCAAGTGGAAGGAGACAGGAAATCTACAAACAAAACAGGAGAGCTCAAACCACCCAATTGAGGCCATTTAGCTTCAAATGAAAAAGAACCTGACGCCTCAACATCTCCCAGATTCTCCTCTATTACAGCATCATCCAATGACTTAAACTCTCAAAGACATCAGGAATTTATTTATGCCTAATTTTAATTCTCCAAGCTATTTTCACACCTACCAAAGATGTAGGGCTTCTAATCTTGTGGTTAAAGTGTCACCAGGGGGAATATTTTCTATTTTTGTAAATGTCATTTTGTTTTCCCCAGAGACAGGGTCTCACTCTGTCACCCAAGCTGGAGTGCAGTGGCACAATCACAGCTCATTGCAGCCTCAACCTCCCAGGCTCAAGTGATCCTCCCACCTCAGCCTCCTGAGTAGCCGGGACCACAAGCAAGTGCCACCACACCCAGCTATTTTTCTTTCTTTTTTTTTTTTTTTTTTTTTTTTTTTTGGTAGAGACAGAGTCTCACTATGTTGCTCAGGCTAGTCTCACACTCCTGGGCTCAAGTGATCCTCCCACCTTGACCTCCCAAACTGCTGGGATTACAGGCATGAGCCACCACGCCCCAACTGATTTTCATCATATTTGATTTTACTAGTTAAAATGCTGAGAAGACAATTGAAAATAAAGGTAGAGCTAAAAAGAAAAAGCACTTTGTTCTAAGATCCCTGTTTCTCTGAGTATGGTACTCCCCCACTCCCAGTTCTAGTCAGTTTCAACTGTGATGGGGTTCCCAACATTGACAGCAGTCCCAAAGTAGAGTATTCTGAAATAGTCAGGGCCAGTAGATCAGCTGGCTAGGGCAGCTTCTCATTTCTGACCTTAGAATCCTTTTTAATACATGGAAATAATATTAGATAATAGAATTTGAGCAAATAGATTAGCAATTCGATTGTGTCTTCTTAAAAACATCACTAAGCCTTTTAATAACTTTAAAGACCAATTTTTTTTTTCTGAGAATCGTAAAAAGTGTCCTTATTAACTACCCAGTGGGGTATTACTGGTGTCCAAGTAGGGCCACAGATGGGCAGGGGATATCAAAAGGACAGAGGTGGCTGAGAAAGGGAGGAAGATGGGGTGCAGGATAGCAGCGCGCACACACTAGTATTTCCTCTGAGGTTCTGTCTTCACCCACAGGGATGCCATCTCAGGTTCTGGAGTTCTCATCTCCCCAAAAACTTGATGCTAGATTCTCCCCCACCCAATCCTTCCCAGTCTCCACAGACAGACTGGGGGAATTTTTGTTTCCATCACAAAAAATTTAGGAGACACTTAAATGGGAGAGAAATGTCCATTGACACCACCACACAAAGGCAACCACTATTCCTATATTAGTATGTTTTTCTCCACCTTTTTTTGATGAGTTGTTTTTATCTGGTATTTTCTGACGTACTCATGATCACACAGTATGTGCAATTATCTATCCTACCTTTTCCACTTAACTTTGTAACATGTTTACTTAATTCGTACCTTGAGGCTCTCCAAAACTTACTTGAGCTAGCCTACCCCTATAGCGTAAGAATTCTGTCCCCCTTGTCATAAATTATTTGTAAACATCACATGGAATAGCTGAATAGCTCAAGCTCCTTGAGAACAATTACCCCATCTCAATCACCTTTGATTTGGTCCAAGACAGGGCATGAAGCTGGTGTTCAATAATTCCTGCTGAATAAATAACTTGCATTTGTACAAATCCTTCACTAAAGGGATTAATGGAATTTACCTAAGCACTCTCCTATTATTGACATCTACATTATTTCCAAATTTTCACTAATATAAATATGCATGAGAGCCACTCATGCTTGGGAAATAGTTCAGCAATTTCCCAAACACTTAAACATAGAGTTATAACCATACGATGCAGCAATTCTACTTCTAAGTATATACACAAGATAAATGAAAACATACGTTCACACAAAAACTTGTACATGAATGTTCATAGCAGCACTATTCATAATAGCCAAAAGGTGGAAACAGCTAACAGCCATCAACTGCTGAATGGATAAATAAAACATGGTCTAGCCATACGATGGAATAGTATTCAGACATAAAAAGGAATGCAGGAATAGACGCAAGTGTTGGGGCACTGACCCCCACGAACTTTCAAAATCCATGTATAACTTTTCACTCTCCAAAAACTTAATTACTAACAGCCTACTACTGACCAGAAATCTTACTGATTACATAAACAGTTGATTAACACATATTTTGACATTATACACCATATTCTTACAATAAAATAAGATAAAGAAAATTTATTAAGAAAATCGCAAGGAAGAGAAAATATATTTACTATTCATTAAGTGGAAGTAGATCATCATAAAGGTCTTCATCTTAGTCTTCATACTGAGTAGGCCGGCATGGACGTGGAATGGTTGGTCTTGCCGATTCGGGGGGGACAGAGGCAGGAGAATAAGTGGACCCATGCAGTTCAAACCCATGTTGTTTAAGGGTCAACTGTATTGATACATGCTACAACACAGATGAACCCTGAAGTCAATGTGCTGGGTGAAAGAGGCCAGACACAGAGGCCACACATTGTGAGGTTCCATCTAAAGGAAATGTCCAGAATAGGCAAACCCAGAGAGACAGAAAGTGGATCGGTGGTGACCAGGGGCTGGGGGAAAGAGGGAATGGGAGTGACTGTTAACGAGCACAGGGTTTCCTTTTAGTGGGAAGAAAATGTTCTGGAATTAGATAGGGTGATGGTTGTACAATCTTGGGAATATACTAAAAACCACTGAACTGTACACTTTGAAATGGTGACTATTATGACACATGTGAAATATATCTCAATTTTATATTAATGATAGAAAGAATATCTGTGTCTATAAAGCTCATAAGCCGTACTTATAATTATTCTTTGAAAAAATTCTCAGAATTAAATTTCAAGGTCAAAGGATATGCAGTTTTACCCCTATATCTTAAATTTGATGCAAAAATTCAGACCATAATGTCTACATGGAATATAACCACTCAAGATCCAGAAGCCTTGGATTCACATTTTAGCTTCTTTTTCTCTCTTCTTTGTCCTACATTTTTTCCATAGCTCATATCATACTAGATACAATGTCATAAACTTATTGCATTTCAGTTGGGTATTGCCTCTCGTCTTTTAGCTCTGTCAGCGTCACTTATTTACCAGGCACCCTGGGTCATCCACTTAGGTACGTCCCAGCTTTCTGCTCTTTACTGTCAGTAAGAGAGAGGAGCTGACAGTAAATATTTGAGAGATGTTGCCAAAGCGCTCTCCCATCGCCTCACACTCTCACCTGCAAAGAAAGAAGTGGTCTTTTTCACCACCCTCTGGGGATAAGTTTAATGCATTCAGCCCCAGGCTCCAGATGAATCCACATGGCCTAAGCGGGCTGACCTTCAGGGAACAAGCTGGTAGGGAGACAGCGGAGGTTTGACAGCGCTTTTGGAAGGTGGGGGACTTCCTGGGCCAGCTGCCACTGTCTCTTCATCCCACCCCCGCAACAGCATCAACCCCAGAGTCACTCACTTTCTCTGCCCTCAGCCACCACCCAGAGAGCTGCCAGATGCAGATCCTGCCCTTCACAAACCACATTTCTTGGTTCAGCAGAGCACACGAATACACACTGCTGGTCATTCCAGGGCCAGAGAGGGGAGAGAAGAAAGAAGGCACAGCCCAGCTTTTGTTCCCTTTTCGCCTACTGTATCCTGCTGGGTCCCTTGAGAGATGGCACCTGGGCCATGTAGCTTTAAACAACACAAATGGATTCCCTCACAGTTCTCAACATTAGAAGTCTAAAATGGGTCCAGGGGCCTGCGTTCCTTCTGGAGGTTCTGGGGAGAATCTGTTCCTGTAGCCTTTCCACCTCC
Source organism: Pan troglodytes (assembly GCF_028858775.2). NCBI lineage: Eukaryota > Metazoa > Chordata > Mammalia > Primates > Hominidae > Pan > Pan troglodytes. The sequence continues at coordinate 10,646,605 of NC_072421.2, read as the reverse complement.
TACAGGCCTCCTGTAGTCCTTGGCTAGTAGCCCCTTCCTTCCTCCAATCTCAAAGGCAGCATGGCCAGATGAGTCTTTTTCAGGATGCCATCTTTCTGGTTCTCTCTATTCTGTCTCCTTCTTCCACTTATAAGGACCCTTGTGATGACACTGGGCCTGCCCAGATCATCCAGGATCATCTTCCCTGGGCAGGATCCTTAAAGTCATCACAGCTACAAAGTCCCTTTTGCCACACATGTCAACATATTCACAGGTTCCAGGGCTTAGAGACGTGCACATCTTGGAAGCCATTATTCTGCTGACCACAAGACAGCAGCTGGGGAGACTGCAGGGCCAGAGAGGGCGAGCAAGGCAGTCGGTGGCAGACCCATGCCCCGAAGCCCACACCTTCCCTGGACCAAACTGTAGGAAACTACAGGTGGGTAGCAGAAGGTGGAACAGTGAGAAGGGATGAGCGCTGCTGATCCCTCACACATTCTCTCCATCAAAAGGAGGCCAGGGCAATGCTCTGACGCTTGTGCTACACCTTCCAGTCTCAGGGAACAAGAAGATCTTTATATTTCCAATTCACGTTTGTTAAAATGCTCTTCAGAGAGGACACTATTAATCTCGGTTTCAGTTCCAACCCAATCCTCAGGAAATCCTAATGACTTCCTCCACCTTTTCTAAGCTACCTGGCTCACAGTGAGTTTCAAAGCCCGCCGGAACTTGGACACCAGCCCGCTTGTGGTTACTTAGGTGGTGAATTTGACCCTGTTTGCTGTGCTAGTTGCTTCTCCAAGCTTTTGGTGGCAAGCATTTACACTCAGAGCCACGGCTCTCCCGTAGCAGAGAACGGGTCCCTGAGCTCCTTGAAATTAGAAAGAAAAATTGATAAGCACAGTACATGGCATTCATCAGATTCCCAGGGATGTTGATCACCCCAAAAAAACGAAGCTCAGAAGTTCTTTTAGAGAGACTCCTCGTTCCTCTGTCAAAGTTTAAAATAGTAGTGAATGTGCCACAAACCTGTCACACTAATCCTGAAAAGCCATTTGGAATAATCATTTAAAATCTGTGTTTTTGCCCAAGGTATTTATTTAGAATATGCATAGGAATTGAACTGGCTCTTGTCTTCAAGTCCAATTCTATAAGTCTAGAATGTAGGGCAATGAGTAATTACACCTAGAACTCAATCTAAACGTTGCAACCATGTATTAATATAGTGTGAGTGTCCCGATTGTTAGTGATAGAGCCTCGGAACTAATCATTCTTAAATAACATTTGTAATTTCCTTGTGGAAATGTTAAGTCCTCTTGAGAATCAAAAAAAAAAATTATACATTGTCAGTCTTTTTATTGTCTCTAACACAAAACTATCATAATTAATGGACAAATTCCCAGACTAATATAAAAAGCAAACAGCTCCTCAAATGTATTTCAAGGAAAAAAGGGATGTTTAGAGGCTTTATGAATGGCAGTAAATCCGTAAGACACTTGACCACGGATGCCTGTAGGTGTTTTTTGCGGGGGAGGTGGGGAATGACCACAGAGAATCAGATGCAGGTAAACCCCTGTGCCTGAGGAGTGCAAAGCTGCATTGACAGAAGACCGCCAGCCTCAGAGTCTTCAATCTGAAACACGAAGAGCACACCACCAAGATCTGTCTCACTGCTTCAGTGGTGACAAGGTGTAGCACTGTCCTCTAGCCCTCAACCATGTCCATCTCACTGAGACTTTTCTACCTTGCCATAAGCCTCCCAGGACACAATTCCCCTCATTGGCACCTACACCTTCCTGAACGTCCACCTGAAAAGCCAGGTGCCAGCATGTTCTCCAGGGCATAGCTTTTCACAGTGAAGCAATGGGCCAGCCAGCCTGAGAGAGCTGAGGGAGCCTGTTCACAGCCAACTCGCCTGAGTTTGAAGGTCAGTGTTACTGATATCCCAGCAGGGATATCACTCAGGTCATAAAACCCCAGTGAGAAATATGTCAGACGCATCTTTTAATTGTCACAATGAAACGGTACTACCCCATCAGTGAAGCCAATACTTAAAGGCTGCGTCCTATGAGTCGGTATTTGTTACCCAAAGCAATGGAGCAGCAACAGTGCTACATATCCACCAAACCCCTGCTTCCTCTTCCTCTTGGGCCCACAGAGAGATCACACTTCACAGTCTCTCTCCCTTGCAGCTGGGTGGCACCATGTGACTGGGCTCTAGACAACGGAATGTGGGCAGAAGCCATGTACACCCCTTCCAAGGCTTGTCCCAGAAGCTTCTGGCAGGATTCCCCATGCCTTCTCTCTTCCCTTGCCTGTGGGCCCAAAGCAAAGAACCCACTGGAGGACAGCAAAGCCTCAAAAAATGGGCAAGCCACACCACAGAAGCAGCCTGGGTCCACCCTCCACGCCCCAACCAATACTAAACTGACATGAGTGAGAAACTTCTATTCTGCTAAGCAATAAGACTTTGGAGCTGTTAGTATAGTTAGCTGGCTAACCCACTTGGAGATCTGGACAAAGGAAGGAAATAATCAGAATTTGTGAAAAGTCTGAATATTTCATCTTATTTGATGACATGAGCATCTTTAGTGATTCACAAAAAAGTTATCCAAGTATAGACATGTTTTGGAGAGAACTGGTTTGTCCTTCCCCACTATGGAGTCCTGCGGGGCCGGGGTAAGAAAGACCACTGCCCACATTTCCATTACGGACAGTGCTTCTTGCTTTATAGCATAGTCATCATTTGACAGGCTACCTCCCCTAACAGTCTGTGAGTTCCTTGGAAGAAAGGATTCACCTTTCTAAGCCAGAGCCCTCAAACACAAGAGTCCTTCATTAAAGTGCATGATAAATTAATCTGGCCAATTTCAGGAACTGATACCATAGAAAAACCAGTTTGGAGCCAATTAACACTTAAGAAAGAACTGGAAGGGGACAGAAGGGCATTTTAACTTGACTGAGATCACAAGGCCTAGATTATAAGAAATGCAGGACTCGGGAGGCCAGAGCACTACAGGGTCATTCCTCACTCGGACAGCTCTTTTTTTAGACAGATCTATCCTTGGAAGGAAGGTGACTTTCATCAGCTACCAGAGCTTGATGCAACATCCCTGAGTACCTCCCCTAGGCCTTTTGTTCTGAGTTTGCACTGACCATGCCACCTTCTGATCTACAATCTGGTTTCCTGAATGTGGGTCTGCCCACCAGAAAGGGAGTGTCCAGAGAAGATAAAGAGACAAGATCTTAGCAAGATGTTCTATCCTCCAGCAAAGAATAAACTGTTCTAAGAAAATCAGTCCAGGAGGTATTCAAGAAAACCAGCAAACCCCTGGGGCTCTGCAGCCCCAGTGATCCTACCGGTTCTCAGGCATGTTCAGGCATTGGTGCAATGGAAGTCCAAACACCTGAAAAATGCCACCCAGTAATGACTGAATACATCTAAGGTCCCTCGGTACATATTTTATTGAATCACAGACATAGATGGGAACAATTATTTAAAACTTTAAGGGAGAAAAACTTCAAACTGAGGAAACTATACTTTAAGTACTTCCTAGAGGTTGAGCATAGGCAAATGACTCAGTCTCACTGTGCCTCCATTTTCTCCGTTTTACTATAAGGTGATGAGGCAGAAGGCCTGAGACTATTATCAAGGTTTCTGGAATGTATTACATTCTCCAGTAATGCCTGTTTTCCTTCCATTTTATTTTTTCCTCTAAAGACTGGAAGAATGTCGCTATTATTCTGATTTAGCAGCATAATACTGTATGAAAGGAACATAATCTAAAAGCAAGCTGACCTGAGGCCAAAATTCGAGTCTACCACCCAAAGGAAACCAAACCCAGAGGGGCACCCAACCGCAGCCATCATCTGAGTGCCCCCCAGCAAGGGTCCCTCTGAGACAGAATAACAGAGAAAAGGAATTTCTCAACAAGCCTATCAAGAGCACACTCCTGAGCTGATGTGAAAACACTTTGTTCACCTCCATATATAAGCTCTAGGGATACAATTTACAGTAAATAAAATAGAGACAAACTTTAGCCCAGCTGGTACAAAGAATTCTCTGGGGCAGCACTGTCCAATGGAATCAGAATGAGAGCCCACATATTAATGCAAAACTTCTTAAAAGAGTAAAAAGAAACAGGCGAAATGAATTTTAAAACATGTTTTATTTAACCCACTATACTGCAAATACTATCATTTTTACACGTAATGACTACAAAAATTACAAATGGAATGCTTTTCATTCTTTATTTCAATGGAGTCTTTGAAACCCGGTGTGTTTTACAGGTTAAGCCCATTTCATTTTAGGACTGACCCGATTCAAGTGCTCATTTGCGTGTGGCTGTGGCTACTGCACTGGATATCACAACGTCACACTCTCATCTAAATTCTACAGTAATTTGAGTCTGCAAATGATCACAGGTGCACAGGTGCATCACTTAAGAAAGACCTGGCCTGAGTTGCCATCCTCCACAAGCCACTAGTGGGGATTTTGAAGGAACCACACTTCTAAGACCACAAAACCGCATACAGGGAACTCCTGGCTTCCCTCCAACCCCCTCATATCCATCCGCATTCCCAGTAACCCATGGGAACTGCTATCCCCAAACCTGGATTGTTCTTTCCCTTTGCCAAGTTTCCCCTCACCCCGCCCCTTTCCTGTTCAAATGCTAATGCTTCTTCTAAGATGTGGCCCAGATTCCTCAGGTCCAGACCCAGCCCAGCCCAGCCAGAAGCAAGCTGGCCTTTCTTTGGCCAGCCTCAGCACTTGATCTCTTCTGTGGCAGTTCTTAAAACTCTAAGTAGAATGCGGTCATTAATAAACATTGCAACTCCCCGAGTACTAGTTCCTTCAGGGCAAGGCTGGCATCCCCTCCAATGCTGACCTGACCCCCACAGGGCTCCAGGGCTTGCCCAGGAGGTGCTCCACTGCGTATACAGGATGAGTCGGAATTACTTGATCAATGCTGAATGGAGTCTGCCACCCAAAACAGGTTGTCTGTGGCAGCTCTAGAGCTGATTGTAGATGGTACTGGTCTGGACAGGAAATGCTCATGAGTAGGTGTGCAGATTGGAAGCTGGAGAGACTGGATCAGAGGGAGAATGGGCTGCAGTGTGACAGATGCATGGCTTCCTCTTCAGGGACCGGGCAGAACAGGTGCTCGGGAGCTGTTTACCAGAGTGATCGGAAACTCGGGCTTGTCGCATTAAGAATGGCATCATGGCTGCAAAGCACTAACAGGGGGAGCCAATGCAGGCTAGAGGACCTCGTTAGGGGACTCCCAAGTCAGCTCTGAGCCTTCATTCTACAGCTGCTTACAAATCCCTAGACCCACCCCACGCACGCACAGACCAGCCCTCAGTACCCAGCCCCCTCCCGTGGACCCAAATGGGTCCTCCTCACTGGCTCCAGACCAGGCTTTCAGGCATGATGGCCCAGAAACCAGGAAGAACCCCAGGCCACTGCAGTTCCCTCGTCAAGGAGGGCAGAGAAATGATACCATCCAGGAGTCTGACTTCTGAAACATGCTTTTCCCTAAGAGAAACCAGGCAGTGGTAGTCAGGCAAGTGGGACTGGGGACAGCAGGGGACAATGGGCGTGTTCTACAACCTAATTGTGATGACAGTCACACAGCTGTATAACTGACTAAAATTCATAGGACTGTACTAAAATGGGTGCATTTTATGATATGGAAATTACACCTCACTAAAGCTGTTTTTAAAATACACACACACACACACACTGACGTTCTTATTGAATACTTCATTTACAGCGGGGAAAAAAGAATTTAAGGATTCCAAGTCACATGAAATACTTGGGAGAAGAAAAAAACACAAGACTTGGATGCTATCACTAGCTTCGCTGTCATCTCACTCACTTGAAGCTGTTAGATGCATCTGGAGATTTTTATGTGTAAATTCCAAGTCATGGCTGGTGGATGTTCCAGAATATCTTCCATCTGGACACATGTTGAAACATTCCCGAAACTAATTACTTCCAATCCTTTGTGTTCATTCATCCCATTACTCTCTATATCAGGGCTCTCACACTATAGTCACAACCTATCAGTGAGCAGTGAAATTGAGTGAGTAGGTCCCTGGCAGTATTTTATTTTAAAAAGAAAATATTAAAGCACGTCATACTTCCTAGGGGCAGTACAGTATGTACATGTCATTAATTTTTCTTATGGTTGTGTATGTAATTAAAATAGGCTCCTTATTTTTGGTAACCGTCCACAGTACTTGGACAGGCAAAGCTGCAGGACATATGTATACATAGATACATCATGTAAATACTGGAGCACTGAATGTGCAGGGCCACTGCACGGGACGGTGCCAGGTGTGCAAACTAACACTGCAGCCACACAGCAAAGCCCAGCACTGTGCTCAACCAAACACTTAATCATCACGATAGTGTGAGGAGGTGGGCCCACTATCACCATCCCATGTTACCTAGGAGGAAGCTGAGCTCAGGGACACACACCTGAGAAGTGGTGAGACCAGGATGTGGGCAAGGGCAGTCAAGGACTTGGAAGCCACGCCAGAGGCAGCCAGCTCCCTGCACTTCCACACGGAACTCAGAGAACCGATTCCAAGCAAACTTCAAGGGTTCCAAGAGCTCTTTATAGGAATAAGTGTAATGTGAACCGTATTCCGCTTTTGAATACTTTCTTATCTCCTTTACCCTCTTGACAAATTTCTAACGATGATTACTCTGGTGAGAGTATAGTTAGAGAAGCAAACGATCAACCTTTTACTTTTAATATTGCCAAAATTTTAGATGGGACCCTTAACACAGTCCTTTCAAAATAAAATACAGTATTATAATATTTTGGTCCTTAATTTACTACTGAATACAACAGGAAGAGATATTTTAAAATTAAAAAGGAGAAGTTTTAAGGAAGGATTTGGGAAATAAAGAAACAAATAGTAACAATGGACGGAAGAAGTAAATTCAACCGAATTGGGCAAGGAAAACTACACTGGCCAAGGAGAGCGAAGGGGCTGAACAATAACATTCTTTAGAAATGGCATCACAGGGAAGGCGACCCAGGATGCGTCTCGGCCATCCGTTCAGACGACAAGCGGCACACAGGGGTAAAGATGTCAGTCCTTTGGGCTCTATAGTATCAATTAAAGCTTTTCCAATACTGCCAAGATCAAGTCCCCTCCCCACTCTGGTTTGTATTGGAGCCCAGCTGCAGAAAGTCCTGCACCAGGATTCTAAGAGTAAGAACAAAAGGATTTTATCACCTGCCTTTTTTGGCATTAATTAACACTCCACACCCCGAAGGAAAAAAAAAACAACAACAACAACTTTCAGCAGTCACTTAACTCGTTTTCTTTGGGGCATGAGAATTCCACTATTTATAGATGCATCGCTGCATATATCACCAACTGAATCCATGAACAAAAGCACGGGGGGGAAATGCCAAGCATCTGTGACCTCCAGTCATCCAGCCTGCGCATATTAATTGTGTGCCAGGAAAGGATGCAGAAGAGAGCAGCCGCCCCAGGCAGTGGTTCTTTTTAAGTCTTGGATCTCTTTGGGAATCTGAGACAAGCCATCGATGTCCTGCCTGGAAAGATGTGCCTACATGTACACCCAAGATGCTGCCTCAAAGATACACAAAATGCTACCAGTCTGGGAACTCCAGTTTCAGGAACCCTGTTTCCAAAGCTCCAGGCACAGGGGAAGAGCCACCCAGGCAAACAAGCGCAGCTCGTGGGGATGGGTGGGTTTTAGAAGCACTGGGTTCAAGGCCCAACAGGAGCAGCAAGGCTGCTTCTAACCTGCCTGGGGAGGGGAGGAATGGGGGACGCTGGTGCCATGATGGGCAAGTCCCAGATGGACTGGGACCTGCCCTAGGTTGGGTGAGGGTGGGTGTGGTGAAAGGAAGCCTCCTGAAGAAAGCCTGGGCCACCCTGATAAGGAGATGGGTTCTGCAGATGGCAGGATGCCACTGGGAAGTGAAGCAGGGCCTGTCATCAGCAGATCTGCTTTGTCGAAAGAGGCTGCAGGGAACAGCGGGGAGGGAGGCTGAGGTGTGGGCAGAAGGGAGCCCGCCGTCTGAGCAAGGCAGGAACAAGGGGGCCTGAGCAAGCACTGGGCCAGGACAGTCCTTCTTGACTCCACAAGGAGGCCACTGACTGGGAGCCTGGCCATCATCTCCGCTCCATACCATCGCAAGAGGGACAGCAATGCCAGAGCTCACTTTGTAACCATTTCTGCCCGTTTCCGTGACCTTGATGGTTTCCCTGTTAAGCGGCATCAGGAAAACATGGAGTGTGACGTCTTCTGCAGTGTCTCTGCATTAACGCGTGCCCATTAAAGTGGTAACTTACGATGAGTGTGAAGATTTCTACCATGCTAGGCTCCCCTTCAAGAAGGCAGGACTGGGGTCCCTGTTGCCTTTATCACAGACTCCTAGCAGGGGCCTGACACACAGGTATGTCAAATGAACAGGTGGGGAAGTCCAGGTGTTCCTGAGCTGGACTTAAGACGTCCTGAGGATACAGGAAGCCCCCTCTAAAATAACAGGCACTGGCCAGGCACAGTGGCTCACGTCCGTAATCCCAGCACTTTGGGAGGCTGAGGCAGGTGGATCACCCGAAGTCACGAGATCGAGACCAGCCTGGCCAACATGGTGAAACCCTGTCTCTACTAAAAATATAAAAATTAACTGGGTGTGGTGTCGGGCGTCTGTAATCCCAGCTACTCAGGAGGCTGACGCAGGAGGATCACTTGAACTTGGGAGGCAGAGGTTGCAGTGAGCCAAGATCGCACCATTGCACTGCAGCCTGGGTGACAAGAGCAAAACTCCGTCTCAAAAAAACAAATAAATATATAAATATAAAATAAAAGAACAGGCACTGATGGAGGACTCTGTCATTTTGCTCAATATTGGCTCACAAGAATCATTAACAACAACAACAACAGAATCCTCAGAGCAGGACTGTGGGCAACAACACTTGATCCAAAACACGCACAGGCCAGACCTATCAGCAACCGCCTGAGGCAGCTTAGTAGGGAGCCCCAAATTCTCCTTTAGAAGAGAAAAGAAGTAAAGTTCTTCACCTGCAGGAGCACAGGAAATACTCCACATAAAAACAATTATTCCAAACTCTATACTACATGGAACCAAGCCAGTGTATGTCACCATATGCCCCTGCCACTCTGGCAGAAATTTCTGGATCCTTGAGCATCCGGAAGGCTATTACCATTCACACTGAGCCTCTCCAGTACCACCACTGAAATGTGCCTGCGGCCTCAGGGAAGCGGTGCATTCTCGGCCTGGCTCACACACGCTGGGCCAAGTCCACCTGAGGCTGACTGTGTGTGCTGGGCAAGAGTGAGCCCCTCGGAGGACACACACTGGGCCGTCTGCAAAGGTTCCTCCAATCTTTACACCACCACTAGGAAGCCTGCAGAACCAGCCTTCAGCCACACAAACTCGGAGGCCTGTGGCTGTGCCCTGAGCTCCTTCTCTTAGCTGATGCACGTGACCATGAGGCAGGAATAGAAGCCCCACCTCGAGCCCTGGCTAGGCAGAGCTGAGCTTCGGCTGGGCAGGACAGCTGGCCAGTCAAAACAAAAGCACAACACCCAGATGTCTCCAAGACTGAAAGCAACACTGAGAACAAGTAAGCTGCCATTTTTCTGAACTACATTTGCTCTCTCAAACTTGTCCATGCACATCCCAAAAACTGAGCCAGCAGCTGAGGATTCAGCACTGTCATCCAAGAGAACTGTCAGGTAAATCAGGCCTGCTTAATTATGTTCAGAACTGCCTGGCCACCCATATCGCTGGAACATTGCTTATCAGGACTCCACAGTGAGTTCCTTTTGCTGACGCAAACTTCACATGCCCGAGGTTGGCTTTGTGATGGCAGAGGGGGCATGTCAGAAGGAAGGGGTGACTGCCAAGTCCAGAAACCAAGGGAGGCCAAAGGGCCATACTCACCTGGCTTTCACACATGATGGTCCAGAAACCCAATCTCAGAGAACAAGGCTGCAAGGGCAAAGGCCCTTTGTTTTTGCATCTTGCAAAAACTAGTCCAGTGCTCTACACTCAGAAATGACCTTAACTCAGTCTTCTCACTCCAGGCATCCACAGTCCCCTTTCCCTGGAGAGGCAGCCTCACCACAAGCCCAGGCAACCCTGATCCCAAGATGCTGCTTAGCTCTGAATTTTCACTGAAGGGCAAGTGTCTCCAGACGCCCCCACCAGACTCTGCACACCACAAAGTCAAGGATCATAGAGGTCCTGTCTCCCAGGACCTAGCTGGGATCCTGGAGCGCGCTATGCTCAGATGAATAGATGAGTGGGGGGATAGAGGGAGAAAGGAGGGAGGGAGGGATGGAAGGATGGACTAAAGGATGAATGGAAGCAGGGATGAATGGAGGCAGGGATGGCTGACTGGACAAAGGGATGGGGGGACGGAGAGAGGGAGGGATGGGTAGATGGATGCAAAAATGAGGGAGCTTGTTCTGGAGAAAACGCCAAGGGTGTGGCTGGACAGTCACTCCATAGAGAGGTTACCCGTGATGTTAATCAGCCATCTTAGCAGAAGCCAGGAAGAAAGATGGGCTTACACCAGCAGAGACACTGCCAGTTTGAACTACAAGGACAGAGAAACTGGAAGGGAATGAAACAAGGCTGTTGGATTTCTTGGATTCTATAGGATGCGACCATAGATATATTCAGATGAGAACACAGACTATTCTTCAAGAAAATCAAAGAATCACCCCGAAGGCAATTCAAAGACCATCCGGGCTGCCACTCCCACACAGGGCTAGGGGACAAGGCCGTTTCGTCCTCAGTTTCAGAGGGTGGGGGCCTCACACAGTCAAAGAAGGGCACCCAACAGAGCTGTGAGGGTGATGCTGCCACCCCAGTGGGCCTGGAAAGCGGGGCATCTAGCCAGAGGATTATTCTGGAGCCTTAAGATCTCATGGAATTTGTCTTGCTAGGTTTTGTACTGGCTTGGGACCTGCTTTCTTTCCTACTTCTCCCCTTTGGAACAGGAATGTCTGTCCTATAGCTGCCCCACCATTGTATTTTGGAAGCACACGTCTGGTTTTACAGGTTCACGGCTGGAAAGAAATTTTGCCCCAGGATGAATCATACCTCAAGTCTCACCCATACCTGATTTAGACGAGATCTGGATGAGGCTTTGGACTTCAGAGTTGACGCTGGAATGAGTTAAGACTTTTGGGGCTGTTGGGATGGAATGAATATATTTTGTATGTGAGAAGGATGTGAGTTTTGGGGGGCCAGGGGTGGAATGCTATGGACTGAACTGGGTACCCTCAAAATTCATGTTGAAACCCGAACCCCAAAGCATTTGTAGATAAGGCCTGTTAAGGGGTGATAAAGGTTAAATGAGGTCATATGAGTGGAGGGCCCTAATCCCATAGGGCTGGTGCACTTATAGAAAGCGGAGACACCCAAGTGCACTCGCTCGCTCTCTCTCTCTCTTCCCCCTCTCTCTCTCTCTCCGCGCCGCCCCCCCCTCCCTGGCCCCCATCCACTTTTGAGAGAACACAGTGAGCAGGTGGCCATCTGCAAGCCAGAAAGAGTCCACACCAGAAACCAACCAACCAAGATGGAACTGGATCTGGGACTTCCAGTCTCCAGAACCACAAGAAAACAAATGCATGTCGCTGAAGCCCCCAGCCTGTGGTACTCTTACGGCAGCCCAACCACACACAGACAGACAACCCGGCTCCAGTGTCAAGAACAGTGGGAGAACCCGGTGCCCTCAGGGGAAGGAGTGTGGCGGAAACAAAGGAGCAGGCAGAGGCAGTGGACAACCGTTCACTAGAGTATTTTCCCCAAGCGGCATATACTTTAAGTCTAAAATCTTTTAAGACTTTGGCACCCTTCACAGTCCACTAATTACACTAGCGCAGGGATTCTCAACTAGGGGCCATTTTGCCTCCGGGGGATACTTGACAATGTCTGGAGATACTTTTGTTTGTTATAACTAACTACAGAAGAGAAGAGTTCCTGGCATCGGGTGGGTGGTGGCCAGGGATGCTGCTCAATATCCTCCAATGCTCAGGGCGGCCCCTACAAAAACAATTATCCAGCCCCAAGTGCTAATAGTATCACCTATGATCATTCTCTAAAATACGTGAGGAGCTTCACATATAAAGAGGTACATCACAGTGCTACTTATAATAGCAGAAAAAAAAGGAGACAAGCCAATGTCCAATGCTCAGGATGTGATCCAACAAACTACTGCATAGCAACAATCATCGAGAGTTAGTCCTTGAATACCTGGCTACATGTGAGGCTCTCGTTAGGTGCTGTGGATGGAGGAAAAAAAAAAAAAAAACCACAAAACCAGAACTCCTGTGTTGGTGAGGTCTACCTGGGATAATTTTCAAAATATGCTAAATAAGACACTGTAATAACCTGGGAGTACTTTGGCTAAATCGTTAGGAGAAAGGGTGGCTATAAAATTATTTGAAGTCCGGGCACAGTGGCTCACGCCTGTAATCCCAACACTTTGGGAGGTCGGGGCAGGCAGATTGCTTGAGCTCTGGCATTCAAGACCAGCCTGGGCGACATGGCGAAACTTCATCTCTACAAAAATTAGCCAGGCATGGTGGCGTACATCTGTGATCCCAGCTACTCAGGAGGCTAAGATGGGAGGATCACTTTCAGCCTGGGAGGCGAAGGTTGCAGTGAGCTGAAATTGCGCTACTGTACTCCAGACTGGGTGACAGAGTAAGACTCGGTCTCAAAAAAAAAAAAAAAAAAAAAAATTACTTGATATATAATCACATTTTGGTTTCTTTCTTTACAAAAAGAAAAAAGACTAGAGAAGACACCCCAATACAGCTGTAATTGTCAGTAGGGAAGTGGGTGGAATTGTGGTGTGTGTACAAAACTAAAAGCCATTTTTTAAAAGGAAGCTTTTACCCAGAATCTAACATAGCCTCCTCTTCCCATGATCCCTAAGGACAAGTGCAGCCATCACTGAATTTTTTTGAGTTCTGCTCCTCTCTGCCTTAGAGAGAGGCAAGCCAGGTGGCGAGAGCCGGAACCACATGACTCCAAGGCTGCCCAGGGCCACCTGCACTGCAGAAGTGTTCTGCCTGGTTTGCTGTGTTGGCCCTGGGGTGCTCTACCAAAACCTCAACGGGCTGCCAACATTAAAACTCAGATTTCATTTCAAAACCCAGAATGTCTAACTCCCTTGAAAATCAGAAGGGGACAGGTACAGTGGCTCCCTCCAGCACTGTGGGACGCCAAGGCAGGAGGATCACTTGAGCCCAGGAGTTCGAGACCAGTCTGGGCAACATAGGGAGACCCCATCTTCTTTAAATTGTTTTAAATTAAAAAAAGAAAATCAGAAGGGTTGGCACATAGGGATTACAGTGCCCAAAGACGGTAACTGGCTAAAGCTGACTAGAGCCATCCCTTTGGAAGGGGCTGCTCGCTAGTTCACCACAGTCCCCACCACTCCCTGTTACCCCTCTGACAGCTTGCCATCTGGTTGTAGGCCCAACCCCAGTGGGCATTTGTCTGTAATGACCATGCCAAGGCACAGAGGTGGGCAGTCTTCCTGGCAAACAGATGGTATGTACAGAGAGCTCCTGCTAGGCAAGGCATGCATGAAGCTTGGTCTAAATGATGCTCACAAGCCTCGGGCATGTAATCTTGGCTAAGGATGAGAGGGCTTGGGGACCGCACCCTAGGAAAAGCACTGTGAAAAAACTGCAAAGTGCTATTCATTTGTTTAAATATTCACTGCAGGAAAGCTATTTGAGATGCTCAGTGCCAGGAGTTAACCTCAAGGAATTCAGCTCACCGGGGGACCAAATACATAACAAATTACCACTACACAACAGATTCACTCAAAGGCAGGGACACAGCTATGGGAGCTGAGAGGAGAAAGCTACTCGACACAAATACAAATTATTTTATGGTCAGCAGAACATCAAACCTTAGCCCCAGCCTCACTACCCACGCCCCACTCCCACTCCCATTCCATAAAAATAATACAGTGGCATTTATAGCTATTCCACCTCTTTCCCCTTTACAAACCCCATTTCTAGTTTCCAAGGTCATTAAGGGGTTGAAATGATCAACAAACATTCACTGGTTATTGTGAGCAAGATGGAGTCCCATAGCCAGTGAATCTCCACCCTGGCCAGGGGCCATTTCGATGGGGACTTAACTGGTCTGTGGTGGAACACAGGCAGCAGTATTTCTGAAATGCTACATTCGAACTGGAAGCCCAGGTTTAGAACCACTTGTATGACTGATGCTCACAGGTAAATATTCATCTGTCCCCCGCGTGCCTGGCATCTAAATGGACAAGGAAGATTCCAGGTGAGCAGGGTCAGAAGTGTGATATTGTGGTAAATGAAGAAATATATTTGCTTCTGCCCCAGGGTCCTGGCACACAGCTCCTAAAACCCTTGGAATTTCCTGAGCAATAGGGGTGCTAGGTACATCTTTTGTTCTGATATTTCGTCTTTGACCCTGGAATCCTGACACAGAGCTCCTAATCCCTTGGGATTTCCTGAGTGATGGGAGGTCTTTTTTAATTAGGTGATTCTTGGTGGGCTCCTGGATGGGGGCTGGGCACCAGAAAGACCAAGCCATGATTGGAGGCTTGGAGAGAGGGAGAAAGGTGGAGACTGAGTTAATAATCAATCATGCCTACGTGATGAAACCTCCACAAAAATCCCTTTAAAGTGCCGGGTTCAGAGAGCTTCCGGGTTGGCAGACGCATCCATGTGCATCCCAACTCCATAGGGACAGAAGCTCCTGTGCTCAGGAGCCTTCCAGGCCTCTGTGTGTTTCTTCATCTGGCTGTTCGTCTGTATCCTTTATCATACTTTTTACTCACGCAGTAAACTGGGGAACGTGTCTCCCTGAGCTTTGTAAGCAGTCCTCACAAATTAATCAAAACCAAGGAGGGGGTTGTGGAGATCCTGATTCATAGCTGGTCAGTCAGAAGTAGGGGTGACAGTCTACTACTTGTGACTGGCATTTGAAGTGGGTGGCAGTCTTGTGGAACTTAACCTGTGGGATCTGACTCTAACTCTAGGTAGACGGTATCAGAAGTGAGTTGAATTAGAGGATGCCAGTTGGTATCCACTGGAGAATTGCTTGGTGTGTGAGGAAAATGCCCACATATCTGGTTGACTTGGGGTGAAGCCTTTATTGTTTGTTTTTTCCTATACTGTAAACAGGAACCATATATGGAGGGCACATGATGAGTAATTTTCACCAGCATCTGTTTTTCAAACTAGGAATTCCACCTTGAATGATGAAAGTGTCTTCAGAACTGTCATCAAATAATTACTCATCCACCCAGCTGTGGAAGACTGGGCACTGCCATTTGCCAAGTGCAGGAAAAGCTCTGAGAAACAGGATAACTGAGGGCAACCCCTGACAGGATAAAGTCTGGCAGAGAAGAGAGAAAAGAAAAATGCCAGCCAAATACATAAACTAAGTACATTTCACCGTGATGTGCTTCTGCATGGAGTAAACAGTAAAATGCAACAATTACACCAGACCCAGCCTCTCCTTTTTTGGAGGGAGGCGATGGTTTTGAAATAGTAATAAATCTTTAAAACTGGTATACAGAGCATGTGCTAATGTGTGACATGTATGGCTGACGAAGAGACTGAAACAGATTTTCCTTTGCCTTCTTCTCTGTAACACTGAATATGATGTACATAAGATAATCCTATAGAAAATGCACAGCAAAAAAATGTTTTGCTAAAAAATAAATAAATAAATAAAAATAAAAAAGCTTTTGCCCTGACATGGAATTTAAGAAAACACATGCATTTATATGGAACTGAAGCCCTTTGAAGCACTCTTTTTTCTTCTCTTTTCCCACATATCAATATCTGGTCTCAGGAATCCCTATGTTCTTCCCAACGTTTGTACATAAGTAACTCATTTTAGACCAGCAGGAGACAAGGGTGGGGAAAGAGGGTCCAGGTTGTGGACTGGTGCAGAAGGTGACAGGAAGGAAGAGCGACTCACGTGGAATACGGTAGGCTCTCCCGCCCCTATGGACCCAGAAGCAACAAGGGAACCACCAGAGTGGATCCCAGATCCATGGATGGGGTTTCCTCATAAGAGATTCCTGTGGGGCAGAAAACCCTGGGGACCCTCTCTCTCCTGCCCCCATGCTCAGCTTCCTATCAGATGGAGAACTTCTTTCATTAGAAAGCTCCACCAACAGCCCCGGAACCATCCCACTTTCTCAGTTTTGAGCCCAGCCCTCAGCCATCCTTTGGAATTAAGGGTACTTTGGGTGGGGGCAAAGCAGGCTAAAGATACTGTTCTTCATGGTAGAAAACCTCAATATGCCACATTGCCACGATTAAAGGGACATTTCAAACAAGTACTGAGAGTGCTCTCCCGACCAGACGAGTCCCCACAGAACTAAGCATTGCACCGCTCAAGGGCTTACGCATGAATGCCAGGGTGCCCTTCAGGTGGACAAAGTGTCACCTCCTGAGAGGTCTGACAACATGACAAGTCTTGATGGCACCTCGAGGAGCTGGGCCACCCTGTCACATGAACCATCAGGACAAAGGGCAGCCTACTGCACATTTCACAAATGCTCTGCAAGGGCATTCCGGGAACGGGGAGCAGGAAGCCGATGGCAGCTGATTCTCTACAGAGCCACTCGATTCTCTTTTTTTTTTCTTTTTTCAAAATTTCCCTTTGAACATAGGATTCTCTTTTTGATGTCACCTGTTCAGTCAGGTCACCGGTTACCTTAACAACTGCTTTGCCATGTATTAGTTTTACGTTTGTTCCCTTTGGGGTGGGGATGTATTATCAGAATCACCTGAGTGGCTTGAGGGACAGGGGCTATGTTTAAGAAAGCTTCCCAGGTGTGTTGTAAGAAGCCCCAAGGAATGAATCGCTGGTCCCGTTCTTGAGCCTGGTTGCTAATGGAACCCACTGGGAGCACTTTTCAAAAAAGGATGCCACTTGAAATTCATTTATGTGCTGGGCGCGGTGGCTCACGCCTGTAATCCCACCACTTTGGGAGGCTGAGGCGGGCGGATCACGAGGTCAGGAGATCGAGACCATCCTGGCTAACATGGTGAAACCCCGTCTCTACTAAAAATACAAAAAATTAGCCAGGCGTGGTGGCGGGCACCTGTAGGCCCAGCTACTCGGGAGGCTGAGGCAGGAGAATGGCGTGAACCCGGGAGGCGGAGCTTGCAGTGAGCCCAGATCGTGCCACTGCACTCCGGCCTGGGCGACAGAGTGAGACTCCGTCTCAAAAAAAAAAAAAAAAGAAAGAAATTCATTTATGTGATAGGTATCTAGTCATGTTCTCGTCACATTTATAACATTTATATATTCTAGTCTGAATATATAAAGAACTCTTAAAACCCAGAAACAAAAAGATAAACTAATTTTCAAATGGGCATGGGACTTGAATAGATATTTTTCAAAATAAAAAGATATACAAATGGCCAACAGCACATGAAGAGATGCCCAACTTCATCAGTCATTGGGAAATGCACATTAAAAAACCACAGTGATATGCCACTTCACACCTACGAGGTTAGCCATTTTTTAAAAAGCCAAAAAAAAAAAAACATGCAAAATAACAAGTGTTGGCAAGGACATGGAAAAGCTGGAACCCTCCTATACTTCTGCCAGTGGGAAAGTAAAACAGTGCAGCCACAGCCGGGCGCGGTGGCTCACACCTGTAAGTCCATCTCTTTGGGAGGCCGAGGTGGGCAGATTACGAGGTCAGGAGATCGAGACCATCCTGGCTAACACAGTGAAACCCCGTCTCTACTAAAAATACAAAAAATTAGCCGGGCGTGGTGGCAGGCGCCTGTAGTCCCAGCTACTCGAGAGGCTGAGGCAGGAGAATGGCGTGAACCTGGGAGGCAGAGCTTGCAGTGAGCCGAGATCGCACCACTGCACTCCAGCCTGGGCAACAGAGCGAGACTCCATCTCAAAAAAAAAAACAAAAAACAAAAAACAAAAACAAGAAAAGGTGCAGCCACTCTAGAAAACAGCCTGGCAGTTCCTCAGAAACTTACACATAGAATTACCATATGACCCAGCAATCCAACACCTAGGTATATACCCTAAAAAACTGAAAACAGGGACACAAATACTTCTACCTGTATTTCATAGTAGCACTTAACAATAGCCAAAAGGAGGGAAACAACCTAAATGTCCACCAAATGATGAACGGATAAACAAAATGTAAACGTAGCCTAGCCATACAATGAAATATTACTTGGCCATAAAATGGAATGAAGTTTAGCCAACAGTGGTGGCATGGAACTGTAGTCTCAGCTACTCAGGAGGCTGAGGCGAGAAGATTGCTTGAGCCTGGGAGGTCAAGGCTGCAGTGAGCTGTGATTTATACCACTGCACTCCAGCCTGGGTGACAGAGTGAGACTCTGTCTCAAGAAAAAAAAAAAAAGTAATGAAATATTTGACACGTTACAATATAACATGGATGAATCTTGAAAACATTGCGCTAAGTGAAAGAAGCCACAGAAGGGCATATATTCTATAATTCTATTAATATAAATTGTTTAATAAAACAATGTCTCGCCACCTCTGATCACTATTATTAATGCCTGATTTCTGAAATACCTGTAAGAACAGAACTCTCTACAATAAACAGAACTGGAACATCATAGGCTTGAAGCCACAGGTATCATTTCTATGTTGAGATTGATCTTGCTCCTCAGATTTCCCGCATGAATAGGCAAATCCATAAAGGCAGAAGGTAGAATAGTGAGTAACTGCCTGAGGCTGGGGATAAGGAGAAATGGGCAGCTGAGGCTGGGGATAAGGAGAAATGGGTAGCAACGGCTTAATGGGTACACAGTCTTCTTTTGGGGTGATGAAAATGTCTTGGAACTAGATAAAGGTAGTGGTTGCACAACACTGTGACAATACCAAATGCCACTGAATTGTACACTTTAAAATAGTTAGTGTTTAATGTTTAATTTCATATTCCTTTTTTTTTTTTTTTTGGAGACAGGGTGTCTGACTCTGTCACTCAGGCTGGAGTGCAGTGGTGAGATCGTGGCTCACTACAACCTCTGCCTCCCAGGTTCAAGTGATTCTCCCACCTCAGCCTCCTGAGTAGCTGGGACTACAGGCACGTGCCACCAAGCCCGGCTAATTTTTGTGTTTAGTAGAGATGGGGTTTCACCATGTTTAATTTTATGTCATGTTAATTTTACCTTGATTTCTTTAATGGAGGAAAGACGGACGTCAGGGGACTTCCTGGGCCCTGCTGATCAGAACCTCCTAGGATGGCACAAATACAAATATATAGCTCCCAGGTTAATCTAACATGCAGCTAGGATTGAAAAGCACCAGGTTAGGATACTGTATACATGTATACACAACCTTCAATATAAAAGTGGGGGCCGGGTGGAGTGGCTCATGCCTGTAATCCCAGCACTTTGGGAGGCTGAGGTAGGCAGATCATTTGAGGCCAGGAGTTCAAGACCAGCCTGGGCAACATAGCGAAACCCCATCTCTACTAAAAATACAAAAAATTAGCTGGGCGTGGTCATGCATGCCTGTAATCCCAAGTACTCAGGAGGCTGGGGCATGAGAATCACTGGGACCTGGGAGCGGAGGTTGCAGTGAGCCAAGATCGTGCCACTGCACTCCAGCCTGGGTGACACAGCCAGACTCTGTCTCAAATATATATATCTCATATATATATGAGATATATACATAAGCACTTCTGTGGCCAACACCTCAGGGTTTCACCTGCTGCTACACTCATCATGGATAAAGTGTATAACATTTCTGCCTGCTCCCTCTTCCTAGAAAAGAAAATGTGCATTTTAAAACAATGTAAGTAGATGTGCGACATTCAGAAAATGCAGGTAATGGCTACATCACAGATATGAGGCACTCAGGAGCAACATAACCAGAACAGTGAGTGGATTCATAATCATGCCCCCAGAATGATGGACACAGTTTAGTGTGCATAGTCTTCAAACAAACCACAGAGTGGTGGTCACAAATCAGCAGACCACTGTGTGCTCATTAAGAACACCAAATAAGGTCAAATATGAATGGGCTCTTAGGAGTACCAACAAGACCAGATGGGCAGGTAAACTTCAGTTGGAGCCATGGGCAGCTCAGCAAAAGAAAGAACAATCTAACCTGGAGCTGGCTACCATCTGTGGTTAGAGATGTTATTCAGCAGGAAGGACTCAGCCACATGACTGCAGATGGGCCAATGTTTTTTATTCGTGTGGGAAATCTAAGGAGTAAGACCGACCTCAAAATAGAAATAATGCCTGTGGCTTCAAGCCTATCATGTTTCGATTCTTTTCATTGTCGAGAGTTCTTATAGGCATTCCAGAAATCAGGTGTGAGTAACAGTGGTCAGAGATGGTAAGACATTGTTTTATTAAACACCTCCGCTGGAGTAGAGGTAGTTACTATGAAGGATCGCTGTACATACAATTCATTTGCTCATTTATAAACAAACTATGCTGCAATTGACGCCTTTTCCCAGCACCTTCTTTTTCTTGCTTCTGGAGAGTTCTTACTTTGATCCCATCTTTTGATCCCAGTAAGCATAAGACCTAATTAGTAACAGATTCATGGCCTAACAGTCATACTTCTGTTTCATCTTTACTTTCACAGCAAGTCATGGGAGGAAAAAAAGAACTGAAGAACATCAGTTTCTTTAAAACCCATTCATTAATATGAGAACTATAACTTTAATGTAGGGCTGTCTTTTTGGTGAGAAAAAAAACCCAACCACTTCTTACACCTCCCAGCTTTGCAAACATTACCGGCCAACCACTTCACAAAACCAATTCCAGTAACTCCTGTGCTTGAGGTACCATTATGTCATTGGTTTGCTTCATGGAAAATTTCCTGATTTTCATTTATTTCAGTAGTTTGGAACATGCCAAGATACTCACTTTCTTTAACTCTGGGTGGAGAGGTAAAGCAACCCAACACCAGTTAGACATAAAAAAGACTATGGAGAAGAGAGGAAAGACCCAGAGGCATGCTTGCTTTTTCTGCTACACAATCGATACTGAAGACCCTCCGAGGAATCCAAGCTGTCTGTGAACTTCCTATGGGTTTGGAGAGCGTTCTTCCACAAACTAATCGCGCGGGTCAGAGGTGAAAGAAACAGCTTAGCTTTGGCTCCCCACCACCTGGTTGGGATTAATCCACATGGTTTTATAACTCCAAAAATGAGACAAAAGTAGCATTTGTGCTTGAAGTGAAATGATAGGGTGTTATTTTCACTGATGCAGAAAAGGGATGACCACCCCAACAGATGAGAGAAGGGCTACTAACCACTCCTAAATAAATGGGAAGAAGGTGGTATGTTTCTCTACTTTATATAACAAGAGAAAAACTGGCCCACCTTAAGAAAATGCAGACTTTGGATTCCATCAAATATTTACTGAGCTGGCACTAGGTTTAGAGCTGAGACACTGACAATGACTCAGGAAAAACAAGTATTTTATCAGTCATGTGTTTACGTAAAACTTCAGTGTCATCTATCTTTTAAAAGGAGCTGAGTAGCAAATAGCACAACAAAGAGAATTATCTCTATTAGTAATTCTAAAGCATAATAAGGACATGTGTTCCTTTTTAAAAATTGAAACTAAGTCTATCTAAAGCCTTGAGGTAAAGCTGAGGGCCGGGAGTTGTTCAAACAGGAATTATTGGTTCTGGCCACTGCAGTCGCATTTTAAATGCAAGAGCTACTCTGTCCTTCGCCTGTAACTACATGTGAATGCAAGAAGCTATTCTTGGTAATCCTTGACATTTTTGTCAATATGCCACGTCCATGGTGACATTTTGGAGGTTTATGATATGCGTTCAGTGGGGTGGTTTTCAGAGCCTTGGCTTTTAATATTGAGAATAACAAGGTGACAATCTTGGGTTAACCCGGCCAGGTCAATCACAGAATGATGTATCTGGAATGCCTTTTGAATCCGTATTATCTACGGCAAACCAAACAGTGTCACAGTGCTCCTGAAGAAAACGTACAATGTTCCCCTGGGGGAAAAGTGTTAAAAGCGCTGTAGAGTTGGCCACCATGGACTTCAAGCCCTACCATTTTAGATCCATACCACCCCAGCCATTAGAAAGCAAAGGATCACCACTTCTTTTTTTTAAATAATAATAAAATATCAGTTTCTAAACTGATTAAAGCATTACACAGACATTCCAAAAGCACATATGAATATTCTTTGAGACGGAGTCTCACTCTGTCATCCAGGCTGGAGTGCAGTGGCATGATCTCGGCTCACTGCAACCTCTGCCTCCCGGGTTCAAGCGATTCTCCTGCCTCAGCCTCCCGAGTAGCTGGGATTACAGGTGTGCACCACCATATCCAGCTAATTTTTGTATTTTTAGTAGAGATGGGGTTTCACCATGTTGGCCAGTCTGGTCTCGAACTCCTGATCTCAGGTGATCTGCCTGCCTCAGCCTCCAAAAGTGCTGGGATTACAGGCATGAGCCACCGTGCCCGGCCAAAGACGCTGTCTTTTAGGACACAGCCCCACTGCTAAAATAACAGGCACATCATGCATGCCCTGCACACTTCCTGTTCCACGGAATTCCTTATAGCCCCAGCAGCAAAACTGAGAAGGAGTCTGGGAAAAAAACCCAGCTCCTCTGCTGATCCACCCATGACAGCCTTGATATCCACTTTGGCAGAACCCTTTACTCCTCAAGCCAGCAAGGATTCTGAGGGAGGGTCTCAGGAGCTGGGGTGAAGCAGACAGAGGACCAAATCGCAGGGTCCAGGTCCTCAGGAAGCCACCCCACTGCCTCCTCCTTGGCCTGAGCCACCACTGCTCAGCCCTGGGGGCAGCTGCCATCTCCTAAACCAGTCTCCTTGCTTCAGCTCCTGCCCTCCTAGTCCCCCACAGCAGTCAGAGCGACCTCAATGAAATGTTAAGTCTCCCAACAGAATAGCTCCCAACAGAATTGCTGAGTCACACCCGGAGTCCCTGCAGTGGCTCATGAGGTGCTGCCACCGCCGACTCACCCCATCATCCTCCTCCTGGCCCATTGCTCTCGTCTTAGCACCTGTAGCTCCTTCTCCCTGAAAGCCTCTGACCCTAGACACCTCAGGTTCCCTCCTCCCCTCCCGCAGGCACCTGAAAAATAAGGCCTCTCCAGCCGCTCTCCACAAAACGGTCACCCACCCAGCCACACAGTCCCACCAACCTCACCCTGCCAGTTTGCACCTTGTAATGTGGTGACACGCTCAGTGATTGCTATTTGCCACCACTGCAGCGGAAGCCCCACAAGGGCAAGGGCCAACGAGAACAGCTCGCTGCTGGAGGCCTGGAGCAGGTGTGAGCCAGAGCCCCAGCTCTGCTGACTCAGGGCAGCTCACTCTCTATGGGGGGGCCACCCTGCACGGCAGGTGTGGACGACACCCCTGGGCTCCACCCGCTAGGTGCCAGCAGGACACACCCCATCCCTCCCAAGTGGGGACAGCAAAAAATGTCTCCAGACAGTGCAAATGTCCCAAGGGGCACAGTCACACCTGCCTGAGAGTTACCACTATTTTAGTGGCATTTGTGAACCTAAGGATGGGAAGATCTTTTACAGCCTTGGGCACATGCTGCCAGCAATACACTGAAGCCAACTCTGTATGAACTGTTCACTGTCTTCTGCTGCCTCTTTCTAACCAGCTTCACCCACTTTCCCATCTCCCACCACTGGTCCGTGACCCCACAAAAGCAAGGACTTTCCCAGGCATCCACATGGACAAGCTGCCCATGCCACCCTTGACTCTGAGCTCTGAGAGTTTCCATCCGAGACCCAAACAGCACAGAAATTTGGGCAAACTTCATTTTGTTCCAAAAGTAAGTTCATCTGCACATTTAAATATACATCCAAAGGCTGTCGGTACACATATGACAACTGCCTCCCAGGTTTTGTACGAGGGTGCTGAGACGTGGCTGAAGATCTTGATCTTGAATCAACTTGTCCAATTCTTTTTTTTTTTTTTTTTTTTTGAGACAAGGTATTGCTCTGTCACCCAGGCTGGAGTACAATGGCGATCATAGCTCACCACAGCCTCAAACTCCTGGGTCAGTGGCAATCATAGCCCACCACAGCCTCAAACTCCTGGGTCAAGCAATCCTCCCGAGTAGCTGGGACCACAGGCATGTGCCAACGCCCAGATAGTTTTTAATATTTTGTAGAGATAGGGTCTCCCTATGTAGCCCAGGCTGGTCTCAAATTCCTGGGCTCAAGCAATCCTCCCGCCTCAGCCTCCCAAAGTGCTGGGATTACAGGCATGAGCCACGACACCCAGCCAACTTCTATTCTTAACATCTGTCCAGTATTAAGTGACTGCTAGCTATGAAACAAAGTCTAATCATATAATGTGAATTTTTTTAAGTCTCTAGCATCACTGAGTGCTACAATTTCCAAGTTCCAGAATACTATGACATCACACCTAGAAATCAGTATAATTCTATACACACTCAGAGTATTTTCAGATTTGTGGCCAAGCTAATGCAACGATAATGAAAGTGTGTGACACAAAAGCATTGGCTGTACAGTCATGCATTGCTTGATGATGAGGATATGTTCTGAGAAACGCATTGTCAGCCAATGCTGTCACTGTACAAACATCACACAGTGGGCTTACACAAACCTAGCTGGCACAGCCTACTACACACCTAGGCTATGCAGTAGAGTCTAGTGCTCCTAGGATACAAATCTGTACTGAATACTATAGGCAATACAGTAACACAATAGTATTTGTGTGTCTAAACATAGCTAAATATAAAAAAGGTACAGTAAAAATATGGCATCACAATGTTAAGGGACGACCACTGTATACGCAGTCCATCATTTTGGTGCAAGACTGTATTAGTAAACGAGAATGACATCGGCCAGGCACAGTGGCTCACGCCTGTAATTCCAGCACTTTGGGAGGCCGAGGTGGGCAAATCATGAGGTCAGGAGTTCGAGACCAGCCTGGCCAACATGGTGAAACCCCGTCTCTACTAAACATACAAAAAATTAGCCTGGCGTGGTGGCGTGCGCCTGTAATCCCAGCTACTTGGGAGGCTGAGGCAGGAGAATCGCTTGAACCCGGGAGGCGGAGGTTGCAATGAGCCAAGATCGCACCACTGCACTCCAGCCTGGGCGACAGGGTGAGACTCAGTCTCAAAAAAAAAAAAAAAAGAATGACAAATGACATCAATCATGGGGTGGTAAACTGCACATGGGTCAATTCCAGCCTGCCTCCTGTCTTTGTAAATAAAGTTTTATTGGAACACAGCCAGGCCTGTTTGTTTCTGTATTGTCTATGGCTGCTTCTGCACTACAGCAGCAGGGTCGGGCAGTTGCAACAGAATCTCCATGGCCTTCATTCACAAGTCCTACGGGTTTAAAAAAAAAAAAAAATAGAAAGAGAGAGAATCCTATGGCTTTCAAAGCCTGAGATATTTACTATCTGGCCCTTGACAGAAAAATCTCAATGGCTCTCCTCTAATCTGTTATCTCTCTTTAGTAACATTTCACTTCCAGCAACTTCGCTTCCCCAGCCACAAAATCATGAGAATGCAAAGAACAGTTGCTTAGTGAGGAAAAACAGTTATCATAAACTCTGAGCCCTTGTCTTTATACTGCTGAGCCTCCAGTGCTACCCAACTACAAGGAAAATAAGGAGGCAACTCAGAAGCAGAAGTGGAATCATGGAGAGAGGGATTTTTTTTTTATTTTATTGATTTATTTATTTTTTCGAGACAGGGTGTCACTCTATTGCCCAGGCTGGAGTGCAGTGGCACGATCTTGGCTCACTGGAGCCACTACTTCCCAAACTCAAGCAATCCTCTCACCTCAGCCTCCCAAGTAGCTGGGTCTTCAGGGACATGCTCAGCTATTGTTTGTATTTTTTGTAGAGACAGGGTTTTGCCATGTTGCCCAGGCTGGTCTCAAACTCCTGGGCTCAAGTGATCCACCCGCCTCAGCCTCCCAAAGTGCTGGGATTACAGGCATGAGCCACTGCACCCAGCTAAGGGAGGGAATTTTGATAAGCAGAAGACTAAATATGCTGAGGTATCCCAAAGCTGAAGGAGTATGTGATATGACCACAAGGACAAAGAACATGTGAGTGCCTGTTCTGCAGCAGACACTCACCTAAGATCCTTACCTAGTCTTAGAGTCTTCAAAACAACCCAGAGGGCAAATGCTTTGCCCCCATTTTATGGAAGAGGAAACTGAAGCTCAGAGAGCCCAAATAACCTGACTTAGGAGACACAGCAAATAGCAGTCCCGAGTCGGACTCAAAGCTGTCCATGTCTGAAATCAGGGCTACCCACACCTAGGTAGTCCCTGCAGTTAGTGGTACAGTAAGTAGTAAGTCCTCACTAACATTTTCAATAGTTCCATGGAAACTATAGCTTTAAGTGAAACAACACATAAGGAAACCAATTTGACCACAGGCTAATTGGTATTAACTAGAGTTAAATTCCTACAGCCTATTTCTGGTCACAAAAACATCACTAAACTTCTAAATAAAGACTCCTAAACACTTCTAATATTAAACATTGAAATAAACATGTGAAAGAAAAAATGTTAATATTTAAAGGCCAAGTATCAATTGGTCATTTATTCACAAAATTCACTTGACTCCAAATACTGCCAGGTAACCAGATATCACTCAACTTTATAAAACAAATAGTGGTACTAATGAGTCACCCTATTAGATAAATGCCTCAATGAAAAAGTTAGTTGCCTTAGTGAAAAACCCACTATATTTTTAATTTAGTAATGATTACCGGGTTATTACATGGTGGTATCCTCCCCTTACAGTTGGCAAGACTCCTGGGCAATGTTAACATGTGGCTTCTTGGCAAGTTTCCCTGGCAATTGTATGGACATTTCGAGAAGCCCGAAAAAGCTTTTTGCATGGTTAGAGGCTGCCAAGTCTAATCTACATAGTCTGGTTTCTCCAACTACCAAATCAAGGTAACCACCTGAATTTAAAAACAGATTTGCTTTAAAAATTGTTTGTAAACGCCCAGGTGCAATGGCTCATGTCTGTAATCCCAGCACTTTGGGAGGCTGAGGCAGGCAGATCATTTGAGGTCAGGAGTTCGAGACCAGCCTGCCCAACATGGTGAAACTCCGTCTCTACTAAAAATACAAAAATTAGCCAGGCATGGTGGCATGCGCCTGTAGTTCCAGCTACTCGGGAGGCTGAGACAGAAGAATCGCTTGAACCCAGAAGGCAGAAGCTGCAGTGAGCCAAGACCATGCCACTGCACTCCAGCCTGGGTGACAGAGTGAGACTCCGTCTAAAAACAAGCAAACAAACAAAACAATGTTTGTAAACAACTTTATTGAGGTATAATCTGCATATCATAAACTCTCCCATTTTACATGTAAGATTCAATGTTTTTTATAAATTTACTGACTTATGCAACACACAAACCAATTTCAGTACATTTCCATCACCCCAAAGACATCCCTTGTGCCCAACTGCAGTCACCACACTCTTCACCCCCAGCCCCAGGCAACCACTAATCCACTTTCGATCTCCATGGATTTGCCTTCTCTGGACACTCTGCAAAAATCAAATCATATAATTATGTTGTGTCCACATCTGCTTCCTTCACTTAGTGTCACATTTTTGAGGTTCATCCATAGCTCCCCTTTTCATGTGAAACCTATCTAGTACTTGTGTATCCAGTGGCTGCACACCACAGTCTAAAGCTGGGTTGGATATGAGGGAGGGGAAGAAGTGGAGAAAGCACGGAAGGTTCTCCCTGAATCACTGTTGAATTAATCCTTTATGATACACCTACGCTAGTGATGGTGAATATGTGAGCGTGCATTCATTCAACAATACAGAGTGAGTGCATGGCAGACATCTCTGGGGGTGTCTGCTCATTTCAAACCAAGCCTCCATTATTCTGGGAACCACAGCTGGGTTTCCAGAGAGCTCTAATCCTCCTGAAAGCATATGCAAGCTTCTGTGTGCTGGTACCTTTTTCTGAACGCAGAATCCCTACCTTGTGTCAGATTTCCCAGGGTCCATGATTCTAAAATCCTTTAGAATCCCTGCACTCTACCATGAAGCCTTGGAGCAAATCTAACAAGGCTGTCAACTGCACAAAACAATACTCACCAAACAAAGATGAAGGACAAACTTAGAAATATTAGGTTGAACCATACAAATATCAAGAGTTTAATAGTTCTAAAAAACCACTGGAGCTGAAAAAGAACATTACTGGAAAAAATGGTAAAATTCAAATGTCTAGAGTTTGGTTAATAGTAATGTTATCAAGGCTGGCTTCTTAGGTTTGACAAAGAAACATCACCACAGAATATACTATGGTGATATTAGATGTTAACGACAGGGAAACCATCTAATCTTTGCAACTTTTCTGTAACTCTAAAATATTCCAAAATAAAAATATATTAAAACAAACAAATTAACAAAAAAATTGGGTTTTATTCATTCCATGCCTAGAACTATCTCCTAAGGCAAACATGAAAAACAAAACTACAGAGAAAATAACTGCACATAGGGACCATTATAATTTTAGTACTTATATAATCATAAATATCAGAGTGAAAAAGACAGGAATATTTAATAAGTGAGGGGACAGCAGCTCAGTGGCAGTCTAAACCTCTCATCTTATGCCAATCATGAAAACTATGGGGCGGCAAGGAACAGAAAACACATGAGTGAGAATGCCTTAGCTGGCTGCAAATAACAGAAATTCTAATTCGACTGGCTCTAAAGGATAAGATGATGCTGTTACCACGTTTCGCGTAAGAAAAGGTACTGAAGGCAGACAGCTACCAAAGCTTAATTCATCCATCCACCCACCTCATCAAAGACAGACTTTCCACTCCACCACCCTCAGCTTCTCAGCCAGCTCCCTCCTAGTTTTGGGGGCATCAGTGTGGCTGCCCACCTCCAGGTTTCCATGGAGACACAGCATCAATTAGCAGAAGTTCCTTCCACGTAGGTCTATGGGGACAAGGAGCCTTCTCCCCAACCATGCCTGTCTCATACCTCCCCTCACAGCTCATTGACCAGGTCTGAGTCATGTGCTCCTGCCTCAGCCAATTGCAGGCCCGGATGCTGTATGATTGGCTTAGAGCAATCTCAGGCACTATTGATATTAGGGGCTGGATCATTCATTGCTGTGGTGGGGTCGATCCTGTGCATTGTAGGATGTTCAGCACCGTCCTTGACCTCTACCCACTGGATGCCAGCAGAACCTACCCCCAGGTGTAACAATCAAAAAATCTCTCCAAATGTTTCCGAATGCTCTGGGTGTAGGGAGAAGGAAGAGGGAATCCTCAGTTGAGACCCACTGGCTTAGGGCAATCAGGACATCACCAGGAAGTACAGACAACGTCATAACTCCAGAGCCGAGAGAAGGTGTGGCCACCCCAATAAAATCGGTGCTCTGACAGCTTACAAGGAGGGACTGCTCTTGAGAACATCAGAATAGTGTACATGAGGAAAAGTCAGTGAAATACAGCAATACAAAATGATCATTATAAATCAATAAAACCTGTCTCTACATGCATAATTTCATTCAGCAAACATTTATTGAGGGCCTACTATAGGCTAAGTACTATATAGACAAAACACAATAAAATCTAAATGAGATTATTTAAATTTATTTTTCAATTATAAATAACTAGATCTCTGCTTGGTTCCTTCATTCTCAATCTCTTTTTCACTTTTTATTTTGGAATAATTACAGATTCATAGGAAGTTGCAAAGAAATATACAGGGAGGTCCCTGTGAAATGTCCCGAATAGGCAAATCTATAGGGATGAAAAGCAGATTAGCGGTTGCCAGGGGCTGGGGGTATGGGGCCTGACTGCTAATGAACACAGCGTTTCTTTATGGAGTATTCAGAACTACATAGGGGTGACGGTTGCACAATCTAGTGAATATAACAAAACCCACTAAATTGTACACTTTTATTTATTTTTATTTATTTTTTATTTTTTTGAGATGGAGTTTCACTCTGTCGCCCAGGCTGGAGTGCAGTGGTGCGATCTCAGCTCACTGCAGCCTCCACCTCCCGGGTTCAAGTGATTCTCCTGCCTCAGCCTTCCGACTAGCTGGGGTTACAGGTGCCCACCACCACGCCCAGCTAATTTTTCTTGTTTTTTTAGTAGGGACAGGGTTTCACCACGTTGGCCAGGCTGGTTGCAAACTCCTGACCTCAAGTGATCCGCCCGCCTCAGCCTCCCAAAGTGCTAGGATTACAGGCATGAGCCACCGTGCCCAAGGTAAATTTTATAGTATCTCAATTTTTTAAAAATGGAAATAATGTTTAAGGTAAATCTAGTTGACCCCATACTCCAAGGCCTCCCCCATGCTGGGGACAGGCACCCGTCCACAGGACAGAGCTCTAAGTGGCAGAAAGAACAAGTCTCCTGCAGTGACTATGTGGTCTCCTGGCCGAGCTCCGGGCCGCCTGGAAACACCACACCCAAGCTGGTAGATGCCCTCTTTCCTGGAGCACGGAGCCTCGGGCAGAGGAGCTACTTGGGGCACCTCCGCCTGCCTCAAAGATCCACCCACTGCCACTGTGGGGCTGGTGATCCCAGGCTTGGTGCAGCCATCTCCCCCGTTCATTCTCAACATCAACATCCCTCCCTCCTCCCCATGCTCTCTCTCAGTCCCTTCAGTTTTAAAGAAATGAAAAGAGAACCCTCCAGATGAAAAATGCTGGAGATCCCACAGCTCCATAAGCGGCCTTTCGAGATGTCCTTGCTCTGTATTTGTAGAATTTCTGAGCAAAGGCAGAAGCACTCCACTCCTCTCACCCCTCCTTCCTCCGAACCAAAGGGAGAACCGAATGGCTCAGGGCACTGAATGGCTCGGAGCATCTTAGGCAGCCTGATCTCTCCCTCCACACACAAACGCGCACACACATACACACACACACACATTCAAAAGGCCAGGCCAGCTCTCCAGGTTGCTGCAGAACACCAGTGTGAACAGATGCATTTTCTTCTGTTTCACTGCATATATGTATACTCTTGACAGTCAGTAAATGCCTATCAATTGAGAGTATTCTAAGAATTGAAGAATACACTCATAGTAATATATGTTCCCAGTTTCATATACTGGTTCAGGGTTTTTCACATAAATATGTTTGAAATTTGTTCATGGAAACACAGAAATCAGGTCTCTGTTGCATAGTATCTCAGGAACTGACAACAGGCTTGAAACAAATTCAGCAGCTAAAGATGAAGCATTGTAACCAGGTGGATGGAGGTAGCTCAGACAGTTCTCAGCCAAGGGATACTGCCCACCCCGGGGGCCATTTGGTAATGTCTGGAGACATTTTCGAGACATCTGAGGGTGGGGAGTTTGCTACTAATATCTCAATCTAGTGGTAACAGACCAGGGACGCTGCTAAACGTCATATGCTACATATGACAGCCCTAACAACAAGGAATTGAGAAACCCTGGTCTAAAGTAACACGTTCAGGATTGCTTGAGCCCAGGAGCTGGAGGCTGTAGTGAGCTATAATCATGCCACTGCACTGCACAGCCTGGGCAACGGAGCAAGACCCTGTCTCCAAAAATAAAATAAAACAAAAATAACACTTTCTTGGTTTGGACACCTTTTAGGACACTGCCCATCAGCAATACAGTAACTTGAACAGCTTAACATGTTTCTCTATGTAACGGAGTTATTGAACACACAAAACCACCACCACCAATGAAAGCTTCTGAGTGGGGTTAATAGAAGGATTTTCGGTTGGCCCCAGTGAGTCCCAGCTCCTCCTTAGGTGCCAGTAAGATTCCTCAGCAGCCCTCCTGATTTCACCTGCCTTCATTCAAGCATTAGCTAAGTCCTCTACACCATGTTTCCTTCACAATGTCTCTGACACAATCCCTGCCTTTTCTAGCCCGAGTGCCCCTGATCGCTCTAGCTCAGGCCTGTGATCACCTGAGAAAACCTCCACTAGTTTCCAACTGGCCTCTTCTCTCAGAAAGCCTACCTCTCCCCAGCCCCACATTTAGCTAGCTCATCAAATATGTTTTTGGTACAGCACATCTGATGCGAGTCCCAATGTGAGTGACTCTCCATGCTTGCACAAGAAACGAGGACCCTCTGGGGGTATTGTGAGAAGCCAGGGAGAGAAAAAAGATGTAAAATGCTTCGCACAGTACCTGCCTAAGCATGTAATAAATGTCAGCTGCTGCTGTGTTTGTTATGCAGACACCAAGCTGACCAGATGCTTCCATTCTCACTGAGATAACAATGCATGTGGGGGTGTTAGTTTCCTACCGATGCTGTAACAAATTGCCACAAACCGATGCTGTAACAAATTGCCACAAACCGAGTGGCTTAAAACAACACAAATTTATTATCTTACAGTTCTGGAGGTCAGAAGTCCAAAATCAGTTTCTCTTGGCAAAAATCAAGGTGTCAGCAGGTCTGCGTTCCATCTGCAGGCTCTAGGGAACGGTCCATTTCCTTGTCTTTTCCAGCTTCTAGAGACCGCCTGCATTCCTTGGCTCATGGCCACTTGACTCCAGCCTCTGCTTCCGTTGTTACATCTCCATCTCTGACTCTGACCTCACCCTCCTCCCTCCCTCTAGTAAGGATGCCTATGATGACATCGGGCCCACCCACATAATCCAGGATCATCTCCCTATCTCAAGATCCTTAACTTAATCACATCTGCAAAGTCTCTTTTGCCATGGAAGGTTACTTATTAACAGGCTTCAGGGACTACAACGTGGACATCTTTGAGGGGCCACTATACCACAGGAAGGATTAAATATCAAACAATAATGAATGCAAGATCAAAATAACTAATGAGTATAGCAAAGTGCAAGGGGCACGCACAGTTACCTAGCCACAGTTACCTAGCCAAGGCACAGTCAAGAACAGGCAGGGGACCTGGCTCAACTCCGAAGTCGAACAGATGTTGACCTCACTGCCTATAGGAAGTGAGGCTACTAAGTCAATCTCCCCTGGCCTCAGTTTTATCACATGATCCCCTACACCTCATGCAGCCATCATGGGCTTTCGATGAAAACATTCATGCAATTCAACCTGAAAAAGCTGATACAGGAAAAAAGAAAGAAAACATCCATGCAAAAGCCTAGTGCATTCCGCATGTATCTGTCACAATCACAGAGCCAAGGGATCCCCGCAGGGAGAAACCAGCAGGCAGGAACAGCATGGTGAGGCCTCGTGGAAAAGGACACGAGCACAAGGTAAGCCCCACGGCAGCCTGTCTGGTGTTGCTCAACACTGGAGTCCCAAACCCTGGAAGAGTGCCTTAGACTCAGAAATTGTGCAACAAACAGTTGTTGAATGAATGAATAAATGAATGAATGAATGAACAGAGGCAGGATGCTTAAAAATTGTGTGGATTGGGCAGCTGGGTGGCATTCTGGAAAGAGCACCCAAACGGGGGTCAGAAGACCCAGCTCAAGTCCCTTGCCCTTCTAGCAGCCGGCAGAACATACCCATTGGCTGTGGCTGTCAAGTAGAAAAAGGAATTTGAACAAGATGATCCTAGCTCTTCCAGCCCCAAAGCTGTGGGACCCTGAGCTACATGCTCTGGCCTGAGTCTTACCTCCCTTACATGACAGCTCTGGGTCAGTCGAGTTGACTCATTCCCTCATTTATTCCGAACACACCCAGCACTTCCTCAAGGCTAGCACTTTTCTCCTGTTCCCCTTATCTTGCCCAGATCTTGCTTTTTTTTCAAAAGAAGAAAGAAAAATCCCACACCAAAAAAACAAAAACCAAACTACAAAGTTAACTTATCATTTCTATGGCTGGTAGTTTCCCTGCATGAGTCTTGTGTGGTTTACATTAGTGTCACACTAATACATTAACTGAATATATTAACTCAGAGTACCTTGACCACTTTATGAAAAGGTATTTACTGGCTGGACGTGGTGGCTCACACCTATAATCCCAGCACTTTGGGAGGCTGAGGCGGGCCTCACCTCAGGCGGATCACCTGAGGTCAGGAGTTCAAAACCAGCCTGGCCAACATGGCGAAACCCTGTTTCTACTAAAAATACAAAAACTAGCCAGGTGTGGTGGTACACGCCTGTAATCCCAGCTACTTGGAAGGCTGAGGCAGGAGAATTGCCTGAACCCAAGAAGGGGAGGTTGCAGTAAGCCGAGATCGCACCACTGTACTCCAGCCTGGGCAAGAGTGAGACTCCATTTAAAAAAAAAAAAAAAGAAAAGAAAAGAAAAGGTATTTACCATTGGGCAGAAAATATGGGAAGAACACTTTTGCCTCTTTTGTAAAGATTCACTGTCTTTAACAGTTATGTTTACGTGTGCGTCTTGCAGGGTTGTGTGGGTATTACCCTATAGATGGACTGAGTGGATCATCCTATAGATGATCTTGTTTTTCTACTGCTGGAAAAGCACTAGAACCCCTCACCCAGAAGGATGGGCAAGGAAAAAGACAACCCCAGGCTCAAGTGAGCCCACCTTTTCTCTGAAGTGATCATTATCCGAGAAACTGAATCAATCCTGGGATGCCTTGCAACTATTGTTATCTTCATTTTATGTGTCTGTGTGCCACCTCCCAGACCAGCTTGGTTTCCACATACTGTCCCTGCACACAGAAGGCCAAGACTCTCCACAAATATTTCTTCACTTTATTAAACAGGGATAACTGAACTCAGTAGAATTTAACTTTGCTTTTATTCCATCAGATTTGTTTTATTGAATTTATGGGAAAGATAGACACCATTAGCAAAAGGATCTGGAATGGAAGTCAAGAAGCCTACCGTAGGCTCACCAGATGACCATGAACATGTTCCTGACCCATGGGCTCCTGAAGTAGAACCTAACTAGAGATGGTGATACGTGTTATTTCCACTTCCCAAATCAGAGTGAAAGGAAGGAGAAGGAAACTTGGAGATTTCCAAACATCCAGGAGCTATTTTTGGAAATGAATTACTTTTCCTTTCACTTTTCTTTAAAAAATAAATAAATGAATAAATAAATAAATAAATAGATAAATGGAAGGAAAGGAAAAGACCAAAAAATGTTAGACCAAAAAATGAGGATTGATGATCTAAATGGAAGCAAGAGCCGCTTCTTCCAGGGACTGACCCCTTACAGCCTTAAAAACAAGATGCTCCCCCATGTTCATACAAACACTATCTATAACCTTAAAAAAAGAAAAAGGGAGAAATCATTACCTGTTTATCAGAAAGCTCAACCAGGACAGTTTATATAGTCCAAAAATAGACTCTGTGGGATGAATATAGTAAACCTCCTATTAGTTAATACTGAATAGCTAAATAAAGGTTCCAAGAAGGTAGCAATGATGTTATTTGGCTGTTAAATGGGGATCCAACCTAGCAAATTCCAGAGCTATGGATTGTTTTCCTCTTAAAGCAAAAGCATCTTCAGAAGACTTTTAAGATACCACAGAATTCCTCCATGAAGCACAGGTCAAATCCCATCTGGTGAACAAATGGGTCCCCAAAAGCTTATGCCATGACATGATCTTGCTCTTCCGCCATCAGCATGATTATTTATACTTTGATCTCAAATATGATATCGTCCACCATACTTAAGCTGCCCAGAGCTGGCATTTCCAGTACCGTACAACTCCACCTGAGCTACAGGAAATGGAACATGAGGTTTCAAACACTCAGTCCATCTATAGGATAATACCCAAATAACCCTGCAAGACACACACGTAAACACAACTGTCAAAGACAGTGAATCTTTACAAAGGGGGCAAAAATGTTCTTCCCATATTTTCTGCCCAATGGTAAATACCTTTTCATAAGGTGGTCAAGGTATTCT
Organism: Pan troglodytes; assembly: GCF_028858775.2. Lineage (NCBI taxonomy): Eukaryota > Metazoa > Chordata > Mammalia > Primates > Hominidae > Pan > Pan troglodytes. The sequence continues at coordinate 10,610,790 of NC_072421.2, read as the reverse complement.
GAGTTAATATATTCAGTTAATATATTAGTGTGCCACTAATGTAAACCACACAAGACTCATGTAAGGAAACTACCAGCCATAGAAATAAGTTAACTTTGTAGTTTGTTTTTTCGTTTCTTTTTTTTTTGGTGTGGGGTTTTGTTTCGTTTTTTGAGACAAGGTCTCACTCTGTCACCCAGGCTGGAGCGCAGTGGCACGACCACGGCTCACTGCAGCCTGGATCTCCCCAGCTCAAGCAATCCTCCCATTTCAGCCTCCTGAGTAGCTGGGACTATAGGCACACGCTACCCGCCCACGTAATTATTTTATTTGTTTGTAGAGACAGAGTCTCCCTATGTTGCCCAGGTTCGTCTCGAACTCCTGGACTCAAGCAATCTTGCCACCTGGGCCTCCCAAAGTGCTGGGATTACAGGCATGAACCACCACGCCTGGCCTAACTTTGTAGTTTTTAACCAAGTTCTTGGGTATGATTCCCAGTAAACTAACTATGAAAATTATATGTACAGTATCAATCTATAGAAATAGTGAATTTAAACTGAAGGTAGGTTTTTTCGTTTGTTTTTTGAGACAGAGTCTCTCTCTGTCACCCAGGCTGAAGTGCAGTGGCGCGATCTCGGCTCACTGCAACCTCCACCTCCAGGGTTCAAGTGATTCTGCTGCCTCAGCCTCCCAAGTAGCTAAGACTACAGGCGCACACCACTACATCCGGCTAATTTTTGTGTTTTTAGTAGAGACAGGGTTTCACCACGTTGGGCAGGCTGGTCTTGAACTGACCTCAAGTGATCCACCCACCTCAGCCTCCCAAAGTGCTGGGATTACAGGCATGAGCAACCACGCCCAGCCAACCGAAGGTAGGCTTATAATCAAACTAAAAAATTGTTTTTAAAATATTGAGATTGTGTATACATCTGTAGCCACATCCGTAAAGACGTCTCCTTATATCTTCTTTGTTGTAACTTTAAAAAGCAGTTACAATAATTTCACCAACATGCTCTGAGCCGGCACTATCAAATGTTAAACACAACACTGAATGGAATTACTATAAAACTCGAGAAGAGATTTTGTTTACAACCCTTGGACCATATTTTATGCTATACAGTTTTTACTAAAGTTTATATGAAATTATGTTTAAAGTCAACAACAATTTTCACTTAACCTACTACATTCATTTATTCCACCACAATTTCATTTTCTTAAAGAGAAAAAAAAAAGCTATTATGTATTTGCCTTTCTCCTGTCAGGTCTCTATGTGGAAGCTGTTTGGTGAAAGTCCTCGTACTTCTTGAATACCATTTTCCTGTGTGACTCAAATGCAACTCAAAAAGGGTTTTAACTGTCAGATGCGCATGGAGAAAACACTGCCCTCTGACATGCAGTTCTTCCCATATAATAAAAGTTAATTACAACTTTAAAGGGTAACCCGCCACCTATAAAACTCGGCCAGGTTCTGTTTTGAAAGAGGAAGAAGAATGACTATTACAGCCTTCAGCCGACTCCACTTAAATGTTTGTGGCTTGCTGAACATTCCATACATATTTCGGGCAAGGTATTATGGGAGCTGAAGTTCAAGCTGTCCCCTGCTGAATTTTCACTCACTATAAAAACAACGTCTCATAAAAGTACACACGTTTTTACTTTACAAAAAAAAGGTAAAATATCCACTTTCGTTCACTCAATTGACAATTTTAGCATCAGAACGGAGACTTTTTAAAAACCTTTAAGTGATTGTCTGAAAAGTAACAAATCGATTTCTGGAAAAAAGGAATATAGGAAATGTGTCTGAAATACATGGAAAACAAGATTCTCCAAGCTGATTTCTGTATGGTCCATTCACGTTTGTCACAGGTTACACCATTAAAAAGAAAATCCTCACATTGATATCTTTCAGCATGAATCTCCACTCCAATATAACCACAACTGTTTTATATTACCCTTGGAAAGTGAGCCTTAGCCTTTTCTAAGCAAAACACTATTTTAATTGGTTCATTTTCCAGTTGTTTGGGTTTTTAACATACATATGGTATAAAAGGGCACTGCATTCCAAGCAGTTCTACCAATTCCAGAACCATCCAAGGGTTGATCAAACAGCTGGGGCTCTAGCCTTTGGTTAAAATTATAACATGATCTCACCTGATTTTCAAAATAACTAGGCATCTTTTTAACCCATAAAATTGTACTAGGATTGATATAGGTTTCTGAGCCCAGAGGTTTGCAATGTTCAGCGAGAATGTTAGGGAATCACGATCTTTTTGTTTTGCTTTCTTTTGTTTTCCCCTGCTTGAACTCAGAGAAATCTTCAAACAATTCAGCAGCTTCTCTCCTCAAAAGTTTATTTTCAGACGCCAGTGCCATGCAGGCCGCCTTCCCTATGCAGGTAGGAGGAAGCAGGCACAATGTCACCACACTGGGCCTTTGCAAGTCTTCAAATCACTGGGAAGCCTGTGGTGTTTCCTTTTTGGCACTCAGGCCCTGGAAGGAGAGTTGCTCTAGAGAGGACAAGACATCAGATAACCTGTGGAAACACTTGATGTCCACAGAAATCCCAATTCCACACAAAATACATCTCTGTAAAAGCAGTTGAACAATCGAAACCCGTAGACAATCGAGCAAAAAGTTAAGGAAGAGCTTCGTTACATGGAATTAATTAAATGAAATCTGGTAGTGCTTTTACAAGAATCAGTTTTTACTTGATTGGGTTTTTATACGTGAATAAGACAGCTTTGTACCCCATGCATATCTTTCACAAAAAGGAAACTTAAAATACAATTCTTGTTTTTCGTTTATTCCAAAAGCATATGGGACTAATCATATTGCATTCTGGCTGCAGTACAGAAGGCTATTTCAAACAGTTTTAACTCACGAGTTTTAAGGCGCTAAAGAGCAACTAGAGTTTGGGAACAGACTTCTCCAACTCCAAAAGGGTTGGGAATCCCTCAAGGGCCCGTCTGACATCAGGTTTTGGATGGAAACCAGCCTGAACCCGCCAGACAGGGAACCCGCACCCCAAAGCTGGGGCGCACGTTTGTGATCCAAGGTGACAGCTCATCTCGCCACCGCGGGGCTGGGGACACCTGCAGAACCAGGGCCGGGGCAGTGGGCCGCAGACGCCCGGGACCGGGATGGGCGAGGCTGCCGCAGAGAAAGGAAAAGAGGGCCATCTGTCAGCCCCAGGAGAGGAAATTCCAGGAGCCCAGTTCCCAGGCGCCGGACAGCGGGTGACGTGAGGGAACCGAATGAGAGGGTCCGCCCAGCGGCGGGGGACCTGTAGGCGGCCGGCCTCGGCGCTCAGAGGGCTCGAGGCCTGGAGAAGGGGCACCTCCATTCTTGGTCAGAGCCCTGGGAGTCGGGGTATTGGGAGGGTGGATCCTCTCCCGGACCCCCGGAACCAAAGATCTTCACCCAGCCCCGAGGGCCTCCTGGTGTCTCCGATCCTCTCCCTGGGCCCAAGGGATGGGGGCGCCTCGATCGTAGCCTGGACCGGAGCACTCCAGGGAGTCCCCTGGTTCCGGGGATGGAGGCGCTCCGAGCTCTGCCCGGGCCCGGGGGCTCTCGGCGGCCCCGCGCTGGGCGGGGCGTGTCCCCAGCGCATCCGCGGTGGCGCCGGCCGGCGGCCCGGGTCGTAGCGCCCGCGCCGGGTCTGGCGCCCCCAGCCGGCCCGCTTACCGGTCGCGAGGGTCGATCCACGACGTCTGCCGCGTGTTGTGGTCAATGTAAAAGACGCGGCCGTCGTAGTCTCGCGCCTCCTCCCAGCCGGCGGGCAGCGGCAGCTCGGCGCTCTCCCGGGCCCGCGGCGGCGGCGCGGAGGGAGCTGGGGGCGTGGGGACCGCGGCGGGGGGCGCCGGCGGCGGCGGTTCCCGCTGGGGCTGCGCGGACGGCGGCGGCTCCCGCGGGGCCTCGCGCGGCTGTCCCCGCCGTCGCCGCCGGCCGCCGCTCAGCCAAGGCATGACGGCGCGGGCCCCGCCGCCGCCCGGCCGCCCCGCGCGCGCCGCCTCCTCCGCCAGCACTAAGGCCCGGCGCCCGGGGCGCGGGGGCGGCCGCGGGGAGCCGCCCGCCGCTCCTGGCGCATCCTCCGCCCGGCGCCCGTGCACCGGCGTCCGCCCGCCCGCCCTAGCAAGTCGCTGCCCGCGCCGCCCACTCCGTTCAGGTAGCCCGGGTGGCCGCCGCGCGCGAAGTCACAGCCCGGGAGCCGCCGCCGCCGCCGCTGCCGCCGCTGCCGGCCGCCCCTCCGTTCCCGCGGCGCGCCCGGCCATCTTCGTTCCTCGGCGCGGCCCGGGCGAGCAGGGGCAGGGCGTTCGCAGGCCCCGCCTCCGGCCGTCCCGCCCCGTTCTCACCCAGGCCCCGCGGCTCCTCCCACGCCGGCTGCTCCTCCCGAATCTCCCACGGAGGCTCCCGCTCCTCCCGCCGCCTCTGCTTCTCCACCCACTCCCGCTGCTCCGCCTCCCCCGGCCCCGCGTCCTCCGCGCCTCTCCGTCGCCGGCTGCTCCGCCCCCAGTCTCCCTCGGGGTCCTCCTCGGCGCTCGGCTCCTCGACCCCACCCCCACCCCTCCGCTTGCTCCTCCCCCTCCGCCGTCCTCCCTCTCCGCGCGCTCCTCCCTCTCTCCCTCCCGCTCCGCCACCTTCCTCCGGCCTCGGGAAACCGCATGGAGGCCAGGATGGGCGCCGCCGCGTCAGTCCGCCCCCGGGCCCCCGCGTAGAGGAAGGCGGGCGGGGAGGACGACGCCCTACCCGGACTGCGGGCGCGGCCTGCCTGGGGTGACTCCTCGGGCGCAAACAATTCCCGAGAGAGCGGGCAGTGCCCTCCCTTCTCCCGCTCCCGGGCTCTGGCTGTCTGGAGAGACCCTCTGCGCACTTGGCGGGAGGCTGCGCCCTCGGTCTCCCACACAACCCGTCTGGTCCCACGAAGGTGGGAAAAGCCCCTGAAGGCGGGGCCGAGGGAGCTGAGGAGCTGGGGGAGCCCGCGGCCGGTCCTCTCGGGCGGCGCAGGGAGGACGCCTCTGGAAGCGGGCAGCTGGGCAGGTGGCCACTTCGCGTCCCCGCCAGGACAGCCCTAGAAGGGCTAACCTGGGGGCCCACACCAGGCGGGAGTTCCTTGACCTTCCCTGAGCGCTTCATCCGGTTTGTGGGGTCTGATCGTTTGAGCGGAGACCCAAGTAGACCATTGCTGGGGAGGAAGCCGGGTCAACTCCTAAAACTTTCAGCCTAGACGGGAACTTCTGTTTCACTGGCTCCCAGCTGGGGAAGCTGAAGCTCCAGAGTTGGGGCTGTGTCTTGCTTTAAATCCCCCACCTACTTCGTGCCCCAGACCCACAGCCGCAACACGTTATGCCAGGAAATGCAGGACAGTATCAGGGAGATTTTTAAACAGTTACAGTGATACAAAAATATCTGGTAGAGCCTGATTGAAATCCAGATACACAGGGGAAGAGACTGGAGGAAAATGTCCTGAAATGCTCACAAGAGTTTGCATTCCTTTGGCGGGATTTTTAAAAATGATTTGCCTTCCAATTTTTTGTAAAATGGTAATATTACTTTTATGAGGGGAAAGGTTGTTTTAAAAAAGAAGAATGGGCCGGGCGCGGTGGCTCACGCTTGTAATCCTAGCACTTTGGGAGGCCCAGGCGGGCGGATCCCGAGGTCAGGAGTTCGAGACGAGCCTGGCCAGCATGGTGAAATCCCCGTCTCTACTAAAAATACAAAAATTAGCCGGGCATGGTGGCGCACGCCTGTAATCCCAGCTACTCGGGAGGCTGAGGCAGGAGAACTGCTTGAACCTGGGAGGCTGCAGTGAGCCGTGTTTGCACGATTGCACTCCAGGCTGGGCGATGGAACAGAGACCCTGTCTCAAAAAAAAAAAAAAAAAAGAAGAAGAAGAAGAAGAATGTGAAGTTGTGAAGGTATAGCGACGTCCAAAAAACTATCCAAGGAAGGTCTTTCCTCTCCCTCCTCCTACTACAACACAGAAACTTTCTTGTTCCCCAAGTATCTATCTACCCCTACCTGAATGTTCTATGTCAGAAATTCCACCGCATGAGTCCTTTTAAACATGTGTGATTATTACATGTCCAAGGGAAAGAGTGGGAGGGTCAAAAAAGCACATATTTTGTGATGTCGCATGTGCCACGGAATGCCCCAAGTGCTGAGTGTCCCTGCTCTGACATCTTCCCTTCCGATTGGCATGATTTATCGCCAGTGGGGCTGCCACTGCCTTCTTACCTTACCACCCAACATGGCCGTTCTGAAGCTGCATTTCCACCCTCCCTGTCACCTGGTCCTTGTAGAATCTCACAAATCTGGACACAAATCTATCACTCGAAAGTACTCTGAATGGGGCTGGGGCGTATTGGAGTGAAACCGACTTCTGCAGAGAGAGAGTGGAAAGAGGAGAACACATACACCACACATCAAAGGACTCAGAAGGAAAGGCAAGATGAAAAAAGCATCAGGTAGAGCAAGGAGTGGGGGAAACTGCATCCAATTAGGAGCTCAAAGAGGCCAGCGCCGAGGAGTCTTCACTGAAGGTGAAAGATTTCTACCCGTTCAGGCGGGCAGCAAATAGTGGACCTCCCACGCGCAGACACTGTGCTGCGTGTAGGCATGCTGCAGGGAAGAGGATAGTCTGTGCTTCAGCTTGCACTCCCTTGGGGACTAAACATAGAAATAGGCCCTTGTAATACAATTGTCACTTGTCAACAAATGAAGCCAGGGTGCCAACCTCAATTTGGGGACTCGTGGGAGGCTTTGTGAGACCAAAGGGAAGGTGCCTCAGATGAGGAAACTGAGGCTCAGATGTTCAGATTCCCAAGTTCTGAGCTCTTGCCCCTTGGCACATGGAGCTGCTGTCATGAAATTGTTTACTTGTATAGCAGATGCTGGGGCGGGCTCCCTTCTTTTGGAGTATTGTGAAGATGACCCTTCATTAACACAGATGTCTGAGAGATTACACCCAGCCCCAGGAGCTGACCGTCCAGTTTCCTTGCCTTGGTGGGACAAAGTCGAATGCCCTTGACACCCCAGAGCTCCCCATGGGATCAGGCTGAGGCTGTACTTCTCTGGAAATCATAGCTTTGCCAACTCCTCCCCTGCCCGGTCCCGCCTCCCTTACTCGTGTAAGCATGCCTCCAATCAGCCGCTCACTCGAGAACCCCCGTCTCAGGCACCCTTTCTAAAGAGCCTGACCTAAGATAGGCTCCTGCACACTTGCTGTCATCTAAGCACTTAGCAAATACGAGCTCATTTAATCACCAAAACATCTAGAGGCATTCCTACTGTCATTTGCAAATGAATAGAAGTGAAAGAAGTGTGACACAGCATGCCAGAGAAGAGAGATTGGAGACCCTCACTGAGAAAACTTCATCCACATGCCCAGCCACTGCCTCTGCTCACTCTCTGCCTGAGAGAACAGAAGTGGGGCTATTGCATTTGTCTTCCTAAAAGGAGCTGAACCAGAGAGGAAGAGGCCAGCGCTTGGGGTGACCAAGACCTCTTTATTACACCATTAGTCCTTTTCCACTTGTGTGCAATGTTAGCCCCAGGCGTTTGCTGATGGTCCCTAAAGACTTGTGAATGGAGATGGAAAGGAAGAGAAATTGGTAGGGGTGTGAAGGGACTCTTGACTTCCCAGCTTTGCCATAAATTGGGATCTCTCTCTCTCTGTCTCTCTCTCTCTTTGTGTGTGTGTGTGCGTGTGTGTGTGTGTGTGTGTGTGAATTGTTAGAATAAGGCCTGTCTTTCTTACAGTCAAGTGGGGCTTTCCATATCGGACTAAAAACCACACACACACACAAAACACTGCAGGGTGAAGGAGTCTTGAGTCCTAACTGAATGCACAATTCTACATTCTTTATTTCCTCCGCATTAAAACCACAGCCGGGCCAACAGCAAAAGCACGAACATTGTGTAGTGCTCCATCCTCCCACCAAGACTTCACATGGAAAAGCAGCTCAGGAAAAATCCACTTAGTCTCTGGGGACAGGAGATGCAAATGCTTTTGTTCTCCTCCCAGACCCTCTGGGAAATCCCCTTTCTGAAGCTGTTACAATGCACTGATCTCTAACTTGCAGAATACTTTCCTTAAAATGATGGTTAAGGAGTAACTCCAACAAGGACAGAGTCTGAAGATTTTTACTATCAGATTCTGCCTTCTCTCCCCAGCCCTCGCCTAAAGGATAAGCTTTATTTGTAAAAAGGAAAGTGCAAAATTGGATCCATACACATTCAGTACTTGATAAGCGTCTAGAAAAGGAAAATCTGTGAAGGCTACAATCATCAAGTGTAAAATGAGAAAAATAAACACCGCCAGAGAAGTCTTGCCTACCTTGTATAAACAATCAAGTGTTCTAGGAAGCGACACATTGGGTAATTCTACACATTGTGCTAAGAGGAAAACGGAAATGGGCCGGATTAGGTCTGAAGAAGAAATGGTTCATTGTTTGGCATTCTTTAAATGCTAGAATAATTACTCAATTATGGGTGTTTCTCATATATTTAAATAATGCAAATCCACAAGCACTGGAGGAGATTAGATGTTGTTCTTGTTCATTCCTGTCTTGCTGGTTTAGGGGCATCAAAGGAAGGGTAAATTGCAAAGATCCCTAAGGGGACCCTCCCCAGGCTCAGGAGTTGGAATGGGGACAGGGTGAGGTTATTTCTTGGTGTTTTATTTCATGGCTTTATGTAAAGACGTAAACTTTAGACACCTATTTGACTTGTATTCAAAAAAGTCACTGTTTAGATTTCGTGTGTGGACGGGGGGCACTTTTCTCAACTGGGACTTCCTTGATTTGTGTAGATGCGTCCATTTTGAAAATTCAGGTTTTTCTCATGTCCTAATCTTCCACTCCAAAGACAGGCAGGGTATTCCCAAAGCGTCCACTGTGTGGATAAACCTGCCAGTCTGCGTTTGGTTCATTTTAGCGCTTAATTCCCGTGTCTGGATGCGCATCACAAAACAGCATCATCCTTGGAATCAGTGAATGGCTGTCATGCTTTAGGCACGTTGCATTTGTGCCTGGGTGATTAAAATTCAGATTTTTTAAAAATGTAGACCAATTTCTCTCCCAAACTTAGAAAACTCAGAGCCACTCACTTCCTTCGTCTCCAGGTCTCCTCTTCCAGCCTTACACTTTTACTTATTTTCCTCCCCTTCCCATGGGTTCTGTTCCACAAAATGTGAAGGGGCCAATTCAAAATGTATTCTAAGCACACCATAATTTTAGGAAGAGGCAGCAGCCGTGAGCCAGCACACTACAAGATGCTTCCTCCTGGCTGGCTTCTCTCTTATTTAGGATTAGAGCTCTGGTCCCCCGTGTATTTGGAAAAACAGATCCTTAAAACTACAGACCTCTGCTTTATGAGCCAGGCAGAGCAGCTCAGAAGTCTCAGGCTTGCAGAGACAAGAAGGAAAATTTATCTCACTCAGAAATGAGCAATCTTTGTTTTTCATTTGGTGACACTAGCATTAAAATTAGCCTCTCTTGTAACATGAATGGAACCGTTTCTGGACACAGGTAACCAAGATGATTGTTATACAATCAGTGACTCAACTGGGGGGACGGGTGATGGTGTCCCCCAGGGGACATTTGGCAATGCCTGGAGACATGTTTGCTTGGCACAACTGGGAGACTGGGGTTCCTGGCATTTAGTGGGTAAGGCCAGAGATGCTGGCACACATCCTGCAGTGCCCACAACAGCCCAGCACCAGAGAATGATCTGCCCCAAATGACACCAGTGCTGAGGTCAAAAAAACCCTATGAGATATGTATAATTTATTGTTATTATTTTTTTGAGACAGGGCCTCACTCTGTTATCCAGGCTGGAGTGCAGTGCTGCGATCACGGCTCTCTGCAGCCTCCAACTCCCAGGCTCAAGTGATTCTCCCACCTCAGTCTCCTGAGTAGCTGGGACTACGGGCATGCACCACCACACCCGGTTTATATATATATTTGTAGAAAAGGAGTCTCACTATGTTGCCCAGGCTTGTCTCAAACTCCTGGGCTCAAATGTGTAATTTATGAGAACATTTATACTGCCCAAACTTTATAGTGGGAAAACAAGGCTCAGAGAATGTAAATAACTAGCCTGGTATGACCTGGCCAGTGCTAAAATGCATCAGCCCTAAGACTAAAGCCCAGCTATCCCATCTGACCTCCTGTATTCATCAGGGATGTATAGACAAATAGCTCCAATATATATACCCAAACTCTCTCTCTCTCTCTCTCTCTCTCTCTCTCTCTCACACACACACACACACACACACACACACACACAGAGAGAGAGAGAAAGAGGCAGACACAGAGAGATATTTATCATAAAGAATTGGCTCATGGAATTATGGAGGCTGACAAATCCCAGGATCTGCAGTTGGCAAGCTGGAGAGCTGATGATGGCACAGTTCCAGTCCAAGTCTGACAACCTGAAAACCAGGAGAGCTGATGGTGTCAGTTCCAGTCTGAAAGTGAGCAGGCTTGAGATCCAAGAGGAGCCAATGTTTCAGTTTGAGTCCAGAGGCAGGAAAAGCCCAACATTCCAGCTCAAGCAGTCACATAGCAAGAGCACCTCCTACCCAGCCTTTGTGGTCCAGCCAGGCCTTCAACTGATTGAGCAAGGCCCACCGACACTGAGAAGGCAGTCTACAATTCAAATGTGGATATCATCCAGAAACACCCTTACACACACACAACCAGAGTAATGTTTGGCCAAATATCTGGGCACCCCGTGGCCCAGTGGCCCAGTCAAGTTGACACATGAAATTAACCATCACACCTCCTGACTTTATAACTAGTTGTTCTTTGTTTCTATGACTCTTTCTTTCTCTCTCTCTCTCTTTTTTTTTCAGGTAGTGTCTCACTTTGTCACCTAGGCTGGAGTGCAGTGACACAAACATGGCTCACTGCAGCCTCAATCTCCCGGGCTCAAGCAATCCGCCCCGCTCAGCTTCCAGAGTAGCTGAGACCACAGGCACAAGCCACCATGCTCGGCTAATATTTTAACTTTTTGTAGAAATGGGGTCTCACTATGTTGCCCAGGCTGGTCTCAAACTCCTGGACTCAAGAGATCTGCCCACCTTGGCCTCCCAATGTGCTGGGATTCCAGGCGTGAGCCACTGCACCTGGCCTGTTTCTAGGACTCTTTCTGCTCACAGTGTGGCTCGTGGACCAGCAGTGGCAGCATCACGGGGGAACTCATTGAAATGTCCACCCCAGGGCTGTTAGTTTAAGAAGCATCATATTACACCCCATGGAAGAGGATGGTGTGGGGGTGTAGGCATCTACAAAAACTTACTTTACAATATCGATTCACAGAGCCATCTGGGTAGTATTTGCCTTACTTCACCTCATAATCAAGAGGGGTTTATTTATCATTTAAGAGGTGCCAAGCCCTATGGCAATCCCTGAGCAAAGTGTAATCACAAGCCACTTTCACACTTGCTCTGCATGATAAGCACATTGAAGAGCCTGGATCTGTTTGTGACTCAGCTTTAGGCTTGCACAGTAATATACAGTTCAACTTCCCTGGCCCAGAAGTAGAAATGGAGAAGAAGCCAGCTGCAGGCCAACCACACTGTAACAGAGCTTGATTTTTGCCTTAGCTTACTATGCATCTCCCCTGCCTGATGTCCCAACCCAGGGTCAGCTACATAGTTTGTGCTCTACGTTTTGCAGTGCAAAATGAAAATGCAGGACCCCTTGTTCCAAAAAAAAAAAAAAATCTCAAGAATTTCCAGATGGTAACAGTGGACCACTACAATAAGCACAAGCCCTTTGGAGCACAGTACCCTGTACAATTGCAAGAGGCAGCAGCCTTTGAAGCCGGCTCTGTCCATACCTTTCACTTCTAGTCAGGTGACCTTTGAAAATTCCAAAGAAACAACAATTTTCAGTGACAGCAGAGGAGATTGTTTTTGAGAATGGGACTCTGTCTCCGCAAATCAAACTACTTGCTGCCCAAGCCTTCTCTGCCAGCCCAGTTACTTCCCCGAGGTCAGCATGACCCCGTTGGCAGGAAGAACCTCCACTGCTCTTGACTCTCTTGGGTCCCTGGTGCTGGGGGTTGAATTGTGCTCCCCCACCCAAAAAAAGGATACGCTGAGGGCCTAGCCCTGGGTACATGTGGATGTGGCTTTATTTGGAAATGGGGTATTTGTAGATGCGGTTACTTAAGATGAGGTCACACTGGAGTAGGGTGGGCCTTTAATCTAATATGACTGGTGTCATATCATAAGGGAGGGCAGAAGGAACGCAGACACCAGGGTCATGTAAAAATGGAGGCAGAGATTGGAGTAATGAGGCCACAAGCCAACGAATGCCAAGGATTTCTGGCAAGCACCAGAAGCTGGGAGAGAGGCATGGAACAGATTCTACCCTGGAGCCTTCGGAGAGAGAGTGGCCCTGCCTCACACCTGCATTCCAGGCTTCTGGCCTCCAGAACTGTGAGAGAATCCATTTGTGTAGGTTTAAGCCATCAGTTTGTGGTCCTTTGTTACAGTGGTGCTAGGAAACTAACATGCCTGGAACCTTGCCCCCAGGCTCCTGCTGCTGCTTCAGTAGGGAACAGAGTCTATAGAACTCTGTTCACAGGGTCCCAATCAGTGCTGGGAAATCACAGGAAACAGAAGCCTGCCATGAAAGCCCCCAGAGATCCCACCAAACCCAGGAGCCCCAGGCATGACATGCTGGACCTCTCAAGTACATGCTGTAAACTGTAGCAGCCATATCCAGTGTAGACCAGAGGCAAACCACAAATGCCCACATTGGCCATGAGTTGCCCAAAGTTTGGATTTACCTTGGATCCCTGGCTATCCAACTTGCAGAGGAGCAAAGTGGCTCTTTATAGAAGCATTCCAGATAATCCTAAAGGAGTGATGAAATTAGAGTTAGAATGAACAAATAGAACTTACAAGGATTGACTAGATCTCAGCTTTGAGCATTACTGGCTGCTAACACCACAAAAAAGAAAGATGGCTAGACCCACTCTATGGTACTTTATTATAGACAGAACAGACTAAGACACCAGGATTTCTCACAGTAGCACGTCATGTCTCTCTTTTTTTTTTTTGACAGAGTTTTTGCTCTGTTACCCGGGCTGGAATGCAATGGCGCAATCTCGGCTCACTGCAAACTCCGCCTCCTGGGTTCAAGCGATTCTCCCACCTCAGCCTCCCAAGTAGCTGGGATTATAGGCACCCGCCACCAAGCCCAGCTAATTTTTGTAGTTTTAGTAGAGACGGGGTTTCACCATGTTGGCCAGGCTGGTCTCAAACTCCTGACCTCAGGTGATCTGCCCTCCTCGGCCTCCAAAAGTGCTGGGATTACAGGCATGAGCCAATAACCCCTACTGAATTTGTATTTGTGCTTACTTGTTAATATCTCTTCTCCCCTACTCGACTAGAACAGTGGTTCTCAACGAGGTGATTTTGCCCCCCAGAGACATTTGGCAATATCTGAGATATTTTTGATTGTCAAGACTATGGAGAGGGAAGAGGCGGTGCTGCTGGCATCTAGTGGGTAGAGGACACTGATTATAGGCTGCTAAACCTCATTCAAGGCACTGGACAACAAAGACTTACCAGCCTAAAACATCACTAGCACCAAGGCTGAGAAATCCTGGGCAAGAAGCAACAGGAGGAAAAGAGCCATGTTTCATTCTCCACTGTCTATCTGCAAAGAGCAGGTAATCCAGATATATTTCTTAAATGAATAAAGGATTATCTTGTTAATCGCTAACATCACACCTTCTTGTCAATAAATGACCTCAAAATCGGTGACCACGGCTCAGACAAGGCCATTTTTTGAGGTATCCAAAATTGAATATTATTTGGAGTATTCATAAAAAGATATCTTCCTGCTGTCATCACAAAAAGAGAGACACCAGACATGCTGTGCCTTTAGGGAAGAAAACACCACCACCTACAAGAAAATCCTTCCCCAAAACCCAAATCTGATTAAAGCCTCTAGAAAGATTCCACAGATTCCAAAGGCCTTCATTAGCAAATAGAAAGGACATTTATCTATCTATCTTAGGATTCCTTTAAGCGCAAAGGTCTTTAGAGCTGGAGGGAAAAATACATATCTTAAGAACCAGATAAATACAAAATCTCAAGTGATCTATGCTGTCAGCCTACAAATGTCCAGGTGTATGTAGAAGAATCAATAACGTGTGTGACTTAAAACTAAGGGTTAGGAGCCTCGAGAGCAACTCCCGTAAATTATGTCATCAGGGACATAGCAATTATGAGTAGGGTTCAAGTACCCCATTAGGGTCATTGACAAGAATTTAGTCAGGGTCCAGCCCAAATCTTGGGTGTGTATACCGGCTCAGTCACTAGGATGGTAACGGTCAGCTGTAAGAGGGTGAATCTTTCAGCTCCAGGAGGATTTAGGGAAAGTACAGAAACTCTTAAGAGAATCAAAACTGTAGGATTCATATTCGGAATGCAGAAAGAATCTGTGCGTATTTGATGTTCCATGTATTCATAAAGTTTAAAAGAATTTCTAAGCTTTGGAAATCACTGTAAAATGTATAATTGAGTAATCTTGTGATCTTAGTTGAAAACTTTTTTTTTTCTTGTCACTGACTGGAGGCTCATGAAAACTAAATTATATACAGTGTTGGAACATTTTAAGAGAACTTAAGTTTCACCATGTCAATTTAATTCATTAAATTTAAAAGAGTTATTTGTAAACTTGGGAATGTATTTGTTTATTGAGACAACTGAAGCAATTAAGAAGGGAATTGAGTGTAGTCTGTTACAAGTTTTAAATATATTTTAAAATGCATGAAGGTGTTTAAATTTGTAAATAGGGTCAAGTATTTTCCAAAGGCCTCTTAAAAGTGGTTGCTATTATTTGCTGGACTTAAAATAGAATTTAAAAAGAAAAGAGAATAATAAGATTTCTAGACTGAACTTAGAAGGTTAAAGGAAAACTAGGCATTAGAACTCGTAACTCAAATAAATTGACTGTGAAATTTGTAAACCTGAATAAATCCCTTTTTGTGCACACACAACACTCTTGAAGGCTATGATCAACACTTCCGAAAGGTCATACAATGTCCAAATGAATGTGCTCGTGTAAAAAAATTACAAACTTATCTTTGCAATCCTATGTCAATAATGGCAAACCATATTGAAATACCATATTATTTACCAGATAAATTCCACCCTAACTCAGAAAGCTTGCTCACCTCTCCAGAGTCTGCTTGAAGCTGATAAGATCTGATATGATGCAAGTTGCCTTCCTGCTAAGGGGCTTGTGTTTTCCTTTTTGCACAATCTCAATCTAACTTTCTGCCCTTGTTTTACATTCTCTCCCATTTATAGATTTGTGTGTGTGTGTCTGTGTATTTGTGTGTGATTTGGTTGTCATCTCAATAAGCTATTTCATCACTAACCAACTGATTTATGCTCCTTATAAAGGATCAGTTTAACTCTGTCACTTTAGCTAGAAGTGTTGATAGAAGGTCCTAATAATGCTGTTTGCAGCCATATGTGCTTTGGAAGTTACCGAGCTCTGACTGGGTGAATTCCACTGTGGTCTGATTGTGGCCAACAACAAAATGAGTCAACCATTCTCTGTGGTCCACAGAGCAGCACCATCAGCATCCTCATTAAAAATGGGGATTCTCGGCCGGGCGCAGTGGCTCACATCTGTAATCCCAGCACTTTGGGAGGCCGAGGCAGGCGGATCACGAGGTCAAGAGATCGAGACCATCCTGGCCAACATGGTGAAACCCTGTCTCTACTAAAAATACAAAAATTAGCTGGGCATGGTGGCACGCACCTGTAGTCCCAGCTACTTGGGAGGTTGAGGCAGGAGAATCGCTTGAACCTGGGATGCAGAGGTTGCAGTGAGCCAAGATCGTGTCACTGCACTCCAGCCTGGCGGCAAAGCGAGACTCAGTCTCAAAAAAAAAAAAAAAAAAAAAAATGCGGGGGGTATTCTCAGGCCACATCCTGGACCTACAGAATCAGAATCTGCTCTTTAACAAGCTCCTCAGAATCAGAACCTGCTCTTTAACAAGCTCCTCAGGTGATTCCCATGCACATTAAGTTGAAGAAGCATTGATGAAGAAGGGGAGAAATGGGTGGGGCTAATAAAAAGAAGCATCAATCTAGACAAAAGTTCAGGTAACAGTAATCACTGTTTCAGTGATGTGTTGCTTGAGTTTTATGCTCAACAGAGTGCACAGTAGCATTTATTTATTTTTACTTTATTCTATTTTTGAGACGGGGTCTTGTTCTGTCGCCTAGGCTGGAGTGCAGTGGCACAAACATGGCTCACTGCAGCCTCAACCTCCTGGGATGAAGCTGTCATCCCACCTCAGCCTCCCATGTAGCTGGGATCACAGGCACGTGCCATCATGCCTGGCTAATTTTTTGTAGAGACAGGATCTCACTTTGTCATCCAAGCTGGTTTTGAACTCCTGGGCTCAAGCAGTCCTCCCACTTCGGCCTCCCACAGTTTTTGGATTACAGGTGTAAGCCACTACACTCAGCCTTATTTTATGTGTGTGTGCGTGTGTGTGTGTGTGTATGTTTTTGAAACGGAGTCTCGCTCTGTCGCCCAGGCTGAAGTGCAGTGGCATGATCTTGGCTCACTACAACCTCCACCTCCCGGGTTCAAGCAATTCTCTGCCTCAGCCTCCTGAGTAGCTGGGATTACAGGCACCCACCACCACACCTGGTTAATTTTTTGGATTTTTTAGTAGAGACGGGGTTTCACATCTTGGCAAGGCTGGTCTTGAACTCCTGACCTCATGACCCTCCTGCCTCAGCCTCCCAAAGTGCTGGGATTATAGGCATGAGCCACCGTGCCCACCTGGCCACCTGCCTGCCTTCCTTCCTTCCTTCCTCCCTCTCTCTTTTCTTTTCACCTTTGTTTGTTTGTTTTGTTTTGTTTTGAGGTGGAGTCTCGCTCTGTCGCCCAGGCTGGAGTGCAGTGGCGCAATCTTGGCTCACTGCAAGCTCCACCTCCCAGGTTCACACCATTCTCCTACCTCAGCCTCCCAAGTAGCTGGGACTACAGGCACCCGCCACCACGCCCGGCTTTTTTTTTTTTTTTTTTGTATTTTTTAGTAGAGACTGGGTTTCACCATGTTAGCCAGAATGGTCTTGATCTCCTGACCTCGTGATCTGCCCGCCTCGGCCTCCCAAAGTGCTGGGATTACAGGCGTGAGCCACTGTGTCCCGCCTCTCTCTGTCTTTTTTGAGACAGCATCTCACTATTTATGGTTGCCCAGGCTGGCCATAAACTCCTGGACTCAAGTGATTCTCCCACCTCAGCATCCTGAGTAGCTGGGACTACAGGCGCATGCCACTGTGCCCAACTCTTGATTTTTTTCTAACTAGTTATAAACATAAAAATATTGTTTTCACACTATGCTTTTTTTCACAGTATTTTTTAAATCTAACTAAACGGTGATTTTTTTTTAAAGGTTCCAAATGTTGGCAAGGGCACCGGAAAGCAGGAATTCCAGGGAATGTGAAGTGGTGCGTTTTTGGGGGCTGGCAATGGGGCCTCACATATATATCAAACACCTTACAAATGTTCATACTCTTTGACCATTCCTAGGCATTTATCCAAGGAAAATAACCAGAGATGTGCATAAACATTAATGGGCAAGGATATTCATCATAGCATTATTTATAGTATTGAAAAATTGGAAACAGACTCCAACTTGCAGTTCTGGCAACTGGGCAGATTGGGTAATACATCCCCTACCCTCCATATTTCTCCAAACACATAGGCATGCTGTATAAAATAGAATACCAATATCAAATACGCAGACAAGCTAGGAAGAAAAATCCCTTTCCTCAGTCAGAAGGGGGTTGTATCCCTACTTAGACACTCACTGTTAAGGGCTGAGGTTTTCATTCCAGCACGAAAGTAAAAGACATGATGTTGACCCCATAAGACAGGAAGCTAGGCGGAACTGAGACTCCTGCATAAAGCTGGGACATGGACTGACCACCTCCTTCATGAAAGGGAGGAGTAGGCAAACTTCTCATCCTCCCAGGGAAGTAGCAAGGAAGCTTTTTTTTGGAGATGGAGTCTTGCTGTGTCACCCAGGCTGGAGTGCACTGGCGCCATCTTGGCTCACTGCAACCTCCGCCTCCCCAGTTCAAGCAATTCTCCTGCCTCAGCCTCCCGAGTATCTGGGATTACAGGCACCCGTCACCACGCCCGGCTAATTTTTGTATTTTTAGTAGAGACGAGGTTTCACCACATTGGCCAGGCTGGTCTCGAACTCCTGACCTCTGGTGATCCGCCCTCCTCAGCCTCCCAAAGTGCTGGGATTACAGGTGTGAGCCACCGTGCCTGGCCAAGGAAGCTTGTTTCTTGTAGATACTCCAAGGGAGGGAATGGAAAACAATCTTAGAAGAAAACAGAATCTCAAGTCCATGCATGGAGTTGTGGAGTGTGAATGCACACCATCCTTGTGGCATGGAAATTCCAGACGAGAAATTAGTGGAAAAACGGGCCCCAGTCCAGTCCCTGGAGTATCTGGCAGAAACAAACGTAATCTACTTGAGAATTAGTAGCCTGAGAAATTAAGATAATAAAACTTAAATACTAAAACTTGGTTGTAGTAACCAGTTATTTTAAATTCTTTTGGAGTTGATGAGACATGAATTCTCAGAGTAGATAAACAAAAACAAATCCACACCTGTACGTGTCATGTTAAAACTTCAAAACACAAAAGTTAAGAGAAAAATTTAACAAGAAGAGAGGGAAAAGAATCACCTACAAAGGAAAATGAAGTCATTTGATAATAAGAATCACACCAGTAACAAAAGAAGCAGGAATGCAACGAATAATATCTTCCACCAGCTGAAAGAAAACACCTGATAATTTAAAACTCTGTAACCAGATAAACTAATGTTTAAGAACTTAAGAAACAGGCCGGGTGCAGTGGCTCCAGTCAAGTGTAATCCCAGGACTTTGGGAGGCTGAGGCAGGCAGATCACTTGAGGTCAGGAGTTCAAGACTAGCTAGGACAACATGGCAAAACCCCATCTCTACTAAAAGTACAAAAATTAGCCGGGCATGATGACAGGCGCCTGTAATCCCAGCTACTCAGGAGGCTGAGGCAGGAGAATCACTTGAACCCGGGAGGTTGAGGTTGCAGTGAGCCGAGATTGCACCACTGTACTCCAGCCTGGGTGACAAAGCAAGACTCTGTCTCAAAAAAAAAAAAAAAAAAAAAAAAAAAAGAACTTAATAAATAGGCAAAATCTATATTTAAAAACAACAACAACAACTTAAGGCACTACTAGAAGACTCAAAGGAAGTCTTGACCAGAGGGAAGAGCTTGAATAGGAAATCACCAAATTAATCTACTAATTTTATAAAATCCCAAATAGTATAACAATATATTTTTACCAATAGATAAGCTATCTTAAAAATGGAAAACACAGTGAAAGAGTCAGAAAACATTGCAAAAAAGAAGACTAAGTGGAAAAGGCAGGACTTGATCTGTTTGATACTGAAAGACACTGTAAAGCTGGCATAATTGAAAAAGTGCATTACTGAAGCATTAGTAAGCAGATAGGCTAATGAAGAAGGGGACTGAAATGAGTACACAGCATAAGAAATTAGCACATGATAAAGTGGGGGTGCGAATGTGTGGGGAAAATGGCACGATTCAATCAATAACATTGACCTGGCTGGGTGTGGTGGCTCACGCCTGTAATCCCAGCACTTTGGGAGGCCGAGGCGGGCAGATCATGAGGTCAAGAGATCGAGACCATCCTGGCCAACATGGTGAAACCCCATCTCTACTAAAAATACAAAAATTAGTGGGCATGGTCGTAGGTGCCTGTAATCCCAGCTACTTGGGAGGCTGACGCAGGACAGTTGCTTGAACCCGGGAGGCAGAGGTTACAGTGAGCCGAGATCGCGCCACTGCACTCCAGCCTGGGCGACAAAGCCAGACTCTGTCTCAAAACAAAACAAAACAAAACAAAACAAAAACCATTGAGCAACTCTGCTGCAGCCACCTGGAGAAAATCTGTGCTGAATTCTCTGGCAGGGACTGGTATCCATCGTCACTGGAATCCATTCTCCCCTTCTTGCAGGACACATGGATACATTTGGTGGCCCCATTTGTGGTTGGGGGTGGCTATAATGTTAAAGTTGTCCATGGAGTGTGGGTAGAAGTAAGAGCTGTGGATTCTGGCCCAGGACTTAAGACATCCTAGAGGTGTGTGTCCTTCATGCTCTCTTTCCTCTTGCCACTTGCTGCTACCCACAGAGGGAGGCAGCCCACCATCAAGCTAGAGACAAGGACAACATCCTAGGGGGTGGACCGGAAACAAGAGGAAACCCGAATCCCCAAATGACTCTTTGGAACCAAGTCACCCAGTGATCTCGAGTGTCTACCTCGGTCACTTGGTGAGATTTGTAGTTTAAGTCACTGAATTATTATTATTATTGTTATTTTTTGAGATGGAGTCTCACTCTGTCACCCAGGCTGGAGTGCAGTGGTGTCATCTCGGCTCACTGCAACTTCCACCTCCCAGGTTCAAGCGATTCTCCTGCCTCAGCCTCCCGAGTAGCTGGGATTACAGGCATGTGCCACCATGCGCGGCTAATTTTTGTATTTTTAGTAGGGACAGGGTTTCACCATGTTGGCCGGGCTGGCCTCGAATCCCTGACCTCAGGTGATCCACCTGCCTCGGCCTCCTGAAGTGCCAGGATTACAGGTGTGAGCCACCACACCCGGCCAAGTCACTGAATTTTATGAATCTCCTTTCTAAAACAGACTAGCTTTTACTCTATCTCATACAGATCCCAAACTCACATCTCAACTAAATAAACTCTAGATGGATCAAAATCTAAATGCAAGCAAACAAAGTAAGTATGGGAGATTTTGGGTTTTTTTTGTTTCCTTTTGTTTTGTTTTATTCGAGACAGGGTCTTGCTCTGTTGCACAGGCTGGAGTACAGTAGTGTGATCATGGTTCACTGCAGCCTCAATCTCCCAGTCTAGACCAATCCTCCTGCATCAGCCTCCATAGTAGCTGGGACTACAGATGTGCGCCACCATGCCCAGCTAATTTTCTTATCTTTTGTACAGACGGAGTGTTGCTATGTTGCCCAGTCTGGTCTCAAACTCCTGGGCTCAAGCCATCTTCCCACCTCAGCCTCCCAAAGTGCTGGGATTGCGGGCGTGAGCCACTATGCCCCGTTATGTGGGGAAATTACTATACAATTTTTAAATTAGAAACAAATTTTATGTTTATATCTTACTTGTACAACTTGATGATTTGATATATGTGTACATTGTGAAATAATTCCCACAATCAAGCTAATTAAATATCCACCCCGTCCCATAGTTATGTTTTTTTCTTTGTGGTGAGAACACTTAGGATCTACCCTGTTAGCAAATTTCAAGTACACAGTGCAATATTGTCACCTATAGTCACTGTGCAATACATGACATCTCTGGAATGTATTCATCTGGTGAAACTGAAAGTTTGCACCCCTTGACGCACGTCTCTCCATTTTGCCCTCCCCCAGTCCCTGGAAACCCCCGTTCTCTTTGGCATCATGGAAACGCTGGCCTCATAACACAGCCCAGAGCTGGCTGCCTGCCTCCACTGCAGTGTGGCTCCTGTTAGCACAGTTCACTTCCCCTTCTGCGCATTCCTATGAAGTCAGACACTGCGAAAGGGCTGAGATTGTCCCCTCTTGCCAGGGAACGAGGTAGCCTGTGCTGGTTCCATGCACACATCTGACCAAAGATCGCAGGGCTCGGTTCAGAGACACAGACTGTGTGTTCTTCACAGCAGAAAGCAGTAGCTCTGCAAGCTCCTGGGTTGGTCCCCACCATCCCGATTCCCATGGGCCACGCAGAGGGCCAGGTGTTCGCCTGCAGCTGTGCAGGTTGCGCCGCAGGAAGGGAGCCCTGAATTGGGAGCTGGAGCTTTCCTTGAGGTGACTTCATGACCTGCCGTCCTCCCCTCCATAGACATGACCTGGAATGTCACTCGCTGCCCAGGGGCTGAGGGAAAAGCTCTCTCAGGCTGTAACGCTGGAAGGTAAGCCCTTATCTCCTGGGAGGGGACAGAGAAGGCTTTAGGATGTGGGAATGCCTCTGCAGAGGGAGACGATCTCTATCTTTACTAGATGCTATCTGTAGCTCCCAAGACTGGTGGCTCTCCAATCAGCAGTGACCAGAGCTTCTCAGGGCCCTTTGCTCCCAGCAACCAGACTCTGTGGGAATGCTGAGACATCTAGGGAGAATGGTCACCCAACACTTTTGTTTGCCATTTCAGGCCTGGGGTGCTGAGATGTCGCCCACTGTTGCCAGCCATTCGTACTGAAACAGCCCTCGTTGGTTGCCCCCAACCTGCTCCTGCTTTTAGAAATATAGTCGTCCATCTCTCTGTATCCACAGGGTGGTGGGAGATGGGTTCCTGGATGCCCCACAGATCCCCAAATCCAAGGATGCTCAAGTCCATGATATGAAATGGTGTAATATTTGCATATAAGCTAGGCACATCCCCTGTACACTTTAAATCATCTCTAGATTATGTATACTATTTAATACAATGTAGATGCTATGTAAATAGTTGTTGTACTGTATCGTTTGGGGAATAATGACAAGAAAAGGTCCGTGTATGTTCAGCACAGATGCAACCGTCTGAGATCTAACTACACAGTACACATCAGCCACAGTGGAACATTGTGGACCACAGGAGGGTGAGGCAGGAGGCAGGAGGATTGCTTGAGGCCAGGAGTTCAAGACCAGCTTGGGCAACATGGTGAGACCTCATCAACAGCACCACCACCACCGCCAGCACGACAACAACAACAAACCAATGAAACATTGTTTGGAACTTTTGTTTGAATTTTTTCAATCCCTGGTTGATTGAATCTGGGGATATGGAATCGGTGGATAGGGAGGGCCCCACACAGCCCCTTTATTAAACTCACCTTAAATTACTCAGTTTGCACGTGCCACGTGCTTGCTGTAGAGATCCTCTCTGGATTAAGAATATATTTTTAAAAACTACAAATCAATGGGAAAAAGACAAACCTAACGGGATGAGAAGCAAAGGCTCTGGGTAGGAAATTCACAAAGACAAAACCTTGCTAGCCAATAAGCATAAAAAGATGCTTGACCTCAGAGAGGCCAAAGCCGAGTCTCATACCCCACAGTAGTGGCGAGAATGTGAGGAAATGGGATCTCATTCGCTACTGGCAGACCTGAAATCCGAGGCATTATGGAATGCGATTTGGCAGTATCCTGGAAACTGCAGAGGCTCAGCCATTCCTCCACTAGGAGTGCCAAACGCCGCAGGTCTCCATTCAATCCTGCTCTCCGCGCGCCCCCTGGTGGCACTAGTCCGCACCTGCCCCATCCCAAGCGCATTGATTCCCAATGATTGGAAACAACCAAGTGTTTGTCAATAGGAGAATGTGTTAGTAAAGTATATTATATTTATAAATTATATAGTAGGACAGCAAAAATTAGCTAGGTCTAAGTCAACATAGGTAAATCTCTAAATCATAATGTTAAGTGAATAAAGGATATGCTCTTGTGAGTATGTGTGAAACTTTAAAACTCAGAACAATACTGTATTGTTTAGGAAACATTCTTTTGTAGTTAAAGTCTGTGATCAGGGATAGGGAGGATAAACACAACCTTCAGATTAGAGGTTACATGTGGGATGGAAGGATAGGAATCAACTGGATAGAGGAACCATTCAACTCTACCTGTAAACTATTATTTCTTAAAAATGTCTGAAGCAAAGATGGCAACAAATTAACACATATTAAAATGGATTCACTGGGTGGCTGTAATATTCTCATATATACATATATATATATATATATATATATATATATATATATGTAGAGAGAGAGAGATGGAGTCTCGCTCTGTCGCTAGGCTGGAGTGCAATGGCACAATCTCGGCTCACTGCAACCTCCAACTCCCTGGTTCAAGCAATTCTCCTGCCTCAGCCTCCTTAGTAGCTGGGATTACAGGCACACGCCACTACAGCCAGCTAATTTTTTTTTTTTTTTTAGTAGAGACAGGGTTTCACCATGTTGGCCAGGATGGTCTCGATCTCCTGACCTTGTGATCCGCCCACCTCGGCCTCCCAAAGTGTTGGGATTACAGGCGTGAGCCACCACGCCCAGCCAACAACACTTTTTAAAAAAAATTTGTCCCCCTCCATACAATTGGTTTTTAAATTTTTTTTATTTTTGTGGGTATATAGGCACCTAGCCTCTTCTCTGTATATTTTATATATGGGAAATCTTTTATAATTTAAGGACAGTTAAAACAGCCTAAATGACTAATTTAAATCAGTGCAACAAGTCACAGTGCATCAACAGGATGGAATACAGTGCACCCTTTAGAAATCACCATATCAAAGAATTTAGGGATACTGGGAAAACGCTCAAGATACATTCAATGTGAAAGGATAGATTAGAAAACAATTGTTAAGTGAAATAAGCCAGGTACAGAAAGACAGACTTTGAATGTTCTCACTTATTTGTGGGAGATAAAAATCAAAACAATTGAACTCATGGTCATAGAGAGTAGAAGGATGGTTACCAGAGCCTGGCAAGGGTAGTGGGTGGGGAGTGGGATGGTTAACGGGTACAAAACTATAATTATTAATAGAATGAATAAGATCCAGTATTCGATAGCACAACAGGGTGACTACAGTCAACAATAATGTATTGTAGGTTAAAAATAACTAAAAGAGGCCGAGCGCGGTGGCTCACACCTGTAATCCCAGCACTTTGGGAGGCCGAGGAGGGTGGATCATGAGGTCAGGAGTTTGAGACCAGCCTGGCCAATATGGTGAAACCCCATCTCTACTAAAAATATAAAAATTAGCTGGTTGTGGTGGTGTGTGCCTGTAGTCCCAGCTGCTCGGGAGACTGAGGCAGGAGAATCGCTTGAACCGGGGAGGTGGAGCTTGCAGTGAGCCGAGATCTGTCTGCCACTGCACTCCAGCCTGGGTGGCAGAGTGAGACTCCGTCTCAAAAAACAAAAACAAAAACAAACAAACAAAAAAACACGAAAGGAATATAATTAGATTGCTTGTAACATAAAGAAATGATAAATGCTTGAGGGGATGGATTCCCCCATTACCACAATGTGATTATCATGCATTGCATGCCTGTATCAAAATATCTCTTGTACCCCATAAATATATACACCTACTATATACCCACAAAAATAAAAAATATTTAAAAACCAATTGTATGGAGGGGGACACATTTTTTAAAAAACAGTGTTGTTGGCCAGGCGTGGTGGCTCATGCCTGTAATCCCAGCACTTTGGGAGGCCGAGGCAGGCGGATCACAAGGTCAGGAGATCGAGACCATCCTGGCTAACACGGTGAAACCCTGTCTCTACTAAAAAAACACAAAAAATTAGCCAGGCGTGTTGGCGGGCGCCTGTAGTCCCAGCTACTCGGGAGGCTGAGGCAGGAGAATGGCGTGAACCCAGGAGGCGGAGCTTGCAGTGAGCCGAGATCGTGCCACTGCACTCCAGCCTGGGCGACAGAGTGAGACTCTGCCTCAAAAAAAAAAAAAAAAAAGTGTTGTTTTTCTCTTTCCCGACATAAAGATAAACATAAAGATAAATAGATAAATGTCAGATCCTTAACCTTGGCTATACCTGAGTAGTGCCACGACTGGTGACTTTTTTTTCTCCTATTCTGTATACCAATTTTACAATAAATCTATGGTCATTCTTTCAAAAAAAAAACCAATATAATGAATAACACTTGTGCAAGTAACATGTCAAAATAAACAACTGAGCAATTAACAGCAGTAGTGTTCAATTTCAGGCCAAATATTGTACTCTCAAACTATTTGATGGTCTTATACCGTCACCTGGCGGAAAGCATGCTTTATGACTGCAACGTAATTTATAAAATCCAAATGTGTTATTTGTAATTTTTATTATTAAAAATTAATACATGTGCAGTATAGAACTTTCAGAGACTCCATAAAAGTACAAAGAACATGCAGAAGCGGGGCGAGCTGAGGTGGGTGCAGAGAATCGGATTCCCCAGGGCACAGTGAAGCTGGTACCCTGCGCCCAAGAGGACGTCCCCGTGATGCTCTCTGCTGTGTGAGCCCGGGAGGTGGCGGACACAAGCACCCCTGTCCCGGCAGGAAACCCCCTGGCTCAACACAGGAGGAACCTTGAGCCCTGAATCAACTCAGCGGGCCCAGAACCGCCAGCTGCAGCCAGTCGGTCCGGTGGTGTCTGGTTGTCCCGGGGGCTGGTTGTGTGCGGAAAAGAGGCGATGGGTGGCTGGTGCAGGCTGATGGTAGTGAGCAGCCTGTTCTCCCGGCCACCGCTGAGGCGGCAGCAGGGCTCAGCCAGGACAGCCTGGCTCCCTGGCCTCCCCGGACTGCCCCGGCCGAGTCTCGGGCCCAGCTCTGCTGGAGGACACAGAACTGGACCCCGCCAGGGCCGCCCACTCCCAGCCCCTGGGCCTAGGGGCTGCCTACAAGTGGTAACTTCATTTCCTCCACTTCCATTCATCCCTGTCAAATAAATGAATAAATAAATAAAGTTCGTGGGTACATAGTAGGTGTATATAGTAGGAAAGTACAGAAGAAGTCTGAAACTAGCAGAGGCTAGTTCATGAAGTTTAAGGAAAGAAGCCGTCTCCATAACATAAAAGTGCTGACGGAGAGATCGCAGCAAGTTCTCCAGAAGACCTAGCTGAAATCACGGATGGAAGCCGGGCTGGGTATCCTTTGGCATTCACGCCCCGGGGCTCCATGTCCTATGAGAGGGGATCTGGCTCCCAGGGTCTATGGCAAGACCATCGTCCCCAGAACGTGCAGAAGCAGGCCGAGCTGAAGGGGAGGGCAGAGAATCGGATTCCCCAGGGCACAGTGAAGCTGGTACCACGCACCCACGAGGACGCCCCTACCATAGACTTCCAGGCTGCTCCAAAGCTCGCTCAGCGCCCACTGCCCCTGGGCCGCCACCCCCGCCTCCGGGAGGAAGGGCCCCAGGCCGGTAGCTCTGCAGCCGCGGGCGCAGTCAGAGCCGCTCGGCTCTCACAGCGCTGCGGTGCCGCGGGGCCCTGTCCCAGCTGCCTCCTTCCGCGGGCTCAGCTGTCTCCACGAAAACCCACGACTGTTCCGAGTGGCATCTGGAACAGTGAGTCCTTTCCGTTGGATTGGCCCAGATGCATCAGAGGAATCGCTCTCTATGGCGGCTATAGCTTTATGAAATGGACTTCTTCAACAACAAGACTTAAAAGGGGAGATGATCCGTGGAGCCATGGGCTGCAGAATGCATGTTGTGCTCGCAGGCCTGAAAACAATGTGAATCTCCCTGGAGCTCTCCCTCAGAGCTCTTGGGTGACCAGGTGCCTTGTCAATGGGTAGTAGTATTTGAAAAGGAATCTTTTTTCTGAGCAGTACTTCTCAACAGTGGGCTTAAAACACTCGGTAAACCAGTAAACCATGCTCTAGACAGACGTGCTGTCATCCGGGCTTTGTTCCATTTCTAGAGCACAGGCAGAGTAGATTTAGCATCATTCTTAAGGGCCTTAGGATTTTTGGAACGGCAAATGAGTGTTGGCTTCAATTTAAAGTCACCAGCTGCATTAGCCCCTGACAAGAGGCAGCCTGTCCTTTGAAGCTGTGAAGCCTCTCCAGGTATGAAAGTCCTAGTAGCATCTTCTTCCAATATAAGCCCATTCGTCTACATTGAAAATGTGTTGTTGAGTGTGGCCACCTTCATCCGTGGTCTCAGCTAGGTCTTCTGGAGCACTTGCTGCTGCACCCTGCACTTTTATGTTATGGAGACGGCTTCTTTCCTTAAGCTTCATGAACTAGCCTCTGCTAGCTTCTAACTTCTTCAGTAGTTTCCTACTATATACACCTACTATGTACTTGCAATCATTGTTTATGTATTATTTACTTATTTATTTTTTGAGACAGTCTTGCTCTGTCACCCAGGCCAGAGTGCAATGGCACAATCTCGGCTCACTGCAACCTCTGCCTCCCGGGTTCAAGTGATTCTCCTGACTCAGCCTCCCGAGTAGCTGGGATTACAGGTGCCTGCCACCATGCCCGCCTAATTTTTGAATTTTTAGTAGAGACGGGGTTTCACCATGTTGGCCAGGCTGGTCTCGAACTTCTGGCCTAAGGTGATCTGCCCACCTCGGCCTCCCAAAGTGTTGGGATTACAGGCATGAGCCACCGTGCCCGGCCACAAATTTTTTTTTTTTTAATTTTAAAAAGCAAACAATTGTATGGGGTGGCACATTTTGCTTTAAAAACATGTCATTTCCTGTTTCCAGCACACATCTGTGAACATGAAGATAATTTCAGAGTGTTAATCTTGGTTATACCTGAGTAGTGCCACAACAGGTGATTTAGAGTTTTATCCTATTCTGTATACCAACTTTGCAATAAATATATAGTAATTCTTTCATAAAAATTAACAATATAATGAATAATTTGCTTGTGCAAGTAACATGTCAAAATAAACAACTGAGCAATGAACAGCAATAGTGTTCAATTTCAGGACAAATACTGTACTCTGAAGGGCTTATGCTGCCACCTTGCAGAAGAATGCTTTATGAATGTAGAGTAATTTATAAAATCCAGATGTGTTCATTATTTATAACTTTTATTAAAAATTAATACATGCTCAATATAGAACAAAGAATCCATAAAAGTACAAAGAAAGAAAAAATTACCCATAATTTCACTTTACCATTGACTCAAGATTCTGAGTTCCTAGGTAGGAGAGATACACAAATCAGGGTATAATAGTTCTCTCAGTATAAAGTCAGCTTTTCTGCTATTTAGGTGCTAATCTTGGACATGGTTCTTATACTTGATTCTTGCTTTGTTTACCTAAAATCAAGTTTCTTCATTTATACAAATATCTAGTAGTTTGACCCTTTGACCCTGTTCAGATATTCAGATATCTTGGTTGCTTTAATTTCTTTTTTTTTTTTTTTTTTTTGAGACAGAGTTTTGCTCTCGTTGCCCAGGCTAGAGTGCAATGGCTCCATCTCAGGCTCACCGCAACCTCCACCTCCTGGGTTCAAGCAATTCTTCTGCCTCAGCCTCCCAAGTAGCTGGGATTACAGGCGCCCATCACCACATCCGGCTAATTTTGTAATTTTAGTAGAAATGGGGTTTCTCCATGTTGCTCAGGCTGGTCTCGAACTCCCGGCCTCAGGTGATCCACTTGCCTCGGCCTCCCAAAGTGCTGGGATTACAGGCGAGAGCCACCACTCCTGGCCAGTTCTTTTCTTTTCTATTAAAAATAAATGTTGCCATGAACATCTCACACACACACACACACACACACATACACACACACCCCCACACCCACAGACATACCTTGGATATATTGCAGGTTCAGTTCCAGACCACCAAAATAATGCAAATATCTCTATAACCTGAGTCGCATTTTTTTTGGTTTTCCAATGCATATAAACATTATGTTTATATTGTAGTCTTAAGTGTGCAATAGTATTATGCCTAAAAAAAATGTAGTATCCTAAATTAAAATTACTATATTGCAGGCCGGGCGAGGTGGCTCATGCCTGTGATCCCGCCACTTTGGGAGGCCTAGGCGGGAGGATTGCTTGAGCTCAGGAATTCAAGACCAGCCTGGACAACATGGCAATACCCCATCTCTACAAAAAATACAAAAATTAGCCAGGCGTGGTGGTGCACACCAGTAGTCCCAACTATTCTGGAGGCTGAGGTGGGAGGATCGCTTGAGCCCGGGTGGTTGAGGCTTCAGTGAGCCGTGATAGTGCCACTGCACTCCAGGAGTCTGGGCGAGAGTGAGACCTAGTCTCAAAAAACAAAAAATACTTTATTGCTAAAAAATGCTAAGGATCATGTGAGCATTTAGTGAGTTGTAATCATTTTGCTGGTGGAGGGTCTTGCCTTTATGTCGCTGGCTGCTGACTGATCAGGGTGGTGATTGCTGCAGGCTGGGTTGGCTATGGCAATTTCTTAAAATAACACAGCAAGGAAGTTTGCTGCATCAATTGGCTCTACCTTTCACAAAAGATTTCTCTGTAGCATGTGATGCTTTTTGATAGCATTTTACTCACATTAGAACTTCTTTCAAAAGTGGAGTCAATCTTTTCAAACCCTGTTACTGGTTTATCAACTAGGTTGACATAATATTCTAATCCTTTGTGCAAGTAACATGTCAAAATAAACACCTAGTCAATTAACAGCAGTAATGTTCAATGTCAGACCAAATACTGTGTTCTGAGACAATTTTTGCTATTTTGACGTGCTTATGCTGTCACCTGGTGGAGAAATGGAAGAATCCCACTAATTTATCAACTAAGTTTATGGAATATTCTAATCTTTTGTTGTCATTTCAATAATGTTCACAACATCTTCACCAGGAGGAGACTGTGTCTTAAGAAACTACTTTCTTTGCTCATCCATAAGAAGCAACTCCTGATCCAGGGACAATGGCTCACACCTGTAATTCCAACACTTTGGGAGGCCAAGGCAGGAAGGTCTCTTAAGCAGGAGTTCGAGACCAGCATGGACAACAAAGTGAGACCCCCCATCTCTGCAAAAAAAAAATAAACTATTAGCCGGGCATGGTGGCACATGACTGTAGTCTCAGCTACTCAGGAGGCTGAGGCTGTAGTGAGCCGAGATCACACCACTGCACTCCAGCCTGGGTGACAGAGTGAGACCCTGTTTAAAAAAATTAAAATAAAAGCAGTACTTGGATATTGTTTTTAAAAAGAAAGAAAAAGCTCAATCAATGCATGGAGTATGAAAAAGTAAATAAAAATCACCTATAATTTCATCATAGTTAACATTTTAGCCCATTTCCACCCCATCTTTATCCAGCTCATATTTTTCAAGCTGGAATCATCTTTTATATGCATTTTGGTTTTTGTTGTTCTTTGCTCTGTATTTTCCCCATTTTATTATGAACTTTTTTTTTCTTTTTTTTTGAGACAGGGTCTCACTTTTTCACTCAGGCTGGAGTGAAGTGGCGTGATCATAGCTCCTTGCAGCCGTTAACTCCGGGGCTCAATAGACCCTCCTCCCTCAGCTTCTTGAGTATTTGGGACCACAGGCACGCAACACCACATCCAACTAATTTTTGTAAAAATTTTTTAGTAGAAACAAGGTCTCCTTATGTTGCCCAGGCTGGTCTTGAACTCCTGGGCTCAATCGATCCTCCTGCCTCAGCCTCCCAAAGTGTTGGGATTATAGGCGTGAGCCACTGTGTCCAGCCAAAAACTTTCCCATATTAAACAAGGTTGAAAAAATTTTAGCGAACAATTCAAATACCACCCAGATTCTCTCATTAACATTCTACTGTATTTTCCTTTTTCTTTTTATTCATTTTTCTGCTCTGATAAGAGGCAGATTACTATAGTCTTTTTCATGTATCTATTCATTTGTTCATCCCTCTATCCATCCATCAATCCATCTTATTCTTTGATACATTTCATAGTACATTGCAGACATCAGTACACATCCCCCTAAGTTTTCAGCAAGTATGCCACTAACTAGAGATTAATATGTGTTTACACTGGTTTTCTTTGGATATAAACTTTACACTTAATAAACTGTAACAATCTTAATACATGCAGGTTTTGCTCATTTTTTTAATTTGCCGATTTTCATAAACATTTTGCTTAGCATCACATTAAGCCAACAAATTAATCTCAGAAGGTGGAACAACCTTGCAAAATTTAATTTCCCCATCTGGGACTGGGGACATGTCTCCATGGCTTCTTTTGGCTCTTACTAAGGTTGAGCAGTTTGCAACATACAGGGTCTTGCACATTTCATATTAAGCTTATTGCTAGATATTTGGGAGTTTGTTGCTTTTTTGTGTGAAAGTACTCTGTTTCAATTCTAATTTCAAACTGGCTCATTGCGTAGGAACACGAAAAGATTGTTGATGTTTGTGTATTTAGTATCCAGCTATATAATTGAACTTTCTGTTGTAGTGTAATAACTTTTCTTGGACTTTTTTTAGGTATAGGATCAACTTAGCTGAACAAAGATTCACACACCCTTCTAGGATAATTATACCTCTTTTCTCTGTCTCCTGACTTACATCACCCTGGCTAGAACTTCCAGAACAATCTAGCTGGGCGTGGTGGTGTACGCCTGTAATCCCAGCTACTCAGGAGGCTGAGGCAGGAGAATCGCTTGAACCTGGGAGGCGGAGGCTGCAGTGAGCCAAGATCACGCCATTGCCTTCTAGCCTGGGCAACAGACTGAGACTCCGTCTCAAAAAAAAAAAAAAAAAAGGAACTTCCAGAGCAATCTTATGTAACCTTGGTAATGACAAGTTTTCAAGTCTGGTTCCCTATTTTCAGGGAATTCTTCTAATGTAGTGATTCACAAGTGTGGGAAGACCAGGGTCAGTGAAGGGGGTGCTTTGCTGGGGGGAGGGTGGATTTGAACAAGGCCCCACAGGCGATCCTGAAATGGCCCCCACCACTCCAAGGTTAGAAAAAACTGTACTAATCCTTCATCGTTAAAGATACATTTAAGTGTTAGTTTAAGATAGACAGCATTGAATGAAGTGTCTTTTGTTTTTTTAGTTTACAAAGGGTGCTTATCAGAAATTAATGTGGAACTCTCTCGCTCTTTCTCTCTTTATATATATATACCAGTTTTACTGAGGTATAATCCACATACTGTACAACTCGCCTGTGTAAAGCATACAATCCAGTGGTTTTTAGTACATTCACAAGGTTGTGCAACCATTGTCACCATCAATTTCAGAACATTTTTGTCCCTCCTAAAAGGACCCCTGTGCCCATTAGCAGTCACTCCCCATTCCCCTCTTCCCAGCCCCTGCCCACCATTCATCTACTTTCTGTTTCTATGAATTTCTCTACTCTGGACATTTCATATAAATGGAATTGTACAATTTGTGGCCTTTTGTGTCTGACTTTTTTCACTCGACATCGTGTTTTCAAGGTTCATCCACATCGTGTTTGCAAGGTAGTGGTAGGAAAACAAAAGCTGTTTCCCGATTTCTTCCCATCAAGTTCAGCTGTTTCAATGATCCTATGACGAAGATTGTGCCACAAGGAATAGCCTTGTGGATGTGACAGTTACCATCCACGGGCCCACTGTGTCCTAGTGGAACTCCATTCAGAGCCTGGGTTTGATGACCTTACGGGATTTCTTCTGGACCTTTCAGTGAGGACTCTATCACTACACGGTCCGTCGCATCTGGCTTACTCACAGCTACCCAAACCCCACCTCGGCTGTAGTAACCAGGAAGTTGAAGGCCTGAAGTGCATTTACCAGCCAAGGTTTCAGCATCTCGTCACACACTGCCTCAGTAGCTTACGAACAACATGAGAGGCCTCCGTGAGCACGGGAAGTTGCCCAACGGAGAAGTGCAGGTGTCCCCTCCGGTCACCGCATTTGCTTGTCCTCTGTTTCCCAGTAACCCCCACATCCCGGCACTGCTGCCCCTCCATCTCTCTTCCTCTCTCCCCACGGCTCTGCCATGCCCCTGATTTGGGCCATCACCACCTCTCCTTGGAATTGCTGTCCCACCTGTCACCAGCCTCTGCCTCCAGCTTGGCAAGGCTGCTTGACAAGAATGACTGCCAAGGCCTCTGGTGCCTGATCCAATCTTGCCCACCTCTTGAGGCCAGATTCCTTCCAGGTTAATGGGGGCAGAAAGAGAACTGTGAGCTCCTGTCTGTGGGGATCTCACTCATGCACAGGTTGAGAGCCAGAGTGGCATTCATGAGCAGAAACTTCTTTTCCTGGTGTAGGTCTGTGAACAATCCCTCAGGGCACTTTCATCAACATGTCATCGTCACCAGAATCCATAGTTGACATTAGGGTTCATCCTTGGTGTTGTACATTCTATGGATTTGGACAAACGTACAATGATATGTGTTCATCATTATGGTAGCATACAGATAGTTTCACTGCCCTAAAAATCCTCTGCAATCCCCCTCTTCATCTTTCCTTCTTCCCTAGCCCCTGGCAACCACTGATTGTTTTACTGTCTCCATAGTTTTGCCGTTTCCAGAGGGTCATACGGTTGAAATCTTACCGTCTGTAGCCTTTCAGATGGGCTTCTTTCACTGGGAAATATGCATTTAGGGTTCCTCCATGTCTTGTCATGGCTTGATAGCTCATTTCTTTTTGTGCTGAAAAATATCCAATTGTCTTAATGTATCACATTGTTTATCCACTCATCTACCAAAGGACATCTTTGTTACTTCCAAGTTTTGGCAATTATGAGTAAAGCTGCTATAATCATCTGTGCGCAGGTTTTCCTGTGGACGTGAATTTTCAGCTCATTTGGATAAAAACCAAGGAACACAATTGTGGGATCATAAGGGTCTGTCTCTTCTAATTCAAAATGATCCCAATCTCTGGTTTTAATGGAAAGTGTGGGTAATTAATTAGATGTTTTCTGTGAAGGTAGGTTTAGGAATGATGGAACCAGATACAGATACCAAACCCTGGAAGAGACAATACTAAAGAGAATTTAAAATAATTAAAAGTGAAGAAATACTCTTTTTAAAAACTTGATCAGGCCAGGCGCAGTGGCTCATGCCTGTAATCCCAGCACTTTGGGAGGCCGAGGCAGGCGGATCACCTGAGGTCAGAAGTTCAAGACCAGCCTGGCCAACATGGCTGAACCCAATCTCTATTAAAAATACAAAAAATAGCCGGGTGTGGTGGTGTGTGCCTGTAATCCAAGCTATTCGGGAGGCTGAGGCAGGGAGAGTTGCTTGAACCCAGGAGGCAGAGATTGCAGTGAGCCGAGATGGCACCACTGCAATCCAGCCTGGGTGACAGAGCGAGACTCTGTCTCAAAGAAAAAAAGAAAAGGAAAAAAAAAACAAACCGTGATAGATGACTCTAATGTCTAATAACTCCGTATCCCAAACTGTTTACCTTTTGGAAATAAAATTGCTAAAATGCATGCCTTTTATAACCAGCAAGAATTCTCCCAAGCCTGCATACCTGTCTCAATCTGCTGGTTCTCCCACCTGGCTCTGTGTTGGCAGCAGGTTTTCTATTGGGCCTATTTTGATGGTAGGTATTCATCTGCGTTAGTTAAGGGTGAACAATAGCAGCCCAGTTACCAAGTAACCCGATTTAATAAGCAGCTGCATTCTGGTTGGTTGACAAAGGACTGAACTAATGGTTGCAGACCAGCTGGCACGAACTGCGGCGAATCCGTCAAGATGTCAATCTAACGAGCCAGTCCTGTTGTGACCGAGAGAGACAGTTTACCCAGAATAACTTGGGCCTGGAGAGCAGGATGAAAAGCAGGGCGATCTGGCTGATTCAAAATGTGGGGCTCTTGGCCTCTGTGGCTGGCCGCGTCTGTTCCCTGGCATGCCTCAGTGGCCTGTGTGTGCATGCCTCAGTGGCCTGTGTGTGCATGACTCAGTGGCCGACTTTCTCCTCGGGTTTACTCGAGAGTGAGAAGTACATGCTGGGCCTTTGGGAAGCATGTGTGACTCGAGACACAGGTGCCAGTGTGTGCCAGCCCAAAGAACCTGGCTGCCAAACTCCAGGCGGCTCGTGTCCTCACGTGCGTGGCCGGGGCTGTGGGTTCTCTCGGGCTTGTGGCGGTCATCCTGGGACTGATGTGGCTGAGATGCTGGGGCCGAGGAGGAAGTTCTTGGGAGAGAAGTGTCAACATTGCTGGGGGAGCTCTGGTTTTTCTGGCCGGACTCACTACTTGAGTGTCCGTGTCCTACGTTGCCCATATTACCGTGTGGAGGTTCTAAAGCTCAGAGTTCCCACCCAACAAGCCCGGGGGGGATACGGCAATGCCATGTCCAGCGGCTGGATGGGTGGATTTCTCCTTTCCACTGGAGGCCTTCTTTTGATCACCACACAGCTTTATGCCAACACACTGGCTGCAAAACCAACACCTTTTCCTTCATACCCGGACTTTTCAAGAAAAGTGACTTTTGGTAAAGTAGAATTTGTTTAAAAATGGACCAATCAGAAAGGCAACAGTGAAAGTGGAGAAACCATCTCATTTTGGTTTTCTGCTGAGAAATGATGGAAGCTTGGTTTGCTAGGTGAAGTGGATGGGTCCAAGCTACCTGACGGAGAAAAAACCAACAGTATTTGCTAATAGATTCGATGATGGGGGGAGGGTACAGGAAAGTATATCAGATCTGTGGAACCACCTGTTTCTGAAACTACTACTTGGACAGCCTCATTTATTTTTTAAGCTAGTTTGAGTTGGTTTTCTCTAACTTTCCATTTAAATTTCGTTAAAGGATACAAAATGACAGCTAGATTGGAGAAATAAATTCTAGTGTTCTATACCAACTGTTAGATGACTAGAGTTAAAAATAATAAATAGTTTTGAATAGCTGAATTCAAGAGACTGAGGCAGGAGGATTACATGTGCCCAGGAATTTGAGGCTGCTATGAATTGTGATTGTGCCACAGCACTCAGCCTGGGCGACAGTGAGACACTGTCTCTAAAATAAATAAATAAATAAAATAATTAGAAAATAAAATTAAAATTAGAAATATATAGCTAAAAGGAGGATATTGAATGTTTTCAACACAAAGAAATGATAAATGTTTGAGATTACGGATACACTACTTACCCTGATCTGATTGCTGTACATTCTATGTATTGACATATCACTATGCACCCCAAGAATATGTACAATTATTATTTGTCAATTAAAAAATAAAATAGAAATAAAAATGGACCACTAACCTCAAACTTTTTTTTTTTTTTTTGAGATGGGGTCTCGCTCTGTCGCCCAGGCTGGAGTGCGGTGGTGCAATCTCGGCTCACTGCAAGCTCTGCTTCCTGGGTTCTTGCCATTCTCCTGCCTCAGCCTCCTGAGTAGCTGGGACTACAGGTGCCCGCCACCATGCCCAGCTTATTTTTTGTATTTCTAGTACAGACGGGGTTTCACCATGTTAGCCAGGATGGTCTTGATCTCCTGGCCTCATGATCTGCCTGCCTTGGCCTCCCAAAGTGCTGGGATTACAGGTGTGAGCCACCGTGCCCGGCCACCTCAAGCTTTTTTAAGAGTGTTTCCAGCCAGGTGCAGTGGCTCACGCCTGTAATCCCAGCACTTTGGGAGGCTGAGGCAGGAGGATCACTTTAGCCCAGCAGTTCAGGACCAGCCTGGGCAACAAAGGGAAACCCTGTCTCTACAATAAACCAAAAAATCAGTCAGCTGTGGTGGTGTACGCTGTAGCCCGAGCTACTCCAGAGGCTGAGGTGGGAGGATGCTTGGGCCCTCAAGGTAGAGGGTGCAGTGAGCTATTACTGTGCCACTGCACTCCAGCTTGGGCAACAAAGTGAGACCTTGTTATTGCAGGAATTAAGGGACAGTAGAGACCAATGGGTGGGACAGGAGGATTTATGAGGTGCGCACCAGCCCAGCAGATTAACATCCAAAGGCTGAGCCCCGAACAAAGACAGGGCTTCACTTTTATACATGCATCCAGAAGGGGGTTGGCCAGTTTGATAGCACAAAACCTGTAGGGCAGGCAAGCAAGCTTACAGAAGCAGAACAAAGGCAGTTTGTTAAACAGTGACAGGCCTTGCAACTTAAAACATATCTTGTGACCTTGCCGTGCCACACAGAAGGGAAAAACAGGAACTTACAAAACTTGCAAAAATAATTACGAGAACAGAACAAGGAACAAAAAAATTGTTTTTCTTTTTATATCTTCTGCTTCATTGTCTCTTAAAAAAGAAAACAAGATCTGATATACTTTCCTCTACCCTCCCCCGTCATCAAATCTATTAGCAAGTACTGTTGGTTTGCTCTCCCTGTTTCCAATGGAGAATGTTTCCAATGCAGAATGGAGACAAGCAATTGTTTTGCTTGTCTTCCAGAAATTGAGTTTCTTTCTCTCCTCTCCCCTTTCTTTGTTTTTCCTGCCACAGCCTGGCCTAATTGTAATCTGTTGTTGCTTGCTATTAAGTGTCAATTAAAAAGTTTCTTTGAGGCCAGGTGCCACAAGGCCTGTAATCCCAGCACTTTCGGAGGCCGAGGCTTAAGCTCAGGAGTTCGAGACCAGCCTGGGCAACAATATAAAAAATTAGCCAGACGTTGTGGTGTGCGCCTGTGGTCCCAGCTCCTCTGGAGGCTGAGGTGGGAGGATTGCTTGAGCCCAGGGGGCAGAGGTTGCAGTGAACCAGGATTGCACCACTGCACTCCAGCCTGAGTGACAGACACTATCTCAGGAAAAAAAAAAAAGTTTCCTTGAAGGAGTGAATTTATGCTCAATTTTCCCACTTGAAAATCAAATATCACACCCTATGAGAAGTCAGTTTGCCCCATGCCTGAAAATGTTGACATGCTGTCATTAATGTGGGAGGTAAAGAGGTGATATTGAAAACAACCAGTGCTGTCAGAACACTAAGACATGGGAAGGAGCAAGAATATAATGCCTTCTTTGTAGCAGTCTTGAAATAAAATATTTATAGCAAAGTAATCACTGATGAGTTAATTTTTAAATTACTAATAATTCATCCACGTGTTCAAAATGAGTGAGCTTTAGGTAGAAGGAGGAAGACACTAGTTAGGAATGTTTCCCAGCAGCTGGTCCCTGCACCGAGAGTGTCAGCATTCACCGGAGACTTGCCAGAAATGCAAATTCCCAACTCAGACTTACTGAAAACTCCAGCTATATTTAGTTGGTGATATAGTTTGAATATTTGTTCCTGCCCAAATCTCCTATGGAAATGTAATCCCCAATATTGGAGGTGGGGCCTGGTGGGAGGAGTTCAGATCATGGGGGCAGGTCCCTTATGAATGGCTTGGGCCGTCCCCTTGGTGTTGAGTGAGCTGTCGCTCTGAGTTCACATATGATCCGGTGGTTTAAAAGTGTGTGCACCGCCCCCCACGCCACACTCTTTTTCTCGCTTGCTCCTGCTTTCACCATGTGAGCTGCCTGCTCCTCCTTCACCTTCTGCTATGAATAAAACCTCCCTGAGGCCTCCCCAGAAGCCAAGCAAATGCCGACACCATTTTTCCTGTACAGCCTGCAGAACCACGAGCCAATTAAACCTCTTTTCTTTATAAACTACCCAGTCTCAGGTATTTTCTTTGTAGCAATGCAAGAACAGCCTAATGCATATGGCTTCGGATCTGAGGGTGATGTTCATACCAATTCCCGCCAAGGGTATGAAGGGTCACGGTTCTTAAGGAAGAGCAAGGGCTGCTGCTCTGAAATGGGAAATGAGTTCCAGTATGGGGAGACTCTGAGTGGCAGCTCTATGCATTGCCAGTAAGGTCTGGAATCAGCCCGGCAGCCATGGAGGCCCATTTCATGGCCTTCATCTTGCCTCCCTATAGCAGTGACTGAGCTTCTTGCCCTGGCTTCTTTCCTGAGGCTCCTTTTCTGGCCCAGTTGCAGGCCTGGTTTGTGGGGTAAAGAGAGTGACCCCACAGAACTATGCTAGCTCAACAGAAGCCAACCTTTGTGACCTCAGCCACACCTCCCAGTCCTTGTTCTACCGGGGCTGGGCCTTCTTGTTTCTTCCCAGTGGGGCAGCCACTCACATCCCAGAATGCCTTGCAGCTCTTTCTACCTACAATGCCAATCAAGCTAAGTAGCAGGTAAACTAAGGAAAAGTAGAAATCTAATTAGCTAGATTGTCCTTAGAAAATTCATGTTGGAGGCCGGGTGCAGTGGCTTATGCCTGTAATCCCAGAACTTTTGGAGGGCTTATCTCAGGGAGCACTTCTGTGTCAGAGCAGAGAGCACCTGCACACATGGTATATTTCTTTTATTTTCTTTTTCTTTTTTTTTTTCTGTCGCCTAGGCTGGAGTGCAGTGGCATGATCTCGGCTCACTGCAGCCTCCGCCTCCCGGGTTCAAGTGATTCTCCTGCCTCAGCTTCCCCAGTAGCTGGGATTACAGGTGCCCACCACCATGCCCAGCTAATTTTTCATATTTTTAGTAGAGACGGGGTTTCGCCATGTTGCCCAGGCTGGTCTTGAACTCCTGAGCTCAGGCAATCCACCTGCCTCAGTCTCCAAAAGGGCTAGGATTACAGGCGTGAGCCACCGGTGCCCAGCCTGATTGAGGCCTTTTAAACACCTCTGTTCAAACAAGAGCTGTGGACAATCAAGATGCACAGTAGATGGTGTGTGTCTCTTATATGTTATGCCACAGATCTTGGTGGCATCTCTCATGTGAAAGACATTAATGTTTGGTGAAGGAATTCATCAGCGAGTGAATGAGCTAAAGTTATCTGTCCCCTGAGTTGGCCTTAAGTATGATTTTGGATTGTAATCAACTAAGGGCCTTAGAAGTTACTCTGGATGCTAGTTAAACCACCCTTCAAGTTTGGGAGAAAAAGGCATTCCACAGCTCATGAAAGTCATACTTGCTGAGTGGGACCCTGGGAGCAGTTACCTAAATTTGTATAAACAAGACCTACGCTCCTAATACAAGTTACAAAACAAAACTATTGGTTGTATTAGTACGACAAAAGAGAAGAAATATTTAATGCTTCCCTGACAACTATAAATGCTGAGTGGAAAAAGTATCACTCTGCATGGGTTAGAAGTCTAAGAATGAATTCGATTTAACATACCCCCCAGCAATCCTACTGTAAGATACCTAACCAAGAGAAATGGAAACTTGCATTCATGCATAAACCTAAATGCAAACGTACATAGTAGCTTTATTCATAATTGCACCATACTGGAAACAACCCCATGCAAATAAAACTGCTCTAAACATTCCTCAAAATGCAAAACTGAACTTGAACAAAGGAAAAGATATACTATGTACCATGTACCAGATGTACCGCGCTCTCCAATAAGGAGACTCAATATTATAAATGAGTAAATTATCCCTAAGTTAACATATAAACTTGACATGATCCTAATAAAAACATTAAGAGATTTTCCCCCCAGACTGGAGCAAGACAAGTTGATTACAAAATTTATATGGAAAAATAAGCAGAAATAATTAAGAAAATCCTAGGGGTGGAGCGGGAATAAGATACCAAATAACATACATATTATTTTAAAATAAGTCTCTGTGATAGCTAATTTTAGATGTCAACTCAACTGCACTGAGGAATACATAGAGAGTTGGTAAAGCATTATTTCTGAGTGTCTTTGAAGATGTTTCCAGAGAGACTGGCGTGTGAGTCAGCAGACTGGGTAGGAAAGATCTATGTGGGCAGGTACCATCCAATCAGCTGGGGCCCCAAACAGAACAAAAAAGACAGAGGAAAAACAAATTGTTTCTGTGTCTCTCTGTCTCTGTCTCTCTCCTTCTGTCTCTCCTGTGTGGGACACCCTTCTTCCCCTGCCCTTAAACATCAGAACTGCAGGTTTTCTGGCCTTTGGACTCCGAGATTTACATCAGCACCCCACCCCACTTATGTCAGCCTTTGGTCTTGGACTGAGAGTTACAGCTTAACCTAGTTCTGAAGCTTCTGATCTTGGGCAGTCACGCTACTGACATCCCAAGGTCTCCAGCTTGCAGACGGCCTGTATAACCATGTGAGCCAATTCCCCTAATAAATCTCTTCCCACATATCTGTTGGTATGTATATCTTTTATTGGTTCTGTCTCTCTGGAGAACCCTAACACAGTCTCTAAAACTTAAAACACTGTACTATGGGTACATGAATATACAAAGAGCGCTAAAGGAGTCAAACAGAATGTCCAGAAATTAGCCCAATATCTATGGAAATTTAGTGTATGAAGAAGATAGCATCTCAGTGGCTCACATCTGTAATCCTAGCACTTTGGGAGGCCGAGGTGGGTGGATCATCTGAGGCTAGGAGTTTGAGGCCAGCCTGGCCAACAAGGCAAAACCCTATCTCTACCAAAAACATAAAAATTAGCCAGGCATGGTGGTGCACGCCTGTAGTCCCAGGTACTTGGGAGGCTGAGGCAGGAGAATCACTTGAACCCGGGAGAGAGAGGTTGCAGTGAGCTGAGATTGCGCCACTGCACTCCAGCCTGGGTGACAGAGTGGGACTGTCTCAAAAAAAAAAAAAAAAAAAAGATTTATCCTGTATGTCAAGACAAATTCCAAATGAATACAGTAAAAACAAAACCATTCAAGTAATGGGGGAAAAAAAATGAAGAAATACCTTTATCACATGAGAGTGGAAAAAACAGTCACCCCTCAGTATCCGTAGGGGATTTGTTCCAGGACCTCCCCTGGATACCAAAATCTGCAGATGTCAAATCCCTGATGTAAAATGGTGTAATATTTACATATAACTTATGCACATCCTCCTGTATAGATGAAACCATCTCTAGATTACTTATAATACCTAATATAATGTAAATGCCATGTAAATAGTTGTTATAATGTATTTTTCAGGAAATAATGACAAGAAAAATAAGTCTATACATGTTCAGTATAGATGCAATTATTTTTCAATTTTTGTTTTTTGGAGACAGAGTTTCACTCTGTTACCCAGGCTAGAGTACAGTGGTGTGATCTCAGTTCACCACAACCTCTGCCTCCCAGGTTCAAGGGATTCTCCTGCCTCATTCTCCTGAGCAGCTGGGATTATAGGTGTGTGCCACCATGCCCAGCTAATTTTTGTATTTTTAGTAGAGATGAGGTTTCACCATGTTGGCCAGGCCGGTCTCGAATTCCTGGCCTCAAGTGACCTGCCCGCCTTGGCCTTCCAAAGTGCTGGGATTACAGGCATGAACCACCACATCCATCCTCAAATATTTTTGATCCATGGTTGGTTGCATGCATGGATGGGGAACCCACAGATATGGAGGGCCAACTGTACACTTAAACTATGACTCAAATACCAGAAGCAATAAAATAAAGATTGGTAAATTTTACAGTAGGTAACCTTTACCCGCCCCCCCACCCCGCTTAAATCTGCATAACAAAAGATCCATAAAGTGCAAAACAAAAGATAAATTAAGAAAAGTATTTGTAACTGAGAGCACAAAGGGCTCTATAATATATTAAGAGCTCTTAAAAATCAAGCATACCAACAACTCAATAGAGGAATGGGTTAGAAACATGAGTAGGTATTGTAGCAGGCAGCTTGTGACATGGCCCTCAGAGGTCCTCACCTTCCTCACATTCACATCCTTCATTCCTTCTCATCGAGTGCAGGCTGGTTTAGCCACTCACTTCTAATGAATAGAAAGCAGCAAGAATGATGGGAGATGACTTCTGTGGTTAGGTTACAAAATGACTGTGGGCCAGGTGTAGTGGCTCATGCCTGTAATCCCAGCACTTTGGGAAGCTGAGGCAGAATTGCTTGAGCCCAGGAGCTCAAGACCAGTATGGACAACAAAGTGAGACCCTGTCTC
This sequence comes from Pan troglodytes, assembly GCF_028858775.2. Lineage (NCBI taxonomy): Eukaryota > Metazoa > Chordata > Mammalia > Primates > Hominidae > Pan > Pan troglodytes. The sequence continues at coordinate 10,567,494 of NC_072421.2, read as the reverse complement.
TACACACAAAAAATTTTTTTTAATTAGCTGGGCATGGTTCTATGGGCCTGTAGTCTCAGCTCTTTGGGAGGCTGAGCTGGGAGGATTGCTTGAGCCCTGGGAGATTGAGGCTGCAGTGACCCATGACACAGTGAGACCCTGTCCCTTCCTTCTTGTTAGTACTCTCCTCCTTGCCAGCACTCTCTCTGGCCATCTCTCTTACTGCTCTGGTGAAGCCAGCTGCCATGCTGGGAGAAGTTCTGTGGAGATCCCCGTATGGCAAGAAACAAGAATCTGTTCCATCGCTTGCGAGGAACTAAGTGAATAAATCCTGCCAGCAACAATGTGTGCAAGCAATGGAGTGGATTCTCCCCCTCTGAGCCTTCAGATGAGACCACAGAGCAGCTTGGCATTTTGACTGCAGCTATGTGAGACAATGTGAAGCAGAAGCTGTGCCTAAATTCCTGATCCATAGAAGCTGTGAGATAATAATTGGGTGTTGCTTTAAGCCATTAAGTGCTAGGTTAATTTGTTACACAGCAATAGATAACTGACAGAGAACATTAAAAAAAAAAAAGACCTAAAACATTTCAAAAAATGTTCAACCTCACTAATAAAAGAAATACATGGCTGAGTGTGGTGCCTCACACCTGTAATCCCAGCACTCTGGGAGGCCGAGGCAAAAGGATTGCTTGAGCCCAGGAGTTTGAGACCAGCCTGGGCAATAGTGAGACCTCATTTCTAAATAACAAAACAACTCCCCCCCCCACCCCGCCCAGAAATACACATTAAAAATGATGCTGAGATACCATTTCTCACCTACTATGTTGAAAAAAATTCAAAAGTTTTACAACATATTCTTTTGACAAGGCTGTGAGGAAGCCGACATTCTCATAGATTGCTCATAGGAGTGCAAAATGGGTCACTTTTATAGTGAAAAAATTTGCAATACGTTTTTAAAATTACAGATTTGCTTACCCTTTAATCCAGTAGCCCTAGGAATCTGTCCCAAAGATACACCAGCAAAATGCAAAAAGATGTATGCACAAAGTTACATACACAGACACACACGCATGCACATACATAACTGGTTGAGCAAACTAGGGTATATCCACACAATGGAATACTATGCAGCCATAAAAACAATGAGAAAATCTCTACACATTGATATAGAGCAATCTCCAGGAATTTATTGTCAGGTGAAAAAGCAAGGTGTCAAAAAATATATATATTATGATAGTATTTTGTAAGAAATGGAATAAACACACACCCTTCTATCTGCAAAAAAAAAAAAAAAAAAAGAAAAAACCCAAAAAACTGGAAAATGGACCAGAAATGTAAAAGTTACCTATGGTGAGAGAGAATATAATAGACACAGAAACATAAGTTTATTCAGATTTTTCTGAATAAATATGGTTATATTTTTGACTTTGAAAATTACGTAAATATTCCACATATTCAAAATGGAAACTATGTCAAAAAGACAAAGTTAATCCCATAGAAAATTATGTCAAAAAGACAAAAGTAATGATATTAAAACTAGAAAACAAACCAAAATGAATAAATTTAACTATTTATCAAATTAGTGACATAACCATAAAAAGAAAATCATTACAGGCCAGGCATTGTGGCTCACGCCTGTAATCTCAGCACTTTAGGAAGCCAAGGCTGGTGGATCTCTTGAGGCCAAGAGTTGAGACCAGCCTGGTCAACACGGTGAAACCTCGTCTCTACTAAAAATACAAAAATTAGCTAGGCATGGTGGCATACGCCTGTGGTCCCTGCTACTTGGGAGGCTGGGGCATGAGAATTGCTTGAACCTGAGAGGCAGTGGTTGCACAGTTGCAGTGAGCCCAGATCGCGCCACTGCATGCCAGCTTGGCGACAGAGTGAGACTCTGTCTCAAAAAAAAAAAAAGTTATATATCCTGGTTCTGTTCATTACAAAGACCTAAATGTAATGACAACTGAGTGAATAAGCACCACCAGTGCCCAAATTGTGGTTTCTAAATCCCCGTCTTCATCTGCAGGGCTCACTAAAGGAACTGCATAGCTGATTCAAGGTCTTGTGCCTGACATATACAAGATACACCTGGAAATCTTGTGGAGGGGTGAAAAAGCCTCAAAGGCTAATGGGGACTGCTAAAGGGCATGGGCTTCCTTTTTGGGGTGAAAATGTTCTGCAATTAGACAGTAGTGATGGTTGTACAACTCTGTGAATACATTAAAAAGTACTGAATTAGACACATTAAAGGGTGAATTTTACAGTCTGTGAATTATATTTCAAGAAAATGTTATTAAAATATTATTTAAATATTTCAATAACAAGACAAAAAAGTGTAATGGGAACTACATCACTGCCACCATGCAGATTATGGGAGTGACATTCATGAAACTGCTACATGATCTTCATGCGTGTAGAGTTTGCTGTGCTCCTGGGATAGCATTTCTGCAGTAAAATCCTTCCCTTTTAAGATATTAACATACTTTTTAGTCATGTTTCTTGAAAGAATGGAAAATGACTTCAGTATCAATTCAATTTTACTAAATTTCCTATTTTTTCTTAAACCTTCAATGTAGAAACCAATACTCAAAGCTGTTTAATAAAACGGGTTTCAGCATAATATATCTGTGCTCATTAATATTCTAGGAAGGTTTTTAACTGGTAAAGTTAATTTGTTTAAAAAATAAGCTGAAGATTGGGAGGCTGAGGCAGGAGAATGGTGTGAACCCGGGAGGCGGAGCTTGCAGTGAGCCGAGATTGTGCCACTGAGCTCTAGCCTGGGCGACAGGGCGAAACTCTGTCTCAAAAAAGAGAAAAATAAGCTGAAGATTATGAGATGAGGGAATTTCTAGACTGTACCTGAAAAAAATAATTTTGGGGGCTGGGTGTGGTGGCTTACACCTGTAATCCCAGCACTTTCGGAGGCTGAGGCAGGTGGATCACCTGAGGTCAGGAGTTCGAGATCAGCCTAACCAATATGGTGAAACCCTGTCTCTACTAAAAATACAAAAATTAGCTGTGTGTGGTGGTGTGCACCTGTAATCCCAGCTACTCAGGAGGCTGAGACAGGAGAATTGCTTAAACCTGGGAGGCGGAGGTTGCAGTGAGCCAAGATCGTGCCACTGCACTCCAGCCTGGGTGACAGAGGGAGACTCCATCTCAAAAAAAAAAAAAAAAGAAAAAATAATGTTTGGAAATTGTCACTTATTTTGAAAATGAAATCCAAGATTAGGTTGCAAGAGAGTTTTGAGAACCTGTGCATAATTTGTGTGTATGGACATTCTTCTGGGAGAATTTCCGTGAGGTTACAAACCACTGGTATAAAAGGTAATTAGATGTAGAGTAAATAAGTAAATAAATATGCTTGAATTTCAATCTCTCTCTCTTTATCACTTGATGAATGTAGTAAGTAGTATTGTTGATATGTCCTTCTCTTTGCCATTTTGTTCTTTAGGAAAATTATTTAGTAGAGTGAATTTTATTGATAAAGTGAAGAGTTGCTTGAGGTAAATAGTAATGTTAGGATTGTCCTGAATAAAGAGGCTTTTTTAATCTTAAAAAAAAAAAAAACTGATGGGGACATGTCAAAGGACACACATGTCACCATGGCTCTACTGCCAAAGATGGGACAATTTGATCATAAAAAGGAAGGATGAATGCAATTGAGTGAAACATATGGAACATATAAAAACCCACAGGTTACTGTTACAAACATTTATGAGATAACTAGGGAAATGTGAACACTGACTATTTGAATATATTAATAAATGACTGGCCAGGCATGGTGGCTCATGCCTGTAATCCTAGCAGTTTGGAAGGCCGAGGTGGGCAGATTGCTCGAGCCCAAAACTTCGAGACCAGCCTGTGCAATATAGTGAGACACCCATCTCAATTTGTTTACATATATTTTTTCATTTAAAAAATAAAAACGAATTTAAAAAAGAAGTTAACTTTTTGGTGTGATTGTGGCAATGTGGTTATGTTAAAGAGAATAAGAGGACTGGGCACGGTGGCTCATGCCTGTAATCCCAGCACTTTGGGAGGCCGGGTCAGGAGATCGTGACCATCCTGGCCAATACGGTGAAACCCCGTCTCCACTAAAAATACAAAAAATTAGCTGGGCATGGTGGCACGCGCCTGTAATCCCAGTCACTCGGGAGGCTGAGGCAGGAGAATCACTTGAACTCGAGAGGTGGAGGTTGCAGTGAGCAGAGATCACGCCACTGCACTCCAGCCTGGTGACAGAGTGAGACTCCAAAAAAAAAAAAAAAAAGAGTAAGAGGTCTGTATCTTTGAGAGATACATATAGAAGTATTTGTGGATACAATAACATATTGCCAGGGATTTATTTAAAATCATCCGTGGTGGAGACAGGACAGGGAGTAAGGGTAGGGCTGAAACACGGCTGGTCGGATATTGATAATGATTGAGGCTGAGGCCGTAGCCTCTCTACTTTGTAATGCACTTGAAAATTTCCAAAATAAAAACACAGAAACAATTTCATGAGTTCAGGCCGAGGCAGGCAGATAGCTTGAGCTCAGGAGTTCGAGACCAGCCTGGGCAACACGGTGAAATTCTGTCTCTACAAAATACAAAATCCAGCTTGGCATGGTGGCGTGCACCTGTAGTCCCAGCTACTCTCCAGGTTGAGGTTGGAGGATCACTTGAGCTTGGGAGGTGGAGGTTGCAGTGAGCTAAGATTGCACCACTGCACTCCAGCTGGGCGACATTGAGACCCTGTCTCAAAAAAAGAAAAACAAAAAACAACAGAAATAGTAAAAACAACCAATACATTGGTCAACCCTAATTCTCCTTTTTCACTCTAGAAATCAACAATTGGAGAAAAGAACGAAGCATTTACTCTCCCTTTTTTTGGGTGTGCACTGAATTTTAGAGTAACCAAATAGCCATAGTTGATGAGGGAAAACTTTTTTTTTTTAGAGATGGGGTCTCGCCCAGGCTGGTCTCCAACTCTTGGGCTCAAGAGAGTCTCCCACCTCAGCCTCCCAAGTAGCTGGGACCATAGACCCTCACACAAAAGCATCCCAGCTGATATATCTGGCTAGAATGTTCACATTAGAAAGTCACCACTTGCAGCTTTGGGAGGTCGAGACAGGAGGATTGCTTGAGGACAGGAGTGGGAGACCAGCCTGGGCAACATGGTGAGATCCCATCTCTACAAAAACTTATTAGAAATTAGCTGGGCATGGTGGCACACACCTCCCGTCCCAGCTACTTGGAAGGCTAAGGCGGGAGGGTTGTGGGTGGCTTGAGCTCAAGAGTGTGAGATTATGGTGACCCATGATCCTACCACTGCACTCTAACCTGGGCGACAGAGATTCCTGTAGGAAGAAGGGAGGGAGGGAAGTAGGGAGGGAGAGAAGGAGGAGAGGAGGGAGGGAGGGAAGGAGAAAAGGAGGGAAGGAGGGAGGACGAGAAGGAGGGAAGAGGGGAGGGAAAGAAGAGAAGGAAGGAAGGAGGGAGGGAGAGAAGGAGGGAAGGAGGGAGAGATGGAGAGAGGGAAGGAGGGAAAGAGAAACAGAAGGAAAGAATTAGGGAAGGAGGGAAGAAGAGAAGGATGGAAGAAGAGAAAGAGGGAAGAAGGGAGAAAGAGAAGGAGGAAAAAGGGAGGGAGAGGAGGGGAGGGAGGGAGGGATGGAATGAAGGAGGAACAGAGGGAGGGGGGGAGAGAGGAAGAGAAAAAGAGAAGGAGGGAAGGAGGGAGGGAGAGAATGAAAAGAGGAAAGGAGGAAAGGAGGGAAGGAAGGAAGGGAGAGAGGGAAGAAGGGAAGGAAGGGAACGAGGGAGAGAAGGAGGGGGAGGGATGGAAGAAAGGAAAGGTCACCACTCGCAATCCTCAGTGCGATAATTTATTCAAACAAGGACCATCAATAGATGAAACCATTAGGGTTGGGTGGAAGTTTTATGAAGCAACTTACAAAAGGGATCAGGCGTTCCCTTCCTGGATCCACTGATCAATGTTACCATCACTGAAAGGGATAATGACCATGTACCCCTGGCATAGTGCAGTCAGCAGGAAGTACGTGGTACCACCTATGAAATACTCTTCCTGAGAACTGACCAGGACTCTAATCAAGCCTCTAGAGGTAACGAGTTAAATTAATCCACTTTCTTCAGCAAATCAAAATCATTTATTAAAAAGGCACATGAGGTCAGGCACGGTGGTTCTCACATGTAATCTCAGTGCTTGGGAGGCTGAGGCAAGAGGATCGCTTGAGCCTAGGAGTTCAAGACCTGCCTGGGCAACATGGCAAGACCTCATCTTTATAAAAATACAAAACATTAGGCGGGCATGGTGGTGCACGCTTGTAGTCCCATCTACTTTGGAGGTTGAGGTGGGAGGCTCACCAAGCCTGGAGGTCAAGGCTGCACCAATCCTTGATCATGCCACTGCACTCCAACCTGGGTGACAGAGTGAGACCCTGCCTCAGGGAAAAAAAAAAAAAAAAAGGCAGAGGGGTTGCTCTGTGTGTGTGTGTGTGTGTGCGCGCGCGCGTGTGCACTGGGGGAGTGTTTTAGATGGACACTTCAGAGGCAGAGTGAGCACTTTGTGTGGGACAAATAAAACTACAGAATTATTTTTAAGGCATCTAAACATTCTGACTATTTCATAATGAGGAATAACTGCTCAGTTTTTTACATATATGGTTATGTGAGAAGTGTCCACTTTTTAAGAGTATATGGGGATGAAGGGACATGGTGTCTGGGACATGGTGTCTGGGGTTTGCTTTAAAATACTTAGGAAAAAGAGGCCGGGCGCAGTGGCTCACACCTGTAATCTCAGCACTTTGGGAGGCCGAGGCAGGCGGATCACTTGAGGCCAGGAGTTTGAGACCAGCCTGGCCAACATGGTAAAACCCCAATATTTGTAAAAATACAAAAATTAGCCAGGCATGGTGGCAGGTGCCTGTAATCCCAGCTGTTCGGGAGGCTGAGGCAGGAGAATCGTTTGAACCTGGGAGGCAGAGGTTGCAGTGAGCTAAAATCACGCCACCGCACTCAAGTCCAGGCGACAGAGCAAGACTCTGTCTCAAAAAAAAAAAAAAAAAAAAAAAAAAAAACTTGGGAAAAAGAAACATAGATTAGAAAGGTAAAAGAATGGAAAGAGAAAGCAGAAGTGCCCTAATCTCAATAACTGTGGAGTCTGGCAATGGGTGTGTGGAGATTCCTTATGCTATCCTCTCTACTTTTGCACATTTTAGAAAACTTTATATGGTAGGGAGATGTTATTACCATGACATAGAAAATAAGGTCCATTCTTGGTTTTTTGTTTATTGGAGTTTTTTTAAAAGAGACAGGGTCTTGTTATATGGCCCAGGCTGGAGTGCAGTGGTGCCATCACGTCTCACTGGAGCTTCCAACTCCTGGGCTCAAGTGATCCTCCCACTTCAGCCTCCCAAGTAACTAGAATCACAGCCACGCACCACCACACCCAGCTATTTTTTTTTTTCTTGTAGAGACCAGGTCTTGCTATGCTGCCCAGGCTGGTCTTGAACTCCTGGCCTCAAGTGATCCTCCCACTTCGGCCTCCCAAAGTGCTGGGATTACAGGCGTAAGTCACCATGCCTGGCCTATGATTGTTTGTAGCAAAAGTTTAAGAGGGAAATGTGAGAAGTTAATGTACTCAGAAACTCTTATTTCCCTACTCTTAGTTTACAGGGTTGATTATTTGCTTTAGGCAACAATAATTAAAATTCAGATGCAATAAGACCAACTGGCAGGTGGGAAGACTTTTAAATAAAAGTTCTCAATTCAACCAACAAATCAGTGAGCCACATTCAGATACACAAGATAACAGAAGGAGGCAGTTGGCCACCTTCTGTCCCAAACTACCCATGCCATGGTCTTGAGTCGTTGGAAATATTTGGTAGAGCATGCTAATAACATTTTCCATAAACTCCCAGAAATCTTAGATTTGCAAAGCCAATGCAACCAGGAAATTCACATTTCTGAAATACCAGGATGCACTTGGCCGTACGGGGGACATTTGTAAAACAGAGAAAACATCCCAGTTAACAGCATCGGCAAGACACCTATCCCTGCCACTTGAATGGCAGTGCCAACTTCCTGCACATCTGGCTTGAAGGGCATTTGGAGAGATGGCAGGAAGGTGATCCCCTGTGAGTTTATGACGGCATCATAGTTCTGGAGCACAGCAGTTAAGTTAAAGACACCAGCAGCAATGTTGAGAATTCCTGAAACAACGAATGAATTGTAGGTGTCCTCCTCAAACATTCTCATGGACATGTTTCTAAGTGCAAACATGTTAAAGGCTCTCCCGAAGAATCCGAAAATGCTGGCAGTCAGTAGGAAGCGTTGAGGCATGGAAATTTCAAAAGGGAGAAAGGTGTCGTGGTAGCTGTATCGGTAACAAAATTTGGTTGTGGTGCTGTTGGTGCGATGCCGGTAAATGCAGACTCTAAATATTCCCACGCAGGCGATTCCAGGGGGGTAGAGCGAGGTGTCTTTCATGTACCATATTCGCCACTCCACGAGGCCCGTGGACGTAGAGGAGAGGATCCATCCTATGGTGGTAAGGGCGAAGACTGAAAATTGGCAGTCGGCACTGTTGCAGAACCAGACCATGGTGGCAGCGCACCCAGGAAACTACAAACAAATACAGAGCATGGTGAGCGGGGGGACCCTGGGACCTGGGACAGCCTCCCATGGGTGAGTAGCGCCAAGAGGGAGGTGTTGTATTGGAGAAAGGAGACACTAGACCCTCTAGATCTGCTGGTGGGAGTGCAGTCTGAGCAAACTTTGTGCAGGGCCGCTCCGCGATATTTCCCGAAAGCTTTAAAATGCACACACCTTCAGACTGGCAGTTCCACTTCTGGGCATTGGTGCAAAGACATGAATAAGGTCGGCCACAAATATGTAGCCACAAAGATGGTCCTCACAGCATTGCTTGTAATATTGGAAACCGGGGAACAACGTCAAGTCCAACAACAGGGCTTGGTGAAGGAATTTATGCTATGTCCACGTGATGGAGCTATACGCCAACATTGACAATACAAATGGAATCATACAAGGTATAAGAGTTTTGTGTGGCTCTTTTCACATGGCACGTTTCCAAGGGTCATCCATGTTGCAGCAGGTATGAGAAGGTTGTCCCTTTTCATTGCTGAATGGTGTTCCATTGTGTGGGTAGACCACAGTTTGTTCATTCATCAGCTTTTGGACATTTGGGTTGGTGCCATGTTTTGGCCATTATAAACTATGCTGTCATGAACACTTGAATATAAAAGTTTGTATGGGCATATGTCCTTGTTTATCTGGTGTAGATGCCTAGGAGTGAAATTGGTGGTTCATATGTTAAGTGCGCATTTAACTTTTTATAAATTGCTCAACTGTTTTCCCACGTGGCTGCACCATTTTATATTCCCACCAGCAATGATGGAGGTTCCAGTTTCTTCATATTTTCTCCAACATTTGGTATTTTTAATGTTTTTCATGACAGCCATTCTAGTTGACATTCTGTGTGACCAAAAGGGAGGTGTCCGTAATATTTCAAATACAAATTACATGTTTCAAAATAATATGTACGATATAATCATAGATACAAATCGAACTGAAAATCTATATCCTAAGCTATTAGGAGACATTTTTAACTGGGTTTGAGAGATTCTGAGTTTTTTTCTAAGCTATTTGGATTGTGAAGGGTCACACACATATGGAAAAGCACACAAGTGTGCAGCTCAATGAATGATGGTGGGGTGAACACCCATGGAGCCAGCATTTCATTTCAGATACACAATATTCCCACTTCCTTGCTTGCTTTCATAGTTTTGTCATCTCAGCATGCATCCCCACACATCTTACTTCTATTTTGCCTGTTTTTCAAAATGGGGATCATACGGTCAATGCTTTTGTGTGACTGGTTTCTTTCACGCAATGTTGTGTCCATTTATGACACTCAGATTGTAATTTTTTAAAGGTGCCTGGCTGTTCAGTATTTTCAAATATTTCTGCAATAAGCATGATTATTTAAAATAAGAAAACAATAAAAAATATTTCACAAGACAGTTGTCTCGGGAAACTTGCTTGAGCCGAGGAGTTTGAGACCAGCCTGGGCAGCATAGCAAGACCATGTCTCCAATAAAATGTTGTCAAGCAATGGAAGATTCATTAGTTTGAGTACATAAATACACTTTACTACCTAGTATATGTTAAAATGAAGCCAATCATTTATTATAATACTTTGCAGATAGTAAAGTAGAAAAAGATTTAGTAACGTGAGAAAATGTCCATGGTGGGTTGAATCTAAAATGCAGATAACAAACTCGTTAGTATCTATAGTAGTATCATCTTATTTTTGCCTATCATAAAATATGCTGGGAAGACAAAACAAGATGCATCTGAATATTAGGATTACTGGTGATTTCTCTTTTCATGTCTTAAGGTCTATTACTTTTTTAATTGGAAAAAATGGTGAGCATACAGAGACACAAACATAAAAGTGTATTAATTAATTATTATCAAGAGTAAGGCCAGGCATGGTGGCTCACACCTGTAATCCCAGCATTTTGGGAGGCCGAATAGGGCAGATCTCTTGAGGTCAGGAGTTTGAGCCTGGCTTGGCCAACATGGTGAAACCCCATCTCTGCTAAAAATACAAAAATTAGCCGGGCATGGTGGTGCACGCCTGTAGTCCCAGCTACTCAGGAGGCTGAGGCAGGAGAATCGCTTCAACTCGGGAGTTGTAGGCTGCAGTAAGCAGAGATAGCGCCACTGCACTCCAGCCTGGGCAACAGAGCCAGACTCCGCCTAAAAAAAAAAATTATTATCAAGAGTAATAAAAACATGGCTGTCTCCTGACCCAATCTCCTATTTCTTGGAACCAATTCTAGTGGACAAATCAGAGAAGTGGGATCAAAGTGTCTGGGCACTGATGCTCACCAGGGGTGTTGTTGACACTAGGAATAAGAGAAATCTGGAGACAAGTAATATGTGAAGCAATACGGATGCTTAAGTACATTTCATAATTCCAGGTGATATAGCATACTATTCAACCATTTACAATGAAGTCTTCAAAAGCATTTTAGTGACAGGAAATTGTCACTGTTTGCTAAGTGGGAAAAGGATGCAAAAGAATGTATAAATATACATGTTGTTTTATATATATATGCGTTTGTGTGTCTCCTTGTGTGTTTGTGTTTGTGTGTGTTGTGTATTTGTCTGTGTCTCCTTGTGTGTGTTTGTGTGTGTCTCCTTGTGTGTGTTGTGTATTTGTCTGTGTCTCCTTGTGTGTGTTGTGTATTTGTCTGTGTCTCCTTGTGTGTGTTTGTGTGTGTCTCCTTGTGTGTGTTGTGTATTTGTCTGTGTCTCCTTGTGTGTGTTTGTGTTGTGTATTTGTCTGTGTCTCCTTGTGTGTGTTTGTGTGTGTCTCCTTGTGTGTGTGTCTGTTGTGTATTTGTGTGTGTCTCCCTGTGTGTGTTTGTGTGTCTCCTTGTGTGTGTTTGTGTTTGTGTGTGTGTGTGTGTGTGTGTGTGTGTGTAGTTGTATGCCCCCAGTTTTGTTTTTAAAAGACACCCACATGTATATGCAGAAAACTTTGAAAGGCTCTCCTGGGTGCTGGGAAGGGTACAGAGGAGTAGCTCACATACCTCTCCCCGACTTCCCAAGGAAGATCCACTCTGGAAAGAGACACTCATTTTTAAGTGATGAATAAAGATGGGATAAAATAGACATTGTGAGTGGAAGGAAGGAAGGAAGGAAGGAAGGAAGGAAGGGGGAGGGAGGGAGAGAGAAATGGAAGGGGAGGAGGGAGGGAGGGAGGGAAGGAGGGAGGAAGGAAGGAAAGAGTTGCTGGAGAACATTGAGGGTCTGAACTTTATCGGGGAGGCATGCTGGGGAGGGATGGGTCAGAGGTTGTTCCAGGCTGATGTCAGAAATCCCTCCTAACGGCCGGAACATTCCTGGCGGATGCCACATTTATAGTAATCATTCTTTTTGGCAAGATATTCTTGAACAAATGATGATGATTATTATTAGAGAGAGGGTCTCTGTCTCCCAGATTGGAGTGCAGTGAAGTGATCATAGCTCAATCAGCCTCAACCTGCTGGGCAAAAACCATCCTCCCACCTCAGCCTCCCAAGTAGCTGGGACCACAGGCGTGTCCCACTACACTCAGCTAATTTCTTTCTGTATTTTTTTGTAGAGATGGGGGTCTTGTTATGTTGCCCAGGCTGGTCTCGAACTCCTGGGTTCAAGTGATCCTCCCACCTCGGCCTCCCAAAGTGCTAGGATTATAGGCATGAACCACTGTGCCTGGTTCAATAACTGCATTTCAAAATAAGTGTAATCCCGGGCACCTCGTTTTTGCATCTTTTCTGGAAAAAGGTCCGTAGGCTTCGCTAGGTATCACACAGGTTCATACACAAAAGAGATATATATCCTTTTTCGGCATATTTCGAGATGGCTCTTCAGAGAAGATGCAGACACAGGAACAGCCCTGTGTGGAGACAAAAGTGACTCCATCTTGGATGCTAATCCAGCAGTGTTGACTTTTGATTAACCCCAGTCCTGTGAAGGCCTCCTGATTCCTACTTTATTTACCGTCCTTAGTGTAAGAACATACACTCACTATAAATATAAAAATTTTTTTTGAGACAGAGTCTTGCTCTGTTGCCCAAGGCTGGAGTGCAGTGGTGTGTGATCTCCACTCACTGCAAGCCTTCCTGGGTTCCAGCGAGTCTCCTGCGTTAGCCTCCCGAGTAGCTGGGATTACAGGCATGTGCCACCACGCCCAGCTAATTTTTTTTTGTATTTTTAGTAGAGACAGGGTTTCGCCATGTTGGCCAGGCTGGTCTTGAACTCCTGACCTCAGGTGATCCACCCTCCTCGGCCCCAAAGTGCTGGGATTACAGGCGTGAGCCATCACACCCAGCCAGCTACTATTTTAAAGAAACAAAATAACAAGTGTTGGCAAGGATGTGGAGAAATGGGATCCTTAGTACATTGTTGATGGGAATGTAAAATGGTGCAGATGCTGTGGAAAACAGTATGGCAATTCCTTAAAAAAGTAAAAAAACAGATGCCACCTGATAAAGCAATTCACCTTCTGGGCAGATACCCAAAAGAAGTGAAAGCAGGGTCTTGACCAGTTATTGGCACACCCATGTTCATAGCAGCTCATTCACAGTAGCCAAAAGGCAGAAGCCACTCAAGTGTCCATTGACAGATGAATGGATAAGCAACACGTGATCTATCCATACCATGGAATATTATTCAGCCTTAAAAAGGTAGGAAAATCATCCAGGCACAGTGGCTCACACCTTTAATCCCAGCACTTTGGGAGGCTGAGGTGGGAGGAGGATTGCTTGAGCCCAGGAGTTTAAGTCCAGTCTGGGCAACATAGTGAAACCCCATCTCTACAAAAATTAGCCAGGCTTGGTAGTGCACACCTATAGTCCCAGCTACCTGGGAGGAGGCTGAGGTGGGAGGATCACCTGAGCCTGGGAGTTCGAGGTTGCAGTGAGCCATGATCTCACTGCACTCCAGCCTGGGCAACAGAGCGAGACCCTGTCTCACAAAAAAGGAAAAAAGCGCCTGGTGCGTGGCTCATGCCTGTAATCCCAGCACTTTGGGACGCCGAGGTGGGTGGATCACCTGAGGTCAGGAGTTCGAGACCAGCCTGGTCAACATGGTGAAACCCTGTGTCTACTAAAAATACAAAAATTAGCTGGGCATGGTGGTGTGCACCTGTAGTCCCAGCTACTCAGGAGGCTGAGGCAGGAGAATCACTTGAACCCAGGAGGCGGACGTTGCAGTGAGCCGAGATTGCGCCACTGCACTCCAGCCTGGGCGACAGAGCAAGACTCCGTCTCAAAACAACAACAATAACAACAACAACAACAACAACAAAACTAAACTGAACAAAGAATTGTCATGTGATCCAGGGGGCCATGAGTGGTGGCTCACACCTGTAATGCCAGCACTTTGGGAGGCTGAGGCGGTGGATCAGATCACCTGAGGTGAGGAGTTCGAGACCAGCCTGGCCAACATGGTGAAATCCTGTCTCTAGCAGAAAAAAAAAAAAAATTAGCTGGGTGTGGTGGTGTGTGCCTGTAGTCCCAGCTACTCGGGAGGCTGAGGCACAAGAATTGCTTGAACCCGAGAGGCGGAGGTTGCAGTGAGCCGAGATTACACCACTGCACTCCAGCCTGGGTGACAGAGGGAGATTTCCTCTTAGAAAAAAAAAAAAAAGAATTGCTATGTGATCCAGCAATTCCATTTCTGGGTATATACTCAAAAAGATGGGACAGCAGGGACTCAAAGACATATTTCGACACCCATGTTAATAGCAACATTATTCACAGTAACCAAAGGTGGAAACAACCCAAGTGCCCACCCACAGACAATGGAAGCCAAATGTGGTCTATACCGACACCAGAAATACGATTTCTATCCACAGTCTCAAAAAGGAAGTTCTGACACAGGCTACCACACAAACGAACCTCGAAGACATTACACTGAGTGAAAGAAGCCAGTCACAAAAGGACAAAAACTGTCTGGCTACCCATATGGGAGGTACCTGTAATAGAGAGTCAAATTCATAGACAGAAAGTAGGTGGTGGTTGCCAGGCGCTGGCGGGAACTAAAGGGGAGTTCATGTTTCACAGGGACAGAGTTTCATTTGGGGAAGATAAAAAGTTCTGGAGGTGGACAGTGGTGACAGTTACCCAACAATTACATGTACTTACTGCCATTGAACTGTACACTTAAATGGCTAAAATGGTCAATTTTATGTTACATATACTTTACCACAATAAAAAAATAAATACACAATAAAGAAGGAATGAACCTCCGCTACCTAGCGACGTGGTCTTCGCATGAACCGGTGGCTTGAGGGGAGGGCAGTCAGCTCACCTGGCCAGCGGGGCCGACATGGACACAGCTCCTCTCGGATGTCCTGCCTAGTTCTTCAGCACCGGCTTCTTGGTCCAGGCAGCTGGGAGTTCTCATCAACACGGTAGCCATGGTTTCCAGTTCTGAGGCCCTCCCTCAATGTTCTGTTCTGTTCCCACATTCCACCAGTCACCCTGCTCATCCAGGTGTCAGTCCTAGGTCCTGAGGTCACTGCAGCCACCACCCTTTAGTTGCTTCATTTGCTTCATCATGTAGCCTCTTTTGCTCTGTCAGCCTTTGGAGGGTAGGTGTGTTTGCTAATACACCTGCAGGGTCCACTCCAACATTCGTATGGGCTCCTAATTTCTCTCTCCCCACCAGCCCTAGAACTGGTGTCTAACTCATATCACCTGCAGGTAATGCTTTTTTTTTTTAAGACGGAGTTTCACTCTTGTCACCCAGCATGGAGTGCAATGGCGTGATCTCGGCTCACCGCAACCTCCGGCTCCTGGGTCCAAGCGATTCTCCTGCCTCAGCCTCCTGAGTAGCTGGAATTACAGGCACCTGCCACCACGCCCAGCTAATTTTTTCATATTTTTAGTAGAGATGGGGTTTCACTATGTTGGCCAGGCTGGTCTCGAACTCCTGACCTCGTGATCCGCCCACCTCGGCCTCCCAAAGTGCTGGAATTATAGGCGTGAGCCACTGTGCCTGGCCGACATTTTTTTTTAAGCAGTGGTAATATATAAGTACAGGTGTTAGCAGAAGTGGCACCCACCTGGATGAGATTGAGTTGTGAAGGCCACTGACAACCCATGTATTAGGAAAGACACCATTAATTTTATTTTTTTGAGACAAGGTCTCACTCTCCCTCAGGCTGGAGTACAGTGGCAAAACTACAACTCACTGCAGCCTCAGTCAACCTCCTGGGCTCAAGAGATCCTCCCTCCTCAGCCTCTCAAGTAGCTGGGACCACAGGCACGCACTACCATGCCTGGTTAATTTTTGTATTTTTTGTAGAGATGGAGTCTCGCTTTGTTGTCCAAGCTGGTCTTCAACTCCTGGACTCGGGCGATCTGCCTGTCTCACCCTCCCAAAATGTTGGGATTACAGGAGCGAGCCACCGCGCCAGCTGGGAAAGACACTGTTAGTTCATGGGAAATGACCTTTTTCTAGCTAAGTCTTGAATTACAGGCTTGTTGGAACAGTTTCGGTAGGTAAGACAAGTGGAAGATGTGGAGTGTGTGAAACTGACCTGCTAAGACTGGGGACAGCTTCAAATGGAACCTGTGTAAGAAATGAGGCTGCCAAAAGGCAAACGATGCCAGCTACCCAGTATGTAGGACTAAACATTACACGGAAGTCAAAATCCCACTGGACTCCTTTGCTTACAGGGTTTCCATAAGAAGGAATTTATTCTGAGCAAATGAGCAGAGATGTGTGCAAAGATCTAAGTGCAAAGCACACCCAATGAACTCTGTAACTGAGGTTACAACTGGGACAAAAAGGCAAAATCCTAAAACCACACTTAGAGAACCGTTCAGTAAACCATTTTATATCCTTATAATGGGATATCACACCAAAATTCAATACTATGTTGAAGAATAATTAAGGAAAACGTTCCCAATACTGCTAAGTAAAAAGCAGATTTCAAAAATATTATTATATAATCCTGTTTCCTTAAAAAAAGCAAAAGGAAAAAGGAGACAGGGAGGGAGGAAAAGAATGGAGGGAGGGAGGAAGGGAAAGAGGGAGAGAAAGACGGAGGGAAGGAGAGAGTGAGGGGAGGAATGGGGGAAGGAAGGAAGGAAGGTGGGAAGGAGGGAGGGCAGGAAGGAAGGAAGGGGGTACGTGGCTATGTTGCCTTCCATGGCAAAACAGGCTTTGCAGCTGTGATGGAATCGAGGATCCTGCTGTGGGGAGATGATCCCGGCTTATCCAGGTGGGCTAGTGTCATCACAAGGGTTCTTGTGTGAGGGAGGCAAGAGGGTCAGGGAGGGAAATGAGATGATAGAAGGAGGGTCAGGGAGAGACTGGAAGACGCTAGACTGCTGGCTTTGCGGATGGAGGAAGGGGTCGTGAGACCAGAAATGGGGTGGCCTCCAGATACTAGACAGGCAAGAAACCAATTCTCCCTGGAGCTTCCAGAAAGGAACACAGCTCTGCTCACACCTTGACTTTAGCTTGGCGTGACAGATTACAGACTTCTGACCTTCACAACTGTAATGCGTAAATGTGGCATTTTAAACCACTAAGTTTGTGGTAAATTGTTACAGCACCAATAGGACACTAACACACTGCCTATGTCTGGCTGGAGAATTCTTTTATTTTTTATTTTTGAGAGAGTTTTGCTCTTGTTGCCCAGGCTGGAGTGCAGTGGTGCAATCTCGGCTCACTGCAACCTCCACCTCCCGGGTTCAAGCGATTCTCCTGCCTCAGCCTCCCGAGTAGCTGGGATTACAGGCGCCCGCCTCCACGTCCAGCTAATTTTTTGTATGTTTAGTAGAGACGGGGTTTCACCATGTTGGCCAGGCTGGTCTCAGACTCCTGACTGGCTGGGGAATTCTATGTGATCTCTTTTGTTCTTCAGTGTCCTACAATGTGACAAGTTTATGTGCTTTTCTGCACTATTGGTTATCTTAAAAAAAAAAAAAAAAGCAATGCACACATGCATTTAACTACACCCTCTCCTCAAAGCCCACTAAAATGACAGAAACAGCTTAAAAGAGGCATTAACCCTCAGAGAACACAGCAGATGATTTACCAAAAAGATCCTGGTAGCAGGAAAGGTGATAGACAAATGCCAACTGGCTGGGTAGGCCAGAAGGCTGAGATGCAGACCTGCCGGGAGCAAGACTCTTTGTGGCACCAGGTGCCTCTGCAGGGAGGGGGCTGTCGGTGGGGGAAGTACGGGGGACTGTCAGTAGGAATAGTGCCTGAGAATCTATATCCGATGCCCCCAATTACCCCCTTCACCGCCGCCGCCCATAATCACCAGACCACCAGTCCCCTTCTGTGGCAGAAGGCAGGAGAGCCAATCTGAACTTGGAGGGAGGTAGCTGTACAGTCTTGCTCCCACTGGGCTCCAAGTGTTTGATGAACTCCAAGTGTTGTCATATAACAGATTTTCATGTGGAGAGCAGAAATAGCACTTCCTTTTTTTTTTTTTTTTTTACAGTATTTGGAGAATTTATTTTTCTTTTTTGAGACAGGGTCTACTCTGTCGCTCAGGTTGGAGTGTAGTAGTGTGATCATGGCTCATTGCAGCCTCCAATTCCTGGGCTCAAGTGATCCTCCTGCCTCAGTCTCCCTAGTAGCTGGGAACACTGGCACATTTCACTACACCCAGGTAATTTTTTTTTTTTTTTGTAGAGACGGGGTCTCCCTATGTCTTCCTGGCTGGTCTTGAACTCCTGGGCTGAAGCGATCCTGTCACCTCGGCCTCCCAAAGTGCTGGGATTCCAGGTGTGTGCCCCCGCGCCCAGGCAGGTCTGCTATTTTAATATTTGTTTTCTTTCTTCTGGTTGTTGTTGTTGCGGCTTCCCTTCTACTGCCCTCTTTTGGGCTATCTGAGCAAGGTCAAAAGTTATCTATTGAGTTGTCTGAATCTCTTTGTACAGTTTTTAAGTGGTTGTTCTAGAGATGACAATACACAGGCATTTCATAGCCTATTTTGAAAAAACTATTTATTTATTTGTTTATGACAGGGTGTGGTTCTGCCGCCCAGGCTGGAGTGCAGTGGCACAATCTCAGCTCACTGCAACCTCTGCCACCTGTGCTCAAGTGATCCTCCCACCTCAGCCTCCCCAGTAGCTGGGACGACAGGTGCAGGTCACCACGCCTGGCTGATTTTTTTGTATTTTTAGTAGAGATGGGGTTTTGTCATGCTGCCAGGATGGTCTTGAACTCCTGGGCTCAAGCGATCCTCCTGCCTCGGCCTCCCAAAGTGCTGGGATCACAGGCGTGAGCAACTGTGCCCGGTCCATAGCCTATTCAGAATTAATATTTCATTATTTCCAGAGGAATGCAGCAACTTTACCACTAGGTGTGTCCTTTTCCTTGCAACCTTTAGGTTACAGCTGTCATATACATTAAGATCTACATCTCTCCCTTCTAATTCATAAATACCATTTTGGTTTCTTTTTCAATCAAACTTAGAAAAGCATTGAAGAAGCCAGGTGCGGTGGCTCACGCCTGTAATCTCAGCACTTTGGGAGGCCGAGGTGGGTGGATCACCTGAGGTCAGGAGTTCGAGACCAGCCTGACCAACATGGTGAAGCCCCATCTCTACTAAAAATACAAAATTAGCCGGGCCTGGTGGCACATGCCTGTAATCCCAGCTACTCGGGAGGCTGAGGCAGGAGAATCACTTGAACCGAGGAGGCGGAGGTTGGAGTGAGCCAAGATCGCGCCATTGTACTCTAGCCTGGGCAACAAGAGCAAAACTCCTTCTCAAAAATAAGAAAAAAAAATTGAACATGCTTTTCTTATATATGCTAAAAAGTTGACAACTGTTATGGACTGAATGTTTGCCCCCCTTATCCCCTAACTAGATGTTGAAATCCTAACCCCAGTGTGCTGGTATTAGGAGGTGGGATCTTTGGGAGGTAATCAGGTCATGGGGGCAGAACTCCCCATGAATGCGATTAGCGCCCTTATAAGAAGAGGCCTGAGAGCTACTTTGCTCTCTTTCCACCATGTGAGGATACAACCAGGCCAACAACGCGGTTCTCACCAGAACCTGACCACAGGCGCACCCTGATCTTGGATTTCCAGCCTCCAGAACTGTGAGAAATCAATTTCTGTGTTGTTTATGATTCACTCAGTCTATGGTACTTTGTTATAGAAGCCTGAACGGATTAAGACAACATGTAATATTTGCTAATAGTTTGAGTCCTTTGAATCAATTTAAGAAGAAAGGCTCATGCCAGTAATAGTTTAAAAAGTACTCTAATTCCAAATATCCATTCTACAGGCGATAGTTTAAGACTGAAAATTCTGCACGAGCAGAATAATGTAAACAAAATATTCACACTCAGGGTTTTTCGTATTTGAAACTCTCCCTGCATGCTGTATTCTTTTTTTTCTTCTTCCTTTGATTAGAATGGGCCACAAAAAATAAATAAATAGGGCCGGGCGCGGTGGCTCACACCTATAATCCCAGCACTTTGGGAGGCTGAGGTGGGCAGATCACAAGGTCAGGAGATTGAGACCATCCTGGCTAACATGGTGAAACCCCGTTTCTACTAAAAATACAAAAATTAGCTGGGCGTGGTGGCAGGTGCCTGTAATCCCAGCTACTCAGGAGGCTGAGGCAGGAGAATCACTTGAACCTGGGAGGCGGAGGTTGCAGTGAGCCAAGATCGCACCATTGCACTCCAGTCCGGGTGACAGAGCAAGACTCCATCTCAAAAATGATAATAATAATAATAATAACAACAATAATAATGATTAAATTAAAAAAAATAAAAAACAAAAAAAGGGTAACACATCTCCCCAGTTTTGTTCATAGGCCAGTATTTATATATGATTGGATATGAACAAGGACGTCAGTCTTCTGGTAGAATGTTTAGCTGTTTAAGTATATCCAGTTGAGTAATCAAGTGTCATTGGTATAAAAATAAATTCCTCTCTGAAGAAAAAGTTTAAAGTTTAGAACTTAGGAAATGCCATAGAAAACAAAGAATTTTTAGAAACATTTTTTCCTACATATTCTTGAGCTCTTTTTAAATGCCTACATAATGAGCTGTAATAGAGCAAAAATGTCAAAATCCCTTCACAGGACGTGTTTGCTCTAAATCAACTCACTATTGAGATAGGGCAGCTGGATGTACTTGTGTCAAGTCAGTGGAGAAACACTCCAGGCTTACGATGGAGTCTCCACCACCAGGCTGGGGATCTCGATGTGCACATCTTAATCTCTAGATCCTTTCGACACCCAGTTCTCATTCGCTTAGCTTTCCCTTTTCAAAAGCAAAATTAATATGTAGGCTGGGCAGGGTGGCTCACACCTGTAATCCCAGTACTTTGGGAGGGTCGTTTGAACCCAGGAGTTCGAAACCCATCTGGACAACATAATGAAACTCCATCTCTACAAAAAAATAGAAAAATTAACCAGGTGAGGGACGCATGCCTGTAGTCACAGCTACTTGGGAGGCAGAGACGGGAGGACTGCCTGAACCCAGAGAGATCGAGGCTGCAGTGAGCTGTGACTGTGCCACTGCACTCCAGCCTGGGCAATAGAGTGAGGTCCTGTCTCAAAAAAAAATACACACACACACACACACGCACAGATATGTAGGTGAAATCCTATGAAAAGAGAGAACACAGGGAGGAGGCAAAATTATCATGTAGGTAAAAAACTCTTGAACAGGGCAGTTTTGTGGTTTGTAATATCCATCTTTGCTTTCCTAAATATAGAGCAATTGCTGCAAGGCTGGTCTCACTAAAAGAGCTTTATAAAATTGATGGTATGAGGTTTAGTGACAGTAGGGCACGTTACAACCTATAAAATGCTTTTCACGCATCTTTGACTGAAATGGATCACAAAAATAGCATAGCAAGACGCCAAGGGAACTCATCCATCCAGGGGGCCACAGATCTTTAGGGAGAGCTGGCTTTCAGCTCACCACATCAAGGATGCTGCTTGCCCTTGGGGGCTTCTTCTGAGCCAGATGAGGCTCCTGGCATTCCAGTCACCTTTGCTGTCTCAGCACTCCCTTTCCTGCCTTCAGAGCAAAGATCCAACACTCAAAGAGCACAGGGGTTTGAGGATACCCTCAACAAACATTTGATGAAAAAACAAATGTGTGCAGAGGCACCTGGGTATACGCTCTACACACAGAAAGATGATATCCAGATATGTCAAAGCAACTCAGCAAAGCAAGCAGCGATTATATTAACTTCGAACCCTGACATGAAACTTGGATGACACCACACGTCAAACAGTGTTTTAAGGGGCAAGAGTATGTACAGGGATTTGTAAAAAACTTCCTGTTTGCCTGATGCACATGTATAAAAAATAAATGTTTTAACATCCCTTTGAAGTCCTTCATGCACACTGTATGATATGGTTTGGATTTGTGTCCCCACCCAAATCTCATGTTGAATTGTTATCTCCAATGTTGGAAGAGGGGCCTGGTGGGAGGTGATTGGATCATGGGGGTGGATTTCTCCCTTGCTGTTCTCATAATAGTGAATTCTCATGAGATATGGTTGTTTAAAAGTGTGTAGCACCTACCCCTTCTCTTTTCTTCCTCCTTCTCTGGCCATGTAAGACATGCGGGCTTCCCCTTTGCCTTCTGCCATGATTGTAAGTTTCCCGAGGCCTCCCCAGCCATGCTTCCTGTACAGCCAGCAGAACTGTGAGCCAATTAGACCTCTATTCTTTATAAATTACCCAGTCTCTGGTAGTTCTTTATAGGAGTGCGATAATGAATTAATACAGAATTATATCAATACCCCAGGAATGGGGTATTAATATAAAGATACCTGAAAATGTGGAAGCAGCTTTGGAACTGAGTAACAGGCAGAGGCTGGAACAGTTTGGAGGGCTTAGAAGACAGGAAAATGAGGGAAAGGTTGGAACTTCCTAGAGACTTGTTAAATTGTTGTGAGCAAAATGCCAATAGTGATACAGACTATGAAGTCCAGGCTGAGGTTGTCTCAGATGGAGATGAAGAACTTACTGGGAACTGAAGCAAAGGTCACTTTTGTTATGTGCTAGCAAAGAAGTTGGAGGCATTATGCTCCTGCCCTAGAGATCTGTGGAACATTGAACTTGAGAGAAATGATTTAGGGTATCTGGCAGAATAAATTTCTAAGCAGCAAAGTGTTCAAGGTGTAACCTGGCTGCTTCTAACAGCATATGGTCCTATGCATGGGCAAAGAGATGATCTGAAACAGGAACTTATATTTAAAAGGGAAGCAGAGCATAAAAGTTTAGAAAATTTGCATCCTGACCATGTGGTAAAAAAGAAAAACTAATTTTCTGAGGAGAATTCAAGCTGGCTGCAGAAATTTGCATAAGAGGAGCTGAATGTTAATAGCCATGACAATGGGGAAAATCCATCCAAGGCATTTCAGAGACCTTCACGGCAGCCCCTCCCATTATTGGCCCAGGGACCTAGGAGGGAAAAATGGTTTTGTGGGCCAGGCCCAGGGCTCCTGCTGCCCTACATATTCTCAGGACACTGCTCCCTGTGTCCCAGCTGCTCTAGCTCCAGCGTTGGCTAAAAGGGCCCCAGATATGTCTCAGGCCGCTGCTCCAGAGGGTGGTAGCCATAAGCCTTGACAGCTTCCATGTGGTGTTAAGCCTGCAGGTGTGCAGTGGGCAAGAGTTGAGGCTTGGGAGCTGCTGCCTAGATTTCAGGGGATGTATGGAAAGGCCTGGAAATCCAGGCAGAAGTCTGCTGCAGGGGCAGAGCCCTCATGGAGAACCTCTGCTAGGGTAGTGCACAGGGAAAATGTAGGGTTGGAGCCCCCCGACAGAGTCCCCAGTGGGGCACTGCCTAGTGGAGCTGTGAAGAAGGCCACTGTCCTCCAGACCCCAGAATGGTAGATCCACTGGCAGCTTGCACCATGCACCTAGAAACGCCACAGGCACTCAACGCCAGCCCTTGAGAGCAGCCATGAGAGTTGAGCTCTGCAGAGCCACAGGGGCAGAGCTACCCAAGGCCTTGGGAACCCACCTCTTGCATCACTATGGCATGGATGTGAGACATGGAGTCAAAGGAGATTATTTTGGAGCTTTAAGATTTAATGACTGCCCTGTTGGGTTTCGGACTTGCATGGGGCATGTAGCCCCTTTGTTTTGGCAGATTTCTTCATTTTGGATTGGGATTATTTATCCAATACCTGTACCCCCACTGAATGTTGGAGGTAACTTGTTTTTTATTTTACAGGCTCATTGGTGGAAGGGACTTGCCTTCTCTCAGATGAGACTCTGGACTGTGGACTTTAGAATTAATGCTGGAAAGAATTAATGCTGGAATGAGTTCACACTGGGGAACTGTTGAGAAGGGACGATTGTACTTTGCATTGTGAGAAGGACATGATTTGGGAGGGGCCAGGGGCAGAATGATATGGTTTGGATTTGTGTCACTGCCCAATTCTCATGTTGAATTGTAACCCCCAATGTTGGAGGAGGGGCCTGGTGGGAGGTGACTCAATCATGGGAATGGATTTCCTTCTTGCTGTTGTCATGATAGTTCTCATGAGATCTGGTTGTTTAAAAGTGTGTAGCACCTCCCCCTTCTCTCTCTCCCTCCTGCTCCAACCTAGTGAGACGTGACTCCTTCTTCACCTTCTGATATAACTGTAAGTTTCCTGAGGCCTCCCCAGCCATGCTTCCTGTACAGCCTGTGGAACTGTGAGCCAATTAAACCTCTTTTCTTTATGGATTACCCAGTCTCAGGTAGTTTTTTGTAGCAATGCAAGAACAAACAAATATGCCATATTATAATTTTCTGGTAAACAGAGAAAGAATATTAATAACTATATCTGTATGAATACATCAACAAGAGAATAAGTGAACT
Organism: Pan troglodytes; assembly: GCF_028858775.2. Taxonomy (NCBI): domain Eukaryota; kingdom Metazoa; phylum Chordata; class Mammalia; order Primates; family Hominidae; genus Pan; species Pan troglodytes. Next base: position 10,543,105 of record NC_072421.2, on the reverse strand, counting down.
ATATGCCCAGGAAATGGCTTTTGCATCTTTTCTGTGAACACCTAAGAGCAGACAGATCATCTGGAAGGCTCTTAGGAAGGCTCTGTTGGGTGAGATGCCTATTTTCTCCCAGTGTGTGATTAAGAACATTTTCAAACAGCAAAGTTGAAAGGATTTTACAGTAAACACCTGTATACTCACCACCAAGTTTCTGCCATTAGTGTTTTACTGTGCCTATCACGTATCAATACACCTATTCATCTCTCCCCACCCATTCACCCATCTTATTTTTTATGCATTTCAAAGCAAATTGCAGACATCAGTATATTCCTCCCTAAACACATCAGCCCGCATAGCATGAAGTGCAGTTCAATATTTATTTTTTCCTTCTCTCGTAAAATGCACAAATCTTAAGTACATGATGGCTGGATTCTGACAAAAGCCAACACCTCTGTAACCCATGCCCCTATCCATTTGCAGAACATGAACTTCACCCCAAGTACCCTGTGCACCCCCCCACCTCTGGAGACAACTATGACTTTGATATTTTCTACCACAGACAATTTGGCCCATTCTAGAACTTCACATAAACGAAGTCTTGCAGCAGGCACTCTTCTTACCTGAGCCGTCTCCCACTTGGCACAGTGTTTCTTAGATGCATTCTTATATTTTGTGTGGTTCAGTAATTCATGCCTTTGTATTTCTGAGCAGTATTCTATTGTACATAGTAGACTATCATTATTTATTCTCCTACTGATGAACATCGGAGCTGTTTCCACTTTTTGACTATTAGAAAACATTAGAACGAATCACAGAACCTGCTCTAATTTACAGCCCAAAGTTTAACAAGAGGTTAAACATATAAATTAAGATATGACCATCACAAGGCCAGGTGCGGTGGTTCACGCCTGTAATCCCAGCACTTTGGGAGGTCAAGGTGGGTGGATCACTTGAGGTCAGGAGTTCAAGACCAGCCTGGCCAACATGGTGAAACCCCATCTCTATTAAAAATACAAAAATTAGCTGAGCATAATGGTGGGCACCTGTAATCCCAGCTACTTGGGAGACTGAGGCACAAGAATCGCTTGAACCAGGGAGGTGAAGGTTGCAGTAAGCTGAGATCACGCCACCGTACTCCAGCCCGGGCGACAGAGCGAGACTCCATCTCCAAAAAAAAAAAAAAAAAAAAAAAAAAAATCTGACAATCATAGACAGAAAGGGAGTTTAAACAAACACAAGAAAACACATATAAACCCATCCCTGGGCTGCAGTGACTTATACCTGTAATCCCAGCACTTTGGGAGGCCAAGACAGGAGCATGGCTTGAGGCCAGGGGTTTGAGGCCAGCCTGGGGAACATAGCAAGATGCTGTCTCTGCAAAAATAAAAAATTAGCCAGGTGTGGTAGAGAGTGCGCCTATAGTCCCAGCTACTTGGGAGGCTGAGGTGGGAGGATCACTTGAGCCCTGGAGTTGGAGGCTGCAGTGAGTCATGATCGCACCACAGCACTCCAGCCTGGGCGACAGACAGAGAAAGGCTGCGTCTTTTTTTCCAAGTGTTTTCCCATAACCCTGACTGCCTAACCTTCAGGTCTCACAAATCTGCTCCCTAGCAGAAACACTTCTAATCCTACCAAATAAAAGAAATCAACCGTTATCTACCTCTCGGGTGGTTCTGGCGGGCGATCTATTCTGACTACAGGGACAGTGTTTCCTCCAGGTGCACAACAGGATAAGAGCCGTATTCACAGCTTATGCAGCCGTGCTGTGAACCAAGCATGGCGTCTAAGCACACCAACATTTATCAACTCACTTGACCTCACAGCAGCCCATCTCCAATTACGAGAGAGGAGCTGGGGCTCACAGAGGCTGGGTTACTTGCTGTGGCCACACAACTAGAAGTGACAGAGGTGGCTTTGCTCCAGGCAACTTGACTCCGTGGTCCCAGCCACTTTGGTGCCACTCCATTATCAGTAGACACGAGGAGGCGGGCGAGATGGAGCCCATGGAGAGCCCCAGTTCTTCATCCCTCCCTGTGTCCACACTCTGCCATGTGAATTTACGGTTCCTCCACTAAAAGGTGGAGCCTGTTCCACACCCTTTGGTGCCGGGGTTGGCCAGGAGATGTGCTTTGCCAGAAGAAGGTTAGCAGGTATGACAGGACAAAGCCAGGAGAAGCCCCTTTGTGACAGGGTGTGTTGTCTTGTGCCCCTGCCGTGAACACATCCAGCCACACGGCTGGTCCCATGAGGAAGAGGAGAGGCACACAGCACAGAGCCCAGCCCGAATTAGCTCATCTACAAATTCATGAGCTAAGTCAATACTTTGTTGCACAGATTATTGCTGACATTTTATAGTTTGTTACACAGCATTACTGGGGCACCAGCTAAGTGATGCGACCTGGTCCCTGTTTCCTCACTACAAACCGACTAGTGTAAATAAATTACACACATATAATCAATCCCACGGTTTACTCAGATGGCTTAAGAATCTGACGTATGGTGAGGACATTCTTTTTTTACAAAAGCTGTAAAGTAGGTAAATCAAAGACATCTCCATTCACTTGAAGAGACACTATTTATTTTGTTACAGTCAAGCAGGATGATCTGTTGATAGGTGAGTGGTAAGTGTCGAGCATGAAATCTACACACATTTGCTGTGGTGGACTGAAGGATACAAGCCACAGGCCACCCCCCATAGGCAGAGCCCTCCACAGCCACACTACAAGAGGGTGAAGGAGCAGGTGCCACCCAAGAACACCAGGGCCAACCATTAGCACCAGATTGATTTTCTATGAATAATACAACTAGATACAGAGTTATGGATGTTGACTCACTAGAATCTTTCGGTCCCCACTAACCAGACGTTTCAGAGGCAAACAGGGGAACTGACAGGACAGCTGGCTCTATGTGCTTTGCTACAAGGATACTCGAGCACTACGTATTGCTGTGTAGAAGAGAAAGTCCTAAAAAGACATCAAAAGGCTGAGTACAGACACAAATTGGATTATTCACATTTTACACACATATCATCAAAATGACCACAATACTGTATTTGAGGGCAAAGAATAACAGGTAAAAGCTCTGCCAAACAAAATACTCTGAAATTCCTTGGGTCGTCTCCCCGAGGGAGAAAGATGGGGGTAAGTGCACAGCCAGCTTCACCTTTTCAGACTGACCAGCATTCACAGCAAGTGACTACCAGCTGGAGAGGAGGAGGAAGCTTCGCTGGCAGAACAGGGATTTTTCAAGTTAGCAAGAGCTTAATTTAACAGGAATACACACTTTTGGAAAGACATTTATCCTTTTGGCATTGGTAGGCTGCCAAAAAGGCGGTTTATTGCCTGCATCATTGAGCTTGCCAGTTTGGACTTGGCTCTATAGAGAATGCATTACCGTCAACACGGCCCCTCTGGCTCAGGAAGTGTGGATTCTAGTCTTTTAAGACATCTGTGTGTGTGCGTCTGTGCACGCGCACCATCTGCTTTGGTAAGGCTGTGGTCACTGCTGCTGACAAAATGAAATCTCCATTCCACTGGAAAACTTCTTTTATGGGAATAAGGGGAAGTCAGGGTTAAAATGATAACCGTTGATCCAACAAATGCCCTAATACGACCTAAACACGAAGTCACCCAAGGGATTCACTCACCATTAACATGCATTTAATTAAACATTTTTTGAAGAAATACACTGAATCTACAATTATTAGATAAAAATAAGTAAGTTATAAATTATAACCAAGCCATCGGCGGCTGAACGTCTTTTCGTGTGCTTGTTTGCCACACGTGTATGCTCTTTGGTGAAGTGTCTATTCAAGTCTTTTGCCTGCTTTTCACTTGGGCTGTTTGTTTTCTTACTATCCGGTTTGAGAGTTCTTTGTACATCCTGGACACAAACCTTTTGTCAGATACACGATTTGCAAATATTTTCTCCCAGTCTGTGACTTGTCAATTGGGAACTGACAGCATGACAGTGTTTTCTTTTAACAAACCAGGCTCTCTTTAGAATCCTGCCATTTCAATCAAGGAAATGGGCATAGAATCTTTAAACTTCATGGCAGAAAAAGATCAAGCTCAGGAGCTGTGTAGTCCACGGGACCTCTGAAGAGGAAGGGGTCTTCCCGTACATGGAATGTGGCCCTCATGCCATGCTAAACGATTTAAGGAGGAAACAATGGAAAAGTAGCCAATTATCATGGACAATCATATGCATACAAAATACATGGGGGGAAAGTAACTGAAAAAATCTTCTGTTGGTCTTGAGAAACAGCTAACAAGCACATTACTACTGGACACGCTCTTAACCAAAAAATTTTACTTTGCAGAACAACTGTGATGTGAGGTGAGAAGGACTAAAGCTATTTGCCTGCTTGGTGCATGACTGTTTTTTAAAGCATGCACGTTATTTCTTTAAGTGGCAATTTAATCTGAGAATGAGTGAACCCAACCACACAGGTTGTTCCTTTCACAGTTGGTTTTTAACCATTAGGAAACTATTCACCTTTCCAAAAAGTTAATAAATTATCATCATCATGATGATGATTTCTGCTGGGTCAGAGAACATCATTAGATAACAGAGACAAATGCTCACACTGTTGAATGAGCAGGGACAAAACCTGGCAGCCCATGCCTGGATGAATCACAAGAGAAGATGAGCACCAGGGTCCCCCTCTCATGCACGTCATGACGCGCTGGCTGCTGTCCAAGCAGTTGGCTCAGCATCTGAAGATGGGAGGAACAACGAGTTTCCCACTGACAGTGACCACTCGGCATGCACCACAGGCCCAGCCCACAGCCCATGCAGTGGAAACTCACATCCAGCAGAGCCTGGTGTCAGGTGTAGTTATGTGTAAAGGAAAATGGCTCTCAGCAATCAAAAGGGAAACTAAAAAATTAAATAAATCATCCCACACAAACACGAAAGTTATTGCTTTTATAACAGCCTCTTTGCTATGGGAGAAGTCTCTTTCCAGGCCATGAACACAGGTGGGGTCTTCGCGAGTATCCTTGGGAACGGAGCTGGAGCTCGGAGGCCCCGTGCCCCTCCTCCACCGGGGACTGGTCTCTTATTTGCCCCTTTCGGGCTGAAGGCTGTCGAATAAGCACTTCAGCTGCTCTTCACCAAGGTGGATTTTATCTTCCAGCTCCCGCTGCTCGATGATGAGGGCCGACTTCATCTTCACGAAGTGCTCATAGTCCGCGAGGCTCTCCTCGCTCAGATAGTTGGCCAAAATGTCAAAGACGATGCGCTCGCGGCGGTCCAGGTTCTCCTTGAGCTCCTTGGCGTCCTCGTGCTGCTGGATCAGGACTCTCTGCTTCTCAAGCAGTGATTGCTGTTGACAGACAAACAAGCCTGTTGAGGACCAGGATGAAAGCCGGGGCACTGGCCAACCCTTGAAGACACTGGCAACTTGTGGGCTGGTCCCACAACTTATCGATGGAAACCCTGATGCCACCAGAGATCCGATGGGGTCCACACAGACAAACCCAGGGCCCAGGGCCTGGGGGCATGTGTCTCATGGTTGCAGTGGGCCAGCCTGAGGCCCCCGGAAGCCGCCCACAGGCCTCTCTGGGTTTCCTCTTGCTGTCTGAGCCTGACTCTCTCCCACCTGCCTCGAATGGTGAGCAGAAGAGTCACCAAGGGACTCACAACGACAGAATTCTGAGATGCTGCAAAGGGCAAAGGACTGCGGGGCCCTCTTGGTGTCAAGGTCCGCTCCATGGGAACACCGTGGGACAGCTGGCCACATGGGAGGACTCGAGAGGAATTCAGGGCAGGCTTGCTAAATGCTCCTGGCAGGAGGAGGAGAAGCCCTTGAGCCTGCAGAGCATATCTGCACACAAGGAAGCCTGAGGGTGGAGAAGACGCAGTGCTGTGCACGGGTGTCGGCCAGCAGCCCCCTCGGGCACGGTGCCACCCTGACCTAGCTAGTTCCACGACACAGTTACTAAGCACTCGGCTGAGTGCAGAAGGGCACCGTCTCCAAGCCCAGCGCCAGGACAGCGTTCTGCGTGGCCCAAATCACCCTCACCTGGAGAAAGGGGAGGGGTGCTTCTTCTGCTCCCCTTCTGAGAGAGGTTAAGATGTTTTATTCATGATACAGATGAACATTCTGAAGGCCTGTTCTGTGCAAACAAAACTAGCTGTTTTAATGATATTTGGCCTATGAGGTAAAAGCCAACGAGGCAGCTATTATTTCTCTTGGTTCATGTGTGAAAGGACGAAAAGACAGACCCACTGAGAAACGCCTTGAAGTTAGATGCACTGTCTGCTTCCTTCTAGACTGATATATGCCCTCTTGTTAAATCACAGCTACAACCCCCACAAGAAAATAGCTATCATTGAGTACTTACGATCGTCAGCAGGCAGGCATGTCTGTTACGGACTTATACATGGTAAAAGAAAAGTAAAAAAACCAACAACATGATTTTTCTAAGAAGAGACAATTATCAGTAAGAGTCAATAGGAATATCTAAAAAGATGTCAAAAAACAGTTCTTTGAGAAGATCCCGCAGCCCTGCAGTCCAATGACGGTTCAACTCCCTGCATCTGATAAGCACCTTTTCCCCTCAATTAAAAGGAAGGAGGCCAGGCACAGTTGCTCACACCTGTAATCCCAGCACTTTGGGAGGCTGAGGTAGGCGGATCACTTGAGCTCAGGAGTTCCAGACCAGCCTGGCCAACATAGTGAAATCCCGTCTCTACCAAAAAAAATACAAAAATTAGCCGGGCATGGTGGCATGCACCTGGGAGCTCAGCTACCCGGGAAGCCGAGGTGGGAGAATCTCTTGAACCTCGGGAGGCAGAGGCTGCAGTGAGCCGAGATCGCACCACTGCACTCCAGCCTGGGCAACAGAATGAGACCCTGTCTCAAACAAACAAACAAACAAACAAACAACTAAAGAAATATAAAAGGAAGGAGAGGGTATAGAGCGTGCACTGTCTCGACAAGGTGTGCAGGAGGAGGTGGACAGGCCATGTGGAAGCTATGCTAGGCTCCAAGGAGCTGACTTTCATGACACTTGAAAAACAGCCTTCCCACGAGACCACCCCCCATTTCCAAGTCAGACGTATCTGCATTTACCCGATCACCGGGAGAAGCGCTGTCGTCCAAATTATTGAGGGCATTCTCCACCCGGGCCAGGCGGCCTGACAGTGACAGCAGGAGGTTCACCACTTTGTCCAGGTCTCCAATGAACATCCGGAACTTGTCAAACTCGCTGGGCTTGCAGACGCCTTTCACGATGGCCTCCACCTCGGCCCCCAGCACGGTGTTGGCCTGCACGTCCTCCAGCAGGCTCTCGCGGGCCTCCCGGAGCACCTGCAGCTTGCGGCTGATGCTCTCGATGAGCTCCTGCTGTTGGGCACGGGATGGCAAGGGAACACGGAGACACTGGTTAGGCCGGCCCCCACCCCGGCCACACTGCTCACTGCCACCTTGGCGCACCTACGTGAAAGGTGCAGCTGACCTGCGCGAAAGCTCACTTTTGCATCACCAAATAATAGGGGATTTATACGACTAAGGGAAAGAAGAATGACTCCTAATGGCACTATTGGCATTTAAAAATAAAATAAACCTGTTCTCGTTCTGTTCATGCCCTATTAGAGAACGTCGGAGTTGTGGCCCCGATGCTCGTCATGGTAGATGCAGTTTCAACCCATATCTTTGGAAGGAGTCACAGACCTATGTATTCTGTCCTTTGGAATTTTCTAATTTAAAGATTCACATAGAGAGAAAGTAGTGACTCTTATGTCCAGCACCAAATTCCGTGATTAGTTATGTGTCCTGTACATATAATTATTGTCACTAGCAATTATTTTTATTTATTTAATTTTTATTTTTGAGACAGGGTCTTGCTCTGTTGCCCAGGCTGGAGTGCAATGGCCTCCCGGGTTCAAGCAATTCTCGTGCCTCAGCCTCCTGAGTAGCTGGGATTACAGGCGTGCGCCACCACACTTGGCTAATTTTTGTATTTTTAGTAGAGATGGGGTTTCACCATGTTGGCCAAGCTGGTCTTGAACTCCTGACCTCAGGTGATCCACCCACCTTGGCCTCCCAAAGTGCTGGGATTACATGTGTGAGCCACCGGGCCTGGCCTAGCAATTAAAATTTTAATTGCTAAAGAGAAAAAAAAAGAAAAAAAATTTTAATTGCTAATACTAGCATATAAAAATTAAGACCAATAAAGGGATACGAATGAACTTAACAGTCTTTTACTATAACCTACAGATTTCAACTTGACCAAAATGCAAACAGATGACTGTTTTCAAAATTGTAGTAAAATATATGTAACATAAAGCTTGCCATCTTGACCACTTTTCAGAGCATAGTTCTGTGGTGCGTGGTACATTCATGCTGCGATGCACCTGTCACCAACCATCCGTCTCTAGAACTCTTTCATCTTCCCCAACTGAAACTGCGTAACTATTAGACACTAACACTCTATGCCCTTTCCCACCAGCCTTCTAAATGATGACATTTTTTCTACTTGTTTAGAGAAGCGGTCTTGCTATGTTGCCCAAGCTGCAGTGCAGTGGCTACTCACAGACATGATCATAGTGCACTACAGCCTCAAACTCCTGGCTTCAAGTGGTCGTGCCCTGATTCCATAATCTATGGGTAAAATGACCAGCCGGATGAGTATTAGGCAGGAAAAGTCAACCCCACAGCAGGAGAAACATGTGCCAGATACGAGGCAGCCTATTTCCTGATTGCGTGAGGTCTTTCCCTCACATGGATGCATTTATTTTATTTTATTTTAATTTTGTTTTTTGAGACAGGGTCTCACTCTGTTGCCCAGGCTGGAGTGCAGTGGCATGATCACACCACTCACTGCAGCAGTGACCTCCTGGGCTCAACCAATCCTCCCACCTCAGCCTCCTAAGCAGCTAGGACCATAGGCATGCACCACCACACCCAGATAATTTTTTTATTTTTGTAGAGACGGGGTCTCTCCATGTTGCCCAGGCTGGTCTTAAACTTTTACCTGCCCAAAGCAAGATCTAATCTTCCCCAACCTTTCCATAAAGAAATCCTCCACCGCCTTGAATGAATGCAGGTCTTAAGATCCCCATATTCCTGAAGGGTCCTGCGGCACACCTAGGGGAAAGGAACGCTACACAGAGAGGCCAACAAGAATCTCAACAGGCAGACCTTGTGGCTTTCTCCTCGGTCTGTTAGGACTGGATTGTAGTCTTTTTGTCCAATCACATTTCTACACAGATTTCTATCAGGCCTATCCAATGAAGGCTCCATAAAAGGCCCAAGAAGACGGGGCTGGAGACTTCCTGACAGGTGAAGACAAGAAGGTTCCTGGAGGGTGGAACACCCAGGGAGGGCATGGAAGCTCTTCCGCACCCCTTTCCCCATGCCTCGCCCTACACATCTCTTCACGTGTATCCTTTGTAACATTCTTTATCATAGATGTAAATGTTTCCCTGAGTTCTGTGAGCCACTCTAGCAAAGTAATGGAAACTAAAGAGGGGGTCATGGGAACCCCAACTTGAAGGTGGTTGGTCAGAAGTCCCTGAGACTCAGACTTGCGACTGGTGTGTGTGGGGGGTGCAGTCTTGGGGACTGAGCCCTCAACCCGTGGGATGAGACGCTACCTCCAATTTGACAGTGTCACATCTGAACTGAATCAGAGGCCACCCAGCTGGTGTCTGCTGCAGAAGTGACTGCTCGCTGGGTGTGTGGGAAACCCCCCTCACACATGTGGTCACCGAAGTCTTCTGTGTTGGTTGCTGTGGCGTGAGAGCAGAGGAAAAGTGGTTTGTGCCTTTTCCTACTCACTACCTATCTGGAGAGACTGTTTAAGTTGAGAATCTCACAGCTGAGAATGTGGCCAAATTTTAGATATTCATCACTTGAGGGAAAAGCACAAAACAGGAAACAGGCATGAAGAACTTCCCAAATTCCTGATACCAATGCTAGCCTGAAGGAAGACTGCAAGCAATGCAGGGAACTGTGGATAAGGAAGGACGCCCGCCAGGGCTGCTCAGGAATTTTTTTTTTTTTTTTTTGAGACGGAGTCTCTGCTCTGTCGCCCAGGCTGGAGTGCAGTGGCGCTATCTCGGCTCACTGCAAGCTCCGCCTCCCAGGTTCACGACATTCTCCTGCCTCAGACTCCCGAGTAGCTGGGACTACAGGCGCCCGCCACCACGCCTGGCTAATTTTTTGTATTTTTAGTAGAGACGGGGTTTCACCATGTTAGCCAGGATGGCCTCGATCTGCTGACCTCGTGATCCGCCCACCTCGGCCTCCGAAAGTGCTGGGATTACAAGCGTGAGCCACCGCGCCCAGCCGCTCAGGAAATTTTCAGTGCCATTATTCTTCAGCAATTACGGAAACGTAGATTTTATACTGGTGCATGAACATGTGCCCTCAAAACCTACCTCAGCTGAGCTAATTTGAAACTGGGCTCTCTGGAAGGAGTCCAGATTTCTTTATTGGTTCTTTTACATGTCATATGCAAATTTTTATTGAAACCATTTCCCCTTTGTTAAAGGGCCATTGTATAAAGAACAGCCGTTGGCTTTCAAAGATTTCTGAGACAAGACCTGGCCTGGGACAGTGCACAGATCAGTGGCTGTCCACACCACCCAGGGTGCTGAAGGGCTCACCACTGTGGTCCATACTGTCTGGCAGGCCCATCTGCTATTTCTTGCAGTGCGTGGCTTTCCAGGAGGCTCAGGTAAGAGCCTGCAACAGTAGAGACCAGGCACACAGCCACTCTCATCCCTCCACTAAGAATGAGCCCTGGGCCATTCATTCCCTTCCTCCACCTTTTGTTCCCTTCTATAGGGGAAACAAGGTCTATTCTGTCTGGGCCCTGCACTCACCTCCTGGTTCCAGGGAAAAGCCATAATTCTCAAAGATTCTAAACTTAAACCAATCAGCTATCTGGTTCAACTCAACATGGTGCCCTCTTTTCTGGGCAGAGTCCTTCTGAGCTGCCCCAAGTATAAAACCATATCTTGTCATCTCTGCGTGATGCTTCTCTACCAGCCACCAGAGCCCCCTGCTGCCTCCCTGCCTGGGGCTTCCACTCTCTCAACTCTGTCCTTAGTCTTCTCCTAAAACAGAGGGTTCCCTGATTTGGCTCTCAGCTCTATGACCACCTAGCAATGCTGTGACTGGGACAACTGTGGTCGCCCTGGGAATGTTGGAAGCCTACGGAATTAGGGTCTCATATGTTCCCCTGAAGCAGCTACAGAGCAGGTGGCCTGCTAAGTCCCCATCTGCGCTATGCTCGCTTCCTCCCTGAACACGCCTCCGCCTGTGCACACGTTGCAGGAATGTGCGACATCATAAGCGTGTGGCTGCGGGAAAGCAGGGAGAAAATGTAATGCAGCAGCGGCCGCTTTGTCCAATCAAGCAGGAAAACAGGACCGCTGAGTCATCAGCACCATAGAGAGCTGGGATGGGATGTACAGCATGTGCTTCTGGTGCAGGTGCCCAACTCACACTTGCTGAACTAAAGTGAGGCCAACTTCCAGCCCACAGTGACTCACTCAGTTCCGGAGCCACACTTCCGGTGAGGCGGCTTCCCAGCATCTCCAGCCTCCCAAAGCAGGTGGACAGAGTGCCCCACAGATGAGGGCGGCAGAATCAAGGCATGCCGCTTCTGAAATTCATTATATCATGAAAAACAAAGGCATGCGAGCAAAGAATGCAGTTCTCTAAACCTAGGGTGTGGCCCAAATTCAAATGGTCCAGATGGTATGATTTTCCTGGTTCTGTGTAGAAAAACCGAACATGTTTTGGATTCTTTATTATTTTTTAAAAGAGGAATGTGCAACCAGAATGAAGCGAATGGTACCGTGTGCCAGATGGAGGGCCCGTAAAAGCCCCAAGACCTAAACCCTTAATTTTCATTTCCCTTTTTAATACCTTGAACCAAAAAGTTACCACCTTCCAGCCCGGAAGCGGTGGCTCACGCCTGTAATCCCAGCACTTTGGGAGGCTGCGGTGGGTGGATCACTTGAGGTTCGAGACCGGCCTGGACAACATGGTGAAACCCCATCTCTACTAAAAATACAAAAATTAGCAAGGCTTGGTGGCAGGTGCCTGTAATCCCAGCTACTCGAGGGGCGGAGGTAGGAGAATTGCTTGAACCTGGGAGGCAGAGGTTGCAGTGAGCTGAGAGTGTGCCACTGCACTCCAGCCTGGGTGACAGAGGGAGACTCTAGCTCAAAAAAAAGTTACCACTTTCTAATTTGAAAATAATTTTCCTTTATCTGAGGCAGGGGGATCGCTTGAGGCAAGGAGGTCAAGGCTGCGGTGGGCCATGACTGCACCATTGCACTCCAGCCTGCACGACAGAGCAAGACCCTGTCTCCAAAATAAATAAATAAGATAAAAGGAAAGAGAATGGTGACTAAACTAATTTGACATTGGATCCTATTGAAACAGCAAAGAGACGTTTGTGGAATGGCTCAAGATTAGAACATAGAACTAACAACAGAGGGCTTCACTAATATCACCTCAAATTCCACTGTCCTGAGTGAAAGCTGAACACAAACGCCCTGGGACACGTGGTGCAGCGTCTGCGCTGGGGCAGGATGGTGTGATCCGGATGCCTGCCCCTGCCTGGACACGCGCACGCTGTCATTTGGAATGGACTCTCCTACCTTCTTCACCGACAGGTCGTGGTCCAAGTCGCTTCCCGAATCCTCTTCGTGCTCCTGCTGCTCCTGCAGGTCCTTCATCTTGATCAGCAGCTCCGCCTTGGGGGCCGACGTGCTGTAGTAGGTAGAATTGGTGGCCAGGGACACGGCCGCAGGCACGCTGGGCTCCTCTTTCCTGGGTAAAGGTGTGGGAACTTCAATGAGCTGGGACTGTGCACGCAAACAGCCCCTCTGCCCCACCCCCTGGGTTGTGACAAATCAACACTGGTGCTCACGAAAGGACACCAGCCAGGGAGATGAGACAGCCAAAGGGGGAAAAATAAGTAGGTAACAAGGTTAAAACTAAAAACAATCAACCCTGTCAAATGGATACTCGTTAAGTGTATGAAACATAGTTTTTAAAAAAGGCAAAAACTCAAATAAGCAGGAATATCTAAGAATCTCTGCTACAGAGGTGAGAGCACAGATGATCTCTACCAGGAGCCTGGGTTGATGAGGACAAGGACATGTGTGACGCTATCTACAAACACCAACCCTTCTCCCTTCCTCCCAGCAGCCCTGTCGGCGCCCTCCTGCCTGGGTCCACTTGGTCCAGCTGCTCCTCCTTGGCTGTGTGTCATACCCACTCCACCTTCCTACCCATGAATGACGCTGTGCTGGCAGAACATATGTCAGCAGCAGGGAAGATGCCACCACGCATGCCTTTGTGGTCAAGTGGCTGAAGGAGATACGCTGAAAGTGCTACTTACAAAACCAATTAAAATACATTTGTTCAGGCAGGTGTAAATTGTCGTAATTTTTTTTCATTTCTATTTCAAGAGATGGGGTCTTACTCTGTCACCCACACCGGAGTGCAGTGGCACCATCATAGCTCACTGCAGCCTCCAACTCCTGGGCTCAAGTGATCCTCCCACCTCAGCCTCTCGAGTAGCTGGGACTACAGGTGTCTACCACCACGCCTGGCTAATTTTTTGTACTTTTTGTAGAGACTGGGTTTTGCCATGTTGTCCAGGCTGGTATTGAATTCATGGGCTTAAATGATCTGCCTACCTCGGTCTCCCAAAGTGCTGGGATTACAGGTGTGCACCACTGTGCCTGGCCAAATTATAATAAATTTTTTAAATGCAGATGTAAAAAAATTTCAAATAAAGTTTTAAAAAAAATTTCATAAAGAAACACATATATATTCAATCTAAGCCTTCATTCTCATGTTGGCACTAGGGACACGCGGGGGCTGGATGACTCTCTTTTGGGGGGGGCCCTCCTGTGCACTGTAGATGTTGAGCAGTGTTCCTGGGCTCCACCCACCAGATGCTTGGAACACCCCTCCCCACAGTGACATTGCCAACTGTCCCCCAGGGTAGACAGCGGCCCCCACTGAGAACAGCTGTCTTACGAGAAAGGAGACCTGTGGGCATCATCAGAAATCCTGCTGGCCTCAGGCCAAGGCAGCTTGGTGGTCTGCAGTGTGTATTTTCATGTCAGGCCCAAAGCCGTTAACCCTCCATTTCTCTTTCCGGAGGCTCACAAAAAAGCCAAAAAGTGCTAAGCATCGAGGAGCCCTTATGAAAACCTGTCTTCCCCAAAAGCACGCATGAAAACAGAGAGGCAGCCCCCCTTCCCTTTACAAGCCTAAGAGATGCCAGGCAGAGTCACGCCCAAGCTGGGAGGCCACGCCTACTCACCTCTCCTCTGTGCTTCTAGGAGAGGGGATTTTGGGGAGCAGCTTCCTCCGTTGCTGGGCTTCTTCCAGGAGGTGCTCGTCTTTGGGGAAGATGCCTTCCATCAAGTCCATAGTGGTTTTGATCTTCACACTGGGATCCAGGATGTCGGCCAGGGACTTATCCTTCCCCACGATCTCCCTGGCCAGCTCCTCCGACTTCAGGTCTTCCACAGTCTTCTCTTTGGCCTTCATGTAGCTGAGCCCTGGAGGGGAGGCGCAGCGGTCTTTCTCGGGGGGCACCTGGGTGCCCAGGGGCTGGGGCTCAGCCGGCTGGGCCCTATGTGGGGCCTCGGGCTCAGCACCCTGCCGCGTGTACAGACAGAAGCGGGAGTAGAACTGCTCAGACGTGCTCAGCGTCTTGATCTGGTCTTTCTCCAGCCCGTGGGGCAGGGCAGGTGGCTCGGCGGGGCACGCCAGGCTCTGGCGGCTCTCCTTCTCTGGCTGGCTCTCCGAGTGCACGATCTTGATGGGCACCATCTTCACCGTGGTGTTGTTGTCCATCACCCGCTCAATTCTGGAAGATGAACAGTCTGCTGAAATCGCAAAGCATGCTCCAGCCACAGACCCTGATTGACGTGTCCCCTGCCCTCCCCTCTGGATGGGAACCTGACTCAAAGGCACTAGCCAGCCACCCAACTAGAAGGAGCCTCCATGATCCCACATCCTGGATGAGGCAGAGGCCTCAAGAAGCTCCCTCTGACTCCTACCTCCGCCTTCCAACCACAGCATCCTTTCTACGCTCAAACCGCCAATGCCACCCCTGAGGCATCCCAAGGTGTCCTCCAGGGGTTTGTGGAGGGCTGTGAGGACTATTTAATACCATTTGTCATTCCGAAGATGATAATGCAAACTTTAACAAGCCCTGTTGGGTTAAATGTTCTTTTGTAGGGGAAGCCTGCAGTGGATGGGCATTTTCCAGGATTCCCATCCGTCCTTAGGTTGGTGCAGGCCCGCGGGTTCCTGCGTAGTTCTCAGGGCCTGGGGAGGGCTCCTCTCCGGAGTGGCCGTGCTTGGAGTCAGGCCAAAGCCCCCCACCACCCCACTTGGGAGAACCTCCTGTGCCATATGCAGGACAGCCCACCCAACACTGTCCTTGTACCCCCCGCCCGCTGTGCTTCAAGCTAGCGTTGCACAGATTTGCACACCAGTGAGATACGATCTTGCAGTAAGCAGCGAGTCATCGGTTCTGTATTACTTCCAAAGGGCACAGTTTTGCTTTTTTTAAAAAAAGTTTCAGCCAGATGTGGTGGGTCATGCCTGTAATCCCAGCACTTTGGAAGGCCGAGGCGGGTGGATCACTTGTGGTCAGGAGTTCGAGACCCGCCTGGCTAACATGGAGAAACCCTGTCTCTACTAAAAATACAAAAATTAGCCGGGTGTGGTGGTGTGCACCTGTAATCCCACCTACTCGGGAGGCTGAAGCATGAGAATCGCTTGAACCTGGGAAGCAGAAGTTGCAGTGAGCTGAGATCAGTGACCTGAGATCACACCACTGCACTCTAGCCTGGGCAACAGAGCAAGACTCCATCTCAAAAAAAAAAAAAAAAAAAAAGTTTCTGGATGAAAGGGACTAGAGAGGCACCTAAAGCATCCCTGGGAGACTGGGGGAGAGAGAACAGGAGGAACAGGCCCAGCAATGCCACAGTCCCTTGTCTGGGGCAGCCCTGCACCTGCTGCTCTCAGCGGCACCGTGCTAGACCATGCTGACCAGGGCCATCTCAGCCAAGAGCTTTTCAGAGCACTGGAGAAGCAGCCCCATATGCTGGTGGTCAGGAGGGAAGCAAAAAGAAACAGGCCAAACTCCACAACCCCAAATTAGGATGTGTTTCTAATGAAGTCAACCCAAAACTGCCCCTACGACGTTACACAAATGAATCCAATTTTCCACAGCAGGAGGGCAGCCACGATGCTCTAAATTTAATGCTGTTTTTCCCTCTTTCACTGGTGACTGGGAATGCAGGAGGGCTCTTTCCCTATCAAGGGAGTGGTGCTCAGGCTGAGATGAACTAACTGCGTATTTTCCTCCCTCTCTCCAGTAGGGTTCAGCAACATCTGATGTGTTTTATCTAGGGACTCACAGACACCTCACAACTGCTTCCTCATGAAGACAATTTACAAAGTCTAACTGTGGAAAATACCATTTAGATAGGTCAGACTTATGAAGGAAAACCCTGGCTAGGCACAGTGGCTCACACCTGGAATCCCAGCACTGTGGGAGGCTAAGGTGGGAGGACTGCTTGGGCCCAGGAGTTTGAGACCAGCCTAGGTAACACGGTGAGACCTCCCCACCTCTCTGTTAAAAACATAATAAATAATAATAATAATAATAATAATAATAATAATAATAATAATAGAAGGAGGAAAACCTGGCCACCTTATCCAAGCACCAGCAAACGCAGAACCCTCTGCACTCCCTTCACCCCCGCCCCCCTGGCTCCCGGGAGAAGCTCTGCTTGCCTATTACTGACTTTCACATCAGCCTGTATTGGTATCCTCCCCCTTTTGTGCAGAAATTTGATGTGCACAATAGAAACAAATTAAACAACATAAACAAATCTCCCTTCACAGGTTTTAAAATATTGGGAAAGAGGCTGGGCCCAGTGGCTTGCCCCTGTAATCCCAGCTCTTTGGGAGGCTGAAGCAGACAGATCACCTGAGGTCAGGAGTTTGAGACCAGCCTGGCCAACATGGTGAAACCCCGTCTCCACTAAAAATACAAAAATCAGCCTGGTGTGGTGGCAGGTGCCTGTAATCCCAGCTACTCGGGAGGCTGAGGCAGCAGAATCACTTGAACCCAAAAGTCAAGATCGCACCACTGCACTCCAGCCTGGGCGACAGGGAATAATAATGATAATAACATAAAATACAGTACCGGGAAAGAAAAAAAACGAATCTCCTATCTCCCACGGGTTCACATACACTTTCCAACAAAGCTTCTATTCCTGATCATTTTTTAACAGAAATGGTCTCTCTTCTGAAAAACGGTCTTGACTTCCACATGAGAACAGTTTCACGAGCCTTGACTTCAAAATAAGGACAGAACACAGTGGGTCGGACCTTCCAGCGACCAGCCCTCATCAACTCACACATTTCTCCTGTTAATGAGCCGTGCAGTCTATGAGATCTTATTATAGCAGCCTGAAAGGAGTAAGACACTTTCCTTTCAGAACCTTACAATGTTACCAATTCAAAGGATATCTGAATGATCTTTAGATACATTTTAAATGATGCAAAGCCCAGTTTTGGCCCACAGAGAAAACTGTGGTTACAATGCCTCGGCTGGAGATACAGGATCAGTATCAGTCATGTTCTTTCTCTGCTGAGTTATTTAGAAGCTAAGAAAAAAAATTACTTGAGACTCTAGAGCAGTGAGGTCCCACAGAATTTTCTGCGGCGATGGGAATACCTGTTATCTGTCCTGTCCAGGACGGCAGCCACCCGCCACACCTGGTGTGACTGAGGACCTGCATTCATCGACTTGGTTTTCTTTGCCCCACATTTACACAGCACAGGTGATGGTGGGTCCTGTGCTGGGCGTGCGGCTCTACAGCAGGGTTCCCAGCCTAACAGCAGCTGGCATCTGCGGTCGGACAATGCTCTGTGGGGGCCGCCCACGCACTGCAGACCCTGAGTGGCCTCCCTGGGCTCCACCACTAGATGCAGAGAGCACCCCCCACTCCCATCCCACTTAGGACAACAAAAACTGTCTCCAGACATTGCCTAATGTCCCCTGGGGGCCAAAATCACACTCCACCTCCTAGGTTGAGAGCCACTGCTCCAGAGAATGAGACACAAATTCTCCCCTTCTTCCATTTCTCAGTCCTTCAAGGCACTCAAGGAGGTGGTATTTGTGTTTGAAGAAAGCTAAACAGCCGGTGCTCTTTTTTGCACAGGGTCTCACTCTGTCACCCAGGCTGGAGTGCAGTGGTGCCATCCTGGCTTACTGCAGCCTCGACCTCCAGGCTCAGGTGATCCTCCCACTTCAGCCTCCTCCCTGGGAAGCTGGGACTATAGGCATGCACCACCACACCTGGCTAATTTTTTGTAGTTTTAGTAGAGACAAGGTTTTGCCATGTTGCCTGGGCTAGCCTCGAACTCCTTCAGCTCAAGTGATCCACCTGCCTTGAACTCTCGACGTGCTGGGATTACAGGCGTGAACCACCATGCTGGGCCTAGTGCTCTTGAAAGGTCAAGTTCCTGCCTAACATTCATCAGCATCTCAATGGACGCAATAATTCCGTGCCTGAAATCCTGATGATAGCACCATGAAATGTGAATGAGTATTCTTCTGCTTTAACAAAAGGTATATACCAGCTTAGCTTTCTAACATTAAAAAAAAATCTGGAAAAAAAGGAGTAAGAAAATACTGGACACCATGAAAAATACCAATTTCACCTAAAGGTCGCATGCTTAGGTTAAACTCGATTCCAATCACAAATATCGACTGCATTAAAACAACAACAACGACAAAAAAAACAGACCTCTACCCTGCAGACGCCTGTGGGTAATGCAGATATAAATGCATCTGGCTTGGAGGAAGGGGAAGATGTATCACCTATTCACATCTACCCCTGTTCCCCTGTAGGAAACAGCAGCCCCCCAGTGAGATAAAAATCCAACCACCACTGAAGCTTCACTTTCTGTCCACACAGTTATTCCCCAGTACTGACTTTAAGTCCAACGCCTTGAGCTAAAGCAAGGTGCCCAGGTGACTCCCCAGAAAGACCCACTGAGAACCCGCGTCCCACATTAGGAGCCTCATGGGGAGGGAACACCATCGCAGGACAGTACCTGGTTGAATCCTCATCCTGGATGAGCAGGGGAGGTCTGTCCGTCAGTTTCTGGGGGGCGAACTGGGGCGAGGGGGAGCGCGAGGTCTCCATGGTGGCCGTCTGCAGGCGCAGGTGCTGCTGCTTGGGAGGGAGCAGTGCTTCTGGCAGAGGACGTGATGCGTCCCCGCTCACATGCTGGCTTCCACGCTCACAGACAGTGGCCTTCGGGGTGTCCTGGGGCTGGGCACTGCTGAACACAGGGGGGCTGTGGGAGAGGGACAGGCGGGCCACATACACATCCAGGGACGCAGGGGATGGCGTTGGGAAGGGCCTGCCGAGGACAGCCAGGGGGGCGTCAGCAGGTGCGCCGTCTGTGGCCCTGTATCTCCTGGGCTCGCGCTTGGGTGGCGGTGGCCTCTGTGGGGCTGGCCTCTTGGAGAGCAGGGCTGAGCTCACTGGCCACGAGTCTTGTCCTCGAGCATGCAGGGGTGAGCCAGGGCTCTGGGCTCGGGGTCCCAAGTCTGCTGGGATGCTCTCCTCCGAGTATCTATAATCTCGAGGTAGGGTTCCCGCTCGGCCCCGGCCCTCCCGGGGCAGCTCTGGGGCTCCCCGGCAGTGAGATAGTTCAGAGAATGTGGGTGGGTTCGGTGCCTTCTGACTCGGTGGGTGCTGCTGTGATCCTGGGCTGCCTTCCCGACACTGGGCATCTGCTTGTCTAGAGGAAGAACAAGTACAAATTAATCAACGATTCCAATAATACCTTCCCACCACAAGGGACTGGACCTGGATCTTCACAATCCCCTTAAGCCACTTTCAGGAGTTAAATCCATATGCACTTTCCCACACCTGTCGCCACCCAACTCCTCATGCAAGGTGGGGAGTCGTGACGCACCTCAGACAACATGAGGCTGTCAACTGGCATGTCCCACAAGGGAACATGAAGCATTCAAGACACAGGTGCACACATCACACACAGACACACATACACACACAAATTGCATTTGTTTTTGCAGGAATAAATGAACAAAAACTTTAGAAACAACATTAATGTTTGTGGAAATGCTCACATACAGCTAGATTCAGAAATATTTACTTCAAGTCACAGTATTTTTATGTGGCTTATGGGAAATTGCCATATACAAAGGGGTAAACCTTTCTAAGATGAGCTGCAAATCAATTCTTTATTAAAACCTTGAAAATCAGTATTGTATTATGAAAATTAAGACCAACAAAGGCTCTTTTAAAGAGTTGGGGTCTCGTTCTGTCACCCAGGCTGGAGTACAGTGTGATCATAGCATGCTGCAGCCTCGAACTCCTGGACTCAAGCAATCCTACCACCTCAGCTTCCCAAGTAGCTGAGACTATAGGTGCCCACCACCATGCCTGGCTAACTTTTAAAATTTTAGTAGAGATGGGGTCTCACTGTGCTGCCCAGGCTGGTCTCAAACTCCTGGGTTCAAGTGATCCTCTTGCCTGTCTGCGGAGTAGCTAGATCTACAGGCATGCGCCACCACGCCCGGCTAATTTTCGTATTTTTAGTAGAGATGGGGTTTCACCATGTTGGTCAGGCTGGTCTTGAACTCCTGTCCTCAAGCGATCTGCCTGCCTCGGCCTCCCAAAGTGTTGGGAGGTCTGGTCCCAAAGTGTTGGGAGGGCAGCCTCCTCTGCTCTCAGCTTAGAGGAGGCTGAAGACACAGCACAGGCTTAGAAAACAAGCTGTAACCAAATAGCTCAACCTCAGCTTCAGACAACAGCAACCCCACTCAAAGAAGTCAGATTTCTCATGTGCATCAGACAGACACTAACAGAAACTCCTAGCTTGAAGTGTTATCAAAATAACTTGAATGGCTGGGCACAGTGGCTCACATCTGTAATCCCAGCACTTTGGGAGGCCGAGGCGGGTGGATCACTTGACGTCAGGAGTTCGAGACCAGCCTGGCCAACATGGTGAAGCCCCATCTCTACTAAAAATGCAAAAATTAGCCGGGCATGGTGGCATGTACCTGTAATCCCAGCTACTCGGAAGGCTGAGGCACGAGAATTGCTTGAACCTGGGAGGTGGAGGTTGCAGTGAGCTGAGATCATACCACCGCACTCCAGCCTGGGTGACAAAGCAAGACTCCGTCTCAAAAAAACAAAACAAAACAAAACAAAACTTGAACACAGCTATGCATGGGTTAGAGAACAATACATCTGTCTGGTTATAAAACACAGAATGACATTAAAATACTGCCAAACTGATTTGCATTCTGAGAAGCGCTCTCACAGGTCAGATGTCTCCCCCACATTGCATTTCAATATTCAATGGTTCAGAATTCAATATTCCATTTCATTTCGATATTTCTTTCTTTCTTTCTTTCTTTTCTTTTTTTTTTGAGACAGGGTCTTACTCTGTTGTCCAGGCTGGAGTGCACAATCTGGGCTCACTGCAGCCTCCACTTCCTTGGCAGATGATCCTCCCACCTCAACCTCCCTAGCAGCTGGGACCACAGGTGTGCACCACCACACCCTGCTACTTTTTGTATTTTTGTAGAGATAGGGTTTCACCATGTTGCCCAGGCTGGTCTCAAACTCCTGGACTCAAGGGATCCACCTGCCTTGGCCTCCCAAGTGCTGGGATTACAGGTGTGAGTCACTGCGCCCAGCCTCAATATTTCAGCGTTCAATAATTCATTTCATGCCAAAGAGTTGAGGTACACTTGCACTTTTTTTCCCTTTTAAAACTCCTGAAATCTATCACCCATAGACCCACTTGAAAGCACCTGGTACCTGTTATTTAAAAGCGCCAGGTATTAGTTCGTTTTCACGCTGCTGATAAAGACATACCTGAAACTGGGAACAAAGTGACGTTTAATTGGACTTAGAGTTCCACATGGCTGGGGAGGCCTCAGAATCATGGCGGGAGGTGAAAGGCACTTCTTACATGGCAGTGGCAAGAGAAAACGGAGGAAGCAAAAGCGGAAACCCCTGATAAACCCATCAGGTCTTGTGAGACTTATTTGCTATCACGAGAATAGCAGGGGAAAGACCAGGCCCCATGATTCAATTACTTCCCCCTGGGTCCCTCCCACAACACGTGGGAATTCTCAGAAATACAATTCAAGTTGAGATTTGGGTGGGGACACAGCCAAACCATATCACATCACCACATCACAGAAACAGATAATTAAATGACCTATAATTTATTGCTAAAATCCAAGTGCCTTTGGTCACCCACTGATTAAAAAGGAACTCTATTTGCAAAGTGCCTTCTGCAGAACTGCTCCGAGATCCACCCATAAACGAAAGAGAACTCACCTGCAGGGAGCAAAGGCCCTGTGAGAAGTGAACAATGACATGGAGCAAGAGACCCACTGAGAAAGTGGACGGCAGGCTGGCTCCAGGCTTCTCTCCTAATCAGAAGGTGCCCACAGGCTCCTTCCCATCTTCCTAGAGGGCCAAACTACAGGAGCTGGGTGCTCTGTTCTCAGGGGAGTGGTGTGTGCTGCATCGTCACTTCCCACGCCAGAAGTGCAGCATGGGGCGCTCCAGCCCAACACTGCACTTCATTCAGACCTGCAGCAGCACAGCAATGTCTGGACCAAGTTTGCCCCCCACCCCCACCTTGCAAAGTCAAACTATAAAATCACTAATTGGTTTTTATTGTCGCAGTTGATAAGAATCTGGGCCATCAGGGTCAACAACACAAACGAAGAAAAGGACCAAAAATGGGGATTGGGGACTTGCTGGGGTCATATTCCAACTTTTGTTTCTAACTGGTTCCAAGAGGCAGCTCTGCAGGTTGTGTGTGTGAGTGGTCCATGTTGTGCTTGCGCACAGATGCATGTCTATGTGTTACATGCATGTCTATATGTTGTATGCATCTGGTGTGTATGTGTACAGATCTATGTGTAGATGTTGTCTGTGTCTATGTTGTGTGTGTGTAGATGCATGTTGTATGTGTATAAATGTCTGTCTGTCTATATGTACACTGTGTGTGTGCCTGCGCTGTGTATGTGTGTAGATGTATATCTCTGTATAGATGTATGTTGTATGTGTATGTCTGGTTGTTTGCATGTGTAGATGTATGAGTCTGGGTTGTGTCTGAATGTACACATGTGTCTGTGTGTAGATGTATGTTGTATGTGTACGCCTGGGTTGTGTATGTCTGTAGATGCATGTCTCTGTGTCCATGTGTGTTGTATGTGTGTGCCTGTGTTGTGCGTTGTATGCGTGTGTGGGTATGTGTGCCTGTGTTGTGTCTGTGTGGAGATGCATGTTGTGAGTGTGTGCCCGGGTTGTATATGTTGTATGCATGTGTAGGTACGTGTGTCTCTGTTGTGCCTGTGTGTAGACGTGTGTCTCTGCATATATGTATGTATTTCTCTTTGCCATACTTCTAAGGATAAAATAAATGGTGACAGCAAGATCCAGAGATAGAGCAAGCAAGGCACTAAGATGACTTAAGACTTTGTGTCTTCGCACAAGCTCCAGGAATCAACTGCAGCAGGAAGTTCGGCCACACAAAGGAACATTTCAAAGGCAGCTGCACTCTAGGATCCAATTGATATTCAGCCTTGGTTGGTGTTCATTCTCATGCAAAACATGCTAATGCCACGTTCCCAAGGAGACAGCTGCTTGCACAGTTCCCAGAGGGGAGAGGGCCGGCAGGCTCCAAGCAGCAGTGGCTTCAGAGATCTGCTACATGGAGCCCACGGCCCTGCCATTCTCCCTGGGCTGGCCGCCACTGAAGGAGACGGAGCATGAAGCTCTAAAACAGCACCTCAAAGCCAAACAGAACTTATATGAAGGGGACAAACCTGCAGGAAGGGCCACCATTAGTGTACTCAGTCACCCAGCATGCTATGACAGGACCGAAACCACTGTTAGGAAAAAAACAAACACTCTAGAGATCCTGCTGGCATTACTCTATTTTTGCTTCCACGATGAGACAGCCAGCCCCATGTCTGAATGCAAGGTCTCCTTGCACTGCTCCTGCCTCCACACAGCCCTCAGCATGGCTGGTTCCTTCTCACACAGCCCTCAGCTCTCCCAGTCCTGCCCTGACATCACCCCACCTCCAGGTCACGCCCCAGCAAGGGGACTCTCTCAAATCACCCCATTGCTCACCTGCCTCCACGCTCCTCCCTGGGCTGAAAGCACCTCTACAGAGGGCAGGGATCTGGGCTATTTCCTTCAGGGCCTTGCAAGCAAATATTTATTACATGCATCATGTTATGCCCTCACTTGAACACAATGTAAATGCACCTGTTGCTTTCAATCACTTTCACTTTTTTGTGCGGAATTTTAAAAGGTGAGAAGCTGCATTTTTTCAAGACACCATGGTTAAGTTCTCCGTGAAAGGACCTTGTGTGTGAATGTTCCCAACACAACTAAACAGTTTTGAACTGCTCTGTAATCAATAATCCACCACTGTTTTCTGAATAGGGTTAACAATTATCTTTAGCAGGGAGGATGGGAAAATTTCTGAATCTTGCAGATGACTTAAGGAACACACACCACAGGGTCCTCCTCACCTACTTTTTTTTTTGGAGACAGAGATAGGGTCTTGCTGTTTTGCCCAGGCTGGAGTGCAGCAGCGTGATCACGGGTGACTGTAGCCTCGACCTCCCAGGCTCAAGTGACCCTCCTGCCTTAGTCTCCTGACTAGCTGGGACCACAGGTGTATGCCACTATGGCCTGGCTAGTTTTTAAATTATTTTGTAGAGATGGGGTTCACCATGTTGCCCATGCTGGCCTCAAACTCCTGGGCTCAAGTGATCCTTTTGCCTTGGCCTCCCAAAGTGCTGGGAGTACAGGCATGAGCCACTGCCACAGGCATCATAACTACCTTTGGTGTCAATGATGGGATAGGGATGCATTCTGATTTGCAGACACACAACACAGGTGCTGCTGAAATGCTGCCCGCGATGAACTCCAGCGCCTGAGTGCTTTCTAAAGTACAGGTTAAACATCTCTCTTCCGAAATGCTTGGGACCAGAAGTGTTTTGGATTTCAGACATTTTTGGATTTTGGAATATTTACACATACATAATGAGACATCTCGGGGGTGGGACTCAAGTCTAAACCTGAAACTCATTTTGCTTCATATACACTTTATATAGATAGCCTGAAGGTAATTTTATACAATATGCTTAATAATTTTGTGCACGAAACAAAGTTTGTATCCACTGAACCATCATAAAGCAAAAGTGTCAGTCTCTCTGCCACCCATGTGCACAATCTGTGGTTGTCTGGCATCTCCGTCATTCCGGACTCTGAATTGATATGCTGCCAACAAGCAATAATTTTCCTATACTGATATATAAGCACTCAACAGTGAAAAGCACGATATACCATCAATACAGTGAGAGAGGAATGTGTCCAGGGTAAGTAAGCAGCACGGCAATGGCACCAGAACACCCGCCTCAGCTGTGAGGCGCCAGCAACAGCAAACAGCAGCAGCTTGCCCAGTCTCTACCTGCATTCTCACTGCGACACATCCCACGAGATCAGCTGTGGAATTTTTCCTTTATGGCATCATGTTGGTGCTCAAAAAGTTTTGAACTTTGAAGCATTTAAGATTTCAGACCTTCTGATTAGGGATGCTTGAGCTGTGTTAGCTGCCTGTGACTTGAGGTTTCCCCAGGCAGACACATCCAATCGGGATCCATCACGTGCCAGCTATGTGACGTCAGGCAGGCAACTACACCCCAGAAAGCTGCCTCTCCTGTACAAGCTGATCACAGGCCACATCGCATAGGATGGCGGTGAGCTAGCAGCAGATAAAGGCCCTGGTGTGGCAGATGGAGTTGCGTGGGCTTCCTACGAGCCAGGCACCTGCTGAGCACCTAAGACCAAAGGGTCAGTCTGTGATGGGGCAGACCTGGACACAGGCCTCCGTGACACCAGCACCATACAACCTTCTTCCCAAAGCATAACACCATGCAACACACCCAGCCAATGAGATGGGAAGGGCACCCCTGCAGCCGACCAAGCCAGCCGGTGAGGGGTATAAAAGGTGCCAAGAGAGCTCTGGGCAACGGCACTGCCTCATTTTTACAATGAAGAGACAGAGTGAACACACTTCCCGTGGATAATGACATTGAGGTGTTTCCTCCTTTCATTTACATATTCTGCTAACTTATGCCATATACAAACGTATTATACACAAGCATACCATCAAAAATAGCAATGGATAGGGCAGTATCTGTGGTGGCCCAAGAGTCCTCCTTGAAAATGTATGCTACAAAGCCAGGGTCTGGGACCGGAACTGTGTGCACAGAGCACAATTATCTCATGGGACAACTGGGGTAGGGCCCAGCATTGCTGCTTCCAAACAGAGCCAGGTTTCCATGAGCATGGAACGTGGAACACTCAGTAACTCAAACATCAACTCAAGCTCAACACTGACAGTTTGAGGTTATCATCTAGAAAGCACTCCTCCATTGGTTGTGGGCATAAATAGAAGGGATTCTGTAAAGCATAGAATTTTTATCAGGAATCACAGGTAGCTGGTCTGCCCTTCAGCCTGGTGAGGTGTATCAGACGCTGCCAGGCAGGTGTTCACACGCTGAAGAACCACGGCGCCACCAGGCCTCAGAATGCGGGTCAGGCAGCTAAGAGCCGGCACACCCATGTCATTTTGAGCACAAGTCTCCCGAACGAGTACCTGGTGTCTCCACTGTCCTTCCCAGGCCCTGGGCAGCTCTTACAGACACACACCCTTGGGGAGGCACAGGTGGAAAGCTCTTTTGCCAACACAGCACTCCACAAAGGCCAGATGAGGTGGAAAAAGGAGACAGTGGGGAAGGCGATGGAGCCCAAAAGAGGCAAGCAACCAACCAAGCAACCAACCTATCAATGCTGAGATGTATTAGAAACATTTTAAACAGTGTGAACACCTGGGAACAATGGCACCAAACACTCTCCTTAGACATACCAATTTACCAGGCTGAGCACAGTGGCTCACACCTATAATCCCAGTGCTGTGGGAGGCCGAGGTGGGAGGAATTCAAGACCACTCTGAACAACATAGCAAGACCCAGTCTCTACAAAAAATAAAAATTAAAAAAAAAAAAATTTAAAAATTAGCCAGGTATGGTGATGCATGCCTGCAGTCCCAACTACTCAGGAGGCTGAGGTGAGAGAATTGCTTGACCCTGGGAGTTCAAGGTTGCAGTGAGCCATGATCACACCACTGCACTCCAGCCTGGGTGACAGAGGGAGACCCTGTCTCTAAAAACAAATGAAAAAAGCCTGGGTGTGGTGCCTCGTGCCTGCAATCCCAACACTTAGGGAGGCCAAGGCAGGAGGACTGCCCGAGGCAAGGAGTTAGAGACCAGCCTGGGCAACATAGCAAGACCCTGTCTCTACAAAAAATTGAAAAACCAGCCAGGCATGGTGGTGTGCACCTTTAGTCCCAGCTACTCAGGAGGCTGAAGCAGGAGGATTGCTTGAGCCCAGGAGTTGGAGGCTGCAGTGAGCTATGATCATGCCACTGCACTCTAGCCTGGGTAACAGAGTGAGACTGTCTCTGAAAAGCAAAAAAGAAATATTGATTTACCATAGGACTTTCCAGACTGTGAGCATCAGCAGGCTAGAGGCTGTTTGGTTGTCCTTTGCATGCCCAGCTTTCAGTCATAAAAACTGAAATTGCCCAATGAACAGACAGACCAGCTAGTGACGACAAAGGACACAGCTGTTCTCACAGGCTCTGCTGCAACTTTTGTGTCCTGTTGGAACCACCTTCAGGGAGGACAACAGCCCTGAACCATCCTTCAGTCAGTCATTTCTCTACTGCCGTGTCTCTGCTGAAGCTGCTCCCTGTATGCCAGGATTCTAGTGCCATGTGGGGAAAGCAATTACTCTAGAAAGTCAGATGAATTTAGTGTTTCTTCAGTGTCTTCACAGATGGATAAAAAGGTCTGCTGCTTCCTTTGGGTTTTATTTGTGCTTGCAGGGACTTGGATGGCAAAGAGTAATGAAGTTGAATTAGAGAGGCTGATAAATCACTTGTGGTTAAGAATGGGAGGAGACAGAGAAGATTAAAAGAGAAATCCAAAGCACAGATGATCCAAATCATAGTTACAGGCACTGATTTCTCGAGGGGTTAATGCCCAATAACAGAACCTGCCTAGATTTGGAGATGATAATGTGAGATGGCCCCTCAAGTATCGGACCCTGAGTATGTCTTCAGCACACACATTTTGAGGATCTGTTCCAGGCCTCTATTGTCTCTGTGCCTGGAGAGCCTCATTCTTGGTTCCAGAGCGTGAGCCCTGGGAGCTGGGCTCTCCCGCCTTGATGAGGGCCAGGCCTGGGCAGAGGTGGGAAATAGCAAGGGCTGGCATGCCTGCAAGCCTGTGTTTCAGGGAAAGCCCTCCAGGCAATGTGGATGTTGAGCCAGCCCTGGGAATCTCTGCTTTACAGGAACTCTCCCTCCGGAACTCCCAACCTCCCACTTTCTTACCCACTTCCTTTAGATATTCAAAGCTATTCCTGAAGTTTTCATCGCTGCCTTGGCATACCCCTCTGAAATGAAATTACTCTCATCTGTGAAAATGGTAAGATTGAGTGCACCCCCCGCCCCCCACTGCCCTCTTCCAGGCCTGGAGGGACTGATCCACATTCCTCCAGCCAGAAAGGCTTCTTGAACCCTGGGCCAGTTTGTCTCTGCTAACTGTAACAACTTCAAAAGGCAGCTTGTGGAGGTCCACTCTGGTTCACATATGGACTACTGCTCACAGTAGCAACTAAAAAGAGGCCAGAAAAGTTATAAAATCATAGGTTTTACAAATTCATCAGACTCCCCACACACATGTAAAAAGTCTTCCCATCCCCTCTCCCTTAGTGTTCTCTTCACAGTGCTTTCAAAATGAGCAATTACAGACATGTGGGTTTTAAAAATTAATATTTGTCTTACCTTCTAGACCAGGAGTTTGCAAACTAGAAACCAAGGGCCAACTCTCCACTGCCTCCTGGTTTTGTAAACGAAGTGTTATTGGAACACACACACGTCCCTTATCAAAAGCTGAGGACAGCTACATGAACTCAATTCCAGAAAGTCTCAAGCCCTTCACAGGAGAGAAAAGACCATGGCCTCTGAGTCCTAGTGAAACTGTGTGAGGAAGGAGACTCTCACACACCTGCCCTGCGACCCAGCCAGTCCACCGCTCCCAGAGAAACAACTCTCTCACCCAAGAGAAACAACACAAGCCCTCATTCATGTTGGCCAAACACTGCCCACCTACTGGTGAGTGGATCAACCAGTGGTGCTGTATTCACAGAAGGGAACACTAGCCAGTAATTTAGAAAAACTACCGAGACACAGCAATGAGAATGGGTCCCAGAGGCACGACCCTGAATGAAGGGTCAACCACCAAAGAACGCACAAGTAGGGTCCAGTTTACATGAAGCTCAAGAAGAGGCAACACTCACTAGGGTCACACATCAGGGAGGGATGGTTGTGGGGCAGGGTTTCATTGGAAAGAGTACAAAGGAGCTTTCTGGAACTTACTGTTTTGATTATGAGGTGTATAAAGTTATCAAAATCAGCCAGGCACAGTGGCTCATGCCTGGAGTCCCAGCACTTGGGTTGCCTAGGCAGGAGGGTCACTTGAGGCCAGGAGTTTGAGACCAGCCTGGGCAACACAGCAAGATCTGGTACCGAAAGAAAAGTTTTTAAAAAAATTATCCAAGTATGGTGGCATGCACCTGTAGTCCCAGCTACTCGGAAAGCTGCGGCAGGAGGATCACTTGAATCCAGGAATTCAACGATGCACTGAGCCATGACTATGTCACTGCATGCCAGCCTGGGCAACAGACAGAGACCTCATTTCTAAAAAACAAACAAACAAAGAAGTCCCAACAATTCCTTTGAAACTCCTTCCTTCAAACAAGTGGAGCTTGTTAGAAGTAGGCCGGACTCTGACTCCTTTTGAACAAGCAAAATATGGCAGAACTCACATGTTCACTACGACATGAACTATTGTGAATAGTTCACTTGTGTGAATTATTTATATTGTGAATGCCAAGGCATGGAAGCCACCTAAGCAGACATTGACAGATGAGTGAATAAAGAAAATGTGATGCGTGCATATAGAGGAATAGAAAAGACTTAAAAAGGAGGGAAATCTTGCCATTTGTGACAACATGGATGAGCCTACAGGACATTATGCTAAGTGAGACAAGCCAGGCACAGAAAGACAAGTGCTACATGGTCCCACTTACGTGAAGAATTTTAAACTTTCAAATAGAATGAATGGTGGTTGTTAGGGGATGGGGGAAGGGGAAACAGGGAGGTATTGGTGAGAGGGCACAAAGTTTCAATTACGCAAGATGAATCAGTCCCAGAGACCTACTGCACAGCGCAGCGTCTGTAGTTAATAATTCTGTATTGTACATTTACAAATTTGCTAAGGGGGTAGATCTTATCAATGACAACAAAAAAAAAGAGGGTTGACGGGGTGGGAGAAAACTTTTGGAGGTGATGGATCCGTTTAAGGCACTGATTGTGGTGATGATTTCACAGGCTTATAGATACTTATCTCCAAATTCATCAAGTTGTATACATTAAATATGTACAGCCTTTTATATGTCAATTATACCTCAATAAATTGGTTTAAAAATGTATGGCAGAAGTGCCGATGTGTTACTTCTGAGACCAGATCACACAGGCATTGCAACTTCCTCCTTCCTCTCTCCCGAGGATAACTCACAGGGGGGAAGCCAACCACCATGTTGTGAGGACACTCAAGCAGCCCTATACGGAGATCCATGTGGGGAGGAACTGAGGCCTCCTGCCAACAGACATATGGGTGCCCTCTTGGAAGCGGATCCTCTAGCTCCAAGCAAGCCTTTGGAAGACGGCTGTCCTGGCCCACGTGTTGACTGCAATCTCAGGAGATGCTGAGCCACAATAACCCAGCTAATCTCCTCCCTAACCCTCAGAAAGTGTATGAGATAATAAATGTTTAGTGGTGTTCAAGCCACCAAATTGGTGGACGATTTGTTATGCAGCAAGGTAACTAACACAATTATTCTACTCTTTATGCTATAATGATCAAGTGATCTGTGGCTGGCTTTTTGTTTTCAATGTATACACAGGAAATTTTGAGGAGGAAGCAGACCAGAAATAAAACTCATAAACACATCAGGTTATCTGCTTCTAAAAATCTGATATGGGCACAATCAGTACCCTAACTGGATTTCATGCCAAGATTCCCAACAATTGCTTATAGCATATTAGCTGACTTTTTTGTTATTACTATATTTCTTTAGGTTAAAAGAGAAAAAAAATCATATCTGAATCTCTGTGATAAATACTATCTTACTGTGGCAGACATTTTCATTTGCCTCAATAATAGTTTTAGAAGCATCTGGGTTGTGTAATATTTATTAGGTATGATCTATTATTGACAAAAGCTTAAAGCTACTAAGGTCTGGGCAGAGGTAACAAGCAATGTATGAATTTGAGTTTACCTTACACCTTGTTCCCTACACCTACATGCTCTTCTGAGCCACAAATGTGTATGTGAATTTCTAGACATCTAGGATGGATCTAGGAGGTGTTCATATTACCAAACACTTTCACCTGTATTCTTTTCACCTCCACAACTCTATCGGGGTATCAGTCACAGACCATAAAACTCAGTGACTTGAGAGGTACTGTCTGATGAGTTGTAGTGAGCTGAGATGTCTGTCTGATGAGTTGTGGTGAGTTGAGATATACTGTCTGAGGAGCTGTAGTGATTTGAGATGTCTGTCTGATGAGTTGTAGCGAGTTGAGATGTCTGATGAGTTGTAGTGAGTTGAGATGTCTGTCTGAGTTATAGTAAGTTGAGATGTCTGATGAGTTATAGTGAGTTGAGATGTCTGTCTGTCTGAGTTATAGTGAGTTGAGATGTCTGATGAGTTGCAGTGAGTTGAGATGTCTGTCTGTCTGAGTTATAGTGAGTTGAGATGTCTGATGAGTTGTAGTGATTTGAGATGTCTGAGTTATAGTGAGTTGAGATGTCTGTCTGATGAGCTGTAGTGATTTGTCTGTCTGATGAGCTGTAGTGATTTGAGATGTCTGTCTGATCAGTTGTACTGAGTTGAGTTGTACTCTGTGATGAGCTGTAGTGATTTGAGATGTCTGTCTGATGAGTGGTAGTGAGTTAAGATGTACTGTCTGATGAGCTGTAGTGGGTTGAGATGTACTCTCTGATGAGTTGCAGTGAGTTGAGATGCCCTGCCCTACCTATGCATGCCTGGTGGTCCCCAAATCTCTGTTTTGATTCGCACTTTTTGGGACCCTCCCCAAGGAAGCCATTCCTGTTCTGAAGATCCAGTGAAATGTGGGGCCGGGTGCGGTGGTTCACGCCTCTAATCCCAGCAGTTTGGGAGGCTGAGGGGGGCAGATCACGAGGTCAGGAGATCAAGACCATCCTGCCCAACATGGTGAAACCCTGTCTCTACTAAAAATAGGAAAATTAGCTGGGCATGGTGGTGGGCACCTGTAGTCCCAGCTACTCAGGAGGCTAAGGCAGAAGAATCACTTGAACCCAGGAGGCAGAGGTTGCAGTGAGCTGATATCATGCCACTGCACTCCAGACTGGCAACAGAGCAAGACTTCATCTCAAAAAAAAAAAAAAAGCAACCTCCTCCATGAAACATTTCCTGGACCCATTGACACAGATATGCCTTTCTTCTCTGAACTTGCACAGTACTGAATCTCTACCTGTTGATTCCTAGACTGCACTTCACCATTCGGTGGTATTTTCATTTAGTATCTCTCCTCCTAGCTGAAACGACTGGGCTCACTCCTGCCTCATCTACCTCTGTATTCCAGGTCCAACACAATGCCTGGCACAAAGCAGATTGCAGCAAAAGCTCACTGAGTCAACAGGAAAGAAGGAACAAAGAAACAAAGGAAGGGAGGAGGGAAGAGAGAAGAAAGGAGCAGAAAGCAAAGCAGGCAGCCTAATGTGCTCGGACCTTCTGAATCCCATGCTCCTCAGCCATTCACATTTATGTTGCGGTCTAAATGCCTGTGTCCTGCCTCCCAAATCCGTAAGTTGAAATCCTAACCCCAATGGGATAGGATGAAGAGGTGGAGCCTTTGGAAGGTGATGCAGTCAGGAGGGTGAAGCCCTCATGAATGGATGAGTACCCTCATAAGAAGCACTCAAGGATAGCATCGTGGCTGAAGCGTGTAATCCCAGCACTTTGGGAGGCCAAGGTGGGAGGACTGCTTGAGGCCCGGAGTTTGAGACCCTCCTGGCCAACATAATGAGACTCCATCTCTACAAAAACAAACAAAATTAGCCAGGCATGGTGGTACATGCCTAAAGTCCCAGTTACTCAGGAGGCTGAGGTGGGAAGATTGCTTGAGCCTAGGAGTTTGGGAATTTGAGGCTGCAGTGAGCTGTGATTGCACTACTGCACTCTAGCCTGGAGTGACAGAACCAGACCCTGTCTCAAAAAAAGAAAAGATATGCGAGAGAGCTTGCTTCCTCTCTCTGCTCTCCCTCATGTGAGGACACAGGTAGAAAGTGCCATCTGTGAACCAGGAATCCACAGGCCAGCACCTTGACGTTGGACTACCAGCCTCCAGAAGAACCGTGAGCAATAAAAGTCTGTTGTTTAAGCCTCCTAGTCTATGGTAATTTGTTTTAGGAGTGTAAACTGGCTAGGACAATTTCTATATTCTCTTCACTATTAAGAGAGGACAAACTCCTTCAAGGAAGGTTCTGTCTGTGACTGATTCACCTTTGCATGCAGCACAGCACCCGACCTCGGGAATGCTAATTGTTAACCAGGGAGATAACACACTGATGTCACCTGAAGACCTGTCCACAGGGACTGCAGTTCTGATCCTAGCAGTGATTAAAACATAGGGGCAGACAGACAAACAAAACCCCTTAGACTTCCAGTGTGCTGGAGCTGAAGGGCCTAGGAGAGGATTCCATACTAAGTGAGAGGTGGACAGCCCCAGTTCCACTCCACAGCCATGTCCCAACTCTCCTCTTCCACTGTAACGTCACATTTCCACAATTACTATAGAAACAGATTGTGTTAGGCTCACTTGCCCAGTAAGAACGATATGAGGTCACTAAGTTTTTCCATAAAACAGTGACTGTAATAACAATATTGGCCAGGTGTGGTGGCTCACGCCGGTAATCCCAGCACTTTGGGAGGCCAAGGCAGGTGGATCACAAGGTCAGGAGTTCGAGACCAGCCTGGCCAATATGGTGAAACCCTGTCTCTACTAAAAATACAAAAAAAAATTAGCTGGGCATGGTGGCGCATGCTTATAATCCCAGCTACTTGGGAGGCTAAGGCAGGAGAACTGGCTGAACCCAGGAGGCAGAGGTTGCAGTGAACTGAGATTGCACCACTGCACTCCAGCCTGGGTGACAGAGCGAGACTCCATCTCAAAAAACAACAACAACAACAACAAAGAACCACAATATTAACTGGTGACCGGAAGCTCTTTGGTGTTCAGAACGTGTTTCTACATATGTTTATGTGGTCTCTACTTACTTTGATCTATGTATACCCTAAATGATGAAATGTTTAGAAGTGTCTCACGCAGGAGAACAAACACACAACTTGAGAATCAAAATGAACATAAAAACATCACAGTGAGAGCAAATGTAAACAAAAAGCAGAAGGGCACAAGCAGGGGCAAGCACCCTTATGCAAAGAGCAGACCGGACCCGAGAATGTACAGAGGTCCTACGGTTGTGCTTCCAATAGGACCACGAGTTTCCTGTCAACCAGAGCAAAAGATGGGAACTACGATGAGTTAGGGTTGTCGGAAAGCTGGGCACTTCTTAATTTTTCCACAGAGACAATTTTCCTACCAGCCTTCTGAGATGGATGTCTACACCTCCTAGGGAATTCATGCTGACAGAGCTCCTGGTGGCTACACCTTCTGCGGCACACATGGTAACAAGAGACCAGTAATGGCAATGCACAACTACCAGAAGCCAGTAGCCACCAAAAGGCAGAACTGGCCACATAGAGGCTCCAGGTGCAAGGGCGACAACACTAAAATTCAACACACTTGTATGTCAAAAAAGTCGAACTGTAACCACCCACTAACATCTGGAAGGCACACAGCACACGGCAGGGATGTTATCTGCAACCTAAATGACAATAATCAAGAAAGGGCTCATCTTCAGTAGGAAAATGAACACGCGCTGAAGAGTAATGTACAAAAGAAAAAACACAAATGGCTAGTCAGTGCACCAAAAAGGTCTGACTTTGCTAGTCCCTGAAGAAATGCAAGTTGAAAATGAAATAACTTTTTTGCCTATCAAACCACAGAATTTTAAAAATGTCTAATATTGACAAAGTTTTGGGAGAAGTAGGACTGTCCTGGGTGATTGGTGCCCCTAGAGTGTAAATAGTAAGCATACACTTTTTGGAGGGCAACGTGGTGATATTTTCTAGTGCCTGCCTAGCAACTCCATGCCCAGAATTTTATCCGAAGGAAATCAACATGGAAGAGCACAAGTATTTCACTACAGATATCTGCTGCAGTATTATTTACAACTGTCAAACACCAACAGCAGCCCTAAATGTCCACAGTATGGCTACAGGGTTGTTAGATTTTAGAATGTCATGCACCATACACATACAAGTTACAGAAAAAGGCAGCTTACATACAGTATGTGTAATATAATTGCATGTGTAAAAACATATTTGCAAGGACTTCAAAGCAGATATACTTCCATGTTCCACAGTGGAGACTCTGGGTGATAGGATTGAGGGTGATTTGTTAATATCCTCACTCTGCTTCCCAGAACTTCTATATATTCTTAATAAAAAGGTTTTAATTAGCAAAATTGATTTTTAAAATAGGAAATGTTAATAAAAACTGTATATCACAGCCTAGAAAGCTGTAATCCCAGATTAGTATAAAACCTCATTCTCAAAAACATATGTGAAGCTTACAAAATCAGGAGTAATTTTGAATTTTGGGTGGCCCTGTGGTAAGATATATTAAAAACTAGTTAGAATAGCATATCAGCTTCATAAATTAAGAGAAAATCTCAATCTTCCTTCTATCACAATTGCACGTGACCCCAAACTGTGGAAACCTTCCATCTCAGATCATTGCCTGCCTATCTTCTAACTCAGC
Source organism: Pan troglodytes (assembly GCF_028858775.2). Taxonomy (NCBI): domain Eukaryota; kingdom Metazoa; phylum Chordata; class Mammalia; order Primates; family Hominidae; genus Pan; species Pan troglodytes. Next base: position 10,506,891 of record NC_072421.2, on the reverse strand, counting down.
TGAACCAGAATCAGAAATGGATTGTTTATCCAATAGACTTCAGATATTTGTTGTACATGACATTAACTTTATATGCATAATTACTATAGAAAATGTGTGTAGTACACATATGTGTATGGGTATGTATATGTGTATACACACACACACATGTATAAATGTTGAAAATTTTCCTAGAATTTCTAGCTTTTCCACCCTTAATGGCCTCCAAGTACATTTAAGGGTCCGCCAGCTAGATTTTTTTAACAGAATAATTCTATAACAAATTTCATGCAAGTTATACCCAAGAGCACCTTGGCAGTGAGTGGCTTTATGAGGCATTACCACAAGAAGACCGAAGTAGGCTTAGCTGTCAAGGGCATTCCCATCAACAAAGCCCTGTTGACAGAAAATTGAGTTTGCTGACAGAGCTGATTTTATTTGTAAATGGATATCGAAGCTATTACCCCTGTGCATGTGTCTCATATATATTCATATGCTTTTGTTCCTGGAAATAATGACGGCAAATGAGCAAAACAGTGCAGCCACAAATCACCCCACAGAGCTGGAAATATGACTGAAGGGAAATTTGAGTCCCTGGCTTCTCTCCCTAAGAACCAAAAATGACTACAGCTGGAAGGGACCTGGGAAATAATTTAAACTTCAAGATCAAGGTAATGGTAAACATAAAAAATAAATAATTTTTAAATAAGAAATATTTTAATCTGTGTTCCTTGTTTTATGGATGAAGAAATGGAGGGTCAGAATGCTTAGGTGGCTTCGCAAGCCACACCAACGCAGGCTGAGGAGCACACATGCTGTCTCTGCCTGATTAATGGGTTTCTGTACTTTACTCCCAGGAGTCCAAACTGAAATTCCTTCTCACTGCACTGGCAGCAAACTGGATAAGGGATGTGAAAGTTACTAAGAGAATAACTAGGAATTCTTGGGCCAGTTCTACATTCAGCCTTACCTGGAGGACCTCGACCCATTAGTCCGCAGGAGCCCACCAGACTGAAAATCAGCCATGCTGCCCCACGAGGGCTCTTCACTAACTGGTTGTGAGAATCTAGTCACCCCGCCCCCAGTTTGCTTTATTATAAAATCAAGATGGTAACCGCATAGTAGGACCCAAGGTATACATATGAAGAGGCACTGTGAACTTTCAGGAATTTTAAATAAGGTGTCTGCAAATATGTTTTAAAGGTAAATAAGTAAATAACTCTAGGACCTCTTCAGACATCCAAGGATGTCTACAAGCCTTCCAGAAATGACCCGACTGTCTTACTTGCTCTAGGAAAAGCCAGCTGGAAATCAGTGCCCGAGGACAGGGGAAAGATGGGTGGATACAAGACATCAGCTTCTTCCCACTGCTCCCCTACCCTGGTCTTCTTAAAAATTTAATGCATATGAGAGGTAAAAAATTAAAGGTAGTGTAAAGTAAATGTATTCCAAAGGCCACATAAAATATTCCCTTCCTTCCTCAACCTCCAAAATCCAAAGGCGGACTCTGGAAGAGCAGCCAGCCCATGCAAAACAAGCAGCAGTCAGCGTGCATTCACCAGGGTCATTTGTCCCTCTGGCTGGGCAATAGAGCCTTCTGCAGCCTATACGCTTGACACCAACGTGTATGGTTATTCCTAGCACTGTGTAAAAAACCACTTTTGTGTGTGTTGTTCATGCCTCTGTAGATGAGAATTCCCCTGCAATTTTTTTCCTTAAGAGGTATGGTGTTGGTTTGGGTTGGTGGTGATCGGGGCGGGAGGGGCGGGGGGGCAGGGGGGTGGGTGCAGGTGGAGGCGGAGAAACAGAAAGGGACAAAGTATAAAATGTTTTTGCCACTATGTGTGACAAAAGAAAGAAATGTGCCTCTACCACCCATGCAATGCTTTTCTGCAATAAAATAATAAGAAATACTTGTAGAGTATGACCTCAAAGGTTCTATTCCGTAATGAAAAGAAATATGCCAACCATTCATCAACTTGGTACCAAATCTTCAGTTTTTTTATATGATACATTAAAATATTATTTTCTATTCATCTTATAAATCTTAAGACCATCTACGAGGCAGCAGGCTGTTTACTTGTAAGTGCTACCAGGTAGATTTCCAAAAACCTTTCTTCAAACTCCTTTGCCTTTTTACCTTTCAACTAGCACAACCGCTAAAAACATGCATTTCAAAATGACACCTACTCTTGTGAGTCAGTAAATGCAGACCAAAGAGACAGCCTGTGTGTGCAAACATATTTATGCATCAATTTCCCTGTGAAAATGCCATCGACCCTCTGCACACACAAAAGCCTCCTTTAGTAAAGCAAAGGCATTCCAACCATTTAGAAATATAGCCAAAACTAATCATCTCTTTCTTTTATCACAACATAAAAGGGGGGAAAAAGCACATGTATAGTAAAACCCTTAAACTGTCACAATCACACCAAAGAGCAAAATAAAAGAACTGGAAAATGCTAAGAACCATGGTGATTCCATTTTCTCTATTTAAATGATCTCACTGCAATTAGCAGGCTATGTGCAAATGCACTCAGGGAACATTTCTCATGACTAAACATGCACACCTGATTTCGCCGCTTTTTTTTCTTGAGGATGTAGCTGACTCACCATTTTTTCTCAATGTCCGCATTCAATGCCTGTGTAGTGAGAATGCCTGTTTCTTACTGCTACTGAAAAACAAAAGGCAAACGAGGCAGGCAGGTCTTCATGCGATGCTGGCGTCCTCCAGCCAGCTCCCTCGGGGAACCCATCTGCAGAACTCACATGGAGCAAGGGTCCCACATACCACCAAGGGCTGCAGTCCCATCAGAGCAGATGATGGCTCTACGGCTTCCAGCCTATAACACGGTGTTAAGAGCACCGCCTTCCAGTTCCAATGTGCTTTCAGCTAACCGTGAATCCCAAAGCAGCAAAAATTGCATGCATCCACGAGGACATGCAGCACCGGCGAGCATGCCCTTGCACATACGTGCACGCCTGTGGAGCTCGAGCCAGAATCTGCACCCTGATTTGCATTATTTCTCATCTTCAGGCAGAAGAATAAACAATGAGAACACATTCGCCGACCTCACCAGACCTTACCCACAGCATTGTGAGCTGACAAGCAACCTGCCCTTCAAGATAGCAGAACAAAAGAGCCACTGGGAACTACAAACCCCTAACAAACGGCGCAGGCGTCCTGAAACCGGTCCCATCTGGGATGAAGTGCCCCGAGAGCAAACGCAGAGGTCCCTTACCCGGCTCTGCTTACCGTGCTGGATGGGAGCTCGCCCAGCTGTGAAGGCAGCGATGTGCTTCAGGGACCCACAGCCCGCCTCTGCTGCAGCTCTCCTCCTGCCTACTGAATGGAGTCCTAAAGCCAAGCTCACAACAGCTGGCCTGTCTGTGCCTGCTGTCTTGTTGATGGGCAAGCTCACGCAGGCTCCGTCAACCCTCACCTCCACGGCTCAAGGCTCCGCTTGCATTTCCCATCACTTCATCAGCAACTCCTTGCCTCAGTGGGGAACATTCCCAACACTTCAGTGCTTAAACCCCAAAAGTCTTGTAATTTAAAACCCCAAAAGGCTTGGGGGGCAGTCTTCCTTTATATGTGTGTGTGTGTGTGTGTCTTGTAATTTAAAAACCCAAAAGGCTTGGGGGGCAGTCTTCCTTTATGTGTGTGTGTGTGTGTGTGTGTATGTGTGTGTGTGTGTGTGTCTGTGTGTGTGTGTGTGTGTGTTTGGAGAAAGGATCTTGCTCTGTCTCCCAGGCTGGAGTGCAGTGGTATGATCATGGCTCACTGTAGCCTCCAACTCCTGGGCTCAAGTGATCTTCCTGCCTCAGCCTCCCAAAGTGCTGGGATTATAGGTGTGAGCCACTGTGCCCAGCACTTCTTATATTTTAACGGGGAAATATAGAAAGCCCACTGTACTGATGTTACAGCTTTCTCTATTAAGTGATGCTAGATAATCCTATAACATATGTGACACACAGTTCAACTCCACAACCATAAGGAGGCAAAAGAAAACATTCAACAGCCTATTCTATGTCCATATATTCTTGGGTTGATTACACACTCATTAGGAATGTAACCCATCAAGCAACTAACAAGCGTTTCCGGAAGTTTGAGTGCGTGCAAGGCACTCAGGGAAGACAAAGGCAGGCTGGACCTGACTTTCCCAATTAACCATTTCACAATGATCTCTATTTAAAGTCCCTGAGCCCCACCTCCCTCCTAACGCAGCCCCAGACCTCAGCACCACAGCCCCTCCAGGAAGCAGCGTCGCCAGCCGCTGCGCCTCACAGCCCTATCCCACCCTCCCACATCCTGGGCTTAGCCACCAGGACGGAGTTTCTCTTTCCAACCTGTTCCTGTCACCCTCTTCTACATTCATAGCAATTACTTCCAACTCTTGCTCATTTCTCCAAATAACATATGCTGCTTTGCAGCCTATACTGTATCACTGCTATTTTAGATTTTTTCCCCCCATATCGACACTTGACCTTAGGCACTGTGCTGATTCATTAATGTTATATCCCTTAAGCATGTAAATAAGTCTGCGAGCAAGGTTGCTCTGCACATCCCCATGATCCAGGGCCGTGAGGTCAGCAAGCTTGGGGGACCTGACACACTTACACTGAGAGGCAGAATGAGGATTCCAGCCTGTGTCTTCAACTCCGAAGCCCGTGTTCTTTCCAGTACTTTTCATCTTCACGTATTACTTTACCAAGTACATGTTACTGTCTCTAAGAGAGGGTGCCATTCACCCCGGGCCATCACCTTTTCTCAAATGCTCAACACATACTGCCAGGCCACACACGCAACAGCAATCAGCTGATGGCTGATTAAATATTTTATTATAGGGCTGGGTGTGGTGGCTCACGCCTATAACCCCAGCACTTTTGGGAGGCCGAGGCGGGAGGATTGCTCGAGCCCAGGAGTTGGAGACCAGCCTGGGCAACATGGCAAGATCTGGTCTCTACATAAAAATTTGTAAAAAATAAATATTTCATTATACTTTTTTTTTTTTGAGATGGAGTCTCACTCTGTCACCCAGGCAAAAGCGCAGTGGCACCATCTTAGCTCACTGCAACCTCCGCCTCCTGGGTTCAAGCAGTTCACCTGCCTCAGCCTCCCGAGTAGCTGAGATTACAGGTGCACGCCACCATGCCCAGCTAATTTTTGTATTTTTATTAGAGACGGGGTTTCACCATGTTGGTCAGGCTGGTCTCGAACTCCTGACCTCAAGTGATATGCCCGCCTCAGCCTCCCAAAGTGCTGGGATTACAGGCGTGAGCCACTGCACCTGGCCAGGGTCTTGCTATGTTGCCCAGGCTGGTCTCAAACTCCTGGCTTCAAGCAATCCTCCTGCCTCAACCTCCCAAAGTGCTTGGATTACAAGCATGAGCCATTGCGCCTGGCCAGCATCTCATTTTAGAATGGGTTTAGATTTACTAAAAAATTGCAATAGCCAGGCGAGAGCTCCCATATGCCCTCTACCCACTTCCCCCTATTATTAATATCTGACTTACTATGGGGTGTGTTTGTCATAGTTAACGAATCAATATTGGTACATTAATATTAACTAAAGGTCACACTTTATTCAAATCTTCTGTTTACTCAATGTTCTCCTTCTGTCTTTGAACCTCATCCAGGTACTGCATCATACTCAGGCCTGCTTCTTCAGTCTCCTCTTGCTGTGAGGGTGCTATAGCTTTAGACTGAACACTTGTGCCCCCCACCCCCAAATTCCTATGTTGAAACCTAACCCCCAGGTGATGGTGTTAGGAGGTGGGGCCTCTGGGAGGTGATGAGGTCATAAGGATGGAGCTCTTGCGAATGGGATTAGTGCCCTTATAAAAGGGACCCCTGAGAGCTCCCTCTCCCCTTCCATCATGTGAGGACGCAGCAGAGATACAGCCATTTGTGAGCCAGAAAGCACCTTCACCAGACACCGAATCTGCCAGTGCCTCGATCTTAGACTTCCCAGCCTCCAGAACTGTGACAAATACATTTCTGCTGTTTATGAATCATATAATCTTAGGTATTTTATTATAGCAGCCTGAATAGGCTATGATAGTTTCTCAGGCTTTCCTTGTTTTTGATGACCTTAATAGTTTTGAAGAGGTCTGTTCTGGCATTTTGCAGCATGTCTCTCAATTGGGAACTGTCTGATGTGTTTTTATGATTAGCCTGGGACTTCTGGGAGAGAGACCATGGAAGTGAAGTGCCACTGTTATCCTATGATATCAAGGGGCATGCTGTCAACGTGACTTACCTGTCAACGTTGACCCTGATCGCCTGGTGAAGTTGGTATACACCAGTTTCTCCACTGTGATGTTCCTCTCCTCGGTCCCCTTTGCCACACTGTACTCTTTGGAGGGAGCTTACTGTTGGCAGCCCACACTGAGCGGGGAGCGGGGGAGCTATGCTCCACCTCCTTAAGGGCACAGTAGCTACATAAAGTATTTGCAATTTTCTGCACAGCAGATTTCTCTATGCTTCATTTGTTAATTTATTCAACCATCCTGCGTATCAGTCTGGGCTGTGGATTCATTTTATATATTGGATTATAATCCACTACTACTTAATTTTGCTGCTTAACTTGTTCTGCCTTTGGTCACTGTTGGCTCCTGTGTCCCTGTGACATACCCACACTGTTGTCACCGCTGGGTTTACTTATGGGTGTATTTGAGCGCTTATTTTCTGGCACTATAAGATACTCCAGGCTCATCTTGTACAGTCCCTGCCCCAACCTCAGACTCAGTCATTCCTCTGAGGAGCCCTGGTTCCTTTTATTGGAGAAAAGCCTTAGAAAACAAGATCTGCATGCTGGCTGTGCTCTAGGAATCCTGTTTTTTTATTTTTGTTTTTATTTATTTATTTATTTTTGAGAGAGGGTCTCACTGTCACCCAGGCTGAAGTGCAGTGGCACCATCATAGCTTACTGCAGCCTTGACCTCCTGGCCTCAAGCAATCCTCCCAACCCAGCCTCCCAAATAACTGGGACTACAGGTGCACCACCATGCCCAGCTAAATTTTTTTTGTAGAGATGGGGTCTCACTATGTTGCCCAGGCTGGTATTGAACTTCTGGGCTCAAGCAATCCTCTCAGCCTCCCAAAGTGCTGGGATTATAGGCATGAGCCCCTGTGCCTGGCCTAGGAATCCACTCTTAAAGGAGACTCTCCAAGAATTCCTTCTAAACAGAAAGCACATTTATAATATTAAAGTTTATAATGTGGCTTTCCAGATACCCATGTTTCTTAGAGCGAGGCATAATTATCAGGGCTTATAAGATGCTCAAATCTTTGTGTAGATTGTATAGTATAATACTATTAAGACTTTAAAATCATAATCATTGTAACAAAATGCATACAAATCTGCTTTTAATTGACACAAAACATTTGTGCCCTTGAAAAAGTCCACACATAAAAAAAGAACAGAATGAAATCACCACCCTAGTACCCTTATGTTCTGAAAGAACTTCCTCCTCACCTCTTAGTCTTGGTGAAACCTTGAACTTTTCTGAGTCACTTTCCATGAATTGAGGGGCATGCCCAGCCCATGTGGTCCAAGGACAACCTTCCCTAACCCAGGCTATCACTAACAAGTCAGAAAAGCTGGTGCTACAGCATCCTGCGTGCTCCTGCATTCTTGGGCTGTGAACAAGCCACAGCGCCCTCTACTTGGACAAAGCAAACTTCCCCAAGTTAACCACACTAGGGATGGGGAGATGGATATCATGTTGCAAGATAATCGTGAACTATTACAAAGAAGCCTCTTTGAAAACATCCAGACAGACTGCCACTGGGTTCCATGCTCCCTGTGCTGGAAGCACACTCATGTAAGACCATCCCTTACACCCATCCACTAAGCCCAACATGGTCGGCAAGCAAACCTTTGTGTAAAGGACCAGATGGCAGATATTTTCAGCTCTAGGAGCCATCCGATCTGTTGCAATGACTCAACTCTCTGCCATTATAGAGAGGAAGCAGCCACAGGCCGCCTGTGAGCAAATGGATGTGGCTGCATGCCAATAAAACTTTATTTAAAAAAACAGACAGGGGGGCCAGAGTTGGCCTGTGGACTATAGTTTGCTAACCCCTGACTAAAGCAATGATTACACAATTCTTTCCTCTGTTGAGTCATCAATATCTGCTTCCCTAGAACTCGAAACCAGTGAGTCTAGGGGTGCTTTATCATATTCTTCCAAGTAGAGAAGAAAGTTGCTCTGCTCCCCCAGGAACTTGTTTCCAAGTGACCCTGACCTAGACCCCTCAACCCTTCACCATCTGACACCACCCGATTTGGGTGAGCTGCTTGAGAGTGTCTCACAAACCATGAAACCCAAACTCTGCAGACGATTCCGGAAGTGATCTGAGGAAGGATGGGATGCAGGTGTGTGGGATTTGCTTAGGAGAAGGGGAGCCGGGAGGGAGCTCTGGTGCATACAGTGGGCAAACACAGAGTGGAGAGTGGCACGGCAGTGTGGAGACTTTCTGTTCAGAGAGACAGCCTGTGTTACACCGACTCCAGTTCTGCTCAGGGAGCCACAGGTAAAACTACCTGTGCCTGGTAAACAGGAGGCAGGGCTGACTCACAGAAAGAAACAAATGACTTGAAGGAAGGGACCAGGCGAGTTCTGCAGAGGACATCCACATACCTGACTCAGAGGTTTCCTTGTCTTGCTTCCTGCTTTAGGGCAGGGCAGGAAGGAATGTGGAGAAGCGAAAGGCCCCTGTGGCTGCTGGGTCCGGTGGGACAGTAGGGATGCTGCCCGCCTCCCCCCTGCCCCAACGCCAGGGGGACCAGCAAGGGCTGGAATCTAGCCAGAGTCCTCTTAGCAGGCCTGCAGGGAGGGCAACCTGGTCACCGTGTGGCTGCTTTTGCGCTATCACGGCAGAGCTGAGTGGTCGCAGCAGGGACACTATGTTCCTCTGAGCCAAACATATTTACCATCTCATCTTCCGCAAACTTTGTCAATCTCTGAACTACAGCCGCTTAATGCACAGACCCATTTTATTTATTTATTTATTTTAATTTTTTTTTGAGACAGTTTCACTCTTGTTGCCCAGGCTGGAGTGCAAAGGCACGATCTCAGCTCACTGCAACCTCCGCCTCCCAGGTTCAAGTGATTCTCCTGCCTCAGCCTCCTGAGTAGCTGGGATTACAGGTGACTGCCACCACACCTGGCTAATATTTTAGTAGAGAAGGGGTTTCACCATGTTGGCCAGGCTGGTCTCAAACTCCTGACCTCAGGTGATCCACCCGCCTTGGCCTCCCAGAGTGCTGGGATTACAGGCGTGAGCCACCACGCCCGGCCTGACAGACCCATTTTAAATTTAAAAAAGTTTTCTTATGGATTCCCAGTGTTGAGATTTTTTTTAAAGACTGAGATAAAATATATCATAAAATGTGCCCTTTGAAACAGCGCAGTTCAGTAGTTTTTAGTATAGTCACAGCAGTCACCATCACCACTATCAGATTCTAGAGGATTTTCATTACTCCAGAAAGAAACCCCATGCCCATGAACAGTCTCTCCCTCACTTCTCCCCCCTTAACCCCTGGCAGCCACTAATCTACTTTCTATCTACGGATGTGCCTATTCTGGACATTTTATATAAATGGCATCACACAATATGTGGTTTTTATTTTTTTTATTAGACTGTTAAATGTCTCTATATAAAATCTGTTTCCTTATTTTAATGGTTCTTAGGCTATAAAACACAAAACAAAATTTGCAAGTTATATGCAAGCAAAACTGTAAAGCTGATGTCAGGTCTATATGACAGGTGATGTGGCTTTGCTGAGCATGAACCACGATGCTCGCGGCCCAGGGCACTGCAGTGCCGCTGCTTCCTGGCCCAGCCTGGGTGCCACAGAAGGACTCATCTCAGCCATCACTTTTGTTTCGACTAACAGGGCACAGAGCTCTGCTGGCACGGTACCCTGATGTTCTTCCTGTCCCTCATCCATGGGGAGCACATCATTTACAGGGGAGTCCTGAACTTACTCTTTACTTCCACCAAGGGGAAACTGTGTCAGCACTGTGGTCAATGAGACTCCCACACACACATACACAGCCATGGTCTTGCACACCATCCACAACACTTGATTTAGATTCTAAGAGCTAGTATGGAAACGAACACACAAAAATTTAAACTGGCAAAGAGGACAGACATGTTCCCAAGGATGTGCTCCAAGTGCCACGTGTGAGAAAGCCCAAAGCAGAAATACATCACTGGCTCCCGCGCCGTCACCGCCCACGCGTCAGTCCTCCCTCGCCCTCTGGCCTTCTGGACTCTCCTGGCGTTGGAGGCGGTGGTGAGCTGTGTGGTATGCAGGGGCCTGAAGCGGGTTGCTCAGCTGGCCCAGTGGGATGCAGACCTGACACGTGCTGCTAGCTCTGGTGGCCTCCTCTAGGAATTCTTTGGGTTTGTGCAGATTTAAAAGACACAAAACTTGTGGGAATATTTGAATGCATTTTCTATTTATATTGAGAAGGAGGTGACTCAGAACTATTTCCTTTTTTATTTCAAATGTGTGGGCCTTCAGAAAACAGATGAGCTAAATCGATTTCTGAGACTAACTGCAAGGACCTAACAGCCACATAAGACACTGAATCTATGGGACTCTTAAGTCAAACTTTAAAAATGAACACATTGGCTGGGTGTGGTGTGGTGGCTCACCCTTGTAATCCCAGCACTCTGAGAGGCTGAGGCAAGAGGATCACTTGAGGCCAGGAGTTTGAGGCCAGCCTGAGCAACATGGCAAGGCCTTGTCTACAAAAATTTTTTTTGTTTTTTTAATTAGCTAGGTGTGCTGGCGCATGCCTGTGATCCCAGCTACTCGGGAGGATCGCTTGAGCTTGGAGGTTGAGGCTGCAGTGAGCCACGATTGTGCCACTGCACTCCAGCCTGGGTGACAGAGCAAGACCCTTTGAATGAATCAATCGGTTAACAATCTGTACAGCCTTCTGGGGGGATGTCTGTGTCACCTCAGCCCAATCTGGGTGGGGGACTGGACTAGGACACAGCCAAGAGGAATGGAGGCTGGAAGAAGCTAAAGGGGAGAATGGACATCTATGTTTCCAGGTAGCTCTCTGGAGAAAGGTGAAAGCCCCAAAGGATCCCGTAACATGCGAACGCAGCCAAGGTCAGCCCAGAGGCTGAGAGCTTTGAAGAACGCAGCCAGCTGACAAGAAAGGAGGCCAGAGGAGAGACAGAGCGGAGCGGGGCTGCCACGTCAGCATGCGCTACGGGAGTCTCTCCCCCAAGAGAGGCCGCTGGGGGCTCCAGGGATGGGGCTGCTGGGAAACAAAGGGGCAGCTTTCCACAGGGCTGGATTCTTCTGGAAAGGCAAGTCTCAGGCCACAGCCTAGGAGTCACATGAGGGATCAAGGATCCTGTGCGAGTACAGCTATGTATGTTGGCACCCAACCACGGGGCAGCAACTGTTGTATTTTTTGTAGAGATGGAGTATTGCTAGGTTGCCCCAGCTGGTCTCGAACTCCTGGGCTTAAGTGATCCTCCTGCCTCAGACTCCCAAAGTGCTGGGATTAAAGACACGTGCCACTGTGCCCTGCTCAATGACACAAATTCTGTTTGTAGAAGACTGCTTACCTGCCCCATCTAGAACTGAGATGCCTGAGTTAAATTTTCCTCTGCATTTCCCTCTGGCTTCCCTCAGCTCTGGCATCTTGGGGCGTTGGTCACTTTCACCCTCCTTTTGCACGCTTCTCCCTCCACACGAGGGCTTTGTGGATCTGCCTCCCTGCTCTCGCTTCTCCTCCTTAGCCGAAATCCTGTAACCATAAACTATCACCTGAAAGCTATTCCTTCTAAATAATGTAGAATCACGCGACCAAACCAAAAAGTAAACAAACGGGTGGCCGCCTGTCTCGGTTCTGGGTTTCTTAAAGTCCCCATGGGTATAAATGTAAGGGGATATAAATTGTAGTTGCAAAGTAAGGCATAAAAACAAGGCCAGGTATGGTGGCTCACACCTGTAATCTCAGCACTTTGGGAGGCTGAGATGGGCGGATCGCTTGAGCCCAGGAATTCAAAGACCAGCTTGGGCAACATGGTGAGACCTCATCTTTACAAAAAAAATACAAACATTGGCTGGCATAGTGGTGTGCACCTATAGTCCCAGCTACTCCAGAGGCTGAGGTGGGAGGATCACTTGAGCCCAGGAGGTGGAGGCTGCAGTGAGCAGAGGTCGCACTACTGCACTCCAGCCTGGGTGACAGGGCGAGACCCTGTCTCAAAAAACAACATCAAAAAAAGACATAAAGAGAAGCCCGCTAGACCCATGCCGCAGTCTCTCTCCTACAGCTACCGTTTATCCCTTCTGGGGTGAGGGTGTTACATCCGCAAGTACTCCCTGCACAAGAACCTTTCTGCTCAGCATGCAGTACTACACTGTACAAAGCTATGCAGAATGCTGGGCTCTGCCCCGACAAAATTCCAAGATCAAGTTTCACCTTTTTATCCTGACCCGATCCAGCACAGTCTTCATAATTACCTAGCACAGGAGCTCAGAATGGAAAGCTTCAATTGCCCTGAGCTAATTGAAGGCCAGGGAAAGCAAACATCTGCCCTAAAGTGACAAATGAGGGGGAGAGCTTGGATGATAAATCTCTGTTACTTATTCTGAAATCTACATGAAGGAGCTTGTTTTGTAAATGAAAAATTGGTCTTCACGTGAATCTCTGTACACCAAGTCACCTCTAAGGCAAAACATCCAGGAAGATGACCCTCAGGTTCATTTAGCTTGTTTATAAATATTATATGAAAGCAAATTTTTCCCTAAAGAGCTCTATTTCGTATGCATTCAATTTTGCAGCTGGTATTGGGATTTAGGATATACTCTCATTCTTTGCCTCCCCTCCCATCTGTCCCAACTAAATACAAGCCTGAGGTCAGTGCCAGCTCATCAGTGCTTGGCAGTGGCTCCTGCAGGCGGGGGCGGAAGTGGCTGCAAGAAGGCACAGAAGGAAGACACTGCCAGCACCCACAGCTCCAGGGGGCCGCCCCCAGATCTCATTTCAGTGCCAGTCTCTGGAGCCACCCAGAACACAGTCCTCACCCAAGGCCTCTCGAAATTGAGGAGCAACGAACAAATGTGGTACCTCTAAACTTTCCTACAAGGTCTAAAATCTCATACCAAAAACAAACCTGTGCTACCAAATTTATTTTGAGATGTTTATGTCTTCTTGATTCCAAATGCCATGCTAGTGCAGAAGGATAAATAAAGGCCATTTCACTTACTACTGTGTAAACTAAAATTCTAAATAAAATTTTAGGACACACAATGTACCAATATGGAAAGATTATTCACCACAATCAAGAAAGACTAACTCAAGGAAGGTCAGCCTGGTATTTATCCATTCAGCCACCAATCCATCTGCTTATACATCCACCTACCCATCCTTCTATCTTCCCATTCACTCATCCATCCACCTTCCCATGCCTCCATCCATCCATGCACCCATGTATCCATCCATCCACTTGCCCTCCCATCTATCCATCCATCTATCCACCCACTCACCCTCCCTTTCATCCATCCATCTACTTATCCATCCATCCTCCCACCCACTTACTTTTCCATTCGTCCATCCAACCACTTACCCTCCCATCCATCCATCCATACACCTCTGCATCCATCCACATACCCATCTATCCATCCATCCACTTACTCTTCCATTCATCCATCTATCCATCCATGCATCCCTACATCTCATCCATGTATCCATCCATGCATCCATCCATCCATCTATCCACTTACCCTTCCATCCATCCAACTACTCATCCACCCACCCTCCCCATCCTCCAACTATCTACCTGAGGACTGGTCCATCCATCTGTCTACTCATCCACCCATCTGTCCATCCACCAGTCCCTCCATCCATCCAACCATTTATTGAGCACGTAATCTGTGCAGGAATTATGTCAGGTACAGGGTACTGAGAAATGAAAAAGTAAAATCCCGTCTTCCAGGAGCCAACAGTCCAGCCCAGCAGACAGCAAGGAATAGTGAAGGTGTACAAATACATCCGTGATGTGAGTTTAAGAGTCACTGTCCCCCTGCCAAACCATCCCAGTCTGAAGAGGTTAGCACATTCATGGGGCAGCGGATGTCCACTTTCAAGGTAAACTCTTAAAGATGGATTGACTGAACCAGAAGGTGTGCACAGCTGTCAGCCTTCAGTTGCATGGTGCCAAGGAACCCTCCAGACAGGTTTCTCAAAAAGCCCTCCAGTCAGGTTTTGCCAAATGCCCCTCTTCTGTGCCACCCACAGGGTGACAGCTCCCTCTTCCCTTCATCTTAAAGGCTTTCACATCTGTCATGAACGTAAAGCCTGATCAGCTCAAGGGTAGAATGACACTTCCTGAGAGAGCTGACAGCAGGTAGAAGTGGTTACTATAAAGGTAGAATGGAGAAGCAGGGACATCTCTCCCAGTGTTAGGGACTGAACTGTGCCCCACAAAATCAATGTGCTGAAGCCATAACTCTTAGTATCTCAGAATGTGACTGTATTGGAAGACAGGGCCTTAGAAGAAGTAATTAAGGTAAAATTAGGTAATTAGGGCCATTGGGGAGGGCTCTGATCCAATAGGACTGGGGTCCTTATAAGAAGAAATGATACAAAAATGCGCAGAGGGATGACCTTGTGAGGACACAGGGAGAAGACGGCATCTACAAGCCTAGGAGAGAGGCCCCAGGAGCAACCAGCCCTGCTCACACCTTGCTCTGGAACTTCCAGCCTCTAGGACTGTGGGAGAATCCACTTCTGTTGTTTGAGCCCCCCAGTCTTGGGGAGTTTGTTATGGCCACACTAGGAAACAGACCCAGCATTCAAGGGGCCCCAAGTCAGCAGGAAAGAGCATTTCCCCAAAGCAGGCTCCAGCTGGCTATGATGCCTGAGCTTGTGGGTCTGAGGTGAAGCCTCTGATGGCAGTGGGGGTGGGGGCTGGGGTGCGGTGGGCTGTTCAGGACAGAAGAGCTGGAGGGAAGCAAACGTGCTGGGTCTGCTCCCTCAGGTTCAGTTCTATTTTAGCTCAAACGCCACCTGTTTCTCCGATAACCCAGCCAGAAGTCACTTTGCTCTATCTCCTCTGAGCTTCTGAAGCATCATATAACTTAAAAAAAAAGTATCATCACTTCAATCTGCCCTACTTGTCTTTATATTAACATAGGATCTTGAACTTCACAAAAAATGTTATCTCTATTCGGTTCACATGAGCAACAACAACAAAAAATAATTCCGATCTCAACATTCTTTTGTTATCCAAACAGAATACAACAATACATACTTTTTGCTACGCATCGATTATCAGAGCAGCACTTCATATGATTTACACAGACATGTTTACGTTATTTTAAACTTATGCAAAACATTGGGTATCTTCAAACCTTTGTATTCTAGATTTTCTTTTTGGTGGGCAAAGAACAATCCCTTGCCTGAACTTTGACTTCTATTATTCTCCATTGAAATTTTTCAAGTGTATTCTTTCTTGCTGGTCCTTCAGAAATTAAAGAGTCTCTGAAAAAAGTTGAAAACAACTTTTCAACCTACATATTCTCGAATTTCATCGCGCCTCACCACTCAAAAAAAAACCGCACCCAACAATTCTGAAAATTGCTGGGTTGGTAGCTCAAAAGCAGAGAGTTTCTGGAACTAATTTCTTTGGAGTGGTTATGCAGTCTGCTGGGAGACATGGCCTTGATGAATGAAGCAGGGGGCCCCGCTTCCTCTCGACCCTTTCAGTATCGACAGTGCCATTCACTCACTCACACACAGCCTGCACGTGACAGCTGTTCAGGGCGACCCCCTCCATGCACAGCAGAGCTATACACTCTCACCAGCACGGGTGCCCTCTGCACAGATGATACACTCGTGGCATTGGGCAGAGCAAGGCCCGCATGTGCAGAGCCCATCGAGCACTGCCCACGATGCACCGCACGGCCAGCCTCAACGGCCCGGGAGCTGGCTTGGAAAACAGACTGCAGCTGGTGCTCGGCACGTGACCTACTTGGAATCCACAGTCATAAAGCTCTAATTGTGCTTCTCAGACACAGCTAAATTCTGTAGGTGGATTATTCGTCGGCCTTTCTGACCCACACATTCTTGGTTTCAGCCTCAGAGTCTGTTAAGTAACTGCAGAGACTTCCTACACAAGCACACACACAATATCAATCCTGTCGTTGCAGAGTCACATAAATATTTGATCCCCTTGTAGAAGGCTAACAGCTCTGTTTAAGGCCAAATGAAATAAAACCCCATTACATGAGGCTCTTGAAAGCAAACTTTTAAATTGGTAATTTCTGCAACAGAACCTTGAGTTTTGAGGTCAGTGTTTAATGTGAATGTCATGGCAATCACACAACATTCTCAAGGCGACAGAAAAATCCACACCCGGGGACCCTGTCGTGCATTTACTCCCATCCCTCCATCCGCCTTTTTGAAACAAGATTGCACCACATCTTCTGCAGAGACGCACACTCTCCGCCTGCCCTCCTCGTGTGATGAAGGGGAAGATTATACTATTTTTTTTTTTTTTGAGACAGGGTCTCACTCTGTTGCCCAGGCTGGAGTGCAGTGGCGCGATCCCCATTCACTGCAACGTCCACTTCCCAGGTTCAAGCGATTCTCGTGCTTGAACGAGTAGCTCAGCCTCCAGGGTAGCTGGGACTACAGGCATCTGCCACCACACCTGGCTTTTTTTTTTTTTCTATTTTTAGTAGAGATGGGATCTCACCATGTTGCCCAGGCTGGTGTTGAACTCCTGGGCTCAAGCGATTCACCTGCCTCAGCCTCCCAAAGTGCTGGGAATACAGTTGTGAACCACCACGCCCAGCCCAGATTATACTATGTATTTAATCTAACCCTGTCCTTGTCTCAACTAAGCGGCTACGGCGCACATTCTGGAATTACGGCACAAAACACTCTAATCTCCTGCTGCTGCTACAGTTCCTGCAGATGCTTGAAGCCTCTCTTTGGGAGTTGACTAACTCGATTTCTATTTTAAAGCTCAAAATTAACTCATTAACTAGGTCCAATTTAGGAAGGCCTGGCCTGTTCCTTTCTTACTAACAATCCTTAGAGGCAACTCTGATTTCCAGGCCGCGGCTAGGCACACAGCTGTGTGCTAGATAGCTAAAGCTGCCCTTCCATAAGGCGCTCTGTGCAAAGCGTGCAGCTCCAGTATGTTCAACTGGACTTCTCATTATGTCTCCACAAGCAGTCTCACCGTGCGGAAAACACAGTAGCCATTTTAAGAACCAAAAAATGTCACTGCCGTGTAAGAAGGCCTCCCCGCCCTGGGATGTGTCTCCAGGCAGGGCTGCAGGGTGCACAGGCTCTGCCCAGACCTCCAATACATCAGGGATGCTAGAAATCACGCCAGATTTCAGCCACTTTGGGTTTGGCAAAAGCCAGACATCTAGCCATGTTAACCAAGCACCCACCCACCATACAGAAGCCCACCCTCAGACGCCTCTTCAGTAACTCTGAATCCAAATTTCACCCACCTCGGCGTGGACTGTCCCTCCTCGGCCCGGACTGTGGAGGGAAGCTCTTTTCTGGGCTCGCCGGGGTCCCCTGCCTGCCTTCGCAGTTCGACAGAAGCTTCCTGCAAAGGGCAACATAATGAGACACCAAGTCCTCAAGCTGCCTTCCTCAGGACATCTGTAATTATGAAAGCCCTCATTTGTGGGTTTGCCTTGCCAGGGCAGTTCTACAAAGCATTTCATTGAGACGACTGAACTAAGACCCTGCGTCCACTTCTGTTCTGGGCAGGAAACAACTCCTACGTGAAGCCTGTAAAACCGTGTGGCACAATTGGCCAAAAGAAATAAAATAAAATACAGCTGGTCACAAATTACAGCGGTGAAGCCTCAAGCTCTAGTACTCCTCAGAGCCTGAGATTCTTTGCTCCTGACAGAGCAAGCATGCAATTCTCAGAGGTCATGCTGAATAGCCACAAGCCAGGGTATCCAACAGTGGAAATAAACACTCACAGCATCTGTGTGGATTTTCAGGGCTGGGACACCACAGAGCAAACCAGCAGCCTTCTTTCCATGCACTTATTAGGTATCTTGTATTAAATTACTAGTGGTGGTTCTTTTTTTTTTTTTTTTTTTTTGAGACAGGGTCTTGCTCTTTTGCCCAGGCTGGAGTATAGTGGTGAGAACACAGTTCGCCACAACCTGAACCTCCTTGGGCACCGCCACACCTGTCTTAAGTTTTTTTTCTTTTTTTTTTTTGTAGAGATAAGGTCTTGCTTTGTTGCCCAGACTGGTCTGGAACTCCTGGCCTCAAGTGATCATCCTTCCTCGGTCTTCCAAAGTGCTAGAACTGCAAATGCACCACCGCACCCACCCTGGATTCTTTTAAAAAGAAACTGCATCTATCATTGTGGAACATTTTTTTCTTTGAGATGTGCAAGTGCAGATGTAATAGGGAGAAAAAGCTTTCAAAGGGGGTAGGTGCAAGAGAGAAAGAGACTGTTAACTTTGAAGCAGGGCTAAGAAATATGCAGTTGTCTAGAAAGCTGGACATTAACTCTCACCATCAAAACTCTCACCTTAATAAAGTGCAATCACTTAATGTGTTTTAAATACATTTTGTCCCAGAGCAATCCTTGAAAATACTTGCAAATAAAAAACAGAATACTAAAAAAACCCAAATACTATAAATATTAAAGGTCATCCATCAGTGTTTGAAAAGTGGCTACTGTATGTCATTTTAAGCTTTTACATAAACCACACATTTCCATGTCAGAGGCGTTAGTTATCATTTTCCATAGTTTCTCCCTCCAAGTTCTTTGCTGAGTATGAAGGTAGGAGCAAGCTACTTAAGGGGAAACTCAGTTAAAGCCAGAGATTATGGCAACGAGAACGGGAATGAAAAATGTGGGTTTTCGGGAATATGGCAGTTTAAATTGCCTTGAAGGTGTCAACTTTGTCCCCAAATACCTCTAACACAGAGGACACTAGGAGATCTGGAAAAGGTAAATGCTCGCACAGCTGGAGCTGAGTAGCCCTGGCGTCAGCCACTGCATTCTGGGTGTGTCCTGTCCTTGGGTTAAGATGATGGTCAAGGGGGCTGTGGCTCCATGCTTACCTGCTTGTAGTGGTCTGTGGACGGTGAAGACCGGGACCTCCCATGAACGTGCTGCGGCCTCTCCTGTGGGTCCAGGCTCACATCCAGGATGTCATCCGCTGAGTGGCAGCGCCCAGAGCTCCTGGCCTCCAGAGGTTTCCTCTGTTCCTTCCAAGAGGCCTGATACTCTGCAAAGGTGCCGAGCCTCCGCGGCGGGTCTGAAGTCCCTGCCTTCTCCGCTGCGCTGTGAGCGTTGAGGCTGTCCCCAAGGGAGGTGGTGCGCGACCAGGGCTCCGTGCCCTCACATGTGCGGCCCGCTGTCCGCGGCCTCTCTGGCTTGTCTCTCAGGATTCCGTGAAGAGCTTGCTTCTGGGCAGGCCTCTGGGGAACAGGTTTGCTCGTTTCCTCAAAAAACTTCCACCTGTCAGCAAACGTGCCCACAGTATCCTCAGATGTCCTGGGGTGCTGGTGAGGACTGTAGCCCTTCGTGAGGCCCACCTCGTTCATCTTCTCGGGTTCCGAGTAGGACTTCAATTTCTGCTCAGCTGTGAACCGTCTCCGGCCTCCGATGCGGGGCGGGTGGGGCCCGCCACTTGTAGATGAGGGTGGCTGGGCCAGGCCTGCCTCCCAGAAGTGGGGGACAGCGTCTGGATCCCCCATCCGGTGTTCCAGTGACTCCGGGTATAGGTCTCCTGGGTTGGGGTCCAAGTCGCGGCGCTTGAAGGACGTGGCCCTCAGGACCCGGGCTTGGGCCTCTTTCAGGTGGTCTTTATAGGTGCCAGCGAGGGGTCCTTCCTGGGTGCCACCTCCCAACCCGGCCCTCCAGCGGCCGGTGACATCCTCCGCCTCCCCTGCTGCAGTCAGAGCCACTGTGCTCCGGCTCTTCTGCAGCTTGGCTCTATGCATCTGGATCTCATTCCGCAGGGTGGTGGCAAAGCGGTCGCTTCTTCGGGTGGGCTTGCCCATGTGGGCGTCGAACGGTGGCGGTCTGGTGGCGCTGTCCTCTGGACTGCTCTCAGGCCGGCGCTTCCCCTCCTGGGTCAGGGAGTGCAACAGGGGCGTCTCCTGCGGGCAGATCCTGCTGCTCTCCCCATCTGCCCACGTGATGCTGGCTGCCAGCCTCTGGCTGGCTTTTTCTGCACGGCTGGCCCTGGGAGGCTCCTGGGCTCCCGCGGAGCAGCCCTCGGCCCCTGTGTCCAGCGGGTAACACCGTCCTGTCTCGCGGGCATCCGGAGGTCCCTCAGGCTGAGGTAGGTGATGGCGTGGGCTCTGGCCCACCGTGGGTGGGGGAAGACTCTCGAGGGCTCCAAGGGCTGTGTCAGAAGGCCAGCATCCCGCCCAGAGCTGTGCTGCTTGCGGGTCTCCCTGCACACAGGGCCGGGGACCCTGCCAGCCACTCCCCAGCTTCTGGTCACAGCTGCTGAGCCCCCTCACCTGAGGAGGGCTGTCATTCTGGAAGCTGGCAGCCCCTGGCTCCTGCCCAAGGCTGTCAGCACAGAGGGGGCTGTGGTCGCTGTATAGGGGAGGGTGTCGGCCGCTATGAGGAGACTGAAGGAAGCGCACGTCTGAGCTGGACAGAGAGGCCTGCAGCCTACTGGAAGCTCCATCCTTGGAGGGCGGCCAGCTGCTGTCTGCGTGGGCCTCCTGTGGGCAGCCCGGGCCTCCCGATCCCTTCCCGAGGCTCCCCGGGTGTGCTGACCTCCAAGGCCGATCGGTGAGCTCTGGTCTCCGGTCACCACGAGGCTGAGCCTGGGCCAGGGCCGTAAAGTGCTGTGCCGCAGCCGCCTCTGAGAACACAGGGCCCTGGGCCTTCTCGTGGCTCTTGGTGGCAGCAAAGCTGTCACTGCGGAGAGGGGGAGGGGGAGGAGGTGGGGATGATGGTGCTTTCTTCTTATCGGGAACATACCAGACTGGCCCAAAATTGGACCTCCCAGGGGCAGCCAGCTTGGGCTCGGCATTGTACTCTGGCCTGGGGCCTTTGCCGCTGTCACCGGGGACCCTGGGCGGGAAACACCTGAGCTTCTCCTCCGAGCCCTGAGGGTCGCCTGCGGCCTGGGCCTGCCGGCCACCCTGCCTGGGAGCCTCCCAGAGGCCCACAGTGTAGAGGATGTTCTCTGCGGAGGACGTGTCGGCTTTGGACAAGGTGTGGTCAGGAGTGCTAGAGCTGGTGGAGAAGGAGCCGTAGGCCGAGTCGCGCTTGCTGTGGCTGCCCAGGTGGTCGATGCTGCTGTTGGACTTGGCCACCGAGAGGCGACCGGAGGGGTGGTCCAGGCTGTCCACGCTCCCCAGGGAGCTGAAGTGATCTAAGGTGCGCTGTAGGTTCGTCTGCTCCCAGGAACTGGACAGGTCGTGGGAGGAAGAACTGCAAGAATGAGAAGAAGGACAAGGCATGGTGTGCTTTAGCAACAGCAATGGCAAAGGGCAAGGCGGTGGATGCAGCTGGCCCTCGGTGGAAATACCAAAATGCCAAACAGTAACTTCCCAGGGTGAAGTTGCTAAGGCTGAGGCTGAGGTTGCAGCTCAGCACATCTGGATTTTAGTAGAGACACGGAGAAACTGGGCACAGGCTGAAAAGACTGTGTCCTCCCTGTTACATGCCTTTTTACCAAACAGATGCCTTGCAACCCTAGCGCACATTCTCAGCCTGATGCCCGGATCGTTGGTAGGCAACGTCTGCATTTACACGTCTGTGGTCAATCAACAGTTAAGCGCAGGGGTGGCCACACCACAACTCAGGTTGTTGTTGTTGTTGATTTTGGTTGTTTTTTTTTTTTTTTTGAGACAGTCTCACTCTGTCGCCTAGGCTGGAGTGCAGAGGCGTGATCTCAGCTCACTGCAACCTTCGCCTCCTGGGTTCAAGCGATTCTCCTGCCTCAGCCTCCCGAGTAGCTGGGATTATAGGTGCCTGCCACTGTGCCCGGCTAATTTTTTTGTATTTTTAGTAGAGACGGGGTTTCACCATGTTGGCCAGGCTGGTCTCGAATTCCTGACCTGAAGTGATCTGCCCGCCTCGGCCTCCCGAAGTGCTGGGATTACAGATATGAGCCACCGCACCCAGCCCAAATGGTTTTTATATGTTTTATGGTGGGAGAAGAGGCATACTATTTCTCCTATTTCACCTGTGAAAATGATATGAAATTCAAATTCAGTTCATACATGAAGCTTTACTGGAACCCAACTGTGCCCACGTGTCTGCGTATTGTCTGTGGCTGCTCTTGGGCTATAATGAAAGAGCTGAGTAACTGCAACAGAGATGTGCGGCCTGCAAAGCCAAAAGCATTTACTAGCTAGCCTGTTACAGACCAGGTTTGGTGGCTCACACCTGAAATCCCAGTGCTTTGAGAGGCTAAGGCAGGAGGATCACTTGAGGCTGGAGGATCACTTGAGGCCAGGAGTTTGAGACCAGCCTTACTTAGCAACATAGTGAGACCCCCATCTCTATAAAAACTTTTAAAAAAATTAGCTGGATGTGGTGGTGCATGCCTGTAGTCCCAGCTACTTGGGAGGCTGAGGTGGGAAGATGGCTTGAGCCTGGGAGGTTGAGGCTGCAGTGAGCTGTGACTGCGCCACTGCACTCCAGCCTGGGCAATGGAGTAAAACCCTGTTTCAAAGATAATAATAATAATAATATCACACACTGCTGTGTTCAGCTTTCAGCTAACTGGTTATACCCTACAGAGTTATTGACACTCACACCAAAAAACACAGGCTCCTAAACAGGATGGCGTCTAAGAGGATGAAATTGACGGTGAGTTGACACATTGATTCCTCTGTAAGGTAATAACTGTGTGTGACTGAGAGCTCTCAATGGTGAAACTATTTATCCAGGATGTTAAGTGCTTTCTTTAAAGCTCAACAAAGCTGAGATGTTCACCTTTCAACAGGAAGAAGCTGTGGCTCCACTAGGTTGGGGGAGAGTGAGGATGAGAGAACCGTGTGACCAGGACAGAACACTGGAGAACAACTGGCTGTCATCTATGGGAGGGAGAGGACTGTTTGGGTTTCCCACCCATCTTCTCTAAGAACAGACCACGTATCCTCAAACCCGGGGCATGCTCCTGACTACCCACCAGTATTCTGGAAGGGACTTTTCTGAGAGATCCCAAGTCCAAGCAGATCTAGAGAACTCTGAGCACTGTTTCCACACAGATGTGGGCAGTGTGCATGTTTCTTTCATCAAGAGACTGCCAAATGGGCTTAATGGAGATCTCACCACCTTAAGTCACTTCAGGAATAAAATAAAAGGCCCACTGTTCACTTAAGTGTTACTACTCAGTTGAGAATCTGTGGCTTTTTGTTTTTTTGTGTTTTTTTTCCCCAAAAAATACACTGGGCTCTAAATACCATCATCTTTTTTCACTTTAGGGGTAATGTTATATTTCAGTTGTCTTTCCTTCGTGTCATATAAATCTTTACCTTGCAATTTTACAGACCAGTATTTTTTTTTCTTTTTTTCTTTTTTTTTTTTTTTTAAGAGACGAGGTCTTGCTCTGTTGCCCAGACTGGAGTGCGGTGCTGCAATCATAGCTCACTGCAGCCTCGAACTCCTGGGCTTCAGTGATCCTACTGCCTCACTCTCCTGAGTAGCTGGGACTACAGGTGTGCACACAATGCCCAGCTAATTTTCTTTTATTTTTAATAGAGATGGGATCTTGCTGTGTTGTCCCGGGTGGTCTTGAACTCAAACAATCTTCCCACCTTAGCTTCCCAAAGTGTTGGGATTACAGACATGAACCATTGCGCCCAGCCAAGACCAGCATTTATTAACAGCCAAAAACTGAGTGGTTACATTAGCTCCAAACACAGACACATACCTGCGCGTGCGCGCGCGCGCGCACACACACACACACCAAACATGCTCACTGATACTCACACACTCACATACACATATACATGTGCACACACATGCACATACAAGCAAAGAGATGCACAGGCACACATACAGGCACACACGAACAGACACATGAACACTCATACAAAGACACACACACACAAACGTGTAAAACACACATGCACACTCACACCCACACTCACACCTGTAAACACACACAGATACACACACACACTCACGCAAGCAGGGAGACATCCACACACGCACACCAAAAGCAGACTATCTGCTGTTACCGCCATCCTCTTAACAGGAGACTAGTGAGGATACTGCCACTAACTCCAAGAGGGTTGAGGAGAGGCTACCAAAGCTTAAAGAACCTCTTGGGAGCTTTTACAAGATACACCTGCCACCCCATATATATCTCCTGCCTTCCAGTCCATGTGTAAAACCCTGGAAAGGAGAGGGGTGCCGTGGATGCCACCCCACCAGCTCAGAACCCTACTGCCTGGCATCCCACCTGGCCAATCCCAAAGAAGCTTGGCTGAAACCCAAGTCCTATGCTCCCCTTCTTGCTCATGCCTTGTCTTGCCATTTCATTTTGTGTCACACGCTTGCCGGTTCAGTCAAAAATTCAGAGCCCTCCAACTGTGATTATGTGTCGGTGGCCCAGTCTCATCAGAAACATCAAAATCATTCTGCAGTCAGGAGTGCGCTCCCTGCAGAAGGCTGAACAAACCTGGCATCCTGGACGGGAATGGGTGCCTACCTCGCGTGGTGTCGGCCGGACCAGGAAGGACAGCTGCTGGTGGAGGTGAACGGGGAGGCCGCTAGCTCAGGGTGGCTGTCAGAGAACTTGGTGGCATGCCAGGAGTGAGGCCTCCAGCCCAGCTCGCTCCTCCTAGAAAAGAACGCAGGGGAGGCGGGGGGTCAGGGACTGCACACAGCGCTCACTCTCGTGCCAAACAGTGCAGGGGGCTTGGGGACCGCACACAGGGCACACGCTCGTGCCAAACAGTGCAGGGGGCTTGAGGACCGCACACAGCGCACGTGCGCTTGTGCCAAACAGTGCAGGGGGCTCGGGACTGCACACAGCACATGCGCGCTTGTGCCAAACGAACAGTGCAGGGGACTTGGAGACCACACACAGCACGTGCACTCTCGTGCCAAACAGTGCAGGGGGCTCGAGGACTGCATGCAGCGCACGCGTGCTCGTGCCAAACAGTGCAGGGGGCTTGGGGACCGCAAGCAGCGCGTGCGCGCTCGAGCCAAACAGTGCAGGGGGTTCAGGGAATGCGCACAGTGCGCACGCTTGTGCCAAACAGTGCAGAGACTGACACTGGTCACAGCAACTCAGGCAGGTGCACGGCACCATGTTCAGGGGTTGCCCGCTGAATCCAAACCCACACCTTCTTTTTAGATTTTTGTTCACCACCCATTTGCCCTAACGCAGAGCGGGAATCACAGGCTCTAGGTGTGCAGCAGCCCTTATCTTTATTTTTATTTTATTTTTGAGACAGAGTCTCACTTTGTTGCCTAGGCTGGAGTGCAATGGCATGATCTTGGCTCACTGCAACCTGGGCCTCCCAGGTTCAAGCGATTCTCCTGCCTTAGCCTCCCAAGTAGCTGGGATTACAGGCGCTCACCACCACGCCCAGCTAATTTCTGTATTTTTAGCAGAGACCAGGTTTTACCATGTTGGCCAGGCTGGTCTTGAACTCCTGACCTCAAGTGATCCACTCACCTTGGCCTCCCAAAGTACTGGGATTACAGGTGTGAGCCACCACACTCGGCCAGCCCTTATCTCTAAAATGTGTTCCTCCATAAATATGGACAACTGTTAACTTGTCAATTTAAAATCTTACAAATGTAAAAATAAATAAAGAACATTTATTCTAAATAAATAAGTAAGCAAATGTTGCCCTCTCCCTGCCCCAATATGAAGACAAACAGCATCTCCTATCTTTTGCTGGAGAAAAGGTATATGGGTCCCTCAGGCGGCTGGGTCACACAGAGTTCAGATAGCTTATCTGTGTCTATTTACCTAGGTAACAAAGTAAAGACAGCCACCTTCTGGTTAACTAAGACTAGTAGCTGCATCTTCCCCTGAGCCTCTTAGTCAACCAAAGATCCCCCCAGGGAGTCATGACAACCCACACCAAAAGGCTAAAGTCCCTTCAGCCAGGGCTCCTGAATATGGAGGAGCTTTCCTGGGCTCCCCCGCCACAGTCCCCACCATCCCATGTGTGGCTTCTTAGTGTCTTGGCCACATCTGCCCAGATGTGATGAGGTGTGTCTGGTTAGAAATCCCAATGGATGTCGGTAATGCAATAGGGCCTCCAGGGGAACACTGCTGGGCGTGAGATCCTCCTCCCGAGCTCACTTCTCCAGCCTCATGGTAGGAAGCCAGCTTTACATTTCTCTAATTTGGGACAGAACTGACAGCTGATAACCCAATCAAGAATGGAGAACGAGCTCAAGTGGGCCTCTTTAAATACTTTGTGGAGATCAGATGTTTTTCTCAGCAGGCAAAAACATTAAAGAATATTATGCAATAAAGAACATTTTACAAAATAAAACTGAAAAGCATGTATAACACAAACCTTTCGAAGACTCAGATCATTTTAACGAGGAAAAGTATACGGGTGGCAAAATGTGGAACATGCTGACTTTATGACAGTTTCCCAGGAACCAAAGAGAAAGTATAAAAGACAAATTCAGCACCCCATGGAAGGAAAGCAATTGTAAAACCCAGACTGTACCTCATGGAATTTCTCAAAATCCTCGTAAGGAAGGTTCTGGCCATGTGAATTTCATTTTCAGCTGGCTTTCTCTGTGCTATGACATCCACAACTTCTTTCATCTTCCTTTATAGTTAATTAATGAAGAAAATAAACTAGACTGACTGAAACTGGAGGAAAGGGGAGAAAAAGAGAAGGCTAGGAAAAGAAAACGTCTGACGCTCAAGACGACGTTAGTTCAGCCCTGCTTCGGGAATAACTGGGCTACTAGCTGGTTTAGAGGGTCAGCAGTTCTCCATGGGTACGATAAAAGTTCTCCCAGATAAACTATCATTAGCAAGCACATATAAGAATATTAGCAACAGATTTTGTTCTCACAAAGTATGCATGCAAATGGCCAGGTGCTGTGGCTCACACCTGTAATCCCAGCACTTTGAGAGACTGCCGTGGGAGGATTGCTTTCGGCCAGGAGTTTGAGATCAGCCTGGGTAGCATAGCAAGACCCCATCTCAGCACAAAATTTAAAAATCAGCCGGACGTGGTGGCGCGCATCTGTGGTTGCAGCTACTAGGGAGAATGAGGTGGGAGGATGATTTGAACCCAGGAGGTTGAGGCTGTAGTGAGCCGTGTTTGCGCTACTGCACTCCAGCCTGGGGGACAGAGCAAGACCCTGTCTTTTAAAAAATATATACGTGTGATAGATTATGAGGAATCCAGTGACCGTGCCATGCCATGGCATGAGGAAGCCCAAGTGAGCCACGTGGATAAGGCCGTATGGAAAGCGACACCAGGCAGCCCCAGCTGTCGCCCAACCTCCTGGCCCCACGCACCAGGCACAGGAGAGAAGGAAGTCATTTGCACGTATGGCCCCTGCAGAGGCAACGTGGAAAAAGACTGAGGAAAGACTGAGGAACCCAGCCAGCAGCCAGAACCAAGGCCCAAAGCTTCTGGGCATCTGCTGCTGCTCAAGCCAGCCCCGCGGAAGGCCCCTGTCATGGGGGAAGGGAGAGAGTGAGTCGCAGCTGTGCCCTGCCTCTATTCCTAGCTTTGGCCCTGGACAGATGGACATCAATCCCGGGTGTAGCCACTGGCGAGTCAAGAGGGAGGAGGGAAGTCACTTATCCTTATTCATAAGTGGTTAATTTATTCAAAGTGACAAAATCCAAAGTTCAGTTCCTTGGTCATTCTGGCCACATTGCGAGTGCTCAATGGCCACATGTGGGTAGTGGCTACTGCATGGGCAGCACAGATATGGAACATCTGCAGCCCTGCAGCTGGAGCACTGCCTTAGAGATGTAGTAACCCCATCTCAGCTGCATGGCAGGAATGCTGCTACCCCCCTGCGACTGTCTGCTGCCTGCAACCCTAGCACAGTGACTGTTTACACCACCTCCCTCCCCAACCCTTCCATCATGTGCAGATAACTACCTTTTAGAGATTTTCTAGAGCATATTTTTAAATCTTGAAATCGCCAGCCCTAACACATAGCATGCTTCTGAGTACCTCCGTATAGGCCAATTGCCTTGTGCTCAATTTTACAACTAGAACTTCTGTTTGACACCACTAATTTTGGGGCCACTTTTCATGCAGCAAAGATGATCAAAATGGAGAGTAATCATCTTAAATCTGTTTTTAAAAATATAATAATTTTAATTTTTTATTTTTTGTAGAGATGAGGTCTTGCTATGTTGCCCAGGCTGGTCTCAAACTCTTGGCCTCAAGCAACTCTCCTGCCTCAGCCTCCGAAAGCACTGAGATTACAGGCATGCGCCACCATGCTCGGCCTTAAATCTGCTTCTGAAAATATCCAGGAAGTATCTTCCTCCCCATGTACACAAAGCTTCAGTTTGCAGAACTGTTTCAAATAAAATGAATCATCCCCATGCACCGATTCCTTAAATCCAAGTATGAAGAGAAATTAGCCCTTTAGCTTGGTCAGTTACATCGGGGAGACGGCAGCTTGGTGGTAACATTAACCTAAACCAGCAGTTAGCCAAAAAACCCAAAATACATCTCAACCTTCCACTGGCCTCAGGCTAAAATAAGAATTAATTCAGTGTTGCAAATGAATAAGGCAGTGACCACAGAAGCCTTCTAGCAGCTGAGAAGGCTAAACAATCCCGTTCCTGGACCAAAATCATTCTGTTGAAATCGGAACATTATGTTTTAAAACAAAATTGTAATAATAATATCATTTCAGATTTACTTTTACCTTAGAAGTTTATTCTATAATGATGATACTCAGCTTATATCTAATACAGACTTTAACAGCTGGCCATTTAGTCAAAACGTATACTGTTCCATGGGTGGAAGAATGGACAAACAAAATGTGGTCTATCCATACAATGGAATATTACTTGTCAATAAAAAGGAAATTTTGACATATGCTACAACATGGAAGAACCTTGGGGATGGTATGCTACGTGACATTAGACAGTTACAAAAGGACAAATGCTGTACGATTCAACTTATATGAGGTACCTGATTTGTCAAAATCATGAATGCAGAAAGTAGAATGGTGGTTGCCAGGGGGTGGGGGAGGGGAGACTGAGAAGTTGCTGTTTAATGCATATAGAGCCTCTGTTTTGCAAGATGAAACAAGTTTCTGGAGATTGGTTGTATGATGTGAATACACTTAATGCTACTGAACATTACAATGGTTAGGATGGTAAATTTTATGTGTATTTTACCATAATTATCAACAACAACAAAAACCCAAAGTGTATATTGTGCATCTCCCATAGCTATGGGACATCCCTGTGGATGTGTCCATCGGCGGGGACAAAAAGATACAGGGTTGAGGTCAAAATGCAGGCCAGGGAAAGAGGAAGATAGGACAGTCCGAACAGGGGCGTCACAGCCAGAGAGGCTGATGGCATGGAAGAGGGCTCCCCATGGACGGGAATGCATGTGCAGAAGGCAGCTTGGGTGGGAGTTGTCAGAGGCAGGCAGGGAACCTGCCTGGAAGTGAGACTTCCATGCCTTCAGAAAATGCATCTCACCTGGTTTATTCCTGCACAAGCCACACACTCTTTCCAAACTGCCTGAAGAGAATGAGCAATGCTGTATGAGGCAATGAAAAAATGAAAACAAACCCAGAAGCTCCTTTTTAAAAAGATAATATACAGAAATATGTGTTCTTACATATGACACAGTCAGCAGTTCTTATACGAATTGTGGCTTTTTTTTTTTTTGACAGGCTCTCCCTCTGCCACCCAGGCTGGAGTACAGTGACGCAATCATGGCTCACTGCAGCCTCGACCTCCTGGGCTCAAGTGATCCTCCCGCCTCAGCCTCTTGAGTAGCTGGGACCACAGACACACACCACCACGCCCAGCTAACTTTTTGTATAATGAGAGATGGGGTATCGTTATGTTGCCCAGGCTGGTCTCACACTCCTGGGCTCAAGAAATCTGCCTGCCTCGGTCTTTCAAAGTGCTGGGATTACAGGCGTGAGCCCCTGTACCTGGCCTAGGGATAATTTTTTAAATAAGCAAATGAAGACACACAGTGAAAAGAGTTACACTCTTTCTGCTTTAACTGAAGATATCTTGGTTACTGTGGACAGTGAAAATTTACTAATATATATGCTTTTTTTCTCAAGTCTTCTGAATTTCCTGGTGCATAATGAATGTATTTGGGGATCAAGCCGGGGTCAGAGTGGTTTCTATTTGTTGGCACCTCTGAAACGGCTGGATTGGTGTTGATAAGGAGATGGTGGGGAGGACCTTCAGCCCCTACATGCTGGTCGCTCAATCACAGACCCGTGGAGTTGGGGACAGAGTGCTCTGGCGCCACCTAGAGCCCGCCTACACTCCCGGTCCCTCTGGCTGAGTTTCAAGGGCTCCCAGAAGGACTTGAGTAGACTGAAGGCTGTGGTGTTTCCTCCTGCACAAGCCACGCACTCTTTAAACGCTTTAAAGCACCTTGTCCCTAGAACCGTGGGTCTCATGTGCAGGACAGACATGTTTCTGTGTATTCCCTTTCATCCCGCAGACTTGACGAGTGCCTTTCTTTCCCCAGTCTGCCTGGTTATGTGATCATTCTCCCAAGCCATTATCATTTACAAATTTTATTTATTTAATTCAAAAATTTTTTAAAGAGATGAAGTCTCATCATGTCACCCAGGCTGGTCTTGAACTCCTGGGCTCAAGCAATCCTCCCACCTCGGCCTCCCAAAGTGCTGGGATTACAGGCATGAGCCACCACACCCAGCCCAGGCCATTATCATTCTTCCAAAACATAATGTTTAGCCAATGCATACTATTCCTTTCATATAACAAAACACCATGGTATCAACAATATCGAGTTTTCTGGTACTCCAGATGGAACTATTCATTCTAATGGTGGGTTCCCCTGAAATCCCTTCCCACGGATTGTATACCAAACTTCATTGAAACTTACTTCAATTTTTTAGAGTAATTTTATATGCTAGGTAGTGTTTGGGTTTTTTTTTTTTTTTTTTAAAGGACAGGGTTTAGAACACAAATATAAAAAAATGCTAGGATGTCATTGAACATTAAGAACAACAGCTGTATGTTTGAGCCCAGGAATTCAAGGCTGCAGCGAGCTATTATTGCACCACTGTTCTTCTGCCTGGGTGACAGAGCAAGACTCCATCTCTAAAAAAAAAGAAAGAACAGATTAGATATCAAATATCCTGTTTTATTTTTAAAAGGAATTATTACAAGAACTGCTTCAATGAAATCTTTATTATTCACAAAGAGCAGAATTCCTTCCCTTCCCTCAAACTAAAAAAAAAAAAAAAAAGAAGAAGAAAAGAAAAAAAAAAATCACGAGTGTTGGGTTATTTTCCTAACCTTTTAGAAGAAAGCAAAGAAGCACCTCCTCCCAAGACAAATAGTTTGTGTTTCGTGCCCCCAGCTAACTAAGTGCACAGTAAGAGCACTGGCTGGAGGCCAAGGCAGGGTCTGGGAGGGGAGGCGCCTTGGCCTGCTGGGAGCCTACGGTCTGAAACACAGGCCCACCTGGTCCCCCTGCCTGGAAACTGCGATGGGGGGCGGGGGGTGTTGGTGGTATTACATACGTGGGGGGCTTTTGGCCTATACTGGGAGCTGAGGAACGTTTTGTGGGAAAACAGATAAATAATAGTTTCTAAGGGCTTCTTGGAGATAAGGAAGAGCAGGTTTTGAAAGAAGAGTCTGCAGTTGGAAAGGCCTTGCAGATACCGGTCCAGGATGGGAAGCCCTGGAAACAGTCTGGGGGCCTCAGGGACTGTGACAAGCTTCCTGATGTTAGACCCCAGGGTCTGGGGAGAAGGGAATTTACCTGGCAATTGCTCACACTCTTCTAATCCTTTAAACAAAAACCACCTCTCTGCAAACATCAAATGAACCCCAGCTCTGACTCTGCTTCCTTCCTTTTCCTGCCAATCCTCCGGAAGGCTTCTTCCTCTCCCAGTCTGCCTGCACCTCCTGCCAGATCAGTCTCCCTGCATGCAACACAGCCCTGGCCAGGTCTTGCCCTCACTCTAGAACCATCAGCTGCTCCCAGTTTCCACAAAAGGAAGTCCATGCTCCTAGGTTCTCTGTGGTCTAGTCCAGGGGTTCTCAGGGCATGCTCCCTGGGCCGGCAGCGTCTGTAGCATCTAGGGTCTTGGCAGATAAAGCAAATTCTCATTTCCCCAAGACCAAGGAAGTCTGGGCTGCAGTGGGACAGGAGTGTCTGCACCACCTGAGCAGCTGTGTGTTAGCCGCTGGGTGCTGGCCCCATCCTACGTTTCCACCTCCCTCTCCCAAGCCTCCCCCTCTACTGTTCTCACTAGAACTTCCAGCTATGGCTTCCAGCTTTGGAGCACCTAGTATGGCTGGCAGACGTTTATATCTGCCTCTCAAAACTGGCTCAGCTACAAAGGATCGCTCCGCTGGCCTGTCCTCAGCAAAGACTTTCCTGGATCAACTTCCACCCTTCCTTCCTCTCTGAGTCCGCACTTGTGAGAGCTCTTCAGCCCACTCAGCTGCAAGCTCCTGGAAGACGGGACCTAAAGGAATGATTTTAACCACGTGGTGGGAGTGCTTCTCACATACATCACATGAATGTATACAAGTACGCCAGAGCACTCTAGAAATGGTTAACTCTGCATGTATTTTCTATAAGAAAAGTCGCCCCCTAAAGGCACTGTGGGAAGATTTATATGCAGTGTCTTTTCCCAGGCAGTGGTGCGGCAATGCCTGCGTGAATGGTGACATCATGTCTGATAAAGTCTATGGTCCTAGGAGATAAGAGGCAAGTAGTTCCTGCTTTTAAACATGAAGAGAACTGAGGCAAGATAAAAATTCCCAAATGACCTAAGTAGCTGAAACGGAGACATCAGAGCCTCATTGTAAGCAAACGCCAGGGCCCAGCAGCAGCATTCACGTGGGGTGAGAGCCCCAGAGTTGCTCTCCACCCGGCCAGCCTGCCTGCCTCACCCCTGGCAAGAGCGTGCCCCGCCTCTGGCCTCCACCTCTGGTGTTCAACCTGGGTCCTATGGCAGAAAAGACTGCAGAGGAATGCCACAGAAGCCACAGGCAGAACCGAGCAGCACAGAACAGAGGAGTGGAGCAGACCCGAATGACTTGTTTTTCCCATTAACCTTTGTAATGTTCATTTCTATAAACCCATTACTGTTGGAAAGAAAAGGAAAAAAAAAAAGACGATCGCTGTCCCAGTATCCAAACCACTTGTGTTCAACCATATATATGCCCCAAGTGTCAAATCATCATTTCATTCAGCTTGATGTTTTAAAAAGGGCACCCACACAATTTCCTGGCTATGTTTCAACAGAATGAATTTGTTGGCAAAGAAACTCAGCACATTCAAGTGTGCAGTCATTAATATGACTCGTTTTATATAGCCCTAAGGATGAACACCACGGATATAAGAAAAAAGACACAAAAAGTTTAACTTGTTGAGTCAACATATCAGTATACACATGGCAAAAGCCATACCAAAAAAAAAAAAAAAAAAAAAGCAACAAGGGATTGCAGACTGCTGTTCTCTAAATGCTATGCTATGTATAAAGTGCTCTAGCCATGTAAATAGATGCAAAGGGAAAGGAAAGAGATTTCAAGAAACAATCTCCCCTAGCCCTTTGTGGAATTCTGCCCACTAGAGCTCAGCAAACAATATCCCCACCTGGCCCTTTCTGATGTTCTGCTCATTACATAAAGCCCATAATAATTTACTGTATTTTTACTCAATTTGTCCTCAAATTCCCTTCCCAGAGCCCATGGTTACTCAAGGTACTAGAAGAGTTAAGAAGATATTCTTCATAAAAAAACAAAAAGCAAGGTATAGAGAAGAGATACGAGGTTTAGGGAAAGTAACCAATAAAAGAGACTTTACAGTCACAGCACAGCAAAGAAACATTGAGCCCAGACCATGAAAAGAGATGAAACTCAGTGGCAAAATCGGGGAGGCAGAGGGAGGAAGGTCCACGAATTCCTCTGAATGCAAAGTTACAGGCACTACCACCACAGGTGAACTGAATGTGGCAGTAGTGAAATGCTATTACAACTAAATCACATTTCTCCAAAGGAAGCTTGTGCTTTTATTCCAAACTTTTTACAGATCCTATACACATTCAGAGAACTATTAAATACCACTGCACATGTGATCACTATGGTAAGCCAGATGTCCACTCACATGGGATCGACATATGCCGAGTGGCTGATAAAAATCTTCCCTTATTTGATCACTTATCATCTCACCGAGAGGGTGGCAGGCATCCTTTTCTTTGCAAGGGCATTGAGCCAGAGAACATTCCTCTGTGTCTTTACATTTAATAAACCACCATGTCATAGTTGGCAAATCAAAGTAGTGAAATCACTGAAGAAAGATCTGATTCCTTCCTCTTTTTTGTCATTTACTATAACTGCAGACCAATGACCTTGCTTTCCGTACTATTAAAGGCAAGCACACCCACAATCAGCAGAGTAAATGGTACAACTACCCTCCGTGGTGCAGAGAACTGTTGCTACCTGCCCTGTCCATGACGCTGGCTACCTTACCAAAACATGGTCTGGACGTCGGAACTACTCGAGTTATTTAATCAGCCCACTTCACCTCCCCATCAATGCTGTCATGACTACCATTCAGCAAAGCCTTCTGAGCACTTTCCTTAAACATGCCACTCCATTCCATTCCAAAGGCCTTTGGACTCTAACTGCCACAAATAGGCTTTCTTTAACAAAAAAACCAAGTTATCAGGCAACTATTCTAAATGGTTTTTATGAGGATTTGGTTCTAAAAGTACCTTCAGATAGCCAAGACGTAGGAACGCATCTTGCAGTTGGGGACAGGAGGGGTTTGAGTGTGTGTGGGTGGGAGGGAGACATGGGATGAAGTTGTTTTCATTATGGAGCATTTTCTTTGTGTGAATAAATTAGCAAGTGACATTAAAACAAACAAACAACAACAAAAAAAAACCAGGCTTTTGTTACAGATAAGGTATGCCCCTCATTTTGTAGAAAGGGCCAAGGCTGTGTCGGGTACTTCATTTCTTCCCCCAAACTCTCCCACCTTGGAACCAATGGGTGTTAGTGGTAACCGGGCTTGAGGTGACAGTTCTAAGAAGAGGCGACATTTACTCCGCCTTTATGACCTGCCGGGCAGCCATCGCTCATGGCTCTGCCAATATCACCTCTCCCTGCCCCTTGGCAACACACTGAAAGCACGTTTGTCTCCATCTGGACAAAGCGGCCAGTGCAGGGCAGAGCATGCCACAGCGTGCCAGTGCCACCACAGCCAAGGACGGGATGGACAGAGAAGGGAGCCGCTCAGTGTGCTCCATGTGGGACAGACAGAGCCTCTGGGGACATCTCGACCTGCAAAGGCCTCATCTACCTGTCCTTTAGGGGTGACTGCAAGGGTAAGTGGCACACTGGACAGAAGCCCCATGTGGGCTTCCTGCCCTGCCAAGCCCACTAAGAGGTCAGCACGTGATCCCAGGGGCCCTTGGTGTCTGCTGGGCTGCTGCCTCTCGCAGGACACTACCTCCCAGATGACAGACACCAAGACCTGTCCCCAGATCCCTGCGCCCTCAAGTCTCAAGAGAGGACATTCCCAGGGTCTGCTCTCAAAATCTCACCAGAACACTCTTCTTTCCAAGCCAATAGCAAACTGGGAATTCAACCAGTGTAGATCAACCTTTTCTCCTAAAGCTCAGGGCTTTCAATTTGGTGGATCTCATTACAGCTGCTCTGTTTTAAAAAATAAAAGTCTACGTCATTTGTGGAACCGATAAAAAAATAAAAGTCATTTAAACTTCATTGTTAATGCTAATGCTAACTTCTCAATTCGTCGAACCTCAAAATAAACTTAACCTGTACAGTGTGGATCCCACTGCATAGCACATACAGGTCCTCCAGAGACCCCGAAACAACACAAAAATAAGCTAAACATTCTCTGTAAGTCTTACTATATTAGAAACCATCACTATTTGCAAACATTGATTCATCTGATTAAATTACCTAAACCACACACTAAGGCAAAACCCCAATAGAAGTAACTTTCCCCAAAATAAAACAATTCTGATCTATGTGGTTTTCTTTTTTCTCCTGATTTTACTTAATAAAAACAGTAAGCTGGCCGGGTGCAGTGGCTCACGCCTGTAATCCCAGCACTTTGGCAGGCCAAGTGGGGCAGATTTCTTGAGGCCAGGAGTTCAAGACCAGCCTGGCCAACATGGCGCAACCCCATCCCTACTAAAAATACAAAAATTAGCCAGGTGTGGTGGCACACGCCTGTAGTCCCAGCTACTGGGGAGGCTGAGGCACGAGAATCGCTTGAACCCGGGTGGCGAAGGTTGCAGTGAGCCGAGATCTTGCCACTGCACTCCAGCAACAGAAGAAGACTCTGTCTCAAAAAAATAGAAAAAATAAAATTAAATAAAAAAAAATAAAAACAATAAGCTGGGCATGGTGGCATGCACCTGTAGTCCCAGCTACTCAGTAGGCTGAGGCAAGAGGATCACTTGAGCCCAGGAGTTTGAGGCTGCAGTGAGCTATGATTGTGCCTGTCAGTAGCCACCGCACTCCAGCCTGGGCAACAGAGCAAGATTTCATCCTTCCTTCCTCCCATCCTCCCTCCCTCCCTCTCTCCTTTCTTTCCTTCACTCATAATAAAATAAATAAATGAAATAAAAACAATAATGGAAAATAGCCTAAACCAGTCAGGGTCTCCTTTGTTTTAACAAGAAAATAAGCACAGTAGCAAACAGCCATTAGCCCCCAAATGCTCACAGAATAGAAATACCCACTCCTGAATCACAGACAAAGACATCAGACAGCCTCGAAGGCATGGGTTTCACCTGACGTCCTCCAGTGTCCCCAGTAAGGAGCATGCCCTCCCTCTGACCATGCACCATTTCTGCCTCAGGAGTAGTTCTGGAGGGGGTGGGGTGCTGGGGGAGTGGGGTGGGGGTGTAAACCTGCTGACGTCTTAGGCGGCCCCTTACTGCTGCCACCGTTGCGAGTAGCAGCTCCCGGAACATCTGTGCTAATCAACCTTAGGGCTGCAGGGCCACCTGCTCCAGGACAGCTCCAAGGAGCCAGCAGCAGAGGGGGGCACAGCACAATGTGGGCCTGGAGCAGCAGTCAGGCCACCTTAGCAATGCCCAAGACGGGACGCATGCTGTAAGAAACCAGCTCCTAGCAAACATGAGTGCTGTCCCTCAACATGCAGCCTCTTCTCTTCAAATGCAGGACCACACCACATGGTCTCGCAAACCCTTGCAGCCTGATGCAGAAAACCCTTCCCTCTGCTGCTAAGCTGCTCCTGAATGCAAGCTTAGTGGATGTAATTAGATTCACAAGAGGGTTTAGGGCTGCCAGCAAAGAGGCAGGAAGTGACATGAATCAACCCTATCCACGATTTGGCCCCCACAAAATGACTCGCAACACATGACCGGTTCAAGAGAAACTGCCCAGAGTGGGGTCCGTGACAAGGTGGCAGGTGGATTTGCTGTAAACAAAACTAATATTATAATGCATATTTGGGGAAAAAGCCAAAAGGGTAATTGCAAAGCTTTAGAAAATAATTTATGATGTGATATTTAAAAGAAATTTTCCCTAGGGTGTTTGAAATTACAGGTGCTTTTTAGAAGCTGAACTTAACAGCCATTTGCCTCTGAAGGGAGAAAAATGGATGACTCTGTCCCCAGAGCTGTTAACGCAGATTTCAGAGACAAGACAGCAACAGGCAACAGCCACGGTCCCTGGCACCGAGTGGATAGGATGAGCCCAGCTAAGCTAGGAGCTGCCGTCCCCTTCTCGGTCCTTCCCCACCCTCCCAACCCTGCTTCCTCTCCTCCGGAGCAGCTTCAGGGCATCAGGCAGACCTCCCTTTTGCACTAACCCAACTGGGCTAAGTTAATGAGGAAAATGCCAAAGGGTCACCCAGTTTCTGGCCTTAACCTTCCCAAGAACTTGTGCTTAAGGACAGCAAGCGGTAGATCCCCTGCTAATGCCCAGTGAAATAGCCTGTGGCTCTGTGTGAAGATTCCAGAGCCCAGATCCATTCAAGACCTGCCCAGGACTCTCCAGGGGTGGGCCTGGGCACCTAGGAAAACAGTGCAGTGGAAAAAAACTGGACACACACATACACATAATAAAAGGCCACATGTCTGCCCTGAACTTTCCTGCAAGGAGCACTCCCCTGCCAAGTAGAGACAGAACAACAAACCGCCTGGGAAGAAAGAGAAAAGCAAAACTGCCAGCCTCAGCCTCTCCTCCTGACCTAACCAACAGATCTGACTCCTGGGCAGCACCCCTCCCCTGACATCTCGGGCCGTGGATGCCACCTGGACCTCACAAGGAAGAACATACATGCACTTGGTAGGGCTGATTGTTACAAGTTCTTTGTCTCCAGCTCCCACTGCCCTGGGCGAGAGGAAGCGCTGGCCCTCATTTGTCTGCGGAGATAGTGATCCGCCTGTCTCCTCCCGCATCGCTTTCCCAGCACCAGCTTCTCAACGACCACAAGGTCTGCGTTGCCCATGCCTGTGAAACAAGATGCCACCGCTTTGTGAAAGTGGCCCATCGCAATCCTATCCTGGCTGCCTGGTCCCCTGGTCCCCACACACACAAAGATAAAATGAGCCTACAAAATAAGACGTGTAGCAGCTGTCACTACAGGGAGGGGAGTTTATCCGTGAACCACGATTCAAATCATGTTTAAAAAACCATGGAGAGGCCAGGTGCGACGGCTCACGCCTGTAATTCCAGCACTTTGGGAAGATCGCTTGAGCCCAAGAGTTCGAGGCTGCAGTGAGCTATGATCGCACCACTGCACTCCAGCCTAGGCAAAAGAGCAGGAACCTGTCTCTAACAAACAAAAAACCACGGATTCCTGTGCTTTACACAGAGATGTATGTACCTCTTTCCCTCATCACATTTTTGCAGATGGGGGCAGACAATTGCAACAAGTCAAACAAGGCTTGGGCAAGCTAGTTTACCATTTGATCATGCTTTTAAGCAGAGCAATATAGAATATGAATATGTTGGTGTCTCAATCTATGAACTACCTGCAGAGTTCTTTTCATGAACTAGCCACTTGTAAGGGTACATGCTCCATCCTGGAGCTCTACATAAAATGCTAGAAAATGCTACCTAATCCATAGAGACAGAAGGCAGATTAGTGGTTGCCTAGGAATGGAGAAAGAGGAGGGCGGGGAGATTTAAATAGAGATTTAAATTTAGATAGAGAAGAATACGTGTTCTGGCTTTAAGAAGAACAATTTTGAAAGCACCCATTGGTGCTTTTGTAGTAAGGAAAACCACATAAAGGTAGTTGGAGTATTAGAAGTTCTATGCACATTTGGTCACAGAAGTCTTCTGTGTTGAGTGTTGTGTGAGAGCAGAGGAAAAACAGCTTGTGGGTTTTTTCCTAACACGGTTACTGAAAGTGTGTTGGGAAATAAAAATTTGTAAATAAACTCCACTGCTTTATATCTCGTTACACATACTACTTAAATAAAATTCTATTTAAACCACATTATTTTGTCCACATTTCTCATTTAAAGGAAAGTGGGTCTGCAGAACACAAAATGGGGATTCTACACAGTGGCTCCTGGAGATCCTTCAGGGCAAAAGTTTAATCCCTTTTCCCAAGAGTCTTTTAAGAACTTACTCAGTGAAACCGGCCAGCAGATGCCCTGAGGCTTCGCTCTCTCCTCCCACCAACCAGTTCTCCTGTGGCATGGCTTTCCTTTGAACAGATTTTAGACTGTCTATCTTTATCACTAAATATGTACTTCTAGCTCAAAAAAAGAATCACATCTACCTTGCTTCTAAACATATGGAATGATACCTGACTTCACTCCCGTAACTACGGAAATGCAAATGTAAATAGAAAACCATATTTCACCTATCACATTCAGAGAATACACACAAACAAACTACAAATATCCTATGCTAGAGATGATGTGAAAGGGTCTGAGAAACTCAGAAATGTCTCTGAACATTTACAACGGACACACCTTCCGACTCAAGAACTCCCATGCTAGGAATTTCTACGCATAGCTATGCCCTGGTGATACAAAGTTGGCCAGCTATGCTGACTGAGCTGGTGTCTCCATCAAAGAAGAGACACACAGTAAGACCACAAGCACAGCCCAGTGTTTTTGGGGTCTCTGGGAGCCCAGAACGAGACAGTACAGGAGACAGAAGAAAAGAGAGTTGCAGTCAGCCTTGGCAGCGGGATGATGACCCCCAGAACCAATTTATAACTCCTCGTCTTACCTCTGCAGAACAAGCTTCCCTCACCACCACCGGCATTCCACTAAGTTAAGTGAATCGTGTAAGAACAAACGTGCTGCTATAGGAGGGTTAAGACGGTGATCACAGAGGAACCATAACACAGTGTCATGGTGCCTCTCGTGCCCCACCCTCCCCAATGGCTCAGAAACCACCATTCTGAGATTTTACTTTCTGATCTACAAAGAGTTGTTAAAAGGGTGCTCAGGAATAGCATGTACCACTTACAATTGACTTTGCTAAATTCATGAGGCAAAAAATGTTTTTCCTTCCTCCCTTTTTTTTTTTTTTTTTTTGAGACAGGGTCTTGCTCTGTCACCCAGCCTGGAATACAGTGGCACAATCATGGCTCGTTGTAGCCTCAACCTCCCAGGCTCAAAGAATCCTCCCATATCAAACTCTCGAGTAACTGGGACCACAGGTGTGCATCATCATGCCCAGCTAATTAAAAAAAAAATTTTTGAGAGAGAGATGGGGTCTCACTATGTTGCCCAGGCTGGTCTCGATTGAACTCCTGGGCTCAAGTGATCCTCCCACCTCGGCTTCCCAAAGTGCTGGGATTACAGGTGTGAGCCAGCACGTCTGGCCCTTCCTCATTTCTGAACCTTTTCTTTGGATACTGTTTTGGCACCTCCACCCACCCCCACTTCAAAAAAGCCTTTAGGAATTTGTCTTGGCTGGTTTGAGTGCAGCGGTGTTTACAAATAATTAGTCACAACCAGTTACAGATTTCTTTGTTCCTCTCCATGCACACTACTTCACTTGACCAGACTTGAAAAAAAAATTTTTTTTTTTTTTCAAAACAAGGAAGATATCTTCATGTCTGTACTAAAAATGGAAATAAATGTGGGTCAATTAATTAAAATTTACAGCCAGCCTTCAAAAGAACATGCTAATTTTGTCAAAAGGGATGTGTAAGCACTTGCCTGTTAATAAGCCAACTTTAAAACCAAGGTGGAGAGTTATTTCTCTTTGAAAGCGACATATCACCAACACTCTTGTGGTACCTGGGAGTATTGCTTTAGTTCCTGTATATAAAAGCATCATGTCCCCAAGTTCACTTTCTAACCTCTTAAAACCATCCAAGCTCCAACTGACACGTAATGTACAGGAATAGACAGACATACAGCTCCCTCCAGACCCTCCCTCCAGACCTCAGCACAGTGCTCTAAACCCTTGGTGGCTGGCATCTTCGTGACAGTCACTCTCTTTCTAGCATGAAAACAGAAAGCGCAGTGGCCTGCCACCTTGTGTACAAGACAGGCAACAACATGTCACCTCACTGGGAGCATAAGCACAGTTTTCTGCCTGCCAAGAAAATAATCTACATATAAACAAAGGAAAGATATGAGTATTCAAATCCACTTAATACATTAAAATTTATAAAAATCGTCGTAATAAAATTAGGAACCGTTCAGACTCTTGATGCCGGGCCCATGCTTGGCCGAGACATATAACTCTAAGTGCATGTCCCAATCGAGATCTCTGTAGTGATGTGGGCAGGACAACTGGCTTCCCACTTTGATGTTCCACTCACTCCTGTGTGTCGTGGTAAATGTGGGAGGAAGCTCAGATCTTACCTTTTGACGACCAGCTTCAGGGTCTTATGGGACCCTTTCACCAGGCAAATCGCTTCCTGTCTAAACCCTGAGAGACCAATGTCATTGATGCCGACGATCTCATCTCCAGCCAGTAACTTGTCGACCGCCGCGGCTTTACTGCCCTCTTCAATCTGTAACAGAGAAGCATGTTCCATGAGCCTTCCACGAGCAGCAATTCCTGAGGCAGAGCAGGTCCTCGGAACGCAGCAGACATACCTCACACTTGGCGGGAATGGGCCCTGGGGGCTGACCTTATTACCACTCAGGGGATCAGGGATGCACTATACCCCTCACCCTGGCCTGCCTTCCCTGGACACGACTCCTGTTTATCCAGGGAATGGGAAAGCTTGAGAACACACACAATGGAAAACAGGGGACCTGAAGATACTGATTCATTTTCTAGATCTCCTTTAACCAGACAATAATTTTTGACCATTTTAAAGTACTTATTAATTATTTCTCATACATTAATCCTGGAACTAGACTGTTTTTGTAATAGCTTTATAGAAATATAATTCAAATACCATATATTCACTCAAATAAAGCATGGCTTTTAGTATTTTCAGAGTTGTACAACCATCACCACCATCAATATTAGGGCATTCCCCCTAACCCCGAAAGAAACCTTGTGCTCATTACTACTCAGTTTCCAATCCCTTCAGCCTCTGGCAACCACAAATGTACTTTCTGTGTCCATGAATTTGCCTGTCCTAGACAGTTCACATAAATGGAGTCATACAATATGTGGCCTCTTGGGTCTGGCTTCTCTCACTTAGCACGATGCTTTCTAAGTTCATCTACGTTGTAGCATGTAGCAGTACTTCATTTCTTTTTATGGTTGAGTAACATTCACTTGTATGGACAGACCGCATTTTATCTATTCATCAGTGTCTACTTTTGGCTATTATAAAGTGGAACTGCTGCGCCCTATGATAACTACATTTAACAACCTGAGGAGCTTCCAGGCTGTTTTCTACAGCAGCTATACCGTTTTACATTCCCACCATCGGTGTATGAAGGTTCCAATTTCTCCATATCCTTGCTAACACGTATCTGTTTTTTGTCATAGCCCTAATCCGATTATTATACCATGCTGTGTATGTTAAGATATTCACTAATCAGTGCTAAACACAGTATCCTCCCAATGTGTATTGACTGACTCCGTAACAGCTTGAATGCCATCCATTCTACAGCTTTTTTTCCCTTTTTTCTTTTTTTTGAGACAGAGTCTCGCTCTGTCACCCAGGCTGCACTGCAGTGGTGCGATCTCGGCTTACTGCAACCTCTGCCTCCCGGTTCAAGCAATTCTCCTGCCTCAGCCTCCTGAGTAGCTGGGATTACAGGCACACGCTACCACGTCCAGCTAATTTTTGTATTTTTAGTAGAGACAGGGTTTCACCCCATTGGCCAGGCTGGTCTTGAACTCCTCTGACCTCGTGATCCACCCGCCTCGGCCTCCCAGAGTGCTGGGATTAGAGGCGTGAGCCACCGTGCGTGGCCTACATTCTGTAACTTTTATTAACCTAGATTTTCCTATACAGTAAAGTAGAACTCAACAGCAATTCATTCCAGTTAATCTGTCCATTTTCTGGCACACTGTGGCCAGTGAGCCAATCCAGCCAGCTTTCTTTCCCCCTCCCACCCCCCAAAGTTTTAGTGTAATACAGTCACACCCATTGGTTTACATATTGCTACAGGGCAGAATTGAGTCGCTTGGCCCACAAAGCCAAAAATATTTACTACTGGGCTTGTTCCAAAAATGGTTTGCCAACTGTTTTACACCAAAAAGCTTTATAAACTGCTACGAAAACCAGTGAGAAGAAATCACTGGTTACAAGCACATCAGCATACAGCCTTTGAATTCACTAGCAGCCAGCTGCATGTCATGGCTAACCCAAGAACAACTTCCAAGAGTGAGCCTGAAGCTAATGCCGTCCATTCTTCTGGCAGTTGAAAAGCTAAGTGTTTTGGATTCAAGCTTACTTCTTGGGGTGGGGGGTCAGGAGAAGCTAGGTGCTAAGTAACTTACAATGCCTCAATTCTGAAGCTGCATATTTTCCTGAAATCTCCACCTAGATCTGAGGACAAGTGAACTTTTGTGAATAAAGCAATTATTCACTGCTAGTCAATACCATAAACAAAATTTAAAAACCACTCCTAACAAAAATATGCAGCAATTTTTTCAGTCACCAACTGGTTTCAAAAGTTCTAGACGATTTTATCCTGATGTCTTTACAGACTGTAAATAAGCTTCCACCCACTAAGGTTGCACACACAGCCAAGGGATAGCAAAAGGCAGGCGATACCTGGGGGAGACTGGGTTTCGACATGCCCCAAGAGGGAGACCAAGGGGCCAGCCAGGAGGCTGGGGATCTGGAGCAACCCTCCCCCCAGGTTTCTTCACAGAGGAAAGGCTTCTTCCAGGGCTGTGCCTCAGGAGGATGGATCAGAGATGAAGGGCGCTATCTGTTTCTCTAGGTCACTGCTAAGTGCTGTGGCTGGAATGACCCCCGCACATCTGTATTTCGATGCTAGAAAGCCTAAGTGTTGATGTGGCTGACTTTGCTTATTTCTATTCCCCCTTGAACCAAATAAGAGTATCCAGGCAGTGTGGGAAAGACAGTAAAAATGAGGTGTGTATAAGGAGGCAAGTTACAGACATCTGGGGGTCCAGGGATTCCAAGGAAGATCTTGGCATCCTGGAGCTGGTCTTTTGTTTTGGAGACTTCGGGTCTTTAGTGGCGTTTCTTGCCTGTCGGGAATTCCACCTTGTTGAAAGATCGCAGAAGTTTTTTTCTATCCACGTGTTATATCCAGGGCTGCCAGCTCCGGACCCTAAGACTTCTGGTCTCTTTTTCCTCACTTCCTTGTATTCACAATGGATAACATAGCTTACCTGCCATGCAGATGCTATTAATTATAGTCACGAATATACAAAACAAGTCAAAT
The DNA here is from genome assembly GCF_028858775.2 of Pan troglodytes. NCBI lineage: Eukaryota > Metazoa > Chordata > Mammalia > Primates > Hominidae > Pan > Pan troglodytes. Next base: position 10,461,941 of record NC_072421.2, on the reverse strand, counting down.
ATCAAAAACTCAACTCAAAGTTTTAGACATAACAAATCAGTTCCTCATAATTTTTAGCTGAAACTGTCTATAACTGACCTCAGAATAAAGAATAATTTCTTTCTTCCAAGAGAGATACCCTCATGACAATGTAAACATCCAATTTACTACAAAGAGGTGAAAAGATTGGCCTCTTTAAGTACATTCTGATAGTAGATGTTTCTCCTCCAAACTGTACTTCATGTTACAATTTTGGAAAATTTGCTCCAGAGTAAAGCAGCAAAAGAAAACAATTAATATATATTTATAGACATGTATCTAATTTAAGAGACTTCACCATTAATCTCTATGAATATAGATGATTTTTCCCAATTTTAATTCCACTGCCAAAGGAAACATGGTGTAAAACTCAGAATTTAATTTATACCTTTAATGAGTCTGAAGAAAAGCACAGACAATTACTAAGGGGAAGAATCCAACATTTTACATAGTAAAGTAAAGCATAAAAATATTGACTAAAGTAACAGAATTATGAGAATAATAATACCAGTCACATGCTGATGAAGTAACTGCTTAGAAAACTAATTGAGCCTGTATTTTGAAGTGTCCAAAAATGCACTGTGTTTTTGGAGACAGGGTCGCATTCTGTCATCCAAGCTGGAGTGTAATGGCGTGATCACGGCCCACCACAGCCTGTACCTCCCGGTCTCAAGCAATTCTCCCATCTCAGTCTCCCGAATAGCTGGTACTACAGGCATGCAACACCACACCCAGCTAATTTTTATTTTTTATTTTTTTTTGTAGAGATGGGGGTCTCCCTATGTTGCTCAAGCTGGTCTCTAACTCCTGAGCTCAAGCCATCCACTTGCCTTGGCCTCGCAAAGTGCTGGGGTTACAAACATGAGCAAAAATGCACATTTACAAAGTATAATTCTATCATCACAAATTTCTAAGGACATCGATACACCTACTGCGTACTCACAAAAATTAAAACAGAAAACCTTGATACTTTATTCATAAATTTGCATTAAAAAACAACAACAATAAAAAATAAATTTCAAAGGACAGAGCCTTATTTTGTTTTTGCCTTTAAACAATTATGAGTTCTAGGTGAAAACAACCCAAATGTCAATCAACAGGTGAATGGATAAATAAAATATGGCATATACATACACATATAATGGGAATATTATTCAGCCTTAAAAAAGGAGAGAAACTCTGACACAGGCAACAACATGGATGAACCTTGAGGACATTATGCTAAGTGAAATAAACCAGTCAAAAATGGAGAAACACTATACGATTGAATTGAGGTACCTGAGTCATCAAAAGGATAGACAGAGAAAGTGGAATGGTGATTACCAGGGGCTGGGGAGAGGAGGGAATGGCAAGTTAGTGTTTAATAGGCAGAGAGGTTCAGTTTGGGAAGATGACAAGTTCTGAAAATGGACAGTGGTGATGGTTGGACAACAATGTAATGTACTTAACACATCACTGAACAGCACACTTGAAAATTATTAAGAAGATAAGTTTCATATTATGTATATTTTACCATAATAAAAAGTTATGCATTCCTCAATATCTAAAAACAAGGGGCTGGGTGCAGTGGCTCATGCCTGTAATCCCAGCACTTTGGGAGGCCAAGGCAGGCGGATTACCTGAGGTGAGGAGTTCAAGACCAGCCTGGCCAACATGGTGAAACCCTGTCTCTACTAAAAATACAAACAAAAACTAGCTGGGCATGGTGGCGCATGCCTGTAATCCCAGGTACTTGGGAAGCTGAGGCATGAGAATTGCTTGCTCCTGAGAGGTGGAGGTTACAGTGAGCCAATATCATGCCACTGCACTCCAGCCTGGGCGACAAAGTGAGACTCTGTCTTGAAAAATTAAAATTAAAAAAATTAAAATAAAATCAAGGAAACTATTTTGACCCAGTATAAGAGTGATATATAGTGAACTTTAAAATTGTGGCTAGGGCTGAGAGCAGTGGCTCATGCCTGGAATCCCACCACTTTGGGAGGCCAAGGTGGAAGGATCGCTTAAGTCCAGGAGTTCGAGACTAGCCTGGGTAATATAACAAAAGAAATCCTGTCTCTACAAAAAAAAAAAAAAAAAAAAAAAGGGTAAAAAATTAGCCAGATATGGTGGCACCCAGCTACTCAGGAGGCACCCAGGTACTTGGGAAGCTAAGGCAGCAGGATCACTTGAGCCCAGAAGGTTGAGGCTGCAGTGAGCCGTTATCATGCCACCCCACTCTAGCCTGGGTGACAGAGTGAGACCCTGTCTCAAAAAAATAAAAATAAAAGGCCGGGCACGGTGGCTCACGCTTGTAATCCTAGCACTTTGCGAGGCTGAGGTGGGTGGATCACGAGGTCAGGAGTTCGAGACCAACCTGACCAAGATGATGAAACTCCATCTCTACTAAAAATACAAAAATTGGCTGGGCTTGGTGGCACGCTCCCGTAATCCCAGCTACCCAGGAGACTGAGTCAGGAGAGTCGCTTGAACCCGGAAGGTGGAGGTTGCAGTGGGCTGAGATCGCGCCACTGCACTCCAGCCTGGGCGACAGCGTGAGACTTCATCTAAAAAAATAAATAAATAAATAAAATAAAAATAAAAATAAAAATAAATGAAGTTGTGTCCTTCTCTCCACAATGACATGTTTGAATTTAAGTATCACAGGAAAATCTTTAGGCAAAACCATAAAGACTAATGGCTTGCAGGGTCTTGGGACAGCTTTTGAAGCAGCACTTCTTCAGGGTGACACAGTTCTGTGTCTGACTCAGTGGTGACCGGGTGGGGTTTTCGGTGGGAATGTGTCTCATTCCCACAAGCACGTGTGTAAGCAAGTCCTGAAAGACTCTCAGAAAGCGCTGTCAGTTGCTCTGACTTCACTGCAAAGGACAACATGATGCTGTTTCTTCTCATCTGCAAAGATTCCTAAAGCTTCCCCTCTAGATATGAAGGACGCATTCCACAGCATCCATCAGCCTTCCCCCACCACACTCCACCTACATTTCCCAGCAAAAATGTGTTTTGGTTTGGGAGATAAAAGTCTTCATTTTTTCCCCTGGCTTCCTTGTCCAGATAAAGTACCTCTACATGTTTATGGCGCTATGGGGAAAAGGAGTCAGAAAAGCAGCAGCAGCTTTGAAAACCTCCATTCTATTCTCTTTGCCCCATTGAACTTCTCAAGTTCAGTAGAATTAATTGGGCTTAATTAGGCACCTTAGGGAAGGTGCCGCATGCGTGATAGCATCACAATGATGCTCATTTTGTCACAGTCCCAGGTCTACAAGGTAAGGAAGCACTTGGCACTGCACCGATTAGTGACAGCCGCTTAATGTCTGTGGAGTGCCAGAGCCACAAATGAGGAAGTTCTGTCCTGTAGTACTTAGGAAAAATCTTTGCTCTCACTTGCTCTAACCTCAAAAAGTCCCTCTACAAAAAGCTAGGAAGTCAATCATCCCCGACCCACGATGATGCCGGCCCAGGTGCCACGCTATGGGCACTCACAGACCCAAAGCACCAAGTCCACACACCCGGGCAAATACTGTTGTTTTAGTTATTAACTGATATTCTGTATGGAAACTCACTCTTATGGCCCTGATTAGAGTTCAACGTCTCCTAACGTGCAGAGTGCCTCATTGTTCTCATGGAAATGTTTTCTCTAGGAACAGCAGGAAAAAAACAGTTAATCAAAGCCTTTTATGGAACAAAGTTGTTGATACTTCGTTGAAGAGACAATCCAAATGAAGTCCCATGAGGGCAAGGGCATCCTGAGTGCAGCGGGGGAGCAGGCTCACGCTGAAAAGAATGGGGTCCCTGCAGTGGCAGCATGAGGGGGATGTGACCCTCTGTCTCGGGTGGAGATAAGAAGGCCTCCAAATAGAAACGGCAACTAGAAAAGGCTGGGAAGGCCTTCCGCAGAGGCTTCCCCGTGAAGAAGGGCGTGGAGGCAGGAGGCCTGAGGCATGAGTGTGTGTGCAGGGGAGTGTCTGAACATAGGGCCGATGTGGGGGAAGACGAGGACCCCGCCCTGGAATGGGAATCTGGACGCTGTCCTGCAGGCAGTGGGGGCCCAGCGAAGGCAGCCATGGCAGTGGAGGAGTGAACTCATCACTACAGCAGCTGCTTCTGGAAGACTCGTCTTATAGTCACACACAAATGAATTTATTTGGCAATAAGAATAAAACATCAAGGACAATGACCCTGATGGGCACTACCCCTACATCTCTGCAGAACCCCTGGGGAAAGAGGCAGAGAAAAATCACGGGAGTAATGCACCAACTCCAGAGGCTGGGAAGGAAGATCTGGACATGTCACCTGCCGCAGGGTTTTCAGCTTGAGGGATTTGGAAAATCACAGTGACCAGAAATCAAAATGAGAGGAGAAAAAGCAGTTTTTTTTTAAGTCCAATATCATATTTCAAGGGCTATGAGTCACACCTGCAATTGATCAATTCTGACCACCTCAACAATGCTTCGCTTTCCAGAGATAAGATATCTGCATGATGAGGACAAGCACTGAAGTCACCTCTCAGTCTGCTTAATTTATTGAGCTCGGCGTCTTCAGAAAGGAAACCTGACTCATCCAGGAAAGAGACACGTTGGGAAATAAATGAGAACACCTTGTCCACACTGAAGGTTCTCTGTGAGACAGACTTGTGCTCCGATAACAGGGAAGCCCCTAGAAGATGGAAATCCCCACCCAAATGTGTTGAGACTTAAAAAAAAAAAAAAAAAAAAAAAAAAAAAAAATTCCTGGCCCCTGCTGTGGTCCCAGAGGCCAGGGCAGGGAAGGGAGTTGCGGCGCATCCAGATTCATAAGGCTTTTGGGCAGCAGGCACCAGGCACCGCCAAGATGCCCAAGGGGAAGGTCAGGTCAGCCCCAGGGGTGGCCAAGGCACAGCCCAGAGGTCCGCCAGGCTGTCGGCTCAACCTGCTTCTGCAGAAGTGGAAATGAAGCCCAAAAAGGCAGCAGGAGGCCAGGCGCGGTGGCTCACGCTTGTAATCTCAGCACTTTGGGAGGGTGAGGTGGGCGAATCATGAGGTCAGGAGATCGAGACCATCCTGGCTAACATGGTGAAACCCCGTCTCTACTAAAAATACAAAAAATTATCCAGGTGTGGTGGCGGGCACCTGTAGTCCCAGCTACTCGGGAGGCTGAGACAGGAGAATAGTGTGAACCTGGGAGGCAGAGCTTGCAGTGAGCCGAGATGGAGCCACTGCACTCCAGCCTGGGCAACACAGCGAGACTCCAACTCAAAAAAAAAAAAAGAAAAAAAAAAAAAAAAAGGCAGCAGGAAAGGATAAATCCTTAGGGAAAAAAAGCACAAAAGAGAAAAGGGGGAGCAAAGGGCAAATGGGCTGAAGTGGCTCAGCAGGAACCTGAAGATTGACCTGCAGGAAGCGGAGTCTAAATGCAAGTAGAGTCCAGGCTCCCAGGAAGCAGGAGGGAAAGAAACCTGATTACTATCATACACTGCTCAGCGGCCCCTGTCTCCCTTCCCATATATGCCAGGGGAATACTTTCAGCAACTGTTTTGTAAATGCAAGTTTTTTAGTAGTTCTGTAAACATTTTTAAGGAGAGAATCCCACCTAATTCCATGTTTTAAGCATAAATGCTTTTTTTAAAAGAGGTGAAATCATTTGCTAGTTGTTTTTTGGTATATATTTTATGAGAGGCTTTGACTGTCTTGGGTGCCAGGCTGGGTGGACAGTTTTCATATCCTACAGCACAAAGCATACTGACTAGCAATTTGCAGTCATGGTCAGGCCTTTAATATGTCTTGAGCAGCTTAAATTACTTATACTCATAGGTTTGCTTTTTGTTTTTGAGACTGGGTCTCGCTCTGTTGCACAGGCTGGAGTGCAGTGGTGCAATCACAGCTCACTGCAGCCTCGAACTCCCAGGCTCAAGCGATCCTCCTGCCTCAGCCTCCCAAGAAGGTGGGACTACAGGCACGTGTCACCACACCTGGCTAATTTTTTATTTACTTATTTTTATTTTTTGTAGAGACGAGGTCTCAGCATGTTGCTCAGGCTGGTCTCAATCTCCAGGCCTCAAGCAATCCTACTACCTTGACCTCCTGCTTTGGTCTCCCAAAGTGTTGGTATTATAGGTGTGAGCCCATGGGTTGTTTTTTAGTAGAACTGTTTCGGAAGGAAAAGGACTCCTTGATCCTGGCTCTCCCTATCAGAGAGGCATGCACCCTGAAAGTCTTCTGGTCGTGGCAGTCGGTTTTCCTAATCGCTCTGTTAATGTGCTATGAAAGGCTGAAAACTTGAGTATGCAGTGTTGCTGATAACGGTGAGTGACTGTGACTTCTGATGTGACAGCTCGTCAACATCTGAAGGTACCGGCGCTAGGGGAAGGAAATGTGACCCATCCAGCAAGGCAGCAAGTTGTGAAATATCCTGAGAACATGCATCTACACTGAAGTTTCGCCCGGAGACAGACTCGTGCTCCTAAAGATGGAAACCACCACCCAAAGGTGCTGAGACTTCAAAAAATCCTAATTCCTGGCCTTTTAAGGAAAATTTGCCTCCAAGTTTTCAGCTAGAAAGTCGCTGGAGTACCTGGAAAAGAATCCAATGACACAGCTCTTTAGATTTTCTGTAAGGACATTAACAACAGGATACACATTGAAACAGCTTTGTATTGATCTTCCAAAGTATCAATAAAATCTCTATTAGGAAAGAAAAAATTCCTTTCCTCATAGTTGACAAAATTAGTAAGAAAGCAAGAAAAATGATAATACAATACAAAAAAGCTCCTCAGGAGGCTACGGTGGGATCACCTGAGCCTAGGAGTTGGAGGCTGCAGTGTGCTATGCCCACGCTTGTGAAGAGCTACTGCACTCCTGTCTGGGTAACATAGTGAGACACTCATCTCTTAAGAAATATATACCCCCCCCAAAAAAAAAAATAATAAATAACACTAACAAAATAAACCAAAACCCTCCTCGTGTGTTTTGGAACTAGATACTCAAGGAGGTATTTAGTCCACAAAGGTCTAGCCCTTGTTTCATCTCTCCCTAAAATGAGGGCTGCACCGCACGAGGCCCCATGGCAAGGAGAGGCGCGAGGATGAGGCATGAGGAGGGGATGAGGACGAGGACGTGGCTGCACCAGGTGACAAAGCCATGCTAACGGACACACAGGCCAAGGGAGTGTCATGACAGAAAGCCTACGGCTGTGTGATCGGCTAGGTGAAAAGGGGGCATGTGGCTCCCAAAAATGTGGAGGGAGATGAAGTGAAGATCTGGAGGTGGTGGAGACTGAGTTGGCAGACAGCATTTCTACAGAGCAATGGAAGGCAAGCTGACTGTCCCAGGAGTGACTGGGAGAAACGGGCAGGGGTGGAATGTGCCCCGGGCAGGTGAGAGCTGCAGCGTCAGAATGCAGGCCAAATGGACGGGACCGGAAGAAGAGTGTGCGTTCTGTGGCAAGGGGTGACGGTCTTCTTGGAGGGAGGGCAGCATAGAGCCCAAAGGTGTGTGCCACCTCTCCACATGTGGCAAAGGTCCTGGGGCCTCAGGACTTGGCCAAATCCTGACCATCATGTCAGCCCTGAATTTCACAGAGCACAGGCCGAGATCCACCTAAGAGATGGTTAATGGAGAGCAACGTTCAGGGAGGATTTCTGGAACACCATCGTGTGTCAGAGGAATTTACAGTGCAGCTCTGAAGACAACCTGTTGCAACATTGCCAGTTAGCAATGCATTGCCTCTGCATCCCAAATGCACCTTCACTGCCCACATGGTGATCCTGGAGCAGGACCCTGTGGGCGTTTCTCCAGTGCTGGCACCTGGTGAGCACCATCAGCAGAGGGCGGTGGAGGCACGTGGGTGGTGGAAAGGGCTTGCCTTCATCATTCCAGTGAGCTTTCCTCCCTGCCTGCTCCAGTGGGACCTGGCAGTCATGTGGCACCCACAGTGGCACTAAGCTCCAAGGGCGGCTTCCTAGCAAGTTCCACCGGTGCTCTGGCGGGCAGCTTCCCAGCGACTTTTAGAGACAATTCCTCGGTGGCTTTCCACCGAGTCCCACAGACACCCCCAGCCAGCTTCCTAGTGAGCTTCACTGGCACGCCGGGGGTGGCTCCCTACTCTCCAGCCAGTGGTGGCCCTCAGCGACTTTCTCCACTACCTAGTGAGCCATCCTCCATCGAGATTCGAATCTCAGCTTTGGAGGGGGTGGGGAGAATAGTTCCAAATTTATTCCTTCCTCAGGTACTCTGTGCCCCAGCCCTGGAGGGAGTGACCACTCCCTCTATCTGCTATTCTCGTATTCTTTAGAGTTCTCCTTACCTATAGTAGCTACTAGTTAATAATTCGTCGATAATAGATAATAAACTGCCACAAGTTAATAGTTCTTTACATTAGGGGTGAGCAAACTTTTTCACAAAGAGCCGTAATGTAAATATTTTGAGCTTTGCATGTACACGATCTCTGTGCAACTGTTCAACCTTGCTTCTGTAAACAGAAAAGCCGTAAGCACGGGGGCATGGTGGGATTTGGTCAGTCCACGAAATCCCGCTTCCTATGAAGCACTCCTGTTCCAACTACTGTGTGGCTTCCGTCTCCTAACTAGATCCTGGCTGATACAAATCCCATGAGGCAAGTGCAGTGACAGACATGCACAGGATCCCCTGGTGGCAGACAGGAGGGAATAATCACATCAGAGGGTGGGGACACGGAGCGTTTCAAAAGATGAGGAATGATCTGGTACTGAAGACCTGCCTCTGCCACTTAAGTACACAATTTGGACAAATGCTTCCTACTCTTGGTTTTATCACCCCAAAAATGGTGGTAAGAGCTAGTTGTCTTACATCCTAGGACGACCAGGAGGATAACAGTGAAACAATTATGAAAATATGTTGCAAACTCTAAAGTATGCTACAAGTACAGTTACAACTTATTCTGCTGTTGTTATAATTTCTTCATGTCCAAACTGCCAGTGGAACCTAGGCTATGCTGCGCCACTCTCAGGGACAGTGACAAAGTATCCGTTTTCATCATAACACGAGGAAATCAGAGCTTAAGTGGTATTAAAAAACACATTATATATGCCGGGCATGGTGGCTCACATCTGTAATCCCAGTGCTTTGGGAGGCCAATGGAGGAGGATCACTTGAGACTAGGAGTTTTGAGACCAGCCTGGGCAACACAATGAAACCAAGTTTCTATGATTTTGTTTTTAAAGTTAGTCAGGCACAGTGGCACATGCCTGTAATCTCAGCTACCTGGGAGGCTGAGGCAGGAGGACCACTTGAGCCCAGGAGTTCAAGGCTACCGTGAGTTATAATCGTACAACTACACTCCAGCCTGGGGGACAGAGAGAGACCCTATCTCTAACAACAACAGCATCATAATATCAAATGTATTCTCTTAACCATTTTAACTGCATGGAGTTCAGTAGCATTAACTATAATCGCACTGTTGTGTAAGAGATCTCTAGAACTTGCAAAACCACAACAGTACCCAACGAACAATCCCCCATTGCCTCTGGCAACCTGCATTTTATTCCTGCCTCTGTGAATTTGACTATTCCAGATATGTCACATAGGTAGAATCATACAGTATCTGCCCTTGTAGGACTGGCTTATTTCAGCTAACATCATGGACTCAAGGTTCATCCATGTGGTTACGGTAACTGGATTTCCTTCCATTTTGAGGCTGAGCAATATTCCACTGTATGTACACTCTCCATTCTCTTTATCCACTCGTCTGTCAACGTCCATTTGCGCTGCTTCCTACACCTTCAACTCCTGAATACGGGGTGAATACCAAAATTGATATGAGTGGCCAGACACGATGGCTCATGTCTGTAATCCCAGCACTTTGGGAGGCCAAGGTGGGCGGATCACTTGAGGTCAGGAGTTCAAGACCAGCTTGGGCAACATGGTGAAACCCCATCTCTACTAAAAATACAAAAATTAGCCAGACATGGTGGCACATGCCTATAATCCCAGCTACTCAGGAGGCTAAGGCAAGAGAATCGCTTGAACCCAGGAGGTGGAGGTTGCAGTGAGCCAAAATCACGCCACTACACTGCAGCCTGGGTGACAGAGTGAGACCCTGTCTCAAAAAAAAAAATTGACATGACTGGGAAAACAGACCGAGTGACTCAGTGATGTGCATGTATGTTAACCAAAAGACCCACAGAAGAATGTGCATACCAGGACCATCTGTAAGAACTACAAATGGGCTATTTTACCCAAATGTCCAATAGATAAAACATGGATAAACAATAGGACACTCCAAACCACGCTCCTCCACCTCAGCACTATTGACATTTGGGGCCGGATCATTCTTTGTCGTGAGGGCTGCCCTGGGTATTGCAGGGGACTCAGCAGCATCCCTGGCCTCTACCCACTAGAAGCCAGTGGCACCCTCCTGCCCCAAGTTGTGACCAATTCAAATGCTTCCAGATGTTACCACGTCTCCTGGAGGACAAAATTGCCCCCAGGGGAGAACCACCAATATTCCAGAGAGAGGATAACGTATTAGAAATGGTCACCCATGGCTCATGTGGAACAGTAAAACAAAACCAAGGCACCTCTACAGTCACGCTTTAAACTCCTGCCCTGTAAAACCCATTTACCACGGCAGGAAACAGGCAGCCGTCTTCCTAACGCAAATCATCTTCTCTCTCGCCTCTAGCAGCAACGCAAAAGAGCAGTTTGATCAGGTGGGAGGAGGGAGGGAGGCACTGCATTTAATCAAGTCCTACTCACCACCATGTAAAACAAGCCTTGCTGTTCTGGACACCATCTCCACCCTGCCCAAACATCACACACCCGCAACAACAGGCCCTTTGTCCTTCCTCCCTAGAGAAAGTGGTCTTTCTTGCCTGCAGAGCTTTGTTTACTGGCTCCCCTCTGGAAACACCATGCACCCCCATCGCTGCTGTGCACACACTCTGCCCAGCTCGCCCACATTCAGCCCTCAGGACGCCATCTTGAACCCCACCGTCTCCACCAAGGGACTCTGTACATCTCCCAGCCTCCCTAGTGCCTGGAGCACATGGCCACTATCTGCTCCTAACCCTGCTAACAGTTACCAGCTTATGCTTCTCATCCCACAACAAGACTAGCATCTCACTGATGACAAAACCCAAATGATATCTGTTTCTTCCCTTCCTATACAAAAGCTGGTCGCAATGCAATAGGCAGTGTTTCTGGAGAGGATGAACAGAGAGAAAAAGAATCATCGAACATAAGCGACGTTCTGTCTAAAGCCCTGCTTTCATCTTAGCACTACAGGAGGAAAAAACAAAACCTGTACCATATTCCTGGTCTTTCAAGTCCATCAACGGAGTCTTGCTCTGTTGCTCAGGCTGGAGTACAGTGGCGCAATCTCAGCTCACTGCAACCTCCATCTCCCAGGTTCAAGCAATTCTCCCTGCCTCAGCCTCCCGAGTAGCTGAGATGACAGGTGCTTGCCACCACGCCCAGCTAATCTTTGTATTTTCAGTAGAGACAAGGTTTCACCATGTTGGCCAGGCTGGTCTTGAACTCCCGACCTCAGGTGATCCACCCACCTCAGCCTGCCAAAATGCTGGGATTATAGGCATGAGCCACCGCGCCCGGCCTCAAGTCCATCTTAGAAGTATCAAGAATTGTCTAGTCAAAGCACCCCCAGCAGGCTTCCAGCCAACACAGAACACAGACCTGCCCAGATCCTCACCCCTTCTCACTCAGCTTTTTTATCTGTTTTTGAGACAGAGTATTGCTCTTGTCACCCAGGCTGGAGTGCAGTGGCACGGTCTCAGCTCACTGCAACCTCCGCCTCGGGGGTTCAAGCGATTTTTCTGCCTCAGCCTCCCAAGTAGCTGGGATTACAGGTGCCCACCACCACACCTGGCTAATTGTTTTTGTATTTTTAGTAGACATGGGGTTTCACCATGTTGGCCAAGCTGGTCTCGAACTCTTGACCTCAGGTGATCCACCTGCCTTGGCCTCCCAAAGTGCTGGGATTACAGGCATGAGCCACCGTGCGCGGCCTCACTGAGCTTTTGAAAGCAAGTCATCACATCACTGAAGCACCCGCTTAAACAGAGATAACTGGGATTACTTAATTTTGCATTTTCAAAGTGAAAAGGCAATCTGAAAGAACTGATAGGCAACCAAGAAACAGGAAAAGGAACTGCTGGCCATTAGAACAAAGTGTCCCCGCTTCTCAGAACGCACAGCTGTTTACTTTAATGGACATTCCCATCCTACTGCTATTTCAAAGGGACAGGGCTTGTTCAGTGAGATAATCTAATGCTGCCACCGTGCAACGTCAGGGAGGCCTAGGGGGCACTGAGCCGAGGCTGCTGCACCTTTCTCTGGAGTGAACTCAAAGGGCCCCTCAAGCCTTTGACTTTTTATTGGGTAACATATGGATGATCTCACCCGTCACAAGGGCTATCTTTCTTTTTTGAACAACTCTCTTCAGGGATGCCTTTGTCACAGCCTAGGCAGCAGAGCCTAAGAAGGCAACACGGGGAAAACATGAAGCCCTGGAGTGCACACGCCAGCACTCGCAGAGGCTGGGAGGGGCCGCTGCAAGTGGAGGGGCTGCATGTATAGAACACACACCCTCAGGATGGGGTCTACAGCCTTGAGCACTGGGCATTGTGGTGAAGGGACAGGGTCCTCCCTTCTGAAGGAGCAGCCACTACCCAGTGTCGGGGGTAGTGACTGCTCATGGGGAAATGAGCAGCCAGGATGCACGAATTTTGCAATGTGTTTAATGCAGCTGAAAATCTGGAATTTCGGGGGCGGGGTGGGTAATCTCCCTGTGTCTGCAAATGTTCACAATGTTTTTGCTTTTAAAACTAAGTGAAAGCACGGTGGACACAGTGACTCACACCTATAATCACAGCACTTTGGGAGGCCAAGGCAGGAGGATCACTTGAGGCCAGGAGTTCGAGACCAGCCTGGGCAACATGGTGAGGCCCTATCTCTACAAAAAAATTTTAAACATTAGCAGGGTGTGGTGGTGTGCGCCTGTAGTCCCAGCTACTCTGGAGGCTGAGGCAGGAGGATCACTTAAGACCAGGAGTTTGAGGATGTAGTGAGCCGTGACTGCACCACTGCACTCCAGCCAGGGCGACAGAGCAAGATTCCATGTCTCTGAAAAGAAAAAATTCTTAATTAAAAAATAAAAGTAGGTGAGGCCATCCCCACTCCCCCAAAATCATGTCCAAAGGTCAAACGTGTAACCACCAACTGGCATGCTCTGGTGCAGGAAACTCACACCCCACTCTGTATAAACATCAATTCCTTCCGCATTATTTTTGTGTTAGAATCCACAGTGTCATGCAGGATCCCTACACACCAAGGTGGTGTTCTCAACGTTCCCTCACTGTTTCTCTTCATCCTAGACTTCATTAGCATGTCACCTTCGTGTCCTCTTTCTGCCTCTTCAAATTTGACTTCTCTATCAGGGCTTCATTCAAGTCCCACGTTCTCCAGGAAGACTGCACCTTTTGGAACTGACGTCCTCCTCTCTCCCCCATTACTAATATCAGAGGATCCCTGGCAGCCATCAGCCCTGCCCTCCTTAATATCTGAATCCACCATGGAGACTGGAGCAGCCTCGTGCCCCCTTGCAGCGCAGGGTGGCATGTGCGGTCCCAGCGGATGGGGGAAAGGCAGAAGTCAGCCGCAGGCTTGAGGAGAGCCTTTGTCTCTGCAATCAAAGGGGCAGAAATGTCTGGTACCGCCCTTTCCCTTTTCTTCTGGTCTTAAACAAAGACAGGATGCGTGGGGATGCAGCAGCTACCATGCAACTGGGAGAGAAAGGCCTGAAGAGTCACGGAGGCCAGGAACAGCACAGCCACTTGCCCGGAAGCAGGGGTGCCCGGCGCTGCATCCCAGGGGCAAACGCTCCAGTCCAGGATCCCCAGTGAGGCAGTTAGAAGAATGGAACAACTCTTCCCAGAAAACACTGACATTTCTCAAGACTCATCATTATATAAGTCCAGATGATTTTTCCTTTAATGTTTATAACTTAAAAACCAACACCCAACAGAATAGTTCTAAACAGCAAAACTTTGTTCACTTGTGTAATTAAAATATAAAACATCTCAATCCCAATAGATTGAGGGGAATAATCTATTAATGCGTCTGAGGAACAAGCAAAGAAAAATGATACTGTCTGGCTGTTTTTATGTTTTTCTTTAAGACACAAATTGCATCTGCCCGAAAAATGGGGCTACACGGAGGTAGTTTTTTTATTATGCTAAACACATTCCTCATCTCATCAGTGGTATTATTTCTCCATGCTGAACTCTTGTTAGAATCAAACCAAAACAGCCAAACTATTCTCTAATTTGTAAGCCTCCTCTGAAAGTACTTAAGATTTATGCCACTCTAATCAAGACACCACTGAACAAAACCCAGAAGCCCTTTGTTGACTTTTTCCAGCAGACAACTCTCAAAGGCAAAGCATTTATTTCCCCCAAGTTCATTCGGTTTTGCTTTAAAAAAAAAAAAAAAGGAAACATTCTTAAGTCTTTAAAAAATGACTCCCACTCAAAGTAATTAATTCTTCTGAGACAGCAGCACTCAGCCTCAGCTAAAGCCGAGTAACTTAGGAAGCTTTTTAGTGCGCTTTGGCGGGTATGCAACCTTCTGCCAGGATGGTGGAATCTGCCCACCTCTGCTTTTCCAAGTTAAAACCTGAATTAGTCATCCATCTGCCACAACACTGAGTTAAGCGTGTGCCTAGTTCGTGGTGGGCAAGAGTTTGCAGAGCACGGCGACAAGGCGGCTGACACACCCGATGGTCGTGCAAGTCAAGGATGGGTTCATCGCTTCTTCCTGGGGCAGAGTAGTTCCCACTTTCCTTGGCAAAGTCTCAGCTCCAAAGCTGTTTCTGAAACCGTAGCAGCCTTGTTTCACTCCACATCCTGTACTGTACTCAGTCCTTTTAGGGACAAAATCTGATGCAATATCTATCTATCTATCTATCTGGATTAATATGGGAATATTTGGGATTTTTATCGAGTTCAAAAATTGGGGCATCAGCTATTTTCCATGACAGATAAAAAAAATTTCTGCCCCCAAATTCTAAAAACAAAATAAGCGTAGGTAACAGTGACAGATTCTGAACAGAGCTAAAATGCATAACACAATGGGCAAAGGTCCTTTTCACCACATTTTGACATCGAGGATGCCAAGATATGATAGGATGCCTTTTTTTTTTTTCTTTTTAACTATACTTTAAGTTCTGGGATACATGTGCAGAACGTGCAGGTTTGTTACATAGGTATACACGTGCCATGGTGCTTTGCTGCACCCATCAACCCGTCACCTACATTAGGTATTTCTCCTAATGTTATCCCTCTACCCCCAACTCCTCGACAGGCCCTGGTGTGTGATGTTTCCCTCCCTGTGTCCAGGAGTTGAACAATGAGGATGCCTTTTTTTTTTTAAAAAAAAAAAAAAAAAAAGAGTGGACCACTTACACATATGTAATTTTTAAAGTAACAAAGTTTAAAACAGCCACAATTAAAAAGGAAATAAATTTTAATTTTTTGGTTCTCCTTTAAAAAGATGCCCTGAACATCTGCCGCAGACTCACCCGTGGCATTCTTTGACGTGATTTTGACATGAGACATGCTAAGATTACGTGTGCCATTTACTCCAAATAAAATCACCAAGGAGGAGTCTGCAATAAGGCCCAACTCCCGTGTTTCTGTTTCTCCTGACCTTATGAATTTAATATAACTCTCCACAGTACAATCCCAATTTAAATATGGCCATCCTGTGTTGCTCACACCACTACAGCAGAAGCTCTCAACTCCCTGCCCCTCAAGCTATGATTCCCACTCTTAAAAACAATCATGGGATGAGAGGTCAGGCAATTATTTCTTTCTCAATTTTACAGAAAAGCAAATTCAGGACCGTGAAGAGTAATGAGTTGCTGTGACAGTCACTCTGTGTATGTGACTTTCACAAGAACAGCAGGGCTGGAATCGGTGGGCACCAAAGCTTTAAAACATGAGAAAATGCAAAATAAAGGGATGGCAACTATGACCCCCATCCAGGTGCCTTCAGCAGGTCAATCTCAGCTGGGCTCCACTCCCTCAACAGTGTGACAAGAGGCTAGAACCAGATGTGGGCTGCAGTCTCCTCCCGCTATCCAACCCAGAGAGCCATCCCGACACCCCTTCCTCCCCTTTATAGACAAGGCACCCAAAATGGGAACACGAAGCAATGGCCCAAGAGGCAAAGCCTCTCCTAAACTGGCAATCACAGGTTTGAGTGGCATTTCTTCTTTTTATGATGTAACTGCTCACGTCCGATCTGATAAAGCAATTTTTGGCAGAATCTCTAACTTAAATCTAATTATTCCTATTCAAAATGCAATTTAGTTTATAACAGTACGCTTTACAATAGAGTTCTCAGGAAGCCACTAGGGTTAAAAAGTGAAACTGTCCTTTGTGATTTGCAGCATAATACCCACATCCCTAGGTGTACCTGGTCTGAAGTGTCAACAACATACCTGATTTAACCCTAAAAGCACAAACCAGACTAACGAGCCTTGGCTTTCTCCATAAGGCATGGAATTTGGTATCTATTTTCTAAGACTGTCTCTTCTATTCCTTCATCTGGGTGGGGTCACAAGTATGATTTGCTGTGTGAAAATTCATCAATGTCTATGCTACCATGTGAGCACTTTTCTGTACCTAGATTCTCTCTCAAAACATTTTATTACCCTTTGTTATGGGGCTGAATTATGTCTCCCAAAAAGATATGTTGAAGCCTCACCTCTGGAACCTGTACATGTGGCCTTATTTGGAAATAGGATCGTTGGAGGTGTAACTGGTGATAGACGATGTCATCCTGAATTAGGGAGGGCCCTAATCCAATAACGGTGTCCACAACAGATGAGGGAAATTTGGACACAGATAAACAGGGGAGAACTATGTGGAGACGGAGGCAGAGATTGGCATGATGCATCTGCAAGTCAGGGAATGCCTGGAGTCACAGAAGCAGGAAAAGCAAAGAAGGCTCTTCCCCCAGAGCCTTCAGAAAGAGGCTCTGCAGACACCCTGATTGCAGACTTCTGGCCTCCAGGCCTCTTTACTATGAGACAACACGTTCCTGTTGCTTTAAGCTTTGTGCTAGGTACTTTGTTATGACAGCCCTACGAAACTGATGTAGCCTCCATTTGCTACAAGAAATGGGCTACTAAGTGAGCACGAAGAACTGCTTGTGTGGCCACTGAATGTTCCAGAAGGAGATCAGGAAGCCTCAGTCCTCCACAGCTGGGGGCTCATTGGCGGCTCACACACGCCTCTCCCGGAGTCCTGGCAGGTGGATCTGGGGTACCCGACCCCTCCACGGGATGCTTCTGGATCCTGTCCCCAGCAGAAAACACTGGGGCTCGCTTAGGAGCTGGTGGTGCTGGGTCTGTCAGCACCCAAGAAATACATCTATATAAAAACAGGCTTTCCTATTAAAGAGGACACAATCCCACTGAGAAGCACACTCTCAAGGCTGTAAAGATGCCGGCTTTTCTAGATTGGTTCCACTGCATACCGGAGAATGCAGAGTGAGGCACATAGTAGGTCTACATCCATCCATTGTTAACAACTTGAGTGGGCTGGGCACCACTGGCTAAAGAGGGTATGTTTCCAGCTCTCCCCAGAGATAGAAACACACATTAGAAGCAAACCAATGACCTTTTCTGGGCCTCAGTTTCCTTATCCATAAAATGATCAGTTCAGTCCTAAAGATCTTTTCTAGCTTTACAATTCTGCCATGACAAATTACAATCATCATTTTTATTGCAGGTCAAATTCGACAGTCTTTAAAATTGCAATTCATACAAATTTTTACACTAATAAGGTGTGCTGGGTATCCCAGAGGGAAAGTGGGCGATGTGAGGGAACCTCTTGGGATGGAAATGTCTTGCGTCTTGACGGTCTCTATGTCAATATCACACCTGTAAAATCCCAGCACTTTGGGAGGCCAAGGCAGAAGGACCACTGGAGACCAGGCATAACAGAAAGAGAAAGCCTTTGGTAGACCCAGCTCGGAGCAGACCTTCAAGGTGATGGCAATAAGAACTAAGCTTCAGGTGCCATGAAAAGCCAGCAAGGAGCTAGACTAATCCCAGCTGGAAAACGCCTGCAGGTGGTCTGGGAATCAGAGGGTAATATCTTTGGTCCCCACTCCCCTGCCAAGGCAGAAAGTGAAGGATCCTTCCTAAAAGCAAAGCATGGGGAAAAAATCTAGTTAATTAAATGTTTCAATTAATCAAAGCATTAGCCGAATATGTTGCCCAGAGGTAGCCTGGAGTTTTTTCTGATTACCGCATCTACCTTTTCAGGGGCACTAACCTCCTCCAAAGTATGTGAATTGCTCAGCAGCTAGCAGTCATGCCTTACATTCCAACACATCTTGATCCACTTCACGAGAGACTGCTTTTAATGAGCGTGCCCTCTCTACTGGACCATAACTCTTTAAAGGAACAGAACAAGGGAGTAACAGGCCTCTCTCCAAATACACTGAACTCCTGTTAATTCAAAACTAGAAGTTGAAGGGATACATCAGACTTCAGTCACCTGGGGAAGATCCTTGGCTCTCAGTTAAATTCCAGTTTAAACGGTCAACAATTGATTAACAGAGTTTTACTATATAATAAAGTTTTGAACTTGATATCTTTATAGCAAGAGAGAAGTTAAAAGGGGCAATGTGAGGGAACCTCTTGGGATGGAAATGTCTTGTGTCTTGACGGTCTCTATGTCAATATCACACCTGTAAAATCCCAGCACTTTGGGAGGCCAAGGCAGAAGGACCACTGGAGACCAGGAATTTGAGACCAGCCTGGGCAACACAGCAACACCCCATCTCTACAAAAAAAAAAAAAAAAAAAAACAAACAAAAATTTGTCAGGTGTGGTGGCACACACCTGTGGTCCCAGCTACACAGGAGGCTGAGGTGGGAGGATTGCTTGGGCCCAGGAGGCTGAGGTTGAGGCTGCAGTCAGCCGTGATCACGCCACTGCACTCCAGCCTAGATGACAGAATGAGACTCTATCCAAAAAAAAAAAAAAAAAAAGCAATATCCTGGTTGAAACATTGTTACCATCATATTACAAAAAAGGTACTGTTGCCACGTGGGGAACCTGGGTACAGGACCCATGGCATCTCTCTGTATTGCCACCTGAAGCTATAATGATCTCAAAATAAAAAAAGAGGCCAGGCATGGTGGCTCACACCTATAATCCCAATACTTAATAGAAGCCAAGGCAGGAGGACTGCTTGACGTCATGAGTTCAAGACCAGCCTGGGCCACATAGCAAGACCCGATCTCTACAAAAATTAAAAGCGTTAGCCAGGCTTGGTGGAGTGTGCCTGCAGTCCCAGCTACACAGAAGGCTGAGGTGGGAGGACCACTTGTGTCCAGGAGGTGGAGGCTGCAGTGACCTGTGTTTCTGCCACTGCACTCCAGTCTGGGTGACAGAGTGAGACTCTGTCTCTAAAAAAAGAGAGAGGAAGAGATGAGACTGACAAAGAGGGGATCATAAGGCCACCCTGGTCTACCAGGGGCTGGAAACAAAGGGATCTGGCTGACTTCCGGAAGGCTGTGGTGAGAGGCAGGGGCCCTCCCGTTAAGACTTATCAATACCAGGGTACAAGTTTTTCTGTTTGTTTTCTCTTTTTTTTTTGACACAGTCTTATCCGCTAGCCCAGGCTGGAGTGCAGTGGCACGATCTCGGCTCACTGACCTCCTGGGCTCAAGTGATCCCCCCACCTCAGCCTCCTGAGTAGCTGGGACTACAGCTGTGTGCCACCACACCTGGCTAATTTTTGTATTTTTTGTAGAGACGAGATCTCACTATGTTGCCCAGGGTGGTCACGAACTCCCTGAGCTCAAGAGATCCACTCGCCTTGGCCTCCCAAAGTGCTGGGATTACAGGCGTGCACCACCATGCCTGGCTTAGGTCATTTTCATAAGGACATGGGGTGCCACAGAGAAGGGGCATATGAGCCAGGAAGCCAAACAACAATGCTGGCCCGCTGTACAACTGTGAGGAGAGGGCGAACTCTCATGGAGCAACCAGGGAGCAGGCCGCTAACTCACTTCATAACCTGAAGCGACTTTTTGGAAAGATTAGAGAAGTGACTATACCAAAGCTGCAGTGATGTGGCCTGTCAACCAACCAACCAATTAATCAATAAAAGAAAATGACAGCCAACCAATCAATAAAAGAAAATGACAGCTTGTAGCAGAAAAGCAGGCATGTAAGAAGGTCAGCAAGTGGGCATCTCCGCTGGCTGGGCTTCGGTCTACACAATGAGCAGCGCCCCCGGGTGCTGCAGACGGGAATGATCCCACAGAGCTGCCACGCAGCCCAGCCTGGCCCCAAGATGCCCAGCAGGTATGAGAGGGACAATACACACCCAAGGTTCAGGGTGCTCACCTCAAGAGTGTCAGTCTCCGCTCAGGTGCAGCAGTGTTCTCTCCTTCAGTTCTCCCCAGTGTGACAGCAGGAAACCACTGTCCCCAATCCTCCCCACCAAAACAGTATCTGAGAGGTACCTGCTCTGCTTCAACCTGTTGTTAAAAACTGTACAGCAACAGGCACTCTCTTAAATACAATCTAATGTATCCATTCCTTGCTAAATTGCATGCAACTATTTTGATGCCTTTTAAACTCAAGAAAGAGTATCCTATCTTGTCTGCTGGTGTTATCTTCACTGTACCTACAAGCTAAGGAAGAGATTGGCAAAGTTCTCTGAAATTACCTAGAGCTAATGTGATGAGGAAACTTCTTCCCACAACTGCCTCCTTCTACCCCAGAGCGAGATATCTGGACAGGGCATGTGTGGTGGTGGGGGTGCTCAGCCCTACATTGATGGCAAAAGGTTCTCGATCCAGGAGCAAATAAAGACATGCTCTAAGGCGACGTGTAAAGCTGCCTGCCGTCACCCCAGAGGGACGGACCCCAGGAGCACTCAACAGAGAGGAAACTTTGGTTACTGCTCAAACTCCTAGCCATGCCCGCCCAGCTCAGCAAGTGCCACAAGGCCACCAGCACCCCCATAGGGAAGCTGCACCACTGGTCCCACGTGGGCAGCCTCTAAAATCAATCCCATGGAAAGGTTTGTTTCAGGGCGAACTGTGGGGAGGAGTCTGGGGAAGGAGGGCAGAATGTGCTGCAGAAGGAGGAGCGATCAACAGGAGGTGAAGCAGAGGTGGGAGTACACAGAAGTTCCCACATGGACTGCTCCTGCCAGCCGGCGCCTACTGACTCTCCTCCCAGCCTCTGTGCTGAGGCACAGAGATCCACGCTCCCATCTTCCTGGGTCCTTGGGTGCATCCAGGAGGGCTTGCAGCACTCCTGCACCATCTGCCAAAGGAGGCCGCCCTGGGATGCTCCAGACTATAGATTCCCAGATAGGCCACACCAAGGGAAGCAGGAGAGATGCTGCCCAGCGCTCCCATGCTTGGTTTCTGACACAGTGCCTTCCAGGAGACTCACGGGTGAGTCCAGCTGTACTGTTAACTCCTGGAGGATGCAAACGGTCGCTGTGGGGTGGGAATGTTTACCTGAGTGGACGGTTGTTTGCTCTGGCCCTTTAGGTGAACAAAGTGGATGAATGGAAGGGAATCCAGGCATCCCAGGAGTTCATAACACAATGTTCTTCATGGAGCGCTGCACTCACGCAGGGCACCAGCTGGTTCTCAGCATACGTTACTATTGAGAGCTTCCCCTAACCCTGGCAGATACACCTGAATGTCCCCATCTTGTCGATAAACTGATTCAGAAAGCTAAAAAATTGGCCAAAGGACAGACACTTTATTCATCCCAGAGATATGAGGTAACATGCTTAGGGCTGCATGGCTCATTACCGGCAGAGCATAAATCAGCACATGATAAAGTCTCCTCCTAGTTCCTCTCCTCACATCCCCGTATAAAGAGAGTTTTATCTCTAGACATGTAGCACTTAAATACTTAAGATACTTAGAACATGCTTTTCAATACATACCTGACTTGACTTCAGCAACATATCAATAGCCACAAGGGATACACAAATTCAGGTTCCTCGATGGCCTCAGTATACAGTGGGGAATCTGTAAACGTGGATCTGCAAATCTATGCAACATGTTTTGCCTGTTAATCCACACAACATTCGCCCTCAGACATGGGGGGTATTGACCTGCTGAGAATATAAGCTTTTCAGGTTGTTGGTAAACAGGCCCTGGAGTGCCATATCCATAATCTATTTCTCCATCTTCCCCTTCCCTGGGCATAGCAAGTGAGCAGCCACAGATGCAAAGGATGAAAGCAAAGAGAAACAATAAAAAAGTGCTAACTTTGTTACAACACGAGTAAATCAAAGGGAAAAAATCACGAGAAAAGGACTGGCCAACACTGTAAGTGTCCAAGAGACTAGGGAATGTTGTGTAGAGCTGTTTCCACATGTAACTTAGCACAAGCATTTAGGCATTACCAGAATGCAGACTCCAAAAGTGCTAGTAAGGATAACAGCAATACGTAAAATAAGTCCTAGGTCTCACTCATATTTTAGGACTGGCCGAGGCTTACACTAGGACTTCTTAGGACAGGACACTTTATGCAACTGGCCGTTTTGCAAGCTATTCTCCCAATAAAAGTGTTTCCCTCATTCATTATTCCTCCAACCCCCTTTTCCCTCTGATTAGAGTTCAACTTATCCAGACATCCCCCTAACACTATGTCTCTTACATTCGTCGGAGCTGATAATCTGGAGAGTATGTTGACATTTTCCAGCCATATTTGGATTCGCACAGCTATTGTGACAACCACTAAAAGTCCTACCTTCCTTTGGTGTGCACTGCATTCCAACCCAGCACGGTTAGTCATTGCAAAAGACTGTTTATGACACGGCATTCTCATCCGTCAGGCACGGCCTGGTGCCGGAAAGGCCCTAAAGTGAATGCCCCACCAACACTGTAGCAGTCACCCCTCTTGTAATAAAAACAAAATCCCCACCAATAAAAGGCCAATAGAGTTTGTGGTACAACAATTTTGAGGTTTAGTTCCTCTTCACTGGGGTTGAACATTACGAGACTGGTTTGCCGGCCTCATTCTACAAAGAGGTTTGTCGGGTTTCATGGATACTGAGCTAACACCAAGACAAGCACGGAATAATAACAATGGCTAAAGGCTTTTGGAAACCAAAATGAGAAAACCAACAGATCGAAGATGATATTCTGGTGGCTGAACTGTCCTTTCAAAAAGTGGGCTGTCTTAGAGCCCAGATTTCACCTATGAGACTCGTCTCAAACCTTCATAGCCATCAGAGCTGGTGGCAGCAGCCAGCATGCGTCCCCGTGCTCCGTGAAACAGCTGCAAAGGGACTGTGGGAAAACAAGGAATTCTCTGGAAGGCAGACGCCAACCACAGATCAGCCAAGCATGGGCTCAGAGGCAGCACAGATGCCAAATCCATGTTCAAAATGGCTCATCTCTGGGGAAAGATGAAAGAGACTATAGGAAGGTCTTAACCTTCCTTAGCCACTAAGAATTCTTTAGAAAAACACACAGACTGGAGGCAGTGGCTCATGCCTGAGGTCAGGAGTTCGAGAGCGGCCTGGGCAACATATCAAGACCCCACGTCTATAAAACATAAAATAATTGGCCGGGTGTGATGGCTCATGCCTGTAATCCCAGCAGTTTGAGAGGCTGAGGCAGGCGGATCACGAGGTCAGGAGATTGAGACCATCCTGGCTAACACGGTGAAACGCCGTCTCTACTAAAAATACAGAAAAATTATCTGGGTGTGGTGGCACGTGCCTGTAGTCCCAGCTACTCTCAGGAGGCTGAGGCAGCAGAATCACTTGAACCCGGGAGGCGGAGGTTGCAGTGAGCTGAGATCGCACCACTGCACTCCAGCCTGGGTGACAGAGCGAGACTCCGTCTCAAAAATAATAATAATAAATAAAAGAATTAGCTGTGCGTGGTGGCATGCACCTGTGGTCCCAGCTACTCGGGAGGCTGAGGCAGGAGGATGGCTTGAGCCCAGGAGTTTGAGGCTACAGTGAGCCCTGATGGCGCCACTGTACTCCAGCCTGGGCAACAGAGTGAGATCCTGTCTCAAAAACCAAAACCAAAACCAAACAAACTGAGGTTCACAGCAATAAAAATGAATAAACTACAACTGCCACCAGAAACAATATGAATGAATCTCACAAAAGTAATGTTGACTGAAAAAGCTAGACACAAAAGAGTCCATACTAGATGATGCTATTTATATAAAGGCCAAATAGAGGCTAACCTCATCTATAGTGTGGACATTCAAGACAGCCCTATATTTGGGGGGTTGGGGGAGGCTCAAGGGCACCCCTGGGGAGCTAGAACATTCCTAAAACATAAATAGGAATGTTCCATCTCTTGATCTGGGTAGCGAGTTACATAGCTGTGTTCATTCCACAAAATGTAGAGGAAGGGGTTGCGACACTGCAGCTGCCAGGAATTATGTTTCTCAACTCATGAAGAGGGACTGTCTGCAGCAGACGGGGTGAGACCAGAGAGGAGCAGAGACGGACAGAAAGGAGGGTGACGGGAGCCAGTGTGGGCTGGTGTGCGCAGAGGTGAGGGCCAGGTCCTGGCTCTGAGTCCTTTGTCTCTGGAACTACCACTCCCCTCATCCTGCCCAAGTAGATACAATAAAAGCCTTTATTTGTTTTCCAGAAAAAACAAAAAGGTGGGTGGGGGTGGGTGACAAGGTGGGATGGGAGATGCTAGCTTGGAATGACTCCCCTGCCATTTCAAAAGTGAGCTGTTCCAGCAGGAAGCAGGGGGAGAAGTTATGGAGAACTGTGACCCCGGCTAACTGCTCAGGCTGGCTTCTTGTTCAGGTTTACTGGGTGGGTCTAAATCTCTCGAAAACATTCTTTAGCAACACAGCGCTTGCTAAACAACAGAGTCAGTGCCTCATAAACATGGGCCAAATGAGCCAGACTCCCTAACAAAGCAAAACAAAAACAAGAAAAAAGTCCTGGCAGTATACACTTCTGCAATAAAGTAAGGGTCGGCCAACTACAGCCTTTGGGCCAAACCTGGCCTGCCACCTGCTTGGTGAATAAAGGTTTAGTGGAACACAGCCACGACCTTCATGTATACACCGGCTCTGGCTGCTTCCTGCTACTGCAACAACCCTGAGGAGTCCCATAGAGAACAAGTGGCCCAAACAGAAAACATTTACTGGCTCCTAACAGAAGACACTTGCCAACTCCCATGCTAGAGAAATACTTTAACTTGCAAATCCAACATGAGGAGATTGGAGGTGATGGTAGACAACTGGGCAAGAGTGGGAGTTGAGAGGAACGCAGGAGCACACCAATTCGCCAAGAATTTTCAAACACTATTTTGAAATCTATAATTTTTTTAATTAATTAATTAATTAATTTATTTGAGATGGAGTTTCGCTCTTGTTGCCCAGGCTGGAGTGCAATGGCACGATCTCAGCTTGCTGCAACCTTTGCCTCCCGGGTTCAAGCCATTCTCCTTCCTCAGCCTCCCGAATAGCTGGGATTACAGGTACCCGCCACCACACCCAGCTAATTTTTTTGTAATTTTAGTAGAGACAGGGTTTTATCATGTTGTCCAGGCTGGTCTCGAACTCCTGACCTCAGGTGATCTGCCCACCTTGGCCTCCCAAAGTGCTGGGATTACAGGCATGAGCCACTGCATCCGGCCTTAATTTTTTTATTTTTTTGAGACAGGGTCTTGCTCTGTGGGCCAGGCTGGAGTGCAGTGGTGTGATCATGGCTCACTGCAGCCCCGACCTCCCAAGCTCTCAAGTGATCCTCCTGCCTCAGTCTCCCAAGCAGGGGATCACAGATGCACACCACCATGCCCGGCTAATTTTTAAATTTCTTGGAGAGATGCCGTCTCACTATGTTGCCTGGGCTGGTCTTGAATTCCAGGGCTCAAGAGATCCTCCAGCTTTGGCCTCTCAATGTGTTGGGATTACAGGCATGAGCCACCATGCCCAGCCTAAAATATTTATTTTTAGGGTGCACAACAGCACAGAATAAGATAAATAACATATCCACAGGACATACTTAGCAGACCCTCCTGTCTGGGACAATTATCTCTACAAATTTGCTATAACTTAGCAGCTCTGATCACTAATATTTCAGTAACAAAGTTTCTCTGCCTAAACACTTTCAGAAGAAAAATAATTTTTTCCCTAAAGAAATTTCATCATCAAAGGAAATTTTCCAAAGCATAGGAATTGTGGAAAAATCTTCATTAATTCCTACAGTTAAGAAAAGTTAGAAAATCAAAACTAAAAAACAAAACATATCGTGTGTAATGAGAATGGTCTGTGGTCTTCTTTGCAAAAAGCCATAACCTCATTCTACCATGAGAAAATCATCAGATGAATCCCAAGAGGGGTACAGTCTACAAAATTCCTGACCAGTACTCCTCAAAAAGGTCAGAGTCATCAATAACAAGGAAGGTCTGAAAAACTGTCACAGTCAAGAATAACCTAAGGTGACAGGAAGACTAAATGTCATGTGGGCCGGGCGCAGTGGCTCACGCCTGTAATCCCAGCACTTTGGGAGGCTGACGCAGGTGGATCACTTGAGGTCAGGAGTTCGAGACCAGCCTGGCCAACATGGTTAAACCCCAACTCCACTAAAAACACAAAACAGCCGGGCGTAGTGGTGCAGACCTGTAATCCCAGCTACTCAGGAGGCTGAGGCTGGAGGATCCCTAGAACCCGGAAGGCAGAGGCCACAGTGAGCTATGATCACGCCACTGCACTCCAGCCTGGGAAACAGAGAGAGGCCTTGTCTCAGTTAAAAAAAAAAAAAAAAAAAAGTCATGTGGTTAATCCCAGGACAGAAAAGGACATTAATGGGAAACTGGGAAACTAAGGAAATAGGAACAAAGTTTGGGCTTTAGTTAACAACAAATAATGTAGCAATATTGGTTCATTGCTTGGACAAATATACCATGGTGATGTGAGATGTTAACAATAGGGGATGGCAGGGATATATGGTAATTGGAAGAAAAAAAAAAAACAATAGGGGGAAGCCCAGTGTGGGGGAGGTGAGAGTTCTCCTTACTATCTCTGCATTTCTCTGTAGAGCTAAAACTCCTCTAAAACGGTATTTAAAAAACAACAACTTTGTACTGTGTGCATAGGACAAACGCAAACATCTTGGTTGGCCCCAAGAGTGACCAGCACCCTCCCCTGAGCCGGTGTTTTTAACGAGGTGGCCCTGCCACGCAGGAGCCACACAGCCTTTCTAAGGAGCCAGACAGGGTCTGAAAAGGGCTCCTGGGAAGCTGCAGACAGCGCTGGGGTCAAATTCCAGCTCTCTCCCTCCCTGCCCTCCTTCTCTCCCTAAGACAGACCCCACCCAACCCCAAGCAAGAGGGGAGGGAAGGAGGAGGGAGGGGCAGACAGCCAGGGACAGACAGACACAGGCAGATCCAGGACTCCTGCCCTCCCGCCTCGCCCCAAGCCAGGACAGCTAGGTTGGCTTTCTTGTGGAATTCAAACGACCAGACAACCCAGCCTGCAAGCTACCGGCTCCCCACAGCAGCCTTTCTTGTGGTGGGAGAGGAAGAGGGGGAATTCCTTTGAAAACCCTAAACCACAGACGTTTGTGCCATCAAAGAAGGTGCTGGCTTCAGACTCAAGGACAGAAAGGAGGGAGGCACCTGCGGAGCCCACCATGCTTATGATTTACCAGGACAAGTCAGCCGCTGTGTGCCCTACCACGGTGGGTTTCCTCCCAAGGACACCAGGGCAGGTGGAGACCTGCAGTGGTGAAAAGGAAACAACAGGAGGATGTCTCAGAGCGATCTGTCAGAATCCCACGTGGATCTTCAGGGATTTAAGTGAAATGAATCTGGCCAGACACAGTGGCTCACACCTGTAATATCAACACCTTGGGATTATCTATTTTTTTAAATAAAATTTTAAGTTTTCTAAATGCAGCAATCGTGAAGTAAAACAACAAGTTAAGAGGAAAATGATCCAAACTCTCTAAATTTATGTTGCCTTAACGAGTATTAAAAGAAATGAATCTCAGGAAGTTATAAATGAAAAATTTACAACCTAGAATCGTAATTAGGTTACCAAATGACTATAGCATGCAGACAGTATACAACACAGCATCACCACACATCTTTAGGATGTTTTTATTTTAGAAACAAAGTCTCACTCTGTCACCCAGGCTGGAGTGTGGTGGCGCCATCATAGTTCACTACAGCCTGGAACTCCCAGGCTCAAGTGATCCTCCCACCTCAGCCTCCCAGTAGCTGGGACTACAGGCATGTACTACCACACCCAGCTAATTATTTTTTTGTTTGCTTCTTTTAAAATTTTTTTGTAGAGACAGTTTCCCTATGTTGCCCAGGCTGGTCTTGAACTCCTGGGTTCAAGCAATCCTCCCACCTCGGCCTCCCAAAGTGCTGGGATTCCAGGCATGAGCCATCACACCTAGCCTCATTAGAATGTTTGAACATCAGATGTGATTCTGTGGCCCACTGCATTAAGCATTCTGTGCTCATTTTTACACATAACTCATTCCGAATTGGTCTGCTAAGGAACTCCCTTAGCAATGAGGGAAGGCCTCCAACTGTAACTGCCTGCCTATGCTGTGGGGTCTGACCTGCAGGCCTCATCAGCCTGGATAATGTGAGTTCGCATTTTGTGTCTGGCATGCAGCAAAAACAAAAGCTACTGTGATTCTACCACCTCTTCCAGTGTCTCCCTCCTGCCTCCTCCTTCCCTTCCTAGGAATGTTAGATGGCCCAAGTCAGAAACTGCAGTTTTCATTATTTATTATGTAAGCCAAAGAGAGAAGGCAAATGAAACGATTCAAAAGCATGTACAAGAACTCATCTTCTACAATATTTTATGCATTATAAAAATCCTCACATACATATTATTTTACCATATTTACTGCCATGGAAGATATGAAGGATTTTAAAAATAGAAAAAAAAAAAAATGGCCAGGCACAGTGGCTAATGCCTATAATCCCAGCACTTTGGGAGGCCGAGGCGGAAGGATCACCTGAGGTCAGGAGTTTGAGACTAGCCTGGCCAAAACAGTGAAACCCCATCTCTACCAAACATACAAAAATTAACCAGGCGTGGTGGCGGATGCCTGTAATCCCAGTTACTTGGGAGGCTGAGGCAGGAGAATTGCTTGAACCCAGGACGTGGAGGTTGCAGTGAGCCAAGATCGCGCCATTGCACTCCCAGCCTGGGTGATGACAGCAAGACTCCCTCTCAAAAAACGAAAACAACAACAACAACAAAAATCTTTCAGTCTTCAAGTAACCGTAATGGGAAAAGTTTTCCAAAGCAAGTTATGTGCAACATTTATCTGCTTTCTTAAAAATAAATATTCACTACAGAAGAACCAAGAGTTCTATATTATATAAAAGTATAAAGAAGTGAGGGGAGAGCTCACCCATATTCCACAACCAAAAGACAAACATTTAACATCTTGGTGTACTCTCAATTCTTCTTCCCTTTCTATGCTGCAGCTGCAATTCTACATTAGATTAGAAGCATCTACCCTACTATAAACAGCCCACCTCATAAACAGCAGCTTGAATTGCTAAAGAATATTTTATAGTCCGAATGATTTCATAGAATTCTGAGTGTTTTCATTTAGCATCTGTGAAAATAGCAGGCCAGGCAAGGTAGCTCATGCCTGTAATCCCAGCACTTGTGGAGGCTGAGACAGGTGGATTGCCTGATTCCAAGAGTTCAAGATCAGCCTGGGCAACATGGTGAAACTCCGTCTCGACAACAAAATACAAAAAATTAGCCAGTGTGGTGGCGCACACCTGTAGTCCCAGCTACTTGGGGAGCTGAGGTGGGAGAATTGCTTGATCCCAGGAGGTGAGCCATGATCATGCCACTGCACTCCAGCCTAGTGACATAGACCCTGTCTCCAAAAAGAAAAAGAAAAGAAAATAGCAACAGATTTTAACTCCAAGGTTAAAATTTTTGTTTTCTAACATATTCCCAAGAATTGAAAATGGGAACCAACTGCATGTGAGTTGAATTTAGAGTATTTCCTGTGTAACAGGACTTCCTCTAGTACATATGCAGACATTCTCTTAATTTTTAAAACATATTAAAATATCAAGAGGGCCTAGAAATGGTACCCTGAAAGGAAGTGTCCAGTCTTGCGTCCTCTTTCCAAATCAACAGCACAGCCCTTCATCACCTGAAAACTTTTCCCATCCATGATAAAGTGATGGTCTCCGATGACCTCAAATAGAGTAGGAAACAAGTCTTACCCAAACTCGGAAAGCAGAGTCAAGGGTGAAGTTAGAGCTCGATGGCACCGGAAACAGACATCTGCACAGGCTGGAGCGCCCTTCTCTCCATCAGTGTCAAGAGATAGCTTTCACAGGACACTCTCTTTGTTCTCCCTGTGGGCTCTCCTTGCAATGGTTTTCTAAAAACTAGCCTCTAATATTAACACAAAATGCCACCAGCATGTAACTTGCTACCCAACACTGCACTAATACTCAGCAATGCAAAGCAATGAGCTCTTGATCCATCTGACAACACGGGCACATCTCAGAATGGTTATTCCAAGAGATAGGAGCCAGGTGGAAGGGAGCACCTGCTGCAGGACTCCATCTACATACAAGTCCAGAAAATGTACAGTGACCTAAAGGGACAGAAAGCAGCTCCGTGCTTGGGCTGGGGACACAGGCAGGAGGGAGAAGATGGCAAGGGGGCGCATGCGTGATGTTTTGGGTGTGTGGTTTGCTCATCATCTGCCCCACAGTGATAGTTTCATGGAGGCGGGAGCTCTCTGACCTTAGGACTTGTCAGATGAGCAAATGCGGCTTCCTTTCTGGTCAGATTCCAGACCCAGGGAGATGTGGGTGACAAGAAAAGATGACCAATGGCTCAGACATAATGCACCCACACCACAGAGGGTGATGGTAAAAAAACGCGTCTCTGCCCTGCTGCCTCGTTGCTATGGAAACCCAACAATACCCACTTGGGTTTGCCCACATAATGCATACAAAATAGCTGTTGGGGTCAAGCACACCAATTCGGAAGTGACAGAAACAATACTCCTGTATTGTGTGACCTGATATTGCTCAGTGATATGTATCTCAACACCCAGTGCCACCTGGTGAAATTTCAGTCAAGAAAATGACACAGTTCTTTTCATACCCCCAGCTCTCTTGCTTGGTTTCTGATTTCCTTCCATGTGCGACAGGGAAGGAAAGGGTCCAATCTTAGACCCTTTCCATCACCCCCAAAAGATCCTTTGTATTCCTTAAGCCATTCCCACCACAGCCCCAGGCAACCACGAATCTCCTTTCCATCTCTGGATTTGCCTCTTTTGGACAATCCCTGTACGTGGAATCCGGCAGTATGTGGCGTAAAAGCTGCATCCCAGTGGATGGTTTCTCTCACACAGAAGTTAAACCTCTGAAGGTGGCCCAGAGAATGTGCCAGCCCTTGGTGGTGCTCCCATGCCAATGTTTTCCTAGCCAAATTCAGGCACGAAGGGGCACTGTCTTCAACTTCTCTTATTTAAGGCTTTTTGTTTCTTGCTTGCTTGCTTAACTCAGGTGTCTGGATGAAGCCATCAAGTTTTGAGAAGAAACAAAGGCTATACGACATACTATGATGAGTTTGTCACTACTGAGATACTTTCCTGCAGATTACCATAACCCCTCCTTCCTTAGCAGTCAAGGCTTGATCTACTATATGGTAGGGGTTGTGAATTCCCAGGCTCCCTGCAAGTCCCACACGCAGGCATTTCTTAAGCAGTTTTTAGCTGCCGTGGGTGTTGGCAACAACCCAATCCCAGCCAGCTCGTGACCTTAAAACTCCTGATTTAAGGCCGGGCGCGGTGGCTCATGCCTGTAATCCCAGCACTTTGGGAGGCCGAAGCGGGTGGATCACGAGGTCAGGAGATCGAGACCATCCTGGCTAACATGGTGAAACCCTGCCTCTCCTAAAAATACAAAAAATTAGCCGGGCGTGGTGGCGGGCACCTGTAGTCCCAGCAAATCGGGAGGCTGAGGCAGAAGAATGGCGTGAACCCAGGAGACGGAGCTTGCAGTGAGCCGAGATTGTGCCACTGCACTTCAGCCTGGGTGACAGAGCAAGACTCCGTCTCAAAAAAAAAAAAAAAAAAAA
Source organism: Pan troglodytes (assembly GCF_028858775.2). NCBI lineage: Eukaryota > Metazoa > Chordata > Mammalia > Primates > Hominidae > Pan > Pan troglodytes. The sequence goes on along the minus strand of NC_072421.2, from coordinate 10,429,799 downwards.
AAAAAACACACACACACAAAAACTCCTGATTTAAGTCTTCAGCTTACTCAGTGCTCTTGCTTCCAAGGAAGTGTCCAGGACCACCCAATTCCAGCTGTTCTGCTGACTAATGGTGACCCCGATGCCCCAGTGGCCTGATCCATACATGGGGGCAGGTGCTACCACCATCTGAGGCTGCAGTGCCCTAGCGAAGGCACCCCGCCTGGCCCAAGAAGGATGTGAGGAACCTGCCACACATTATATTGGCCAGGCACACAAACACTGAGCCAGCAAGGACAGGAGGGTGAAGGAGACCCACCCAGCCGCAAGGAGCTGGGCACAGGGGTACGAGGCGACATCCCCAGTACAGCAGATCAAGCACACGACCAGGCCCAACACAGTCTGGCCACCTGGTGCTGTCTCCACTTGGCCAAAGAAAAAGCCAAGCAAGACAAGGAACGGTCTCAGAGCACAGCCCAGTGCCCACTCTCCTGTGAGCCTCCCCGCCACCAAAACAGGGCTGGTCCCCTACGTTCCTTCCACATGCCGCCCTGTCGGGAGGGCAGGATGGGACATGTGCACACCACATGTTTCATCATCAGGAGAACCACATGGAGAACATGCTTCTAGAAGCCTCTATCCCTTGAACTGTCAGTTGAAGGAAGCTGGAGATTTTTGCTCACACGACAATAATTGACAGTGACTTCCTGAGGTCAGAGAGAGGCAACATGAAACACGTTTTTAAAATATTTGGCTTATTAGATTTTTTGAACAATCCTATGCTAACAATCCCTGCTCCCAAGTGACAGTTGATGTTCTAAGGACTTATGCGACCAGCCTCCCCACAAACCACAGAGTTGGTCACTTCCAGAGCCGGGACCCCCTCCCGTGTGCCCACAAAAGTGGGAACCACTCTTGTCAGGGTGGCACGGGAAAGCAATGAGACCGTGCATCAGCTGACACACTGGTCAGCACCATGCGGTCAATCTGCACCAAGGACCAGCACTTGGCACCAGAAGGGAATGGAGTACCGATACCACCTGCAGTGTGGATCAATCCCGAAAATATGATGCGGCGTCAAAAAGCCAGTCACAGAACACCACATACTGCAGGATTCCATGTACGGGGAGTGTCCAAATGAGGCAAGTCCAGAGACAGAAAGGAGATTCATGGTTGCCTGGGGCTGTGGTGGGAACCAGAAGGGATGGCTTAAAGGAATAAAAAGAATCTTTTGGGGGTGATGGAAAGGATCTAAAATTGAATCATGATGAAGGATGCACACCTTTGAACTCACTATAAATCACTGAATTGTATACTTAAAATGGGTGAATTTTATAGTGTAGAAATTGGCCGGCAACAGTGGCTCACGCCTGTAATCCCAGCACTTTGGGAGGTTGAGATGGGAGGATTGCTTCAGGCCAGGAGTTCAAGACCGGTGTGGTCAATATAGTGAGACCCTGTCTCTTAACAAAAAAAAAAAGAAAGAAAATCACATATCTCGATAAAGCTGTAAAAGAAAAACAGTGGGAGGGAAAGGGAGAGAGAGAAGGGAGAAGGAGGGGGTAGAGAGGGAGAAAAGAGAGAGAGAAGCTGGGGGGTAGACTGAGGCTGAGGCTGAAGGACAGCTAGAGAGGGAGAGAAGCGAGGGCACACAGACATTGCAAAGATGCTAAACCGGGCCCAGAAATGTTCTTAGAAACCTCCAGTTCCTATCTGTTGAGCGCTGTCTATGTGTCCAGCAATCTCTGAGGCCCTGCAGACTCCAGACACAATGCTGCCAGGGGTTCCCCTCTTTTTAGAGAGAAAACTGAGGCTGAGCATGGTCCACTTTTACCCAAGGGCAGCTGTCCACTAAAAAGAGGAGCTGGGAGAGGGGACATGGGCCTTTCCACTCCCCACTGCACCGTGCAAAGACGGCTGCCTTGGGCCTGGGCCTGGGCCTGGGCCTGGGCCAGGGCTGATCTGGTGCCCGGGTCTGCTGCCCCTCCCCTCCCCACTCTCCAGGTGTGCAGATGCCTTCAGGTGGGCTGTACGTGGCTCAGGAAAGGTGCTCAGGGGTGCGAAGAAGCTTCCAGGCTCAGCTGCTCAGCAGGGTTCTTTACTTGACAGTGAGAGGTTCTAGAACAACTCCAGCTCCAACCAACTTTCTTCAGGGAACCTCTGTGTTCAGCCTCCAAACAAAAACAGAAAACTGAGCCAGGCGTGGAGGCACACAACTACTCCAGTGATGAGAGGATTACTTGAGCCCAGGAGTTGGAGGCTGCAGTGACCTATGATGGTTCCACTGGACTCCATCCAGCCTGGGCAACAGAGCGAGAGCCTGACTCAAAACAACCAAAAAAAAAAAAAAAACATGAACAGAGCCAGTGAGGTCGGGCAAAAGCAGTGCTGGGCTTCTGCACCCAGTACCCCCCTAGGGCAGGGCAGGTGCTCTCCCAAAGCCTTAAAAGTTTGGTTTTCTAAAATCAGAATCCTCCTGGCCCACGCTGGTGCTAAAAACACAACCCTTCTTTGAGGTATACAATGGTGTATGCTAATGCTGCTTTTCTTCTTCATTTTACTTTTTGTAGCCAGGCCCTGTAAGATGGCATAAGAATTAACGTTTTCCTAAACGCTAGTGCAGCCGCATGGTTTCTCCCCATTGCCCTGCATTCTAATGTGCTTCCAAGGGGATGACGCTGCTGCTGCTCTTGCTTCCTTCCTTAGAACAGCAAGGCTCGAAACATTAAAACTGCTGGACAGGGAGGAGGGAAGAGAGGGAGACAGAGCCCCGGGAATTATTTGCCCCATACACATCTGTCCGTGCATATATTCAACTGGCCCTTTCTTCCTGTGGACTTCTGGTCCTCCAGGCAACTGCAAAGCACAGGTTCTCTGCCCTGCAGGTCTAGTTTCCTGACTCCCAGTTTGAAATGATATGAGGTCACTCTATTTGCAGTCAACACTGTCAGTGTGTTTTTTCCCATCAGTGAGTTGTTCACAAGGTGAACACAATAAAACCTACTTTACATAAAGAAAAAAATTCTTTGTAAGATTCTGGACATCCGAATCAATGAGGATGAACAGGGACTCCCCTGACTGGCACCTTGGGTAGGACACGACAGCACCACCTCCTGATGGAGCGCCACCTGTTTCTGCACAGTGGCAGATGCTGGGTGAAGTTTTAGAACAAAGCCAGCACAAAGCTAAACCATGGGCTCTGCACCAGTAATCAGATCCTGCAGGCACGGGCAGTGCACCTTGCAAACACCCCTCTCTACCTGGCTCAGCTCCCTGACAAGGAAAACCCAAGTGGGAGAATCTCTTGACCCTGGGAGATCAAGGTAAAAGGTGAACCATGATTGTGCCACAGCCTGGGCAACAGTGATATGCTCTTTTTATTTCTTTTCTTTTTTTTTACTTTTTGTGAGATGTTGTCTCAAAGAAAATAAATAAATAAATAAATAAATAAATAAATAAGGTGGAGAAAGAGCACTGGGGAGGAATGGCCAAGAGCACTGATGAGCAACACCAATTTACTTCGCAATGAGCCCATGGCTTCCCCTTGACCTCTTCCAGGTGAAGTTCCACGAGCTGCCTTGGCAACACCTGAGCAAAGCAGTGAGCACCGAGCTCTGCTCCCTGTTTTGGAGGGAGCTCTGCCTCCCTGTCTTGCCGGCTCGGTTCTGCAGGCACCTATACAGCATTTCCCATGCGCACAACATTCTGGAGGACATGCAACACCACACGGAGTGTCTGAGCCTCTCTTTTCTTCCAGCAGATTCCTCCCTCTGGAGGACACCACCTCCTCCTGACAGGCTTCCCCAGCACTCTCCTGGGGCGTGGGACTCAACCCATGCTGGGGACCACGGTCCTGGGATAGGGTGACAGGTCCAGCGCTGCAGCTCTCGGCTCAGCACCAACACCACACTGAGATGGACCCCCGTTTGCTGTGGGGGGCATCGTGCGCACTGGCAGATGTTGAGCAGCATCGCTGCTCTCCACCTACAAAGGCCAGTGGCATCCCCCCATCTTAAGACAACCAAAAATACCTCTGGACATTGCCAAATGTCTGGGGAGCAAAGTCACTCCCAATTGTGAACCACTAGTGTAGATGGGAACCTCAGCGAGGCTTGTCAGGGAGGAACATATCCTTCCTTTGAGTCTGCAGGTCTGTAGAACACAAGCCCAGGGACACATGTGGCCACTGTGGGAAATGTGCTGGAGAACTAGGCCAGCAGGAAGGAGGCCGTCGGATCTCAGTGGGGTGGGACAGGGAGGCACAGTGGGTCCTCCGGCATGCCTGAAGCCCCTCGAGACTTTCTAGCTGGGGAGTTAATGCAGTCCCTCTCCCACGGAAGCTAATGGTCTAGGCTGTATTTCTGTCACTTGCAACCAAAGTAGTTCTGGCTGTCTGGAGTTGTCTGGAATTCTGTTATCATGTGTGCACGTGCATGCGCGCGCACACACACACACACACACACACAGAGTCTACTTGTGTGTCTCTTCATTGTCAGTGGAGTCCTTCAGCGCTCAATGTCCTAGTAACTAAGTGCTTAGTTATGAGGTCCCTAATTAGGAGGTCCAATGCAGGGGTGGGGTAGCTGAAAATGTGTACAGTGATTCATAATATAGTTTTAAACAAAAGTAACCTGCAGAGCAAACATCTCCCAGTATTTTGATTCATTTTCTTCATGATGACCTAGGAGAAGAGAATTTCCAGCACTTTGGGAAAATGTGGAAGTCTGCCTTGGAGAGGAGAGACTGCGGGTCACCACACTAACACAAGAGCCAGAGAGAAAACTGGAAAAAAAGTGTATTCATTTCAACATGGGGCGGTCACAGGTAATAAAACGCCCGCTCCGCAACTGGCAGATTCCCGTTACGGAATGAGGACCAATGTGTTCCCACACACAGACAGTGAAGGGGCTCAGGGATGCTTGCTCTGAGGCTGCGGTTTTGTTCCGTGTGTCATTTCCTAGTCAACAGAGTCCCAGGGCCACCTGCAGTTTTCCTTCTCCACAAGGACGCGAGAAGACATTTGTTAAGTAGAAGTAAAGCACTTTCCATTGTGCCGGCAACTCCTCCTCCCATCTCATCTCCCCTCTGTGACTGCCCAGTCACAGGAAAACCTTTGCATGTGGCCACTTCCTGCTTCAAAAACCAACACAAATAAGTCCTTCCCCTTCCTCTGACCCATTACAAAGTAGATTTCTAGTACTTCCTATACACAAAACAAGAAATATCAAATATCTGAGGTTTTGACCTTGGCCAGAGGAACACCTGGTAGACCAGCAAGCAGGGGCCATCAGAGAAGCCGGCTCAGAGTGAGGTGCACCCGCCCCCCACCCTTACCCCTGCAACCTGCATACACGTTAGTGTTCAACAAGCAAGCCCCAGGACACACTGACCTGCAAGTGAGCTCAGTGGTCAGCTGGGGAGCTCAGCCGGTTCATATGCAGGCTCCTGCTGGTTCGTCTAGTGTGCTGGGGCACTCCCAGCTCTAGCTGTGCCCGCTCCCTATCCCATGTGCCTACTGGGTAAACGGTTTCCTAACTACTAAGCCTGCATGTGCCACATGGTCACATGCATTCTACTTCGAGGGAGCCAGCACACGATTCCAAAAGACTCGACCAAGAGATGGCCACGGGACAGCATCCCTCAGGATTGGGGATTTCCTTTCCACTCCCCACCAACCTAGTCATGCTCCCTGACAAACACAAAGTGCAAGACCAGCAAGGAGGGGTGTGCTGCAGAGGGAGGGGCTCGGCGGGCTAGAGAGACACAGGGTGGGCGTTACCTCCCATAGCAGAACCAAGTCCTGAGGATGGATCCCTGGCCAAGCCCCACTGTGCGGGCCTAAGGAGCTCCCTGCCTCTGGACAGGCACCCCTGGCTCCTCCACGTCTTGCCAAGGTCATCCTGCCTCTTCAAGGACCAGACTCTCTTAAACACCTGAAGCAAACTTCAGCACAAAGAGAACACACGAAAGAAGAAGGTGCGAAGACCTTAACTAAGGTTCCCTAGGGGTCCCAGCCCTAAGGCCAAGGGAAGGATGACACATTAGGGAGAATCTGACAGTGGATAGCAGTGGCTCCTAACTGGCGTGTGCTACAGACTGAATGTGTGTGTTCCCCCACCCACAAAATCCATCTGTTGAAATCCTGATCCTCATGGTGATGGTGTTAGGAGGTGGGGCCTTTGGGAGGTGATTACGTCATGAGGGTGGAGCCTCATGAATGGGATTAGTGCCCTTATTAAAGGGACCCCAGAGAGCTCTGTTGCCCCTTCCACCATGCATGGATACAGCAAGAAGGCACTGTGTGAACCAGGAAGCCCTCACCAGACACTGAATCTGCCACGCCTCGATCTTGGATTTCCAGCCCCCAGAACTGTGAGCAACAAATGTCTGTTGTTTTTGTTTGTTTGTTTGTTTTTGAGATGGAGTTTTGCTCTCGTTGCCCAGGCTGGAGTGCAATGGCATGATCTCAGCTCACCGTAACCTCCGCCTCCCAGGTTCAAGCGATTCTCCTGCCTTAGCCTCCCAAGTAGCTGGGATTACAGGCATGCGCCACCACACCTGGCTAATTTTGTATTTTTAGTAGAGACAGGGTTTCTCCATGTTGGTCAGGCTGGTCTTGAACTCCTGACCTCAGGTGATCCGCCCACCTCAGCCTCCCAAAGTGCTGGGATTACAGGCGTGAGCCACCGTCAACTGGTCTATGGTCTTTTGTTATAGAAACCTGAACAGACCAAGACACAGTGACTGTGGTCCCCATCCCCTAGACACTTGGCAATGTCTAGAAACAGTTTTGGTTGTCCTCATTTGGAGACAGATGCCAAGATGTTGCTAAATATCCTACAATCCACAGAAAAGTCCCCACAGCAAAGAATCATCAAGCCCCAAATGTCGATAGTGCCATGTTGACAAACCACATCTACGGCACTAACCAGCTATTTCGGTTTCCCCTCTGAAACAGTCTTTTCTGACAAAAGTCAGTGTTTTCCTCAGTTCCCCTCCCCACTCTCCTGTGTGTAGTTCCACGGGTTCAGCCTTAAGCCTTCCTCTAACGCACGACAGAATCTGACTTCTCTCGCCTTCTGCCTAAACTCAGAACTCACAGATGCCTCTCGTGAGACCCATGCATTCAACACATGGTGTTAACGTCTGGCCTTTGCCAACAGGCTGGATAGTTATCTAAGAAACTAGGGGTTGTAATCCCAGCACTTTGGGAGGCCGAGATGGGCAGATCACCTGAGGTCCAGGAGTTCGTGACCAGCCTGACCAACATGGAGAAACCCTGTCTCTACTAAAAATACAAAAATATTAGCCGGGCATGGTGGTGCATGCCTGTAATCCCAGCTACTCGGGAGGCTGAGGCAGGAGAATCGCTCGAACCCAAGAGGTGGAGGTTGTGGTGAGCCAAGATCGCGCCATTGCACTCCAGCCTGGGCAACTAGAGTGAAACTCTGTCTCAAAAAAAAAAAAAAGAAAAAAAGAAACCAGGGGTTCACTTGAGACCCTGTAACAGCTAAACTGATCAATTTTCTTAGCCACAAGCTGCTTTCTTCCAGTTTAATCTTTGGGTGAAGGATAAGAATTATCAAGCTCTATGTCGGAAATTCATCAGGATGCCACTTCCAATTCAGCTGACCCCACTTTCCAGACAGATGGCTGTGGCGGATCAGCGACTCTAGGCAGCAAGAAAATTCAGGCCACCATCCAGGCGCCAGCACTCCCCCTGCTCCGTGTACATGGCAAAAAGAGATTCAAGCAGTTAAACTCATAGAACCAGAAAGTGGAATGGAGGCTACCAGGGGCAGAGGGGAGCAGGGAATAGCAACAATACGTATTTCTGCCAGGTGCGGTGGCTCATGCCTGTAATCCCAGCACACATACAAAAAGAAAGAAACGTATTTCTCACAGCCTGGAGCTGGGAAGTCCAAGATCAAGATGGCAACATAATCAGGTTCTGGTGAGGGGTCTCTTCCTGGACTGCAGAAGGCCACCTTCTTACTGTGTGTGAGAGAGGGAGACTTGCAGAGCCCAAGACATGCCAGTGTGAATCTGAAATAATCTAATGTATTTTCTGAAACCATTAGCTAATGATTCTTAAAAAATAAAAATAAAAATAAAAATTAAAAAAACTGGGCCAAAATGCTCTCCTAAAAGCATCAACTGAACCTGAAACCTGAATAATATTGTATTAGATCTGAGCCCTTGGTTTTCTCATCCTGAAAGCATGCATGATAAATAAGCTTTGTACCTACCCCAACTAGACTGTCGTAATGAGCATGTTCAGATCACTCTGCCGCAACCGGCAGGTGTGAGTTCTGTTTTCAATCTGAATCATACTTTCTTCTGGCTTAGAAATACCTTCGCTTGTGAGTCACCTTCAGGCAACCGCAATTTCTCAACTTCCAGATTCACCATCCTTGTTTTCATATATTTAAAAAAATGCCTTGTACTAGGACTGGCTCCCAGTCTCTTGGCCCTAGAATCTCAATGTGTCCCTGCCACCCTAAGGGCTGAAAAGGAATCGGAGTGTGTACGGATCAACAGCGGCCCCCATCATGATTGGGCATCATTGGAACTCCACCTGCAAAGGATGGCTCTGGTCCTTGTCACCACAAACCTCTGGGGTCAGCTCTTAGCCAACAAAGCAATCACACCTACTGCAAGGGCACTGGAAAAGTGGGGTCTCTGACTAGTGCTGCTGGTAACAGCTAGCATGTGTAGACTGGCGACAGCTACTCAGCCCCAGGGGCCAGGTGTGGTGGCTCATGCCTGTAATCTCAGCACTTTGTGAGGCTGAGGTGGGTGCATCACCTGAGGTCAGGAGTTTGAGACCAGCCTGGCTAACATGGTGAAACCCCGCCTCTACTAAAAATACAAAAGTTAGCCGGGGGTGGTGGCGCATGCCTGTAGTCCCAGCTACTCAGGAGGCTGAGGCAGGAGAATCACTTGAACCTGGGAGGTGAAGGTTGCAGTGAGCCAAAATTGTGCCACTATACTCCAGCCTGGGCAACAGAGAGAGAATCCGTTTAAAAAACAAAAACAAAAACAAAAACAAACAACCCCAGGAAGCATTACCTTCCCAACTTCAGATATGTGAAAATTGTGCTCAAAGGTTTTAAATCCAAAGTCAATCAACACAAAGGATTAGCATCTGGTTTACTAACTCAAAGACAGTGCTATGGTCCTTACGCTACACCCTGCTGAGGTATCATTTGCCTGTTCAAAATAGAAATAACCGTTGCTTGCCATTTGTAAAATTGTATGTGTGGATGAAGAGACAGATAGACAGATATAGACAGACAGGAAAGCTGGGCACAGTGGCTCACACCTGTGATCCCAGCACTTTGGGAGGCAAGGCTGGAGGATCACTTGAGCCCAGGAATTCGAGACCAGCCTGGGCAACATAGTGAGACCCCATCTCTACAAAAAAAAAATAACATTAACTGGGAATGGTAGCATGCACCTATAGTCCCAGCTACCAGGGAGGCTCAGGTGGGAGAGTTAGAGGTTGCAGTGAGTTAACATCATGCCACTGGTCTCCAGCCTGGGTAAGGCTTACTCTGACAGAGCAATACTCTGTCACTAAAGCAACAATAATAATAATAATAAGAACAATAACTTCTTCCCTGGAACACATATGAGGAACGGATAAGAGAAAGTCTATCAGGCTGAGGTTCCCAAGCACCAGCCTATGATCAGAAGCCTCCTTCGAGAAGGCCCTTGATATGGTTTGGTTCTGTGTCCCCACCCAAATCTCATCTTGAATCGTAATTCTCATAATCCCCATGTGTCAAGGGAGGGACCAGGTAGAAGGTGATTGGATAATGGGGGCATTCCCCCGCCATGCGGTTCTTGTGATAGTGAGTTCTCACAAGATCTGATGGTTTTATAAGGCAGTTTTCCCTGCTCTTGCCTGCTCTCTCTCGACTGCTGCCACGTAAGATGTGCGTATTCCCCTTCCACCATGATCGTAAGTTTCCTGAGGCCTTCCCGGCCAAGTGAAACTGTGAGTCAATTAAGCCTCTTTATAAATTACCCAGTCTTAGGTAATTCTTTATAGCAGTGTGAAACCCTGCCCTTAAAGGGCAGGACTGGGGCAGGACCTGAGCCTCTGCATTTTGGACAAGCTCCCAGAGGAAGCTGATGCTGCTGATGGGAAGAGCACTCTTAGAGAAGCCCTGCTGGAAAGCATTTAGCCTGGCACCTGCTAGGTCCTTCACTAGTACCCCATACAATGCAGCCCAACCACCCCGACCCGGAAGGACCCTATTCTCTCAGCGGAGGAAGGCCTCCTCCCTCCTCCTTGCTCCACCTCCCCACACAGCAGCACCACTTACTTTCCCAGAACTGCTTGGGTCTATTGGTCTCCCTGCTCCCCAAGGCAGGAGAGTGCATTCCATACTCCCTGGAGCTCCTTCTGCTTGAAAATCCCTCGGCCCCAGCCTCAGCACAGACTACACCTTTTCCCTTCCTGTGACACCTTGGCCACCAGAGCCTGACCAAAGGTTGACGTGCTCCCTTGCCTCAAACCAAAGAGAACCAATGTGGCCCCCTCGAGCTCAGAAAACACACCCATTCATTAAACTCAGGCAGGCCCCTGGCCGGGGGGACTCAATGTTCACCGTGAGCTTTGCAGAGAATGCTTGGTGCCTGTCTGTTAACCTGCCAACAAGAGTCAAGGCTAGCTGGGCGTGGTGGCTCATGCCTGTAATCCCACCACTCTGGGAGGCTGAGATGGGAAGATCAGTTGAACCTGGGTGGTTGAGGCTGCAGTGAGCCCAGATCACGTCACTGCACTCCAGCCTGCGTGACACAATAAGACCCTGTCTCAAAAAAAAAAAAAAAAAAAAAAAAAAAAAAGAAAAAGAAAAATGTCAAGGCTAACATGTAAGACCATAACCCTCCATCTGGGCTACACTGGACACTCCTGGTGTTCTTCAGAATCACCAATACCTGCCCCTGCCCCTCCATCTCCTGACTAACTGGCCTGGGGTACAGCCTGGCCATCAATAGCGCTTCGCAGCTCCCCCAGGGAGCACAGCCAAGGTTTCACCACTGTACTGGAGGAATGGAGTCATCCCCCTTCTTTTATTTAACTGAATACACAGTAACATTTCCAAGGGTCTGTTTTCACCCTGGCCTTAAAAGCTGACCAGAGGCCCAAAGACTCAACATTCTCTACCACTGTCCACCTTTCAAAAGCGTTTGAGCCTTGGTGCATTTTCCCAAATCTTGTTCATTCTTTGAAAGATGAGAATGTACATAGTAATCTTTTCTTTTCTTATTGTTTTTCTTTTTCTTTTTTATGGAGACAGGGTAGCTCTCTGTCGCCCTGGACGGAGTGCAGAGGCACAATCACGGCTCACTGCAGCCTTGACTTCCCTGGGCTCAAGTGATCCTCCCACCTCAGCTTCCCAAGCACCTAGGACTACAGGCGTGCACCACCACACCCAGCTACATCTTCTGTATTTTTTTGTAGAGATGGGGTCTCACCATATTGCCCAGACTGCTCTTGAACCCCTGAGCTCAAGCGATCCTCTCGGCTCAGCCTCCCAAAGCACTGGGATTACAGGAGTGAGCCACCACATCCAGCCTCTTTTGTTACTGTTTTTAAATGATGGATAAGAGCTGAAGATAAAGTTATTCTTAGAAATAGAGATTTAAAAAAAAAGGAAAATGATACCTGTCAAAAAAAGAAAAAGGTTATTTAGAATACAATTTAGATGTTCCAATAAACTTCTAATATTCAGAAGTCTCCCACCTGTGTCATCCGAGCCCAGCAGTGAGGCGTGGAGGCCAGGTTATGCATGAAGAGCACAACTTCGGATGACCACAGACCCGCTTGCAAATTCCAATGTGCAAAAACAAGGCAAGGGGAAGAAAGTGACAAAGGTCATGATGGCATAACACATTCACTGAGAACCAGAACTGGACAGGGCGGTGAGACATTAGCCCCCAAAGAACCTGGCCCACCTCAGGCAAGCCATGGAGTTGCTACCGTGAGAGGCACATGCACCCACCCTGGGTGGGGACTATCACATTTGTAGGAGGCGGAGGCCCAGGCAGGCTTGCTCCCAACTGTGGCCACAGGTGGAGTCACCCAGAGGGCTTCAGACACACACAGAGGTTCTGTGGGAACACACACGGTTGTGTGTCGTGTTGGGTGCCCAGAAGCACAGCAGGCTACAGATCCACTGGCTTGCATTCCAATACCCAGGACTCCCCTCTAGCTTTCCACCCTCATTCTTCCCAGGGAGCTCCAGAAACTGGCTAAGAAAGGGTCAGACAGCGTCAAACAAGCAACTCAAATGTGCAGCCAGGGTCCACAAGGCTGTGGGAGGGAAGCAGCTACTATCTTCCTCACTGAAACACAAACATACACCCACATATGGAACCATAAATGCAGCTCGAGCACTCAGCGTCCAATTAACAACTCAATGCCAGGGAATGCCCATTTCCCAAGGGCCGTGCAGACTGTCCTTGACACTCAAGTTCCTGGAGAATGAGCTACAGACAAGATTGCATCTTTATCAGTGTGGATGTAAACATGCGAAGAGGAGGGGAAGTTACAATGTCACTTTCTCTAAAATGCCAGTTCATTAATTTTGTCAGCCCCAACTGAATTTATAGAACAAAATACCAAAACAGACTCCCACCATGTTGTGAGAACCCAAAGTCTTACAAGTTAAAATGTCATGCTGTCGTGGGATTATTGGTTCAAATATTGCTTTTGTGAAGCAAGGAGTAAGCAACATAGTAAACAGGGCCTCTACTAGGGAGACAGTCCTGGTGCAATAACCCCAGTGCAGGAAGCTAGCTGGAAACACATTCTTCGTGATCCCTTTCATTTTTGTCCAACAACAGTCTATTACTTTTCCTTTAATATTGAGCTGCAAAGAGAATTTTTTAACCACTTAAGCTATTCCAAGCACATATTATTCCATAACCTTTGTATTTTGATATTTAGGGAGATTTTTCCAAAGCTTCCAATGTAAGAAGAATGACCTTTCATCCAGGAGAAATATTTCCTGGCTTATTCCACTACATCTGAAAACAAGATAAGTAGAAGGGAAACTGCTTTGCTCTTTCATGAAAGCAAACCCAGCACCCCTGCCACCCCCTCCACAATCCCGAGGCCATCTCGAGATGGGGGTCCCAGGGAGAAGGCCGCCCAAGTGTCCCGCAGGAGATGGCTGGGAACATTCCTCTCTCCCTACCCTTGCCAGGTACTCAACCATAAGTGAACGTCCTGATGGTGAAAACAGCCGTGTGAAACTGCCCAGCCCAGCTAAGACCCTGCACAGTTCAAAAGGGCACAACGGTTGTGTGCCGGTTGTGTGTCGTGTCAGGCTCCCAGAAGCACAGCGGGCCACAGATCCACTGGCTTGCATTCCAATACCCAGAACGCCCCTCCAGCTTTCCACCCTCATTCTTCCCAGGGAGCTCCGGAAACCAGCTAAGAAAAGTTCAAGCAATTGCTTTGGTCCAAATGACTTATTTCTTTGTGGGGAGGGGAGGGAGAGGGGCAAAATCTATGGAATGGAAGATTTCTAGGTTTATGCATTCCAGCTTACATATTCTCTTCTCTTACTAGAAATCCATGATCTTTTATTGTATTTTATTCTATTTATTTATTTATTTATTTATTTATTTATTTTTGAGACGGAGTTTCAGCTCTTGTCTCCCAGGCTGGAGTGCAATGGTGCGATCTCCGCTCACTGCAACCTCCGCCTCCCAGGTTCAAGAGTTTCTCCTGCCTCAGCCTCCTGAGTAGCTGGGATTATAGGCATTTGCCACCATGCCCAGCTTTTTTTTTTTTTTTTTTTTTTTTTTTGTATTTTTAGTAGAGGCGAGGTTTCTCCATGTTGGCCCGGCTGGTCTCGAACTCCTGACCTCAGGTGATCCACCCGCCCTGGCCTCCCAAAGTGCCGGGATTACAGGCGTGAGCCATAGCACCCAGCCGACCTTAATTTTTAAGCTGTTGTTTAAACTAAAAAGATTTGGGGGAAAACCTGGAATGTAAACGAGCCTCATTCACTTCATACCCAAATGTTATTTCTTGGGACGCTGCAGTGGCTCACGCCTGTAATCCCAGCACTTTGGAAGGCCAAGGCAGGAGGATACTTTGAGCCAGGAGACCAGCCTGGGAAACATGGCAAAACCTTGTCTCTACAAAAAATTTTAAAATTAGCTGGGCGTGGTAGTACATGCCTATAGTCCCAGCTCCTCAGCAGGGAGGATCACTTGAGCCTGGGAGGTGGAGGTTGCAGTGAGCTGTGATTGTGCCACTGCATTCCAGCCTGGGCAAACGAGCAAGACCCTGTCTCAAAAAGAAAAAAAAAGAAAAAAGAAAAAAAAATGTTGTTTCTCCATGTAAATCTGAAGCATAATTCCATGATTATTACCAAAAACAAAGCAAAAAGCAAAAATGACTTCGTATAGATCCTGCCTCTTCCTGGTAGAAGTAACTACTACCTGATTCTGTTTTCCTAGCACACTATACAATTTTACATGCAGTGAAGACATAACTACAAAAATAAGATCTATTTATGGTGACCATTCAAATAAAATCTTATGTTTAAGAATAACATGAAATTGGCAGAGACAAGATCACTTGAGGCCAGGAGTTCCACACCAGCCTGGGCAACATAGCAAGACCTTGTCTCTACTAAAAATCAAAAAATTAGCTAGGCATGGTGACACAAGCCTTTAGTCCCAGCTACTTGGGAGGCTGAGGCAGGAGGATAGCTTAAGCCTGGGAGTTTAAGGCTGCGGTGACCAATGATCATGCCACTGTACTCCAGTTTGAGCAAGAGTGAGACCCTGTCTCTAAAAATATGAAGAAGAAGAAGAAGAGGAAGAAGAGGAAGAGGAAGAAGAAGAAGAAGAAGAAGAATTCTTATTCTCAAAATTGAGTTTTTCCAACAAATTGCTTCATTTCCTGCACAAGCAGTTAGGACAGCGCATTGAAGACCCCCGCTGCCAGTGTTTGCTGGGAGTCCTCAGAGAAGGGACAGAGCCCCAGGGAGGTCTGCTCCTGCCCGGAGGCACTGAGCACTCCTCCTCCTCCTCCTGGCACTAAGCAAGCATGTTGAAGCAGCCTAGCCACACCTGGGCAGAGAGGAGCTGGTCTGCACCAGATTTGGCCATTCCCTCCGCAGAGCTTTCTGGAGCTGCCACCTGCCTGGCACTGAGCACAGATCCAGGAGCCAGGACTCCCAGGACTGATCCCTGCTCAGCCCTCGCCTCCCCCAGGCAGATGGGATGGAGGGAGGGAGAGGCAAGCAGTCATGCACAGATGCACACCTGTGTTCAGGCACCAGGATTCTCCATCCCTGCACCAGATGCGGATACTGTGCCGTGGTGGTACCACTCACATCCCTTAACTTTTCTCTATCACTGCTGGTAGCACAAGGCTTCCTAATTCCTCCCTGTAACTCCTGTACCCATTTGCCCTTCTATTACAAGTGGTCTTTGCCACCACACCCTGCTTAAAAGTCTTCCATGGCTCCCACTGCCCTGGAGCAAGGCCCTGGCTCCTGCCCACCTCCCCCACTGCAGCCTCCTCCCCCCTTCCCCTAACCTGCAGGCTGCCACTAGCTCCCCAGCCCAGGGGGCCTTCCAGCTACATGCCCTGGAGGAACACCATGTGAGTTTCTCCCTCAATCGGGGTTCACTCACTCAGAGGTGAGGCTCCTTAAACAACACACACTCTTTCCCAGGCCTGTCTGCTCCTGGGTCAGATCCAGCACCAAAAATCACAGCTTAGTGATGATCCCTGTGACACGAATTCAGGGCCACTGAAGAAGTGCCCCAGGATGGGCTCTAACAGGGGCCTTCAGGGTCAGCCTCCTCTCAGTGAGGTCTCTACAATTCAAGAATAAGGCTGAACACACACTTCGACCCATTTCCTTTTTTTAAATAACTGCTTTCTTGAGTATAACTCACATACAATAAAATTTACCTCTTTAAAGTATAGAATCAAAGGGTTTTTAGTATATTCACAGAGTTGTGCAACCACCACTCTCTAAGTCCAGAACATTTTCATCACCCCAACAGAAACCCCATGCCTGCTGGCAGACCCTCCCCTCTGCACTCCGCCCCTGGTAACCACCATTTTGCTGCCTTTGCATATTCAAGCACTTGAAGCATTTGCATATTCAAGATATTTGATACCAATGGATCATACAGTATATTTCTCAACCCGTTTTCACTTCAAATACTAAATAAAAGTTAGCAAATGTGGTAGCAAATGTGGTGGGGTGCAATATTTATTACAACCAACAGGCTTTAAAATTTCAGAAATTCCTGGGTTTCAAAACACGCATTACATGTAGGAGAAAAGAAATAAATCCACCTTCCCAGACCAGGTACCAGGGGCAGAGTTCACAATAAGCTAACAAAAAGCCACAACTGCTCCCATTTTCCACATTTACCCCCTCCTTCTTGCAAAGTACCCCAAGCAAGCTCAGGCTGTAGTTTGAAAAACTTCCCTGACGCCTCCCCCACGTCCTCTACTGGTTCAGAGAAGTGCTGCTTTAGAAACTGGTTCTGATTTCAGTGTGTATAAAACCATCTGAGCCAGTTGTTAAAATTCAGGTCCCTGGGTCCCAGCAACCGTGATTCCGAGGTTTTGCACATGCTAATTAGAATGCAAATGGAAGACAGGCCACATCTCTGTAGAGCAGTTGTACAGAGAACTGCTCTGCTGTGTGGAGCCAGCATTAGCATCACCCAGATGATTCCTAACTTCTGGTTTGGGGTTCAGTAGGTCTAGAGTGGGGTCCAAGAATTTTCATCCCTACCAAGTTCCCAGGGGATACTGATGCTGCTGGTCTGGGAACCACACTTTGAAAACCACTGCTTACCAAGGACAGCAAGCCCCAGCCAGGATGCCAATTACTGCTCAATGCCTGCTTTTGTAAATAAAGATTTATTGGCACACAATCCTTTCATTTACATACTGTCTACAGCAGCGTTCATGCTATACAGCACAGAGGAGTAATTTGGCCCACAGAGCCAAAAATATTTACTCTCTGGCCCTTTACAGAAGTCTGCTGGCCTCTAGTTTGCAGAGGATCATCTAAACATTAGAAATATCCTGACCATGTCTATTGTCAAATTGAGACTTCTGGTACTTCATACAGATTTCAGAGAATGGAGGACGTGGAATTTTATTAAAACCTAAGGATTTTTTCAAAAGAAAAAGGAAGGCCAGGTACAGTGGCACACACCAGTAATCCTAGCAATTTGGGAGACCAAGGCAGGAGGATCACTTGAGCCCAGGAGTTTGAGACCAGCCTGGGCAACATGGTGAGAACTCATCTCTAAAAAAAACCTTCTTAATTAGCAGGGCACGGTGGTGCACCTGTAGTCCCAGCTACTTGGGAGGGCTGAGGTGGGAGGATTGCTTAAGCCCGGGAATTGAAGACTGCAGTGAGCTATGATTGTACCACTGCACTCCAGCCTGGGTGACAGAGCAAGACTCTGTCTATTTAAAAAAGGGTGGGGGAGGAATGCAGGCTGCTTCTAGAAGCTGGAAGCTGGCTGTGGCTGGAGCAAAGAGGGTGGGAAAGGATGGAGGGAGGGCCACATGTTGAAGACCCAGTTACAGAAGCCTCTGTGGGCCATAGGATGGTGCCAGCTTCAGTCGACATATGATGAGACTCTACTGGACAACTCTTCATATTTACAAAAAAAAAAAAAAAACTGCAATAAAATAAATCTTGAAGCTCGAAAAACATAATCTGAAAAAAAAAAAAAAATTTAAAGGTGGAGGGAGCCAGGCATGGTGGCTCATGCCTGTAATCCCAACACTTTGGGAGGCCTAGGCAGGCAGATCACTTGAGGTCAGGAGTTCAAGACCAGCCTGGACAACATAGTGAAACCCCATCTCTACTAAAAATAAAAATTAAAAAAATTAGCTGGGTGTGGTGGCAGGTGCCTGTAGTCCCAGCTACTCAGGAGGCTGAGGCAGGAGAATCTCTTGAACCCAGGTGGCAGAAGTTGCAGTGAGCCAAGATCACGCCACTGCACTCCAGCCTGGGCAACAGAGCGAGACTCCCTCTCAAGAAAAAAAAAAAAAAAAAAAGATAAACTGGCAGGGTGGACTCAACGTGATGCCTGCTAGGAGCAAGGTGACAGGGAAGCATGAAGGACAGCGCTTTTCAAGCGTGGGAGAGCAGGGAGGCCTTCACCAGAAGAGCTGTTGCGCAGCCATTAGTACCTGTATTGGGGAAACATAGCGTACAAGCAAGACGCTTACAGCCTCAGTGGTGAAAATGTTTTCACATTAGAGACCGAGAACTTTTGCAGTTGTTTATGTCATCCCTTCTTCTCCAGACAGAAGATATAAAAAAGCTGCAATCAAAGATCTCTTCATCTTATTGATAAAGCCACCAATAAGCCAAAATGTCTGTCAACGTCAACCCCGGCATGTCAGACCAGTTCTATTACAAGATGCCCTGTCTGATTGCCAAGGTTGAGGGCAAAGGAAATGGAATCAAGACAGTTATAGTCAACATGACTGACACTGCAAAGGCGCTTAATTGGCCTCCAAGGTATCCCACCAAATATTTTGGTGGGATACATTGTTACATTGTGAATGGATCTCAGGAGGCCAATAAGCTGCAAGACATATTGGATGGACTCATTAAAAAATTTGTTCTCTGTCCTGAATGTGAGAATCCTGAAACAGATATGCATGTCAAGCCAAAGCAGCAAACAATAGGTAATTCTTATAAAGCCTGTGGCTATCGAGGCATGCTTGACACACATCATAAACTCTGCACATTCATTCTCAAAAACCCACCTGAGAACAGTGACAGTGGTACAGGAAAGAAAGAAAAGGAAAAGAAAAATATAAAGGGCAAAGACAAGGAAAATGGCTCCGTATCCAGCAGTGAGACACCACCACCAAAGAAATTAGCCCTCCTCCACATACAGTGGAAGAAGAGGAGGATGACTGGGGGGAAGATACAACTGAGGAAGCTCAAAGGTGCAGAATGGATGAAATCAGTGATCATGCAAAAGTTCTGATACTCCATGATGATTTGGAAAAAACAGTCGAGGAGCGGGCCAACATCCTGTTTGATTTTGGAAGAAAAAGAAAGAAGAGGGTACCATTGATTTATGTGACAAAGAAATTGTTACTGAAGCAGAAGGACTGGATGTTAAAGCCTTGGGCCCTCTTGTTCTGACTGCAGTTCTTTTTAAAGAGGAGATTAGAGAACACATAAGAAATACAGGCACCATTTCTTATGATTTTGTCACAACAACAAAAAAGCTCAATGGTACCTTCTTCATGGCTTTACGTGTGGGGTAGCAATGCACCAAGCTCAGCTTATCTCTAAGATTCCAAATATCTTGAAGGAGATGTATGATGTAGATTTTTTAGAAGAAGAGGTCGTCATCAGCTGGTCGGAAAAAGGCCTTTAAGAAACATGTCTCAAAAGAACTTGCCAAAGAGATTCGTGTCAAAGTAGAACCATTTATAAAATGAAGGAGGCAGAGGAAGAATCTTCTGGTGGTGAAGAAGATGAAGATGAGAACATTGAGGTGGTGTATTAGAAGACTGCCAGTGTACCTAAAGTTGAAACTGTAAAGTCCAACAACAAGGATGATGACATTGATATTGATGCCATTTAATGGGATGGATACAATCTAGCTTAACATTGTAATGCTGCAAATTCTTCTCCGTTACCAGCCAGCACAACATGTATGCGCAAAAGCTAAAATGGCTTAACATCAAGCTACACTATACACTAAAAATCCATTACTGTGAGTGGTCTGTAATTAAGCTCAATGAGACATCCAGGGAGTCCATACACACGTCAGTGAGCAGATGTAGTTTGCTTATTTATAGCATGTTTCTTTTTGAAAAACTGGTGGTGGACACATTTGGATCACATTTATACAGTTATAAAAATAAAGATTTGATTTTGGCCATTCTTCAGATATTTGGCTCTGAATGACTTAAGCTGAAGTATCTGGCTCCATTTTCAAATGTTACATCATCGTTTCACCTGATGAGCATTCTTGGAGCCTGCTAGATATTGTTAGGTGCTGAGGCTGTAAAGAGGTCTTCAACAGGATGTAAGGCAAACTTATTTGTAATTACCTTATTCAGCCCATTAAGAAATAGTACTACATAAGTTTTATCTCTAGTCCCTCCAATTGGCATCTGGTAATGTACACTGCGAGGTAGACTGATAACCAAATGACAGTGCAACATCCTACTGAGAAGTGAATATGACCTGAGTGTCCTAGAAATAATTTAACAGCAGGTTTTGAAACTTGGAGAGTTGTTTTCTCATTTCATGTATACTTGCCCTAAATTGTAGTCTTTGAAGTCGTGTGCACTGCACGTTGGGTGAGCCAGGGAAGTTATTACATTAACAACCATTCTGTGTGTACGCAGTAGTTGCTTCGTACTGAGAGAACTTGCTTTGGGGTACAATTAAAAAATAAACTGATTTTATTTGGGGGAAACAGGGAAGGGTGCACTTACTAGTAAACCTAAGCATTAATTTTCAGCTTTTGCCCTTATGATTTAAATTACAATTCCAAAATGTTTAGACATACTGAAAAAAAAAAAAAAAGTTACAGGGAGGTTGGGTGTGGTGGCTCACACCTATAATCTCAGCACTTTGGGAGGCCGAGGTGGGTGGATCACTTGAGGTCAGGGGTTTGAGACCAGCCTGGCCAACATCGTGAAATCCTGTCTCTACAAAAAATACAGAAATTAGCTGGGCATGGGTGATGGGTGCCTGCAGTCCCACCTACTCAGGAGGCTGAGGCAGGAGGATCACTTGAGCCCAGGAATTGAAGGCTGCAGTGAGGCAAGGTCACACCACTGCACTCCAGCTTGGGCAACAGAGCAGGACAACGTCTCTTAAAAAAAAGAAAAAGAAAAATATTCAACAGAAAACCTTACAAACCCTACAATGTTATGATGAAGATACTGCTAATGTCCCCTAAATCTGGAAAATTTAAGTTTGTTGAGGGATCCCCCTATAGCACGGGTTTCTGAAATATAACCAGAAATGATGAAGAGGTGAAGGTTTTGATTTTGGTCTGAAGCTGTGTTGTTGCTGGGAAGTGAAGGAGTGGGAAATGACAAGAGAGCAGCTCATGTCTAAGGGGGGACACCGTCGCGAGCACTATCACCCTTGGGCTACAGGGACCCCGCTCGCTGTCTGAACCCCAGAATCAACCCCATGTCCACTTCGCAGGGAGGGTGAAAGACTCCCATGCTCCTGCTCAGAAAGTAGCAGCAGTAGCAGTAGCAGTAGCAGCAGCAGCAGCAGCAGCAGCAGCAGCAGCAGGGGGTAAGGCTGAGCTAACCACGAACTGCCACCACAAGGACCACAAGGATGCCGGTGACCAGGCATGTCTTCCTGAAGGCTCAGCAGACATGCTGACCACCTCTGTCGGAGCCCTGCAGGGGCCCACACCCACCGGGGTCAGGACAAAAATCCTATGACCTTTGAAAATTGTGAGTTTTAATTTTGCTTCAACAGCCGTGAAGCCAAAATGACCAATCCTATTCTTTTGATTCATCAGGGATGCGCCACCCCTGTGCTCAGGAAATCACAAGCGCTATGCCTGGGGCGCTGAGGTTAAAAAGCTTGAAACACAAGGAAAATACTCAGGAGAATTGAAAACTTGTCCACACAGCAGCATTATTTACAAGAATCACAAAGGAGAACCACCCACATGTCCATCAAAGGATATGAACAAAACGCAGTCCATTCCCATAGGACAATAGCATTCAGACATGAAAAGGAATGACTGATACACACTACAACATGGATGAATCTCCAAACATTATACTGAGATAAACCGGACACAAATGACCACATATTCTACGATCCCACTGACATGAAACGTCCAGAATAGGCAAATCCGTACATAGTAACTGTGATGGTTAATACTGAGTGTCAACTTGACTGGATCGAAGGATACAAACTACTGATCCTGGGTGCGTCTGTGAGGGTGTTGCCAAAAGAGATTAACATTTGAGTCAGTGGGCTGGGGAAGGCAGATCCACCCTTAATCTGGTGGGCACAATCTAATCAGCTGTCAGCAAATATAAAGCAGACAGAAAGACGTGAAAGGAGAGACTGGCCTAGCCTCCCAGCCTACATCTTTCTCCCATGCTGGATGCTTCTGCCCTCGAACATCGAACTCCAAGTTCTTCAGTTTTGGGACTCGGACCAGCTCTCCTTGCTCCTCAGCTTGCAGATGGCCTACTGTGGGACCTTGTGATTGTGGGATGTAATACTTAATAAACTCCCCTTTATAGATATAGATATAGATATAGATATAGGATATAGATATAGGATAGATATAGAATATATATATATAATGGATCTCTATATATGATATATACATATGAGATATATAGGAGATATTATATATATATACACACACACACACACACACATAATATGTATATCTATCCTATTAGTTCTGTCACTCTAGAGAACCCTAATACAGATTTTGGTACAAAGAGTGGTTCTAGAGGAACAGAATATTAAGGATAGAGTTCTTTTGTGGGTTTTGAGGTTTCTGGAGTTGCCTGCTTAATATGATTAGACTCCAAAATGCTAAGGACTCTACTTCTCATAGTATGGAGAACACTGATAGTCCTTGGCATAAACCATTTAGAGAGTTATGCAAAATAAATGCATTTGACACTCCTGATTCACTGCTCGTGAGAGGCAAGGAGTTTAGTGACTCTATACATAATACCTTTGACCATATGTGGAAAACCAAGGAATATAATGAAGTTGGTTGGTTGCTCCTAAGTTCAGTGGGCAAAGTGATGAAAGAAAATGATGAACTTGGGGATTCTGTCTCCCGGCTTCAAAAGCAGATACTGAGCCTCAAATCTGCTAAGATTGCCCTGAGTGAGAGTCTTATCTCCTGTAGAGAAAGAGCTGAAATTGTGGAAAAACAGACACAAGCTCTTATCATGCGAGTGGCTGACCTGCAATGAAAGATGCATGCACAGCCTCGCCAGGTGTCTACTGTTAAAGTGAGGGCATTGATTCGAAAAGAATAGGACCCTGCAACTTGGAATGGGGACGGTGAGGGAGAACCCTGATGAAGCTGGGGACACTGTGTTTGTAAACTCCGATGAACCTTTTTTGCCAGAAGGAACAGCTTCCCCATCCCCTGGAATGGCAACATCCCTTCCCTGACCCATGCTGCCATCAGCCTTTCCACCTTTGTCTGAGGAGATAAACCCTGTGCTGCCTGAGGCAACAGTGATGGCCTCCCCTGAGGCAATTGCCAGGCAAAATATGTTGATTCTTCTCAGGAGCCACCCCCGACACCCCTGTTTGCTTCTAGATCTATCACTAAAGTCCCAGCAGGCCCCTAGAGGTGAGGTTGAGAATGTGACCCATGAGGAGGTGCGCTACACTCGAAAAGAACCATTTGAGTTCTATAATTGATATAAACAGAAATCTTGGAGAACAGGCATGGGAATAGATATTAAGGGTATGGGATAATGGTGGAAAGAACACAGAGTTGGATCAGGCTGAATTTATTGATTTGGGCCCACTAAGTAGGGACTCTGCTTTTAATGTTGCAGCTGGGGAGTTAAAAAAAGGTTCTAAGAGTTTATTTGCTTGGTTAGCTGAACTATGGATTAAAAGATGGCCCACTGGGAGTGAGCTGGAAATGCCTGATCTCCCTTGGTTTAATGTAGAGGAAGGGATCCAAAGGCTTAGGGAGATTGGGATGGTGGAGTGGATTAGCCACTTTAGACCTACTCATCCCAGCTGGGAGGGTCCAGAAGACATACCCTTAACCAATGCCTTGCAAAATAGATTCGTGAGGGCAGCACCTGCATCTTTGAAGAGCCCTGTAATTGTTCTTCCCTGTATGTCAGATCTAATGGTGGGAACTGCAGTCACGCAACTACAAAATTTAAATATGATGGGAATAATTGGATCCCAAGGTGGCAGGAGCCAAGTGATGACACTCAACCGTCAAAGGCAAGGTGTGCGTAGCTACCATAATGGACAGCAGAGGCAAAGCAGCAATCAGAATAGTCTGACTCGTGTACAGCTCTGGCACTGGCTAATTAATCATGGTGTTCCTAGAAGTGAAATCGATAGGAAGCCTATTGCCTTCCTACTGAATTTATATAAACAGAAAACTTCTGGGTCGAATGGACGAAAGACTAATTTGAATTATAAAAACAGAGAATCACAGCCCCACAATCAATTTCCAGACTTGAGCCAGTTTACAGACCCAGAATCCCTTGAATGAAGAGGAGGCCAGGTCCCCTTGAGGAAGGACCCCACTACATTACGAACAATTTATGTGGTGAATCTTTCTCCCATCCTTCCCCAATGAGACCTCTGGACTTTAACCAGGGTAACTGTGCATTGGGGAAAGGAAATGATCAGACATTTTGGGGACTACTGGACACTGGCTCTGAGCTGACGTTGATTCCAAGGGAGCCAAAACGTCACTGTGGTCCTCCAGTTGAAGTAGGGGCTTATGGAGGTATGGTAATTAATGGAGTTTTAGCTCAGGTCCGACTTACAGTGGGTCCCCAGACTCATCTTGTGGTCATTTCCCCAGTGCCAGAATGCATAATTGGCATAGACATACTCAGCAGCTGGCAGAACCCCCACATTGGCTCCCCGACTGGTAGGGTGAGGGCTACTATGGTGGGAAAGGCCCAGTGGAAGCCATTAGAGCTGCCTCTACCTAGAAAGAAGAGTAAATCAAAAACAATGTCACATCCCTGGAAGGATTGCAGAGATTAATATCACCATCAAGGACTTGAAAGACACACGGGTGGTGATTCCCACCACAACCCCGTTCAACTCTCCCATTTGGCCTGTGCAGAAGACAGATGGATCTTGGAGAATGACACTGGATTATCGTAAGCTTAACCAAGTGGTGACTCCAATTGCAGCTGCTGTACCAGATGTGGTTTCACTGCTTGAGCAAACTAACACATCTCCTGGTACCTGGTATGCAGCCATTGACTTGGCAAATGCCTTTTTCTCCATTCCTGTCCACAAGGCCCACCAGAAGCAATTTGTCTTCAGCAGCAATATACCTTTACTGTCCTACCTCAGTGGTATATCACCTCTCCAGCTTTGTGTCATAATCTTGTTCGGAGAGACCCTGATTGCTTTTTGCTTCCCTAAGACATCACACTGGTCCACTGCATTGATGATATTATACCAATTGGATCCAGTGAACAAGAAGTAGCAAACACACTGGACTTATTGGTGAGACATTTGCGTGCCAGAGGATGGGAAATAAATCTGACTAAAATTCACAGACCTTCTACCTCAGTAAAATTTCTGGGGTCCAATGGTATGGGGCCTGTCGAGATATTCCAAGGTGAAGAATAAGTTGCTGCATTTGGCCCCTCCTACAAGCAAGAAAGAGGCACAACGCCTAGTGGGCCTATTTGGATTTTGGAGGCAACACATTTGGAGGCAACACCTCATTTGGGTGTGTTACTCCAGCCCATTTATCGAGTGACCCGAAAGGCTGCCAGTTTTGAATGGGGTCCAGAACTGGAGAAGGCTCTGCAACAGGTCCAGGCTGCCGTGCAAGCTGCTCTGCCACTTGGGCCGTATGATCCCATGGTGCCTGAGGTGAGAGTGGCAGATAGGGATGCTGTTTGGAGCCTTTGGCAGGCCCCCATAAGTGAATCACAGTGGAGGCCTCTAGGATTTTGGAGCAAGGCCCTGCCATCTTCTGTAGACAACTACTCTCCTTTTGAAATAAAGCTCTTGGCCTGTTACTGGGCTTTGGTAGAAACTGAACATTTGACTATGGGTCATCAAGTCACCATGCGACCTGAACTACCTATCATGAACTGGATGCTTTCTGGCCCAGCTATCCATAAAGCTGGGTGTGCACAGCAGCATTCTATCATCAAATGGAAGTGGTATATACGTGATTGGGCTCAAGCAGGTCCTGAAGGCACAAGTAAGTTACATGAGGAAGTGGCTCAAATGCCCATGGTCTCCACTCCTGCCACCCTGTCTTCTCTCCCCCAGCCTGCACCAATAGCCTCATGGGGAGTTCCCTATGATCAGCTGACAGAGGAAGAGAAGACTAGGGTCTGGTTCACAGACAGTTCTGCATGATATGCAGACACCACCCCAAAATAGAGAGTGGCACCACTACAGCCCCTTTCTACGACACCCCTGAAGGACAGCGGTGAAGGGAAATCTTTCCAGTGGGCAGAACTTGGAGCAGTGCACCTGGTTGTGCACTTTGCATGGACAGAGAAATGGCCAGATGTGTGATTATATACTGATTCATGGGCTGAATTCATGGGAAGAAGCATGATTGGAAAATTGGTGACAAAGAAATTCGGGGATGAGGTATGTGGATGGACCTCTCTGAGTGGTCAAAAACTGTGAAGATATTTGTATCCCATGTGAGTGCTCACCAACAGGTGACCTCAGTAGAGTAGGATTTTAATAATCAACTGGATAGGATGACCCTTTCTGTGGACACCACTCACCCTCTTTTCCCAGCCACCCATCATCGCCCAATGGGCCCATGAACAAAGTGGCCATGGTGGCAGGGACGGAGGTTACGCATGGACTCAGCAACATGGACTTCCACTCCCCAAGGCTGACCTGGCTATGGCCACTGCTGGGTACCCAATTTGCCAGCAGCAGAGACCAACACTGAGCCCTTGATATGGCACCATTCCTCAGGGTGATCAGCCAGCTACCTGGTGGCAGGTTGACTATACTGGACCTCTTCCATCATGGCAAGGGCAGAGGGTTGTCCTCACTGGAATAGACACTTACTCCAGATATGGGTTTGCCTATCCTGCACGTGATGCTTCTGCCAAGACTACCATCTGTGGACTCACGGAATGCCTTATCCACCATCATGGTATTCCACACAGCATCACCTCTGACTAAGGCACTCATTTTATAGCTAAAGAAGTGTGGCAGTGGGTTCATGCTCATGGAATTCACTGGTCTTACCATGTTCCCCTTCATCCTGAAGCAGCTGGATTAATAGAACGGTGGAATGGCCTTTTGAAGTCACAATTATAACGCCAACTAGGTGACAATACTTTGCAGGGCTGGGGCAAAGTTCTTCAGAAGGCCATGTATGCTCTGAATCAGCGCCCAATATATGGTACTGTTTCTCCCATAGCCAGGATTCACGAGTCCAGAAATCAAGGGGTGGAAGTAGAAGTGGCATAACTCACCATCACCCCTAGTGATCCACTAGCAAAATTTTTGCTTCCTGTTCCTGCAACACTACGTTCTGCTGGCCTAGGGAGTCTTAGTTCCAGAGGGAGGAACGCTGCCACCAGGAGACACAACAATGATTCCATTAAACTGGAAGTTCAGATTGCCACCTGGGTGCTTTGGGCTCCTCCTACCTTTAAGTGAACAGGCTAAGAAGGGAGTTACAGTGTTGGCTGGGGTGACTGACCCAGACTATCAGATAAAATCAGTCTGCTACTCCACAATGGAACTAGGGAAGAGTATGCATGGAATACAGGAGACCCATTAGGGCGTCTCCTAGTATTACCATGCCCTGTGATTAAGGTCAAGGGGACACTACAACAGCCCAATCCAGGCCGGACTACAAATGACCCAGACCCTTCAGGAATGAAGGTTTGGGTCACTCCACCAGGCAAAAAAAAAACCACAACCAGCTAAGGTGCTTGCTGAAGGCAAAGGGAATACAGAATGGGTAGTAGAAGAGGGTAGTCATCAGTACCAGCTACGACCATGTGACCAGCTGCAGACATGGGGACTGCAATTGTCATGAGTATTTCTTCCTCCTCCTTTTGCTAAAACCATGTTTGCGCATGTATACACTTGTACTAGTGCTAGGAAAATATCTTTATTTTCTTTTCTTTTCCCTTATCATGTGACATAAGATTTATTGACTTCAGGCTGGGCGCAGTGACTCACGCCTGTAATCCCAGCACTTTGGGAGGCCAAGGCAGGTGGATCACTTGAGGTCAGGAGTTCGAGACCAGCCTGGAAAACATGGTTAAACCCCGTCTCTACTAAAAATACAAAAAAAAAAAATTGGCTGGCATCGTGGCACACGCCTGTAGTCCCAGCTACTCGGGAGGCTGAGGCAGGAGAATCACTTGAACCCAGGAGGCAGAGGTTGCAGTGAGCTGAGATCGTGCCACTGCACTCCAGCCTGGGCAACAGAGTGAGACTCTGTCTCAAAAAAAGATTTATTGACTTCATATCAGCATTTAAGTATTATCAGTTTTATGTAATAGTATTTGGGTTGGGGATTGGTGCATTTGTGGTCATACAAAGGATAGTTGTATGTTAGGCATAATTATGACCTCACTATTGTCTTTACTTGAAGATTATGTACGATCTCACATTGACAAGGGGTGGACTTGTGATGGTTAATACTGAGCGTCAACTTGATTGGATCGAAGAATACAAAGTATTGATCCTGGGTGTGTCTGTGAGGGTGTTGCCAAAAGAGATTAACATGTGAGTCAGTGGGCTGGGGAAGGCAGATCTGCCCTCAATCTGGTGGGCACCATCTAATCTAAAGCAGACAAAAAGGCGTGAAAAGGAGAGACTGGTCTAGCCTCCCAGCCTACATCTTTCTCCCGTGCTGGATGCTTCCTGGCCTCAAATATCAGACTCCAGGTTCTTCAGTTTTGGGACTCGGACTGGCTCTCCTTGCTCCTCAGCTTGCAGATGGCCTACTGTGGGACACTGTGATCATGTGAGTTAATACTTAATAAACTCCTCTTCATATATATTTCCTATTAGTTCTGTCTCTCTAGAGAACCCTGACTAATAAGAGAAAGCAGATCAGTGTGGGGGTGGGATTTGGGGGAAGGGAGGGAATGGGGAGGGAGTACTAATGGATGTAGGGATTCTTTTTTGGGGTGATAAAAATGTTCTGGAATTAAAGTGATGATTGCACAAGTCAGTGAATATACAGAAAAAATACCACTAAACTGTACCCTTTAACATGGCGAATTTTGTGACATGTGAATTACATCCATTTATTTTTATTATTTTTTTTTTGAGACGAAGTTCACTCTTGTCCCCCAGGCTGGAGTGCAATGGCGCGAACTTGGCTCACTGCAACCTCCGCTGCCCAGGTTCAAGCGATTCTCTTGCCTCAGCCTCCCGAGTAGCTGGGATTATAGGCGCCTGATACCACGCCTGGCTAATTTTTGTATTTTTAGTGGAGACGGGGTTTCACCACGTTGGCCAGGCTGGTCTCGAACTCCTGACCTCAGGTGATCCGCCCACCTTGGCCTCTCAAAGTGCTGGGATTACAGGCGTGAACCACTGCGCCCAGCCATTATATCCACTTATTTAAAAAAAATTTTTTGAGACAGGGTCTCACTCTGTCACCTAGGCTGGAGTACAGTGGCATAATGATAGCTCACTGCAGCCTCCAACTCTCTGACTCAAGCAAAATCCTCCAGCCTCAGGCTCCCAAGTAGGTGGGACTATAGGTGTGCACCACCACACCTGGCTAATTTTTTTTTTTTTTTTTTGTAGACACAGGGTCTCACTATATTGCCCAGTCTGGTCTCGAACTCCTGGGCTCCAGTGATCCTCCCAAAGCACTGGGATTACAGGTGTGAGCCACAGCACACAGTCTCCATTTTTAATAATTAAAAAACTCAAGAAAAAAGAAGTGAAGGAAGGCTTCCTTCAGCCTCCCCTACCACCCCCAAGTAAAGGAACTCCCAGGCTGCACAGCACACCTTTAATCTGAGAGGGTGAAGTACTACCGTATTTACTGGATGAAACCCTCAAACACCGGAGATCGGAATGCTCCAAGCGGGGCAAAGTCTGGGAGGAAATCAGGCTGTGGAGACTGAATCCACAGACCAGTTCTCCCTGCGGTGCCAGGCCTGGGCTTGTCCAGGCCAAAAGCTCGGGGCTGCATGTGCTCAGGTGTGCCTGGCACCCAGGACGGTCACGAGTCAGGCTCTCTTCCTCTTTTCCTGCTGAACCACGCCCCTCTCTGACCTCCCCTTGACATTGAACCTTAAAAAGAGACTTCAGAAGCAGTGAAGTTAGCAGCAGGAGCCTGGCAGCCCAGGGGGGGCAGGAAAGGACACTCAGAAGGGCTGCTCTCAGGGAGGATCACAGAAGGGCTCCCTTTAGACAGTGAGAAATGCCTTTCCACAGAAAAGCATCACCTTGCTACAAGCAATGTGGAGAACAGGAAAGAAAAGCAAATTACTTTAATCTCAGGAGTCTAATTTCTCTGCTTTACTTTTTTGTTGGGGCATGGACAGCTTTTTTTATGGCCTAGACCAGCAGGCAGCATGCAGTCCTGAACTCGGGTTTTATTTCCGTGGCACAGCACAGGCTATGTGACACGCCTGTTGCTATGAGGCCTCTGGAAGCCTGATTTTGTAATGTCTTTACAATACGCCAAGGCCTTGATCCTTAGAAACACCTGAAGCCTGTTCCTGTCTCCCAGGGCTGCCGGCCTCCCAACAGGTCCCCTCAGCCCAGGCTCATGGAAACAGCCCCCTGTGCAACCTGCTTGCTCCTGGGGACACTCTGACATTTGCCCCCAAACTCGCACGCCTGAAACAAAGCAGCAGAATAACCCCAGCTCTGATACCAGGCTTGATGCTTGAATGCAGGAAGGATGAGCGCCCTTTCACAGGCTGGCTTTCCTGCACCTACCAAACATCTACTGAGCATCTGTTATGCTCTAAGCATGGCGACGGGGCTGGCTGTGACCCTGCTCGGGGATCATCCAGGCTCAGACATACTCGAGGCAGGGACCTTCATGAGGCTCCTGAATCCAGACAGAATGGGTGGGAACCCAACCCCTTCACTTGCCAGCTGCGACCCAGGGCCCGGCAGGCCTTCCCTAGACCCCATCTCCATAAAAAAGGATTAAAGTTGGGCCAGGCGTGGTGGCTCACGCCTGTAATCCCAGCACTTTGGGAGGCCAATGCAGGAGGATACCTTGAGCCCAGGAGTTGGAGAATAGCCTGGCTAACATGGTGAAAGCCCAGCTCGACTAAAAATACAAAAATTAGCCAGGTATGGTGGCGCAGGCTTGTAATCCCAGCTACTTGGGAGGCTGAAGCATGAGAATTGCTTGAACCCGGGAGGTGGAGGTTGCAGTGAGCCGGGATAGTGCCACTGCACTCCAGCCTGGGCGACAGAGTGAGACTCTGTCTCAAAAAAAAAAAAAAGGATTAAAGTTGCATGTGATGACTGTGCTGGCACAAGGAGATATATATATATATATATACACACACACACTTAATCTAGATCATTAATGTATTTCAATTAATCTGTTTAACTTGATGTATTGATTATTTTATATATATTAATATTATATAGTAAATCATTAAATATTGAAATGTTATCTCGAAACATTTTTGGGGACCTAAAAGTTCATTTTCTTCTTGTGAAAACTAGAACATGTTCATGGGCCCCAGCGATGTGCCTGCTGTGCGAGTGAAGAGACTGGCCCTGCCATAACCACGGGCAGGTTTCTCAACCTCTCTAAGCCTAACGCTCCTCACTAACTGTCTTAGTTCAAGATGCTGTAACAAAACACCACAGGCTGGGAGGCTCAAAAACAGCAGAAATGTATTGCTCATAGCTCTGGAGGCTGGGAGTCCAAGGTCAAGACATGGCGGATTCAGTGTCTGCTGTGGACCTACTTCCTGGTTTGCAGGAGGCGCCTTCTCACTGTGTCCTCACAGGATGGAAGGGAGGAAGAACTACCTGAGTCTCTTTTATAAGGGCACTGACCCCATTCCTAATCACCTCCCAAAAACCCCACCTCTTGTTTTTGTTTTTGTTTTTTTTGAGACACAGTTTCACTCTGTCACCCAGGCTGGAGTGCAACGGCGCGATCTCAGCTCACTGCAACCTCCGCCTCCCAGGTTCAAGCGATTCCACTCCAACTCCTGAGAACCACAACAGATACTCTCCTTAAGTCCCAACTCAAGTCTTCTCCCATTAATTGGTTTCCTTTTAGCAGCAGCAGGAAAATCAGCCCATCTTGGCCTCCATCCCTGACTTCCCTCCGCTATAGAAGGCCCAACTCCAGTCTCAGCCCCACATTCTGCCTCAGCCTCCCGAGCAGCTGGGATCACAGGCACTTGCCACCATGCCCGGCTAATTTTTTAATCTTTAGTAGAGACAGGGTTTCACCATGTTGGCCAGGCTGGTCTCAAACTCCTGACCTCAAGTGATCTGCCCACCTCAGCCCCACAAAGTGGGATTACAGGCGTGAGCCACCACACCCGGCCCCCACCTCCTAATACCATCACCTTGTGGGTTAGGATTTCAACACCGGAATTTTGGGGGGACAGAAACATTCCATTCATAGCACCAATAACAACTGTATAAACCTACCCTACAGAACCACTGTGAAGTTCACATAAAGTTCAACAGTGCCTGGAGCACAGTGGAGATTTGGCAGATGCTACTTGGATTCTTTTATTTTTTTATTTTTTATTTTTTGAGACAGAGTCTCGCTCTGTCGCCCAGGCTGGAGCGCATTGGTGCGATCTCGGCTCACTGCAACCTCCATCTCCCAGGTTCAAGCAATTCTTCTACTTCAGCCTCCCGAGTGAGATTACAGGCACACACCACCACTCCTGGCTAACTTTTGTATTTTTTTTTTTTAGTAGACATGAGGGTCTCACCATGTTGGCCAAGCAAGCTCGTCTCGAACTCCTGACCTCAAATGATCCACCCACCTCAGCCTCCCAAAGTGCTGGGATTACAGATATGAGCCACTGTGCCTGGCCGCTATGTGGATTCTGACTGCACCACTCCAATGCCATGTGACTTGGTGACACGGGACAACAGCAGTTCCCAGAGCCCAGGAACTCACGGCATAATGCAAAGCTGCTGGCATACAGTAGGGGTTCTACAGAGCCCAGGAGTCATTCCTACAACGTTCCACCCTCCAGGGCTCCAGACTGGGCAGTGCTGGTGAGGGTAAGTAAAAGGAAAGCCTGGTTCCTCCCAATTTTCAGAGGTCTGGGGACAGCCACCCAGGTCAGTGTGCAGGAGACAGCTGAACCCACCAGCTCACCACAGCCAGTCTCAGGATGCCGCTCCTCTGACCTTCTGAAGCAGAGACTCTTCCTTGCAGTGGGTCAGATGGCACGTTTCCAGAGGGCCACAAACAACAAAGTGGTAAGGTCCCACTGATCTCAGGTCTGCAGGCTTCCTACTAGGCTGTTTCAGGCTATGGTTTTCTTGGTTGCAAGCAACGGAAATGAATTCCTATATCTAAGCGAAAGGGTGATTCACTAAGATGCTACCGGGAATGTAAGGATTGTTGAAAGTCTTAGGTAAAGGGTCAGAAATGAGCCAGAGACAAGGAGCCTGGGGAGGCTGGGCTTGTAGACCGTTGCATCCAAGCTGTTGTCTCTGGGCCCCAGCCCATCAGCCACAGCAGGCCACAGAGCTGACTGCACCCAGCCCTTGCCCTGCTTGAGACTCAGAGTCCTGGGAAGGAGTGTTAAGTCACACACCACCTCCTGCTGCACCATGAAACATGCTCCTTCAGCCTCCACCTCTCCAAAGACCTCGTCCACTGGGGAGCTGTCAAAGGAAGACGGGGAGCTAACAGAAAGAGACATCAGACACCACAGAATTTAACGTGCCATCCTCCCAACCCGGGCACGATCTAGTTAACCCAGTGGGCCTTCCTCAACCCACCCAGTCCATCTTCCCAAGGCCAGACACTGTGAGTGACCATAGATTAGGACCGTTAAAATGTCTGTGGATGTTTAAACGGCTAGATTTGTTATCGAGACTGGTTGGTGGTCCTTATATCCACCACACGCACATAAAACAACACCTGTCGAGAACCCGTGCTGCCCAACAGTGCTGGCAGATTCTCACCAGCACTGCTTTTCCCTTGTATGCCCATGGAGTATACTGCATGCACAGGAGAAAACCCTAAAATCCTGACTTCTGTGTCCGGAGGTGGTCTGTGATGGCGGCCCCTCCTAAGAGTTGGCTGTGTGCAATGTCACAACTGATGGCTATGCTCATTTTGTAAAAACCAGGCCCAAGTTCATCAGTACCTCATCAAAACCACCTTCCCAGGAAGACAGGAGAGGCTCCTGAATCTGGGAGTGGGTGGCAGTCAGTTCTGCTTTCTTCCTGACAGGAGGCACGGAGCACCATCGGGTGGGAAAAGCGCCGGGCACCCTTCTCTGGAGTCCTGGGGGAAGGCACCAAAGAGACAGCATGGAGGCCTGCCTCTCCACCCAGCCTCTGGCACCTGAGCCAGTCCCATACCCATGGAACCAAGGGTTACCGCAAAGCAAGGCTGCTGTGTGCATTTCTGTTTTAGAAAAAAAAATCTAAAATCTTTTCAGCCTACAAATTTTTTAAAAATTATTTTTAAGAAGTCTTTGTATGGCTCATGTGGCTTACACAGTAAGATAGGCTTGAGTGTCTTGTTTAGCAAGGAGGTAAAGAGGGAGAAAGAGCTGGGATGCTACCAGGGGTGGTGGCTCCCAACTGTAATCCCAGCATTTTGGGAGGCTGAGGCAGGAGGACTGCTTGAGCTCAGGAGTTCAAGACCAACCTGGGCAACATAGTAAGACCCCCATCTCCACAAAAAAAAAAAAACAAAAAACCAAGTCAGAAGTTGGGGTGGTGTGTGCCTGTGGTCCCAGCTACTCAGGGGGCTAAGGCAGGAGGATTGCTTGAGCCCAGGAGGTCAAGGCTGCAGGGAACTGTGATCACGCCACTGCACTCCAGCCTGGGTGACACAGCAAGATGCTGTTTCATTTAAAAAAAAAAAAAAAAAAGAAAAGAAATCTGCAGCTGTGATGTCACCCAGATGGAGACTTCAGAGATCCTGACTCCATGTACGACCTGCATGACCCAGACAGATCACTCTCAGCCCAAGTTACCTTGTCTTAGATGGTCCTCATAAAAAGGAAGGGGACAAAGAACCTAACGGTGCTCAGAACAGTGTAACAATGTGCAGTCGTTCATCCCATCTCAAGGCTACGTGTAAGCTGTGTTTAAAGGACTTTAATATTTGAGGATCTATTACATGCCAGGCAATATGCCTGCGATACCAGCAATGAAACAGAGCCAGTCCCCACTCTCAGGGACCTCCCGGGTCAAGTAGGCTTGAGGATGCTGCAAGACCAATGATTACAGAGGGCCACCGAGGGCATTCCACATGACTGGGGATGGACAGTTAGGGCCACTTCGCCTGGGTGATGTATTCTGAGCAAAGCCTTCCACAAAACTGTGAATGTCTCAGAACCTCTGCAAAGCCTCAAATAACAGAGGATGCTGGGAGACCAGCAAATCATTCTCTAAAGCAGCACTCAGCAAACTTTTTACCATGTGACTGAATCACGTTGTTAAAATATGGGTTCTGATTCAGCAGGTATGGGGCAGGGGCTGAGATTCTGCAGTTCTAACGAGCTCCCAGGTGATGCGGATATGCTGACCTAAAAACCACACTTTGCCTAACAAGAGTCTGCAGCGAGCTGGGCATGGTGAGGCACGACTGTAGTGCCAATGGCATCAGGAGGCCGAGGTGGGAAGATCACTTGAACCCAGGAGCTCAAGTCCAGCCTGGGCAACATAGCTTAAGACCCCATCTCTTTTAAAAAAAGAAAAAAAAAAAAAGGCTAAAGCGGAGCTGTCCAACAGACTAAGAGCACCACACATCTACCTTCAAATTGGTTAGGAGCTACATTTCAAAGAGTAAAAAGGAATATGTCAAATTATTTTTATTTTTATTTTTATTTTTTGAGACAGGGTCTTTCTTACTCTGTCACCCAGGCTGGCATGTAGTGGCACAATCACAGCTCACCGCAGCCTCAACCTCCTGGGCTCAGGTGATCCTCCCACCTCAGCCTCTCAAGCAGCTTGGACTACAGGTGCCAGTCACCACGCCTGGCTAATTTTTTGTATTTTTTTGTAGAGATGGGGTTTCACCATGTTGCCCAGCCTGGTCTCGAATTCCTGGGCTCAAGCGATTGGCCCACCTTGGCCTCCCAAGTGCTAGGATTACATGCACGAGCCACCATGCCTGGCCAGGTTAATTTTAATAATATACTTGAGTTACTTAACCCAATGTAGTCAAAATATTATAATTCCAACATAATAAATTATGATTAAAATATTTTACATCTTTTGTGTTTCAGACTAAGTCTAAAATCCAGTGTATATTTTAATTTACAGTATATCTCAATTTGAACCAGCTACATTTCAACTGTTCAACAGTCACATATGACAAATGGCCACCATATTAGACAATGCAGGACTGAAGGATCAAGGTGGGTAACAGCAGAAGATGAGGCCAGGGAAAAGACAGATGCTAAAGCATGAAGAACTTTTCATACTCAGCTAAAGTGTTGGATACGGTTTGGTTGTGTCCCCACCCAAATCTCATCTTCAATTATAGCTCCCATAATTCCCATATGTTATGGGAGGGACCTGGTGGGAGATAATTGAATCATGGGGGCAGTTTCCCCCATACTGTTCTCATGGTAGTGAATAAGTCTCATGAGATCTGATGGTTTTATAAGGAGTTTTCCTTTTCACATGGCTCTCATTCTCTCTTGCCTGCCGCCATGTAAGACATCCTTCCGCTCTTCCTTGTTCTTCTCTCATGATGGTGAGGCCTCCCCAGCCACATGGAACTGTGAGTCCATTAAACCTCTTTCCTTTATAAATTACCCAGTCTCGGGTATGTCTGGCAGCGTGAGAATAGACTAATACAGTGTTACATGAAGAGTTACTGGCAAATGAGGGTGGAAAATAGGCAGGAGATAAAAACATAGAAAGCCTACTAAGGTGGGAGGATTGCTTGAGGCCAGAGTTCAAGACCAGCCTGGGCAACACAGTGAGACTCTGTATCTACAAAAAATAAAAATAATTAACTGAGCATGGTGCCGCATGCCTGTAGTCCCAGCTATCTGGGAGGCTGAGGCAAGGGTTGGGGGTAGAATCACTTGCGCTCAGGAGCTTGAGGTTACAGTGATTTATCATTACACCACTGCATACCACCCACTCCAGTGGGTGACAGAGATGAGAACCCCATCTCTATAAAATAAAAATAAAGTGGACAGACATGGTGGCTCACGCCTGTAATCTCAGCACTTTGGGAGGCTGAGGCGGGTGGATCACTTGAGGTCAGGAGTTCAAGACCAGCCTGGCCAACATGGTGAAACCCCATCTCTACTAAAAATACAAAAATTTGCCAGGCATGGTGGCAGGTGCCTGTAATCCCAGCTACTTGGGAGGCTGAGGCAAGAGAATCACTTGAACCTGGGAAGCGGAGGTTGCAGTGAGTCAAGATCACGCCACTGCACCCCAGCCTGGGTGACAGAGCATGACTCCATCTGAAATAATAATAATAATAATACATAAAATAAATAAGCCTTCTATACCTAGCTAAGGTGTCCCATGAGGAATTACTGAGGCTTTTCCAGCAAGAGCATGAGAAGTAGACCACTGTTTTGGCACACCGACTACTGGAGGTCTCAAGAGTCTGTCATGTGAAGAGGTGAGCAGCAGTATGCATGTTACAGACTACTGTGATTGCCCAGGCAGTCACTGGAGCAAACCACTGGAGGCAGTGATGCTGGGCATGAGAAGAAAGCAATGCACACCCCGTATTTAGGCTCCAAAGGATTGGTGATCAACTGGCTGTGGGAGGTTAAGGGGAGGAAGGCATCAGGGATGACTTCTAGATTTGGGGATAAACTGATGATCGAGATTAGAAATTCAGAATTAGAGAAGGTAAAGGAAGATGAATGATTCCCATTTGGATTGTGCTGAGTTTAAAGGGCCTCAGCAACACACAAGGGCCATCTCAGAGTTCAGACGAAAAGTTGATTTGGTAAAATGGTCATTGAAAATTAAAAAAAGAAGAGAAGTTGAGGCTGCACATATAGATATGAGCGTTGTCTATAGGCACCATATATCACCATGTTTACAAATTTGCAAACAGATGCACGTTATCTCGAGGAAGCACATGAGACCACCTAGATGAGAGAGAGAGGACAGATAAAAGGACCTTCAAGAAATCCAACCTTCTAGTAGATGGCAAAGGAAAAGAACCAGTGTAAGCCACTGTAAAAATAGAAAGAAGGGGAAATAAAGGGTTTTCATAGGAATTGAACATTTTTTTCAGTGAAGCAATTACAACATGGGTAATTTAAAAATTAAAAATTCTTAATTAATGGTAATTAATTAATGGGTAATTTAAGAATTAAAAATTAAACTCTCAGGCCAGGCGTGGTGGCTCACACCTGTAATCCCAGCACTTTGGGAGGCTGAGGCAGGCAGATCACCTGAGGTCAGGAGTTCGAGACCAGCCTGGCCAACATGGCGAACCCCATCTCCACTAAAAATACAAAAATTAGCCGGGCACGGTGGCACACCTGTAATCCCAGCTACTCAGGAGGTTAAGACACGAAAATTGCTTGAACCGGGGAGGCAAAGGTTGCAGTGAGCCAAGATCATGCCACAGCACTCCAGCCTGAGTGACAGAGCCAGACTCCATCTCAAAAAAAAAAAAAAAAGAATTAAACTCTCGGTAAAGGCAAACAAGTTCCTGCCTCAGGGTACAAGGAGGTGCATCCTCAGGAACCAGCCGAGAATGTGAACTTTACCTTTGTGTTGAGATTTCACAACCATGAATAGTGGTACAAGTTTTAATTACTTGTCCCCAAAACACCAGCCACTAAAAATGAGGAGGGGGAGTGGAAATGGCTCCGTCCCAAACCCTAATGGCATCAGCGTGTGAGAGCTCTGTCGTTAAATCAACACAAAATAAATATGATTGAAGCAGCAGCAGGCCTATCTTTTCAAGTCCAGATGTTTTCTTTCCAAACTTTAATTCAAGATTCAGGGCATCTAAACATAATGAAAATGTTAAGAAAAGCTGCACATACAAAAAAGCATAGTTGTTTGAAAGACTGACATATTTGACCAACATAAAGTACACTCCGTTTTCCAGAAATTAGGGTTTTTAAAAATATGCCTGTCTAGAAAAACCTAAATTATAAAACTCAATATATTCCACAACAAAACATACCATTTCTTAAAACGTCAAGTGGCATACACAAAATTAAACGCCTTTCATCTGATTCCAAAGATTGTTGACAATGTAATTCTTAAGGGTTTTCAAGCAATTAAAAATTAGATCTACGAGGTTCAAAGCAAAGAATTCCACAGAGATGGGGAAAAATCAATACAGCTGTACTTTCAGAAATAAGATTATTACATGTTTTGGGCTATGGATCAATCTTTTCCTTTATTTTCAATTTTTTTCATTTTAATTGTGCAACAAGAAAAAAGACACTGTACAAAGCATTATACAATTAGCAGAGATAAATATCACCATGTTTACAAATTTGCAAACAGATGCACAATTAACACCAATAGATGTGGAATTTCGTCAGCTTCAGAATCTGCAAGCCATAGGTAAAGAATCACCTCTTTTGCAAGTCCAGGGAGGGTTTTCAGCTGGACTTGGGCCCCTGCTCTCCCTACCACCTTCCTCCACAGGCTGTCCTAACTCCTCTTTGTAGGCGGCCAGTACCTGAACAGACAAGGTCTTTCCTCAGCACTCCCACTCCGCCAGCTCCACCTTCCTCCCGAGGCCAGTTTTACTTGGCTTTCATCTGGCTTTCAACTTTATCTCTCCTCTCTTTGCTGGTCTAATTCATGTGTCTGGGTGCTACTACCAGGGGCAAAAAAGTCTGCCATACAGGACTATAATTAATTAATCTGATGAAGGCAGTTCTGTTAATGATGACAATGTGTAGCCCTCCCAGGCAACATGTGCATTTTAACCAAGGCAGTTAAAGAAAGGACACCACCACCAGGAGGAAGGTCCAATCCCTGAAATCATCCTAACAGCAGCTGGCCACCCACCCCACCCCCTGTGCCTCCGGCCGGCCCCACCTAGGACTAATTATCTAGACTGGGCATTCTCCCGGCCTCCTGCCCCAATGCTCCAGGGCTCCCAGGAAATCATCCCCGGGGAGGAGAAGGAAGAGCAAGTGGGGGGTGGGGGTGAATAAATTACCAGCTGAGAGAAAAGGGTAAGGAGGTGGAA
Organism: Pan troglodytes; assembly: GCF_028858775.2. Lineage (NCBI taxonomy): Eukaryota > Metazoa > Chordata > Mammalia > Primates > Hominidae > Pan > Pan troglodytes. Next base: position 10,389,728 of record NC_072421.2, on the reverse strand, counting down.
AGAAGCCAATGGGCGTGGAGGTCTCATTTTATATAATAAGTGTGCAGGGAATAGGCTTCATGCTAATTGGACACCCACAGTGATGCTTTCCGCACTCCTTCCAGCATGGGTGTAAAAGAAGCACCGTATATTCCACCTCTTAAAGCTGGGTATATTTGCTAGAAGGAAAACTTCTGATTTCTCCCAGCATTTCATTTGTGAGAATAGTCTGTTACAGCAAGTAATCCAAAAAACATACAATGAATGGCCCAAACACAGCAGAGGCTTACTTCTTGCTCACCATGGATGGTGACCATAGCATGGGCAGCCACCTCTGCAGTCATTCAGGGATCCAAGCTGATGAACTCTGCCCTGCGGCCATCTTCATTCCAGGCAGCCAGAAGGGGAAAAGTAAAATGGCAGGCATGGCTGCAGCTGCACTCCCCAGGGTAGAAGTGTCACGAGGCCACAGCTAACTGCTAGGGAGGCTGGGAAATGTGGCCCAACAGTGTCAGAGAGGAGGAGGCAACAAGGACTCGGGCAGGCAGCATTTCTGCCACACTTGTGGGTCCCACTCTAAACCCTAACAGATTTTCTACTCCAAAGATTGAAAGAGTGAAGAAATAGAGTCTTGTCACAGGGATACTGAATCTTCATCTTTCCCACTATTGCCACTTCCCAAAACTACTTTTTTAACACCCTACTCTGGCCCAGGAACAGTGGCTCACATCAGTAATCTCAGCACTTTGGGTAGCCATGGTGGGTAGATCACTTGAGCCCAAGAGTTCGAGACCACCCTGGGCAATATGGCGAAACCCTACCTCTACAGAAAATACAAAAAATTAGCCAGGTGAGGCGGCATGTGCCTGTAGTCCTAATACCTGGGGGGCTGAGGTGGGAAGACTGCTTGAGCCCAGGTGACTGAGGTTGCAGTGAACCGTGATCACACCACCGCACTCCAGCCTGAATGACAGAACGAGACCCCATATCAAAACAAACAAAAAAACAAATAAAAACCCTACTCTGAATATCACATTGATCTGAAAGAGCTACTCCCTTTATTAATATTATAAAAATAAGAAACACTATTATTCTGGAAAAAAGTTTTTTGGTAGAGGAGAGGAAAGAATCACTTCTGGTGGGCTACAAATAACATAGGAAATGATGCTGGACATTAGATGTATCTTTTATTTTATTTTTATTTTTTATTTATTTTTTGTTTTTGAGACAGAGTCTCACTCTGTCGCCCAGGCTGGAGTGCAGTGGTGTGATCTTGGCTCACTGCACCCTCAACCTCCTTGGCTCAAAGCGATCCTCCCACCTCAGCCTCCCAAGTAGCTGGGACTAGAGGTACATACCACCTTGCCTGGCTAACTTTTGTATTTGTTGTAGAGATGGGGTCTCATTTTGTTGCCCATGCTTGTCTTGACTTCCTGGGCTCAAGCAATCCTCCCACCTCGGCCTCCCAAAGTTCCAAATTCTTAATGAATCAGGATTGAGTAGGGAAAGTGAGGAAGAGAAGTGAGGGGGAATTTGAATTTACTAGAGATAGCTTTACGTGTTGCCTCATTTAATCCCCATGACACCACAATAAAATAGGAATGATTCTAGTTGCACAGACAGAGGATTACCGATTAGAAATGGTTAGGAACTGAGAGCAAGATCCAGCTCCGGATGCAAGCAAGCAAGCACTGCCTCCTCTGCCTAGTGGTAACCTTCCCTCCAAACTGGAACCACTACAGCCAGAGCTGGGGGGCAGAGATGATCACCCTCGCCCAGCTGAGCAAAGCAGAGATCCCCTCAACTGGCAGACTTCCCATTACTTTTCAACCTGCACTACACCAGAAGTTTATTAAGTAGAAAAAAAGTATCTGACAAAAACATGGCCGCCTCCCTGCCCCTCCAGAAAAAAAAAAAAAAGAGAAAGATACAGCCTTAGAGGAATACCCAGGGAAACAGCTTCACCTGATCACTCACCCCCATGCACAGAGTGTCCAAACAGCATTTTGGGGAACCCAACCTTCAATACCAGCAGACGGCCAAGGAGCACTAGACATTTGAAGACAACCTCTAACAGGGAAGAAAGCAGCCAAAACAAACAACAAAAGCAGAGCTCAGAAACAATCTATGCAAAAAGAGGACATTTTTAGAGACCAGTTTAATACTGTCACAGATATGGAAGAATCATGAAACAAGATCAGTATGGTATGAAAAAGGAACATTTGAGAAACAAATTTTAAAAGTTTAGAATCTGGGGGAAAAATGAGGACATACATTTAAAACTTAATGGAAAGATTAGAAGATGATGTTGAACAAAATCTTCCAGGAAGAACAAAACTACAAAGAAATGCAAAATAAGAGAGCTGGGCATAGTGGTACACACCTGTAAACCCAACTACTTGGGAGGCTGAGATGGGAGGATCAGTTAAGCACAGGAGTTCAAGGCTGTAGTGTGGCTATAACCGTGCCTGTGAATAGCCACTGCTCTCCAGCCAGAGCAACACAGCAAGACCCTGTCTCTTCAAAAAAAAAAAAGAAAGAAAGAAAAAGAAAAATGAGAGGGAAAAAGTAGACCTAGTACAAAAGATCAAGAAACAAAAACGTCTGATCTCCCTCCAGCAATACTGCACAACAGCAGAGTGGACACCCCCTTCAGAGTGCTGTGGGAGAACTGTCTCCATTCAGGACTACGCCCAAACAATTTACTGTCAAGATAAAAATCATGCTGTTTTCAGACAGAGAAGATCTCAAAAGATGACCCCCGGTGTGTCTGAATATATTAAGAGATATTTCATCACTGGGGAGGGTTTGAGGGATGAATCAAGGATAAGTGCACTGAAAATTAAGCAAAGAAAACTATCCTGAACCCTAGTGACTGCAGAAACTTGTGTTGTGGGTACACTGGCCGGGGCCAGAGTCACGGGCAGTAAAAGAATTTACTGAGACAGTAGTCAGTTAAAGAAAAACTAGTTTATGGCTGGGTGCGGTGGCTCATGTCTGTAATCCCCAGCACTTTGGGAGGCTAAGGCGGGCAGATCACCCAAGGTCGGGAGTTTGAGACCAGCCTGACCAACATGGAGAAACCCCATCTCTACTAAAAATACAAAATTAACCAGGCGTAGTGGCAGGCGCCTGTAATCCCAGCTACTCAGGAGGCTGAGGCAGAAGAATCACTTGAGCCTGGGAGGCGGAGGTTGCAGTGAGCCGAGATCTCGCCATTGCACTCCAGCCTGGGCAACAAGAGCGAAACTACATCTCAGAAAAAAGAAAAGAAGAGAAGAGAAGAGAAGACTAATTTATTAGAGAAAGAGTATGTTGCAAGGGAGCAACAGGCAACACAGCAGAGAAGGGGTTGTCTGCAAAGAGGCAGGGGCTGGAGGGAAGTTTTATAGGATCATGCTGGAGAAGCTACACGCAAACAGAGTTGTTTGTGGTTAGCAGTTTCTCAGAACAATTGTTCTCCCCCACCCTGGGGTCCCTTCTTCATTGATGCTAACTTATCAGGACTCCACAGTATGTACCCCCAGACTCAGCAGTGATAGCAATAGCAACCAAAATAAACACTGAATATCGTTAACCCCATGCTCCTCAGAGCGGGGAAGAGGCCAGCCTTAGTTGCTCACGCCTGTAATCTCAACATTTTGGGAGGCCAAGGTGGGAGGATCACTTGAGGCCATGAGTTCAGGATCAACCCAAGCAATACGGTGAAACCCCATCTCTACAAAAAATACAAAAATTAGCTGGACATAGTGGCATGCACCTGTAGTCACAGCTACTCAGGAGGCTGAGGGGGAAGGATCACTTGAGTCCAGGAGATGGAGGCTGCAGTGAGCTGTGATCATGACACTGCACTCCAGATTGAGCAAGAGAGCAAGACCCTGTCTAAAAAAAAAAAAAGAAAGGAAGAGGCTAGGTATGTTGCTCAAGATCCTACAATTCACAGGATGGCCCCACACCAAAAAATTATGATGTAATCACATTAGGGGTATGAAGGGCCAAGAATTGTGCCTGAGTAGTTGGGGGAGGGTAGGTGAGCATTGGAAAAGAGTGGAAATAAGGGCCAGGCGCAGTGGCTCATGCCTGTAATCTCAGCACTTTGGGAGGCTGAGGCGGACAGATCACTTGAGGCCAAGAGTTTGAGACCAGCCTGGCCATCATGGCGAAACCCCATCTCTACTAAAAATATAAAAATTAGCTGGGCATGGTGGCTCGAGCCTGTAATCCCAGCTACTCGGGAGGGTGAGGTGGGAGGATCGCTTGAACCCCAGGGTTGGGGGTTGCAGTGAGCCGAGATCATGCCATTGCACTCTGGCCTGAGTGGCAGGACGAGACTTTCAAAAAAAAAAAGAGTGGAAAAAAGGCTACATCCTAATATCCTACATTGGGAAGAACAAGCTAATAAACAAAAGTTGCAGCAATATACAATATAAGCCATCATTTAGGGATATGGACAGAAATACCAAAAGAAATCAGCTAAGACGTTTTGATAGTTGTCTCTAGGGAGGGGGAAGTGATCAGTAGTCAGGCCAAATGACCAGTAGCATATAAGCACCCTTGAAGAACTACTTGATAATTCATACTGTGCAAGAGCCACTTTGATAAAATAAAACCTCATAAAAGATACACTGACACTCCTAGCGTGTCACGGTGGCTCATGCCTATAATCCCAGCACTTTGGGAGGCCAAGGCAGGCGGTTCACTTGAGGTCAGGAGTTAGAGACCAGCCTGGCTACCATGGTGAAACCCTGTCTCTACTAAAGATACAAAAATTAGCGGGGCGTGGTGGTGTGCGCCTGTAACCCCAGGCTGAGGTGGGAGGATTGCTTGAACCCCAGAGGCGGAGGCTGCAGTGAGCCAAGATCATGCCACTGCACTCCAGTGTGGGAGACAGAGCAAGAATCTGTCTTAAAAAAAAAAAAATACGCTATCATGCTTGCCCCTTCCCTTCTATGAGTAAGAAGTGTTACCTTTCAAGGACACAGAGTCTACCCTGCCTGGGTTCTTGTTGACCTCGACAATTTGCCTTTGATCTGAAAGTCACCTTTTGCCAAAAGAAAGATAATCCCAGCCCTTCATAGCCAAGCCAAGATGCTGTTTTTCTTCCCTTTCCATCCAAGAGAAGCAGCCCTCATTGCCTGCAACTTAATACGCTGGGGATTTAAAAAAACAACAACAAAAAAAAAAAACACAAAAAAACAGCCCAGGGGCTCCTTATCTGGGGAAAAAAATGTTACCTTTGCTTTGCAATTCAGAACATCCTAGTTCTGAGGTTCAACCAAATGAGGTTTGTCCAATTTTTTCTTTTTAATGATATAGTATTATCCTTCTAAGACATGTTCCCCCAAAGAGAAGCTGGAACATTCACACCCATAATGGGAACAGGCTGGCTCTACTACAGGACAGCCCAAATACTGCATCACACAAGGTAAAGGACAACAATTCCTCCAGAATACACCCTCCCTGTATCAGATACTGGTGATTTCTATTCTATTCTATTCTATTCTATTCTATTCTATTCTATTCTATTCTATTCTATTCTATTCTATTCTATTCTATTCTATTCTATTCTATTCTATTCTATTCTATTCTATTCTATTCTATTCTATTCTATTCTATTCTATTCTATTCTATTCTATTCTATTCTATTCTATTCTATTCTATTCTATTCTATTCTATTCTATTCTATTCTATTCTATTCTATTCTATTCTATTCTATTCTATTCTATTCTATTCTATTCTATTCTATTCTATTCTATTCTATTCTATTCTATTCTATTCTATTCTATTCTATTCTATTCTATTCTATTCTATTCTATTCTATTCTATTCTATTCTATTCTATTCTATTCTATTCTATTCTATTCTATTCTATTCTATTCTATTCTATTCTATTCTATTCTATTCTATTCTATTCTATTCTATTCTATTCTATTCTATTCTATTCTATTCTATTCTATTCTATTCTATTCTATTCTATTCTATTCTATTCTATTCTATTCTATTCTATTCTATTCTATTCTATTCTATTCTATTCTATTCTATTCTATTCTATTCTATTCTATTCTATTCTATTCTATTCTATTCTATTCTATTCTATTCTATTCTATTCTATTCTATTCTATTCTATTCTATTCTATTCTATTCTATTCTATTCTATTCTATTCTATTCTATTCTATTCTATTCTATTCTATTCTATTCTATTCTATTCTATTCTATTCTATTCTATTCTATTCTATTCTATTCTATTCTATTCTATTCTATTCTATTCTATTCTATTCTATTCTATTCTATTCTATTCTATTCTATTCTATTCTATTCGATGGAGTTTTGCTCCTGTTGCCCAGGGCAATGGTACGATCTCCAGCTCACCACAACCTCTGCCTCCCGGGAGCCTGCCGAGTAGCTGGAATTACAGGCATGCACCACCACACCCGGCTAATTTTTTGTATTTTTAGTAGAGACAGGGTTTCTCCATGTTGGTCAGGCTGGTTCTGAACTCCCAACCTCAGGTGATTCGCCCGCCTCGGCCTCCCAAAGTGCTGGGATTACAGGCGTGAGCCACCGCACCTGGCACTGGTGATATTTTTTAAAAGGCCTAAAAGAGCAACAGGCAACCCGGAACTCTTTCAAAATCCTTCATGTGGGTTAAAGTTTTTGGCTTGCATGTGTAGGAAGAGGGCTTGCAGAAACCTGCAGAATTTATCCTTCATGAATTGCCCCACTCCTGACTACAGTGCTTGAAAGTAAAAGAAGACCTGAATAAAAAGTCCATTCAGCTTTTACATTCTAACATTATCGTGTAGAATGTTCCCGCTGCACCCGGTGTGCAAGAAGAAAAGTTCCGCAGAGCCCCAGCTTTTCTCCGCTGCCCTTAAGAACTTGGCCACAAATCCAGGTTTATTTGCATGCTGATACAAAACAACTCTGGCAAGGGGACAGACAACTCCAAAATGCTTTCCAAAGAGAAAAACCAGCCCTTCCCAAGTGGCAAGCCAGTTTTTTTGACCATGAATTACAAAGGTAGATTAAGAAACCCCCAGCTCATTAGGACAAGGTGAAAACTGCTACTTGTTCTGAGCCTTTCATTATCATACTATTCTACCTTTAGCTCTTGGGCAAACTAGTTTTCTTTTCTTTTTTTTTTTCCAAAAGATAAATGTTACGACATGTTAAGAAATACTCATAACTGAGCCATGAAGACCGAACGCATCCTGGTACAGAAGTGAGATGCATAGCTTATGTTTACAGCTTCTCATAATCGCAGAAGGCTCTGGATTCATAGGCGTGAGTCAAGCTGAGTTACTGTCTAAGAGAGGAAGAATCCTCCCAGAGCTGACCCTCAAAGCCTCCAGCTCCCAGACCCTGGAATAGGACTTGAGGCTCACTGCCTGACTCCACACTCTTGCCCAAAACATCGCTGGAGAACAAGGATGAGAATTCAGCAGGGTCACATTAATTCACAGGCTGGGAAAAGGTACTAAAGATAGATTTGAAAGCCAGTTGGCAAGGCGGGCCTACCAACTGAAAGGGTCTTTCAGCACAGGAAAGAAAGCTCACCTCTTGGTTTTTAACCTTACTATTAATTCTTAAATACAGATGGATCTTTATAATGACACTTATCCTAATAGCTGAAGAAAACATGGTAGCTGGCATCAAAAAGTGAGTAAAGCTTTACAACTCGGACATCACTTAGAGATGGCAGAGGCAAGGGAGATCCAAGCCCTCACCCACTGGTTCTCAGACACCTGGAGAAGCAGCGGCACTCCCTCGTGCAGATGTTGACCGCACACTGCATCTGGGCACAAAAATCCACCAGCAGCCACAAAGTTGAGAGTCACCCGCTCCTGACCCACTGCTGAATTCATCAGGTCCCTCTTTTTCAAAACCTTTACTGATATTTCACAAAGAGCTTGGTTGGCTCTTGGGAGCCAATATAATGGCATATGAGACAAGAACTGATCCCGACCAGGGTGGTCACTCTGATCTCCCCGGTCCTCGGGTCACGAGGTGACTTGGCATGGCCCATAAAGCAGAGCCCCCTTTCCAAACCAATAAGTACGGTACATCAGAGGCGCGAGGCCTCCACTCCTGCCCATCACCAACCACCAGTCTCAGCCCTGTGCCCCCTGCAATCAAGGACTCAGCTAACACTTTACATAAGACACTTGCCACCTGGCTGCACGCCCCCCAAAATATGCCCTGATTCCGTCTTTGGCATTCACACTGGAAAGGACATTTCAAAGCTCTGTCTCCAATCCAGAGAAATGTTCTCAGAGTCTGAAGCCCTGGGGTGGGTGAGTCAGGTGGGGGGACCTCCAAGCGTCCCAGACCACAGCAGTCTTGTCACACACAACAGCTCTGGTGCCCAATGGCAACCCGAAAATCAATGGGTTCCCAAAGGAGCTGCCCTTGGGGCTAGGCCAGGCCCAAGTTACTGTCTTCTTTGGAGCTTCGGGCTAAGGCTTCTGGCATTCTTTTTGGGGGAGGGAGCAGACTCTAAGAAATAGTGAACAGGAGAGGCTGGGGCTTCATTCCTTCCCTCCCTTAACAAACATTCCTGAGGCCACAGGGGGCTGCTGACACCCAGCTGGTGTATTTAACGCTTCCTCATGAATCCCCCAAACAGCTTTGTGGAATTCAAGCCACTCTAGTGACATTTTAGAAATCAGTCCCCTCCCCTCCCCCCACTGAAGACTTCCACTGGTTGAATGGATGGGAACAGAAACATGCAAAAAACCCACCAGGATCACATATATCCACCATCTCTACTTCCGTTACGTAGATTCCTACAGCATGGACGTTATTCCTGCCCCCTCTCTAACAACAGCATGGAAATATGGGTTTGAGTGCATTTTTTTCCACCAACTGTAGCAAAATTTCAAGGCAGAAATCAGCAGAAACGTACTGAGGAGTGATGAATCCTGTCGCCGTCTGTCAGCGGAGGTTCTGCTGGGCTTCATGCATGCACCCCAAATTCCAAGAATGCTACTCCTCTGAAGTTGGTATCCCTTTAGCTTCAAACTAGACCCAGAGAGTAGTCAGTCCTGATTCTGAACAGCCACTGTGGATGCCCATAAACACAGCACTTGGGAGTTCCTGCTTCAATTTCCTTTCTCCAGCTACAAAAAATGCAGATGAAGCAAGTATTTGTTTGAGTTTGACTATGTAAATAAAGCCTATTCTCAGGGCCAACGCGTGGGAGGAAAACAGCTCTCCATGCAAACACTGGCAATGCCAGGGGCCTCTAAACACACCACCCTAAAGGCCAGTATCTTCAAAAAGAAACAGAAGTTTTAAGAGCAAGAATCCTTTAAGAGCAAAGGTGATATATGGTTAATCTAACAAAAGAGATTCAAAACCAGGCTAATTTTGCCCCCAGAGGACATTTGGCAATGTCTGGAGACATTTTTGTCATCACACCTGGAGAGAGGTGACAGTAGCATCAAGCAGGTAGAGGCTGGGGAGGCTGCTGAGCATCCTCCAAAGCACAGGGCAGCCCCACAGCAAAGAGATTCAGCTCACAAAGTCCCCAATGCCAAGGCTGGCAAACCCTCACCTAACCGATGTGACGAAGGTATTCAATATGGCATTGCAGGAGATCCCAGACCCAAGCAGATGGCACTGACTGAAGGGGAGCAGCAGGCTTGAACACTGGGGCCAGAGTCTGATTCTTAGGGCCTTTCCCAGGACTCAACAGTTTGTGACCTCAGGATACACCATTTGCCCTGCCTGGGCCACAGCTGTTTCATCTATAAAATGGGCTGATAAAATTCCATCTGAAGACCAGGACCGAACCAGCCTTGTTCTTGACACCCCTCCCAGTTCTACTACACGCACTCCCATGAGGCTTTCAAATGATACCCTCATTATCATAAAGAGAAGGTGCGCTCTTACCTTAATGCAAGCTATCCCCAAATCAGAGTCTGCTAAATAGCAAGTGAGTTGTACAGTATTCCAGGGCTCTAATATGTAACTATTTAATTACAAGTGGAAAAAAAAAACGATTAGAAGAGCTATTTTTTAATGAGCCCCAGTGACTTTTCAGTAGCTTTTGGGAGAGGAAGATTCAAAGCTTGGATTAATCCACATTCTGAGCCAAGCGCAGTGGCTCATGCCTGTAATGCCAGGACTTTGGGAGGCAGAGGAGTTCGAGACCAGCCTGGGCAAAATGGTGAAACTCCCCGTTTCTACAAAAAATTTTAAAAAATTAACCAGGCATGGTGGCGCACATCTGTGGTCCCAGCTACTCAGGAGGCTGACAGAACAAGACCCTGTCTCAAAAAAAAAAAAAAAAAAAAAAAAAAAAAAAAAAAAAAAGAAGAAGAAGAAGAAAGAAAGAAAGAAAAGAAAAGAAAGAAAAGAAAAGAAAAAGAGGAGTGTTCTGGCTGGGCAGAGTACACACACTTTATGACTGTCCACCATGTTTCCAAAGAAGCCGGTGTGATAAAAGATTACACATTGGTCAAATTTATAACAATGGCAACCTCTTTCCTGAGTTCAACAAAAATTTAGTGCAAAGCTAAACAAGGCTTCTCCAAATCCCTCCACAAAGTTTTGTAATCATAAAAGCGACAGAAAATATAGAATGGAAGACGCTGGTGTCTCATTTGCTATTTGAACAACAAAGCCATCCCACTTCCCAAACTGATTACCAGTGCGGCGGGTTAGGAATCACTTAATTTCTTCCTGCTGTGGAGAGGCAGGAAAGCCGAGAAAACCAGTAAATTATCTTCAAACGCTTCTAGTCGCCAAGAATCTTTACATTTTAAAAGGAACTTCGTCCACACGAAAGGTCCGACTCAACCCTTCCCAGAGAAAATGACCACTACACACTTTTAACTAGAACACAGGGTGACTGGACTGTTGTTTATGTGTTTGCTTTTACAAGTTCATACAGGTTCAACTGGTAAGTTTCCAGATGGATTTTGTTTTGAGACAATAAAATTCAATGTTCTAAAGCAAACCACACACACACACACACACAACATTCCTGATGAGATACATCTGGAATTTCTTTATTATTATTAGAACTCGGGTCCTGCTCTTAGGAAGCAGGCTTTCAGGTTTCTCTAAGTTTGCGCAGGTATCCAGTGCGCAGTGGATCTGGGACTGGAAGCCGAAAGTCAGTAAACATTGATGGGCTGAAGGGAATCGAGAAGTTGCGCTGGCGACAGCTGCTACTCTGGATTTCGTAGTGATCACAGGCACGGGTCCAAGGGGTGCCGAACCAGGGACCCCAGAGAGGCAAACATAGGTGGGGACGGCTCGGGGACACGTTCCTTCCCTGGCCTCCAGGCAGCCCCGCAGGTGCAGGCCGCCGCTGGCGGGCCCGGGAGTGCCAGAGGACCCGGCCAGGCCCCTGCCCGGAGGAGGGAGGGGGAGGGGAAAGGGACTCCGGGCAGGAGCCATTTAAACTCTGCGAGGCGCGGGGAACCGCCAGGATCACACGCCCACGCCGGTCCCGGCGCCCAGGCCCGGCAGGTGACCCCAGCAGACGCGCGCGCCAGACCCGGGGGCGCGAGCCTACCGCCCCTCCCGCGCCCCTACCCCGACGCGCCCCTACCCCGACGCGCCCCGCAGCGCGGCCAGCTCCGGGCTGTCAGCGCCCGCGTCCCGCGGCCGCCTTACCTTGGTGATGACCAGCGGCTCGCCGTGCTCGCGGCCGCCCTTCAGGGTGAAGCCCCACGGGGCGCCGCCGCTCAGCTGCACCTCCACCAGGCGCCCGCCGTCGGCCGCCCGCGTCTCGGCCTCGGCCAGGCGCTCGGGCCGCGCGCGGGGCTCGGCGCCCTCCATGGCGCGACCGCTCAGCGTCCCTGGCCCGCGCCCATGCACTCCGGGCAGTCCCGGCCGTGGGATCGCAAGGGAGGCTCCGAGCGCCGCAGAACTTGCGCCGCAACTTGGAAAGAAAGTGCCGGCCCGGCGGCGGAGGGAGCCCGGAGGGCTGGCGGGGAGGGGGCGGGGCCGGGGCCGGGGCCGGCGGGGAGGGGGCGGGGCCGACGGGGGGCGGGGCGGGGCCGACGGGGGGCGGGGCGGGCGCGTTCGGGAGCTCGTACCGCGGGGCCGGTCACGGCGAGCGCGTCCAGAGGTTCAGCCCGCGGCCCGAAGGGTGAGGGACGGGGTCAGGTGCGCGCTCAGGGGCCCACGCGGCCGCTCGTACCGGGGAGAGCTGGAGAGGGGCGCGCCCCGGTTTTCTCGCCCGGTGGAGGGGAGCGGGCCGGGAGGGGCGCTCAGGCGCGCGCGCCGTTCAGCGGGTTCGGGGTCGGGGTCGAGGAGCGCGCGCCCCGGGGCCGGCGGAGCCAGCGCGGGCGAGGACGGGGGCGGAGACCCCGGCGCCAGGTCGGGCCTTTCCTCCCGCGCCAGAGCTCTGCAGTGCTTCGAAGCTCTGGGCGCCCCCGCCCGCCGGTTGGAGGCCAGGACCGGGCAGGTGAGGCGGCAGGTGAGATGGCGGGCGCGGGGTGGCGTGGCGGGAGTCTCCGGCCTCCTCCGTCTCGGGGCGCGCAGCCCGCCGGCGCCCACACTTTGTTCTCGCGCACCGCGGGCTGCCGCGCAGGTGAGAGCGGAAGCGCCGCGGGAGGCCCTGGTGCCCCCGCTGTGGCCGCTGCCCCGGGGCAGAGGGACCGCGCGGCCCTGCGCGCACTCACACTCTGGACTTGGAGAGCCGGGAAGGGCGCCCCCCAGCAGCCTGAGCCGGGCGCGGGTCCGGCCTCTGGAGGGGCTTGGAAGGCGGGCGCAGAAGGACCGTGCCCCGTTTCCACGAGGGCCTTCCCACCTTCCCGCAGAGGCCTCCCACAGCCACCGCGCAGAAAGCCGTTCCGTCTAGAGGCTGTCCCCACTCGCCTAGGATTGGACCACAAGGTCTTCAAGTTTCCCAGGTTTACATCCCCGAAAAGGGGAGGTGGAGGTCTGGGATTGGTGAAAGTTTGCGGACATGTGTGCCGCCTCTTCCTGCTCGGTTTCAGTTTCCATGAAACTCTGGTCTAAAGTACCTTCATGGATAGGTATTTACATGCTTTGCAAAAAAGCTGTTTTCGTTGCTGTTTCTATACGTAGCTGAAGGCTGGTGAACACCTCTTTTCTCTAAGCAGCTCCATCCAGGCCCTTTTCAGAGGTGACGATGCTGGAGTACGCATCCAGGACAGGCCGGGAGAGCACTGGACAGAGAGTCAAGGGTCCCCGGGTCTGAGTTCTGCCACTGTCAAGCTGGGACAAGAAATCTCAGCTCTGGTCTGTTTCTTCAGAGGTCAAGTGAGAGGGGTGCATTCTGTGGGGGTGTCTCATGCAGCCGATTAAATTCAGAGTCGCAGCTCCACTGGGCACCTGTCATGGCGCTGGGCACCTGTCATGGCGCTGGGCACATGGTGACTGCCCCATAATTAACTTCTAACTACAGTCTCTGAATGCCTTTAGTTAGAAGAATGAGGCGATTTTTTCTTTTTCAAAGATTAAACGAAGGCTTAAGGAATGTGCCTCTCAGAATCAAGTCGAGTGTATCTTGACTGTGGTGATGGTCACGGGAGCTGCCAAGTTGATTAAGTTAAATTGCACAGAACTAAATGCACGTGAAATGGGAAATCTGAAAAGGCTTGGTGGATTGTATCAATGTCCATATTCCAGGTTGTGACATTGTGCTGTAGTTTTGTAACGTGTTGCCATTGGAACAGGCAGGTGAAGAGTGAAGGGTGCACAGGACTTCCCTGTATTATTCCTTACCAAGAGGCGAAGCCAGTTGGGTGGGGACTCAGAGAATTTTTCTGTCTTACAAGAGGATTGTAAAATGCACCAATCAGCGCTCTGTGGCTAGCTAGAGGTTTGTAAAATGGACCAATCAGCACTCTGTAAAATGGACCAATCAGCGGGATGTGGGTGGGGTCAAATAAGGGAATAAAAGCTGGCCACTGCAGCCAGCAGTGGCAACCCGGTCCAGTCCCCTTCCATGCTGTGGAAGCTTTGTTCTTTCGCTCTTCACAGTAAATCTTGCTGCTGCGCACTCTTTGAGTCTGTGCCACCTTTAAGAGCTGTAACACTCACAGCAAAGGTCTGCAGCTTCATTCTTGAAGTCAGCAAGACCAAGAACCCACCGGAAGGAACCAACTCTGGACACATTACAACTACATGTAAATCCAGTTATCTCACAAAGTTTAAGAAATGGATGGATATGATAAACCAAAAGATAAAGAGCTGTATAAATATACCCAGTGTGCTTATTAGAGTTTGCAGACATGTCCTTCTCCCAAAACAGCCCACTACCTCCCCACCCCAAGCTGGTATAGACTTCAGTCTAAGCTCTTACCTGGGGCTAAAATTCAGACCACTAGACTCATTATAAAGCAGAGACAGTGATTTCATTGTCTCCATAAATCCAGCATTATTCTATATAGCCCCAAAGTCATCTTTAACATTTTATGTTCACCGTACGTAATCATTGTCAGATTACCCATCTGCCACTTGAAAGGTTTATACTTTTTAAAAGGACTCCCTTGTTCTTAAACTTAGCTAGAAATTTACATCCATCCTTACTAAACAGTGTTTAGCTGGGGTGTTTTGTTTTTTTAATCTTCACATTAAGCATCCATCTCAGGATGGTTGGAATATTTATAAGGCTGCTGTCTATAATGATGTTATGCTGTAAGGGACTGAACCAAGATTTGTGTGGCCTGCTATGAGACAGGTGCCTGCTCAGTCATAAATCCTTTTGTGATATTCTTGGGGTTACTATGGTCTAGGTGCGATGACAGCACTTCTATATTGTGTTTGTTTTGTCATCACAAGACACTGTCAATCATCTTGTGAAAATATATCTCGTGGCTGAAAGGCATCACCCCAGTTGATCAGTCTTGCACCCCCATTGGGAGAGTTTTAGTATGACGTTGAACCAGTGTATGGACTCCTAGTAGATGGCTTTCTTTTCTGAGAACTCACAACTCAGGTGGAATTTTCAGAAGCAGAATCCATTTGTCCATGTTAGTCTTTTGTCCTTTTGGAAAGCTGAGGGGCATGTTTGTTCTGTGTAATTTCTCACTGTGGTTGTTCATTGCTCAGAGAATAGGGTGAGCATATACTCTCTTCTGGACCTGCAAGGAGTGTGACCCTATGAGCGCCTGCCCCGGGGATTCAGTAGCCTTAGGTGTTTGTTTCACTTTTTCTTTTTCTTTTCTTTTTTTTTTTTTTCTCTTTTTTTTTGAGACAGAGTCTCACTGTGTCACCCAGGCTGGAGTGCAGTGGCACGATTATGGCTCACTGAAGCTTGACTGCCCCAGGCTTAGGTGATCCTCCCACCTCAGCCTCCTAAGTAGCTGGGACTATAGGCATATGCCACCACGCCTGCCTAATTTTTTATTTTTTTGTAGAAACAGGATCTCACTAAGTTGTCCAGGCTGGTCTCAAACTCCTGGGCTCAAGTGATCCACCCACCTCAGCCTCCCAAAGTGCTGGGATTACAGGCATGAGCCATTGTACCCGGCCACTGTTTCTTTTTCTTTTTTTTTTTTTTTGGAGACGGAGTTTTGCTCTTGTCGCCCAGGCTGAAGTGCAATGGTGAGATCTTGGCTCACTGCAATCTCTGCCTCCCAGGTTCAAGTGATTCTCCTGCCTCAGCCTCCCAAGTAGCTGGGATTACAGGCATGCGCCACCTTGTCCGGCTAATTTTTGTATTTTTAGTAGAGATGGGATTTCACCATGTTGGTCAGGCTGGTCTCAAACTCTTGAGTTCAGGTGATCCACCCGCCTCGGCCTCCCAAAGTACTGGGATCAGGCGTGAGCCACCGCACCCAGTCCCCGGCCACTTTTGCTAATCTGAGGTTTATTTCCTATGAGAGAAGAGATAGATGAAACTGAGGATGGTTCTGCTTTCACTTCGTCAACAGTGAATGAAATAATTAATGTAAGGCAAATTAACCAACTTTCAGAGACTTCATTAATAGCTAATCTTCTTTATGAAATACAGCTCAAATTATTTTAGCTTTTTGTTCTAAAAAGAAAAGAGATTTATACTCATTACAAAATGTGGTAGAAGATGGAGTTCCAAAATTTTACTTTCACATTTCAAATAGTGGCTCTGTAGGGTCAAGCCTTCCAGAAAACCTTTTAGTGTGGCATTTTAAAAATGGCAATATTAGCCACTTCCTACTAAACCCGCTGTGTTCCTATTAATTCAGACTGGCACAGGATCAGTCAAGATCAGAGAGCACGAGTGATGCAGTTGAAGGAAATCTATGGGAAGGGCACACTGACTCATACTGCTAACCCCAGCACTTTGGGAGGCCCAGGTGGGAGGATCGCTTGAGCCCAGGAGCTCGACCAGCTTGGCCAACATAGCAGAGCCTTGTCTCCACTAAAATTCAAAAAAATTAGCTGGGCGTGGAAGCATGTACCTGTGATCCCAGCTACTTGGGGCGCTGAAGTGGAAGGATTGCTGCAGGGAATGAAGATCATGTCACTGCATTCCAGCCTGGGTGAGATATTATCTCCCCCACCCCCCAAAAAAAGGAAAACTCTGACACGGAACGTTTACCCTTTGTCACCAAGGTTTGCCATCTTCTTGATTTCTATGAGCTATTATTATAAACATTGGGATGACCAGGTGCGGTGGCTTACCCCTGTAACCCCAGCACTTTGGGAGGCCCAGGTGGGAGGATTGCTTGAGCCCAGGAGTTCAGGACCAGCCTGGCAACATAAGGAGACCCCTTCTCTAAAGAAAAATTTTTAAATTAGTCCGACATGGTGGTGTATGCCTGTAGTACCAGCTACTCAGGAGGCTGAGGTGGGAGGATCGCTTGAGCCTGGGAGGCGGAGGCTGCAGTGAATCGGGATTATGCCACTGTACTTCATCCTGGGCAACAGAGCAAGACCCTGTCACAAAGAAACATTAAAAAATTGCTTTAGAAAGCCATTGACTATGTTTTGCTTTGTTTTGTTTTGTTTTGTATTTTGGAGACAGGGTCTCACTTTGTTGCCCATGCTGGAGTGCAGTGGTGTAATCACAGCTCACTGCAGCCTCAACTGCCTGGACTCAAGCGATTCCCCCACTTCAGCCTCTTGAATAGCTGAGACCACTGACCTGTACCACCATGCCCAACTAATTTTTTTTTTTTTTTTTTTTTTTGAGACAGAGTCTCGCTCTGTCGCCCAAGCTGGAGTGCAGTGGCGTGATCTGGGCTCACTGCAAGCTCCGCCTCCCAGGTTCACGCCATTCTCCTGCCTCAGCCTCCCAAGTAGCTGGGACTACAGGTGCCCACCACCACGCCCAGCTAATTTTTTGTATTTTTAGTAGAGACGGGGTTTCACCACATTAGCCAGGATGGTCTCGATCACTTGACCTCGTGATCCGCCTGCCTCGGCCTCCCAAAGTGCTGGGATTACAGGCATGAGCCACTGCGCCTGGCCCAATTTTTTTATTATTTGTAGAGATGAGGTCTTGCTATGTTGCCCAGGCTGGTCTTGAACTCCTGGCCTCAAGTGATCCTCCTGCTTCGGCCTCCCCAAGTGGTGGGATTCCAGGCATGAGCCATTGCACCTAGCCTATTTTTTGTATTTTAATAAAATTGCCAATAAGCATACATTTCTTGAGCACTTTTTACTTGCCCAATACTTGTTGGGTTGAGGGGGCGGGGAATGTAATGGTGCAGGAAATATGAAACATTATCTGTAGCAGTGAGGAAAAGGAAATCTCTTGAAAAATCAGTACGATTAACTGCTAAACCACTTTTAACTACAAAAGTTTCAACAGGAGAGAAATTAGAATGTTAAAAACGATAATAAAGCCATAAGGGCCGGGTGTGGTGGCCTGCATCTGTAATCTCAGCACTTTGGGAGGCTAAAGTGGGAGGATCGCTGGAGCCCCAGAGGTCAAGCCTGCAGCGAGTCAAGATTGCACCACTGCACTCCAGCCTGGGCGACAGAGGGAGACCCTGTCTCCAAAGTAAATAAATAAATAAAGCCATAAGTAAAATATTTTAGTTTTCATCTTTCATTGTGGAAATTTCGAATGGACACAAAAGTAGAACTCTTGTTTCATCCTTCACCCACTTTTTATCCTGAAATATTTCAAAGCTCATCCAAGTCTTAAAGACAAAGCTGCATCCTGGTGGCTGAGAGGAAGTGGGGGTGAGGGTTCTTCTGGTGGCGCCCCCACCCCCCAACGCAGGCTGCAGGCTGATAGGAAGCTCCTTCATGGAAAGTTGATCTGCTTAAAGACAGGAAGGCAGGAATCTCTTAGTGAGTCCAGTTCTTACACAACTTCTCAGGAGAATGATGTCAAAATCCGTTTCAAAAAGGCTGTCTCCATGCACAAAGCGACCCTCCAATAGTGCCTTCTCTTGGTGACCACAGAGCTCATTCTTTCAACAAGTCTGCCGTCACCCAGCACGACCCATTCCCACATGGAGCTGAGTGTCCTGGAGAGGTCTTGGAGAGGTCTTGGAGAGGGCTTGGAGAGGGTGGAGGCACTCAGCTACCACCGGTAGGTAACAAAGACCACGGTGTGACCTCAGCATGGTGGCTGAGTGCAAGGAGAACAAGATCTCCAGTGGAGGAACCAAGAAGCTGCAGAACTGTGAGGCTCATCGATAGGAACATTGGAACTGTCATGATTTATCACTGGAGAATGGTGGAAAAGGGTGACAGTAGGCCAGGCGCGGTGGTTCATGCCTGTAATCCCAGCACTTTGGGAGGCTGAGGCAGGCGGATCACCTGAGGTCAGGAGTTCGAGACTAGCCTGGCCAACATGGTGAAACCCCGTCTCTACTAAAAATACAAAAATTAGTTTGGTGTCGTCGTGGGCGCCTGTAATCCCAGCTACTCTGGAGGCTTAGGCAGGAGAATCGCTGGAACCCGGGAGGTGGAGGCTGCAGTGAGCCGAGATCGCACCACTGCACTCCAGCCTGGGCGACAGAGGGAGACTCCATCTCAAAAAGAAAAAGAAAAGAAAAGAAAAAGAAAAGGGTGATAGTGAGCCAGGGAATGAAAGGGAGTGACTCTGGAGTCAGCAAATGACTTCACCTGCACAGAGAACAGGGTGGTATGAGCCCAGGACACCAGCAGCCTCAAGGCAGGGGATTTAAGTGGGGAGAAAGCAGGTGGAAAAAGGTGAGTGGGGCCAGGAAGCTGCCTTCACCACCCCCTGCCTGAGCAGGGTAGTCAGGAGGGGTGTGGGGAGGAAAGCAGCCCATGCTCCATGGCTGGAGGAGGCACAGTGCCAGGGAGGGCCAGGTGTCCCTCTGTGCCTCCTTCAGAAGGGGCCACTGAGAGAGGAGGCTGAGGATGGGAATTCCTGGTGATTGCGGGTTTCCGGTGGAGGCGGGGAGCACCTGGAGGCTTGGCTAGCATGAGCAGAAAACAAGGGTGTGATAAAGGGCAGATGCTCCCAGGAAGACAGTGGACAGTGGAGGCTGGGGGCGTGGGCTTCGAGGGCTCAAAGACCTCGAAATGAAGTGTGGGGTGGGGGGGTGATGTTGTGGGGGGAGGTGTGAAAACTAACTCCTGGGTTTCTGGGCTAAGTAACTGAGTTGAGAGACAGATAAATGGAAGATTGGAAGTGGAAGAAGTGGAAGAGCCAGGGAGGGGAGGCAATGATTTGTGCTTCAGCAGGTGGAGTTTGACATGCCTTTGGGATACTGTATGAGTTTCCTAGGGCTGTGTGTACAAATTACCATTATGGCTTAGAACAAGAGAAATTTCTCTTTTTTCTTTTTCTTTTCTTTTTTTTTTTTTTTTTTTTTGTTGTTGTTGTTGTTGAGACAGGGTCTCACTCTGTTGCCCGGTCAGGAAAGTGGCACAATCACAGCTCACTGCAGTCTCAGTCTCCCAGGCTCAAGGTGGATACATTTAAGGTCAGATATCAGCTGGGGAAAGGGCCACACTACCTTAATCTGGAGTTACTCAGTGCCAATGTACACCTATCTCTCTCTTTTTTCTCCTTCCTGCCACCTCATCCCACCCTTCTGGCCATGCAGTTAGGAGGACCCCAACTGAGCATGAGCGAGGGGATCAGCAAATGGAAGGTGCTTGGTGTCAGCACTGCAGCTCTCTCAGAAAGACGTGGGAGCGAGTGTTCTTGGCCATAGCTGTGGCTTGCCGTTAGCCTGCTGGGCAGCCATGGTGTGAGTTGGGTCTCTCAGGGAGAGGACACGAGTGGCCAGAATGGGCATCCCAGTGCTAACCACTGTAAGACCTCAGGAATATTTGGGGCCTTGTTGGTTCTTCCATCCCTCCCTATCTATCTATGGCTCACATACTCTCTGCTTAATGTATGCGTCCAACATTTCTTGTAAGCCGCTTGCTTCATTACATGCTGTCTCCTGTTTTTCCTTTTTTTTTTTTTTTTTTTTTTTGAGATGGAGTCTCACTCTGTCGCCCAGGCTGGAGTGCAGTGGCACGATCTCAGCTCACTGTGAGCTCCACCTCCCAGGTTCATGCCATTCTCCTGCCTCAGCCTCCTGAGTAGCTGGGACTACAGGTGCCCACCACCACACCCAGCTAATTTTTTTGTATTTTTAGTAGAGACGGGGTTTCACCATGTTAGCCAGGATGGTCTCGATCTCCTGACCTCATGATCCTCCCGCCTCGGCCTCCCAAAGTGCTGGGATTACAGGCGTGAGTCACTGCGCCTGGCCCCCTTTTTTTTTTTTTTTTTTTTTTTTAAAGAGATGGAGTCTCACTATGTTACTCAGACTGGAATGGATTACAAAAAGGCCATGTACATAATTTTAGGTGGTACACATCCCAGATGCTTCAGGTACAATGATGAGGCAGAGATGATGATAATTAATTTGAAGTGACTTCTTTCTTTTTCTTTTTCTTTTTTTTGTTTTTTTGAGACAGGGTCTCTAAAAGGAATAGACATGGCATTGTGTCAATAAAACTTTATTTAGAGAAACAGATGGACATAATTTACCAATCCCTGCTCTGTTGTAGAAAACTAAGTAAAACAAAATAACAATAAAATACGATACGTATGGGATTTTGAAATGTGTCACATTCTCTCCCTGAGAGATTCAGTTCACACCATGGCTGCCCAGCAGGCTAACAGCAGGATCACACCATGTCGCCCAGGCTGGAGTGCAGTGGTGCAATCATAGCTCACTGTAGGCTCAATCTCCCAGGCTGAAGCCATCCTACCACCTCACTCTCCTGAGTAGCTGGGACTACAGGTGTGTGCCACCACGCCTGGCTGAGTTTCTTTTATTTTGTAAAGCAGAATCAAATACTCTTAAAAATCCAACAAATACACATTTCAAAAGCCCATGCATATTTCTTATTTTATTGTTATGTTTTACTTAGTTTGCTACAATACAGTGGTGGTTGGTAAATTATGTCCATCTGTTCCTCCAAATAAAGTTTTATTGACACAACACCATGCCCATTCCTTTACCTCCTGTCTGTGGACACTTCATGGTTCTTATGGCAGAGTTGGGTAATTGCAACAAAGACCAGGTGGGCTGCAAAGTTTGAAGAATTTACCATCTGGCTCATTTTTTAAAGTTTTCTGACTCCTGTAATAAAGAAATGTCCAGTCTGGGCAACATGGTGAAACCCCATCTCTACAAAAAATAGAAAAAAATTAGCCAGGCATGGTGGTGTACCTGTAGTCCCAGCCACTGGGGAGGCTGAAGTGGGAGGATCGCTTGAGCCTGAGAGTTGGAGGCTGCAGTGAGCCATAACTACTCCACTGCACTCCAGCCTGGGTAATAGAGTGAGACCCTGTCTCAAAAATAAAATAAAATTAAGTAATGTCACAAGTTTGGGCCAGGCACAGTGACTCACACCTGTAATCCCAGCATTTTGGTAGGCCAAGGCAGGAGGATCACTCGAGGCCAGGAGTTCAAGACCAGCCTTGGCAACATGGCCAGTCCCCATCTCTACCAAAAAAAAAAAAAAAAAAAGCTAGGCATGGTTTCATGTGCCTGTAGTTGCAGCTACTGGGGAGGCTGGGGCAGGAGGATGCCTTGAACCCAGGAGCTGCAGTGAGCTGTGGTGGTGCCACTGCACTCCAGCCTGGGCAACAGAGCGAGACTCTGTCTTTGAAAAGAAGAAATGTCACAAATTTAAGAACCTCAGGTTATACACACGTTACGTTTACTCTAGGTCACTAGATGTTCAAACCAGGACAAAGCAATCACCCCGAGGACTTAGGGGTAAAGGGCCACTGCACTTAAACCATCAGGCTGTGCTCTGAGGAGTAACTGACCACACTGGGTATGTTAGTGCCTTTGCATGCTCCTGATCCTGACGTGCGTTCTAGTGAGCATCACAGACAATGTCTCCGCAGGGCGCAGTGCAGTGTTGAGGGAAGCCGTGCTGTCTGCCTGCAGGTCAGCTTTAACCGCAGCCATGCCCCTGAGGTTAATGTGGGTTTCCTATTCTCTACCCAAGGCTACTTGAGTGCCTGGGAAGCAGTCATTGCAAAATTAGCCAAAGTCTATGGTTAAGGAGGAATTGAGTCCTTTTTGTTAGATACATGAGATTTCACAGTCTTGTATGAAGGCGGACTCCAAGGCAGATAGTCATCCCAGAGTCATCTCATTTTAATGTGTTAGTATAATGTGCTAAATATGTAATATGTGTATAGGCATGTCTGTCCTCATCACCCCAGCCCACCCTGCCGCACACACACTTCCTTGAAACCACAGTTGCACTTAGCATCAAATTCGGCCACCTGCAACTGCCTCAGCCTTCTGAAAAGTGGACTTCAAGAAAAGTGCAGCTTCAAGAGGGTGGGGTGAGAAGATGCATTTTCTTGTCTGACTAGTTTGCAGACACTCTTGGTGACTGCAAGGGGCATCCCCAGTCCCCCTCTTGTGGCAGTACTCATGGCATCATCTGCCTGGGTTTGATTCTCAGCTCCACCAGATGTGTGATCTTAGACGAGTTCCTTCCCCTCTGCTGGTGCCTCATGCATTAAGAAGGGATAAAACAGAGGAGCCACAGGGGTGGAGGTGAGAGTTACGAAAGACGATGCATATCTGATGTTCCCAGCCCATGGAAGGCAATCATATAATATCACTGAACTTTCCTCTTCTCAGTACACAACCCACCTCTCTCCGTGGCTCCTGTTGTTCACCTCTCTTCCCATGCTGAGACCACCTGGCTCACAGAATCATTATCTGCCTGTTGCACAGCTGAAGTTCTACCCTTAGGCACCATTTCTCCATTCATGAATTTCTCATGTTTTCCAGAGGATGGACACAGTCCAAGACTCTCATGTTTCATTCAGCCAGGTCAATACCGAACAACCACCACAGATCAGGCTGTCTGGGTTCTAAGTCTGTGTTCAAAACCCATTCCTTTCACACCTATAATCCCAGCACTTTGGGAGGCCAAAGTGGGAGGATTGCTTGAGGCCAGGAGTTCCAGACTAGCCTGGGCAACATAGTAAGACCCTGTCTTTACATTTTTTAAAAGTTAGCTGGGCATGGTGGCACATGCCTGTCGTCTCTGCTACTCAGGAGGCTAAGGTGGGAGGATCGCTTGAGCCCGGGAGGTCAAGGCTGCAGTGAGCCCTGATCACACCACTGCACTCCAGCTTGGGCAACAGAGCGAAACCTTGTCTCAAAAAAAAAACAAACTAAAAAACAAACAATTAAAAAAAATCCTTATGTGGAATATTTGCAGAGCTGCCAAATTCCCCCGGAAGGAGAAGAAGGGGTTCAAGTCCAAACACTAAGCCACTGCAACAAGTTTTACTTTCTCAAAGTTTTGTAATCAACCCTAAGCATTTTTGGCCATTCCACAAGGTCAAACCAAGCACATTGAATTCTGGATGGAGAGGGCAGCAGATGCTACCTAGAGTCACCCCAGGATGGAGTCCTCCTTCCATCCATTAAAGATTTCCTTCAGTCTCAGTTGCTGGTCCTTGCCCCTCTTTGTAGGAAGACGTGCTCAGGTGGCAGGAACTCACTCAGGGAGGCTGAAGGGCCCGCCAACCCTGGGTGTTGAAGTGCCCACCCCCAGGGGCAGCCTGGACTGGCTGACTGGCAGAAGCGGGACAGGAACACTGCAGCCCCCTCGCCCCACCAGGCGGCCCTGAGAGTGGCTGTGGTGGACTCTTTCTTGCTGACTGTGAGGAACCAACCAGCCTTGTTGTGAGTTGCCCTGTGGGGAGGCCCATGTGACAAGGAACTACACGGCCTTGGAGACAGCCCACAAGGGACTGAATCCTGCCAGGAAACACAGAAGCTGGCATCCTAATGGGATTTCTGTCTTTTGACTTTGGTAGGAGATAGGATATTCAAGAACATCTATACATTTGGGACATCATTTCAAATTGGAATGGTTTTACTGACTTTTTTTTTCTTTAAGAGATGAGGATGGGAGGTGTGGGAAGGGGTCTCGCCATGTTGCCCAGGCTGGTCTTGAACTCCTGGCCTCAAGTGATCATCCCACCTCAGCCTCCCAAGTCACTGAGATTAGAGGTGTGAACCATTGCATCTGGCTGGGTTTGCTGACTTTTGATTGAACAAATCATTTTCATCATTCATGATCTTAAAAGCACAAATAAAACTTTTTTTCTAAGTTCAATTTGGCTGTCAATGAAGTGTAATTTTTCTAAAATTCTTTATTATTATTATGAGACTGGGTCTCACTCTGTCGCCCCAGGCTGGAGTGAAGTGGTGCGACCTCGGCTCACTGCAGCTTCAACTTCCCTGGCTACAGAGATCCTCCCACCTTAGCCTCCCAAGTAGTTGGGACCACAGGCGTGCACCACCATGCTTCTGTATTTTTGGTAGAGACAGGGTTTTGCCATGTTGCCCAGGCTGGTCTTGAACTCCGGAGCTCAAGTGACCCACCCGCCTCGACCTCCCAAAGTGCTGAGATTATAGGTGTGAAGCACCGCTCCAGGGCAATTTTTCTAAAATTCAATGAAGAGTCAATTTTGTTTGTAGATATGACAAAAAATATATGTGTGTGCGTGTGTGTTTATGTGTGTGTGTGTGTGTGTGTGTGTGTGTACTTTCAAAGCCACTCCAAAGAGAGCAGATTTATGTAAAAGTGTTTGCTTTTAATGGGCCTCGAGCGTTTGTCAACTGAACTCAAGTACATAGCTAAGCATCAGGTCTCAAAATCATTACATTCCTTTTGTGGATGTTGGAAATTTTCATTAAAAACTTTTTCTCCTTTTGAGCTGAAAAGTCCAAATATCACCAAATAGGATAAGGTGAACTGAACTGAAACTCTGACATTCTTATAAAGAAATGTAGACAAATGTCTTTAGGCAGACAGATGTCTTTAGGCAGGCAAATGTGAGAACGATTCTCACCATGAAGGCGTGTAGAAGTATGCATGCTTTCTTGCACATCAGAAAAAGCACGCGATGTGAATTTACATGTAAAACACCGTACTTGATGTTAATTTAAATAAACATTGAACTATCTTTAATAGTCTGTACTTGTCCATTTATTTGTGGCTCTGTTGTGGTAGTCATTAAACATTTAAAATAATAGCATCAACCACTCATACCACAATCAGCTTTTCATATCTGTCTTGTTTCCTTTTCTTTCTACTTGCTGTTTATTCCATCACAAATGCCAGTTTCAACTCTGAGCTATATGAAAATTGTTACTTTTGGCATATTTACTCCATCAGACTGTTATCAATATCTTTTTTTTTTTTTTTTTTGAGACAGGATCTTGCTCTGTTACCCAGGCTGGAGTGCAGTGACACTATCACGGCTCACTGCAGCCTCAACCCTGGAGGCTCAAGCAATCCTCCCGCCTCAGCCCCCAACAGCAGCTGGGACCACAGGTGCATGCCACCACACCTGGCTAATTTTTTTGAATTTTAGTAGAGATGAGGTCTCACTATGTTGTCCAAGGCTGGTCTTGGACTCCTGAGCTCAAGCAATCCTCCCACCTCAGCCTCCCAAAGGCATAAGCCACTGCGCCCAGGTCAATTGTTCTTTTTGAAATAGACGTGTTCAGGTCAATTGTTCTTTTTGAAATAGACGTGTTCTGCCAAATTTAATTGTGAATTGAAAATTGAATCACTGTGAAGCAAACCCTGTTTTACCTTCCATTTTCACCTTGTTCTCACAGTTAACAACTGACTAGTTGACTTTTACGGAGAAAGCATTTAAAATGGAGTGTGATGAGTTAGGAGGTTAGCCATGGATAGGTCCATGGGAGGGCAGTGTGCTACTCACTTGGGCAAGAGCTTCTCCTGGGAGTTTATCACAATACTGGCTTCCTATTTTAACAGACCAGGATGGAAATGCTCCCTTAAGTTTCAATAGGAGAAAATTGTCAGGACATCCTATTTTTCAACACAAATCGCGTATTTGCCTCTCTCAGTCCTTATCTGTTGTCTTCCTCTTCCCTTTCTTTTCCTCCCTGCGTCCTGACTTCTGTCCCAGGTTAGTCCCAAACACATCAGAATCCAAGAGGAAGGACATTGCTCACCATTCTCCGACTAATGATTCCCTCCTTGACTCATCCACTGTGTTGAGAATGCTCCAGCCGGGCGCGGTGGCTCATGCCTGTAATCCCAGCACTTTGGGAGGCCAAGGTGTGTGGATCACCTGAGATCAGGAGTTCAAGACCAGCCTGGCTAACATGGTGAAACCCTATCTCTACTAAAAATACCAAAGTTAGCCAGGGGTGGTGGCACGCATCTGTAATCCCAGTTACTCAAGAGCTGAGGCAGGAGAATCGCTTGAACCTGGGAGGCGGAGGTTGCAGTGAGCCAAGATCACACCACTCTATTGCCACAGCCTGGGCAACAGAGCAAGACTCCATCCAAAAAAACAAAACAAAACAAAAAAAAAAAAAAAAAAAGAGAATGCTCCATGGCTTAGTTGGATGCTAATCAATTTTACTGCATCTATTTTGAACCAAGTCCTCCATAAATTCAAATATGGCCTGGGAGTTTTCTTTGCTTTTCAGGATAAGATACAAGCTCTAGGGTCTTGGCACTCAAAGTAGGAGCCATAGGTCAGCAGCAGCCATGTCTCCTTGGAGAATGTAAGAAATGCGGAGTCTTGGGCCCCAGCCCCAGCAACCCTGAATCAGGATCTGCCTTTCCACAAGATCTGCACGCGAATGCACAGTAAAGTTGAACTAGTACCATTCTCAGGCCTGATGCCACTTCACATGTCTCCCTATTTAAAAAAATGTACAATTTGGTCTGGGTGAGGTGACTCAGGCCTGTAATCTCGGCACTCTGGGAGGCCAAGGTGAAAGGATGGCTTGAGACCAGGAATTCGAGACCAGCCTGGGCAACATAGCAAGACCTCATTTCTACAACATTTTTTTTTAATTAGCCAGACATGATGGTGTATGCCTGTGGTCCCAGCTACTCAGGAGGCTGAGGCGGGAGGACTGCACCACCACGCCCGGCTAGTTTTTGTATTTTCAGTAGAGAAGGGGTTTCTTCATGTTGGCCAAGCTGGTCCTGAACTCCTGACCTCAGGCAATCTGCCCACCTTGGCCTCCCAAAGTGCTGGGATCACAGGCATGAGCCACCGCACCTGGCCTGTGTTCTTCATTAAGGTCTGGTGACACTACCTTATTTATTGGACACAGAATCTATACCATTGCTCAATCAACTTGCGTATGTTACTCATAAACTCCTGTTGAATTGCACTTAAATGAAAGGCAAAGATGCTGTTGGTCATCTGGTGGACCCAAAAGAGGGCTGTGGCTGGAGCAGCTGAAATCCTTTCTCAGGAAGAGCAGCTATCTGAGCACAGAGTTTAAGGCACATTGTGTGCCTATAAGGACTCTAGGAGTGAGCACAAAAGCAGGGTGAGGCAAGGAAGGAAGAAAGCAAATTAAGAGCAGTGCCATTCATGAACTGGCCACAAGATTCCCAAGAAACCCAGCTGGTTACACAGGAACATAAGAAACCACTCCTCAGAAACCTCCCTAGGAAGGAAGGGTGAGCAATACATCTGCCAGTGACTTCCTGCTTCCTCTCTCATTGGAATAAGTTTGTCTGCCCCACTAAGTGTTAATCCTCCTCCATTTCTGGGTTCTTGCCCAGCCTTTCGAGCAGCTGCTAGATAAGCCAGAGCCTCAGGTGGTAGACTTACAGGAACTGCAGCCTATGGCCCTTTGCCTGTTTTGTAAATAAAGTTTTATTGGCACACAGCCATACCCATGGACTTATGTATTGGCTGGTCTTCCTCTCTCTCTCTCTCTCTCTCTCTCTCTCTCTCTCTCTCTCTCTCTCTCTTTCTCTCTTTTTCTTTCTTTCTTTCTCCTGTTCTTGCTCTGTCGCCCAGGCTGGAGTGTAGTGAACTCCTGACCTCAGGTGATCTGCCCGCCTCAGCCTCCCAAAGTGCTAGGATTACAGGTGTGAGCCACTGAGCCCGGCTTTTTTTTTTTTTTTTTTTGACTGGGGGAGGTGGGGGACAGGGTCTCCCTATGTTGCCCCAGGCTGGTCTTGAACTCCTGGGCTCAAACAATGCTCCCACCTTGGCCTCCCAAAGTACTGGGATTACAGACATAAGCCACTGCACCTGGCCATGTTTTGTCTATATCAATTTAAGTATCAGTAAAACCCACTTGGAAGGCTCATTCTGAATATTAAATGAGATAATGAATGTAATATTCAAAGCATAGTGCCTGCCTACACTCCATAAATTATTTTATTATTTAAATCTTATTTATTAGGCTGGGCGCAGTGACTCACGCCTGCAATCCCCGCACTTTGGGAGGCTGAGGCGGGCAGATCACCTGAGGTCAGGAGTTCGAGACCAGCCTGGACAACTTGGCAAAACACCGTCTGTACTCTAAATACAAAAAATAGCCAGGTGTGGTGGCAGGCGCCTGTAATCCCAGCTACTTGGGAGCCTGAGGCAGGAGAATCACTTGAACCCGGGAGGCAGAGGTTGCAGTGAGCTGAGATCGCACCACTGCACTCCAGCCTGGACGATATAGTGAGACTCCATGTCAATAAATAAATAAACAAATCTTATTTATTATTTAAATTCAAATTATTGTGAATGGCAGTCTCCTTACTTAGGCTGTTTCTGCCATCCATCTGCCCCTAGCCACCTCCTCTACTGGATTCTAAGGGATATCTGAGTCTCACCATAAACCCCATTCTTTTGGTTGAGACATCTCGATGTCAGGGGACTCACCATGAAAAATAAACTGCCTGGGAGAGAAACCCAGGAACCGTCTTCCAGCAGTTGATCAAGTGCATCTGATCAAGTGGGAATGGTGGGTAAATGGTGGATTGTGGAATGAGAGAAAGCCAAGATGATGGAGCATTTCCAGGGAACAGATGCCCCAGGCAGCCCAAACTGTGAAAATGGAGAGCGAATTCAGGTGCTAAACTGGGAAGGAGGGAAAAACGGAGGAAGGGTTCATGCAAAAACAGATGTACCTTCATGTACTCAAAGACCGATTGTTTCTGCACACATACCTCAAAGTTCATATTCAGCACCGCCATCCCTGTATCTCCCATATCTACGAAACTTCCAGATGTTTCTGCCTCCCAAGTGTGTGCGTGTGTATTTGCTTCACTTTTCTCAGATTTGTAGTTGTACTGTTTCATGAAAAGTTTTGTCAGGCCAGGCATGATGGCTCATGCCTGTAATCCCAGCACTTTGAGAGGCCAAAGCGGGTGGATCACTTGAGGCCAGGAGTTCAAGACCAGCCTGGCCAACATGACGAAACCCATCTCTACTAAAAAGACAAAAAATTAGCTGAGTGTGATGGCATGTGCCTGTGGTCCCAGCTGCTCAGGAGGCTGAGGCATGAGAATCACTTGAACCCAGGAGGCAGAGATTGCAGTGAGCTGAGATCACGCCACTGCACTCCAGCCTGGGCAATGGAGCAAGACTCTGTCTCAAAGAAAAAAAAAAGTTTGTCATCTCAGTTCACCCAAGCTGGAGTTTGGTGGTGCAATCACAGCTCACTGCAACCTCAAACTCCTGGGCTCAAGTGATCTTCCCACCTCATCCTCCCCAGTAGCTGCAACTACAGGTGCGCAGCAGCACGCTCTGCTAATTTGAGATGTGTCGTCTTCCTCTAGGGACAGCAGGACTGGCCTTCCCTTGGGACCCCACAGAAGGCAGGCAGGAGGCTCCACTGCCAGACAGGAAGCAGAGCCTTATTTAACAACAATGAGCTGCAAACTCCACCACTTCAAAAGATGCTGCTCCTAGAGGAAGACGGTAGAGATGGGCTCTCACTATGTTGCCCAGGATGGTCTCAAACTCTTAGGCTCAAGTAATCCTCCTGCCTCAGCCTCCTTAAGTGCTGAGATTACAGGTGTGAGCCACTGGGCCCAGCCTCTCATACCAATTTCTAGTTCCCTCTCACTTTGATGACAGGGTTTTAAATTTAGTCTTACACTCATGCTTCTGCACCTTTACTCTGAGGCTCATCTTTACCATTGTCATCTGTGCCATGGGCCTAGGAATCTGCATTCATATCCATTTTCTCACTGATGAGATTCTGACTACTGAGCTTGAGTAGTGGGCACCAGAGTCAGCCAGAGCCCCCTGGAGAGTACTCCCAGGTTATCACGTAGGAAGCAGAGAGGCGGAGTGTGTTTTCTGGGGCATGAAACAGTGATTCAAATGCAGGGACCCCTTTGCCTGGCCCACTGGCCCTCAACCTTCAGGCAAATGTACAGACACTCTTCATTTTTATCTTTTAAAGCACTTTCCATTACACTAACCTCCAGAAGCAACTCTGCTTACCAAGGCAGAAGGAAAGAGAGCCACTGTCCAAATTAGATATTAGAATTCAAGCTTTTAAACATTAATGCTTGGGGAGTAGTTCTATGGTGCTTCCGACTGTTTTTACAATGGAGTGTGTAATCCAGCAGAGCTGTTAAGCTTTCTGAAGATGTCAGTCTGTTCTGACTTCTAGGAAGGCAGCTGTGGAGTGAACAGGCTGCGTTTATAGACGTGCCAGATCTGGACTCTTTTGAAGTGGTGGAGTTTGCACCTCATTGTTGTTAAATAAGGCTCCGCTTCCTGTCTGGCAGTGGAGCCTCCCGCCTGCCTTCTGTGGGGTCCCAAGGGAAGGCCAGTCCTGCTATCCCTAGAGGAAGATGGCACAGATCATGCCTTCCTTAAAACCGCAAAGCTGGTGGGGAGAACAAGTGAGGAGAGTCCGTGAACACAATGGGGACACCTGCACTTTGGTTGCTTGAAAAAAACCCAGAGAGGGGCCCATTTTACCAGGAGAGAGGAGGAAGGGTGTCTCTTGTGTGGTCACAAAGAGCCAATGAGGTTTGTTGAAGATGATAAATATGATGGAGCTGGATTTTTCTTTTCTTTTCTTTCTTTTTTTAAAATAAAGGCCATAATCTAGAAGGAGCACTTCTATTTTCAACCTTGAAGAACTTAAAAAAAAATCTTAGTATGCTTACTGTAATCATTAACACTGATATTACTTGGAAACTTACATGTATAGAATAAAGCAAGATTTTCAATCTATGAGAAAACATAGAAAAATTAACGCAGTTAAGAAAAATCCAAATAAATAGAACTGAAAGTTAAGGTGCAAAATGTGTCTGTGTGTACTTATGCTGAGTACTTTTCCCTTTATTTTTTTAATGTTTTAAAATTTTAAACTTAATTCTGTGTGTGTGTGTGTGTGTGTGTGTGTGTGTGTGTGTGTGTGTGTGATAGGGTCTCACTCCATTGCTCAGGCTGGAGTGCAGTGGTGTAATCTCTGCTCACTGCAACCTCCACTTCCCGGGCTCAAGTGATCCTCCCACCTCAGCCTCCCCAGAAGCTAGGGCTACAAGCACGCCCCACCACATCCAGCTAATTTTTGTTTTGTTTCGTTTTTTGATACAAGGTCTGGCTCTATCGCTCAGGCTGGAGTGCAGTTGCACTATCTTGGCTCACTGCAAACTCCATCTCCTGGGCTCAAGCGATCCTCCCACCTCAGCCTGCCGAGTAGCTTGGATCACAGGCCTGGGCCACCACACCGGGCTAATGTTTGTATTTTTAGTAGAGGTGGGGTTTCGCCATGTTGCCCACGCTGGTCTCCAACTCTTGAGCTCAAGCGATCTGCCTGCCTCGGCCTCCCAAGGTGCTGGGATTACAGGTGTGAGCTACTGCTCTTTCTTTAACATTGATCTGTTTGTTTCATTCATTAATTGTAAACGAAAATCCTGCCTCTGTGGGATTATTTCCATGAATGAGAGAGGCCATAAAAAAAAGCACTAATTGGACAACCATCTCTACTTAGGAAAAAAGCAGTTATAGGGATCAGTCACAGTTTATGAACATGTTCTGGCGCCTTAAAGGCATCAAAATCAGGATGTCAGAGTCCCAAATAGGAAAGATCTAGTCCACGAGGCCTGTTTCTCTAGAAGACCAGTAAAGATGGCAGGTTTGGCGCTCTAGGTGAAAGAGAAACCACCAGGAAGGCTTGGTGAATGGGGAGAAAGGTAACCTTCCCAACCTTTCTGCTTCTCCTTCCACTTCCCTCCTCCTCCTCCCTCTTCCTCTCCTCTCAGCCCTCCCTCTCTCTGTCCTCCTCCTCCGCCCGCCCAAGCATCACCTCGTGAGGCCTCGTGGCGTTAGCCCAGTGCGCTCGGCCCCCACCGAGCCTGGCTCTACTGCAGGCGCTGGGGGTTGGGGTGGGGGAGAGGCCCAGGGCACATGATGCCGCCCCCAGCCCGCCCAGCACATGACCCAGGCAGGCCGGCGGGGTCCTGGCACACCCGAGCCGCGTCTGTGAACACAGCCCATGGCCTCCCCGCGCCTAGGGACCTTCTGCTGCCCCACGCGGGACGCGGCCACGCAGCTCGTGCTGAGCTTCCAGCCGCGGGCCTTCCACGCGCTCTGCCTGGGCAGCGGTGGGCTCCGCTTGGCGCTGGGCCTTCTGCAGCTGCTGCCCGGCTGCCGGCCCGCGGGCCCCGGGTCCTCCGCGACGTCCCCGCCGGCCTCGGTCCACATCCTGCGCGCTGCCGCTGCCTGCGACCTTCTCGGCTGCCTGGGTAAGGGCGCGCGCGGCCCGCGGGTTGGAATCTGATCAGTGCCTGGGTGAGGGCGCGTGGCCCGCAGGTTGAGACCCGACTGGTGCCCGGATAAGGGCGCACGGCCTGTGGATTTGGACCTGTTCCGTGATGGAGTGAGGACGAGAGGCCCGCGGGTTGGAACCTGCCCGGTGCAGGGCTGAGGGCGCGTAGCCGGCTGGTGGGACCTGCTCGGTCCCCGGCTGAGGGCTTGAGGCCCGCGGGTTGGGACCTGCTCAGTGCTGGGGTGAGGGCGTGAGGCCCTGGGGTTGGGACCTGCTCAATCCCCGGGTGAGAGTGCGTGGCCCGCAGGTTGAGACCGGATCGATGCCCGGGTGAGGGCGCATGGCCCGCAGGTTGGAACTTGATCCACTCGGGTTGGAACTTGATCGGTGCCCGGGTGATGGCGCACAGCTAGCGGGTTGGGCTGGGCGTCTTAACGCTTGAACCACAGAGAAAAGAGAAAGCGGAGGCTGTTCCCTAGGGACCGGATGGGACAACTAGGTCATTTTTTTTTTTTTTTTTTTTTTTGAGACGGAGTCTTGCTCTGTCGCCCAGACTGAAGTGCAGTGGCGCAATCTCGGCTCACTGCAACCTCCACCTCCCGGGTTCAAGGGATTCTCTTGCCTCAGCCGCCCGAGTAGCTGGGGGAGGCGCGCGCCACCATGCCCGACTAATTTTTGTATTTTTAGTAGAGATGGAGTTTCACCATGTTGGCCAGGCTGCTCTCGAACTCCTGACCTCAGGTAATCCACCCGCCTCGGCCTCCCAAAGTGCTGGGATTACAGGCGTAAGCCACCGCGCCCGGCCGACTAGGTAGTTTTGCAAACAGATGGTCGGTAAAATTCCCATCCAAGGGACGTTGGGTTTTAAAAAATCCGTTTATTGTGTTTGTTATATGGAAACTTCAGATGGCGCAGTTAAGCAAAACCCAGACCAGAAAAGATTTCCTCATTTTTGCCCAACTGCACCAGGGAGAGACTAACAATTAACTTCTCTCTGTCTCGCTGTGTGTGTGTGTGTGTGTGTGCGCGCGCGTGTGTGTAAATTCTTTTCTATTGTGCACTATATATTCTCTCGAGTATTTTGTAAGCTGAAATCCCTTCCCTATCCAGGCTTTTTGGGTATGGTTTTTACACCACAGGTGCGCAAACTGCAGCCCTCAGACCAAATCCTGCCCGTTTTCTAGGGCCCACGAGCTAAGAATGGTTTTACATCCTACTTTTTAAAAAATTAATGATTTTTTTTTTTTTGAGACAGGGTCTCACCCTCTTGCCCAGGTTGAGTGCAGTGTCACAATCACAGCTCACTGCAGCCTCGACCTCCTGGGTTCAAGCGATCCTCCCACCTCAGCTACCCGAGTAGCTGGGACTACAGCCACACGCCACCATGCTAGGGTAAATATATATGGGGTCTCACTATGTTGCCCAGGCTGGTCTCCAACTCCTGGGCTTAATTAAAAGATCACCACCCTTGGCATCGTAAAGTGTTAGGATTACAGGCGTGAGCCACCTCACCCAGCCCTAAAATGTTTTTAAAAATCAAAATTAAAAAATATTTCCTGGCATGTGACTATTACTGAAATTTAAATGTTAATGTCTACAAATAAAGTTTGATGGGAACGCAGCTATGTTGTTCATGTGCATTTGTGAATTATTCATGGCTGCCTTTACCCTACAAGGGCAGGGTGAATATTGGACTGAGAAAGTATGGCTCCCAAAGCCAAAAATATTAAGAATGAGTTTGCCAACATCTGCTTTAAACTATTATGTGACACTTTATACAGACCTCTCAGCTAGATTTGGCCATTCTGTTTAGCTTTTTGGAACATTTCCACCATGCGTAAATGCAGTCTATAATAGAAACACTTACAGTGAATCCCTGTACGTGGGATTCGTGAGGTACGGGTACCCGGCTCATCTGCTCCCCTCTTCACCCTCCTCACTGGATTAATGTGAAGCCAATCTCAGGCTCCATCATCCTGCCCATTCAGATCTCAGAGAGAGCCCTAAAACATAATAATTCTAAACATTTGCAACCCCAATATCATTATCACTTTATTTTTGAGACAGGGTCTCACTCTGTTGCCCAGGTTGGAGTGTGCTGGCATGATCATAGCTCACTGCAGCCTCGAACTTCTAGGCTCAAGGGATCCTCCTACCTCAGCCTCCTGAGCAGCTGGAACTACAGGCATGCATCACCACACTGGCTAATTTTTGCATTATTTTTTCAGAACTGGAGTCTCACCATCTTGCCCAGGCTGGTCAAACTTCTAGGCTCAAGCGATCCTCCTACTTCGGCCTCCTAAAGGTGCGGTGGCTCACGCCTGTAATCCTAACTACTCAGGAGGCTGTGGTGGACGGATTGCTTGAACCCAGGAGTTCAAGACTAGCCTGGGCAACATAACGAGACCCAGGCTCTACCCCCCCCCAAAAAAAAACAACAAAAAAAGGCCCGTCATGGTGGGATGCACATGTGGTCCCAGCTACTCACCAGGCTGAGGCAGGAGGACCATTTGAGCCCAGGAATTCCAGGCTGGAGTGAGCTACGATCCAGCCTGGGTGACAGAGCCAAGACCCTGTCTCTAAAAAAGTAAGGTGTACCCAAACATCTTTTGAGGGTTAGTGAATAATACTTGCATATCCTTTAGCCTTTAGAAGGGAAGTGGATGAGGTTGTGAGCAAATAAGCAGAAGTCAGGAAAAGGCTGGGTGATCGGGACCCCTTACTGAAAAATAAGAAATTTGAATGCCCATGGGATAGGGCTTTTATTAAGCTCAAAGGAGTGATAAATGCTGAAAATTCTAAGGCACCGTACAGAAGAAAGGCATTGTTTTTGTTGGCAGTGGCTTGATAATGAGAAGATGTCTTGAGCTTTTTAGTGTTCACAGTTGTCGTTTAGTAGTGTATT
Organism: Pan troglodytes; assembly: GCF_028858775.2. Lineage (NCBI taxonomy): Eukaryota > Metazoa > Chordata > Mammalia > Primates > Hominidae > Pan > Pan troglodytes. Next base: position 10,353,914 of record NC_072421.2, on the reverse strand, counting down.
ACATAGTGTGTGTTTAGTGGTATATTACATGGTATGTGTTTAGTAGTATATTACGTAGCATTTGTTTAGTGGTGTATCGCATGGTGTGTGTTGCATATTATATGGTGTGATTTTAGTAGTGTATTGCACAGTGTGTGTTTAGTGGTGTATGGCATGTTTACCAGTGAGCACTACTACATAGTATGTAGCTTGGTGTTGTTTACAGTTCTCCCCTTTATATTACCTAGCATACTTTTTTTTTTTTCTCAGATGGAGTCTCACTCTGTCGCCCAGGCTGGAGTGCAGTGGTACAGTCTTGGCTCACTGCAACCTCCACCTCCCAGGTTCAAGCGATTCTTGTGCCTCAGCCTCCTGAGCAGCTGGGATTATAGGTGCCCACCACCATGCCTGGCTAATTTTTGTATTTTTAGTAGAGATGTGGTTTCACCATGTTGGCTAGGCTGGTCTTAAACTCCTGACCTCAGGTGATCCACCCACCTCAGCCTCCCAAAGTGCTGGGATTACAGGCGTGAGCCACCATGCCAGGCTCTTTTCTTTTCTTTTCTTTTTGACACAGGGTCTCACTCTGTCGCCCAGGCTGGAGTACAGTGGTGCGATCTCGACTCACTGCAACCTCCGCCTTCCGGGCTCAAGCGATTCTCCCACCTCAGCCTCCTGAGTAGCTGGGACCACAGGCGCGTGCCACCACCTCCAGCTAATTATTGTATTTTTGTAGAGATGGGGTTTTGCCAGGCTGGTGTCATCTCCTGGGCTCAAGTGATCCGCCGGCCTTGGCCTCCCAAAGTGCTGGGATTACAGGCGTGAGCACTGCGCCCAGACCCTAGTGTACTTTTAAACAACGGATATTGCATTACCTAACAAAGAACCATAATATGTACCATGAGTGTGCATACTGTTTTGAGGATATTAGACATTTGGGTCTAATAGCAAGAGAAACTCACAAAGAATAAATGTTAAAGGCAAATGATTGAGAATTAATTTGTGAAAATTTTAAATGTTGTGTTTAAAAAAGAATGAAGGAACTATATATTCAAACTTCTAAATTGTGCTTTTTGAAAAATTCTTTTTTATGTGAGGAATAACTAATATGGCCACTGAAAATGCAGCCGAGAAATACAGATTGCTAGTCACATATTGCAAGTAAACCAACAGACAAACAAAATAGGGATGAGACTGTGGCCAACTATGGTTTACGTTAAAGTGCCTGCGTTTGTTTTGCTACCATAAGTTATTTTCTGAGTTTCAGGCCAGGCGCGGTGGCTCACGCCTGTCATCCCACTTTGGGAGACCAAGGTGGACAGATCACTTGAGGTCCGGAGTTTGAGACCAGCCTGGCCAACATGGTGATACCCCGTCTCTACTAAAAATACAAAAATTAGCTGGGCGTGGTTGTGGGTGCCTGTAATCCCAGCCACTCGGGAGGCTGAGGCAGGAGAATTACTTAAACCTGGGAGGCAGAATTTGCAGTGAGCAGGGTTTTTACCACTGTACTCCAGCCTGGGTGACAGAGCCAGACTCCGTCTCAAAAAAAAAGATAAATAAAAAATAAAAATAAAAAAAAGTTATTTTATGAGTTGCAATCTTCTTTTTCTCTCTCTGCACACACAAATATGTATGTTTTTTTCTTCCTTTCTTCCTTTTCCCTCCTTGTCTTTTTCCCTCCCTCTCTCCCTCCTTCCTTTCCTTCCTTCCTTCTTCCTTCCTCTCTTCCTATCTCTATCTATTATGTATCTATCATTTTTCCAAAGCAAGAAGTCAGCTTTATATTTGATTAGGATCAGATACAAAGTATTATCCAATTCTCTCTTAGGTATGGTGATCCGGTCCACCGTGTGGTTAGGATTCCCAAATTTTGTTGACAGCGTCTCGGATATGAACCACACGGAAATTTGGCCTGCTGCTTTCTGCGTGGGGAGTGCGGTGAGTCCACCCCCTCTGCATGCCCTCTCCTCCCTACTTATGCTCCTCAAATCGCAGCAGCAGCAAACCCTGGGAGTCTGTTAGAAATGCAGGTTCTCACGTCCTGCCCCATCCTGCTGATCAGGAACCCAGCCCTCTCTGTTTTAACAAAACCCTCCAGGGGATGCTGCCCAGACACTCAAGTGTTGTTTCTCCCACCTCTTCACAAATGCATCCTCCGCTTACATGGGGCCACAAGCAAAACCAGCTGGCACAGAAAAAGTTATCAATCCATTGGATGCATTTTCTTTAAATATATACATAAATATATTAAATAAAACATACAAGCCGGGCACGGCAGCCCACACCTGTAATCCCAGCACTTTGGGAGGCCAAGGCAGGTGGATCACTTGAGGCCAGGAGTTCCAGACCACCCTGGTCAACAGGGTGAAACCCCGTCTCTACTAAAAATACAAAAATTAGCTCGGCGTGGTAGTGTGTGCCCATGGTCCTAGCTACTCAGGTGGCTAAGACAGGAGAATTGCTTGAACCTGGGAGGCGGAGGTTGCAGTGAGCCAAGATCGCGCCACTGCACTCCAGCCTGGGTGACAGAGTGAAACTCCATCTTCAAAGAAAAAAAATAAAACCACATAATTATATATAAACAAATTATTGAAAAAGTAAATAGATATCATATATACACAGACACACATACACATATATGTTATGCTCCATCCGTCACGGTGGTGCTCAGGTGAGTGATTTGAAGCACATTCCCTGACGCTGTGTTGATTGCCCTGTGCTGGAGCAGAATTGCCAGTTTCCTTGCTTCCCTGTCCTCAGTGGCTTCCTAACTGCATCTATGGAGGCTCTGTCTCAGCCCGCAGTGGCGAGACATCTTGACCTTGTGTCGTTTCTAACACTGGAGTCCCCTTACTCCATCTTCTCTTTGGAAGGACTGCCTGAGTCCCTCCTCCCCGTACTCATTCTTCCTCAGAACAAGAGCTTCTATCTAGTTCAAAGCCCCCTTGAGCCTGCACCTCAGTTTAAATGACATATCTTGGAACTTCATCCTCCCTGCATACAAGTGGAGCAGAAGGCATAGTTCCTTAGTCAAATCCGAATGCCTACACCTATCCCAGGCCACACCCTCCTTGGTCCCAGGAACTGTGCCCACTTGTGTCCCGAGAGCTGTCACGTGCGGCTTCCTGACATCAGAGGAAGCCAGTGTCTACCCTGCCGTCTCAAGGATGGGCTGGGCTTCTTGTACCTGTTTCCAGACATTTTGATGCAGGCTCTTCCCGATTGCAGATGTGGATCCAGCTGTTGTACAGTGCCTGCTTCTGGTGGCTGTTTTGCTATGCAGTGGATGCTTATCTGGTGATCCGGAGATCGGCAGGACTGAGGTATTCACCGAGGAAATGGGATTTCTGCCCTAGTTCTATTTTAGAGGGAAGATAAGAGATGGCACTGAGCGTTTAAAAGTATTTTGCAGTGTTGCAGACACCGTCATTTAGAATCTGTCAGCTGGCCCCTCTGCCTAGAAACATCCACAGCAGCTCATTTTTATAAGAGGCCAAAGGCACATTTAAAATATTAGCCAGGCACAGTGGCTTGTGCCTGTAATCCCAGCTACTTGGGAGGTAGGAGGATTGCATGAGGCCAGGAGTTTGAGACCAGCCTGTGAAACTTAGTGAGAGTCCATCTCCAAAATAATAAAACAAAATCTTGAGGATTTTAAAAACCTTGAAAGCAAGTAATTCAATAAATGAAATATTTGGAACTGGACAAATACTAAAACAGAATGGGCATGTACATAAACAATTTTATTGTTTATTTTTTACTTTTTAGAGGCAGGGTCTCGCTTTGACACCCAGGCTGGAGTGCAGTGGTGAGAGTATGGTTCACTGCAGCCTCAACCTCCCAGGCTCAAGCGATTCTTCCACCTCGGCCTCCTCAGTCTGTAGCTGGGACTACAGACATGTGCCACCAAACCTGGCTAATTTTATTATTTTTGTAGAGATGGGGTCTTGCTATGCAGCCCAGGCTGGTCTCAAACTCCAGGCTTCAAGTGATCCTCCTGCCTCGGCCTCCCAAAGTGCTGGGATTACAGGCATAAGCCACTGCATAAACAATTTTTTATTATATTTAAAGGTTCAAAGGATGTATATATTTACACTTCATGCTAAATCTGGAACCTGAGAGTGCCGGGGCTGGAGGTGGCTGCTTGGCAGGGAGTTACTCAGTGGCTAGTATCTGGAGCACTGGTGTGTTTGAACTGATGCCCAGTCACTCGTGAGCTGTGTAACTGTTGGCGAGTTGTTTAACTTCTCTGGACTTCTGTTTTCTCAGCTGTGAAATGGTACCCACCACACAAGGTCACTGTAAAGAGTAAATGTGATAACCCGTGTATATGGTTAAGAACAGTCCTGAAACGTTGCCAGCTCTTGATACCTATCAGCTGTTACAGTAGGTGGGATGCGCATGTGTTGAGGAAACATCCACATAGAAAGCTGAACTGACACAGAGAAGCTGGATGTGGCATGGCAGGGCTCCAAATCCAGGAAGCATTTGCCCCCACCAAGTTCATGGTCCACTTGATTCAGGTCCCCTTTGAAGGGAGCCCCTCCTTGCCTGTTTTTTGTTCTGGCTTTTGTTTAAATACAGCTTTGTAGGCCAGGCACAGTGGCTTACACCTGTAATCCCAGAACTTTGAGATGCTGAAGCAGGAGGACTGCTTGAGCCCAGGAGTTTTGAGACCAGCCTGGGCAATACAGTGAGACCCATCTCTACAAAAAATAAAAAAAAGATAGCCAGGCATGGTGGGGTGCAACGGTGGTCCCAGCTACTCGGGAGGCTGAGGTGGGAGGATGGCTTCAGCCCAGGAGGTCAAAGCACAGTGAGCCATGATCGTGTCACTGTACTCCAGCCTGGGCGACAGAGAGAGACCCTATCTCAAAAAACAATAGAAACAAACAACAACAACAAAAACCCCAGCTTTATAAAGGTCACCTGTTTAAAGCCTAAAATCCAGTGGTTTTTTGTGTATTCACAGAATTGCATAACCATCACCGTCATCGATGTTACACCATTTTAATCATCCCCTCTACATCTCTGTGGTGGTTATCAGTCACTCCTCACTGCCCCCTCCCCACAGCCCCCAGCAACACTTATCTACTTTCTCTGTGGAGCTGCATATTCTGGACATTTCATAGCAATGGAATCATACAGTACGTGACCTTTCGTGTTTGGGTTTTTAACTCACTGTAACATTTTCACGGTTTATCCGTGTTGTCACATGTCTGTGCTTCATTCCTGTTATGGTCTGAATGTTTCTCTCCCTCCAAAAATTCCTGTATTGAAATTCTAACCCCTAAGGTGATGGTATTAGGAGGCGGGGCCTTTGGGAAGTTATTAGGTCATAAGTGGGATCAGTGCCCTTGTAAAAGGGGCCCCAGAGAGTTCCCTCACCCCTTCTACCATGTGGGGACACAGCAAGAAGGTGCTATCTATGAACCAGGAAGCAGGGCCTCACCAGACATCACATCTGCTATACCTTGATCTTGGACTCCCAGCCTCCAGAGCTGTGAGCAATAATTGTTTATAAGCCACCTAGTGTGTGATATTTTGTTATAGCAGCCTACATGGACTAAAACAACCCCTTTTCATTGCTAAATAATATTCCAGTGTAAGGCTATACTACATTTTGTTTATCCATTTATCATTTGATGGACATTTTGTGTGCTTCCATTGTTTTGACTACTTCCATTGTTTGGCTACTAGGAATAATGCTGCAACTGACATTTGTATGCAAGTGTTTGTGTGGACATAAGTTTTCATCACATATTCCTGAGTATATATCTAGGTGTGTAATTGCTGAGCCATGTGGTAACTCTAGGTATAACCTGGTAAGAAACTGTTAAACTGCTTTCCAAGGTGAGTGTACCATTTTACATTCTAGCAGTAATGTGAGGGTTGCAGTTTATCCACATCCTTGTCAATACTTGTTATTATCTGTTTTAATTTTAGCCATCCTAGCATGTGTGAATTGGTAGCTCCTCATGGTTTTGATATCACTGATGAGTAATGATGCTAAGCATCTTTTCATGTGCTGATTGGTCATGTATATATCTTCTTAGAGAAATGTCTATTCACCTCTTTTGCACATTATTTCATTGGGCTATTTGGTTTTTTATTATTGAGTTGTAGGAGTTCTTTATATATTCTAGATACAAGTAGCATATTACATACGTGATTCACAAATAGTTTCTCCCATTCTGTGGTTTGTCTTTACACCTACTTGATGATATCTTTCAAAGCACAGAAGTTTTTCATTCTGATGAAGTCCAATTTTTCTATTTCTTTCCTTGATTTCTTATTCTTTTGTTGTCATATCTAAGAAATCATTGCCTAACCCAAGGTCACAAAGATTTAGACCTATGTTTTCTTATGGTTTGAATGCTTAAATTTAGGTCCACTTAGAATTTTTGTGCACAGGTGACTAATGGGTCCATCTTCATTATTTTGCATGTGGATATCCAGTTGTCCCAGCACCATTTATTGAATAAATTTACTTTTAAAGCCAATATCAGTAAATAGAGATCATATGTAGGCTATAGAATATATTGGGTAATCCCAGTAGATCCCTGCTCTAAAATCATTGACATTCCTTATGTAGATCACATCATCAACTTTGGTCTCTCTGGCCTGAAGTTTAGTGCTTACTTCATTTTTATGCTTGTTCCTTCCATCTTTTTACCTTAGCTCCCAAACTCTTACACATCTGAACCAAACTGAGATATGCCTGGTTGTGAAAATTCTCCAGGGAAGATAGTCAAGGTCAGAGCCAGCCAATTAGGTATATCGGTGAAGATTCATTTTGGCTACATAAAATATATATAATAATAATGACTTAAACAAGGTAGAGATTTCTCTTTCATGCTAAAGATGTCCAGAGGTAGGCAATCCAGGACACTTGTGATGGACATCAGGGACCCAGGTTCCTTTGTTTTCCTGCGTCACTATCCTATTGTGTGACTTCCATCTTCAAAGTGTCATGGCCCAATATAGCTGCTGGTGCTCCAGTCATCACACCTACATTCTGGGCATCAGGAAGTGGGAAGAGAGCAATGCAATGCAATAGAGGCCTGTGTTCCCCTGAGCCAGCTTTAAGTAGTGTCTTGGGAGTTTCATACAATGCCAGTTACATATTATTGGTCAGAAGTTAGTTTTTTTTTTTTTAGATGGAGTTTCACTCTTAGTTTCTTTTTTCTTTTCTTTTTTTTGAGATGGAGTTTCACTCTTAGGGTGAAAAAGATAGAGTTTCACTCTTTTTGCCCAGGCCAGAGTGCAATGGCACGATCTTGGCTCACTGCAACCTGCACTGCCTGGGTTCAAGTGATTCTCCTGCCTCAGTTTTCCAAGTAGCTGGGATTACAGGTGCCTGCCACCATGACCAGCTAATTTTTATATTTTTAGTAGAGATGGGGTTTTGCCATGTTGGTCAGGCTGGTCTCTAACTCCTGACCTCAGGTGATCCACCCATCTCGGCATCCCAAAGTGTTGGGATTACAGGCTTGAGCCACCATGCCTGGCCAGAACTTAGTTTCATGCCACACTTAGCTGCTAAAGGAGGTAGGAAATAGACTCTGTGAGCCGAGCATGCAGCTGCCCTCATGACATCCAGGTTATGTTACTGAGGGAAAAAGGAAATATGGCTTTGAGTAGGTAATCAGCAGTGTGATACAGCCGTGGCCCTGCAGCTCTCATGATTGGCATGTCTCTGAGCATCCCTCAGTGTTGGAGAGGTTGGAGGTCTGACACAACGGTAGGTCTTATAGATGCCAGTTATGGGTAGAAGAAGCGTCTCAGAGTGCTGGAAGGAAGCTGGGAGAAAAGTAATGCCCTCTGCTGCCATAGAAGGATATATTACTTCACCTCCACCCACAGTGGGGATGTGGGGGAAGAGGGATGGGGTCCCACAGGGCAATCTGAGAACTGTCTGGACCCAGAGGACAGACAGAGCCCTGAGAAGCTGGGACAGGCAATCATGAAGCCCTCCTTACCCCAAGGATAGTATTTGGGAGTTCATTTGGAGCTCAGTGATCAGAAGGCAGGATGTTGGGACCAAGGGTCTTCAGCCCGTGGGGGGCGCAGGCTTCTCCTGATCTGCTATGGATTGGGGTTCAGACTTCTGCCCCGGTGTGGGTTTCAGAGGCCCAGCCCGAAGTCAGGGTCTGGAATGCAGAGATTCTGCACTCTCAAACACCCAGCCCTTTGCAGAAAGCCTCTCCGTTAGTTATCTGAGTCTCATACAAAGCTTCTGGTTCCTGGCCCACATTGCTGAGACATATCCCCAACCCTCACCCGCTCCCAGCCCAGCCAGGCCAGGGAAGGGCCACGCCAGGAACCAGTCACAGTGTGGGAGGCAAAACATGCTGGAAGTGTTTCTTTTCCTCCCGAAGCTCTTTGGGCTTGTTTCTTTCCTCTTGTCTCATTGTAGAAGCGTGTCCTTTCTCACTCAGATCCCTTTGTCTACACAGCTGATCTTCCAAGTTGAAGTCCCGATGGGGTGGGGGTTGTGATATTTGCCAGGAATCTGGTAGGGTTTTGAGTGACAGCCATGCATCCCATGGAGCTCCAGCCCCCTACCCCACCTCGTCCCATCAGACAGGAGAGGCAAACCCAAGACTGGATGGCACCAGTCAGCTCTGCAGAGCTTCCATCTTCAGTCTTCCTGCGGCATCTGGAAGGCTGCGGCCTCAACTCCTGGGGGAAACGGGGTGGGGTGTATGGAAGTACAAAGATGAAAGCTAGAGACTGTGCAAGAATGCCAGCTGTGCAGGGAATGGGGAGGCGAAAGGCAAGTCCCCCGCTCTCCTCTCGGGAAGCATGTAGTAGCTGCTGGTTCTGCAGAGACAGCCTTCCCAGGTGGGACTGAGCATTCCGACTTGGCTATTAGGTGTGGAGGTGACTCTGGAAGGGCTTGGGGATAGGAGCTCCTTGCTTATCGGGTGAGCCGGGTATTCAGGAGGCATAAGGCCTCTCTCGCTGGGGGGCTGTGAGGGCCCACACAGCTGAGAAGGAACCCCACGTTCGTGTCCTTCTGTTGGGAAACCTCAGGTTCAGGTTTGCTGCAGATGCACCTGGATTCGCTTCCATGCCAGAGGATCAGGTAGGAAAAAGCAAACCAGACAAGCCCAAGCACAGCTCCTCCTCCCTTTCTGACATCTCCATAAAAAACTTTGCAGTCACAGCCATTGGCTGATTTCTTCTCTAAGCTATCCCCTCATCTTTTATAACTGGGTTTTTTTTTTTCAGATTCTGTTTTTTTCAATTATTTTTATTTCTATTTATTTATTTATTTATTTATTTTTTTGAGACGGAGTCTTGCTCTGTCGCCCAGGCTGGAGTGCAGTGGTGTGATCTCAGCTCACTGCAACCTCCACCTCCCAGGTTCGAGGAATTCTCCTGCCTCAGTCTCCTGAGTAGCTGGGACTACAGGCACCTGCCACCACACCCAGCTAATTTTTGTATTTTTAGTAGAGATGGGGTTTCACCATGTTGGCCTGGCTGGTCCTGATCCACCTGCCTTGGCCTCCTAAAGTGCTGGGATTACAGGCATGAGCCACTGCGCCCAGCTTTTTTCAAGTTTTAAGGTTTATCTTATTGCAAATTTTTTTTTGAATAGATGAAAAGAGCCCTCCAGTAGATTATCAGACTTACACTTAAACTGACATGGTCCTGTGGCCCACAGAGGCTTCTGTGACCCAGTCCCCAACACACGGCGCTCCCTCTGTCATCTCTCACCCTCTCCACTCCAGCCACGCCCAGCTCCCAGCTTCTAGAAGGAGCCTGTATTCCTTTTTTTTTTTCTTTCTTTCTTATTTTTAATAGCTGCGTCTCACTCTGTCATCTAGGCTGGAGGGCAGTGGCATGATCACAGCTCACTGCAGCCTTCAACTCCTGGGCTCAAGCAATCCTCCCGCCTCAGCCTCCTGAGTAGCTGGGGCTACAGGTGTGCACCTCCAGGCCAGGCTACAGCTCACATTCTTTGACTTGTGGCCTTTTCCTCCATCTTCAAAGCCAGCAATGGTGGGTTACGTCCTTCTCAAATTCCCTCCTCTCTGGTTCTCTGCAGCTGATAGTCTCTGCTTTTCTGGATTCTGGCAGTTACATTGGCCCAACCCAGATAACCCAGGATGACTTCCTTATCTCAAACATCCTTAACTTCATCACACCTGCAAAGTCTCTTTTGCCATATAAGGGAACATATTCACAGGTTCCAGAAATTAGGACAGGGACATCTTTAGGGAAATGTATTTGGGCTATCACAAGTGTTTATCCACTTTAACTTATCAACATAGTCTCTGCCAGGCATGTTGGCTCATGCCTGTCATCCTAGCACTTTGGGAGGCTGAGATGGGAGGATTGCTTGAGCCCAGGAGTTTGAGACAAGCCTGGGCAACATAGCAAGACTCCATCTCTACTAAAAATAAAAATAAAAAAGTTAGCTGGGTGTGGTGGTGAGTGCTTGTAGTCCTAGCTACTTGGGAGGCTGAGGCAGGCTTGAGCTCAGGAGTTTGAAGTTACTGTGAGCTATCATTGTGCCATTGCATGCCAGTATGGGTGACAGAGGGAAACCCCATCTCTTAAAACAACCACCACCACAAACATAGTCTCATCTTTTAGATTAATCACAGCTACGAGCCTGACTTCATGTAAAATCTTCTCCATCCAGCTATGGCCTCTGGGGCTGGCCCCCAGCAGGGGCACAGGCTGGAACATTACACTGATTCTTCTATGTCATCCTCTCAGGATGGTCACTCCCATGCAGGCAGGGATTCTGTTTTTTGTGCCTAGAACAGGCATGATCTTTGCTCAATAAACATTCAGCCAATGTACACCGAGTGAGACATACTGCGCTGATACAACTCTGTGATTCTTTTAGTTGAGACGTAACTTAAATACTGTAATATTTGCCCTTAAAGATGTGCAGTTCAGTGGCTTTTAGTGCCATTGCAAGGTTATACATCAGTTAGCCTCACTATTACTAGTTCCAGAACATTTCTACCATCCCAAAAAGAAACCCTGTACCCATTAGCAGCCACCCCCCATGTCTGCACAATCACACAATATGTGCACCCTTTATGTCTGGCTTTTCACTCAGCATTGTTGCTGAGGTTCACCCATGGAGTAGCATGCATTAGTACTTCATTCCTTTCAACTCGATATTACCTTTGCACGTGCTGACAGCCATCTTGTAGGTTAAGGGTGTGGGAAGTGTTTCCTATCACTGGCCCCTCTTCTGTAGAGAATGTGCACCGGAAGGGAAATCCCAGAGTAACAGCGCTGATGGTCCAGTACATGTCTCCACCTCCCTGAGCACAGGATGCTGGTAAATCCCATTGCTGGGGCTGCCTGATTGTCCTCAAAGTGAAGACAGCTGGGCATCCAGGGCAAGCCCAGCCTTGTGGGAAAGTGGAGGTGGGCGGGGACGGCCAGCCTGCCCTGGAGGGCAGCGTAAGTAGCAGAAAGCAGCCAGGCCTGACGTCCACCTGGCCCCTTAGCGTAGTGGCACAGGAAGGCTGCAGAGGGTTTCCGTGTTCACCCAGCTGAGAGGAGCAACTCACGGCTCTGAGAAGTGGGTCTGGCCGAGGTGATGCAGCTAGTTAATGTGCCAGGTGTTTGCATTCGGTTCAAACCTGTTGAGCCTCAGAGCATCCTCCTGGGATGAGGCTGTAAGAGGAGTAAGTGGGGAGGCTGGGAGGAGCACCTGGCGAGTGCTGTGCCCGTGAGGTGCAGTCTTAGTCCGTCCAGGCTGCTATAACAAACATCACAGACTGGCGGCAGCTTATAAACAGCAGAAATGTATGGCCGGGCACGGCGGCTCATGCCTGCAATCCCAGTACTTTGGGAGGCCAAGGCAGGTGGATGACTTGAGGTCAGGAGTTTAAGACTAGCCTGGCCAACATGGTGAAATGCTGCCTCTACTAAAAATACAAAAATTAGCCAGGTTGGTGGTGGGCGCCTGTAATCCCAACTACTCGGGAGGCTGAGGCAGGAGAATTGCTTGAACCCGGGAGGCGGAGGTTGCAGTGAGCCGAGATTGCACCACTGCACTCCAGCCTGGGTGACAGAGCAAGTCTCCATCTTGAAAAAAAAAAATGCCATCTGACCCAGCAACTCCACTCCCACGTATACACCCCAAAGAACTGAAAACAGGAACCCAGCCAGGTGCAGTGGCTCATGCCTGTAATCCCAGCACTTTGGGAGGCCAAGGTGAGGGGATCACTGAGGCCAGGAGTTTGAAACCAGCCTGGGCAACATAGTAAGACCCATCTCTACAAAAAAAAAAAAAAATTAGCTGGGCATGGTGGTGCATGCCTGTGGTCCCAGCTACTTGGGAGGCTTAGGTGGGAGGGTTGCTTACGCCTAGGAATTGGAGGCTGCAGTGAACTATGATTGCATCACTGGACTCCAGCCTGGGCCACAGAGTGAGACTCTATCTCAAAACAAAACAGGAACTCAAACAAATACTGGTACATAACACATGTTCATAGCAGCCCTACTCACAGTAGACAAACAGTGGAAACAACCTAAATGTCCATTGATGGGTGAATCTTGGCCCATGTATACAATGGAATGGTATTCAGTCAGAAAAAGGGAAGAAAGGGCTGCCGCTATGGCTCATGCCTGTAATCCCAGCACTTTGGGAGGCCGAGGCAGGGGGATCACTTGAACTGAGGAGTTCAAGAGCAGCCTGGCAACATGGCATAACCTCATCTCCACAAAAAATACAAAGAAATAGCTGGGCATGATGGCGTGTGCCTGTGGTCCCAGCTACTCAGGAGGCTGAGGTGGGAGGATTGCTTGAGCTCAGGAGACAGTTGCAGTGAGCCGAGATTGCACCACTGCACTGCAGTCTGAATGACAGTGCAAGACCCTGACTCCTAACCCCTACAAAAAGAGGAAAGAAAGGGCACAGTGGCTCATGCCTATAATCCCAGCAATTTGGGAGGCCAAGGTGGGAGGATTGCTTGAGATCACGAGTTCAAGACCAGCTTGGGCAACATAGCAAGATACTGCCTCAACAGAATATTAAAAGAAACAAGGGAATGAAGAAACTGATCCATGCTACAACGTCAGTGAACCTGGAAAGCATTATGCTGAGTGAAGGAAGCCAGGTGCAGAAGGCCACATAGCATATATTTCCATTTACATGAAATATCCAGAACATGCAAATCCACAGAGACAGAAACTAGATTAGTGGTTGCTAGGGGCTGGGGGATGGGCAAAGGGGAGTGACCATTTATATTAGTCTCTTCTCACACTGCTATGAAGAACTGCCTGAGACTAATTTATAAAGGAAAGAGGTTTAATTGACTCACAGTTCAGCGTGGCTGGGGAGGTCTCAGGAAACTTACAATCATGGCAGAAGGCCAAGGGGAAGCAGGACACCTTCTTCACAAGGCAGCCAAGCGATTGGGGGCTGGAGGGGGCGGGGGGGGAGGGAAATCCCCTTATAAAACCATCAGCTCTCGTGAGACCTCACTCACTATCACGAGAACAGCATGGGGGAAACCGCCCCCATGATTCAATTACCTCCACCTGGTCATTTCCATCCTCCAACCACCTAACCAATTGATTTCCATCCAACAGTGATTAGTTCAACTTGTTCTATCCCTTGGGATTTTGGAGATTACAATTCAAGATGAGATTCAGGTGGAGACACAAAGCCTAACCATATCACCAATTAATGGATATGGGGTCTCCTTTTGGAATGATGAAAACATTTTGGAAGGAGACGCTGGTGATGGCTGCAGAGCATTGTGAATGTACTAAATGCCACTTTGTTGTTCACTTTAAAATAGTTAATTTTATGTGATGTGAATTTCACCTCAATGGAAAACAACCAATCAACCTCAGCAGCACGAGGAAACTCTTTGCCGAGGGGCTTTCCTCTGTGTACATTTTCCTGACCTTTCCAGAGCGCAGGAGCTGGCCTGGCAGTTCCAGGCAGGCCTCTGTGCCCCACTGAGCTGTGGCTGCTGTTGTGCTTGTCCCCTAGCACCATCCTGCTGTATCACATCATGGCGTGGGGCCTGGCCACCCTGCTCTGTGTGGAGGGAGCCGCCATGCTCTACTACCCTTCCGTGTCCAGGTAAGTTGGGACTCCAGCGCCCCAGGCAGCCCCATCCTTGGCTCATAATGTGTTGTCTTGCAGGGAATACATGAGCCCCGACCCACAGAGTGGGTGCCTTGGAGGTTAGGCCGTTGTCTCAGGGCCACATGAGGCCATGCTCACGGCCCAGCCCCAGAGGGCTGACTACAATAGCTTGGAGAATGACCCTGGAATCATTCTCCCTGGCTCTGCCTTTCTCGTTTGTGTGCATAGGCGCCCATGCACACAAGCATGTAGGCAAAGCTTTCCGCATATTTCCCTCCACGTAAGGTGTATTCCCAGCCCCTGTATTGGTACAGTTTTCTCATGCCCACTTTTAAGTATTTGGTCTTCAAGCTTCCTCTGGATGAGCAGGTGAGCTTAACATTCTAGGAATGAGTGTAGGATAATGTGGAAGAGGCCATAAGGATCCCTGGGCAGAGCTTATTCTCTAGCTTTGCTTCCTACGCTTTCTCACTTCTCTTCTATCCTCCACACAGAGGGAGATGTGGCCGCAGGAACTGTCTCAGGCATTTCCTCAAGTTTACATTCCTGTCCATGCAACCCTCCGTTGCAAAGCCAAGGTCTTTCCAAGGATATATACTCTAACTTCCAATGGAAAACTGGAAAACAGAAGTGGACAGTGTCTTTGTCTGTGATTTTTATACCAGGGATCAACACAGTGTAGCCCTCAGGACAAATCCGGCGTTCTTCCGTTTTTGTAAATAAAGTTTTATTGGAATATAGTCACACTCATTCCTTTATGTACTGTCTGACTGCTTTTGCATGACAACATCAGAGTTGAGTAGTTGCCTCAGAGACCACAGTGTGGCCCATGAAGCTGAAAATATTTACTATCTGTTCCTTTACAGAAAAAAAATCGACAGAAAAAAAATGGTGTAGATAATTTATCTCCCTCTTTTCTCGCTTCTTGCGGCTACTCAGTGAGGATGTCTCCAAATTGGTGTTGCCTTGTCAACCATGAATACAAGCAGGGAGCTCTGTATAGATCCATCCATACATTCTGCTTTTCTGGGGAACTTTAAAAGGACAGATGCAGTGTCAGCAGCTGTTATAACGGAATGCACTTAGTTGGAAAGGGAGTTTCTGTGACTCTCCCTCGCCTGTGGGACCCCGGAGACTCCTGGCAAAGTTGCATCTGAGCCTGAGGGTGCCATTGCTGCAGGGCGCACAGGGAGCCTTGAGGTGCTCCCAGGATCTTTAGGAGCTGTACCTTTTAAGCATCTTATCCTTAATCATCTCTTCATTTTCACAACGCCTGACCCAGGGCGCTCGGTGTTCTTCATGCTCACAGTCTCACTCTCTTATTTGTCATTTCCTTTCTGTCTTTGCATCGGAGTCACTTCTCTTTCTCCTCTTGTTTCTCTTTCTCCTTTCAAGCCTTTCCAGATTGAATTTTAGCCTCTACAGCTAAAGATAAAACCGCCTGTTAAAAGAAAGTGGCAGCGTTGAGAGGTGGTATAGTAATTCTTCCTATGGCAAGAGGAGACGGGTATTGCATTTTTCCCACCTGAATTTTTTTTTTTTTTTTTACATTTTCTGCCACTTTCCCCTCTGGTTTGACAACTCCGTCAATATTAAGGGTGTTTAATTTATTTTTTGTCATTCCCCCTTCCGTGGCCATGAGGCTGTTTGGTTAGCCCCTTTTCCACCTCCCTCCCCTTTGCCTTCAGTTTCCTCTTCCTCTGTGCCATTTTGCTTCTCTCCTACATTAAGCATTTCGCAGCTGAGAGTTGTTACCTTGGTAACATATGTTTGTGAGGCCCTCCAGCACATTCTGTGGTGACCAGTGACTCCTATGACCCCTCAGTAGAAATCTTTGTCCTTTTCTCTGACAAGAACCTCTGAAACTATTGTTATCCATAACCATGAGAACACATTTCCTCTGAAATATGCAGCTGGCATATTTTGAGTTGTTCAAGCCCAGGGACAAGATTTTATTCATGTTATTGCCCAAAACCATGTAGTAAGTACTCAAAACCTCACTATTTAATGGAGTGCCTTTGTCTCTACTTGAATTGTGTTTTTTCCTTGAGAGCCAGTGCAGGGAATCCCCCATCCCAGGGTGTTTTTCTTTCCGATCTTTTCCCAGCAGGAACCTTTAAAAGCTTCCTCCAGTGGAATGCCTTAGGGGTCCTCCCATTTCTGAGACAGAAACATGGTTGATCTCCCTTACTCTCCTGCAATTTATGGCTTGTTCCAGACATGAGAAATGACTCACATTTCCTTTGGGCAGTCAGCAGCAGATTTATGCATTTCCCTTTTTGTTCTCATCCTCTTATCTTGACTTCCAGATAAGTAGATGTCTTTTAGCCAAAACTTTGCTTTTGAGAAGAATGACTTTGGTTTTCCTCTCTCAGGTGTGAGCGGGGCCTGGACCACGCCATCCCCCACTATGTCACCATGTACCTGCCCCTGCTGCTGGTTCTCGTGGCGAACCCCATCCTGTTCCAAAAGACAGTGACTGCAGGTAAATACTAGGGAAGCTCTCTGGGTACACGGCCACTGGGAGCGGCCCCCTGCCTCGGGCTCAGACAGTGACACATGTTGTCCTGGAATTCTCCAGGACAGTTGACCTCATTTGTCATCCTCCAGAGACATCAGCAGAACACAGCTGCAGAAAGTAAGCAGGTTCAATAAATGAAAATGTGCAGGCCTCTGCCCGCACAAGTTCTGTGCCATCGTTTGTTAGCTCAGTGCCAGGACTAGTTGACTTTTCACTTCTGTACTGGGCTTCTCCTGGGTCGGCTGCAGGAGTGCCCTTGGACGACTGTGGAGGTGTGAGAGGAACAGAAGGAGAAGAGAAGGGAGGGGGAAGGGACTGAGTCTGTACTGAGGCGGCTCCAGCCCCGTAATGCACTTGGCTGATGTTTTTTCTCAGATGGGCAGGAAACAGGAAGTGGAGCACAGGAAATGAGTCAAGGTCAATGGTTAGAAAAGGATAAGAGTAATGAAGTCGTTGACAACATGTCTGGGAAAGACTTCTAGGCTGGGACTGGAGACCTGCAGTCCAGCCCCTACTTTCCCCTCAAGGAAGTGTGTCCTGGAGTGAGCCTCCCACCTCCTCAGGCTGCCAGAGATCTCTCAAGGGGAGAATGGGAATAAGGAAATTTGCCTTAACTGAGAGGTCCTTTGAAGATCACCTGTTGATTGTTGAACTTTTTAAAAACATTGTTGAGAGTACTCTATCATTGGTAATAGGAAATTATTGTGATTCTTCAGACCATTCTCTTCATATCTACACTTTTTGTTTTCATTGAGACGGAGTCTCACTCTGTCACCCCAGGCTGGAGTGCAGTGGCGAGATCTCGGCTCACTGCAACCTCTGCTGCCCATGTTCAAGTGATTCTCCTGCCTCAGCCTCCTGAGTAGCTGGGACTACAGGCAAGCGCCACCACGCCCGGCTAATTTTTTTTGTATTTTTAGTAGAGACGGGGTTTCACTATGTTGGCCAGGCTGGTCTTAAACTCCTGACCTCGGGTGATCCACCCACCTTGGCCTCCCAAAGTGCCGGGATTACAGGCGTGAGCCACCACGCCTGGCGCATATCTACATTTAAATATAGTGTGTTAAATATAGCATTTTAAAACAAAATCTCATCAAAAATAGTGATTTGAGCTGATGGAAATGACTTATAGAAAAAAGACTGAAAAGAAATACACTAAGATGTTAACAGTGGTTACCTCTGGGTGGATGGACCATGGGTCATTCATACTTCTCTAAACTTTTAAATATTTTCTAACTTGTCTATAAGAAGAAATTAAATTTTTTTCAATATTTTAACAAGCGTGCACTATTTTTATTTTTTTGAGATGGGGTTTCGCTCTTTTGCCCAGGCTGGAGTGAATTGACGTGATCTCGGCTCACTGAAACCTCCGCCTCCCAGGTTCAAGCGATTCTCCTGCCTCAGCCTCCCGAGTAGCTGGGATTATAGGCATCTGCCACCACAGCCAGCTAATTTTTGCATTTTTAGTAGAGATGGGGTTTCACCATGTTGGCCAGGCTGGCCTCGAACTCCTGACCTCAGGTGATCCACCTGCCTCAGCCTCCCAAAGTGCTAAGATTACAGTTGTGAGCCACTGCACCTCTATTTTTATAACAGAGAAAATGAGCTTTTAAAAATATAGTTTCTGAACTAGGAACATTCAAATAAAATTGGGAATTTATTTATTTAGTTATTTTGAGACGGAGTCTTGCTCTGTCACCCAGGCTGGAGTGCAGTGATCTTGCCTCACTGCAATCTCTGCCTCCTGAGTCCAAGGGATTCTCGTGCACCAGCCTCCTGGATAGCTGGGATTACAGACGTGCACCACCATGCCTGGATAATTTTTGTATTTTTAGTAAAGACAGAGTTTCACCATGTTGGCCAGGCTGGTCTTGAACTCCTGACCTCAAATGATCCACCCACCTTGGCCTCCCAAGTGCTGAAATTACAGGTGTGAGCCACTGCACCCAGCCAAAATTGGGAGTTAACATAGTAATGTACCTGTGTTAATTTCATAGTTGTGAAGAACATCCCCATGGTTGCATAAGATGCTTATATTGAGGGGAATCTGGGTAAAGGGTAGGGGTATACAGGGACTCTCTGTGCTATCTTTTTTTTTTTGCAACTTTTATGTAAATCTAAAATTATTTCAAAGCAGAAGTTTAAAAATACGTATATTCCTTAGGGTCTATGAGGACTCCAACCTGGAAGTTGTGAGGAATGAATGTCAGTGACTTGCTTTGCTTCCTGCCCCTCTGGCCTTGCTTGTGGGCTCACACCTGCTTCCATTGCCTTCTCTGTCACTCCGTAAACATGAATAATGAACACCATACATAGTTCCTTCTGTTCTTCACAGTGGCCTCTTTACTTAAAGGAAGACAAGGCATTTACACGGAGAACGAGAGGAGGATGGGAGCCGTGATCAAGATCCGATTTTTCAAAATCATGCTGGTTTTAATTATTTGGTAACCTTTCTTCTATATATGTGTATTTTTATTGCCAGTGGGAAGGGCTATGGAAACAACTTGCCATGTTGCATGCGTGACCAGAAGTTCCAAAGGGAAGAGCCTTTGGGAAGGAAATCTTTGAGACTGTGCTAGGTGCCCTTTGAGGAAAGGCACAGAGGACAGGGGAGCAAGTCCAAAATTCATGAATTTCTGGAAAAACATTCAAATCTACTCAAATTACATATAAAGCCCTTAGAAAACGAACACCCAAGTTTAGTTTTGAAATGTCCCAACCATGTGCATTGCTGGGGTTAACCAAAACAAAGGGGTTGTGTATGCTTTTTTTTTTTTTTTTTTTTTTGAGACAGGGTCTTTCTCTGTCACCCAGGCTGGAGTGCTGGAGTGCAGTGGCTCAATCACAGCTCACTGCAACCTTGATCTTTAGGGCTCAAGTGATCTTCTCACCTCAGCCTCCCAAGTAGTCTTACTCTGTCACCCAGGCTGGAGTGCAATGGCACGATCTCAGCTCGCTGCAACCTCCGCCTCTCAGGTTCAAGTGATTCTTCTGCCTCAGCCTCCCGAGTAGCTGGGATTACAGGTGTGTGCCACCACACTCAGCTCATTTTTGTATTTTTAGTAGAGTTGAGGTTTCACCATGTTGGCCAGGCTGGTCTCAAACTCCTGACCTCAAGTGATCCACCCGTCTCGGCCTCCCAAAGTACTGGGATTACAGGCGTGAGCCACCACACTCAGCTGGTCATGCTTTATAAACTCACCCATTTGCCTCACTCCTGACACCAGAATTCCTGTGCCTGACAGAGGGGCAAGGGCACGTCTTTGGTCAAGAAGGTTGGAGAACGGCCTGAGCAGTTTGTCTCTCCTCATTTTTCCCCACCACTGGTATCCTGTCCAAACCTTTCAGGTGGATACTTTGAAAACAGACCTGTAACCAATGCAAAAAATAAAACTGGAATCAGAACATGCTGCACTGTGGTGAATCAGTACCTTGCAGGCAGGGCAAGTACTTATGATGTTAAAAATTCACCTGCGCGGGTCGTGGTAGCTCACACTTTGGTAGTTGGAGGCAGGAGTATTCCTTGAGGTCAGGAGTTCAAAACCATCCTGGGCGATACAACAACAACAATTAGCCAGGAATGGTGGCACATGCCTATAGTCCCAGCTACTCGGGAGGCTGAGGCAGGAGGATCACTTGAGCCTAGGAGTTCGAGGCTACAGTGAGCTATGATCATGCCACTGCTCTCCAGCCTGTGTGACAGAGCAAGACCTTGTCTCTAAAACATAATAGTAATAATAATTCACCTGATATGAGCTTTGTTTGGACACCTTTTTTGGAGATATATAAATCATCTCCTACTAAAAATACACTCAGTTCAACATTTCATATTTCACTGAGCCACCTAAAATAACATTGAAAAATACTATTATAAAATGTCAAGAAAAAATTGTTTTGATCTCCATGAAAACTGTACGTTGCTCTTCAAACAAAAAATGAATTCTGGGTTATTTGATACAGTGCTAGAACCTTACACCCTGATGTGGTGTTGAGTGGTACCATTGGAAGGATTTGCTGATCTGTGCTTTAGACTGAGAAAACGAATTATGTTTTTTAAATTAAATTCTTAGTGTGCTGGTTCCTCTTAGTCTCATTTCTTTTCTTTTTCTTTCTGAGACATGGTCTCACTTTGTCCCCCAGGCTGGAGTGCAGTGGCACATTCATAGCTCACTGCAGGCTCGATTTCCTGGGCTCAAGCCATCCTCCCACTCCAGCCTCCCAATTAGCTGGGACTACAGGTGCACACCACCACACCTGGTTAATTTTTTTATTTTTTATTTTTAGTAGAGACAAATTTCATTGTGTTGCCCAGGCTGGTCTCAGACTCCTGGGCTCAAGCAATCCTCCTGCCTCAGCCTCCCAAAGTGCTGGGATTACAGGAGGGAGCCATTGCACCTGGCCCTCTTAGTTTCTTACTGCAGAAGTGGCCATGTCTATACCGGGAGTTGGTACTTTTAGGTCTTGGTAGAAATTCTTCTCTGACTCTCCAGCATTTAAAAACGAGTTTCATTGCATGTTCTCTTTACCTGCTGCCATTTTCTTTCTAACAGTTGGTTGTCGAATATCATCAATGAAAGCCTTTTATTCTATCTTGAGATGCAAACAGATATCAATGGAGGTTCTTTGAAACCTGTCAGAACTGCAGCCAAGACCACATGGTTTATTATGGTAGGTCAATCTATATTTTATTTTAATTAGTTAATTATTTAATTAATTTGTTTCAGAGACAAGGTCTCACTCTGTCACCCAGGCTGAAAAGCAGTGGCATGATCATAGCTCACTGCAGCCTTAAACTCCTGGGCTCAAGCAATCCTCTGTCTTGGCCTCCTGAGTAACTGGGACTACAGGTGTATGCCTCCACCCTGGGCAATGTAGGGAGACCCCATCTCTTTTTTTAATTATCTATATTTAACACTTTCTGTTTGAAAAAAAATCAGAAGAAAAAGAAGCAGTCAGAAGTACAATATATTATATTTAAATACAGGATGAGCAAAATAGGCTCCTGGCCTTAGTGTGCTAGCTGGCTGTTTTGTTTGTTGTCGGGATCCTTATTAAATGCTTCAACTCTGGTCAAACAGTTTGGTGCAGTGTATCAAAGCTCCTGGCAGTCTCACAATATCAGAGCATGGATCTTGAAGGAATGCTTCAGACCATGAAAAAGCCACACAGATGAAGATATTCCTGGTAGCATTATCCTTCATAATTGTAAAGCATTATAGGCAACCTGGAGTTCCAAAAAAAAAAAAAAAGAAAGAAAGAAATGTTTAAGTAAATTATGGTCTTTCATCTTGATGGACTATTACTCAGATGTTAAAAATGATGATTATGAAATCTCTGGTATTAACTGGGAAATCAAATATATACAATTATACCAATTACAACTACAAAAAAACATGTTTATCTTTTTTCAACGGGGAAACAATGAAAAAACAAAAGAAATGAAACAGAAAAAAAATTCATGTATTGGATGGACATACATGAAGAGAATGATGGGGTAGAAGCCCCATGGGCAAGTTGCCCCAGTGCTGCCATTCTCTCACCTTTATAAGAAGAAATGCACACGTGTTGTTGGCAGGGAGGTGCATATTGTACTATACAGAATCCATATTTATATTGCTTTTGAAATGGGGAAAGTCTCATTTACAAAGACTTTCAAATGGAGCCAGCACCGGTCCTTCCATCCCTGCACGTGGTTTGGAGCTTGGCTGGGTTCCTCTGGTGAACTTTATGTGTCTTTAGCACACATGAGTGGAGGGATGTTTCCCAGACTCCGTCTGAGCCTCAGGAACCTTTATTACATCAAGTGCTCCCTTGGCAGCACAGGGTGGCAAACTGGGGAGAACAGAGGCCCCCAGGCTGCAGGAGGAGCTGGCTGTTCAGTCCCTGTGCTACAGCGCTCCCTCTCCCCTTCTCCCACTGCTGCCCTCTTCTCCTCTCCCACCCTCTCCTCCCACTTTCTCCTTCTCCTGTCTTCCCTCCTCTCTCTCGTCCTCTGTCCCCTTTCTTCCCTTCTCTACTCCAGATCCTCCCCGTCCCCTCCTCTCCCCACTCCCCTCTGCTTTCAGGCACCCTTGAAGGTACAGCACCTACTGTGGCCAATCTTCATCTTGCCCCAAACCAACCCACCAACCAGTCAACCAGCCACCAGCCAACCCATGGTCCCTTCCAAGCGAGTCCAGCCCTGTGGGCATCCTGGGGGGAGTGTGTCACTCTGTGACAGCCCAGGGCTCTGACTCCTGCTACGCTGCACTGACTGCCATGTGTCTTTCTGTCCTCTCTCCAGGGAATCCTGAATCCAGCCCAGGGATTTCTCTTGTCTTTGGCCTTCTACGGCTGGACAGGATGCAGCCTGGGTTTTCAGTCTCCCAGGAAGGAGATCCAGTGGGAATCACTGACCACCTCGGCTGCTGAGGGGGCTCACCCATCCCCACTGGTGCCCCATGAAAACCCTGCTTCCGGGAAGGTGTCTCAAGTGGGTGGGCAGACTTCTGACGAAGCCCTGAGCATGCTGTCTGAAGGTAATGCCCTGTCTGCCACAGCAGGTAGACTTCGGGGTCCCAGGGCTCCCCTTGGAAAGCCTTAGAGGATTCTTTGTCCCAGGGGCTGTCCTGTGCATGGTGGGGTGTTTAGCAGCACCCCTCATGTGGACTCACTAGCTTCCAGTTGCACCTCCCCAATTGTGACAACCAAAACTCTTTCTAGACATTGACAAATGTCTCCTGGGGGGCCACAGTGGCCCCCAGTTCACAACCAGTGTCTCAGAATAATTAGGCTTGGATCTAAAAATGTGATTTTTTTCCAGATGTTGTCTGAGCTAAATGCACACAAACACAAAACCAAAGACAAACACCACACAATCCCGTGATGGGGTGTACCAAAATAATGTTGAAATTTGGAGTAAGAAAAATAATATGCAGAAAGATGTTTGGAAATGGCTTAAGGAGTTCCGTTTTCTTTTCCATTCCTACTATTCAAATACATTGAAGGGAGACCAAGGCAGGTGGATCACTTGAGGTCAGGAGTTAGAGACGAGCTTGACCAACATGGTGAAACTCCATCTCTACTAAAAATACAAAAATAGCTGGGTGTGGAGGCTCATGCCTGTAATCCCAGCAGGTTTGGGAGGCCAAGGTGGGCGGATCACCTGAGGTCAGGAATTCGAGACCAGCCTGACCAACATGGTGAAAACCCGTCTCTACTAAAAATACAAAATTAGCCGGCATGGTGGTGCACACCTGTAATCACAGCTACTTGGGAGGCTGAGGCAGGAGAATCAGTTGAACCTGGGAGGAGGAGGTTGCAGTGAGCTGAGATCGTGCCATTGCACTCCAGCTGGGGCAACAAGAGTGAAGCCCTGTCTAAAAAACAAAACAAAAACAAAAACAAATACATTGAAGGAAGGTTCACTTTCAGGTGACAAGCTTGGTTTACTTTGAAGACCAAAAAATATGGTGATGAACTGATGAATTGATTCCATGATACCGTACTGTCTGGTTGAAATTGGGAGCCATGAAGAGAAAGAGATGGTTCTGGCTGAAGCTAAAAGACACAGAGAGAAGATTTATTTACAGACTTTCCGTCTGGTACAAATAGTTCACGAAGCATGAGGGACCCACCAGCTGGAACTGCTGTTAGTCTGTAGAGTTACTGATACCATCTAGGGAATGAAGCAAAAAATGTTATCTTGAATTATTTGGCTTTGCATTCCTATCCTGGTGTTTTAAAGTGGCTGAGCAGATATTTGACAGTCAAATAAAACACTAGACATAACAGTAAAAGTCCCCTGCACCCCACCCCAATCACCACCACCAAACAAAATCCATCAGCATTTCCTTACTTCCACTCCCTCCGGCAAGCTGTTGCATAGATCTTCTGCTCAAAGGTTGGATGTTTTCACATAGAGGTTTTAGAAAAAGCAAATACAAATCCAATAGAAAAATAAGCAGGGCAGCCATCCCTGGAGGCTGCTCTCTGTGAGGGCTCCCTGTTTTTGTTTTTTGAGACAGGGTCTCCCTCTGTCATCCAGGCTAGAGTGTAGCGGAAGGAACACGTCTCACTGCGGCCTCCACCTCCTGGGCTCAAGCAATCCTCCCACCTGAGCCTCCTGAGTAGCTGGGACTACAGGTGCACACCACCATGCCTAGTTTATTTTATTTTGTAGTTTTTGGAGACACGAGGTCCCATTATGTTGCCCAGGCTAGTCTCAAGTGGTCCTCCTGCATCAGCCTCCCAAAGTGCTGGGATAATAGGCTTGAGCCACTGCACCTGGCCCCTTGGCTTTTTAAAAAATTTGACATATAATTAACATACCATAAAGGTCACCCCTTTAAATGGCACATTTCAGTGGTTGTGCACACGTCACCACTATCTAAGTCAGAACATGTTCATCGTTGCAGAAAGAAACCCTGTGCCCCCAGGGAGTCATTTCCCTTCTCTTCTCCCCAGCCCCTGGCAACCATGAATCTCCTTTCTGTCTCTATGGCTTTGCTGTTCCAGACCTTACATAGAAAGGGCATTGTGTAATATTCGTCCTGTTGTGTCTGGTTTCTTTTACTTCGGATAGTGTTTTCTAGATTCGCCCATGTTGTAGCAGGTGTCAGAACTTCATTCTTTTTATGGATTGATAATATTTTGTTGTATGGATACACCTATTCTTTGTTTTATTTATTTATTTTTGAGGCAGGGTCTCACTCTGTTGTCCAGGCTGAAGTGCAGTGGAATGAACATGGCTCACTGCAGCCTTGATCTCCTGGGCTCAAGCTATCTTTCCACCTCAGCCTCCTGAGTAGCTAGGACAACAAGCAGGTGCCAACACACCCTGCTAATTTTCTTTGGTTTTGTGTGTGTGTTTTTAAATTTTATTTTGTAGAGCTGGGGTCTCCCTATGTTGCCCAGATTGGTCTTAAACTCTTGTAAATGATCCTCCCACCTTGGCCTCCCAAAGTGCTAGGATTATAGGCCTGAGCCACTGCACCTGGCCCACTCTTATTCTGTTAATAACTACTTATCACTGCCCCAAACTCTACCAGGCTGTGTACTAGGAGCTGAGTGGGGTGGAGATACTGGAGATGTGTAAACCTGGCCCTCAAGGATCTCACAGTCTATTGGAGAAAATTAAAATATTTTTAAAAATCATTCTATTCTAACAATAGAACAATCAATGGAAATACCAATTGGAGAAAACACTGGAGGAAAAGGAAAGAACAAAAGGAAAGCCTTTTGAGAAAAACGAGAAATACAATCGGTATTTTTTTATTGTGGGAAGAATTCCTGTAAAAATGGCAGCTGCCGATTTAGAACTCCAAGTGACATATTATTAGGTAACATCTGTCAGGGTTTTTGAGGATAGAGCTTGAAGCATAGAGTGAGTTTTCAGAATTAACAACAAACATCTGCAAAAGTATAAAGTGGCCTGGTCTGGTAGTATGAACCTGTATCCCCAGCTACTCAGGAGGCTGAGGAAGGAGGATCGTTTGAGGCCAGGAGTTGGAGTCCAGACTGGGCAACATAGTGAGACCCCATCTCTTTAAAAAAAAGTATAAAGTGGTGGTGCTACTGAGGTGGTGGTTAGGGTCATAAGTTTACATCTAGTCACCCTTTGAATATCTTAAAATTGCCCATAACATGCAGTCATCACCATTTTGTATGGTAACCCTATGCAGGAATTTGCATACATTAATCTAAAAAGAATTAAAAAGCTTTTATTCAGAAATTAATTTGCTGCCTAGGACACCTCACATTTTTTAATATTTCCACATCTGACTTTTGGCTCTTATCACCATTGTATTGTTTGGGGACAATTTTAGGATCCTTTCTAAATCTTTCCTGGTCGGTATGTCTCTGGGGCCACTTGCCTGTCACCCCAGAATGTGCTTCCCTTCTGTCAGTGGCGGGGGAAACGCAGGTGTCATTCAGATTTTCCTACCAGAGCTTTACCAGCTTGCAGGCAGCAGGATCCCTGGGACTATGTAAATCCTTACCTACTCTCCCTGCCATACCTCCCCAGCCCCTCACTAAGTAGAGGTGAATTTGGGTAAGTTAAGTGTGCATCGGATACTACTTCTGTGCATAAAGTCAAGGAAAACCCCTTACCAGGGCCGCTTTCCTATTGGCTGCACCTGATCACTACGATGGCAGATACAGAAAAAACTTAGCCATGGGCTTCTCCCTATGTAGACCGTGGATATAAAGCTCAACTTGTTCATCATACCCTTCAGACCCTACTGCTTCGGGTTTCACTACAAGACCAATAGGCTGGCATGGAGCTTTATTAAGTATCTGATATGGTGTCTGGAACTTACTAGGTACTTCGCACAAGTTAACTGAATTTTGTCTTAGGCAAATATTCAACACCATTTTAGCCGGGACGGGTGAGTGTTCCTGAGAAGTATAATTTGTGAAACTCCCAAGTAAGTAAGGACAATACTTTTTTTTTTTTTTTAAACCTGTGAAGGGTTAAAGGAACACAGGCAATGCAGGATTAAGTTGGTTTTGGAACACTGGTGAGAGTTCCTGGAGAAGGTGATGTGCGGGCTGGGTCTTAGATGATAGAACAGCATAGGGAAAGAGGAGACAGAAAATCTAGATGAGGAAGACGCGGTGTTGAGAATTAGCATAGAAAGTCTGCGTCTTGTTTGGGGACGGCTGTGGCTCAGCGTGGTATGGAGGCGTTGGGGGAAGCTGGAGAAGTGGTGAAGGGTTTATAAAGATTCTGCTAGGGCGTTTGGGCTTTATCCGGTGGCCAGCGAAAGGCCAGTTAAGGTTTTTAAGTGGAGAGACACTGCAATTTGCTTGTAGGACCAGCCCAGTGCATGGGCGTGGAAGAAAACACGTAATGCATCGCGTTTTGTGATTGTGGCAGCAGTTTCCATTGAGGGGATCTGTGTCTCCGCTTAGGGAGGTGGAGAGCCGCTGGATGGAGCTCGGTTCCACGCCCCGTCACCATTGTGCCTCCTTGCTGAACACTCTCTGCTCATCAAGTCGAGGTGTCGGGATCTGGGAGAATCCTGAAGAGAGTCATTACTAGGGGAGGATTGTGCACCTGAACCGCTTTTGACTCCCTAGATGTGCAGGCACCCAACTCCCGGGCCTGCGCTGGCTCTCAGGAGACCCAGCCCCTTGGTACCTCCCGGTTTCCCTCCAGGGAGCGAGCCAGGGGGGCATGGCCTGGCAGGAGGGGTGGGGCCTGGGTGGAGCTTATAGAGCCTGGCCGGGGCTGTGTTTTGGGGTAGGGCCTGGTGAGAGGGAAGGGGCAGAGTCTGGCAGGAGGGATGTGGCTACTAAGAGCAGGGCATTTCTGATGGGAGCAGGAGTATAGATCTTTCCTGGAAGACGAGTGTGCTAGTACACAAACTTGCAAGATTTAAGGATCATCCCGGGGAGAAGCCCAGGCCGGTGAGGCTGAGGCTTAGGGCTTGTTGGGAGTGGAGGGGTCGTGGTTAGGATAGAACACAGGGGCTGTGTTCCCACACAGGTGGGGTGAGGCCCATTCAGAGCCCAGAAACATGGCCAGAAAGGAGCATAGCTGTCTCTCCCACAATGCCTTTTATCTCCCCCAATTCCATATGACACCCACCCCGCCATTCTTGGTTTGACCATCAATCCTCTCTACTCTCCACAATTCTGTTTCTCCCATAATTCTCTGTCTCTCCCACAATTCCGTGTATCTCCCACAATACCCTGTATTTTCCCCGATTCTGTATTTCTCCCAGAGTTCCATGGCTCTCCCATAATTTGGCATTCTTCCCCACAGTCCCCTGTCTCTCCCACAATTCTTTTTTCTCTCATAATTCCCTGTTTCTCTCACAATAACATTCTCCTAACAATTGTTTTCTCCCACAATTCTCCATTCTATTTTTTCTTGAAAATCTGTTTTCTTCTATAATCTATTTTATTCTTCTTCTTCTTCTTTTTTTTTTTTTTTTTTTTTTTTTGAGACGGAGGTTCGCTCTTGTTGCCCAGACTGGAGTGCAATGGCGTGATCTAAGCTCACCATAACCTCTGCCTCCTGGGTTCAAATGATTCTCCTACCTCAGCCTCCTGAGTAGCTGGGATTACAGGCACCCACCACTATGCCCAGCTAATTTTTGTATTTTTAGTAGAGACGGGGTTTCACCAGGTTGGCCAGGCTGGTCTGGAACTCCTGACTTTGTGATCTGCCCGCCTCGGCCTCCCAAAGTGTTGGGATTACAGGCGTGAGCCACTGCATCAGGCCTCTTCTATAATCTATTTTCTACCACAATCTGTCTCTCCTACAGTTCTCCATTCTCCACTCTAATTTGTTCTCTCCCACAAGTCTCCATTCTCTACCACAATTCCCTGCCTGTCCCTCAATTCCTCTTCTTTCCCATAATTCTCCATTCTTCCCAATAATCCTTTGTTTTTTTCCACAGTTCTCTTTCTCACACTACCTTGAGTCCCCCACAATCCCAATCTTTCCCACAATTCCTTGTTTCTCCCACAATCCCTTTTTACAATTTTTCATAATGCCGTGAATCTTCCATAATACCTGGAATCTCGCACAAGCCTTGTCTTTCCCACAATTCTGTTACACAGTACCTTGAGTCTCCCACAATCCCCATCTTTCCCACAATTACTATTTTCTCCCACAATATGGCTTCATGGTTTTCCATAAATGCCTTGCATCTCCCATAATACCTGGAATCTCCCACAAGCCTTGTCTTTCCCACAATTCTGTGTTTCTCCCATAGTACCTTCAGTCTCCCACAACCTCCATCTTTCCCATGATTCCTTTTTTCTCCCACAATACGGCTTCACAATTTTCTATAATGCCTTGCATTTCCCATAATACCTTGCGTCTCCCACAATTCCTTTCGTCTGCCACAATCCTTGTCTTTCTCCAGCAATTTCCTGTTTCTTTCTCCCACAATTTCTTTCTCCCACAATCCCCATCTTTCCCACGATTCCTTTTTTCTCCCACGATAAAGCTTCAGAACTTTCCATAATGCCTTGTGTCTCCCATGATATCTTGAGTCTCCCATAATTCCTTTTGTCTCCCACAATCCTTGTCTTTCTCCAGGAATTTCCTGTTTCTCCCACTGTACCATATTTCTCTAACAATTTCTTCTTTCCCACTCGTCTCTTCTTTCTCTCAGAATTTGCCATTCTTTTTTTTTTTTTTTTTTTTTGAGATGGAGTTTCATTCACTCTGTCACCCAGGCTGAGTGCAGCGGCACGATCTCGGCTCACTGCAACCTCCACCTCTCGGGCTCAAGTGATTCTTGTGCCTCAGCCTCCGGAGTAGCTGGGACTACAGGTGCACACCACCATGCCTGGGTAATTTTTGTATTTTTAGTAGAGATGGCGTTTCACCATGTTGGCCAGGCTAGTTTCAAACTCCTGACCTCAAGTGATCTGCCCACTTCGGCTTCCCAAAGTGCTGGGATTATAGGTGTGAGTCACCGTGCCCAGCCAATTCTCCATTCTTCTATTTCAGAAATCTTTATTTTATAATTGTATTCTCTCTATACCATATTCTCTCTGCCCTGTAATTCCATTTCTCCTACAACTAATTCTGCACCATAATTCCTTTTCTCCCAAGATACAGTATTCTCTCCCGCCATTTCCTGCTTTTCCCACAATTGCAGCTCTTTCCCACAATTCTCTGTTCCCACCCATAGTCCTGTATGTTTCTTACAGGTCTGTCTTTCCCACAATGCCTTGTTTTCCCATACTTCTTTGTTTCTCCCACAACTCTGTTCTCCACAATTCCTGTCCTTCACACAATTCCCTGCTCTCCCAGAATTCCTTATTTCTCCCACAATTTTGGTCATTCCTACAATCCTCTGTTTCCTCCCACAATTCCCTGTTCATCTCACAATCTCTGTCTTTCCCATGGTTCTCTGGTCTCTCCCACAGTTCCCTGTTTCTCTCATAAGTCCCCATTTATCCAATAATCTTTGTCTTTGCCACAAATTCTCTATTTCTCCTACAATTTTTTATTCTTATCTTTCACAAATCTCTTTTTCTATAATTCTACTCTCTATTAAATTGTCTAACATGCAGTTCTTTTTCAATTTTTCATTTTCTGCCATAATTTCTCTCCCCAAATTCAACATTCTCCTCCACAATTCCTGACCTTTCTCACAATTTCATCACTTTCCCATAACTCTCTAGTCTTTCCCATTAATCCTTTGTGCCTGGCACAGTTCTCTTTTTCCACAGTGTCTTGCCTTCCACAATTCCTTCCCCCCCCCCCCACAATTCCTTATATTGCCCACAATTCCCTATTCTCTCTCACAATTCTCTGTTCTCTGTTCTCTCTCACAAGTCTCTGTTCCCTCCTACAATTCCATTTTCTCCCATGATGTTTTTTATTCCTCACACTTCCCTGGCTCTCCCCAAATTCCCTTTCTGTCCCACAGTGCCTCATTCTCACTAAAATTCTTATTTTTTTCTACATTTTTCTGTTCTCTCCCACAATACCCTATCTTTCTCATAATTCTTTTTCTCTTGTAAGTCCCAGTTTTCCACCATTTTTTCCCCATGAGTCTGTCCTTTCCCATAATTCTTGGCTCTCCCTCCAAATTCTGTTCCCTTCCACACTTTTCCACTATCTTCCATATTTCTCCATCATTCTTGTACATCTCCACTGTTTCTCTTCTAAGATTCTCCTTCCCTTTTTTTTTTTTTTTTTTTTTTTTGAGACAGAGTCTTGCTCTGTTGCCCAGGCTGGAGTGCAGTAGCATGATTTCAGCTCACTGCAACCTCTGCCTCCTGGGCTCAAGCGATTCTCCTGCCTCAGGCTCCCTAAGTTCCAGCTACTTTTTTTGTATTTTTCATAGAGATGTGGTTTCCCCATTTTGGCTAGGCTAGTCTTGAATTCCTGACCTCAAGCTTTTTTATTTTTTAAATTCCATATCCCAACAGGCCTCTGTTTTAGTAGGTTATTAAAATCCAGCTTTTGAAATATAAATAAGTATTCTCTCAGAGCACTTCTTTCAAGACAGCAAACACCCAAAGCCCCAGCCCTTCCCCTTCCCGTGCCTGTTACCCTCTCATAGTTTCAGTGAAACCCTGTTGATTCATTCAAATACTGACAGCAACAAGTGAGTGGGAGAGAGTGGGGTGCTTTGGACCAGTTGGGGCTTGTTTCCACAAGTAAGCTGTAGAGATAAATGTGGGCATATGGAGGAAGGTAGGGAAGGCAGGAGTACCTGTGAGGGACAGACCCTTTTCTGGAACAGGAGGAGTCATGCTTCAAACAAGAGCCTTCGGGGCACTCAGTGGCTGCCTTTCAAGGCTGCTTCTTTTCACTGCCTCTGAAAAGCCATCATGTTAGCCTGGACTTCCCTTCCCCTCCATAATTTGCAAAATTTCTAGTAAGCTGTTAGACCAGCCACCTCCCAATGGCAAGGCCCCTTACCTAGCACCATGCATACACAGAATTTTTTCAGCAGCCTGTTCTCCAAGTAGCACCCTGAGACACTGCCCAAGAATTGGACATTATTCCACTCCTCTGCAAAACCCACCCAGCTCAGGTGAAGTCTCAGCTTGGGCTCTGGGAGATCAGCTTTCCCCTCAGTGGTCTGCTGTTACCTTCCCCTCTCCCTAAAAGTAACACGTGGTGTCTTCATCTACTGTAGTTGCTATGAGGGTGTGGAAGAGAAAATACCCTAGGGCCTTGGACTTTGTTGAGCTGGCGAGATCAAATTTAACACCTTGAAGTGGAGTTGGGCCAGGTGTCATGTTTTCTATGGTTCATGCTCAGTGCCCACTGGTTGGGGTTTCAGTTCTAGGACTTCAAAGATTTCAGGGGATCTGAGAAAGGCAGTTGAGGGCACAAGGGACATCCAATATACAGTCATGCAACACTTAACGATGAGGATACATTCTGAGAAATGCATGTTAGGCAATTTCATTGCTGTGTAAACACCATAGAGTTTAAACAAACCTAGAGGGTATACCCAGCTACACACCTGGGCTAGATGGTACAGCCTCTTGCTCCTAAGCTACAGACCTGTAAAGCATGTTACTGCACTGAATACTGTAGGCAACTGTAGCACAGTAATACTTGTATATATAAACATGGCTAAATATAAAAAAGGGACAGTAAAAATGCAGTATTATAATCTTATGGGACCACTGTCATATATGTGGAATGTTGTTGACCAAAAGGTTATTATGTGGTGCATGGCTGTATGTCCAAATCTCAGATCTGCATGGGGCTGAGAGAATCCAAACAACCTACCTGGACTTGCAAGGCTCATTAAAGAGGGCCATGAGGAAGGGGGTTGGCCCTTGGGTACCATGAGGTCACTGGGACGTGCATTTCCTGCAGGGACGTTAAATCTTCACAGATTTTGCAACAATTGGGAATTAGTCAACATCTTCCAACAACCTGGTTGAATTATCTTCTCAGAGACTTGCTCAGCCAGCACGTTCCCTGCTCACAGAGACCTTTAAGACCAGCAGAGAAACCCTGGGAAATTCAAGGCTGCTGGAAAGCACTCATTGAGCTGAGCACAGGCAGGCTGAACTTGGGCAGCTCCCTCCCAGCAGAATTTACTTCAAGAAAGTTGTCATGCATAAATATTCTCTTCCATGGAGCCCTAGGGAGAGGATGAAAGCACTAGAAATTCTTCAAAGCCACAGGACCCAGAACATGTCCCAGAGTGTGAGGTCACGGGGGAGTGTCCTCAGTCCAGACCTTGATCACAAGCCACCATGTGACACCCCAGCCCAGAGTCTATTTGAAAAGAACCACAGAAATCACAAAGGAGTTCCCATGAATCCAGATGTCCTCATAAACAGTGTGTGACCCTGTTAGAATCAAGTCTTTTTGAAGTGCCACCAGCCCCCTTCCAGCAAGAATGTTGCTCCGGATCTGGAAGGCTCCTTTAGAAGTTTTCCCAGCTGGTGTCTGGGCTCCAGAAAAAGCAGATTCACCACACTAACAAAACCACCCTCTCCACCATCCTTGTCGGCTACCCAGACTCTCCTCAGGATCTGGCTGGGTGATCTACGGCCAGATCCATCCTCCCCACATCCTTGAATCCCTTTACCTGCCCTTCAAGCAGCTCATCACACTTGATCTGAGTTACTCAGACCAAGATTATCCAGGACTCATCTTAATCCAAACCTGGGAGGAAGATCTGAGTGTCGTGTCCTCCCACAGCCCACAGTGCTTGTGTGTGTGTGGGCAGGTGCATGTGTATGTGTTGGGGGAACACCACAATATTGCACTTGCCTTTTTTTTTGAGGTGGGATCTCACTCTGTTGCCCAGGGTGGAGTGCAGTGGCATGATCATGGCTCACTGCAGCTTCAAACTCCTGGGCTTAAGAGATCCTTCCACCTCAGCCTCCCAAGTAGCTGGAACCACAGGCACATGCAATCATGCTTTTTTTTTTTTTTTTTTTTTTTTAAGAGATAGGGTCTATGTTGCCCAGGCTGGTCTCACACTCAAGCACTCCTCCTGACTCGGTCTCCCAAAGTGCTAGGGTTACAGCTGGAGCCATCGTGCCCAGCCCACACTTGCCTTCTTGGTAATATTGTCATCTCTTGCTGTAGCTCAGGCTTCCCTAATCCTTTCCAAGCACATCTCTCCTGATGTCACAGTTTCTCACTTCCTCTTTTCTATATAACCCTAATTTTTTTTTTGTTCCTTAACATGTCCTCTCAAACTCTGCATGTATCTCTTTTAAAATTGTGCTTGTTCCTGCCCTTTTCTTTATACTCATGTCTTAATGAGTGCTCCAAGGTACTAGTGCTGCATCCCGTTGCTGTCAAGGCACCTACATGACCGTACTGACCCATTCCCCATGTTTATTGGGCACCCTCTACATGCCAGGTGTTGTCTGGGGCATTAGGTACACTATGGTGACCAAGACACATTCCCTGTCCACTAAGACTCTCCACTCTAGTGGCAGAGACAGAAAGAAAAACACAAATAATGACATCATATTCCAGCCAGGTAGTGGGACGTGCCATGAAGAAAAATCAGGGAGGAGGTAGGAGCATGGTTTTAGAGAGGGTGTCCTGAGAGTCTTCCTGAGCATGACGTAATATTAGAATTGAGACCTTAATGAACTGTAGGAGCCATGAGAAAATCAGAAGAGCTTTACAGGCAGAAAAAGAGAGGCACCAATGCCCTGTGGCAGGACCAAGCCTGGAGTGAGAGGGAGAGAGGCAGTGTGCTTAAGGGTGTGAGGGAGCTGAGAGGAACACAGAGTAAGCTGCAATTGTCAGCAAGGCCCATGGGTGGAGGGCTTTGGAGGCTTTTTGGAGTGCAGTCACTTGCCCCATCTGTTGTTAGGAAGGCCACCCTCTGTTGTGTCTTCCACCTGTGTATTCCCCATGTGAAAGCCCATAACCTGTGTTGCGGCTGGAGCAAGTACTCTAGGATATTTGGGGATTGGAAGAATAATTCTGACATTGGTTCCAAAGGGTCTCACAGATTCTGAAGGAAGATGTGTTGCTGGAATTGATGCAGGATTTTATTCTTGGTCACTTTGCAAGCTGGGGACCTCTGGCTGGTGATGCCCCGCCCAGGCCTCGCTCGGCCATGCTACCTGTTGCAGGAGATGGCCTGTCCACCCGGCTTGCATGGGCCAAGTCTGGCTTGCACACCAGTTCTCAAGTTCTTGTCCCATGCCCAAGAAGAATGAGGATGCACTGACTATAGAAGAGTGAGCAAGGCAGGGAGTTTTGAGTGATGAAACTGCTTTCAGCAGAAGGGGGACACAGGGGTGGTCCAGAAGGTGGGAAAGTTTCCCTAATATGGCTGAGTCTGGGGCTTTTATGGGCTCAGAATCGGGGAGGAGCAGGCCTTAGGTAGTACTGGAAAAGGCAATGTTCGATTGGTTAAAAGGCATTATTCAGAAAGAATCAATTGAGAAAGGGCAGGAACAGAGGTTCTCCCTTTGGGTTGTGGATTTCATCCGTTACCAGCAGTCCAGTCTTTCAGCCTTCAGGCTGAAGGTGGGGTTGAAACCCCAAACCAGGGACCCACTCCTATCTGCCTAGGCATTTGGCTGCCTCCTGTTACTATCAGAATGATGACTGACATCCAGGATTACTCTTTCGATGGGAGTGATGTTAACTTTCATACTGCTGATTGCTGCCTACGTTTTTCTCCCTCTTTGTATTGTGTCTGCTTTTTGTAAATCTTGTCACATTCTGGAAGGACAGGAGAAAGGGGAAGATTGATTAATAAATAAAGAAAACAGGACCAAAGGAAATAATGAAATCAAAAGAAAGCCAGGTAGAATTAGCCCCACATAGTTAAAATGGATTAGTAGTTTGGCTTTGGGCTTTCTAAATGGGGAGTAAAGAGAAAAATGTGACCAGTTACAAGATTCTTCACGATTTAAAAGAAAACATTGGGCACAGAAGCAAACTGCCGTGAAATCCAGGCCTGAGAAAAATGTCTCCAGCGATTTCTCATGAAGGGAATGCTGAGCATATTTGGACAAATATATTCTGGTATTTACAAAAATATCATTCATCACTTTATCATCATATCTAGGGTCACAATCAGAAAAAATGAGCCCAATTTGACAGAGTTACCAGGCATGTACTACTGTGTATTTAGTTGGGCATTGAGAGATGAGTTTTCCATGAGTAGAGTTAGATGCTGACAGGGAGGAGCTACTTGCTAAAACCATATGGCATCGTCCATGAAAAGACAACTGGGAGATGGCGTAGTTTTACAGAGTGGTGGTCTCCCTCCCTTTGGGCACTTCCTAGAATTGAGTGTAGGTAGCCAGGCAACCATAGGGTACCTGTTGTGTTAGTTACCATCCTCAGTAGAAGCTGCACCAGTGGTCACAAGAGTGTGTTCTGCTCCTGTATCAGACAGCATGTGTCCTGGGGCTCTGAAATCTTCCTAAACCAACAGTTTTGTCACCTGCAGCATCTGTGCCGCAGTCACCTATCAATCAACTGGCCTAGATGATTCTGTAGGGCTTGTGTCATCCGTTGTAACGATGTGTCATCCGTTGTAACGATTTAATAAAATGTAGATGGAAAGTTGATGTAGATTTCCACCCCTCCCACCTTTTTTTTTTTTTTTTTTTTTTTGGCAGAGGAGATGAATGCTAGGACTTTGACCAAAGTGGGTCCATGAAAAACTCCATGCACTGAATACTGAGCATTTTCTGAAGCTGATGACAAACCTGCTAGGACACAGACAGACACAGTCAGTCTTTTGTCTTTTCCTCTCCAGGTTCTGATGCCAGCACAATTGAAATTCACACTGCAAGTGAATCCTGCAACAAAAATGAGGGTGACCCTGCTCTCCCAACCCATGGAGACCTATGAAGGGGATGTGCTGGGGGTCCAGACCCCATATTCCTCAGACTCAACAATTCTTGTTCTTTAGAACTGTGTTCTCACCTTCCCAACACTGCACTGCCAAAGTGTAGCGGCCCCCAAACCTTGCTCTCATCACCAGTTAGAGCTTCTTCCCGAAGAGCCTTTAGGATAGGAGAAACGATTCATGCACACGCGTGTGAGAATGGAAGAGCCCCCTCCAGACCACTCTACAGCTTCTCTAGCCTTAGTTGCCACTAGGAAGTTTTCTGAGGCTGGCTGTAAAGTAAGTGTAAGGTCCACATCCTTGGGGAAGTAGTTAAATAAAATAGTTATGACTGAGCTCTCAGCCTGACTTGGATTCTGTCTTAACACTTCTAGCAAAAGAAAATATATGTACAGTTATGCATTGCTTAATGATGGGGATGAGTTCTGAGAAATAAATATATCGTTAGGTGGTATCACTGTTGTGTGAATACCATAGAGCACAGTTACACAAACCTAGATGGTACAGGCTACAGCACACTTATGCTATACGGTAAAGCCTATGGCTCCTATGCTACAAACCTGAACATCATGTGACTGTACCAAATACTGTAGACAACTGTACCACAGTGGTAGTTTTGTATCTAAACATACCTTAACATAGAAAAGGTGCAGTAAAGATGTGATTTCTAGAGGAAATGCTCTTGACTAAGCTTATTGATGATGCCAAACAGCACCAAGGTAGAGATGCAGCAGGATGAATAGGGAACCAGGGCCCCGTGGAGCAGCAGCACAGCCTGGCCTCCTAACACACACTAGGGGGCAGAGAAGACAGCATGACTTTGCTCAGGAATTGAGCTTCATGCTGTGTTGAGTAATGACATAGTCTAAGGAATACTTGGAACCTGACTAATGCCCATATTTCCATCAGTTAAGATATATGAGGGAACTTCAAAAAGTTCATTGAAAAATGAAATGAAAAGATAAAAAACAAACGCTATTTCTCAACATAGGCTCCATCAAGGTCAAGATACTTTGTAAGTAAGTGATGACACCAGCCATGTAGTCCATCCCTAAAGAACCGAGGGTCCTGGGAATTTAACCATGTCAGTGCAGTCTTTTTTACACTATTAACTGAAGAAAAATGGGTGCCCTTTAAGGATTAGGAAAGAAAAGTCAGAAGGAGGCAAATCAGGACTGTAAGGTGGATGTCTAATGATTTCCCACCGAAACTCTTGCAGAATTGCCCATTTGATGAGAGGAATGAGCGGAAGCATTGCTGTGGTGGACTCCCTGGCAAAGCTTTCCAGGACATTTTTCTGCTAAAGCTTTGGCTAATTTTCTCAAAACATTCTCATAATAAGATGTTACTGTTCTTTGGCCCTCCAGAAAGTCAACAAGCAAAATGCCTTGAGCATCCTGAAAAACTGTTGCTCTGACCTCTGGTCTTGGCCAGTCTGCTTTGCTTTGACTGGACTACTTTTGCCTCCTGGTAGTCATTGCTTTGATTGTGCTTTGTCTTCAGGATGGTAATGGGAAATCCATGCTTCATCTCCTGTTACAGTTCTTCAAAGAAATGCTTCAGGATCTTGATCCCATTTGGTTAAAATTTCCATCAAAAGCTCAGCTCTTGTCTGCAGCTGACCTGGGTGCAACAGTTTTGGCACCCATAGAGTGCAAAATTTGCTCAATTTTAATGTTTCAGTCAGAATTGCATAAGCTTAACCAGTTGAGATGTCTACGGTGTTGGCTATTGTCTGTCTGTACTGTTAATTGCTGGTCCTCTTCAATTAGGGCATGAACAAGATAAATTTTTTCATCACAACTTGATGTGGATGGTTTGCCATGGTGGGCTTCATCTTCAACATCATCTCATCCATTCTTAAAATGAGTTATCCACCATTTGTAAACTGATGTCTTTAGGGCACTGTGCCCATAAACTATTCATCAAGCATCAATGATTTCACCATTTGTCCACTCAAACTTCACCATAAATTTGATGCTTGTTCTTGTTTCAACAATTTATGTTGCTCTGATAGAGGCTCTTTTCAGGTTGGTATCTTATCATTCTTAGTGCCTCAAACTAGATCCTGTTAAGAGAGGTTCTAACAAATTAGTATGAGTTTATTTTGAGGCAAGACATTTTTGAAATCCATGTGTAGTTTTTCCATAATATGTATGTCCATGAACTTTTTGAAGCTTTTTTTTTCCCCTCCCCAAAATGTTGCAGCATGCAGGGGGATTACAATCCACCAGCATGTATATAGAAAAGCAAGACACACTATCTTCTCAGGACACTGCAGACAGCTCTGCCATGTGACACCTCGCTTCATATCAAGATTAGGACTCCTTTTCTTCTACAAGAGTCCAGCAAGGTTCTGCATTTGCACGTCTGAAGTCAACAAGGCTGTAGATGGATTGTGAACACACCATGAGGTAGTGTCTGCCCAGGGCTGTCCCAGCTCTCTGGATAACCATTGCTTCACTTTCCCAGGACGAGCCTGGGCTAGGCCACACTGACGTTGATCAAAGGTATCAAGCAGATGTGAAGTTTTAGATTTTCTAGGGGAATCTGCATCCTTCAGCTCAGTAGTGCCATTCTGTCTGCCCTCTCCCTCAGGATCAGAAGCCCTTCCTCTGTTTGAGGATCCCCTCTTACCTGATGAGGCAGTCCCACCACCCCATTCAAAAACCAAAGAGGCCAGCTGCTGGCTTTTCCAGCCTCCCTTGCAGCTAGAGCAAGGCACGTGACCTGACAGAGCCAATCAGGCATGTCTTACATGTTAGAAGCTTGTGCCTCAGGGAATGGACTGCAGAGAAACACTTCTGAAGCCTTGGCAGCAGGCAGGCCCACTTTGGCAGGTAGCATTGGGTGTGCCTCCAGGGCCAGTCCAGCATCCAGTATCAGGGTGTGGGCAGCATCCAGTATTGGGGTGTGGGCAGCACCCAGTTCCATCTCTGTCATCTTCATGAGCCTAGTCCTGCAGCCTGCTCTTGGCGGTTCCTGTCTGTTTGGCCTCTGAGCCCAGTTCTCCAGTTTCTTAAAGCTGCCCAATATCTGGCTCATTCATTCCTTTGGGCTTACATTAGCTAGAGTCAGGTTCTGAAGCTTTCAAACAAGAACCCTGAGATCTGAGTATCCAGCCAAGGTAAGGACTCCCAGATGGGGCACCAGGCATCACCAGCTGATACTCATGCATATGTCTTTACCCTGGTGAGCTGAGCTGAGTGAGAGGGTGAGGCACTGGGCCAGGCCTAGGTACTGGGGACAGAAACATTATCATCAGGATGTGTATTAAGGCAATCTAGGGAATGAGGAGACAACTGAGCAAACAAATGATGAACTGAGATGATGGCCAGCCTTGGTTCTGAGTGACTTCCCTGTAAGGCTGGTTACTACAGGGGATGTGCATGTTCTGTTACCGTTTAAAGATGGCAGGTGCTCAAGTACCTTGGGGTGCTACAGGAATGATCCAGTGGAGAGAAAGCGATGATGATGATGGAAGGAAAGTTCTTGAAGAAGTGAGAAGGAACTAGGATCTACAGCCAGGAGTTTGGCTTGGCCTGTGACAAGGAGGCAACAACAGAGGTGTAGCTGGGAGCAGAGTTTGGGTGGAAAGGGGAGACTGTTCCCATCAGATAGCTTTCACTTGATTTTAATTTACTGGCCAGTTTATCAATCCCACCATCAATTTTTTTTAAGAGACAGGGTCAGCAGGGCACGGTGGCTCACACCTTTAATCTTAGTACTTTGAAAGGCTGAGGTGGGTGGATCACTTGAGGCCAGGAGTTCAAGACCAGCCTGGCCAACCTGGCAAAAAACCATCTCTACTAAACATACAAAAATTAGCTGGGCATGGTGGCGCACACCTATATCCCAGCTACTTGGGAGGCTGAGACACGAGAATTGCTTGAGCCTGGGAGGCAGAGGCTACAGTGAACCAGGATAGCACCACTGCAGTCCACCCTCGGTGACAAGAGCAAGACCCTGTCTCAAAAAAAAAAAAAAAAAAAAAAAAAGAGGGAGACAGACAGGGTCTTGCTGTGTCACCCAGGCTGGAGTGCAGTGGTGCCATCATGGTTCGTTGCAGCCTCGATTTTCTGGGCTCAAGTGATCTTCAGCCTCCCAAGTAGCTGAGATCACAGGCACTCGCCACCATGCCCAGCTAATTTTTATGTAGAGATGGGGGTCTCACCATGTTGCTCAGGGTAAAAAACGTTTTAGTAGCCTAATTTTCCCCATTTCACAGTAAGATATCATCATGTGCAGGTATGTTTTTACGGAAGAACGCATACACCCAGCTGTTTGTTTCCCACAGTGTCTCACGATAAGTACCTTTTGCATAAGGGTAACTGTTCCTAACCAAAGCGTCCATTCTCCAGAGCATTTGCTTCACATTCTAGCTGAAGGGTGGTCCTACAGACAACATCCTCCCTCCCCGAACCCACTGTTCCTTCTCTATTCTCCAGATTGAACTTCTTGCCTTACTTACCGTGCTGTGGATGAGACACTTCAGAGACAAAGGACCCAGACTGGACAAAAACTGGCTCAGTCATCTTTTTTAAGGGCATAAATCTGTTCTCCTCCCCCTCCTACCCTTTTCCTGTACTTCACAAGGGACTTCCAGGTTTCCACCAGACAGCCATCATCAACAGCCAGCTTCCAGAGAGAACTCGTGCAGAGAGCTTTCTGTGAACATGAAGAATGTTCTCTGATATCCTTTTGGAACAGCACCAAGATGGGGCAATTTAAAAAAAAAGCGAGATCTCTGTTTAGTGAGTTGAAACTTAGATTCCTAAAATAAAGGAGGAGCTTCAATGGACTGGGGGAACCTTTTGAGACGCACTGCGGGGAAGGGTTCCATCCATCTGAAGATTTAAGTTATATAAATTCTGGCAATTGTGGTCCCAATCAACTTTCCTCTATATCACAAAGAAACCCACTTAGAGCCAGTCATACGTCAACGGCATTCTTAGGGGAGCCACCAAAGCCACCCGCCACGCGTGCATTTATCCTGGGAACTGCCGCATGCTTTGTTGTCTGCCCACTGTTTCCATGCGGTTCTTCCCGAGCTGTCCCAGGGTTCTGCAGTACCCCTCAGGGTGCCCCAAATCCACCACCTGGCAACACACTTGCTCCACTTGGCAGGGGCTAAAGAGAAAAATGAAAATGAGAAGGTGAACCCCAGAAAACACCGGAAGATAGGATAAGTTTTTCTCTAAAGGTGACAACTGCTCATATAATATTCAGTCTTCAGTTGCCAATTCAAGACTTGAATTTGGGATTTGGTTCCTGCAAAAGTCCGGATCATCAGTGAAGGTCACAGGCACACTTGGATCTTTCCCAGGGAATCACCACAGAAGCCTCTACGCCCCTAGCCATCTGCTTTGTCCTAGTGCGAACAAGCAGGATTAGAGGGAAATGACACCGTGACTTTGTCTGGGACTCATCTGCAAAGTGAAACCTTAGACTAAGAGTAAGGCCATCTCTTCGCCTCTCGGAATCTACAGCCTCCTTCATAGAATGCCGATAGCAATATCCATTCACTAATTACATTATTTAACAGCCACCTAATTAATTAAAGCAGCATAAATGAAGACATGCACAGAGCCAATATCAATAAATGTTTGCCACATGTTGGTTTGCACCATGCAGACGTCCATGTCCAAAGTCACCCCATCCTGTTAGGTTCTGCAAATTACTCAGGGGTAATTCGGGAACTCAAACTCCCGGTCAACCAATCCGCTGATGAGAGAACATTCATTTGCTTTGTCTTTCTCCAACAGCCAGCCTGAAATAAAGAAGGAAAAGGAAACACACTAAAAAACATGATCCCTGGACAGAACCACCTTTCAGAACAGCAGGCGGCTGCTGTGACTGCCATGTCACTGCGTTCTGCTCCCAGCTCCC
The DNA here is from genome assembly GCF_028858775.2 of Pan troglodytes. Lineage (NCBI taxonomy): Eukaryota > Metazoa > Chordata > Mammalia > Primates > Hominidae > Pan > Pan troglodytes. The sequence continues at coordinate 10,311,157 of NC_072421.2, read as the reverse complement.
TATCTCACACAGCAATCCTAAACAGAGGCTCAAGGTACTTCCTTCTGGAGAAAATACAGAGCTCTGTCTTCAGTCATTCAGTCAACGTGGGCCCAAGAGTTCCAGAGCGAGAGGAAGAAAGCACACCCACCAAGTTCTCTAATATCAAAATAGAGCAATTTATTCAAGACACTGAATATGATCTGTTGATTCTCTCTTGAAACAAATGAGCTACAACACACAAGGTGATTTTTTTTTCTTCAAAGAGCGTGAGGGTGAGTACAGGTGGCGGGGGGAATGAAAAGGCGGTCGCTGTCATCTGAACAGAATCGGAAAAATACCAATAGAGAACACGTCTGGCTGTACGTCTGACACAGACAATAAAAACTGCACAAGCCAGAATGCAAAACTTCAGTGAGTGGCGGAAGGAACATTTCTGCATTTGACAAGAAACATAAGCTTTTTTTTTTTTTTTTTAAATGGCGGAACAAAAGGTTAAAAAAGAGAAAAGCAACAAGAACAAAGCAGACCCTTACATTTGACAAAGTGCACTTCACTTGGCTCCATGATCTATTTCTTAGAAAGACTAAACAAAAGTCAAGTCCTACGGTGTCGCGAGGGGTCAGAGGGTTTCACCCTGTAACGTCCGGCCCTTTTGGTCCCCCTTGGGGCAGCATCCCTTTCCCAGGTGTGTGCTGGACCTGACTCTCGGTCACTGTGAACCCGACCAAACACTCTAGGAAGGTCTGTCATGCTATGTCTGCTTTCAAGGTCACGTTTGGTCACTAAGACTTAGGCATTCCTCACCATGTTTTAAGAGCTGTAAACAACGTTGAACAATAACATTCCACAGGCCATTTCTTGATTACAGGGATGACTCTACCAACATTCCAGCAGCAGAGAGGGTGAGTAGTGGTGTGCAAATGCTGGAGGCTCCGAAAACGGCTGTCCATGGTGTTGTCCCGCTGAGAACGGGGATGGATATGAAGGGTGCTAGCTGCATCTCGCGCTTGGTTTTGCTTGCGGCCGCAGGCTGGGGAAGCCAGGGATGGAGCCTGGGGTCCGAGGCCTCCCAGCCCAGGTTTCTACCTAACAATTCCGACATGGTTCACATTCATCAAGACTAAAGCCATCCCTCGGGAGAGACCCTGGCTACCGACATTCACGTGAAGATTGTCTAGTGAATTGCTTGCGACACATCCCACCATCGCCATCCCACAGTTGTTACTGGTTTGTCAAGCATAAGCCATGTCCTAACGACAGGCTGGCCTTTGACAGCAGATGTTCTACAGAGATGAGTGCATTTTTATTTGGGTGGGGTAGAGATGGTGTCTTTTGGACCCCAACAAACTGTAGTCTAAACTTCACAGAGTCCTTGGGATGGGAAATCATCACCTCATCCAGGGACACTGGCTATCTTCAAAGATGGGTGCGGCGACTCCACATCACTGTGACCTTCTTTGCTAAGTGTTTCGGAAACAGAACCCGAATAAGATACTCATCTCAGAACCAGAGCACTTTTTGGTCTTCTGGGACATGAATAATTCATATACCCAAGTGGAGGCCAATCAATGATCTGAGAATGATCAACGCACCCTGGCTTTTGCAGGTGGTCCTGGCACATTCCAAGTTCCACAGAAGCCCTGACCCTTCCCCGATGGCTGGGTTTTGGCTCCGCAGATGAATGCCACCTTCACAGTAACACCGTCTCACTGCTGGAACACACACCAGATTGCACCCTACCCACTGCTGGTGACACAGCAGCCCCCACGGGCTGGGCCATCTTCCTCAGCCCTTCTGCCCACAGGAAAACCAATGGGAGAAGAGGCCCTTGTCCTTTGGCCTTTTCCCCCTTGCTAATGACAAAAATAAGTCCGTGTCGGGTTATGACAGCAAGCAGATGGAGGTCACCAGATTCACTGAAATGAAGCTCTTCTAGGAACACAAAGCCTTGTTTAATTTTTTAAAAACAGCAAAAAGATTATTTAAAAAAGATCTTTCTCCTAGTCTTCTGTGAGACAAAGAAATTATAAAGATGGCAGAAATTATTAGCGACGTTCTACCTCTGTAATTCACGTTCAGGACTGAAAATCTTCCTTCTGCATTCATTTCTGTCAGCGTTAGACTAAGTGACATGCGGGCGCCTCTATGTCAGCTCTGCAAGGACTCGCCAAGCCTGCTCTTGGAGAAATGACCATCGGTCGTTATACGGTTGTGGGAAAGATGTAGCCAACACGCCTAATCCAGCCGAGCAGTCGGTTTCGACGGCTTCTGCAGTACCTTATGGTTCTGCCAATGCTTCCTCGAGGCCAGAGGGCGCGCGGCTCTTCGCTGCTTTCCTGCTGGCTGGCAAGGTGCGTACACACCAAAAGATGCGAGGTTCTTCTTCCAGCTGGCATGGCTGGGACCTCCCTCACTGGCTGCAGAGCAATCTCGCTGCTGACCCCGAAGACTGACCCTTGTCCAGCCAGAGTTTTCCTGACCACCTTTCCTGAGGCTGAGGGGAAAGCCAGGGGCTCCCTCAGGCCCTGCCTGTGGCTTCTTCGGTTCTTTTAAAAACATGAATCACACAAAGCTCTCTACGTCTGATGGCCATTTTAAGATTTTAAAATTGTTTTAACATAAAAATATTTTTTTTTTCCAAAAATACTCCAGGCTCTTTCTCTTATAAGTCATTTTTTTTTCTCCTGTAAAAAGCCCCCCTGCCCTGCCTTCTTACATAAAGCACTTACTACGCGCCAAAGTGCCCTTGAGACCTAAGATCTGAAGCAACTATGAGAAAGGTACAGAGGGAGAGAGAGAGAGAAAGAGAGCACGCCAGTGAGAAAGCGAGCGCGAGCGCAAGGGGAGGAGAGGGCGGGAGGGGGAAAGCTGTCCGTGGGAGATTGTGTCTTCATGTCCACGGGGCTGCATCTCTTGATGGTGCACTGAAAAAGCAGAGCTCACCAGACAGAGTGGAAAGGCAGGGGGAGGGGCAGGGAGCAACAGAAGGAAGAGACAACAAGCCCAAGACAGCTTCCATCTCAGACGGAAGGCCCCCAGAAGATAGAATTCCAGCCGATAGAAAAACCACCCAATGAACGAAGAAGATTCTAGAAAATAGAAAGTGTTGGGATTACAAAGTTGCGCGTTTCATCGGTACAAACTGGTCTTTGAACCTCCTTTGTGAGAGCAATTGTAGTGTCCAAATTGTTAGGGAAAACAAAAAAAAAAATCCCAAGGAGGAGGGTTTTTCCCCCTTCCCTGTTTGGTTTATCACAGCATTTTGCTTTTTTTTTGGCACAGCTTTTTACGTTTCTTTCCATTCAGCCATCACAGAGCCTGTTCCGGGTGGAAACCAATCCACACGCCTCGAGCTGGTGACTTCCTCCTTCCCAGGCTGAATGTCCTCAGTGGAAACCATTCTATCCCCGTTTGATATGATTTGCTTCTGTTTTTGCTTGCCTTTTAAAAACTTCTTGATGAAGATTACGAAAACATATAGACTGCTGCGGCCAGAGACGAGTTGGTTTCAGAGTACACTCTAACGCAAGTCAAGTTCCTACAGTTTTGGAGAACAGAGCTGCAACCCTACACATTCACGGCTGGTCATTAGAATTCTTTTCTTTTTTCGATAATATTTTGTGGTTACTTCCGCAGATCCAAAACACACACCTGGAAGGAAAGATAAAGCACCTGTCATCTTGAGAGACAATACAAAGATGCCTTTAGAGTGAGAAGTCGGCAAGCTACGGCCCCCACGCCCAATCTAGCCCTCCACCGATGTTTGTCAGTAAAGTTTATTGGAACATCGTCATGAAGGGTCAGAGAAGCTCTCATAACAGACTGGCATCTGGACATCGGACCGAGCAAACTGAAGCAAACAGCACAGAGCAGAAAGGCCAGGTTAAGGGTAATGATAGGAATTAACAGAGTGGCAGAGGTCCCAGAAGGGACACCTGCAATCGTGGGGCAGATGACAATACGAGCCCAAGTACACAGCCTCTGACAACATTTGGGGACTACTCTGCCACTTGGCCGGTCAGCCAGAACGCCGCTTGCCCCACAGGTCAGGGCAACCTCAAGTCCAGGGGAAAATAAGAAATCCAGATGCCCCATGGGAAGAGAAGAGGGCCCAGGAGACCTGCAGGATGGCCACCAGAGGCCCGGGCTTCTCAGCCGCAGCATGGGTGACAATTGTGGCCACCCTGTGCACAGTAGGAGGTTTAGCAGCATCCCCATCTAAGCACAGTCACGCGTCACATAATGACGTTTCCAGCAACAACGCACCGCACAGACCGCAGTGGTCCTGTAAGATTATAACCATATTTCTGCTGAACCTTTTCTATGTTTAGATAGATCCGGATGCACAAATGCTTACCATTGTGTTCTGGTTGCCTGCAGGAATCAGTATGGTCACCCGCTGTCCAGGTTTGTAGCCTGGGAGCAATAGGCTGTACCACACAGCCTAGGTGTGGGACAGGTATTATCATCTAGGTTTGTGTCAGTCACTCTATGATGTTCAGACAAAGATAAAAGTGCCTAATGACACATTTCCCAAAACGTTCCTGTCATTAAGCGACACATGACTGTAGTGACAACCTAAAATGGCTCCAGATATTGTCTAATGTCCTTAGAGGTGCAGAATCACCCTGGTTGAGAACCACCAATTTGACTGAGAAAATGTTGACTAGAAGGACACTCTGGAAGGGACAAGGAGAAGGCCATTCCCAGATGTGGTACCAACTCAGATGGGATCCAGCCCAGAAGCTTCCTTTGGCACTGGGCTAGGCCCTTCAGGACACGAATGCTGCACACGCCCTGGAAGCTCACTTAGGCATCAGCTGCCCCCAACACCCCACTCCCCAGCAAACCAGAGGTGTTGCTTACAGAGCCGTCGGACGCGCTGGCGCCCACTTTGTCTCCTCGGGCATTCCAGCACACCTCGAAGATGCCGCCAGTGCCTCGGTAGCTGTGGACGAGATTTCCACTCTGCAAAGCAAAGCAGCTGTCACTTACAACGCAAGGGGTGCCTGCGACAGATGCAGGTGTGGAATGTGCGCTCCTCCGGCCCTGACGTTTCGTCATGAACATTTTCAAGCATGGTGAAATTTAAGGGTTTTCAGTAAGGACTCTGGGGGCCATGGAGATGTGCCTCTACGACTTCCCACCACGAGGAGTGAACCTGATTACTTATGCCTGCGGAATCTGCCACCACATTTGCGTGGATTCTGAGGCTGCACCCAGCTGAGGACTGATGGAGGCGGGAGACCATGGCAGTCACCTGCTGAGACTCAGACTCATCTGGTGGGTAAGTGGCTCATGGACTCTCCATCAGCACGACCAAAACTTTCTACAGACCTGTAAGGGCCATCCCTGACTCTTCCTACCCTTCCCGTCTCCTTCCCAGGGTCAGACTGGCCTTATGGTCTGAATTCTCCCTTCCCCCTACCTTCCCCCGTTTCCATCACAGCTCTTTCCCCCAATAAATCTCTCGCCCATCTAATCCTGTTTTGGTGTCTGTTTTTTGGAGGACCTGAATGAATACAACATAATGAATACACCCACCCCAGTAGCAATTAAATTGACTGTATTTCATGATTAAATGTAATAATATGCCATGACATTAAAATGTACGTATTTTTGGACATTTGAAAGAAGAAATGCATAATATACATGTAATGGAAAACACCACAGACCATTGGTTTCCGGTTTAAAACAGCATTAACTTGACAAATCTAAGAGGTAGGGGAAGTTGAGGCCTTTGAAAGAGTTGAATAAGGCCAGGCGAGGTGGCTCACCCTGTAATCCCAGCACTTTGGGAGGCCGAGGCGGGAGGACGGATTGAGCCCAAGAGTTCAAGACTAGCCTGGGCAACACAGTGAGACTTTGTCTCTACAAAAATTAATTTTAAAAAATAAAAAAGAGAGAAAGAGTCGAATAAGCCTTCACTCATGATTCACTATGGTGACAGGCAGGAGAAATCTGAACACCGAGACCAGGAGGGCTGTCCCAAATCCTCTGCTCAATTGGGCCCCTTAAAGGGTGGTGTTCCATGAACTGAGAAAGGTGTGTGTCGGCAGTATTACAGATAAGTATTTTTATACTTGGAGAAAGATTAAAGTGGGCTTTAAGATTTCTCTTAAGAAAATTCCTAAGGATTTCTTGGCCGGGTGCGGTGGCTCATGCCTGTAATCCCAGCACTTTGGGAGGCCGAGGTGGGTGGATCACCTGGGGTCAGGAGTTCAACACCAGCCTGGCCAACATGGTGAGACCCCGTTTGTAGTAAAAATACAAAAGTTAGCCGGCTGTGGTGGTGCGCACCTGTAATCCCAGCTACTCGGGAGGCTGAGGCAGGAGAATCGCTCAAACCCGGGAGGCAGAGGTCGCAGTGGGCCGAGATGGCATCACTGTACTCCAGCCTGGGTGACAAGAGTGAAACTCCGATCCAAAAAAAAAGAAAAGTCCTAAGGATTTCTTTGATTTATAAAAAAGGGTTGCAACAGTTCAGTGAGTTCCTGACAACAGGCTGTACCTAACTGATCATGTCATTGTTTTGATAATTGATGTGTTCTTTTTACAAATCCACCCATTACTATTTCTAGCGAGGATTTCAGGAACGGAGACTCTTGGACACTAGTGCTGAGATGCGTGCTTCCGGGAGAGCTATCTAGGGCTGTGGGGCTGGGCTTGGCATCGGGTTGGCTCTACGCAGGGTCCACCATTTCCCTTCCTTCCCTGAGAGGATGTGGTTCACATGAGGTCCCTGGGAAGCCCATGATCTCAGTGGACCCCTTGCCAGTGAACAGGGCTCATCACCCATGAGTCCACGGGGGGAATGAACTTGAGGGTGTAAATCCACCTGAATGTCAACCAAGCCAAAAGGAACCAAGAAGGCAGTGCAGATGAAAGGGGGCAGGGGAAGGCTGTGTGATTCCTCCCTCCTGAGGTGAAAGGGACCCCTTCCTTATTTTCAACAGCTCCTAGCATATCATCACCTCTCTCTTCCCTTAGACTAGAATCACGTGCTGATGGCCCTATACAATCCTTTATGCTATGCAGTGCTACTTCCCATCCATTTCTACACTTTACAGCTGGAATTCTTCTATCCTCAGGTGTGGCCCAAGATACCCACAGCAGCCACCTTTATTTAAATCCTATGTCCTTTCAATCCCTGCTAAAAGGACAACCCAATATTGACATACCTTATGTCCTCAAACAGAACCTACTTTGATTTGAAAAATTGAGGCTAGGCACGGTGGCTCACACCTGTAATCCCAGCACTTTGGGAGGCAAAGGTGGGCAGATCACCTGAGGTCAGGAGTTCAAGACCATCCTGGCCAACATGTGAAACCCTGTCTCCACTAAAAATACAAAAATAAGCTGGGCATGATGGCGGGTGCCTGTAATTCCAGCTATTCAGGAGGCTGAGGCAGGAGAATTGCTTGAATCTGGGAGGCAGAGGTTGCAGTGAGCCAAGATCGCGCCACTGCACTCCAGCCTGGGTGACAGAGTGAGACTCTGTCTCAAAAACAAAAACAAAAAAAACCACCAACAACAAAACAAAACAGAAAAGAAAAATTGAAGTGGCATGACAACAGCAAGAGCACATTCCTTCCCACTCCCTGGTCTGCTCCGTAGGGGAGCTGCAGGAGCTGGTGTGGCCTTGACCCCGTTAGCAGGTCCCCCACTCCCACCTTCTAACCTCAGTATCTAGAGAGCAGCACTTCGGTGATAACTGCTAAGAAGAGGAAGAGGCAGGTGGAAGGTTTCGTGCCATGGACTCAGAAAAGTGAACAGAAGACAGTGGCTCCTTCAAGGAAGAACGTGTGCCAAGGTGAGGGTTTGGAATCAAATGGCCAAGAGCCATGATTATGGTAGACACGACGCCCTTCCTCAGGGAGGGGAGCTGCCGGAGGTGTCTGGTGGGGGAAGAGCTGACAGCCCACGTGGGGTGCACGTGGACAGCATCCACTGGGTCTGCCTGGGGAGCCTGGGCTTGCTCAACTCCCTCCGGGGCACTGCTCTGAGCCAAGGGCACTGGAGTCGTGGCTATTCGGGCATCCCTTACTAAAAGGATTCGGTGTAGGGGTCGGGAGCTTACCTGAGTATTCCAGATATGGACGCACTTGTCGAAGGATCCACTGGCCAAGTACTTCCCATCAGGGCTGAAAGCTACGCTATAGACAGGCTCCTGATGCTTCGTGAGCGTGTGGGTGCAGACGCCTCGTTCTATGTCCCACAGTCGCACCGTAGAATCAAACGAAGCACTAGCAAGGTGGGAGAGAAAGCAAAATCACATACACACGGTGGTTTCAAACAGTTCTCCATAATGTGTATCAGATCTCCAGGAGTTGTTTTTCCCAGCTTTTATGTTTCAAAAGATAATAACTAAAAAGCTTTTTGTCTTCTAAACTGTAACTACTTACAAGTATTAAAAACAAAGCCATAGTCATTAAACAGAAAAAAAGCTTTAATGGTCTTATTAGGGAAACAATTTGATATTGTTTCTGCACCTTTTTTTTTTTTTTTTGAGATGGGATCTTACTGTGTTGCCCAGGCTGGAGTGCAGTGGCGTGATCATGACTCACTGCAGCCTCGAACTCCTGGGCTCAAGTGATCCTCCCGCCTCAGCCTCAGCAGAGAAGCTGCAACCATAGGTCCACACCCGGCTAATTTTTATTTTTTTATTTTTTGTAGAGACGGGGTTTCACTATGATGCCCAGGCTGGTCTTGAACCTCTGGGTTCAAGAGATCCTCCTGCCTCACCCTACCAAACTGTTGGGATTACAGGTGTAAGCCACTGCGCCCAGCCCTGTTTCTATGTTTCCTATAGACGTAAATGGTAAATATTTTTGTAGAATATTTATCAAGTTTCCTAAAATGCCCCTACAATTTAAAACATGACATCTATTATTACCAACTAAATTAATACAGACAGCCATATTTGGAAAAATAGCAAATTAAGTGAATAAACATTTAAAAAACTTTTTAGGCCAGGTACAGTAGATCATGCCTGTAATCCTAGTACTTTGGGAGGCCAAGGTGGGAGGATCACTTGAAGCCAGGAGTTCAAGACCAGCCTGGGTAACATAGGGAGACCCTGTCTCTAAATAGAAAATAAATTTTAATCAAACAAGAATTAAAATACAATCACATCCACATACGTAATCACATTATTGAAAGCTGCAAATTTTAGTTATTTTCAAACTTAAAACAGTAATATCTATCACAAAGCTATTGTCTGGCTTGCTTTCTTTCAACAGGGACCCATTAGGTACTGGGATGCCCCTTTTATACTTGCTGACTAAAAAGATAATTTATGCTCCTAATAGTACCACGCGACGCAAAAGCACCTTCTGAGTCATCACAAAACGACTCGAGTGTGTAGTACTATATCACACTATATCACAGTACTTTAAGTGGATTTTATGACAATTACTTGAAATATGAGAATTACGGCCTATGTGTTGTTTTTTTTGGTTCCGTCTCTCAGTGGATGCAGGAATTCCATCCTGTCCTCTCTAAGAGATGACCTTAATTCGAGCACCGTCAACAGGAGTTGGTGCTGCCTGGCTTGCTGTCCCTCAACTGTGGCTCTGCAGTCATGTTGGGTGGTTTTTTTCTTCTTCTGTTTTTTTTTTTTTTTTTGAGACATGGTCTTGCTCTGTCACCCAGGCTGGAGTGCAGTGGTGTGACCACCGCGCACTGCAGCCTCAATCTCCTGGGCTCAAGCCATCCTCCTGCCTCAGCCTCCTGAGTAGCTGGGACTACAGGCACATGTCACCACGCCTGGCTAAGTTTTTGTAGAGATGGGGTTTCACCATGTTGCCCAGGCTGATGTTGAACTCTTGGGCTCAAGCCATCGTCCTGCCTTGGCCTCCCAGAGTGCTGAGATTATAGGCGTAAGCCACTGTGCCTGACTCAAAACCATCCTTACCTCAAAGGCAGGTGTTACTCGGTAATTCTATCCTGGCCCCTTCAAAGTGAGCTACCGCTTTGCTTCCTCTGAAGGGCTTCAACACACGTGCATGGACGCGCTTTAGCAGAATTTCCTGTTGTCTTTGTGTAACACCGAGCTGTGCCAGCTGTGTTGCCTGCCCTTACCTTGCCAACATGATGTTGCAGTTTGGGTTGCTGGTGGCGGGCCCAGTGGGGCTCCACTTGATGGTGTAGATCTCTTTATTGTGAGCCTGAAGATCATGGATGCACACCTCCTGTTTCATGCTCCAGATCTACAGAACACACCAGACACAACATGAGCAAAAGCCATTCCTGCATCCGGGAACGATGTGGAATCATTCCTCCTGGGGGTGCACACGGGGCCCAGGGCAGGGTGGAGGGTGCACAGTGGTGAGAAAGGCTGCAGGGAGGTTGCGATTCTCAGTGGGACTATGACTGAGAAATCGTAGCTCACCGGATGACAGAGGAAGGGAGGGTGGTCAGTAATAAATAATCCTCATGTAAGAGTGACCGTGAGACTGGCATCAAGTGCCCAGGGTTGTCTAGGATTAAACAGCCCACCCCTTGCCATGCCGACTCTACCTTCAATGTCATGTCATCCGAGCAGGATGCCAGCAACATTCCAGACGGATCCCATTTGATGGCGTTGACCTCGTTCTGAAAGAGAGCAGAAGAGTCTGAAAAAGACATCAGGGCCTGTGAGTAGATGAGGTCACCTTCCAGCAGGGGGCAGCAGCGCGCCACCGTCGCTGCAGAAGGTCTTCGGCTTCAGCCTGACATCAAAGGGCACAGCCCAACCAGCCATCTAGTTTCCTCTTTTTCTCACTTTGCCTTTTTCATTTATATAAAACCACAGCCCTATACCACACAACACCAGCCACTCTCATCCATACTTCATTAAGAAAAAAACCTTCCCTGCTAGGAAGGAAGGCAAGTGAAGAAATCACATACCATAAAACGCAGCAAATAAAACCAGTAAAACTAGTTACTTTTTAAATTGGCCTTTGAAAATCACTTTCCTATGCACTTTTCTTTTTCAGACAGGGTCTCACTCTGTCTCCCGGGCTGGAGTGCAGTGGCAGGATCACAGGTCCTTGCAGCATGAACCTCTTGAACTCAAGCAATCCTCTTGCCTCACCCTCCCAAGTAGCTGGGACTACAGGCAGGCACCACCATGCCCCCTTTTTTTTTTTTTTTTTTTTTTTTGGGATTTTTGCCGAAGCTGGTCTTGAACTCTTGGGCTCAAGCGATCCTCCCACCTCGACCTCCCAAAGTGCTGGGATTACAGGCGTGAGCCACCATGCCAGGCCTCTTATGCACTTTTAATGTAACAGTTCCTCCCGTGTCCACACCCATTAGAAGGGATTTCTCTCCTGCAGGTGAGTGGAGGCGGAGGGAAGGGTAAACATGAGAAGTGAACCCTCACCTATTACGGAGTTCAAGCAGGGTAAGGGCTGATCCAGGTGGAAGATGGGCGACCCAAATGCACACACAGGCAGGCACACATGTGCAACACAAGTGAGAGGCAAATGCTGAGTGGCACAAACCCACATGGCACAGGCAAAATCCTGGCTGGGGGCTCGTGATCGGCACAGCCAGGTAGCGAAAAGCACAGGCTCAGGACACCTGGGGACCACGAGGCTAAACCCTGGAGGATAAAGGTGAATGAATGTACCCAGGGGCCAAGGGAGACGGGGACACTACCGCGACAGGCATGTGTAAAAGAACCACCTGTGGCAAAGGTTCAGCTGGGGAACAGCCTACCCAGGAGAAATGAGGGGACATGGCGTACCAGCTTGGGGCTCCCTCAGGGGTGACTATAGGGCCCCATATGTCCAGTCCAGTCCCACCATGTGACACCTGCTGTCCCGGCCTAACAATTAACTAATTACACACTCAATGAATTTTCTAAATTTCATACTCCTAAGGGCTCCGGTTTGGATTAATTGTATGGTCAGGTTGCTTTCTAAGAACATGGAGTTTTGAAGGGTGTGAACTGGACAGTGACAAGGCCACATCTGTGTTCCATGAGGCACACGTGGCCCAGGAAAGGGAGGAGGAAGAAGTTTCGCGGCCCAGGAGCAGGCTGCTGCGAGAGCCCGGGAGGGTGGAGGGGGCCGACTGGAGAGGGCCTGAGGGGTGTGAGTGTGCACACACATAGGTGTCTATGAGTGTGAATGTGTATGCAAGGCCAGCAAGGGTGGCTCTGACTGCAGCTGTTCAGAGGAAAACTCATGGGCCCAGGAATGTAGAGCTGGTCACCATTGGCTGTCCCTAGCCAAGCCCATGCAAAGGAACAAATAACTTCCTGGGAGCGGATCCCTAGCTCTGCAATGCAAGCCCCGGTTCCTGGGCCGCCTCCAGAGCCGGCTCATGGGTCTCCACTCAACCCCACTGAGCTGGAGCTTTGTTCAGGGCCATCAGCCACATTAAGACCCACTTAAAGGGCCAAGGCCTGTGCTGGTGGCAAGGTCCCGGGCAGGACACCTGGGAACTGCAGATAGTGTGTACAGCTCTATTAAAAACTTGTGGATAGTCCAGGGTTAGAGGAGAAATAAGTTTAGACCGGGAGAAGAGAGTCAGTTTGGAGCCAAACAGATGTTAACAGGACGATAGGTGCCTGTGCTCTAAAAGCGCCTTCCTTTGGGACAGGGACCCCTGGGCCAGGGGTGGGGAGAGGTGGGCATTAGGGGAATCAGGACAAGGGAATTTACATCAGTTAAGTTAGTGGCACAATGGCAAATCTCCAGGGACTGTGACCATCCTCTCCTGCTTTAACAAGGGACCCCCACCCTGCCCCACCACGGAGATATCCTGGGTGCTGGTGAGAGAAAGGCAAGATGCCATGGTCCCAGCATTGATGCACTCTGCGTTTTCTGGGAGAGGCAGACACGCAGGCCAGCAGCTACTGCCAGGGCTGTGGCATTCATGTGGGCAGTAGGAGCTCGGGGGTGCCGTGAATCCTCCGCAGGGCGTGCAGAGGATACGTGAACGGGCCTGGAGACTGGGGAGGATTCTGTTTTGGACCGAGAGCTGCTGTGGGGGTCTAAGGCAGGGAGCATTCCAGGCAGGGCTCAGCGCGGGGCAAGGTGCTTGGCTGCACGTGTCTTTAGGAGGACAGAGGCACAGGGAATTTTTGGACACTAGCCCAGGAGGTCGAGGCTAGTAAATGGGTTTACCAGCAGACTGGAGATTGCAGAAGGTTAGAGACCATAGAAATTGGCTAATCTGAGGGAGATTTGGTGAAAGACTGGGAAGCGCCTCAGAGGCCAAACTAAGGAATTTGCTAAGTCAGCTGTTGTTCACATTGTTGTTCCCTGGTATATAATGGATTTGTCAGCCTCTGCTTGCCTTTAGGATTTTCTCTGTCACTGATTCTGGTGTTTGATGACCATATGCCTAGGTGGATATGGTCTGTTCTGTTTGTGTGGTTCTGTTTATATTTGTTCTGCTTGAAATTTGCTGAGCTTCTTGGATTAAATGTTGATGTTTTCCACCAAATTTAGGAAAACTTGGCTGTTACTGCCTCCAATGATTTTTCTGTTCCATTCTTTCTTCTCTCCCCATCACGCATATGTTTAGGGTCTCTGATATTGTTCCATAAGCCATTAAGCCTTTATGCATTTTTTCGATCTTTTATCTGTCCTTCAAATTGGCCAATTTCTATGCTCTCTAACCTTACTTCCGCAATCTCCCATCTGCTGGTAAATCCACTGATGTGGTTTAGGATTGGTGTCCCCACCCAAATCTCAGGTCGAACTGTCATCCCTGATGCAGAGATGGGGCCTCGTGGGAGGTGTCCGGATCATGGGGGCAGATCCCTCGTGGCTTGCTGTCTTCGTGAGTTTTTGTCCTTTAAAAGTATGTGACACCCCCCCCACTCCTCCCACCTCTTGCCCCTGCTCTGGCCATGTGAGGTGCCTGCTCCTGCTTCACCTCCTGCCATGGTTGGAAGCCTCCTGAAGCCTCCCCAGAAGCAGATGCTGCCATGGTTCCTGTATAGCATAAGGAACTGTGAGCCAGTTAAACCTCCTGTCTTATCAATTACCCAGTCTCAGGTATTTCTTTAGAGCAATGAGAGAATTGAGAACTGCCTAATACACCCACCTATTAAGACTTTCATTTCAGACATTATATTTTTCAGTTCTCAATTTCTTTTCTTTTCTTTTCTTTTTTTTTTTAAAGAGACAGGGTCTTGCTCTGTTGCCTAGGCTGGAGTGCAGTGGTGCTATTGTAACTCACTGCAGCCTTCAGCTCCTGGGATGTGACTACAGGTGTGCATCACCATACGCAGCTACTTTTTAAAATTTTTTGTAGAGACAGAGTCTTGCTATGTTGCCCAGGCTGGCCTCAAACTCCTGGCCTCAAGCAATCCTCTGGCCTCAGACTCCCAAAGTGCTGGGATTATAGGCATAAGCCACCACACTTAGTCTCCATTTGTTTTTTAATGATTTTTTTTTCTATTCACTGCAGATGTGCCCTGTCTATTCATTTATTGTGAGCATCCTTTCCTTGATGTCCTCTACATGTTTCTCATAGCTACCTTAAAGGCTTTGTTGCCAAATCCACCATCTAGGTCATTTCTGAGTGAACTGTTCTCACTGCCAACCCCAAACTGAGTCAATCCAACCACCATGGTTACCATGGGGTAACCATGACAGCTCAAATAGCCAAGGGGCACATTAGAGCTGGTCTGCTGCTGCAGTAGCTTTTAATTCTAGGCACACAAGAATCGGCTCCCACATCACATTCTCACGAACTCGAGACCAGTGACAAGAGCTCTCACTTACTGTGTGTCCCTGGAAGGTTTTGACTGGGCGGTCACAGCCGAGCCTGCACACATGGATACACATGTCTGTGCTACAGGAGGCAAAGGTCGTGTTGTTCTGCCAGTCCACATCAAGGGCAGGGGCTGCAGCAGGGAGGGAGGACATCTGGAGTTACTCACTGTTGCACAGCTCCATGGATTTACAACAATGAACAGCACAGTCAAGAAGCCTCTTTAGTTTACTTATTTATTTATTCTAGAGACAGGGCCTGCTCTGTCACCCAGGCTGGAGTGTAGTGGTGCGATCATGGCTCAATGCAGCCTAGAATTCCTGGGCTCAAGGGATCCACCCACGTCAGCCTTCTGAATAGCGCACACCATCACGCCTAGCTAATTTTAATTTTTTTTTTTTGTAGAGACGAGTTCTTGCTATATTGCCCAGGATGGCCTTGAACTCCTGACTTCAAACTATCTACCCGCCTTGGCCTCCCAAAGTGTTAGGGTTATAGGCGTGAGCCATTGCACCCAGCCAAGAAGCCCCATTTAGTAACATGATAAAAACGTCTCAAGCGTGAACACAGTCTCTTTCTAAGACCTTAAAGACCTTCTCCTGCCACGTTGGCAGGGATGACAAGATGTCCTGGAAGAGAGGCTCTGTGACACTTCTTGCACCCCGCAGCCTGCAGAATCTCCCGCTCCCATGGCACAGTTAAGAAGGGCAGGTGAGAGGGCCGCCCTGCCTGCTCTGTACCTTGCTGCTTCCAGCGGCATCTCTGCAGTGAGCTCATTTGATTTAATTTTGGACAAAGAGGAGAAAAAAGGAGAGGAAAGATTTCATGTCCTATGTTCAAGATACCTCAATATGAAAAAAACTCTCCCGTAACACATTAAGGCATCCCCTTGACTAGGGGATAATTAGGGTCAATAAAAACCCCTTTGGGATGAAACGGAACGCACGCTTCAGGGCCTGTGACCAACACCCTCCCTGACTTTGGGCCTTTCTCAGGTCCAGGTGGTTCAGGGTCACAAAGACAGAACAACGGGGAGCTGACCTCCCCTTGTAGTTTAGTTACAGCTATGGGTCTCATTCTCTACCTTCTGATTTATTTTCTAGGATGGCAGCTGAGAATCCAACAACTTCCCAATGTACCAAAATGGCCAAGGCACTCGCTAAAAGCCAGGCCCTGGTTCTGTCCTCAGAGCGTCTGCCTCCACAGGGCTGGACCATGCCCTGAGAGGCACTGGAAGCACAGGTGACAGCAAGGGCACTGAAGTCCTAGCAAATGGACCTCATTCCTCGTTCTGCCTCTTTACTGATGTGCAGCTGCAGGTTGACGGCTTCCTGGAGTCTCAGCTACAGATGTGGATGTTGCAAGCAGCCCCAGACAAGGGGGAGAGAGCCGAGGCATCTCAGGGGATCAGCAGTGCCCGGGACAGGGAGTGCGCTGGAGGTGTGGAAGTTCCCACGGTGGGGGCCCCCGTGCACTCTCATCCTCTTCTGCTTCTGGGGAAGCATGGCTTCAACTGCTCACTCCTGTCCTCTAGCAGAGAGTGGGTCTGCGGCTGGGAGCGAGCATCTGTTCCACCTCCTCTCAGGCGTCCACGGACTGCAGGGGTCACCCGCCTTCCTAGGGGCCAGGAAGGGCGCTGTGCTCAGGTCTCTGGTCTCTTTCCACTGCGGGGGCCACACCAGCAGATCATGTTCCCTGGGCTTCTTCCCACCTCATGCCAGAGAACTGATGAGCAGCAGAAAAGGCCATGCGATGCCGAGATAGAAGGGCACAGGGGAAGAGGCGGCTTCTCTGGTGATCTCTTCCCTTCCCTTCTCTGGTGATCTCTTCCCTTCCCTTCTCTGGTGATCTCTTCCCTTCCCCTGAAGGTTCTGAGCAACCCCACCCTCTTATTAAGGATCATCATGAGGCTTCTTGTGTGGAGAGGACCTCCACAACCAGCCCCGTGTCCGGAACCCTGACTATCAAAGGGAATGATTTAGGGATGTGAAAAGTACTGTGCTCCATTACATGTGAAATGGAGGGACGGTGCCTCCCTTCCCAGGGTTCATGCTAATTTAAGGGGGTAATGCCTTACGGGGCAGAGAGCTTGGGACTTCGAGAGCTAGTCGTCCGCATCTGACCACCTCTCGTAACCCTGCGCTTCCCATGCAAGCCCCTGGAAATTACTTTTAGCTACTGAGTGGGCTCCATGATGCCCCCAGGAGAGGAGGCAGCAGGGTTAGGGCAATTCTACAAGTGTGCCCAGCCAAGAACTCTCATTGGTTTTCCTAGATACTATGGTCCATTCTGTTATTTGCCAAGTTATGTTCTCCAAGGTAGCTGTAAACACTGAATTAGCCAATAATGAAGCATTGTTTCTAGGGGAAAGAGAGGGTTAGCTTCTGCCAGGCTCTGGCCACCATGTCCTTACCAATCGACCAATATAGAAACTCATCTTATGTGAGTTTTTTTTTTTTTTCCTTGGAGATGAAGTCTTGCTGTTGCCCAGGCTGGAGTGCAGTGGCACAATCATAGCTCGCTGCAGCCTCGAACTCCTGGGCTCAAGCAATCCTCCTGCCTCAGTCTCTCGAGTAGCTGGGACTATACATGTGTGCCACCATGCCCAGTTTTTTTTTTTTTTTTTTTTTGAGACAGGATCTCACTCTGTCACCC
Source organism: Pan troglodytes (assembly GCF_028858775.2). NCBI lineage: Eukaryota > Metazoa > Chordata > Mammalia > Primates > Hominidae > Pan > Pan troglodytes. Next base: position 10,293,802 of record NC_072421.2, on the reverse strand, counting down.
AAGCTGGAGTGCAGTGGCACAATCTTGGCTCATTGTACCCTCAATCTCCTGGGCTCAGGTGATTCTCCCACCTCAGCCTCCCTAGTAGCTGGGATGACAGGTGCACGTCACCAAGCCCGGCTCATTTTTTCAAAGATGTTTTTGGCAGAGATGGGGTTTTGGTGTGTTGCCCTGGCTGGTCTCAAACTCCTGGGCTCAAGTGATTCTCCCGCCTTGGCCTCCCAAAGTGCTGGGATTACAGGAATGAGCCAACGCACCCAGCCATGTGTGTTTCTTAAAGGCAGTGAGCACTGAACTGAGAAGAATCCAGCTTTCTCTGAACACTAACCATCAATTGCCCCTATTCTTCCTTGGTCTTCAAATAAGAGGTGCAAGCCTCCATGTGTTTATCCTCCATAAGCACAGGGACCCCATTCGCTTCCCCATCCAGCTCCCCCTGCAGGCGGAAGGTGTGGGTGGGAGGACGCGGGTGTCAGCAATGGTCTTTTCCACATCTGAGATCATCTCTTCTGTTCCATCCCCAGCAGCGTGTTTCATGACAGCCCCACAGTTCTTGACGCATTTTCTTCGTTCTCGTTTACAACATCGCCTGAGCTAAACAGCAAACTTCTGGTCCAGCCTCTGCATTTGGGCATGTGATTAATATACCTGGAAATGTGACAATCTGGTGAGCGGTCCAAGAGATGGCGACCAGCGTCTGATGACTCCTCCATCTAAAGCAAGCTGGTTCAACCCGCGGTCCAGGATGGCTTTGAATGTGGCCCAACACAAATCTGTAAACTCTCTTAAAACATTAAGAGTTGTTTTCTTTTTCTTCTTCTTCTTTTTTTTTTTTTAGCTCATCAAGCTATTGTTAGTGTTAGCGTATTTTATGTGTGGCCCAAGACAATTCTTCTTTCAATGTGGCCCAGGGAAACCAAAAGACTGGACATTCCTGATCTAAAGAGAGGCTCCCCCGTGCTCAGGTGGTTAGCCCCACTCTGAGTCAGCTCCTGCAGCCACAATGCTTGGAACCATGTGGGTGAATGGCCGGTAAGAGGGCTGAGCTACGCTGGGGGCCTCTGTGCCCTCCCTCCCATGCATAGGCCAGTTTGGTTCAATAGCCCTCATTCTTCTGGGCCCAGCCAGTCAGTTTCCTTTTGAAATACTTAGAGATTTACATGAAGCTGCAAAGGTAACACAGAGAGGTCCTGTGTCTCCTTCACCCAGGTTCTCCTGAGGGTTACATTTTGCGTAGCCGTAGCGTTGTATCGACGCTGGCAAGCTGACACTGGTGCAATTTGCCTGTAGAGTGCTGTCATTTTATCACATGGGTAGATGTGTATCGCTGCAACCGAGACCCAGAAGTGTTCCGTCGCCACTAAGATCTCCCTCAGCTACTGTATCGGCACACAACCTCCTCACATGCTCCCTCAACTCCCACAGCGCTGACGGGTCCCAGGTTTCTAGCATTTTAGCATCATGAGAACGTTACATCAACGAAAGCACAGAGCATGCAACCTTCTGAGACTGGCTTTTGTCACTCGGCAAAATGCCCTTGAGATCTCTCCTGGCTGTCGTGCATCAATAGTTCATTCCTTTCTGCGGCCGAGTTTCACTCCACCACGAGGCTCTGAGCTAAGGCTTCCTGCCGACGGTGACCAAGGGCGCCCCCACGAGGTGTTACTGGGGAAAAGCTAGTGGGGCAAGGCAATGTCTCCTATCGCCCCATTAAACACCAAACCTGCCACAGCCACAGAAAGGGGCTCCTCACAGCTCTTCCCAGCTGCGTTTCACCTGGAAGAGCGAGCTTCTTTCTCTTCATTTTGAACGTTCTTTAACACACTGATTGACACCAAAAAGAGAGCAAGTAACGCCTAGATACGTCTGACCTGCCGACGGGAATTGGGTCTACCTCATGGCCAGCCAGATTACAGGTAAGAAGCTCACGCAATTCAGAACAATGTGGTTTGTGGTCTTCCTGGGTCAGCTGGGTAGGAAACCCTTCCATAGGGCCTGGGGATACTTTGGGAAAGATTATTTTCTGCTGAAATACTTTACAGATGAATTCTTAAGATACAAGTGTTAGAGGAACCTTATTGATGTTTACCTCGGGCATATTTTTCTCTGAAAAACAGAAGGCAGGGATGTCTAATGCAGAAAGCTCACCCCCCGGGGTCTGCGTGTCTAGGGCTGTGAACCTGTCATAGCATCCTTCCTGCCTACAAAGGTGGGTTTTGGCACTTAAGCCAAACGTGACGGAACTCCATTAGGAAGGCTATTCTCACTAGCCACCTGCTTTGATTTGCAGTCTAGAGCACAGAGTAGCAAGTGTCTGGCATGGAGATGACACACAGATCACAGGCTGTAGGTGGAGTTGCCAGGGAAAGATGGAATGGGTACGGGGTTTCCCTTTGGGGTGAAGAACACTTTCTGGAGGACCTAGTACACGTGCTACCTGCATTGGGAGCCTTTTGTCTCTCATATGCTCAGCACCTTCATCAACAGTGTCAATTAAAGCAACACCAGTAACAAATTTCACCGGCAACCCTGAGAGGTGTGTTTGGTGTGGGTCCCAAGCTGTGCAGGAGTGGCTCTCCCTCTCCAGGGCAGCAGAGCAGAAACAGCGTCCTCCCTGAGTCTCCCTCACTCTCTGAGCTGCCTGTATGAGGAGTCCCTGCTGAAGTACTGCATGGAATATAACAGACGTGGGTGCCTATGCATCTAACACAATCGTGCCTCGACAGGACCTTCGGTTCATGGTCTTGTTTCCTGCAGGGCCCATGTCCCCTGCCTGGAGCCCTCCCCAGGTGCCGATGGCTGTTCTGCCTTGGATGGTTGTTGCGGTTAGCCCTCCCATTCAGAACATCATTTAAGCACCCCAAGCTGCATGACAAGAAAGACACTCAGATCTCCTCCTGGACAATGCCCCAGGGACAGCTGATAGAATAGTTAACTTTCGTCCCACATATTTAGGGATTACTTCAAGACGAATCAGACATTTGCCCTTAAGGGAAGTGGCACCTACCCACTTCTGTCCACTTTAAGCCAGTCTAAAGACTTCCAATAGTCTATTAGCTCTGCGGGTGGCCATCTGTCTTTGTTTTAAGAGGCCATGTCTAACATCAGGACTGAGTTACACAGAGGAGGGAGTTGGGAAAGAAAATGAAGAATCATTTTGGAAGACCGAGGTGGGCAGATCACTTGAAGTCAGGAGTTTGAGACCAGCCTGGCCAACATGGCGAAACCCCGTTTCTACTAAAAATACAAAAATTAGCTGGGCTTGGTGGTGCATGCCTGTAATCCCAGCTACTCGGGAGGCTGAGGCAGGAGAATTGCTTGAGCATGGGAGGCAGAGGCTGCAATGAGCTGAGATCGCACCACTGCACTCCAACCTGGGTGACAGAGTAAAACTCTGTCTCCAAACAAACAAACAAAAAAACCCAAAACGACCCACGAAGAATCAGGTGGGAATCTGGAAAATCGGAATCTCTACAGACTCCAGAGCCCTGGGCTAACGCATGTGGCCTGGCCTGGCTCCAGTGCACAAAGGGATGTAGTTGGCTCCAGAGCAGCGGCCACACATCTGTGTAGGAAGGTGCTAACACCACAGGCCCGAGGCTGATCTCCCTACAGAGGCTTGCTTGCAAGGCCGGCCCTTGGCTAGCGACTGAGATTTTAGATTTCCGGAGAGTTCCCACCCTCCCCTAACAGACGCAAGCGGCTCACTCTGCTAACACTTGTTTGTGCAAACAGTGTGTTTATGCTGTGCCCCTGCTTTCCTTCTGGGGGTCTGCAGTTTTGGCTTGTACTAGGCACTGGGTGCTTACACGGCCAACCCCCAATAAAAACTCTGGGCACTGAGACTCTATGGAGCTTCCCTGGTATAAAACACTTCACAGGCATAGTTACAACTTATTCCTGGAAGAACTCAGCATGGCCTGTGAGAGTCCACTGGGAGAGGAGCCTTCGAAGCTCTGGATTTGGCCGTGTGCACCGTTTCCCTTTGCTAATGTTGCACTAAATTCTTGTGCTGTTAGAAATCATAGCTGTGAGTATGTTGAGTCCTGGGGGTCCTCGCAGCAAACCACCAATCCTGGGAGTGGTTTCAGGGAGCCCCCCAAACAGCATCCCTTTAGAACAGCAAGAGAAAGGAGCCCGCACTGCTTCTGTGGCTGGCTCACTGCTGTGTTTCAGAGCTCTGAGCAGGTGGGTGCCGAGGTCATCTCTATCTTGCAAACCTTAAGAGCAATCAATGCTTGCCACAAAATGGGTCTCCTTCTGACCAATGAGGCCTCCTGGGCTCCATACTCTGTGCATTCAGTTACTTTAAGGGGTATCTCAGGATCTCATTCTGTCACCTAGGCTGGAATACAGTGGTGCAATCACAGCTCACTGCAACCTTGATTTCCTGGCTCAAGCAATCCTCCTGCCTCAGCCTCCTGGGTAGCTAAAACTAGAGGTGTGTACCACAACACCCGACTAATGTTTTATATTTTTTGTAGAAACGGGGTCTTGCTTTGTTGCCCAGGCTGGTCTTGAACTCCTGACCTCATGCAATCCACCTGCTTCGGCTTCCCAAAGTGCTGGGATTACAGGCGTAAGCCACTGGGCTCGACCTGAATTATTATTTTTGAATTACAAAAAAACAAACAACAACAACAACAACAAAAAACTCACCTGAATGAAAAGGAAACTGCTGTTTGGCTTCTCCTGTGTGGGCATCCCAAATTATTGTTGTCTGTGTTCCGCAAAGAAAGGAAAAAGTTAGTAACTATTCTCGCAAAGTTTTCTCTGGAAACATTTATCATACAAGAAAAGACAGTCAGCCCTTCTCCTTATAAATCGGCACTGTCCAATAGAGATAGAGAGTGAGCCTTATGGGCTAGTTTCAATTTTCTGGGATCCACATTAAGAAGAAAGAAACTGGTAAAATTCATTAGCAATCTATTATATTTAACTCCAACATGCCCCCAAATATTACCATTTCAACATGTAATCAGTATCAAAACCTTACTGGGATATTTGCCTTCTTTTTCTCCCATACCACATCATTAAAGTACAGCATGTTTTAAACTCAGCAATCTGGATGGCCACGTTTGATGAACCTATCAGCCACATGTGCTGGCATCTCCCTTAACTCATTTCTGCCTGAGGTTGCAACTTTCTGAATTTCTGCAATCAGACCTTGGCGATGACCCTGAGCAGTAGGATATAAATAACTCCCACATGCTCAGCGTTCCGATAATGGAAACTAGGCATAAACGGGTTTAAGGACAGAGCATCCCTAACCAATACTTGCAAGAACTACCAAAATTGGTAGGAATTCCTCCTCATCCCCAAATGCAGAAAACTGCTGAAAAACCTGGAACAAAGCATCTCCAGAGATCTTTGTGGCATTTGTTCCAAGTGAAGGGCTGCAGAGACGAGCATTTCTGAAAATGCCTCTGCCCATCCCTCCATGAAATGGGGGCACTAGACATGGCAGAGCCATTGGCTTGCACTGGGGCCAGGCACCAATGTACTGGTCTAATAGTAAGTAGAAAGGTTGAGTTCTCCCTTGGAAAGCAAAGGAAATCACGAATTTTTATGAATTTACTGACGCTAGGAAGATAGAGAACCAGCTCAATGAATAGCATTGGAGTTACGTCTTCATCAACTGGAATTTTCAACTTAATTGGAAACTTTACACCTCTCTGTTACTGACGCTCAGTCAAGATTTTGCTTTAAGAAGAAAGAGTTCTATTTTGTGTTGACTGTAGACATTTTCAGAGGAAAGCAAGCAGTGAATGTCTTTGAAACTTGGTACTCCTGGGTTTTGAGTCAGTTCTAGACCAATTAACATTTCTTTGTTGGGGTATAACTCTTCTTAATTTAGCCATGCAAAAACAAATCTAACACTGCAGAGAATATATAAACTCTTTCACAGTTCTGATACCATTTCACATATTACATCAGCGACTGGTCTCTTAGTCGATGTTTATGTTAAATGTACATTGGACAAAAGAAAACAGTTATGCAAACATTTGAAGAATGTGACATATATTTTAGTCACTCTGTGTTGGTCAACACCAGCATCCCCTAAGTTACATTTTCTCCCTGAGTGTTATGTACAAGGATGTTATTTTCACTCCTGCTGTGGTTGACTAAGTAATGATGGTGGATCGTACCCAGCCCAAGAGACTAACATAATTCCACATATGCATTTTCACTGATCACATAGTCCATCACCTGGTGGAGTTAAGACTGATTATCAGTGAGAAAAACAATCACAAATGTTAACAGTCTCCAGGTAGGAAGGAGGCCAGGAAACAAACAGCTATTTAGAATTCTACGGAAGTTAAAGGGCAGTAGTTACTGGTGACCAGGGTCTGAGTTCCCATCCCTCTGTACTCTGCACCAGCTGTGTGTCCCTAGGCAAATTAATAACCCTCTCCAGGCCTCCAGTTCATCCTCTATAGAATGGGAGTGATCATACTTGTGCCTGCCTCCTATCTTGGCAGTACCGGATGGGTTAACACATGCAGTAGTGAAGCGCTTGATAAAGAAAAGTGCTGTCATTTTCATGAGTGATTTTAATAACTCAAGCAGCAATTACTGAGAGCCTACTGAATGCACAGCAAAGTGCTGCGTATGCATGTTACTTGAATTAGAACATCTTGGCAAAGATCTGATAGTAGCTACATGAGAACGTTTATGTGTCAACCACAGCAACTCAGCTTTTAAAATATCATAAACCAGGCTACTAAGTCTGAAAGGTTTCTTGGCTTAAAAGAGAGGGAGAGCAATTATGAATGAATGATTTGTTGACCTAGTTATACCCTAGTGCAAGAGTCCGCAAACTTTTTCTGTGAAGGGCCAGGTAGTAGAATTTTAGGCTTTGAGGGCCATCTGGGGTCTCTTGCAACTGCTCATCTCTGCCATTGTAGCATGAAAGCAACCATGGAGAAGTCTCAACAAAGGGGTGTGGCTGTGTGCCAATACAACTTTATTTAAATTTAAGAAACAGGTGAGGAGCCAGACTTGGCCTATGTGGGCCACAGTTTGCCAAATTCAATTATTTCATTTAAGCAATTTCTCCCAAAGTGGGATGATGTTCAGAGGTCAAGTCTATCATTTTATTTATTTATTTATTTATTTATTTGAGATGAAGTTTTGCTCTTGTTGCCCAGGCTGGAGTGCAGTGGCGCGATCTTGGCTCACCCCGGGTTCAAATGATTCCCCTGCCTCAGCCTCCTGAGTAGCTGGGATTACAGGCATCCCCCACCACGCCCGGCTAATTTTGTATTTTTAGTAGAGACAGGGTTTCTCCATGTTGGTCAGGCTGGTCTCGAACTCCCGACCTCAGGTGATCTGCCTGCCGTGGCCTCCCAAAGTGCTGGGATTACAGGCGTGAGCCACCACGCCCGGCCAACTCTATCATTTTATAACTTTCAGAACTAGGAAGAACAGAGAGCTCTGACTCAGGTTTTGTTTTGTATTGTTTTGTCTTGTTTTGTTTTGAGACAGAGTCTCACTCTTCTTCCAGATCCAGGCTGGAGTGCAGAGACGCAATCTCGGCTCACTGCAACCTCCTCTGCCTCCCTGGTTCAAGAGATTCTCGCGCCTCAGTCTCTAAGTAGCTGGGATTACAGGCACCCGACACCATGCCCAGCTAAGTTTTGCATTTTTAGTAGAGACTGGGTTTCACTGTGTTGGCGAGGCTGGTCTCGAACTTCAAGACCTAGTAAGTTTTCAAGTTATCCTGAAATCACCACAAAATGCAAAGCTTTGTGGAGGCCCGAGCACCCTCCAGTATTCAGGCATGGTTTCCAGTTGTTGTAGAAACACAAATTCATGTGAAAACACGTCTTTTTTTTTTCTTTTCTCAATTCTAGATAATGCTTCTTTTCCAAAGCCATGACTTAGAATTCCTGCTGAGTCTCGGGAATGCACAACTGTTCCATGAAGGCTGTCTCGGGTCATGACTCCAGCCAGCCTTGTCGCTGGACAAGTGAGGAAAGTGAAATGCACAGAGGCCGAGGTTGCTGGCTGGATCAGACTCGGGCCCGGGATGGAGTCTGCATCCCCTTACTCTTTGCCCTTGGGTTCCCACCCCATTGATGGCTTTTACATGCACCTGGAGTTAACACTACCGTGTCTCCCTGCAGCCCTGCCCAGGTGCGGAGCAAGTCAATTCTAACCTGGCTCTGTGGGCCATCGGAAGAGCGTGCCCTTGTAGCCAGGTTGCTTGACTCCTACTCAGAGAAATCTGCGGTCTACGGTGGGAAGCAACAGTTTATCAAATGAGGAAAGCCGAAGCCTGAAGAACACACACAGCCTGTGCCACTCACCCCTCAGTGGGTGCAAGTTCAGGCAGGGCACGCCCCATACCACATGGCTCCTTCCAGCAACTGACAAATGCAATGTGGAGATTTTCCTCTCTCTACCACTGAACCATGTACCTCAAATAAAGGGAAGCTTTGCACAAGGGTCTGCAGAACAGCAGAATATATTAAGAGATGATGTGTTACAAATGAACAGAAAGATCAAAACCACAAAAACAAAGCCTAAACACATCATTTTCATTTCTTAAGGGGAAGCACAAAGCCTACGAGTTCCAAGAAACCACGATGTTATTTTGAGATTAAAAATATATAACCACCTATAGATCAAAGGGATGTGTTTTCAGCTAATACTCACTTTGTCTACACCAGCACTCAAAATGTAATTCCCCTTTCGGTTCCATTTCAAGGCAAAGATGGGGCCTTTATGTTGGCCTAAGGTGCTGGCCAGGTTACCTGTTAGTAAAAACAAACATGTTGACCTCAATGTCATGGTCTGTTCACTCAAGGGTTAAGTTCGGCAGCTCCTCTTACCCGACCCCAGCACGAGGGACACAGAACTCACCGTCTTCCGTCCATATTCTTGCAAAACCGTCATATGAACCTGTAGCCAAGAGTGTTCCATTGGTCTGAGGGCCAGAAAGAGACAAAAACCCACAAAAACAACTTAGGAGCGGCAGCACCAAAGCAGCTCGGAGAGCCTCTCCCAGGATCCAGGTACGCTGGAACCATTTGCCACTGCGTTCTTTAATGACAGAATTGAAAATACCATGCTGAAAGCTATTGTAAGACCTTGCAGAAAATAAAAAGCAGTCAAACTGTGTGCATCCCATGTGTCAATGCACAGAACACCTGGTGCTGAAATCCCAAGGTGGAGAATCACCTTTCCTGGGCTGCACGACGTATCTCTCCAGAAGAACTACCTTGGGGCTCCCAGCCTACCTTCCCACCATGAGGCCACAGGCTCATTTTGCTAAGGCATGCTCACGTGCAAAGATACGGCTACTGAATACACAGCTCACTGCCTGCCAAATGCAGCCTTGTTAATAGCTCTTAGAAGCCAAGACTGGCCGGGGGCAGAGGCTCACGCCTATAATCCCAGCACTTTGGGAGGCTGAGGCAGGCGGATCACATTGCGTCAGGAGTGGGAGAGCAGCCTGGCCGACATGGTGAAACCCCATCTCTACTAAAAATACAAAAATTAGCCAGGTGTGGTGGCATGAGCCTGTAATCCCAGCTATTCGGGAAGATGAGGAAAGAGAATCGCTTGAACCCAGGAGGCAGAAGTTGCAGTGAGCTGAGATCACACCACTGCATTCCAGCCTGGGCAACAGAGCAAGACTCCGTCTCAAAATAAAAAAAGAAGCCAAGAACACCTCTCTGGCAGCCCATCAGAGTGGGGGCTGAGCACACAGGACCACCTGCCTCCTATGTCTGCATGGGCTCCATTGCTGCAGCCCCTGCCTGGTGGCTGGCCGATTTTACCAATTTCAAAGTGCCCAGGGGGTGGAAGATGCTTACATTCCAGTCCAGTGAGGTGACGTCTTTGTTACTCGGGACGTCATGGCCCCCTTCTCGTATACAGTGCCTCAACACGAGCTGGGTGGAGCCCCCGTTGCTATTCTCATTCAGGTTCCATATCCTTGCAGTTGAGTCTCCGGATCTGAAGAATAAAAACACAGGAGCCTCTGGTGTTTGGTTCAAATGGGATAAGAAGCTCTCCACAGCTTGCTCTCTGGCCAGAGGGCATCTTCAGCACATGCTCTTCTGTCTTTTTCATCCCTCTGGATCCCTGTTTCCCTCTTTGCCATCTTTGCATTTGGTAATTTAAGTGCTGCTGTGTTCCTCACCACCACATGGAGAAAATGACTTGGAACTATGGCTTCTCCACAATATGAGACATGTAGAGAAGTGGCTCATAGAGCCACCCATTCCTTGGTCTGCCCACACACCGGGGTAAGAAGGGGAGTGTGTGTTCCTTTAGGCAGAACTCCAGAGAAGGGCGAGCAGCTTGCATCTCCCATCTCCCCAACTCTGGAGCGCCCCCCATCCTGACATCCTTACCCGGAGGCTAGCAAATCACTGACAGGATTCCAGGCACAAATGAACACCTCAGACTCATGGCCCCGAAGGACTGTGGCTTTGCTGGATGGAATCTCAACCTCTCCATCTATTTCCATTGGCTTCGCGTGATTATCTGTCACAGCAAACACAAAGAGACAAGTGGCTTACCAATACAAGAGAAACACACTTAAAGGGCTCTTTTGTTTCCAGAAACATTTTTTTTATGTACTAAATACTACCTCTGATGATTCCTTTTCTTTTTTTTTTTTTTTTTTTGAGACAGAATCTTGCTCTGTCGCCCAGGCTGGAGTGCAGTGGCACGATCTCGGCTCACTGCAACCTCCGTCTCCCAGGTTCAAGCAATTCTCATGCCTCAGCCTCTCAAGCAGCTGGGATTACAGGCATGTGCCACCACACCAGGCTAATTTTTGTATTTTTAGTAGAGGCGGGGTTTCACCATGTTGCCAGGGTCGGTCTCAAACTCCTGGCCTCAAGTGATCCACCTGCCCCAGCCTCCCAAAATGCTGGAATTACAGGCGTGAGCCACCACGCCCGGCCTACCTCTGATGATTCTAACGAAATCGTGGCTTTAGTGCAATTTAGTAAATATTTTAGGTTTCTTTACATTTTGACAGTCTCTAAATTTCATTGAGGAATAAAAACAGTTTGCTAAGTGCAGTGGCTCACACCTAAAATCCCAGTGCCTCAGGAGGCTGAGGAGGGAGGACTGCTTGAGACCAGGAGTTCAACAGCAGCCTGGGCAACATAGCAAGACCCCATCTCTATAAAAACAACAACAACAACAACAAGAAGTTAGCCAGCCCTGGTGGTGCACACCTGTAGTCCCAGCTACTCAGGAGGCTGAGGTGGGAGGATCACTTGAGCCCAAGAGATTGAGGCTGTAGTGAGCTATGATTGTGCCACTGTACCCCAGCCTGGGTGACAGTTATTTTTTGTAACTGGGGCCAGCTAACTACAGCCCATGATCCAAACCTAGTCCCTGGCTGCTTCTGCATAAATAAAGTGTGACTGGCACACAGCCACTGCCCATGTTTTCAAATTGTCTATGGCTACTGTTATGGGCTAAACTATGTCCCCCTAAAATTCATATCTTGAAGCCCCAATTTCCAGGGGCCTCAGAATGTGGCTGTATTTGGAGATAGGGCTTTTGAAAAGGTGAGCAGGGTAAAAGGAGGTCACAAGGGTGGGCCCTAACCCAGTGGGACTGGTGTCCTTATGAAAAGAGGAGATCAGGACACAGACACAACCAGAGGAACGAGCACGTGAAGACATGGAGAGAAGACAGTCTCTACAAGCCAAGGAGAGAGGCCTCGCAAAGGAACCAGCCCTGCCCACACCTTGATCTTGGTCCTCCAGCCTCCAGAACTGTGAGAGCAAATTCTTAAACAGCCTGGTGTGTGGCCTTTTGTTACGGCAGCCTGAGCTGACTCTCACAGCTGTTTTTGCACTCTGACAGACTTCAGCAGCTGTGACAGAGACTGCATGACCCTCAAAGCCTGGGACATTTACTGTCTGTCCCTGTAAAGAAAGTTTGCTAGACCCTGGTTTATGCTCCTGAGAAAGGAGCAATGTAGCCTGATCATCAAACAATTAGCCATGGTTAACAGTTTCACAATACGGTGAGGAATTGAGCATGCTTTGTCATATGTCTTTCGTAAAGGTGCTCTGGTGGAAAACCCAGGAAACAGAAGCAATGTGATCTTAGGTTACGTGTCACTGAGTAGGAGTGCTGTTTATGTAAAAAATAAGAAAACGCCTGGTGGTCCTGCTTAGCTCGAGAAGCCTGATACAAAAGATTCAAACAACAATGGGACTCTTCAATGTTGGTGTTTCTTCCATGCTCTGAAAGTGTCATCTGGCTGGAAGAGAGGAAAAACATCTTTCTGCATGTGGCAGACCCACTGTCCCTGGTGATGGCAAGAGGGAAACTGGCATCTTAGCCAGCCACGCAGTGGCAGGGGGCCTGGTAACTCCAGGCAGGAGTGACAGCCAGTATTTTCATTCTTATCAAAATGCGGCCTTCCAATGCTCCTGTCTCCATAGATTGGGCTGTGGGTCAGGCACAAGATGCAGGGTTTGAGAAGGGGGTTGGGGTGGCTGTTCCAGAAGTTCAACCAGGGTGAACTGGCCACATGCACAGAGGAGGAGGGCCAGACTCTTCTTTTCCTGCCCCACAATTGTGGACCTTATCAATAGAAGGCTGGTGAGAGGTCTTTTCCTTTTACCTGAGGCAGGTGGCCTTTCTGTCACCCTATTGCAATAGAAACGTTATTAACAATCTGTGAACCTTCCATTAAATGCTGGATCTGCTTCTCCAAGAATTTTTTAGCTGGTGCCTGTGGATGGTAACTTGTCACAGGGCTTGGCTCGGGCTGCAGCCTCATCAGAGGCAGCCGGCTGGCTCTCTACACACCAGGAAGTTGTGGAGCCAAGACGTACCAGGTAAGACAGCAACGTCATAGTCAGCTCGATCTTCAAGGACTGCTGGGCTGCATGGCTGCTCCGAGGGCAACAACTTTCAAATAAGGAAAAACACACACACATACACTACACCATGCACAGGTGTGTGCGCGTGCACACACATGCACGCACACACACACGCACATACACTACACCATGCACAGGTGTGCGTGCGCACGCACACACACGCACACAAACTCGTGCACACACACGCACAGGAACACACGTGCACACACGCACACGCATATACACGTGCACGCACACATGCACACACGCGCACACATACACGCACACGCATGCATACACACTTGCACACAGACACAGGCACATACACATGCAGATATACACATGTACAACATACATATGCACACATGCATACCTGTGCATGCGAGTGCACGTGCGCACACGGTGCGCCATGCACGGCACATATGCTCGCTCTGAACTTGCACCCTGAAGTGGCGTCCCTACGGGTGTATAGAGCAGTATGTCTAAGTGGAGCAGGTTCTCTGGGTAGAATTTTGGGCTCTCTGACTGGCCACATACTCACAGGCAATCACCTAACAGGGACTGATGTCCTGGGGTTTTGCAAAGACCAAATAAGCCTATGCCCAGTCTCTGGGGCCCAGTGCCCTTGGCAGGAACTGCAAGCTCAATAATTATACCATAATTTGGCCAAAAACCCTCAACATGGAAGGCTGGAGGCTGAGACCAAAGGTGTCCATGAATGAAACACTTTTGTTTATCACGGGCAATAATCATGTGTTACATGAGAGTTCTCAGATTAGCAGGCGCAGCACGATTTCCTAAAGTTGAAGATGAGGGTAAAGAAGCTCAGGTCCAAGGGTTGTGATGGAAAAAATGGAACGGGAAGTTCTTCCGGCCAGATCGTAAGCAAACACTAGAGAGCAGCTTCTAAGACATTTATAGCAGGCAGGTTTTTAAGAAGGCATTCGGATTTGCCCAAGAAGAAAACAATGAACCCAGAGAGGCCCACCGAACTCCCAGAGCCCCTGCACTCACTGACTGAATGTGCTCTGTTCTCTTCCCCATTCACCGTGGCCTCTCTGTTCTTCGATGGATTTTGGTGGGAAACGCCGGCTGAGGTCGCGGTGGCTGCTGTCGCTGCTGCCGTGGCCGCAGCCGCCGCCGCCGCCGCACTGGCTTGCTGCTGAGCGAGCTTCTCTCGGAATGCCTGCTGCCGCGTCTGCACCACGTCGGGCATCACGGCGTCTATCAGTGACAGGGACTCTATGGGGCGGCCGTCGAACACTGTGCCATCCTGGGGAAGCAAGCCAAGGTACAGCTGTCAGCTCACGGGGGTGAGGGCTCTGGAATGGCCTCTGCTCTCTGGGCAGGAGAAGCGCAGGGAAGTGGGGCGTAAACAGCTGGCTCCCAGCAACCAGGGGGCCACGGGGGAAGCGGCATGGACCTGGAGCCTGGGGTGAAGGGATCCCATGGTGGGCAGGGAAGGGGACACGACAAACTGTTGGTAAGAACTAAGTGTGATGGTTCTTCTGAGTGTCAAACCCAATTGGGGCATTGAGGACAAAAAGGCCATTTATTCTTGACAGAAAGTGCTATCCCTGATGGCACGATTCTCAACGTGGCGGGGGCGGGGGGTGACTGTGACTCCTTGGGGGGCATTAGGCAACGTCTGGAGACTTTTTTGGCTGTTACAACTAAGGGAGGAGAGGTGCTCCTGGCATCTGGTGGGTGGAGCCCAGGGATGCTGCTCAACATCCAACAGTGCCCAGGATGGCCCCACCACAGAGAAACATGCAGCCCCAAATACTGAGTGCCGCGGTGGAGAAGACCTGCCCACGTGCTATCGCGACTGTGCAAAATCTCTGCAAATGACCATCCATTATACGGGAGGGTAACGCTTCAGAAGCAGAGCCCAAATGAGATGCACACAGCATTTAGGCCTGGATTCCAAGTCCATCTGTCCAGGGGATTTAATAAAATAGGCACTTGCTGCTACTTGAAATGACTCCTTGGGTTCAGGGTTAGACTAACTATAGCCATGACACAATTGACATCATTTTGTTTTGATTCATGTTTTTTTGACCATTCTTTGATTCTCTGATTTCCGTTTACCATGGGAAACTTTCCACACACGTTTAAAAATACAGCAGGAGGTTCTTTCCTTGTGAAACACGCCAAATATTCGAATCAGGTGAACCTCAATAAGCCTTGGGGTTGTATCTGGATGTGCAAACACATGTTTACATGCTCTGAACCTGAATTACTTCAGAAATGAGGAAGAACTGAAAGGCTCAGGTTTCAGCTGAAGAATAACTAAATGAAACATCACTCCAGATGATTTCTGATTACAAGACAATATTCAAAATAAAGAAAACAATACAACCTATGTAAAGAACTAGCTGCATCACCTCCTCAGGTACTCTTGGCCCTTGATTCTGGCCATGGAGTGGACAATGGTGACCGATGGGTCAAGACGCTCCCACACCCCCTTCCTCCTTCATATGTTCACACCCAAATGAACAAGCCCATGACAAAACGCGGTAACTGTCCAAGGTAGTAACAACATGTCCTCATTTAAACTCCGCGGGCACACTGTCTCTCTTTTTTCCTTAGAGACGGGGTCTCGCTCTGTCATCCAGGCTGGAGTGCAGGGGCACAGTCATGGCTCACTGCAGCCTCAAACTCCTGGACCAAACTGATCTTCCTGCCTTAGCCTCCGAGTAGCTGGGGTTACGAGCATGTGCCACTGCACCTGGCTAATTTTTTTTATTTTATGTAGAGATAAGGTCTCATTATATTGGCCAGGCTGGTCTAGAACTTCTGGCCTCAGGCAACCCTCCTGCCTTGGCTTCCCAAAGTGCTGCGATTACAGATGTGTGCTACCGCCCCTGGCGTCTCACTTTTTAATGATTAGAAACCATTGTGACAAATGGGACAGTCTTTCATTAGCCCCTAGAGTGCTGGAATCTGGAGTGCCGAGGGAAGGCAACTATGAAGGCTTCTCAACAGATGAGAGGTAGAAGGCAATGAGCAGAGAAAAACAGAGTCACAGGCGCCTTGAGATCTGAGGGCTGGCTGGACCTTGGAGACATGTCCTCTTAGATACACACGTGTGTGTTTTGCAGTGAGGAAACTAGACAGGGCCAGAAGGAGTCAGTGGAAGATCCCGGGCACACAGTGTGAAGGGGTTTGCCAGGGAAAAAGGAGCACAAGAGAGGAAAAAACACCGGAGTTTCGAAAGCCACAGCTTTGCGAAAAATGGTAGGCAGAAGTGCAAGAAAGAAAACAGGGACTGGGTACAGTGGCTCACGCCTGTACTCCCAGCACTTTCGGAGGCCAAGGCGGGAGGATCGCGGGAGGATCGCTTGAGCCCAGGAGTTCAAGACCAGCGAGACCTCATCTCTACAAAAAATAAAAAAATTATCTGGACGTGGTGGTGTGTACCTATAAGTTCCAGCTGCTCAGGAGGCTGAGGCAGGAGGATCTTTTGAGCCAGGAGGTTGAGGCTGTAGTGAGCTATGATTGTACCACTGTACTCCCACCTGGGTGACAGAGAGAGACCCTGTCTTAAAAAAAAAAAAAAAAAAAAAAAAGAAAAGAAAAGAAAAAGAGAACAGGATATATTGCTTTGTGATTTTCTAAAAGAGTTTTTTAAAGCAGTGTAACATGCTGTGAAGGAGAAAGGTTTGTAAGGGCAAGACCAGTTCCCAGAAAGACAGGACAGAGGGAATCCTGGAAGAATGTGACCGCCAGGTGGGATGGATGACGGTACAGTATGGAAAAGTTCAGTAGAATCACGTGCCTGGGTCAGAGTAGGAGAAAGAGAAGCAGAGGGAGGAAGCTGCAGGGGACTGAGAAATCAGTAACAGGGACTGTCTGTGGTCCCAGTGCTTTGGGAGGCTGAGGCAGGAGGATCACTTGAGCCCAGGAGGTCGAGGCTGCAGTAAGCCATGATTGTGCCACTGCACCCTAGCCTGGGCAACAGTGTGAGACTCAGTCTCTAAAAATAAAATAGGGACTCAGGTGAAGGCGGCAAGAAAGGTTGTGGATCCCATTATTCCCCAGAAGTCAAGGGGATCTTCACTGCAGAATCATGAGACCAGAATAGGAGGGGACAAGAGAGGGTGAGATGTGTGGTTTAAAACCAAAATTGGTATAAAATTGGCACAACTGCTCACTGTGGACCAATGTGAAAAGTGGGAGGGGTTCCAAGCCAAGTGCACAGTTTTAATGTGCATTTATTTTTCCATCCTCCTACCCCCATCTGCTCTACAACGAGCCCGGTAATGAAAGCATCCCTTGAGATCCTCGTTAACACCAGAGCCATCACCTCTCTGCCCTGACGCAGCCTCTGGTGATGCCCTCTGCCGGGTTCTGCTGAAATACAGATTCCACCTGACCATGTGTGGGGCCCCTCTCTAACCAACCTGCTCCAGAAATCAAGAAGAGACAGCAAGTCTGCATAAGTGCAAGGCAAACGTCCACTCCGAAGCCCAGAGCAGCTGAAGATCTGCCGCATCTTTTTCAGATGTGGCGGTGTAAGTGTTTACATCAACTAACAGCCAGTGATTCTACATTTAAGTCAAAAACACAGAGCCATGTGGGAGGGGCACTGGAAGCTTGCTGCTGTGTGTCCACACAACCGGTATCAACACAAAGTGGAAAAGAACCCAACTTACTTTCTTCTTCTTCTTTTTTTTTTTTTTTAATTTTAGAGATGGAGTCTCACTGCATTGCCCAGGCTGGAGTGTACTGGTGCAATTATAGCTTACTGCAGCCTCAACCTCTCAGGCTTAAGTGATCTGATCCTCTCACCTCAGCCTCCCGAGAGCTGGGGCTACAGGTGCGTACCACCACACTGGGCTAATTAAAAAATTGTTTTTTGTAGAAATGCTGTTACACCATGTTGTCCAGGCTGGTCTCAAACTCCTGGGGTCAAGTAGACTTCCTGCCTCGGCCTCCCAAAGTCCTGGGATTACA
This sequence comes from Pan troglodytes, assembly GCF_028858775.2. Taxonomy (NCBI): domain Eukaryota; kingdom Metazoa; phylum Chordata; class Mammalia; order Primates; family Hominidae; genus Pan; species Pan troglodytes. Next base: position 10,275,989 of record NC_072421.2, on the reverse strand, counting down.
GGCATGAGCCACTGCACCCTGCCGCGGAATTAATCCCAAATGCCTGAGGGAAATGCATGTTAGCTTCCAATGTGTTCCAAGCTCTTGCAGCTTCCCAGGGCTCTGCTGTTTGGGGACCCGGCCCAGCAGCTACGTACCTCGTTGATACTGATCTCGGCCTCTACATACTGCAGGCCTTTCTGGAGAATGGAGATGAGGGCGGCCGGTGGCACTAGCGTCCCATTGATGTTGGACTGGCTGATGTGGCTCTCAATCCCAAATGTGAAAGCCGAGTGGGAAAAACCTGTGGCAAGAGGGGAAAGCTGAGGTTGAGTGAGACCCGAATTGAAGGAGGGAGGTGCAGCCATTGAGATCTGAAGGTGGCCCGCAGACTTCAAACACACTTAATTTGCAGGGACAGACACGGCTGCAGAATGCCCAGGGATGCTTCTGATTTGGGTTCAGTAAGGTGGGAAAGGGCAGGGAGAGAGGGAGGGACTTCAGACCCAGGAAGACCAGGATTGGTATGTGATGAAACAAGGGACTTTAATGGTAGAACCGTTTCAGTGTTATTAAGGACAAAGCAGAACAGACAGTAGTTTGCCCTGCATGCCCCGGTTGGACATTTCTGTTACTCAAATTTGGCTCCAGGCTCCCCCGCAAAACTCCGTGGTTCGTAAGACTGTGCAGAAGCTCACGCTGAAGCCTCTCTGTGTCACCCCCTGAAAGCACACAGGGCACCTTTCTTCAGCCCAAGATGAGGGAACAGCAAACGCTGACCCTGAGTCCTCCTGGCACGTGGGGCAAGTGTATCACAACTCAACAACTGAAGACGGAGAAGAGGCCGTTCTGGACTGACTGGTGTGGCACTGAGTCATTTTCTCAAAACACTGGGAATTTTCTCTTTGCTAATTGATGCTGGCTCTTTTCCTCTCCTCCCCCAGTGCATCTCTTTCACTGCCGCTCTAGGAAGCTGCTATCAATGATGCTTGGCAATTTAAAGGTGTTTTCAGATCAGCTTTGGATGAAGGCTCTTGAATGAAGCTGTTGGGAAGGGGGTCAGGACCGAATACACAGAAAGCCATGCCTTGCGCTCTTGTGGATGGCGCCTGCTTCAAGGAAAGAAGGCAATGGTGCAGGGCATCTATGTGGAGGTCTGGGGGTGATGAGGAAGCTGCGACAGCCCTTCATCAAGGAGAGAGAGGGAGGTGGCATCCCACTGCCAGCAAGCCTAGGCTGCTGCAGGGAGTTTCCTAAAACAGGCAACCCCGCCTGGCAGGGCTGGGTCACTTTGCTTGGTGCAGAGGCGGCCTGGGGGTGCACAGGAGCTTGAAATCCTTGGGAGGTGGACATCATGGGGGGATCTCGTGTGAGGAACATGGACCCCCCAGTGCTCGGTCCCTGGCTACAGGTGGGGTGGACACCAAGGCATTCCCATGGTGTGGCTTTCAACTCTCACACTGTTTACAACTTCCATGCATGAGGCAAATGAGCAGGAAGCAGGGAGTTCGGAAAGCAGCCACTCTACCTCCCTGGTTAGACCACTCTGCAGGCTGAGAATCTGCTTATCCCAGGAGGCAGGACTGTCAGCCTTGCTGGACAGGTGCTCCTCTTCCGCCGTCTTTCATTCAGCCAATGGGGGGCAGTGGCAGCCGGCTTCCCTCTGCTTCCATATCAGTGCCCTTCTGCCTCGCCTTATCCAAATGCAAACTGACCTTGCAATAAACAAAACGCTCACCAGATGGGAATGTTCCTCCAGGAGACGAGCTCTGCGCTGTGCTCTCCTTGCTGCTTTCTTACACTTCACTTTTCTCTGTCTACTCTCCCTCCTCCTCAATCCACCCTCTGTTCTGTCCCCACCGCCAGGTTGTAAAGAACATATCAAATGTGTAGTTGAGATTTATCTAACAGAGGAATAGGGTAGCTGCTATTAATTTTACAATCAATTGCACAGAGCCTTGCATATTTCTTTACAGAACTATAACTGCCTACATTAGGTTCCAAAGGACCCCTTTCCAGGTTCCCCTATCCCCAAGGGTTCCTCCGCCCCTGTGTTTTTGGAGGATATAAGCCAAGGCTGTTTACAACAACCTTACCTTTTCCTTCTAACTTGTTTTCTCTCTATCCACCTTCCTTTTCCCCTACCCACTCCTACCAAAATGAAGCAACCCACCCTTGGGTTCACCAACGACTCTATTCTCTGCCAATGCTATACAGAGTTTTACCTGCAAGCTTTTATCATTGAGGTCTTTGGCAAAGTGTGGAAGAGAAAAACCCCAGTCAATGGATAAAGCAGGACCTCACTGCATTCTTGGCTTGACGATCCACTACATGGAATCTTCCTTATCTACTCTGGGCCACAGTGATTCCTCTCTCATAGACATCATGACTCTCACGGCTGATGGGGGCCACTCACGTGGCTCCTACTAAATGGCTTCAAGCTTCTCAGCATCATTCTGTCACTGCCGCTTTCCCCTTGATGAATCAGTCTCTGAGATCTTTTGAGGGTAACTGACAGCCTCCTGTTGCTCAGTTTGTAGGGGTGGTGCTGAGATCTAAGCCTGGGCGCCAGAAACCACTCTTAGCCACCATGAAACAGTATCTAGAAACATCTACTGAATGCACCAGAATGCAGCATTTATGTGCTGATGACGGCACCTGACAAGCAAACCTCATGGCTGATGGAGCAATTGTGGAAGGAAAGTCTCGTGCTCCTGGGACATTTCATTCATCCACTCTGACTCATTCATTCCCGCAAGCAGCACTGGGCCACAGAACTGGTACCTGCAGTCACATGCTCTGTGAAACAGAGCCGATTCTGACCACATTACCATCTTCAACCAAACCTGGGCACTCTGTCCACTACCTCAGTCTTTGTAGCAGCTGTTTGGAGTTGGTACTGTTTTTGTTTCACACATAAGGACAAACATTGGAGACATCAGGTAACCCGCCCAAGGATCATGTGATATGACGCTGAACTAAACTGTGAACCGTAGACTATGTGACTCCGAGATTCCTCTTTTTACTTTACACTCCAAGACCCACCCGCAAGCACAGGAACCAAAATTCTTGAATTCCCTGCATGGACACAGACTCCATTTCCACCTTGCTGCTCAGCTAGACCACTTGCAGCTCTGAACAGCAGCCAGCGTGGGTGCAGCTCAGGCAACTCACAAAGAACGGTGTGCAAAGCTCAGTCTAACCCATGGAGGGAGTGTGCCCTTGATTTCTCTCTCATCTGGGTTTTTAATGTTGAGTACATGTTTTGGCTGCATAACTTTATCTCTCTACATGATTATGCTCTCCAACATAGATTTCATTTCTAGATCGTGTGGACAACAGTATCCAGATTCAATTAAGTCTTCTTGGAACAAAGAGATGAACCAGTAAAGATGGAGTAAGGATGTGGCGTCTGAGACTTCTGCAAAGAGCTGAAAGTCATCTGCCGAAAGGAATATCCTGTGCAGATGCACAATGACAAATGCGCAGGATAAAGTTCTACAGGGGTACCTCGAAGGTCTTTCATCAGCTTGGGTCCTCTTTTGGAGAGGGTAGGTCGTGACTGGAAATTAGGCACCTTCATAAAGACCTGGGAGATGTGCATTCCACGCCATGGTGAACAGAAGTCCTCCTATTTGCTGAAATTTTCACTAGCTGCATTTCTTTGAATGGATCTCTACATGGCCTCTAGAGCAATGGTTTTTCAGTCCATTTGCTTGCAAGATTTTCTTACTGATTTCTGGCCATGTGGTCTCATGAAGGCAAGCAGGAGGGCTGGATGGAGAAAATGTCAGCAGCAGGCAGGATGGCTGGGTTCTGTCCTCGTTCTGCCACTGGGTGCCTGGCCCATGTCGCTTCATTTGGCTGGGCCTGCATTTCCTCCTCTGTGGTATAGGGATAAAAAGTACCTTGAGGTGCTGATGAGACACATAGATGGGACAGCAGCCAGACCCCCGACACATTTGATGGAGAGAAGACCACAGTGAGTGGAAAGGTTGCTGTCCCAGCTTTCCTTGTTGGAACAATAAGGATGTCAGATGAAATGGCTGCTAGGATATTTGCTAGTTCTGATATTCATTCTGGGACAGGAAGATGCCTGCTACGTTCTGAATGTTTGTGTCCCCCCCAGATTTGTATGTGGGAGACAAATCCCCAAAGTGACGGTATTAAGAGGTGGGGCCTTCAGGAAGCAATTAAATCATGAGGGCTCCACTCTCGTGAATGGGATCAGTGTCCCTATAAAAGAGGCTCAAGCAAGCTCCCCTGCACCTTCCACCATGTGAAGACACAGAAGGAGCCATCCATGTGAAACAGGACCTCACCAGACACCAAATCTGCTGGCGTCTTGATCTTGGACTTCCCAGCCTCCAGGACTGTGAGCAATACACTTTGGTTGTATATAAATTACCCAGTCTAAGGTATTGGTTACAGCCCATACTAACTAAGACAATGCCCAAGGACTATGTACTAGAGGCTGCTTGACCACTTCCTCTTAGGCCACAGTTGCCAGAACCAGGTGCCAGGGTGCTGCGGAAGGTAATGCCTGCCTCCACACCTGCCAGCATCTCACCCCTCCCACTTGGACTCCAGGGCTAATGGGCGCATTCATTTGCAGTCTGCCAGAGTGGTGAGACTTCGGTGCCTTGTGCCTCCTCAGCTTTCCCGCATCTCTGAACACATCTCTTCTGCCCAACAAGACATCCGTAGGAACAAAGACCAGAATGCCAATGATAAACGAAGCACCAAGGACTGCCCCTGCGGCAGGTGCAGAAGTAGTTAAAGGGCAGGAGAACAAAGAGCTTGGTGGTACCTCGATGAAAGATCGTGTGAGGGTGATGGGTTAGTGTCCTTGGTGTCACCAGTAGGCTAGCCTAGAGACATTCCTGAAGACGCTAGGCTTGCCACCTACTTAGGAGGCGTATTCCCGATGAATCTCTTGACAGCAGGGCTTCTCAACCACAGCATGGCTGACTTTTAGGCTGGCTCATTCCTTGCTGTGGGGGACACAGTCCCATGCATTGTACGATGTTGAGCAGCACCCCCGGCCTCTACCCACTAGATGCCAGTAGCACACTCCCATTGTAACAACCAAAAATGTTTCCAATATTGTCCCATCAACCCCACCATGGTTGGGGAATTGACACCCTGAAAGGCCACTACCCCCAGCTCTACTCTCCTTACATTTCTGCTTGGTTCTTGGTTGTTGCTATTGAAAAGCAAGCCACCCTCTGCATGCAATTGGTCATAGACCTTAGATAACATAACACACAGTAACAGAGCATAACCAGATGAGGTAAAATTATTCCCAGGGAGAAAAAAAAGAGTATAATCATGATAAACTGAAAGGCTTACACAAAGGATGACATTTTATAAAGGATGGTAGGATCTTCCATGTAAAGTCCTGTCCATTTGGAATAAAACGTGTAATAGTCTCACAAGAGAGGAAACAGTCTGTATAAGAATTTGTCTCATCTAACTAGGCAACATAAACATTTAAAACAAACCAAGTACATGTATCGCGTTTCTTGCAATTATGACACTGCTAAACCACACCCCTCACAAATGACTTCACAAACCATTTGAGGTATACAGTGAACTACTATGCCCAGCTAATGTTGGCCTGATTCATCAGCAAAATCTGCTAAGTTATCAATCACTGGCCTTTAGAAATACTGCTTATTTGGCACAGAAAAGTAGAATTTAATACTCAGGCAGCTGTGGGGTTGGTTTTGCATCTTCAGCTAAAACAAATACCAAGGGTATCAATTTGTAACATTAAAACTGGAATTTTTATTAAGTATTTAACAGACTTACATACTTGTAATACTTACAGCTATCCAAAGCTGACGGACACCATCTGCTATCTGTGCATTGTCTAGATCATGGGCTTGCAAACTGAGGCCCACAGACCAAGTCTGGCTCACTGCCAGTGTGTGTAAATAAAGTTTTATTGAGATACAACCACACCCATGAGGTGATGTGTTGTCTATGGCTATTTTCACACTACAATGGGAGAGTTGAGTAGGTGCAACAGACACCACATGGCTCATAAAGCTGAGGATATTTACTATCTGCTCCTCTACAGGAAAAGTGTGCTGACCTGATTTTATATACAGTTGACTCTCCATATCCGATAGTTCTGCGTCCACCAATTCAACCAACCACAGATCAAAAATATCCAGAAAAAAACAACAAAAAACAATATGATGATAATAATACGAATAAAAAACCAATGCAATATAACAAACACACTTTACTTCAGCCTGGGAGACAAAGTGATACACCAGTCTTGAGAGCAAAGGAAAGAAACAGAAGAGAAGAAAGAAGGAAGGACCATATTGGATGCAATGACATAAGAATTTGGTACCATTTCTTAGGCTTATGGAGAGAACACATTTAACCAGGTGCTCCAAGGCCTGGATCTGCCCCCTAACAGTTTCCCCAGCTCCCTTTTCTGACCCATGGACAGGTGGAATTCACTGATCTACAAGGTCCCTTTCAATTCTGAAATCCTATGTAGAGAAAATAAATTACCTTATGGTGCCAACAAAACCTGAAGGGTTTTAATTTATGGAGGTGACTGAGTGACAACACAAAGAGGCTAATGCCATTTAAAGAATTTATTACTCAGTTCCCAAGGAAGGGAGTATGCTGGGGCGTGCCACACCATGCCACACAGGGCAACAAGAAACCTTATCACACACAGGGACCGAGAAGCTGAGAAAGAGAGAGGGAGGAACTAGGAGTGTACCTTTATGACTACAGTAGTCGGGGAGTAAAGGGGTGGGGATATCCCTTATTGGATAGGAAGTGAAAATACATGTCAGAGTTTGTGGCTGGGAGTTTTATAATATGATTTTGGCACGCCTGCAAAAGCCACCTTATGAGAGGTAAACAACTATGGTTGTTGGTCTAGCTCTATGATCAATGGATACCAAACAGCCACTGGTTAACACACTTGTCCAATCTAGTAGGCTAAAGAGAAGGGGTTTTACAATACAGTCATTATGAAACCAAAACGTATATGTAGCACTTCCTTTTGTTTCTGCAAATGCTGACAGTTTTCCAACCTCCTTATTCATAGCGGAGTCAGCACAGCTTCTCCTCAGTCAATATTTCCTGGATCATAAAGGTTTCTCCAGCAGGACTGCAGCTGCCTGGAAAGCTGCCCACTTTCCTCTCAGTGCTGGGACAAGGTGGTGGAGGTGGGGAGGGTGTGATAGAAATAAAGATGCGAGAGAGGCCAAGGATGAGGAAGTGGGAGCCGGGATGAAAAATCAAATGGTGAAGAAAACACAGACACACACGCACACTCTCACGGAGTTAGGAACAGTAAACAGAAAAGGCGAGGGAATTAGAAATCCTATCTTCATCTGTGGGGCGAATTCACTACCAGTTCCCTTCACTTCAACAATGATGGATTAGTCTCACCAGAGGATTACATTTTCTGCCCAAGAAGCAGTTCTTATCATATGTAAACTCCAATTATATCCATGGTAAAAAGAAAAAAAAATATGCTGGGGAGAATTCTTTTTGCCTTTGCAGTCTATATCACTGAACGTGTTCATATCAGCTTTCCATTTTAATGTGTTTATATGAAAAAAATCCTCAAGGCCCAGTCCTCAACTCCCATCCTAACCTCCAACAACATTTTGCTACAGAAAACAGAGTGCAGTGAGAACATTTTTATGTGCTGCAGACCTGTTTCAGATGACCCACCATAACATGGAATTTAGCGTAAAATGAAGCTGCCTCGGACGGCGTCCAAAAGAAATACCAGAAGGATCTCGTTAAAATAGGGTTTTGCCATAACATCTGGCCTGGACCCCAAGGGTGGTGGCTGAATACAGCTCAGGCCGCTGACAAGCGCAGACCAGGCACCCTTGCCAAGACTATTTTCATATCCTCTAGATGTGGGGAGCATCCAGGAGGGAAAAGCATTACTCAGGCCATAAACTCATGTGGCTACTTCCTCCCAGGGCAATGGTGGGCTAGGACAATGAGACAACCTTGGACGGGCCTCGGCTAGGGTAGGGGGTGCTGCTTCCTGGAAATGCTCACAGAGAATTGTAGTGGAGGTGATGCCAGGAGAAGCCTCAGCTCCTGCTGCAAGTCAGCTACTAGGAAGAGCTAGGTTCAGAGACGCTCATGTCCTCCAGCCCTACAGTGTGGTCTCCAGCACCTTGGAACACTCATGAATTCTGGATTCAATATTTGGAAATTGGAAGACAGCATGAATGCTAAACCAGAGATTTACGACGGATAGCACCATTGCAAATCACACTCAAACAAAAGTCAAGATATGACTTTGGGAATATAAGAGAAAGCAATTTGGAAGATGGAGAAATTAACTCACATTGTTAAACAATCAACACAACTCCTGTTCTCACATTGGGGGATTTCTTCTAGTCCCTTTTCTCTATGTATCTTAATTACTTTCTTCTTCTTCTTTTTTTTTTTTTTGAGACAGAGTTGCATTCTTGTCACCCAGGCTGGAGTGCAATGGCATGATCTCGGCTCACTGCAACCTCCGCCTCGCAGGTTCAAGCGATTCTCCTGCCTCAGCCTCTCGAATAGCTGGGATTACAGGCGCATGCCACCACGCCCAGGTAATTTTTGTATTTTTAGTAGAAATGGGGTTTCATTTCATGTTAGCCAGGCTGGTCTCGAACTCCTGACCTCAGGTGATCCACCTGCCTCGGCCTCCCAAAGTGCTGGGATTACTTGCTGGGCGTGAGCTACCGCGCCTGGCCTGTGCGTCTTAATTTCTATGTATAATCATCATGGTCACAGAATATTGTATCCCTGTTCTCTTTTACCTAGCACACTACAAGCATTTTCCCTGGTTGCTGGTTGGTTTTGACAGCCACCTCTGTGGTTACTAACTTTTCACCAAGCAGGCAGGTCATCCTTTACTCACACTACGTTCAGTTTTATCTTTCAACAATGAATCAACGGCTTCTAACTGGACAGGTTCCCGTGTCTCAGCTGGTGTTAATGTGCCACTAACCCTACTTGCCAGCATCTTTTCCTCCTTCCTGCCATCATGTGTCCTAGGTCCGCATCACCAAGATGGCGCATTCTCCTCAAAAATGCTGGGGTTTGCTCTTTATTTTTCTTGAAGTGCTCTTCTTACTTTGCCTAAAAACTTCTGGTTCAAATCCAGCTCAGATAGCACTCTATGCCCTTTCTCAAGCTGCTGGAGAAAAGGTGACAACTGCTGCATTCAAGTACTCTCTTGTGGCCTCCACATTTCTGATGGTACTCAAAATAATTTTAAGTAGCATGAGGGCAAATGTTTGAAATTTAATAGCTATTTAAATGTATGTTATGCGAACAATAGAACTAAATGAAACTCGTAAACTAACAGGTATTGGTATATCTAATAAAAAGCAACTGTTTCAATTTAAGAAAATACTCCAGGTGTATGCAAATATGGTGAAAATTCAGATAACGAGCAAAGAACTAAGATTGGCACTGGGTGTGGTGGCTTATGCCTGTAATCCCAGCACTTTGCAAGGTTGAGGTGGAAGGATCATTTGAAGCCAGGGGTTCAACACCAGACTGGGCAACAAAATGAGACCCCATCTTTACAAAAAATAAAAATAATTAGTTGAGTGTGGTGGCCCGTGCCTGCACTCACAGCTACTGGGGAGGCGGGGCTGAGGCGGGAGGATCATTTGTGCCCAGGAGGCTGAGCCATGATTGTGCCACTGCACTCCAGCCTGGGCAACAGAGAGAGACTCTGTCTTTAAAAAACAATAAATAGGTCAGGCGCAGTGACTCACGCTTGTAATCCCAGCACTTTTTTGGAGGCGAAGGTGGGTGAATCGCTTGAGCCCAGGAGTTCGAGACTAGTCTGGGCAACATGGTGAAACACTGCCACTATAAAAACTACGAAAAATTAGCTGGGTGTGGTAGCACATTCCTGTGGTCCCAGCTACTTGGGGAGACTGAGGTGGGAGGACTGCTTGAGCCCAGGAGGCCGAGGCTGCAGTGAGGCAAGATCATGCCACTGCATTCCAGCCTGGGCAATGCAGTGAGACCCTGTCCCACACACGAAATATATATGGGGTGGGGGGAGGAGGGCAGGCAGCCCCTTCTCTGCTGTGCTGCTCATTGCAACCTTAATTCATATTTTCATACTTCCTCTAATAAAACTGCCATTTTTAAAAATTAAAAATATATGTATTATCTTAATTGTTGTATTGTTATTTTTGTTTTTTCCAATGCGTTATTTTTCCAATTTATTATTATTATTATTATTTTTGAGAAAGAATTTCGCTCATTGCCCAGGCTGGAGTGCAATGGCACGATCTCAGCTCACTGCAACCTCTGCCTCCCGGGTTCAAGTGATTCTCCTGCCTCAGCCTCCCAAGTAACTGGGATTACAGGCATGCGCCACTATGCCCAGCTAATTTTGTAGTTTTAGTAGAGATGGGGTTTCACTATGTTGGACAGGCTGGTCTCAAACTCCTGACCTCAGGTGATCCACCCACCTCGGCCTCCCAAAGTGCTGGGATTACTACAGGCGTGAGCCACCGCACCTAGCCCCCAATTTATTTTTGAGTCACAGTCGGGTGAATTTGTGGATGGGGAACCTGAGGATATGGAGGGCCAACTGTATTTGAAAGCATCACGTAGCACATGATAGCTATATATACATATATACATATGTATCTATATGTAGATATAGATACACATATATAATTTTTATTACATTATTTTCAATGAATGTTGAATAAATGAAAAAATGAGAAAGATTCCAAAGCCAGATGGATGATGTTCTGAATCCCAGCTGTATGACCTCCTTGAAGTGACTTGGGTAGGCCAGGACCTTCTCAGTACCTTGGGTTTCTCATCTGTAAATGAGGATGGAGCTGTTTCTACTTCCTAGGGATTGGTAGGAATAAACAGTTTCATCTGTCAATATTTAGAATCATGCCTGGCACACAGCAAGTGCTTGACAAATGTGAGATATTGTTACTACAACAAAACAGTGATGGGGGGATAGAGGTAACACTGACAAGGGTAGGATATCTCAGTGCCAGGTGGTGGGGAGGGAACTGAAGACAAGGAGGCAGTAGGAAAGATAACATGGAAAAAAATGTTTGAACACAATCCTGATGTTTTTCTACTAAACAGTGCTAATTCTGAATGCTTCTCTCCGCCCTTCTAAATTCATATATTGAAATCTAACCCCCAAGGGGATGGCATTAGGAGGTGGGGCCTTTGGGAGGTGATGAGGGTGGAGCCCTCATGAATGGGATGAGTGTCCTTATACAAGAGACCCCAGAGAGCTCCCTTGCCTCTTCCACCACGTGAGGACACAGGGAGAAGGCGCCGTCTATGAACCAGGAAGCGGGTCCCCACCAGACACTGAATCTCCCACACCTTGATGTTGGACTCCCAGCCTGCAGAAATGTGAGAAAAAAATCTCTGTTGTTTATGGTATTTTGTCATAGCAGCTCGAATGGACTAAGGCAAAGAGTGACATAATCATAGGATAGAGGAAGCTTGTCTTTGAAGTGGACAGACTGTGGTAGGGAAATGGTGATGGTACCAAGTGTGGGTTTACATTAAAGAGTGCTCGTGAAGTGTCATTCAAAATATCAGTATGGATGGCAATGGAGAAGTTGGGGATACACACCGTGACTTGGAGGGGAGGAGTCACTGGAGAGATTGGGAGTGGACACTCAGACTTGGGGGATCAGCAGAGAGACTGGGGATGGGACTCAGACTTCAGGAGGAAGAGAGTGGCATATTACTACAGGCACAGATGTGGGAGGGTAAAAAGAACATCATCTTGAGGAGAGTAGTAGTTGAGAAGTGAATGGAGAAGGAGGCACCAGCAAAGGGATGTACAGGGACTTCGGGGAAGAGGGACAGTGTTGTGTCTGACAGTCCAGACAACTCGCTTGCTATTCGGTCTGGAAAGCAAGAAAGGGAATAGAATTTGGCATAAAACATATCAATGCTGGACACTTTTAAGGTCACATTAGAATTTCAGAGCAGGCAAGTCTTGAATATAACGGTGAATAAACTCGGAAGACAGGCACCTTGGTGAGTGGCTATCTCATCTTATCTAAAACAGGAAATGTGGACTCTCTTAGACATTTTCACATCGTCACCAATTTTTAAAGTAGGAAGTGAAATTTAAGGCTTATGTGCATCTTCAACAGAATCTGACCATTTTTGTGGGTGTCAATACCAATGGAGAATTTTTGACTACACTGAACAAGATGTATACTTAAACAACTGTAATTTATAAATACTCAACTGATTTTCATTCTAATTGCTTTTTCTCCCTGTAACAAATTAATGAGCATAAGAATGGCAAGTCTTAATTTAGAACAATAAACTTAGAAAAGATCGTACAACTGAAATTGCACTGGAACCAGGAGAGTGGAATGGTTATGAACATCTGGAATGTAAGAACTTCTGGATTCCTGCATTTTGCTACTGTAAATGGTTATAATCACACCAAGAGAACAGTTTAGCAAAACAGTCTTTTCAAACAGTTTGTTTGCAACTAGCACGGTTATGAGAGGGTTGGTAATTGAACAATTAGCCCCTTCATAACCTCCCATGTGAGCAGAGGTTCTGCAAACCTACACCACTGTATTTAGCAAAGGGAGAATGGACATACTTGGTGGAGGAGGATCAATTGTTCATGCCACACAGCTGGCCAGGGTGATGTGCTATTCTTTTCTATATGAAAGGCCTGGGTATCACGTTCTCCAGCTACTTACACATTCTTAGAAATTAGTTTTTATCATTGACATCTAACATATGCATAAATGCATCAACGACAGATACAGAACCTCACCCAGATTTCCATGTGGCCTGGGCCTGAAGTGGTGTGGATAGTCTTGTATTCTCCTATTTTCCTTCTGAACCCCTCGGCATGGGGCGCATGCCCACGGGAATGGCCCCCAAATAAAAACCCTGAGCGCCAAGGTTCAGGTGAGCTTCCCTGGCTGGCCACTCTCCCGCACATGGCCAATCATATATTCTTCTGGGAGAATTAACAGCTTCTCTGTAACTCCACTGGGGGTGGCCACCTGCAAGGTTGTGCCTAGTTTCACCTGGACTTCGTGCCTTATGCCTTTTCCCCTTGCTGATTTTCATCTGTATTATTTCACTGTAATAAACCGTAAGTGTGGCAGGTACTGAGTCCTGTGAGCCCTTCCAGCAAACCACTGGGCCTGAGGGTGGTCTTGGGGGTCCCAACACAATAGCAAAATGTGCTGCTCTCACTTAATGAGATCACATCAAAGCATGAGACATTACTGTTTTGCAGAGTTTCAGGGTACTTTCATTCTCTACTAATGTGGACATTTTATTCAGGTCTTCCTTATTTTATTATTTGATGAAACTAATGTTTTCCTTTATTATTCCTAAAGCAAAGACTGCCAACACCTCAAAGAAACGCTGGCCTTCACTGTTTCATAAAGATTCTTTTTTTAAACATGGATACACATTAGCAATGTAAAAGAGCCGCTGCAGTCAAAAAATATTTTTAGAGACTCAGCTGAACAATAAGCCCTGAACTTTTGTTTAAATTAAGATAGCTGAACCATTAAAATGATTTCCTGAATCCATGGAAACGTGTCTTGCATAAGAAGGCATTCCACGGCCCTAGGAAACACAGTGGAGTCTACAGAGTAATTTGTCAGCTGCTAGGATTACAGTGGGCAAAGCCACTTAATCATTTTTGTAGATGCAATTATTCACAAATATTAAGGGTAATGTAACCACCCAATGGATTCCCCTTGCCTGCTGCCTAGACAGAGCTGATTTATCAAGACAGGGGAATTGTAATAAAGAGTTTAATTCATGCAGAGCCGGCTGTATGGGAGACTGGAGTTTTATTAGTACTCAAATCAGTCTCTCCGAAGGCTTAGAGATTAGGGTTTTTAAAGATAGTTTGGTGAGCAGGGGGGTGGGGTAGGGAGCATCCTGACTGGTTGGGTTGGAGATGAAATCATAGGGAATTGTAGCTGTCCTCTTATGCTGAGTCATTCCTCAGTAGGGGGGGCCACAGGACCGGTTGTTCGCAGGTCCAAGTGGGGCAATCTGGTTGTCAGAAATGCGAACACCTGAAAAGACATCTCAAAGGCCAATCTTAGGTTCTACAACAGTGATGTTATCTTCAAGAGTAATTGGGGAAGATGCAAATCTTGACTGCCGGCATAATGGCAAATTATTATGGCGTAATGGCATAATGGTAAATTATTTAGAATTCAAGCCCCTCTCATCCTAATTTGGTGGCCTTTCATTAGTTTTACAACAACATTTAGTTTGGGGGAAGGACTATTATCATTGAAACTATAAACTAAAATTTTCCCCCAGGTTAGCTTGGCCAGGAATGAGCAAAGACAGTCAACCTGTGAGCTAGAAGCAAGACAGTCAGCCAGGTCAGTTTTCTCTCACTGTCAACATGTTCTCAGTTATAATTTTTGCAAAGGTGGTTTCAATCCCTCCCTTTGGGTTTTATAACACCTTATTCTTAAGGTGTGGGCTATGAAGATGGAAAAAGAAGAGACGACTGCTCTAACTTCTTCCTGCTGACAGTGGGCATAGTGGGTGTAGCTGCAGACCCCAAGGTAAAAGGAGTGGAACCCCTTTGCAGCTGTCTGCATGTACTCACATGTGCCTGGTTGGGGTTTCAGGGCTTGCATGACAAAGGCATTAGGATGGTCATCTGTAGTTTTGGCACAGCATTGAAGTGAACAGTGAGCTATAAGGTCCTAGGATAAAGAGTGGAAGTCCTAGCTTCCGAAGCCTTTGTAGACTGGACCTTAAGCTCTGAGGTACCCAGGTGAACATCTCTGAGAACCAATCAGACATGGGGCGGCTAGCAGAGAGATTTGGGTCAGTGGTTGTTAGACAGACAGATTGGGATGGACAGGAAAGAACACATTTTACATATCTCATCCCATATTCTTTTTAGGTCAGTTTCCTAGTCCTGAGACTAGATGTTTAATTAAACAGCGGTTTCCCATATCAGGAGGTGGCAATGCAGGTGGGTTAGGCCTCTTTCGTTATAGATGAGGCAGGCAGTGAAAATCTGAAACGTTTTTGTCGCCTATATTACGAGGAATAAGCTTCAGCTTGCAGGGCCTCAGGAACAAGGTAGTAGCATTTTACTGAGTCCAAGTTAGAAAAGTGAAAGAAAAATTTGAAAGCATTAGTTTGGGGACTTGTAGCCCACAAAGAATTCAGGGTTAACAGAAAATAATGAAAACTCAAGAAGTTTATAGTTTTTTGAAACATAATTTTTCTCCCTCTAGTCCCCATTTTTATTAAAGACACATCATAGTAAGACAAATTTACTTGCAAAATAAGTCTTAGTCTTATTATGCTTGGACTGATTATTTGTATAAAGTGCAGCAAGAAGAATTATTTGCCATAATAGGCCCTTTCCTCCACCCAAGGTCTCAAGATAACTTGGGGCTCCCTAGGCCTGCCAGAAAATGACATTCTTTACTTACCACAGGTCAGGAACCCTGTACAGAAACCGCACAAGGTATGAGGCGTTTTCCTGAGGGGCTTTTGTTGGCTCTGTAAGTCAACTTTGCTTCCTTAAAGCAGTCTGTTTATATTTGAATGCATGCCATTCCAGTCAAAGCCTTGGTAAAATAACCAGTGTTTCTAATTCTGTTCTGTTACAAAAGAGAACAGATTCTTACTGCACTTATGCAAATAACTATACTGCCATAAGTTGAGAATACTCAAATAGTTTCTATAAATTCTGCAGAAATCAGGTAGAGAAAAAGTAACATGCTCCAAATTTTGCTCACAGTAAATTTTGCACAAGTTTATCTTATTCAATTGCTAAAAGTGGTAAATAGCTCAAAAGAAAACATTTTCTTGATTCTGAATAACAAAGGGATTAGCAATGTTTAACACATCAGCTCTCCACGAGAGTCCCAAAAGTTTTTTTTTTTTTTTCCTATTCCAATGGCACAATTTCTAAACTTATCAGAGACCCGCATTCAAGAGTACCTGTCAGAGTCCTATAGCTGAATATAACAACTGCCTTCTGAAAAGGAGCAACACAAGACAATAGTTGTCTATGGATGACACAAGTCTCAGGAGAGCCATAAAGATGCAATCAACAAGGAATTCTGGTCATCTCTGTGACACACAACAATTTAACATAACAATTATAATTATTAATGATAACATACACTGAAACATCAGAATTATAGGAATCTTACACAAGTTTGTAACACATACTAATAACATATTTATATGAATATAACCCAAAGAAAGTTAAACACCATTTTATATTTGACAATGCTTCCTGCATGGTTTTAATATAAAATAAGCCAAATATATCTCTTTTGGACTTTAGGTGTCCTAATTTTTTTTTAAAACATAACCTAGAATTTGATCTTGGCAAGTTTGTCAAATATCAAAGGTTTAAAACATTAGATATTACAAAACAGAATCCCAGGTCACCATACCTAAGTCATTCATTTAGCCAAAATGATAACTCAAAAATTTTACGAAGGAAAAAATCTTTACTTTGATAGGAGCCTCAGCTTTCCAAACAACAGGACCCAATGAAGACGGCATGAAGCCAACTGAATCTCTTTCCTTTCCCCTCTTCCTTTTCCCTGCCATTTACTCAAAGGGGCAAACAAAAACCTTTTGTATCCCTTAATATTACACGAAAATCTTGTTTAAAAGAAAAAGCAAAATTTCACCTTTGCATTTGTGTACTATTAATGTTAAACCCAATTCTTAATAAAACCTTATAAACAAATCTATATAATCTTAATTCGTTTGACCATCAGGTAAAATTTTCAAAAACCTTTTAAAACCCTTTATAATTTTCTGTTAAACAGCTGATTAATTTCCTAAGAAAACCATTATTCAGACACATGGGCCCAGAGTTGAGCCCTGTATCAGTGTGCTTTTATTTTAATGTTTAATTTACCAAAAACTGAAATAATCTCCTTCAAATCTTAGCCAACTTCCTCATACACACAGAACTTCTTTTACAAGATCAATCCTTCACAAACCCTTTATAGCTTGTTTTTTTGGGGGGTGGGGGGGAACGGAGTCTCGCTCCGTCACCCAGGCTGGAGTGCAGTGGCCGATCTCAGCTCACTGCAAGCTCCTCCTCCCGGGTTCACACCATTCTCCTGCCTCAGCCTCCCAAGTAGCTGGAACTACAGGCGCCCGCCACCACGCCCAGCTAATTTTTGTATTTTTAGTAGAGGCGAGGTTTCACCATGTTAGCCAGGATGGTCTCCATCTCCTGACCTCGTGATCCTCCCGCTTGTTTAAACTTGCAGTTTTGTCTTATCACTCTTTTAGGTTAAGACGATCCTTAAAACCCCCTGAACTAGACAACATTACCTTCCCTTTAACAAAAACCGTATTTCCATACCTTCTTATAACATTTTACCAAAAATACATTCTATTTTCCTTGTATACCTTATAAGTAAAATTGTTTCTCCAGTATATTACAATGTTAATTCTCAGTAGCTTTAATTTGTTGTGTAATATCTGATAGGTAAGCAATTTTAACCATGTATTGGATTATAGAGCCCAGGACAAAGACAGAGCTGCAGACAATGTCTGACTCTTCCCAGCCTAGCTAGGGCACCTGGCTAATTCCACGTGTCCCCAGGCCTTATCTAGAATCCAATGGCTGTAAAACAGACAAGTCAAACAATTATTAAAAATCACAGAAGCAGTTTATGGGCTTAAAGCATCTAGCAAACAGTATCTGACCTGCCTAATTTAGACCAAATGTATAAATGTTGAAGACATTTTACTTTACCAATAATATTTTAAATTGCCTTTATTTTTCAAAGATTAGAGTCACGTGACCTAAACGCATTAATGTTTCTATTTTTCTGACAATTTTTTTTAGCACTTTTTTTCTTTAAAAGTCAACTAATAGGAACATTAACATGTTTTATATAAACATCACACACACAACACATATAAATACACAGACAGAAGGGGATCCGGTAGTTATAAGATTTTTTTATCTTTCAATTTTTAAGTTTCTTAATTGGATTACTGGCTTCAGGGTGGAGCCCTTATAGAAACAGAGCCAGGAAAGCATGTAGTTTCTAGGGCCTAATAAGCAGGCATAGCTGGAAGGCAAAAACAGATCCCCCAAATTAAGGGTCCTATTTTTATATGACATCTTGGATCCCCAAAAAGAGGGGAATGCAATGGGAGAAGAGAGTGCAATGCTTTTACCCTGCATTCCACTGCAAGGCAATCCAAAGCCAATCAGCCCATCCCCCAAGGGAGTCTCATCTCTCAGTGTGGGGTAGAAATATTTCCATACCTTCTAGGTGGCTGACAGCATGCTTCTCTAATCC
Source organism: Pan troglodytes (assembly GCF_028858775.2). Taxonomy (NCBI): domain Eukaryota; kingdom Metazoa; phylum Chordata; class Mammalia; order Primates; family Hominidae; genus Pan; species Pan troglodytes. The sequence continues at coordinate 10,257,651 of NC_072421.2, read as the reverse complement.
AAAAGTGCAAAGAGCTGAGTATCCTTCCATAACTCCATTAGCCATCCCTTAAAGTATATTTCCTCCCTAGTTATTACACACACAGGCTAAAAGCTCTTCTTCCTGCAAAGTAATTTCTGATACCTCCCAAAGTCAAAATACATCAGGTAACACGGAACAGAGCCTTAGATTTTGAGAGGGATCTAGCCTCCTTCAATTCCTGGGGTTCCATGAGGAAAACGTAGGTTTTTCTCAAAACAGGGTATGTGGCACCTCCTGTGTTTTTCCCAAGGAGTCCCGGGCTGTCAGAAATTACTTTAGGTCCTCTCATGTGGGCATCAAGAGTGGCAAGAAAACAGACTGGGGAAATAATTCAGCTGACTAAGAAGAAAAACAAAGAAACATTTTTCTTAAACAAGATCCAAGAAGTGAAAAAGCACCAAGGCCTTTTACATATATATATATATATATAGCTTGGATATCAGTTTTTAATTAAGTTGATTTTAACCAGGAATGAGCAAAGACAGCCAGCCTGTGAAGCTAGAGACAAGATGGAGTCAGCCATGTCAGATTTCTCTCACTGTCATAATTTCTTCTGCTACAATATTTGCAAAGGCAGTTTCAGTAACACCCTTTTCCGGGTTAACTAACTTACTAACTTACTCACCAGGAGCCAAGCCAAAAAAGAAAAATCAAATGGAAAGTCTGCTACTCTCAATTATTTTATTATCTGCCAGAGAATGCTTTTGGCAGACTTTCTCCTTCCTCAAGGGAAAAAATACCTGCAAAATTTTAATAATAACAAGGACTGCATTTTGCTTGCCGTGAACGTCTATTTGAGTTCTGCAGGTAAGGGAATCAAAATGAAGCCCAAGGAGAACACAAGATGAAGGGCAAAGAAATCAGAATGCCATTAAAACTCCATTTCCCAAGAAAAACCAGTTGGAAGGAAAAAAAAATCCTACAACTAAAGGATATGAATCAGTGCTTCTTAACTGACGTTGATTTTACCCACCAGGGGACATTTGACAAATGTCTGCCCACTCTCTCTCCATTGTAATAGAGAGTGGGCAAATGTTAGGGATGCTGCTGAACATCCTATAGTATTCAGGACAGTCCCCCCAAGATGAAGAACAATCCAGCTGCCATTGTCAATAGTGCCAAGGCCAAGAAACCCTGATCTCAATGAATGGGCTGAAAATGTTGAGTTAATGCATTATATGTTGTGGCCATTCACAACATCTTCAGAAGTTAAGACCCTCAAATCTGCCCACTTCTCTCAGGCTGAACACATAAATCTAACAGAATCCTCCACACTGAAGGTTCTAAGTAGATATTGTAAAAGCATTCTAAGACTCACTGGTAAATGAGCAGGGAAGAAGCCATGCACCGACCTTTTCCCCCAGTAAAAATGCAGCCCACCCAGAAACGACAGTCCCCAGTCTGCAAACATTCAAGCAATGTCCGTATGACAACTGCTGTTTGCTTCCAGCTGATTCTTCTGTTTCCAATGGCCCCACAGTGTCTGTGTGGCCATCCATTTCTCAGTTAATAGGGCTGCCACTCGAATCCATTACACAAGAGAGTACCCCCACCCAGCCCTAGGCCTGCAATATGGCTAATGACCTGCGAAATATAATAAAAATGTCTTGGCTGCCTTTGCATTATGGACCACCGTCTATCACACACACAAAGCTTTGCAGACAATAGAAACACTGAATTACATTTTTGGTATAGTCTTTTTTACAATTAAATAATTCTGCAATTACTATGGACTCAGGGGAAACTGCAAAACTAGTGAAGTGCTGTGCACCTTTCATCCTGTCTCCTCCCATCTAGGCATCTTACACTACTGTCAAAGAGGATCAACACCACTAAGTAGGAGGCAGGACGGAAATGCTCACTGGAACACAAACTATCGTCATCCTTTCTGCACTGCATTCACTGGTTGTGTACGTATAATCTACGCAGTTTGATCCTACGTGTAGATCTGTGGAACTGTGTCTCTGGTCAAGGTACCAAACTCTTCATTCAACACAAAAGAACTCTCCTATAACCATCCTTTGTACGCATGTGCTCCCATCCCTACTCCAGATCTGTAGCAGCCACTGATCTGGTGTCCACCTGTGTATTTTCAGCACTTTAAGCAGGTCCTATAAATGGAATCATATAGTCTGCAATCTTCTTCCTTTTTTTTTTTTTTTTGAGACAGAATCTCGCTCTGTCACCCAGGCTGGAGTGCAGTTGTGCAATTTTGGCTCACAGCAACCTCCACCTCCTGGGTTCCAGCGTTTCTCCTGCCTCAGCCTCCAGAGTAGCTGGGACTACTGGCATGTGCCACCATGCCTGGCTAATTTTTTTGTATTTTTAGTAGAGATGGGGTTTCACCATATTGGCCAGGCTGGTCTCAAACTCCTGATCTCAAGTGATCTGCCCACCTAGGCTTCCTAAAGTGCCGGGATTACAGGCATAAGCCACCGCACCTGGCCCAGTCTGCAATCTTCTGACGTGGCCTGTTCTACTCGGCACATTTCTCTGGGGGTTCCTCCAGCTTGCTGTGCCTACCCACAACTCCTTCCTTTTCACAGCTGAGTGGTGCTCCACAGCACAGGCATGCCACAGCTTGCTTCAACTACACCCACTGATGGACACTGGCCATATGTCCAGAATATTGCTATTATAAATAAGCCACTATTTTCTGTTTAATTTTTTAAATAACCGGATTTTGTCAGACACCAATGTAGCTTACAAATGATACTAGCTGTGCCAGGGATTTGCCCCAAACACTTATATGGGACTATGAAAAAGCCCTTATCATGTAATATTAGTAATATTAATATTACTGTGAATACAGGTGGTTCTCTCTTCCCTTTGAGACTAATTTTCTAAACTCTGAAAAACAATCTACACATGGAACTTCTCACCTATAATACCATGACCTCCCCCTAAAATCGTGGTAAAATATATATAACATAAAATATATCATGCTAACCATTTTTAAAAAAAATTTTTAAGAGATAGGGTCTCACTCTTTTGTCCAGGCTGGAATGCAATGGTGTGATCATAACTCACTGCAGCCTTCACCTCCCAGGCTCAAGTGATCCCCCCACCTCAGCCTTCTGAGTAGCTGGGACTGCAGGTGTGAGCCCATGCCTGGCTAATTTTTGAAATTTTTTTTTTGTTATTGAGACAGGGTCTTGCTATGTTGTCCAAGCTTGTCTTAAACTCCTGGCCTCCAGTGATCCTCCCACCTTGGCCTCCATCTTAACCATTTTTAAGTGCACAGTTCAGTGGCATTAGGTGCATTCACACTACTGTGCAACCATCACCATCAACCATCCCCAGAACTTTATTCATTTTGCAAAATGGAAACTGTACCCATTAAATAGCAACTCCACGTCCCCTGCTTCTCCCCATCCCCCAGCAACCACCCTTCCACTGCCTGTCTTTTTGGATTAGACTCCTCGAGGTATCCCTTCTAAGTGGAATCCTACAGTATTTGCCTTTTGTGGCTGGCTAATTTCACTTGGCATAATGTCTTCAAGTGTCATCCGTGCTGGAGCCTGTGTCAGAATTTCCTTCCTTTTCAAAGCTGAGTCATGATATTCCACTGTATGGATGGACACGTTCTGTTGATGGAATTTCCTCTGTCAATGGACATCTGGGTTGCTTCCGCTGAGGTTTTCTAAAGGACACTGTACTGCTCCCCTAAAGTGTGAGGTCAGTCTTGGAAGGAGGGGGCATGTCTTTCTGTTCAGCTCTCTCAAGCCACTGTCCTCACAACAGCAGCTCACAGATGCAACAGGAGATCAGCCCAGCACACAGCCTGGCCTCCACTCCGGCAAAAACTTGAGGATGATGAATCCCACTCGACTGACAGCACCCTGCTCAGAGGCCTAGGATATGAAGGGCATTGGAACACAGGGAAGCCTCAGGGAAGTGCTTCTTTCACGGACAGACTGAAGCTCCCAGGACCCCTCTTGAATCCAGACTGGTTGGCTTTGAACAGTGTTCTCTTCTACAGGGCATGAGCTACAACCCATCCCTCAGCATCAGGCCCCCACAAGACACCTGGTGCTTTTTCAGAGGGGATCACTTCACCCTCAGTCTTATGTTTCTGTAGAAAGTGTTGAAGAACAGGGAACCTTCCCCTCCGCTCCACCTCACTCTAACCAAGACCCACGCCAGCTTACCCGCTGTGAACTTGCTGGGTCATCTGCCAGGTACTCTTTTTGGACAGTATAACCTCGCTGCGTGTTGGTGGGCGCTCAGCACAGCCTTTTATCTCTGTGCTTGGGTTTGTTGTGGAAAGAGGAGGCCGCTGAGGTCTCACTCACTCTTCCATGCACTCCTCTGAGGCTAACTCACCTGAATGGCATCGCCACCAGAGAGAAGCACTGCAGGTGAAGTGTGTCACCCAGCAAGACTCTTTCTTTTTTTTTCAGACAGGGTCTCACTCTGTCACCCACTCTGGAGTGCAACAGCACAATTATGGTTCACCACAGCCTTGACCTCCCAGGCTCAGGCAATCCTCCCCCCTCAGCCTCCTGAGTAGTTGGGACTACAGGCATGAACCACCACACCCGGTTACTTTTTGTATTTATTGCCCAGGTTGGTCTTGAACTCCTGGGCTCAAAGCAATCCACCCACCTCAACCTCCCAAAGTGCTGGGATTATAGGCGTGGGCCTCCACACTGGATAGAAATCTTTCTTATTAATGATTTTCTTGGCATGGAAGCTTCACGAAATGAATGACAAATGTCACTAAGTTATATTCACAACCCTGAAAGTCTGGGCATGTGGATGTACTACTTCACTATTATCTTACTCTGTTCGGGCTGCTCTACCAAAATACATAGAGTAGGTGGCTTATAAACTTGTGTGTTTCACAGTTCTGGAGGCTGGGAGTCCACGATCAACATGTGGCAGATTGGGTGTCTGGTGAGAACCCGCTTCCCGATTCATAGATGGTGCCTTCTCACCGTGTTCCCACATGGTAGAAGGGGCAAAGGAGCTCTCCTCATGACTTCATCACCTCCTAAAGGCCCCACCCCCAAATACCATCCCCTTGGGGATTAGGATTTCAACATAGGAATTTGGGGGAACAGAAACATTGGGACCATAGCAACTATCCTCCTTATGAGCAAGGATGACATATAACACAGAGCCATATATACGTTATGTAAATAAAAGAAGCATGCCTACTTCTACCCAGCTAGTCATGTGTGCAGAAATGGGCTCTTTAGGAAAACAAGAGTGCCCAGAGTGTAGACGCTCACTTTTGATAACTAGTGATACTCTCACTCTGAATAACCCATGTTTGGTGACGTTAATGGAGGCAAGAAAAATGTATAATAAGTTGGCCTCTCAGTTACGAATCAGGGCAAATCAGAACATAAGTTCCACTGAATAGGAGATTTCAACCATCCTCTAGGGTCTTTAAATCTTTACAGCTAAGCCAGAAGTTCCTCACTCTGGGAATTCAGCGTGTGTGAGAAGTGAATTTTTACCATTTATTATGGTGACAAGCTCCTTTTAGTAGCTACAGTGTTTAAAATTACTGCCGTCATGGACACGGAACTTGGTAACATCCCTGTGCCGGACACAACGTTAGTGAAATTCCATTTCTACTTGTGTTTCTTTTTCTTCAGTACTGTCACCACCACCATCATCACATGGTTTTTATTAACTTGTCTGCCTGTTCCTGGTGGTGTGTGGACGTCAGTCACAAAGCTCCAGGTAGGGAAATACTTCGCTGGGTTTTCGATGACTTTGATACCATGGGTATGTGGGCAAATGCACAGAGAGCTTTCGTGGCCGCCACAGGGCCCAGCCTGCGGAATCCTGCTATCTGGAAGCCTGGCCTTTGCCTTGCCCAGATGCCTGGGCTTATCCACCAGAGGGCTGATGAGGCTGTATAGAGTTTTCTATTTTTAAGCAGAAGGTTAGACCAACGGCACTGCTTAAGGAGGGGAAGGTATGCAAACAAGGACGCTCTGTCATTCAGCCGACCTGGGCTACATTCATGTCGGCCCATGGAAACTGTGACCCTGACAGGTTCATGAAATTAGTCCAGAAGGCTAGCTGCAAATCCTCAAAGGAAGAATCACACTTCATGAGCGTCCTGCAGATATATACGACAGAGCTAACGTCCCTTTACATACTTTCCAATATGCCTTGTGCGACAGGCAAAGGAGTTCTGTGACTCAACTCATGTCTATAAAACCAGTCATGTTTACGATGTGTCCTGCCTCTGCCTTAGATGGAAAAGAATGCACTGGGTTCTGGTAAAGTGAAACCTACACTTGTCACACGACCCAGCAACCCCACTCCAAGATATTTACCCAAGAGAAATGAAAACCTACGTTCATACAAATGACCTGTATGAAAATCTTTTTTGTAGCTTTATGTTGGAATCACCAAAACCTGGAAAGAACGCAAATGTCCCTCCACAAGAGGATGCAGAAACAGCATTCAAAATGGAACACCACTTAGCTATTCAAGAATGAATGGCTGGTGCACACAATAGCATGCATGAATCTCAAATGCATAAGGTTGAGTGAAAGACGTCACACCCTCAGGACTACACAATATGTGATGCCATCTCTATGCCATTCTTGCAAGGGCAAAACTCTAGGGACAGAGCAGTGGTGGTTGCCAGGGGCAGGGTGGGGGTAGAAGAGGAGCTGAGTACAAAGGGACACAAGGCAATTTTGAGGGTGACAGAACTGTTCTGTGTGTTGACTACGCTCAAGCCAGCTCCGCACATTCCTTCCTTGTTTCCTCTTCAGACAGTATCTTCTACTTCTTTAAAAAATATTTTTGGCCAGGTAATGCAGTGGCTCATGCCTATAATGCCAGCACTTTATGAGGCCGGGGGGGAGGATCTCTTGAACCCAGGAGTTTGAGACCAGATTGGGCAACACAGTGAGACCCTGTCTCTACAAATAAAATAAAACAGAAAATAAGAAATTAGCTGGGCATAATTTCTTGTGGCACAAGCCTATAGTCCCAGCTGCTTGGGCGGCTGAGGTGGGAGGATCAATTGAGCTTGGGAGGTAGAGGCTGCAGTGAGCCGTGATCGTGCCACTGCACTCCAGCCTGGGCAACAGAGTGAGACCCTCAGCATGAGTGAGTCTCAAAAAACAAAATTTTTCATAGTACCTCCCTTTCCCCTGAATGTATCACCCGATTATCTTGCAGGCAGCTCTTTCTCAGTTAAATTCAGTTTGAATCTGTGGTTCTGTACCCCTGTATTCCTCATACCGTTTTGCAAGTTCCTGTGAATTATTTAATTTATGCCAAAAATGTGGGTCTGGGAGAACATGTTTTCTTTATAGTTTGGATTTTGGGATGAAGTCCCAGAGGAAATAATATGTTTACAGGGACTCACTTGCCAAATTTTCTCTCTTTCCATACTAAGTGGAAAATGGACTTCCACTTCCCTGGCTGTATTCAGAAATATGTGGGGGCACACAACTCACGACTCCCTCAGCATTTGGGGGAGCTGCTCACTACAGCAAGTGCAGGCTGTGCGCATTTCTAGGGGCTCGCTCCCTTGCTTCTCTCCTCCTGGGATGGTAACACGAGCTCATGGGAAAGGCACATGGCCACCATGTGATTCTTAAAAACTGCCCAGATAGCACAAGTGACCAGGCAATGGATCCCGTAAGACAGAGGCCAATGGACTCACACACTGTATTAGTCCATTATCATGCTGCTAATACAGACATACCTGAGACTGGGTAATTTACAAAGGAAAGAGGTTTAATGGACTCACAGTTCCACATGGCTGGGGAGGCCTCACAATCATGGCAGAAGGTGAATGAGGAACAAAGTCACATCTTACATGGCTGCAGGAAAGAGAAGGTGTGCAAGGGAACTCCCCTTTATACAACCATCAGGTCTCGTGAGACCTATTCACTTTTCACGAGAACAGCACAGGAAAACCTGCTCCCATGATTCATTTACTTCCCACTGGGTTCCTCCCCATGACATGTGGGAATTACGAGGAGCTACAATTCAAGATGAGATATGGCCAAACCATATCACTCGTCAAAGCCAGACTGCTGAACTCATGCAAAAACCAACAAATCCATTTTGGCACTAGAGCTTGGTAATGCAAAAGTTCCCTACTACTTAACCTTCTTGCTTTAACCAGTTTCCTCTTTCAGACTGCCATGAGTCTGCTGCTATGAGATGTCGCCTGTGGGTAACAGCTATTGAGTGCTTCTGATGGGCAAAGCCCTTGCTTTGGACAAGTAACAAGGGCAACAATGAAAATCCACTAATCGACACAGGTAGGGAAATATATGTGGTTTGCTAAAAGCCAGATGACCTGACTTCTGCCTGTTGTGGGCAGAGGAACAAAACACATCTGTTTTTGAGGTTCTTTTCCGAGTTTTGAAGAGATGTGTCTTGGATCCTTCTTCAACACCCTGCTTCCCTGCTGTCTGAGGCCATCAGTGCTCCACTGAAGATTCCTCCTTGCAGCCTAATACATCCTAACTGACACCATGGATACTGGCAGAGGGGAGGAAGAGAGGCACTGGTGAAGGAGATGAATGGATGGACAGGAGCGGCAACCTGGTCTGCTGGGTCCAGGGCAGAGAAGCAGGGCTCAGGCCACATGCTTGGTGACTCTGGAAAACTTGTCCGTCATTGTACCTGGAAGGTGGGGTTGAGTGTTCCAGCAGACCTTCCAGGGAAGCAGCTGTCCTGCCGCACTGCAGGGAAACACCTACTCCCTGCCTCATTGCCCACCCCCACCCACTTCCTGCCACACACAGGTAAGGAGGGATGACCAGGGAAGGAGGAATGCCAGTTGCAGTAAGATCAGTGGATCTGGGAACCCAGAATTTACTGACAACTTCTAGTGGAGAAAGCCAGAGTGGAGGGAGCTGAGGAATGAATCATCTTCTGAGATGCAGAACCTGTTTTTAATGAGTTTGGTGGGGTGCAGGAGTAAGAGTACAGGTGCTTGAGGAGGAAGCATGATCAGGGAAATGTTTTCCTTTTTATTTAAGGTAGAAGGGAGACAGCGATAGGCTGAGAAGGTGTGCTTTCTTGATGGGGGCTCAATGACTATTGACCTAACCAAAACTTTAGGACTTGAGACAAACATAGAAAATAACCCCAGAATGAACATTTCAACATTAAGTATTTCTTTGCTCCCTTCTTCCTTTGAATACAACCTTGTAGGGTGCTCTAAAAAGTTCCACAATACACACAGTGAGCTGAAGAAAGTGTAATAGTCTCTCTCTTCAATATCAACTCTGCCTAAGAAGTGTTATTATACTTCAGTGACACTGATGAATCAGGAATGGAGCTCACAGATGTTACACAAAGTTGACATTTGCCAAGGTCTATGCATTGTTGTGCTCCAACTCTCCCTCTCAGCTGCCTGGTTACAGAAGCTTCATAAACAAACACTGAATAAGGAAGCCGACCTTTCTGGGGAGGGATGGGGGTTTCTGTGTTTATTTCAAGAAGCCAGCAAAGCTCATGCTCCGTGGCCCCCTGGGGACCAGCCAGCAGCATGGCTCTGTCTCCAGGTTACGGAGCACGTGGTCCTTCACACCCGACAGTTCCAGCCTGGGACTTGTTTACACAAGAGCTGTGAGTCTCTTTGGCCTTCATCGTGTCCTTGTGCAGAGGTGTTGCTAAATGGAAAGAATCTCAAATTCCATGCCACAAGTCGACAGGGAAGCAGGGTTTGGTACATGGATTTCCATTTGCAGGCACCTCTGGAAAGCTATGGGCTCTGAGGCAGGAGATCACCTGTGCTCCTCTAAGAGCCGAGGTTGAGGTATCAGCAGAGTGGTTATCATTTCCCTGATTTCCAGAGTGAGGCAGTACATATTTTGTTTTGTATACCAATTTCTTATACTATGTTCTGGCAACAGCCAATCACAGGCATCTAATATATATGCAGAAAGAATGTGTACTTTCCATGAATAACACTAGCTGGGAGCGCAAGGGACAGAGACCCAGGCTTGGATGGGGAAGGCACGCACTTACAATGTGCTACGTGCCTGACGTATTTGAGCACATTTGCCTGGGCAAGGAAACCCAGGCTCAAATGAACAGGCCTCACTCAGACTTGTTCGAGGATCAGAGCTCGAGCCATTCTGTGTGGCTCCAATGCCTACATTCTACCCTACCAGGCCAGCTGTGAGAGAGCCCAAGCCTAGAGGATCGTAGACTGGTTTTCCCTCAAATCGAATACATGCATCTCTGGGAGGAGGAGGCCTAGGAACTGGGGTTTCCTTTTCAAATAATCAAGTTCCAGAATATATACAATCTGATATCAAGGGCACGAAGCTTAAAACCCAACTTAAAATCCCAAACCGACTGTTATGAGTTGAAGTGTGCCCCCTCCTCCACAAATTCACAGGTTGCAGTGTTCACCAACAGCGCACCTCAGAATGTGACACTATTTAGAAACAGGGTCACTGCAGATGTAATTATTGCTGTATTCAAAAACAATAGTTAAAATGAGATTGTCTTGGAGGAGGATAAATTCCGAATCCAATCTGTCTTTACCGCGGGGAAATGTGGACAAATCTGAACACAGAGATGAGGGTGATGTGCCTACGAGCCAAGGAGTTCAAAGACTGCAGCAAGGCCCCAGGAGCCAGGCAGGGGCACAGGAGAGACTTCCCCTCAGAAGGAACCAACCCGCCTACACCTTCATCTTGGATTTCTGTCCTCAGGAACTAGGAGACAACATATTTCTTTTTAAGCCACCCCAGTTTGCAGTACGTCATTTTAGCAGCCCTAGGAAACGAATCCACCTGCACTGTATGTTGCTTAGGAAAACGGCTGTGTGTAATAAACACGTGGAGATAACAAACAGCAAGTCCACCAGGGTCATTATCATCGAGGAAGGCGGGGAGGCAAACATGGGCGGGGTTTCCAATGCACCTGAGAGGTTTGTTTAAGTTGAACAGGTAGGTGGGTACCAGGATGTTTTTCACCAATATCATTTTGTAGGTCTTAAATTACATATCTTCTAAGTTAGAACCCAAGCCCTGGGCTCCGTGGCTTCTTCCCACTACTTCCCTGCTGGCGGAGGAGGGCAGCTGCTCAGCTCAAAGTCTGTCTTGTCAACAACGAACACATGTGATTGGCTGTTTACTTACTAACCATAAAGTAATGTCTCAGTGGTAATCAAAAATGTTGGAAGATGCTACGACGATTCCTAAGTTTTAGAAAATTGCCTAGCAGCCCATTTAGGGGGCAGGGAGTAGGGGAGGCTGGGGAGCTGAATAAATCTCTGGAGCAAAATCGAAGAGGTTCAAACACACACACCAGCTCATGCATGCCCTCGCCGAGGTGGAGGCCAAGAGGCCCGCACTGCTTCCGTCCTTTCCACATTCACCACAACCGCTCTTGATTCCTGCCTGATTCATCTGCACAGAAGTGTCAAGGGAAGAAAGAACACATTCCCTCTTTCCACCCGGGGATGGCACAGCTCCAGAACCTTCTCTTCTCCCCATCAGCACTAAGAACCTTCTTAGCTCTTCTTCTTCTTCTACAGCCTGGTTTTGAATTAAGCGTTGATCCTTCTGCTTGTAAGATGCTATAGATGAATTTCCTACCGACAGAAAACCAAGCCTCTTACCTGACTCCTGGAGATACCGATACACCAGAAAGTTCACCTCGTCACTGGTTATGCTCATCTTAGCCTCACCTCGCGGCGATGAGGTGTTGATGAAGTGGGAACCACCCTCTGTTCAAAAAGAGAAGAGAGTTTTGAAACACTGCTTGTATTCTTCTCTTTTTTTTTTGAGATGATTAAAGAAAATAATATCCATGCTATTATACACATGAAGGTAATTAATATCTGATTGTGTTATATTTTATAATTATGTGATTACATAAAAATTCCATAATTATAGATAGAAAAATATGCCCAGGTGAAATGTTTTCCAAAAAAACAAGAGTTGGCCTATTTCCTAAGGCCAGGGAAGAATTGAGCAAAAACCACATGAATGAAGCCAGAAGCAGGGGCAACAGAGCACGACAACAAACAACTGACTTTGCGTTCAATAAAGCTCTGTGCATGCAGGGATCCGCAGCGCGCCCCATAAGCGGCAGGAATGGAATCCCAAAGTGCACTCAGGCAGACGTGGCTGGATTCAACACTGAGCACTTTTCTGGACACATGGAGAGGTGACCGAGTACACCCGCGGCCATGTCAACACCCCCAAAGAGTGACCACACGGTCCTGGCCACATGAGGAACCGCAGTACCTCTCCCTCGCAAACGTTGAAAGTGGTGCAAGACTGACTGCATGGCCCCTCTTCCTGCAGGGCGGTGGCAGCACGATGAAGAGGCGCCAGCGAGCTCGGTCATGCTACATGTCACCTCGATGTTTCTGCAAGGAGGCCAGGGCTCCTGGTGGAAAACCAGAACACAGAAGGCAGGGAGCACCTCTGTCATTTGTGTTTCACCACAGAATCCACTGCATCCGTCTGGCTAAGACTTCTGGTGCCCAGAAGGCAGGCAGAAATCTGGGGAGGGAGGATGGGCAGGAAAACGTTCAGGGGCTTCTGTGTGAGACAGCCAAGACAGAGTCTGGTTTTCTTAGACACCACCCGGTTAGACACAAGAGCAAACCAGCCCAAAGGGAACAAGCAAGGAAAGAACTCTGTTGTCCATGAACAAACCAGAATTCATACATCAGTAAGAGCTGCTCACTCCAAACAGCTGGGCAGCCCCAGAAAGGCTGCAACTAACGTCAATGATGTCACCAACACTAAACATCTTTTTTCTTTTGAGACGGAGTCTCGCTCTGTTGCCAGGCTGGAGTGCAGTGGTGCGATCTCAGCTCACTGCATCCTCCGCCTCCTGGGTTCAAGGGATTCTCCTGCCTCGGCCTCCCGAGTAGCTGGGACTACAGGCGCCCACCAACACGCCCGGCTAATTTTTGTATTTTTTGTAGAGATGGGGGTTTCACCATGTTGGCCAGGATGGTCTCGATCTCCTGACCTCGTGACCCACCCGCCTCAGCCTCCCAAAGTGCTGGGATTACGGGCATGAGCCACCACACCTGGCCTATTTTTTTTTTTTTTTTTTTTTTTTTTTTGAGACAGAGTCTTGCAGTGTTGCCCAGGCTGGAGAGCAGTGGCATGATCTGGGCTTACTGCAACCTCCACCTCCCGGGCTCAAGCAATCCTCTCACCTCAGCCTCCCGGGTAGCTGTGACCAAAGGTGAGCATCAGCACGCCCAGCTAATTTTTTGGTTCTTTTTGTAGAGACAAGGTTTCACCCAGGCTGGTGTTCAGCTTCTGAACTCAAGCGATCCACCTGCCTCAGACTTCCAAAGTGGTGGGATTTCAGGCGTGAGCCGCCAAGCCCGGCCAGCACTAAACATCTTTAGGCTGTTTGGGAACTGTCTTCGGTGTCTATATCACACATTTGCAAGTATCTTTACAGGCAGCAAAACTTTCATTGTTGAATGAGGATTGAGTTTTTGTTTGTTTAGGGGGAGAAAAGTACAAAGTATATGTTCAAGTTGGAAGATATTTTACATTTAATAGGAGGATTCAAAGTAATGGTTACTGCCAGGGACATACCTTACCCCCACAAAGTCCTGCCCTGGTATACTCCCGACCCTCGAGTATGGGCAAGATCTGTCACTTGCTTCCAGAATGCGTCAAGGAGATGGGGCACCACTCCCTAGGTTAGGTTACATTACATGGCAAGGTTGACCACATTTCTCTCCTGTGATTATTAACACCACATTGCATGATCTGTCCAGGCAATGGCAGGCAGCCTGCAGGGAGCTGAGGGTCTCAGTCCTGCAGCCACAGGAACTGAATTCTACCAACAACCTGTGCTTGGAAGAAAACCCCTGAGCTTAAAGGAGAGCGCAGCCTGGCTGACACCCGGACCAAGCCTTGTGGGACGCTGAGCACTGGCCCCAGCTGTGCTGTGCCTGGACCCGTGACCCGCAGCCACGGTGAGAGAATGAATGTGTGTTGTTTCAAGCTGCTAAACGTGTGGTCGTCTGTTATCCAGCAAGAGATAATGAATGCAGCTGCCCTGGCGTCATTCCACCTCTCACTTTGCACTCTTAATAGACTTTATTTTATAGTTGCCAGAACACTGCCATTCAAAAATTCTTATCTTCTTTGCTTAATTTGATGACATTTCTGTACTTTTGCACATACTGCAATGAAAATTTGACAGTCAAAATACAAGTCTGTCCTAGGATTTGTGCTTGAACTCTGGAGAGGTCTCTCAAAAGACAGCATGCAGAAGAAAATATTAGAGACAAAATAAGCTATGAAATCATAGCATGACCTAATGAAAAATTAAATATTATTTAAGGAGACAAACTAAAACAACAAAAATCTATCTAAAGAATGTTGCAGCACTGGGCAGGCTTTTGGTGATGCTGAGTGCTGCAGTGACTATGGCAACACAGTGCCAATAGCAAATGTATAGAGTTTAGGTTTCTCTCTACATCTTGCACAGCTAGAAACCTCTGGTTTTCTATCATTAACTTCTGGTGGCTGAACAATGGAAGGCTGGTTGCTACGAAGGGTTACTAGGAGGAGCAAAAAAGAATGGACTGAAAAAATGGCTTGGGCCGGGCACAGTGGCGCACACCTATCATCCCAGCAATTTGGGAGGCCGAGGCAGGCGGATCGCTTGAGCCCAGGAGTTTGAGATCTGCCTGGGCAACACAGCAAAACTCTGTCTCTACAAAAACAAAACAAAACAAACAAACGAAAAAACTAGCTGAGTGTGGTGGTGCACGCCTGTAGTCCCAGCTACTCAGGAGACTGAGGTGGGAGAATCATCTGAGCCTGGGAAGTCGAGGCTGCAGTGAGCCGCGATCACCACTGCACTCCAGCCTGGGCAACGGAAGTGAGACCCTTTCTCAAAAAAAAAAAAAAAAAAAAGGCTGGCAGCTACAAATCCCAATATAAATGTATCACAAAATTATTACCAAAATTCTCTAGGCTATACATACATTTGTGAAAGACGGTAAATAAGGAATTTTGAAATTAATTTTGAAGAATCTATTATAAAAATAAAGGAAATAATTATAAAGAAGTTTGGCTAAAAGAGAAAATCACTGATTTGGAGCATGAGCTGAAGTTGAGCAATTACATTTTCACAACTGCAGCTTTTTATTTTATTTTCTTCTGTGAGCCAGTGAGTGTTTGAAAAATTGAAGTTTTACAATGTAAGACCTCTTAAAAAGGTAGGAAGAGCAGAGCGCTATAGCTTCAGCCTCACTTAGTCCCAAGGATTTCTGGACAGGCGTAGGAACAGGGCAACAGGGCTAGTGGGACCGGCATGAATCTGGAGTCCCGTGGAAAGGAAGAGAATTACAAAGGACGAGTCAGCCTGGGAGGCAGGGCACGGTGCCCCCTCCCAGTGAGGGCAGCTGGAAAGGACCAATCTTGGAGGGCATCTCATCTCATCTCTGCATGTTACAGATGAGGAAACTGAGGCACAGAGAGGAAACTATGTCTGGCAGGACCTGGCAAACACCCCAGCTTCCCAGCTGCCCTTCTTGTTTGCCATGCCTAGCTCCTTTCCTCTTTTACTCTGGGGGAAAAAAAAAAAGCAAGCCTGTTCCAGGCACAGCACGATGTTCTGCAGCATCCTTGGACTCCCCCAACCTCCTTGCAGTGGTGACAACCAAAAATGCCTGCACACATTGCCAAATGTCCCACATTGCAAAACTGCAGCTGGCCGAGAACCACTGCTCTTTAGAGGAAAAATAAGCATTTTGTGTTTGAAATGAACTCCATTTAAAAAGTAAGGCAACTGGTGCAGGCTCAGACGCTGCTTGGTGACCTGACCACTGAAAATGTACCAGCTGGGCGCAATGGCTCATGCCTGTAATCCCAGCACTCTAAGAGGCTGAGATGGGAGGATTGCTTCAGCTTAGGAGTTAGAGGCCAGCCTTGGCAACATAGGGAGATGCCCTCTCTACAAAAAAATTTTAAAAATTAGCAAAGTATGGTAGCACATGCCTGTGGTCTTAGCTACTCAGGAGGCTAAGGCAAGAGGTTTGCTTGAGCCCAGGAGGCTGAGGCTGCAGTGAGCCATGATTATGCCACTGCACTCCAGTGAGTGGAGTGAGATCTTGGGTGACAGAGTGAGATCTTGCCTCAAAATAAAGAGCAGATACTCTGATTCGTGGAGACGAAACACCTGTATACACAGCCTGGTTAATATTCCCCACCCCAGGAGCATCTGTGATAAATACAGGTGTCTCTGCATGTGTTTATATAGAACTATGGAGAATGAGAATATAAGATCCTGAGGAGATGGGGAGTACGGGCCATTTTTAATTATCCGTTCCTCTAATTTGCATTATGCATCTTTCTTTCTTCCAACTAGAAAAACTTCTGCTTCAGCTCTGGCTTTCTGCTTTCTGATCACAGATTCATTGTTTTTAAATGTATAAGTTAGGGTCCAAGGATTGGAATGCTTTCCCCAATACATTGTTAACTTTCTAAAGGGTTTTGATTTCTAAGCAGAAGAGAAAACAAAACAAAAACTATCCATGGCCTGCAATCGAGCCAGGATGTAATGTTTGGTAAGACTGACTGCTCCATCTCAAGTACATATTTTAATTTTTTAAGACTGATTTAATATTTGGATCAAACTTTTCTCCCCCAACAAACACTTACTTTGCTAGCTTTTAAATGATTATTTTTCTTTTAAAACCTAATTCCAAAAATTGTAGAATCTACAAATATATTCTTAGATTATTAGATACAAGCATGAGAATATTCTCTGAATGGACTCCTAACCCTAACAGCTGTATTTAATGCCCTTCAGCTCTGTGGGCTTCATCACACCAAAATCAAGAGAAACCATCCATCAGCTGGGTGTCCCGGCGTTTAGCTGCGCTTATCTCTAAGTGGCTCACTTGAAGGTGGTGGTTGTTTTCATGGATCTTCTTCAGTTTTTTGACTCAAGTGAGTCTCCTGGCCAGTATTCCTCTGCAAGAACCACTGTTCCAGACAAACCTCACCACACACAAGGCTGGGAATAAAAATTCCTCCTCCTCCTCTTTTTTCTAAGACCAGAACTAAATTTCACAGGAAGATGGTAAATTATGGATCTCCCACCCAGGGCTTTGCTGTTTAATTTCCCACAAATAAATGTGCTGTTATTATAGTGGTATTCGTAGTGTAGCAGAACTCTCAAGCACAGAGAAGGTCACTGCAAACCTCATTTTTGGCTTGAGTGATGGCACACTGGTGTGCCGTTCCTGTCTGGGCGACATTTCCTAAGGCCAGTCCACAAGCACCTTCCTTCACGGAAGAGGAGGGGGATGTTTTGGAAGAAAAGTTAAATTCTTGACTGATGGAGACAAGACCCACGATTTTGGAAGAAGTCAGAGAAAGAGGAGAGAAGCACAGGAGCTCTGGGTGTACATGTGGCGAGGACCTGCCCTATGAAAATGATTTTTGACTTTTAATGATGTGTCACATGCACCCCTCAGCCCAGGGCATGAGGACTGCCCTCTACACCAAGGTTCAAAGCAAAGTGCCATCGACAGCTATGTATTCTGTGGGAAAAAGTCCGCCTTTGTCTTCTGTGCCAAGAACTATTTTTGTGGACAAATAACATGGAGTTTGGAATGTTCATGCTTTATTACAATTACTACTTTTTATTGCAACTATTACTTCTTATGACAGTTATGACTTTATTACAATAAAGTTAGGGTAAATCAGGGTGAGAGTCCCCATCCGTATAGGCTTATTGGCTAGAGATAAGGTAGCTCACGTCCTGAGAGCCACAGAGAACAGGTAAAGATGTGGGATTCAGGGAGCCTTTGGCCAAGCGCCAGAGACCCTGACTTCTAGGGGCAGCTGCACCACTATCTAGCCCTGGGATTGGAGGGTCAGTTATATGGCTGTTTCCTTATCTCTAAACTGAGTATCAAATAGCCCCTATGTAAAGGGGAGAGTGTGAGGAGTCAATGCTTTTATGCAGAGCCCGATGCACAGAAAATATCCAGTATGTGGGAGCTGGTATTTGAGCTCCCCATAGAGCTCTTCCCCAAGAGAGACCTGAAAGGTCAGTAGGAGAGGATCAGGGCAACACACACCTGCCTCGCCCATGACCACTCAGGGCTCGACTCCTCGTCCTGGCTCATCAGCAATGTCAAGCAGGCAAGGTGGCACACATAAAGCCCAACCAAAAAGAACTACCACCAGAGGCCTGTGTTTGGGCATTCTTTTCTAGTATGTACAGCTGGAGACACAAGCCGCATTCTAACACCTAACCGGTTTCCCGAACAGCATCCGCTTCCAGCCTTCGAGTTCTGAGAACTCCTGTGGATGTTTTCCAATTTCTCCAGTTCTAAAATAAAGGAGAGTTTTGGCAGCACTCACAGCTCCTCCTTGGCCCCAAACAGGAGGGGGATGAGAGGGGAGTCTTAATTAGAGCAACTGTGTTTATTTTCTTGCCTGACCCAGCTTTGATTAAAGACACCTTCAATTAGGTTGATTTGAGGTGTTTGGAGTTGTGATTGCGCAAAAACGAAATAACCACCTTCCACTTTGGGTTAAAGCCACAACATTCTCTCACTGTGCTGCTTAAAGAAGGCAAAGAAGAACAAACGAGCATGGGCTGATGGCATTTTTGAAGTTTCTCTGCTAAAGATAAGTAATTCAATATAAGTGATAATTTGGGGTTTACAGCCGTCAAGAAGCTGAAGGGGAGATTATTTATAGTATTTTTTTTTAAGCCTTGGTTTCAAGGTGGCCAGAAGTCCTATTAATTCGCAGTTCCCTTCACAAAACAGTTCAGCATTCGGTCCCAGGAGAAATGGCTGTTTAAGAGTTTCATTTCATTGAGTATGTAGTTAGAGCACTCAATATGCCATCATTCTGTGGGAGAACACTGGCCCCAAACAACAAAATCTTAATTGCTGTTTTAATTATCTTAAAAAGTAGAATCACATGGGGCCTGCTGGAGAGCTGGTGCTGGTAGTTAAGGACAGAAAGGGCAAGTTCGTTTCTTGCCAAGAGGCCAGCCGTGTTCTGAAACAGCGAAGGAAGCACGAGCTGATGAAGGGGGCGTGTATTGTAGGAAGGGCAGCGCACAGAGCTCCTCTGACATCACTGGAGGGGAAGCTTTATCTTTCAGCCATTTGCCCTGTTATGTAAACATCTTAAAGATCTTCTAAAGCAGCCCTTGGTTTCTGAAGGCACCTGAGAAAGTGAGTGTCATTAGTTAGGCTGCTATTAGTTAGGCTGTTGGCGTCTGTGCTGGAAGAATCCATTGCTTGGAGGGATGGCCTGGACAAGGCTCAGGTCTTTGGGGCTTGTCTCCATGCAGACTGGACCGAGCCAGGGTCACTGGAAGATCTGCTTGGACTGACCTCAGCCTCTAAAGGGCACCTCTTTCTCCAAGTTGCTTCATGGAAACGAGCAAACTCTGCCCATTTGGAGGCAGCGGCTCTTTTCTCTGCTCAGATGTAAACTGAGTTTATTTTCATTTCACAATCAGTAACCAGCTTAAGACAGAATTTTAAATGTATGTATAAAGTTTACATATAAATCCCAATACACCTTTTCTAACATCTGCCTGGGGAGCAGCTTATTTGGGGGCTGACACAGGCTTGTTTTACCACTTTGCACATCTTTTCATCCTATGTAATTGTAAAGAAGGCAATGTGTGGTTCTTGAAACAATCTCATTGTCCAGTGACAGAACGATGAAATAAATTGCAGTGAACACATATGGGAACTATCAGGCCGCCATGAAGATGATTTTAGAAACCAATACACGGCATGGATTGTATGCTAGCTATCAGGTGTGAGTGCTATGTGCACGATACGATCGATCTCACCAGTCATAACTCCAAGAGATAAATATGACCATTACTCTTATTACCATTTTATAGGTTTAACAAATAAAGGCTTAGGGAAGATAACCAACTTAAATCCCAGCGAAGCTAGGATTTAAAGTTACGTTGTTTGACATTAAACGCTGTGGTCTTCCAGTGCAAGTTAAAAATTTCAAAGCTAGGTTAATGGAAAGATATTTATGATATGTCCCAAATTGGGTGGCAGGGGGCGACAACAAAACAGAAAAGAGGGCCAACAAGGTTACAGTTTGACCCAAGCCTGTAGGAAAACACATACAGAGGAAAAGTTTGGGGAGAAATGCATAAAAATATTTTATGTTGCTTGCTTTCTTTCATACACTTCTCTCCATTTACCCACAATCAGATATACAATACTTTCAGTAAGAAAATATTCCCCGCAAAGAAAAATTTCCCATTAGTTTTACGGTTATATTTATTTACTTGGAGTCAATGGTCTGAAATGGTAAATATAATCAAAGAATTATTTCTTCGTTACTAGAGTTCCAATGCCGAGCAGTGACGCCTCCATTTAAATATGGAATAAACTAGTGGCGTAAGATGCGGCCAGGAAAACAGCATTTCAGGCAGGGGCAATGTCCATGACAGGGGGCTGTGTGGGAAAAGCACGGCTCCCAATTGCATGTGTATCTTTCTACACGTTGTGTAGTTTCTACTCTGAACATGGACTTCTTATATTTATTAAAACGTAAGGAAAACCTGGGAATGTCGGCTGGGCGTGGTGGCTCACTTGAGTCCAGGAGTTTGAGACCAGACTGGGCAACACAGTGAAACTCATCTCTACAAAAAATACAAAAATTAGCTAGGTGTGGAGGCATGCCCCTGTATTCCCAGCTATTTGGGAGTCTGAGGCACGACAATCGCTTGACCCTGGGAGGTGGAGGCTGCAGTGAGCGGAGATCGCGCCACTGTACTCCAGCCTGGGTAACAGAGCAAGACCTTGTCTCAAAACAAACAAAAACGACCTGGCAATGTCTTCAGAGATCATCAGTATGAAAACAACTATATAGGAAATGAGGCTACAGGGTTGGGAGGGCAGAGCAGAGGAGAGGTTTTGTGTTAGAAAAGGAATGCCGCTTTTCACAGAATAAAATCATCCCTGGCGGGACATGGTGGCTCACGCCTGTTAATCCCAGCACTTTGGGAGGCTGAGGCGGGCAGATTACTTGAGGCCAGGAGTTTGAGACCAGACTGGCCAACATAGCAAAACCCCATGTCTACTGAAAATACAAAAAAATTAACTGGGTGTTGTGGCGCACGCCTGTAATCCCAGCTACTCAGGAGGCTGAAGCAGGAGAATCACTTGAACCTGGGAAACGGAGGTTGCAGTGACCCAAGATTGTGCCACTGCACTGCAGCCAGGACGACAGAGCGAGCCTCCATCTAAAAAAAAAAAAAGAAAGAAAAGAAAAGAAAAGAAAAAATCCCCATGATGAGGCATTCAGAAAAGGTCCTTTCTGTGCCCCGCCACCCTTCTGGGTTAATTAGTGGCTGGCTGGGGCTTTCATCCAAAGCCCACATGCACGTCAACGGCAGATGCTATGGTGACAGGAAGGAAGCCCTCTTGAAAATGCTCCACCTAGCAAGAGCAAGCCACTACCAGGGAAATCCATATCACATGAGCTGGACGATGCATGTAAGAAAAAGAGCACTGCCTCCCTTTCATCCTCTCCTCCTCTGGCCACAGTTCAACACAGATGCACGTGCCCAAGATTTCAGAGCAGACTGCCTTGGAAGGCACTGACGCTACTGCTTCCACGGAGCAGGAGCTCATCCTATTTTCCTGATGACCGTGGTCTTTAACCTAGCACTTCTGATATCCAGATCCATTATGACCTATTTTCCAGCCAGAAATTAATTTATGGATTTTAATTATCTTTAAGATAGATTGAACACAGTTTCTACACAATGTGCACCGGGCCTTCAAACAAATTTCAGGAATACATGCACTCTGGTCATGATATCTCTCAGACACTGATTTTTCACTGACATATGAAGAATTTAATTTGACCATGATGAGTCTCTTTCTGGCAGTAGATGGAGTCAGCAGTGGGTTCACCTACACGTATGATGTGGCCTGTGAAGTTGTGAAAAATAAACTCTGAAGCGTACCCTACAGTTCGAAAGGCAGGCGGTGCCCCATCCCCCAATGTGGCCTGGATCTCATATAAATCTTACTGTTATATCAGCATTTTGTTTTGTTTTAGTGACAGGGTCTCGCTGTGTTGCCAAGGCTGGAGTGCAGTGGTGCAATCATAGCTCGCTGAAGGCTCAACCTCCCAGGCTCAAGTGATTCTCCTGCCTCAACCTCTTGAGCAGTTGGGACTACAGGTATGTGTTACCACCTCTGGCTAATTATTATGTTTTTCCTTTTTTTGTAAAGATGGGGGTGTCACTATGTTGCCCAGGATGGTCTCAAACTTTCGGCCTCAAGTGATCCTCCTGCTTTGGCCTTCTAAAGTGCAGGGAGTACAAAGTGTGAGCCACCGTGCCTGGCCTATATCAATTTTGGAGGCTTATATTTAAATGAATGACAAAGACGTTTTTAAAAAAGGAAAAAACTAAAAGCATCATGAACCCAAATATTACATCAGAGTCCAACCATCCTCATATTTATGTCAGCAAACACAGGTACTAAATTTTGTAATTTAATGCCCCATAGCCTATAATTCCACAGGCATATGACTGACAACAAGTACAAAATAAAGGGCTGACAGAAGCAGCGGTGAGCAGGACTCCTCAATCTCCTCACGTTTGACATTTAGGGGTTGGGGAGGATGTCCTGTGAACTGCGGGACATTTGACAGCATCCCGGGCCTCTACCCACTAGATGCCAGTAGCACCCACTCCCCCAGTGGTGACAACCAGACATGTCTCCACACATTCCCAGGTTATCTTGGGGGTGGAGACTCCCCCAGGGTGAGAACCCAAGTTAGGGTAGTTACACAGGCCCAGAGCCACTCCCTCTTATGTGGCAGAAAGGCCCTCAAATTCCTTACGTAAAAGTCCTGACCCCCAAATATCTGCAGTGCCTTCGCTACGTAATCACAATTTAGATTCTGTCTTCATCACATCATGGCCCTTGGGTGGGCCTCTCGGAGCCTCACCTCCAGGTGGCCTCCAACTCAAAAGGCCACAATTAGAAAAGGTGGAAAGAAAACAGTTGTGTTCCTCTAGGTTAGGGTCAGCAAACTGCAACCCCGTATCAGTGTCTATAAATAGGGTTTTCTTGGCACTCAGCCATGTTCATACATTTCTGTAGGGCCTACACTGCTTTCACACTGCAATGGCAGAGCACAGCAGCTGCAGCACAGACCGCCTGGCCCGCGAAGCCTAAGCCCCTAACTATCGGGCCCATCACAGAACATGCTTGCTGAGCCTGCTTTCAGTCCTTCCTGCTCTACCACAGATTTTCCCACCTCTACATCCGAGAACGACTGCCTAGTCCCTTCTCGGCTTGGAATCTTCCTGCCTGAGAACTTCAACAGTGAACGCCCCTGAATGTGAACATTCCTCATAACCATACCAACCCCTTTAAGACTGAGATACAAAAAACACTATCACCAGGGTCTGCGATGGATGCCTTTGAAAGGAGGACATGTGTTGAAACCACACACACCTCAAGGAAACTGTTAGAAGCCCTCACTTTCTGAGATGCGGCACGCAGCATAGGCAGAAAGAGTATGTTATGTAGGTTATTCCCAACCTTACTAATGATCTACAGCAATAGAGTACCATTTTTGAGGATAATGCCAAATGACTATCTGCATGTATAAACCACACAAGTTATCAAAGGCTACAAAAACACTCAGTCATGTATAAATGACTGAGGTATAAAGCCAAACACAGATACCTCACGCAGAGGAGAAATTCAATGTGTGCTGGATTCAATGAAATGGAAGCTTATGTTCCCAAAGTACTGAACTAATACCCACTCAAAACATTGATGAGAGAAAGATCCCCTCCCTGCTTCCCTCTGACATTTAAAATATGGTTCAATGGCATTTCGAAAAATATTGACTGGTGTAACAGCCACTTTGGAAAAATTCAGTTCCTCAAAATGTTCAACAGAGGTACCATATGACCCACTCCTAAGTAAATGCCACAGAGAAATGAAACATATGTCCACACAAAAAAACCTGTATATGTGTGTTCATGACATCATTTTTAATAACAACCAAAAGGGAAATACAACTCCAATTTCCATCAACTGATGCATGAATCAAATATGTTCTATCCATGGTCTAGCCACACAATGGAATATTCTGACATAAAAAGAAATGACACATGCCACAATGCACATGAACCTTGAAAACATTATACTGAGTGAAAAAGCCAGTCAGAAAATTCAAATTCACTAATACATTACAAATTTTGTTTTTATAAACAGACTACACCTTTCATTAAAATACTTATACGTGTTTAACTTGTTAAAACAATCTACATATGCATATGTCTGGCTTTAAACAAAAGTACCTCAAACAGTAAGCTGCTTATTTTAATTAAATTTAAGTCTATCATTTTAGTTCTAGTTGGTTCTCTTAAAATAGTAAATCAAAAAGCTTCCTCAAAATTCTATCTTTACACTTTAAAACTGCCCAAGTTCTACAGGTTTGTTTGTTTGTTTGTTTGTTTTTTTAACTAAAAAGGCATTAGAGAAAGAAACAGAAAATTAAATAACAATTAAGTAAAATGAAATTAAAATCACACGTACCGAAAGGTAATAAGATAACTTTTACAGAACTTTTGGGGCATGGGTCTCAGTTTTAGTTTGGGCTACGGGCTTCTCAACTCTTGACACCTGTGCACATACAATTGTTTGGTGTGCTAGTCAGGAAACCTTAGCATCTCACCAGATTTACACATAGTAATCTCCATGATTTTCTAATAAGTTTCAAAGTTAACTAGCAAATCAATTTGGAGACAGACACAAATCATATTAAGAAACTGATAAAGCATAGAATTAAGATATAGGAGCCAAATAAAATCTATACTCATGCACCCAATTATAATGAACTTGTCTGCATAATTGTAATTGATTTTAGAAGGTGTCATCCTCGCCTGGTAAGACCCAGAAAAATTTGTTATAGCTCCTTCAGGATCCAAAATTCTCAGAAGGCAGGCCAGATGCAATGGCTCACACTTGTAATCCCAGCACTTTGGGAAGCCGAGGTGGGCGGATCACTTGAGCTCAGTTCCAGACCAGCCTGGACAACATGGTGAAACCCTGTCTCTACTGAAACTATTTTAAAAATTAGCCAGGTGTGGTGGCAGGTGCCTGTAATCCCAGCTACTTGAGAGGCTGAGGCAGGAGAATCGCTTGAACCCGGGAGGCGTGGGTTGCAGTGAGCCGAGATCGCACCACTGCACTCCAGCCTGGGTGACAGAGCAAAGACTCTGTCTCAAAACAAACAAAAACAAAACAAAACAAAAACACAACCCAAAATTCTCAGAAGTCAGCAAAAAGGCAAATTTCTCATTTGGAATTGACTATGCAGCTCGCAATGATTTAATGATTGTCTGTCTACTACCTTCAACCTTCAGTAAGGAGAAAGACCGGGCACTTCCCCTGACAACATCATTTAAAACAGAAGGGGTTCCATTTTGGGAAAATGCAGTTCTGCTCCTCAAACGGATTTCAGGTACAAGGGCAAGGATCCAATGGCATGCTGGGCTGCTTACCTTATGGTGACTTCATGTATGGACCTGTGGACCAGCAGGCTTCCCAGCATCCGGTCATAAAAATGGGAAGCCGTCTGCAGGGACCAGCCTAGGGAGAAAGGGAAAGGTTTGAAACAAAAGACTTAAAAATCATTGGGGTGTGTTTACCTCTCAACCATCCCGTTCCTTTAGGTTTTTTCTTCTTCCTAATTAAAACTTAACACATTTTATTGGTTCTTAATTTCTGTCTTAGTCCATAGCACAGATTGTAAGGTTTTGTTTGCAAAGTGAAAAAAAGGAGAAATTAAAAGTGGCCAGTCAGGCATTATGCATGTAGAAGTTCTGAAATAAAAGAGTCTCAAAATAGATAAAATTAATGTTAGCTCAGCTATGGCTAGTGCTATTATTTAAAGATAATTTAAAGATTTAAATTAATTTTAAATTACATTAAATTTAAAGATAAATTAAGGTTCCCTTGAAATATCAGTTTTTGGAACAGGGCCTTATTCAGCTGATACATGAACCTGTGCACACCCTCGGGAGAAGACAACACACTTTAGCTAAACATTCCCCATCGCTTGGGCTAGCTTTCCAATAACTCTACCAGGCACATTTGTGTGCATATATGCATCCTCATGTACTGTGCTCATAAAAACACACAAACGGGTCAGAATCCTTTCTCCTCCGGCTCCCCTAAAATCAAGAAAACCAAAGGCACCCACTAACGTCTCAACTTTTCATTTACTCTTCAGACATTTCTGTTTCACAAGGGTTCCATTTGCACTGATTTATGAGGAAGCCAGGTTTATGGCTCATAAAATGATAATCCTTTATATCAAAAATTGTTTTTATTTCTCAGTCACTATAAA
Organism: Pan troglodytes; assembly: GCF_028858775.2. NCBI lineage: Eukaryota > Metazoa > Chordata > Mammalia > Primates > Hominidae > Pan > Pan troglodytes. The sequence goes on along the minus strand of NC_072421.2, from coordinate 10,231,261 downwards.
TACTAATCAGTAAACCATTTACCTAATGATATTTACCTTATAAAATTTCTTTGGTTGTGAATGATTCCTGCCTCCTAGAGAGTATAAATTATCCTCTATCATCTACAAATTCAAGAACTAAGGAAATTAAATGTCCACCATTTTCTCTAAATTCTTATTTAATAGTCTTCAGTGATAATAAAAAGGTACCAGGTTTAATATAATTGAAGTCCACAAGTGAAGCTATGAGTGAAGGTGTTTCTTATTAAGGAGTTTATATAGAAACTCAAGTGTTTTAAGGAAATTCAAGCAAATTATTCCCACTGAGTCATGTTTATAGTTATGTTGTTTAAAGGAAGGAGATTAAAAAAAATCTACAAGCAGGTTCACAGGCCCCTGAATTGCATTACAGTACATTGAAAACAAAAACCATAAGGATATTCAAGATGAAAGTAATAACCAGGGCAATTTGTAAAAAATCTACCACTGAAGTAAAATAATGAGAGTGAAACTAAATTCATCTGTAACTCTGATAGAAATGAAAGGGCACCAGGGAAGCAGGCACAAAGGAATCTTGATTTTGCTTATAAAATATACTTTTAACTATGAAAAAAATCTGCAGTGGAGATGAAACAGGACAATACTCCTTATAGTGAGCTGGAGAGACCAAATTACTGTTTTCAGGATTGGGTTATAAATTACCAGGGGAAAAAATAGCCTTATGATGAAATTGCTAAATACCATAAAGTATCAAACTATGAGCAGCTGTCACCACAATAAGTTCCAAATTGCTTGTAAATTAAAACATTAAAACCCACAATAATTCAATAAGTAATTAATATACAAACAGCTCTTATTACAAGCTGTTCAGAAGAAAGCTTGCAATCAAATTCCTATTCTTTGGTCCAAAACAGATGGTAACCCACAAATGAGAGTCTTGAAATTTGAGATTATCTCTTATATATGTTGTTAAATTCAATAAGTATAATTAACTTATCATCTGTGTGTGATCAACACAAAAATAGGAATTATGACTTTGGTTAATAACATTCTTCTGGTTATGAAACATGTCAAAAATAATTAGTTTATTGCTAGAAACAATACATTTAAATGAGAAATCAGACCTTCCAACACCTGGTCATTACTGATTTCCCCATTATTAGTACGCAAATAGGACCACAATAAACAGCCCTGGCAAGAAAGTTCACATATTGCCAAATATTTGTGTGAAATACAAACGATTTTAACAAATGCCATATGCTCTTTATTTTTACAACTAAATAAATGCTGATACGTGACAAATATAAAAGGGATTCTAATTTTCTGGTAGTCCTCTGTTCTTGGTGTGGTGTGCCATGCATGTATAGTGACAGTCCCTCCACATTGAACATGGAGAGGTTTTGAAGGGGCTCTCTAAGCTGACACAACACAGCATGTACCTGCTTCTCCAAAGAAAGTAGGTTAGAATAGAGCTTGCAGTGCTACATACATTTCTTCAAAACACTGAATTCAAACACTGTAATCAAATAAAATACAAGATAATTTAGGAACTGCAAATCCACCAGCCTGCTCCTCCCCCAAAATTTCTCTTTTTCTTTTAGTCACACAAGCACACCTCATTAAGAGACCCCAGGTGTTCCACTACTGAGTTCTTGCCAATGGTAGGTGAGAGGAGCTGGGAAAGGATGTGCACAACTTGTGGTCATGGGGGTTGCTTGAGAGCCTGTCTGACCCTTAGGAAGGCAGGATAGTAACACAACAGGAACCTAGATCCGCCGATGCTCTTGGGGATTTGACACCTACCCTTCTGGGACTACCGCCTGCCTTTGTCTCAAATTGCTGTATTTTGATGTTTAGCCTATTCCCTAAGTAGAATACAGAATCCCTGGGTGATGATCTCAATTTTCCTCATGGTATCCGGTGTTTCCTTCGGTCACACCATCCATAACACGCATTATACCTTTTCTACCCGAACAGGAGGAAGAGTCCTTTCTTCTTCAAGTTCATTTCTACAGTCCAGGCTTGACACATAACACATACTTGATTAAAGTTAGCTTAATGAATCAAAGATGTACCATATACAATCAATCAAAACATTACAGTTGCTGATCACACACGTTAATATAGATTTCGGAAGTCCTCTACACATTCATTTCTTCATGATGTCTGCCTTAATTCTATTGTGAAAAATCAGAAGAAAATGCAGCCTTTTCACATGGATATTGGAATTCAGAAAGATTCCTGTGGAGTTATTTTTACTGGCATCTTTGAGGATGTTCTTGGGGGAAGCACGAAAATTTCAAGAGATAGTTTTAAAGAAAAGGACACAGAATGGTCTGCTATTGTTTTCCGATGTTTTAGAATTCTAGATCTCCAAGTGCAAGCACCAGTTATCACTCCATTGTGTCTGTATTTATGAGTAGGCAGTCTTTGTATATTTCCTTGAACTGGTGCCTCACCGACACTGTCATTTCACTGTTCGCTGTGTCTGGAAATAGACCTAGGCATATGTGAGCCAGCCACCTACAGTTCATTTTCCACCTTTTAATTCTTCACACAACTATTGTTTCATAGAGCTGAAGAGTTACAAAGGTCCAGCCAAATGTTGTCCAAACTCAATAGCACCCTCAGCTAAATTTCATCCTATATGCAGATCAGCTGGTTTGTTCCCATTCAACTATAAATCCTGTACATCACTTTTCAATCGTGCTTTGTGAATTCCTCTGCAGACTTGTAAAACCACTGTAAGGGATTTTTACATCGAATACAAGAAATAATAATCTAAAGCACTGAGAGACTCTTCTTTTTAATACTATGTTTTCAAATTCAGAAAGGGGCATTCCTCGAAAGCAGTCATTTTGAGAAATTATATTCTTTTCCTATCAGGAAAGAAATAGCAACTTTAAAGACTCCTCTTTTGGTGCAGCCTTCAGAACCCATTCACCTAAGAAAAACCAGAACAGCACACCTCAGGCCCAACATAGACATTCCCCTGGACCATACATGGTTGTTGTTGTTGTTGTTTTGCTTTGTTTTCAGTTGGAATAAAAGTAACAACATAAAATTAACCATTTTATTATTTTTCTTTTAAAAAAATTCTTATTTTTTTAAAATATAGAGATGGAGGTCTTGATATGTTGCCCAGGCTGGTCTTGAACTCCTGGCTTCAAGTGATGCTCCTGCCTCAGCCTTCCAAAGTGCTGGGATTACAGGTGTGAGCCACTGAGCCTGGCCAAATTAAAGTGTACAATTTAGTGGTACGTTCAGATGTTATGCAACCACCACCTATGTCAAGTTCCAAACCATTTTCAATCACTTGGAAAGGAGTTCTGGTGCCCACTAAGCAGTCACTCCCATTCCCTCCTCCCCGAGGCCTGGTGACCACAGAATGCTTTCTGGCTCTATGAATTTCCCTATTTGGGGCACTAAATGAGATCATACAATATGTGACCTCTTGCATCTGGCTTCTTTCACTGAGCATGTTTTCCCAGAGCATCCATGTTGTAGCACGTTCCAGGGCTTCACTCCTTTTATGGCTGAATACTATGCTACTGCGTAGCTGGACCACGTTGCGTTTTTCCAGGCAGCAGCTGACAGGAACCTGGCTTGGGTCAACCATGCTGCTATGAACATTCATGTCCTTGGGGCAATGGCTAGCAGTGGAATTGCCTGGCATCGTTCTGCCTTTATCCTTCTTTACCTGAGTCTCCTCCTCCCCAGGAATGAAAGGTGCACAAGATGGGCAGAGGGAGGCCAAGCTGGAGAGAGCCAGGACCTGGGGAAAGGAGCAGAAGGCCTAAGGCCAGCAGGCAGGGTGGCCAACAAAGGGGATGGATGCACAAGGAGGAGCCGGGAGCCTGCCCATGGAAGAGCCATAGCCAACAACAACCGCATGCCAGAGCCCTGCTTGGCAAGCACTGTCTGTCTGACAAGCTCATGCTGTGTGCAGGGCCGCACATGCTCACTACCTGGCTGCCACTGCAGACTGAGCATTCCTCTACACAGATCAAATCCCTACCAAGCATTTGCCCAATGACAACAAAGGATGCACCATTTTCTGCTTGGAGCCAAGTTTTTTTTTTTCCCACTCAGAAGCATATGGATTACACATTTAATCCCAAATAAAAGCATGGGATTGGCATCACGTTTCTGTATTTCAATACAGTGTTCTGGAGCAGGGGAGACAGTGCCCGCTGCCGCCCCCTCCCCACACCCCCCGCCATCTCCCAGGGGATATTAGGCAATGTCTGGAGATATTTTGGGGTGTCCCAACTGGAAGTGGAGGTGCTACTGGCATCTCTTGATAAAACAGAATCAAATTTGTATGATAAAATTCCTTCGGGTGCTCGTGGCGAGGCCAGCACAGTACAACACTGAGGCCCCCTGCCTACAGCCATACCAACTCAGCAGCCACAGGAAGGAGGCGCCGGGACACAGCCCCTCCAGCCCCCATCCTGCCTTTAGGTGGGCGGACATCCTGCCTGCAGCCTCGAAAGACCCCACGCTGGTATCACTCAGCTAACCGAGGCCAGCACTCCCGGCTTTCAGAATCTAACACTTTGTCACAGGCAGGTCGGAAACATACCTGGGCAAGGGGCCTTCTCAGCCAGCACCTCATCAAATGGGGGTAATAATTTGCAGAGCTGTTGCCTGGAAAAATGAGAACCAAGTGAACTTGGAAGCCAATCGACTGGAGTTTTAGAGAGTAAGTAGGGGAGTGTTTGCCAAGGCGTGCTCTTCAGAGTGCCGTTTCTCAGGCTGTTTAGTAGATGTTTAGTATGTGTCATCTGAAAAACGGCTCCATACTTCAAAACAATTGGCAACACCGGGTTACATAAAGTTATTAAAAAATAATAGGCTGGGCGCAGTGGCTCACGCCTGTAATTGCAGCACTTTGGGAGGCCGAGGTGGGAAGATCACTTGAGGCCAGGAGTTCAGGACCAGTCTGGGCAACATAGCAAGACCCCATCTCTATTAAATAATAATAATAGCTAACATGTATATTGTACCTGTTACATGCCTGGCTCTGTTCTGAGAGCTTTGAGCTTGGATTAAATAATCTAATTAATAATTTTAAATATTTAATGTGCTTAGTACCATAAGTGCTTCTACAGCATACACTGTGTCCGACGGCAGTGGTGGTTTCCATGTGTACAGGAGCGTGTGAGGGAGCGCTGTTACTATCCCGTTCTCACACAGAGGGAACGGACGCACTGACATGCAGCTCCATGTCTAGGTCCCAGGGCTGGGGACTGGTGGAGCTGGGGTGTGAATGCTTGCAGTCCGACTCCAGGGTTTGCACTTGTCACCATGAGGTTCTGCCGCCTTTTCATTTGTTGCAGTTTGCTAAAAGCTTTGATCAGCTATTGTGCGTCGTGAGTGCAAAGATGAAGAATTTAGGATTTACTGTGAATCCCACCTCCCACAACCTCACGGTGTATCTTCACTGCCATATCCCAGGCCATACCAGCCAGTCGTGCATCTGTACAATAAATGTCTAGTCGGTCTTCGTGATTTCCTCCCAGCTCTGGGCTGCACGTACGTATCCTGGGCAGCACGTATCCTGTGAACCCCTCTATCCTGCCTTACTGCTAATGGACTTGTCCAGGTGTCTAAGTGCCCGTGCAGATGAGGATACGCCATGCTCAACATGCTAGGGTTTGCCTGACTCTCCCCGGTTTCTCTATGAAAGACATCTCCACATGCTGAAATCCTAAAGATACTTTTCTGACTGACTCTGAATACCTCAGTCACTAAACATTCTAATAAGCTGAGATTTTACTGTTAAAAGACTATGTGTTCTCCAACGTGTATTTTTTTTAAGACTCTGCAAGCTTGAAATCTAAAGGTGACAGTACTTGACTAAAATGAATGCAAGTGTGCCAAGATGGTAATAACTTATAAAAATACAAGTTACTTTTAATATCATAATAGTGTCAAGAAGCAGGGCAGTTCTGTGTGAGCCTCATCCACTGGGAATCAAAATTGGGCCAGCATCCTCATTTCTCTTTCTACTCACCAAACTATGAAAATGGGTATGGGGAGGTGGAAAGTCACAATGCATTCATTATTTCCTCATATCTTACCATCTCATCTTTTTTTCTTTTTAAATTCACTTTTGGAATAGTCTTGATCTAGGTGGATTATTTTTATTTTTTTACCACTGTAGTAAACCTCTGCCCTTCTTTTTCATATGTGCTCCTCAGAGGCAACTCTGAAGAGTCCCCTTCCTTTTAAAGTTGTATTTATGACATAAAAAAAGTTCTATATTATTTTCTTAATAATCAATGACCAATTTTGCACACAAATTCCTTAGGCCTAACCTTTAATGTTCTTTAAAAATAAGCATATATGTTATAAGCAAACTAGAAGGCTATAAATTAAAAGCAAAGAACATCTTAAAAGAGTTTTCTTTTAAAACCAAGTCTGCATGATTAAATGATAAAAATTGCTTGTCCCATGTCTACAGAAGAAAACTACAGTTTGAATGTTTTTGAAATTAACATTTCAGTACTGCCATCTGTAAATGGTAACCCTGGGTATGCCATCAATTTCCCTTTAGTATGTTCATGGATCATTACTGTACAAAATGAGAGAGATAGATTGTGGTAATAGCTTTTATAGCTGAAACAAGCAAAAATGTTACTACTGGAGCACTCCCATAAAGCTGGCGGTTACACAGGCAATTGTTACTGATATCTTTTCCACAAGCTAACCGTGTTTGCATACCCTCTACATAATACCAGGCAAATGCCCAATTGCTTTCTCGTAACCCAACTCTAAAAGGTCTAAGGAGCCAATATGGAGTTATAAAAATATGTAAAAATAATAAACACTGGTTTTCATCAGTGTTTCTCTAACTGGTTTTAGTGTTCATTAATAAAACACTAGTACTGAGATGATAAAATATGTTACTTAAAACACATTTTGGCTGGGCGCAGTGGCTCACACCTGTAATCCCAGCACTTTGGGAGGCCGAGGTGGGTAGATTACTTGAGGCCAGGAGTCCGAGACCAGCCTGGCGAACATAGCGAAATCCCATCTCTACTAAAAATACAAAAAAGTTAGCTGGGTGTTGTGGCATGCGCCTGCAGTCCCAGCTACTCAGGAGGCTGAGGCACGAGAATCGCTTGAACTCGGGAGGCGGAGGTTGCGGTAAGCTAAGATCGCGGCCACTGCACTCCAGCCTGGGTGACAGAGCCAGACTGTCTCAAAAAAAACCACAAAAACCAAAAACGCATTTTAAGGATTCCAAGATCAGATAAAGTTGTAAAACTCTTGGTTAAGGAAAGTAAAACAGATTCAAAACCCTAAACAAACTCCAAGCAGGATAAACAGCATAGAAAACCCCAACAAGACACAATCAATTTCTTGAAAATCAGTGACAAACTCTTAAAAGCAGCCAGAAAACAACCCAAAAGTTATATCCAGGGGAAAAATGATAGTAAAAACTGCAAATTTCTTGTCAAAAGCTATGCAAGGCAGAAGACAATGAAATCTTTAAAGAACTGAGAGGATGTATCAATGCAAAATTCTACACTCAGATGAAATATCTTTCAAAGAATGATGGCAAAATAAAGACTTTACCAAACAAACAAAAGCAGAGAGAATTCACTTCTTGTAGACCTGCATTACAAGACAGATTGAAGGGAGTCCATGAAGGGGAAGAAAAACTTCGGATGGAAAATGTGGATTCCCACAAAGAAATGATAAGTGGCAGAAATAGTAAATATAAACATAAAAATATTTTCTTCTCTTTAAAAGAATTCTTTTCCATGTAATTGACTTCTTAGTACCAAATTAATAACTACGTATTATGGTGTTTGTAACATGTATAAAAGTAAAACATACGGCAAATGTAGCACAAAGCACTAAGAATGGAAGGAGAATGAAAGCACATTGTTGTAAGGCTCTTATATGTGAAGTAAAATATCTTTCAAACATAGATTGTGATAAGGTTAAACATGAAAATTGTCAACACTAGAGCAACACCCTAAAAAATAAAGCAATGAGTTATTGCTAATAAGCTTACTGTGAAGTATAGTCACAAAAAAGCCCCAATTTATGCAAAAGCACACAGGAACCGAGGAAAAAGGAAACACAGAGTAAGTGGTACAAAGAGAAAACAAAGAGCAAGTGGTAAACGGTATAACCACTCCAGCGAAAAGGCTGAGACACGAACAGCAGACACTGTGGGCTACTGCCAGGTGAAGAGTGCGAGGAAGGAGAGGAACAGAGACGGTAACTATTGGGTACCAGGCTGAATACTGGGGGTGACAAAATAATCTGTACAACAAACCCCCCATGACACGAGTTTACCTGTGTAACAAACCTGCACATGTACCCCTGAACCTAAAAGTTCAAAAATAAAATAAAAATCAAAGCAAAATAAATAAGAGGCCGAGATTGTGAAACTGGATTTAAAAAGCCAGAGTCTTCTCTATGCTGTCTATAACAAACCTACTATTTTGAATACATGTATATCCTGTTACTGAATATATGTGTATATATATATATATTATCCATATATCTCATATATGTTATATATTGATTATATGTTGTTGATATATAGTCTTTGAAAATATGAACAGCCAGCCCTCTGTATCCACAAGTTCTGCATCTACGGATTGAAAATATTTTTAAGGCCAGGTGTGGTGGCTCACGCCTCTAATCCCGGCACTTTGGGAGGCCAAGGCGAGAGGACTGATTGAGGCCAGGAGTTCGAGACCAGTCTGGACAACATGGTGAAACCCAGTCTCTACAAAAAATACAAAAATTAGCTGGGTGTGGTAGTTCACGCCTGTAGTCCCAGCTACTTGGGAGGCTGAGGTGGGAGGATCACCTGAGCCCGGGAGGAAGGGGCTGCAGTGAGCTTAACAAGACCCTGTGTCAAAAAAAGAAAGAAAAAATATATTTTTTAAAAATAAAAACAATACAATAAAAACAATTTTAAAAACAATATAACAATTATTTACATAGTATTTACATTGTATTAGGTATTCCAAGTAATCTACGATTTAAAGTTTACAGGAAGATGTGCATAGTTTATATGCAAATAGGACACTATTTTATATCAGAGACTTGCGCCTCCCTGGATTTTGGTATATACAGGGGTCCTGGAACCAATACCCCACAGATACCGAGGGATGACTGTATTCTATTCAGCTTACAGTTCTCCTCCTTCACAACTTCCTCCATTCCTCACCTCCTTAGGGAATCTGTGGAAGATATTTCAGAGGCAAAGAAAACATAAAAGAAGAAACGAAACATCGAGTGATTCCTGGACACTAAATGCAGATGCCTTTGGTAGAGAATTAATAAGCGAACTTAACACGACACGATGATGCTGGTCTGTTAGAAGGAGACTGGAGACAGCCAGACATTAGGCCCCTCCAGGAGACAGAGCATCATCAAACTGAGGTTGCCATTCAGCTGTTCACTTAAAACACCTTTATGGGACTTACGAATATCCTGAACCCTGTATTAAATTATCCAGAAGATAACACCGGGAAGTCATGGGCCCTGCTCATGAGGACATATTAGAGCCAAGGAAGTGCTTGGACGGGGATAGTAGACATGCAGGAAAGAGCGGGACTGGCATTCCAGAAAGCTCCCCACTGAGCCCCGTCCTGCTCCTCACTCCCATACAACCGGCGATCAGTGATCCCGAAGTATTCCACACTCACTTCCCATGTAATCCTAGTATGGTCTGTTTCTAGAGAGACCCTCTTAAAACTCTGGCCCCAACAGCCTGTCTGGTCCAATATCCTACACGCAACTGCCACGTTCTATCAAAGTTCTCCAGCACAAATGCTGCTACCGTTTTTTTAAATCAAGGAAAACGATGGTGTTTTGCTTCTTTCATGAACAAGTACATGAGCCAGGCATTTTAATAAATACACTCTGGTACACGTTACATGCATCTGATATGCAGAGAAACACACGGATACTCACTAAAAGCACTGAATAAAGTTGAAATATTCACAGTGCTCTCTATCATAATTTGTCTTGTTTGGCTATGCTGTTTACTATCCTCCCCCTTTCTGAAATTGAGATTAACAGATGGGAGATATACCTAGATATGGCAACAGAAGGGGAGAAAGTTCCAGAACCATGGAGCAGTGGTAGGCACACATTTTCTCTAAAGGGCCAAATAGCAAGGATCTTGGACTTTGCAGCCATCGTAGTCACGTGTACCTGGAAGCCACTGGCAATCGGTAAACAATTGGGTGTGTTTATGCAAACAGATGTGTATGTGTTCCAATAAAACTACCTACAAAAGCAGGCTGCAAGCCAGTTGGCCTGTGTGCAGTAGTTTGCTGAGCCCTACCTTAGAGCAGTATCATATTAGATTGATTAAGCTGTGCACTCCTAACACACTACTAAAGTAGAATAGATAACCTACTAATATCATCAAGGTGACCCCAGACAACTAACATGCAGAAGAAGATCCGTATTCCACAAGTAGAGCAGGTTTGTCTTGGTTACTTAGAATGGCCCCACTGACAGGCCCACAGGTGCCTGAGGGCAACCTCAGCACAGGTTTTGGTCCCTGGATGCTTTCACAGCTGCCACCAGGAGTCTTTGGGGCAGTCATGCAACATCACTTTCTGTTAAGCTGATGCTTACAGAACACAAGCCCAAAACGCCTCGTAAAAACATCCAAGTCTGCCAGGCGCAGTGCCTCATGCCTGTAATCCCAGCACTTTGGGAGGCCAAGGTGGGAGGATCACCTGAGGTCAGGAGTTTGAGACCAGCCTGGCCAACACGGAGAAACCCCGTCTCTACTAAAAATACAAAAATTAGCTGGGCGTGGTGGCACACACCTGTAATCCCAGCTACTTGGGAGGCTGAGGCAGGATAATTATTTGAATCCAGGAGGCAGAGGTTGCTAGTGAGCTGAGATCACGCCATTGCACTCCAGCCTGGGCAACAGAGCAAGACTCCGTCTCAAAAAAAAAAAAAAAGAAAAAGAAAAAGAAAAAAAAAGTCCAACTCTTCTGAGTCTTCAATATGTGAAGCTGGACAGACTAGCCTTGTCAGTTTGGAAATGACATCTTTTTTTTTAAGTTGCTATTAAAATTACAGAAGTAATGCATGTTTATATTGGGGAAATTTTCAGTGGTTCTCAAGCAGGCGTGATTTTGCCCCCCAGGGGACATTGGACAATGTCTGGAGACACTTATGGTGGTCACCATACGGAGAGGGTGCTGCTGGCATCCAGCGGGGGACACCCAGGGATGCTGCTGAACCTCCTACGGTGCACAGGAAGGACCTCCCACAGATAGTTCTCCAGCCCTACATGTCAACAGTGCCACAGTTAGGAAACCCTAATGTAAAAGGAAAACATTAAAAATCTTCTCTTTCCAAGTCCTCTCAGTCTTAATGCACAGGCAGCCTCTGCTCTAAGCTTCTTCCACAAGTTCAGCAGAAGTGTATTCTTAATTTTTACACAAACATAGCATCTTTTAATTGAGTCATGAGAACCACATATCAACTGTTTTCATTCCTAACATTCTTGAACAGCAAGGCTGGTTATGCATCTTCTAAATACAGTAACTCCTCACTTTCCCATTCAGAAAGAAAGAGTCTATTTAATATGTCCATTATATAACTGAACCATCACATCAGCCCTGTTTATTCTCATTTTGTAGATAAAGAGGCTGCTTTCTGAAGAGTGTAAGTGAACAATCTAGGCTGGCTTCACAGGTAACAAGTGGTAGGATTTGAACCCCAAGTCCTGGCTTCATGTTGGGTGCTCTCATTGTTTTAGACGAAAGCAATTCACAATTTACACTAATTTATATTGAAGGGAGTAGTAACTTACTTCTGCACAATGAGAATAAACAGGAATTGGGCAACTGAAACACAATTATTGGGGGAGTCTTACAAACAATTTCCAATGCACAATGTATCCATCACAAATCATTCTAACCCCTTCATCTTGTTACTCTTTAACACTTTTAGTTGGTGTGAAATTTATGCAGTCACTTGGGCTGTACCTACAAACAACTGCCTTCAATTAATTTTTGGATTTTCTATGATACTTTTTTCCTGACTCAGATAAGTCTTGGCTATAGTTAGTCCACAGAGTCCACAATATTGTAGCTGGAACAAAAATGAGTTATCACATGGTTTTGCTTTTCACTCACATGTACATCTCTCTCATTATGTAAAATTCAGATTCATAGATTCTTAGATCAACACTTAATATATTATTTACAGATGAGGAGACCAAGCTCCATGAACACCAAGTAGGTCGGTCATTCCTCTCACCAAGAAAGCAACAGAGTGCATGTTTAGATGAGTGAATGAATTTCACTTTTGATCTGTGCAATTCAGTTAACTTTTCGGGAATGAAACCTGTGCAATTCCCAGATACCCTAATTACTGTTAAAATCCGTACATTATTGGTGGCTCCTGCCTTCAATATGTAAATGCTTCCCTAGTTGCATTACAGCTACTGGAAACTTGCAAAACAACTAGCAACAATATTCCTAATATAAATGACTACAGAATCCTAGTTAAATATATACAATGCTTTTTAAAAGTGTGGAACCTTACATCAGGCCTAATTTTGTGTGACTACAGCTGCTGAATAGGAATATTTTTCAATTCATAAAATAAACGTTGCCACCCTTGTAAGAATTCTGATTCCTCAGTGCCCTTTCTTGCTATGCGACACTGATAACTAAGACTCAAGGTCTGGGTGACATTCGATCCCCTAAAAACCAGGGCCCAGAAAGACATGCAGTTTGGCTCTCTCTGACACGATGGCTAAATAGTGAGGTTTTCTTCTATCTGGCTTTTATGTGCCTGAATAGCAATGATGCTGCTTTATGCTCATGGGCCATGGCCACAAATAGGCAGTTTACAGCATGAAATCATCGGGAAAGCAAACACTTCAGGGATTTCACTTGAAGCAAGACCAAGAAATCTATCGTTTCATTAAAACCCACTTCTACCACGATGAAGCACTTGGACACAAACCCTGTGGGGCGGGCAGGTACTACTGACCTCTGTAAACTAACGGCACAGGCTATGGAAGGACAGTACACCGCATGGAGTGTCAGCCAGTGCAGGGCCTAGCATTACCTTTGTCAAAAAGACTTCTGTGTCTACTATTAGAAAGGATGACCGAACCTTGAAACAGAAAAAGAGAGCTCACCATTTAAAAAATTTCCAACAGTCAAATATCTTTGCTGACTGGTGATCAGAATTTCCAAACTACTAGGGGACTCTGATGGTCCCCTTTGACTTTAGTGTCTGGGCATGGGATGCTGAGGTCTCAAAAAACATATGGAATCTCATCTTACCAGATCAGGAATATGTATGTCCAAGGATATTGTGGTACAAAGAGACACACGCGACACGTGTCATGCTTCGTGTTACATGAGTTTAGTCTTCCCTAACACCCTGCCCCTCACTGCATCACCGTCCCGACATCTCAAAGACGAGGAGACCTTTTACTACATTGCCAGGGAGATTGGAATCCAGGAATGATCCCAGGTCGTCTGACCCTAAGTCCCATCAGCTTCCCGTTACACCACATGACCTATCTTAAAATAAAAAATAAAAACAACCAAAAAAGGGTAACCGCCCAGGCTGGAGTGCAGTGGCATGATCTCAGCTCACTGTAACCTCCGCCCCCCCGGGTTCAAGAGATTCTCCTGCCTCAGCCTCCCGAGTAGCTGGGATTACAGGCGCCTGCCACCGTGCCCAGCTAATTTTTTGTATTTTTAGCAGAGACGGGGTTTCACCATCTTGGCCAGGCTGGTCTTGAACTCCTGACCTCGTGATCCACCTGCCTCAGTCTCCCAAAGTGCTGGGATTACAGGCGTGAGCCACCGCACTCGGCCTAGTTTGCATTTTCTTTTATCTTACCTACATCTTGTTTGCACATCTCAACTACACTGTACTCATACCCAGTGTAAGCCATCTTTCTCTCCTCCGGATTCCAGTATGGCCTTGTTTTCCAGAAATTACACTCTAACAATGCAAGCTAGCAAACTCTGAGAAGCAGCACGATCCTAGAGTGAGGCTGTTCTCGGCTAAATCCCAGAATTTCGTGCTGAGGGCTGCATGTCCCCCAGTCAATAACTTAACCTCTCTGTGCCACTAAGTGAGCACAATGCTTTATAGTTACACTGTATGAATTCACATATTAAAATATAGGTAAAGCCATATATGTAGGCTTGTAAAAAAACAATATAACCACACAGTGGGAACAGCTACACTCACTGGTCATTGGAATGCTGTTGTGTTCCTTTTGTTCTATTAATATTCTCAGACCTCAAAAGCAAACATGAAAGCAAGATGAAACTTTTATGTGTTTTTACCACAATTAAACACATAAAAATTTAAAAACCAAGATGAACCTGCAGACGTTTTCACCAGTCCCTCCCAAAAGGATAAATTTGAGCCATTTTTTTAAAAGGAACTTAAAATAGTCATACAAGTATCAAGTGAGTGAAGCTGTAGTTTCAAATGGAACATAATATTTATCTGTGGCTTTCTTAAATGGAAACATATTACTTGGTTCTCCAACTGAATTTTTTAAATGAGCAAGTGTGTTTGAGAAAGGAAAAATGAAAAAGGTCACATGAGAAAAAAATTCAGACTAGATTGAGCTCTAGCAGATGTTAAAATTCTTAAATTTTTTTTTGTAAAGAGAACATTAAAATACTTTAGCAGCTTCCGTATCTAAGTAGCATTGTTCTTGCCACATTTAGTTATACGCATACCTTATTTAACAACATCTTCATGTCACATTTCCCAAATCCCGCCTTTCTCTTTTCTACTATTCCCACTTTACCAGTCTAATAGAAAACAGGCTGCTTCTTCATGCAAATAGGACTTCAAACACAATTTCAAAAGAGAAAACACGATGCCCCATTTCCTACAAAACCCAAATACAAGAAAAATAGAATTTAATTCTGCTTCCTGGTTTAAACATAGCCTGATTTGTATTGATCCTGTTCAAATTTATCTCAGGTCCTAAGATCACCCTCATGAATAAAATAAAATAAAATAAAATAATAGGTTAAATGTAAATTATATAGGCACCTAAAGTAGAGTTGGGTGTGTATATTAAGAAGTTCTGAGGCTGACATTCCTGACAACAAATTAAACACCATGAACCAAGTGTTGCCCTTAAATGATATGTTGAAGATGTCCTTTAAGTGAAAGAAGCTAACGGAGGAAACGGATGCTATGTGAATTTCATTTTTAACAAGTCACACTCAGCCCTCACTGCAGAGAACAGCTCTTTGCAAAAACAACAACAACTTGAAAACACTGCAGTTATGACATTTACATGACTTTACAGAAATATCACAGATTAAAAATAGAAGACTGCCTCTTAGTTGGCTATAAACTTCATTCCAAAAAAGTGTATGATAAAAAGAACAATTTTGAGAAGTCTTCCTCAGTGTGGTTCCTCCACTATACAGAGATTTATCTCCTAGTCAATGGGAATAGATAGTTCCTTAAAAGGCATGATAGGAAGCCACACTTTGGAATTATAAACAGGAAAGGAAATGTACCTGAAATAAGCAAGATGCAAATGGGTTGGAGTTTTTACACTCTGCATCTCCTACTGAAGGAAATGCCCCCTGCAGGCTTAAGCAACTGGGATTGGTGCTTACATGCAAAAAAGTGACAAATAATGTGTAGGATGGTGTGAGTAATTAGGTGGACAACTTGATGCACCTACTCAGACCCTTGGAAAAGCCCACGGAGTTGGGCAGAGCAGTCAACAGACGTAAGTAAGCTTTGTCGGACTCCTTATCATTTTAACCAGGTTTGCAAATGTGTTTTGTTTGTTTGTTTGAGACAGGGTCTCACTCTGTTGCCTAGGCTGGAGTGCAGTGGTGCAATCACGGCTCACTGCAGCCTCCATCTCCCAAGCTCAAGTGATCCTGCCACCTCAACCTCCCAAGTAGCTGGGACTACAAGCATGCACCACTATGCCCCGCTAATTTTTGTACTTTTTGTAGAGACAGGATTTCTCCATGTTGCCTAGGCTGGTCTCGAACTCCTGGGCTCAAATGATCCTCCCACTTCACCCTCCCAAAGTGCTGGGATTACAGGCATGAGCCACCATGCCAGGCCTGCAAATTTGTTCTCGAAGGGCCATAGCAAATCCCACTCCATGGGCCATACAAAGTCTGCTCCATAGACAACAGACAATGGGTATAACCGTGTTCCAATGAAACTTCAACTATGTAAAGTAAAATCTGAATTTCATTGAATTTTCATGGATAATGACATATTATCCTTCAATTTTTTTAGCCATCTAAAAATATTAAAAATATCCTTAGCATGTTGCCTGTACAAAATTAGCAAGGGCTAAATTTGGCCTGCAGGATATAGTGGGTTAACCTTTGCATCAAATCATGGGAGTCACGGTCGGACCCTACCTTTATCACATCTCACAAAAACTTAAACCTTCAGAAAAACAGCATGGCAGGCCCTCAAAAGAGTAAACAGAATTACCACGTGATCCAGCAAGTCCACTTCTAGGAACTGGAAGCAGAGACTCAAACAGACACTTGTTCCTCAATGTTCACAGCAGCATTATTCACAATAGCCAAAAGCTATTTTGGAATAGCAACCCAAATGTCTATGAATGGATGAGTGGATAAACAACATGCTGTTTATACAAACAATGACATATTTGGCCTTTAAATGGAATGAAATTCTGTTCAGGCACAGTGGCACACGCCTGTAATCCCAGCACTTTGGGAGGCCAAGGTGAGCAGATCACTTGAGACCAGGAGTTCAAGACCAGCCTGGCCAACATGGCGAAACCCCATCTCTACTAAAAATACAAAAAACAAACAAAGAAACAAACAAACAAGCAAACAAAAAACACAAAAAAATTAGCAGGGTGTGGTGGCGCGCACCTGTAATCCTAGCTACTCAGGAGGCTGAGTGAGGCAGGAGAATTGCTTGAACCTGAGAGGCAGAGGTTGCACTGAGCTGAAATTGTACCACTGCACTCCAGCCTGGGTGACAGAGTGAGACTTAGTTTCAAAAACAAAAAAAAGAATGAAATTCTGACACAGGTGTGTGAACCCTGAAGACGCTACACTAAGTGAAATATGCCCGATATGAAAGGACAATTAATGTATGATTCCACTATGTGAAGT
The DNA here is from genome assembly GCF_028858775.2 of Pan troglodytes. Taxonomy (NCBI): domain Eukaryota; kingdom Metazoa; phylum Chordata; class Mammalia; order Primates; family Hominidae; genus Pan; species Pan troglodytes. Next base: position 10,214,129 of record NC_072421.2, on the reverse strand, counting down.
CACCAGAGTAGTCAAAACAAGAGCTAGAAAGTGGGATGGTGGTTTTCCGGGGGTGTGGAGAAGGGGGATGGAGAATCAGTGCAGGAAGATGAAAAAGTTCTGGAGGTAGATGGTGACTGTACTTAATGCCACTGAACTGTATGCTTAAAATGGTAAATGTAATGTTATGTGCATTTTACCACAAACAAAATTGCAATGAAAATTGAAACTTAAAAGCACATATGTCTTCCAAAGACCCCTCTGTTGGTTAAAGAAAAAAAAAATCAGAAATATCGAAACGGTTATGAGAGTGAAAATGAGCATCGACCAGTTTGTTTTCAAACTAGCAAGTTAATAATATATTAAGCCAGATTCAAACTCTTAACTAAAATTAAAAATGTACAGGACTTTTTTCTTTTCAGATTCAAAAATGTCATTCTGATATACTTTCCAGTAGAGTTGTGGCCTTTCCTAGAAACAGTCTCAGAATCTTGATAGTTTCTGGAACATCTGAATGTTCGTCAAACTTAGAAATTCTCAGGCCAGCTTCCATCCCTGGAGAACTGAGCTACGTGGCAGCAGAAGGGCACACTTCGGTTCATTAAATTTGTATTAATTTGTGTCGTTGGGAAATGGGCTGGGTGTTCTTGTTAAATCAAGGTTAATCACAAAATTCATTCAAAAAATTAACAAATGATGCTGTTATACGATGTTCAGGACTGTGCTTGTGGTTGTTAGTAAAAACTTCACAAGTCTAAGAAAAACAACAGATATTCAGGTCTAATTTAGCTGAGTGCATCATTTCTCTCTACCTCAGATGAAAACTGCAGAGTCAGAAAAAAAGGAGAGGAGGATAGAAGTTAAGCAAAATTCCTAGTCTAGGCCATCTCCCTTATTTTAAAAAGGTGGGGAGTCAGTGAGAATAAGACAGTGATATTAATGTATATTCTCTGCAGAAGTCTCCAGATGGCTGGTTCCCTATATTCTTATCTCCTAAGAGCTTCCAAGTCCCTGTGAAAATGCAAGGAGGTGTTAAATGATTTTGGAAATGCTTTGGGCACCCTGAGTTTCTGAAAGGCATCTTCCCGACCTTTGAGTGCCCCTCGCTGACTACACCGCCATCTGTCTCTCCAGTGAACGAATCTAGTCTCCAGGTCTACATCCCAGATGTCTCCTATAGCTCCTCACCTATCCCTGCAGGGACTGCATGACTTGGCCACTTGGAGGTCCAAGCAGCATCTCAAACGCGACACGCCCACAGCAGAGACCTCCACCCACCCAACCATGGCATCTCGTCTCTCTTCTAGCCTGTAGTCTCCATAAGTCACACCTCCCTCCCACTCCGTGCTCACATGCCACACCTTCACTCCCCTGGCAGGACACATGCACGTCCGCTGACATTCTGCACTGGAGTGTCCTGAATCTGTCCTCTCCCCTTCTTGGCTCCGCTGAGCTATGCTAGTGGAAGGTGAGGTTATCTCCCTGCCTGGGACCCAGTGGGAGTCATCACAGTCCGTCCCTCAGCCAGCAGCCAGCCACTGGTTAGTGTGGTAGGAAGCTGCTGGGGGGTTTCAGGTCCACACTCATCCTCTTAGTACTATGGCCGGCAAAGCACTGTAGGCTTTGTTCACCGTGCACACCTCTGCTCTGTTGGTCACTCGCTCCACCATGCTGGCCTGGCCTGTGTTTTCCCTCAGTCTCCTGGGTGCCTGGCCTTCGCATGTGCTGGCCTCTCCACCTGAAACTCTCTTCTCCTGGCTCTTCCGGCTGCATCTTACACACTTCGGTTCATCCATCTCTTCCTTACAGGAGCCTTCTTACCTCTAATGTGCAATCCCCTCCAACCCATGTCACCTTGCTCGTCTCTGTCACAGGATGTGTTACTGTCATCAGATTATTTTGTTTCTTTGTTCCTCTGTTTGCTACAAGTCTCCCAAGTAACAGGCAAGCTCCATCAGGGCAGGGGCATCTGCAGCCACTGCACTTAGCTTGGAGGGTGCCTGACTCAGGAAAGAAACTTAAAAAACAGCTTGGTAAGTATGAGTTCCCGGATAAATATACAAACTTCAGAAAGTTCAGAAGTCAAGAGCCTGTAGTGGACAGTACAACCCCATGGAACACTGCATTTTCCTTCGTGAGGACTCACAGCATCTCTAGGTCTTGCAGGGCTTTTACAATAAGCATGAACATCAACCATAAAGTGGATGGAGAAGTAGAAGCCACACGGTACCACATCCCTCCCAACTTACATGGGTAGAACAGATGGGCTTGCTGTGGGAGCCATTGTCCCCATTTTGCCTACATTGAAGAGATTAATAGCACCATAATGTAGAGCTTACAACTGAGTTAGTCTGACACACAGGCAATTACTAGACTTCACACATTACTGGGAGGTCTAACAATAAAAAGATAAATGGCAACTAGTTCTTGTAAAGGCGTCTGCCTGTTTCCCGCCAGACACTGATTTACGTGTGCACAGCAGCAGGGAGCAAACCTGAGGCAGCTCAGGTGGGTGACGTGGCACTGGAGAAGAAACTGAAGGACAGACACCCAAGCATGAGGATGTAAGCTCGCAGCTAGAAGGCGGCACTCCGGTCCGCACCTCCACCTGTCCCCATCGCTGCCTACACCATCTCCCAAAGCCGATCCAAGTCTGCTCCCAGCCCCATTTCACTCAGTGTCCTCACTATTGTAACTACAAACTTTAAATATTACACAGACGGATGAAGTACGAGTACACACAGGGTCACAGCCTTTTTTCAAAATGAAAATAACATTGAATGTATGAGAGACAGGGTAAGTGTGAATCAGTTTTTACTTGAGGACAGGTGTGGGCAGCAAGACCGGGAAGGTAGAGAGGGGAGGTATAAATCTAGAGAGATGTACAGTGAGATGTCTGTGCAGCTTTGCTTAAGTTAACTGGAAACTAGAAGCCAGGAGGGATGCACCGCGGGTGTGGACAGTGCTGGGATCACTGGGGCACTCCAGGCTGTGGGCCATCCTCAGAGCAGAGGCCTGGGCTGGCCCACAAAGTATTGGCAGATGACTGCATATTCACATGCTTTCACTTAAAACAAACAAACACAAAGTAAGACATGTATGTATCAGTTTTTGTGATTCCCAGTCCACCAATGTTCAGGCCAGACTTGGGGGGGGGGTGTCTCACTGTCCTTTCATAGAAAACTCAAGTTATATTTGTATGATGCTTATCTGTTTAGAATGTGCATAAATCCATAAGTCATATGGGCTTACATCATGAGTTTCTAAACAGTTAACAGTGATCATTCATATTCTAGAGTCCTGAGAAAGCCCAAGGTTAAACGTCTATCACTTTAAAATGTCAAATGAACACAAGAAAATCACTACCGTACACCAAACACCCCCAATGCTTTGAAGACCCTTCATGAAATTCAGCCATCTAAACTCTGAACCTACAACATGCCTTAATTAAGAGTATTTTCACTACAACCAGCGTCTCAATATTACCAAGGAATATGAAGTGGAACTCTGGAAATAATACTCCATTCCACTGACTAGATTAACTAGCTAATAAAAATTCATTTATGCACATAGTTTTTTTCTTAGATATAGACAAAGTGAGATACATCTATGAAGTGATAAATTTTTCAACAGCATACAAAATACTCAGAAAAATTCTATTTTATTTATTTATTATTATTTTTTGAGACAGTCTCACTCTGTCATCCAGGCTGGAGTGCAGTGGCACGATCTTGGCTCACTGCAACCTCTGCCTCCCAGGTTCAAGCGATTCTTCTGCCTCAGCCTCCCAAGTAGCTGGGATTACAGGGGCGCGCCACCATGCCCGGCCAATTTTTTTTGCATTTTTAGTAGAGACGGGGTTTTGCCATGTTGGCCAGGCTGGTCTTGAACTCCTGACCTCATGTGATCCGCCCGTCTCGGCCTCCCAAAGTGCTGGGATTACAGGCGTGAGCCACCGCGCCCAGCCAGAAAATATTTTAAAAGCCCACCTAATACTGATCCTTTCATCTAGTTCCTCACCTACCTCTACCTTCAAGGATCAGTTTAAAACTTATCTCCTCCAGGTGGTGAAGTCAAGCCTTCTTGATTCCAGGAGGCATGGCCTGATCATTTTCTCCTTGGGCTCCAGGGTATCATGCATGCAATGCTCTGAAAGAACCTACTTCAGTGTGCTCTAGTGGTGTCTTTACATGTCAGACGCCGCCTCCCAATGCAAGACTAAGATCCTTATATTTGTATGCATTTACCTATTTATTCCAGAGGTTCTCAACAGGCAATGATACTGCATGCTCCCCCTATGGCATCCTGGGACATCTGGCAATATCTGGAGACATTTTCAGTTGCCACAACTGGGGGAGGCGGTGCTACTGGTATCTCCTGGGCCCTGGGATGCTGCTAAACCTCCCACAGTGCACAAGACAGCCCCACCACAACCATCTTCCAGCTCCAGCTGACCACAGTGCAGAGGCTAAGCGGCCCATTCTACCCACCTTATTGCCATGAGAATGTGTCTGTTCCCTCAAGCTCAGTTTTCACTTTCTACACAAGTGTAATCTTTCTGGCTCCTCTCTTATCCAAAACACACCTTTGTGATACTGGCAGGAACTCAGCGTTGCTTATACTTTCCGGCACTCCAAGACTCTTATGGGCATCACTGAAGGAAGTGTGACCCCACAGGTCAGCAGTCTAATGCATTAATGTTTCTGTTTTCTGAAGCAACTGTGTCATCCCCTCCACAAATAACCCTCATGTCCCCACTCTCTGGGTCTCCCCAGATCAATTCCCATTGAGAACAAATATACTCTCCTAAATTGAACTAGAATAAAACACTGTAGCTATGCCATTTGGTTATATTAATTAATTAACAGGTGCAGTAACATTGCTATCAATATGCAGTAATTACTACACAAATGTGTATATATGAGAGCACCTTCTCCATCACAACAAAAAGCATGGGTACGGGTGGTCTGAGTCAGAGATCTCAGCAAACCTGACTTTCTACTCTCAAGAGAGCATTTTCTACGTGGGCCTGCCCTGTTCTGCTCCCTGAGCGCTTCCAGAGAATGCTCTGTGGAAGGATGGTGGGCAAGGGGAGCAAATGAAGACCAAAATGATCAGAGACGCACAATGGGCTCAGGACTTATAAGGCATCTCTTTGAAATGCCGTGGCCCAACCATTAACACTATCTCATAATGCCCACCACATCAACAACTAGCCTATTCAGCCAGAAACAAATGGGTTACATTAAAAACACGGTGCCTTGGAGCTGTTCACACTATCTCACCATTCCCACTGGATTTCCAAGGCTCCAACTAGTGAACATGGTGTCATATGGATGTAGTCCACATGGAAGGACTTGTCATATATGATTCTGGGCCCCTGTGCACATCACGGGTAAAAAAGTTCACCATAAGTATAAGGAAATAATTCATCACAAAGCAGAATTTCCAAGGGCTGGGTCTGTCTGCATTTATCTCTTCTTAATTTCTATGGGGTAGAAACCTCCATTTAACAGTATCATCTTCACCAAATGGAAATTCACCTCACAGGACAACAGGAGCATTCAGAACCCATACACTGGGGAAACACAATTATAATGATTTACAAAGCTCCCTGGAAAGCAACATACTGTAAAAGGCTTAGTAATAATAAAGTTGTCCCATTTGCATAAGTTTTAACAGCACCATTGCTGTAGGAAAACATAGTGCAAATTTTCCTTATTGGGTCAGAACATGTTATTAAAAGAAAATCAGGGACTTCTTATTAATCAGCTCAATTCTCTAAACCACTATTCACTCCATTCAACCTGCGTGAGTATAAGCTTCTCAGCAGTTTTAAGTGAGTTCATGCCTAGGGAAAAGCATTATGTTTTCTAACTTCTACACAAACTCCAGGAGGAATCAATTTCTCTGTACTGTCTTTTAATTGGCAAAGGTACACTAAAGAGTGTTTTTTTTCTTTAGAAAAAAATTGTTTTTTCAACCAAGTACTTTATATAAAGGGAAATGTGGCTTTACATATTTCTCTAAAACAAACAAGAATTTAAATAAACCCTAGATTTCTAATTACATGGCTCAAAATTACAAACACACGTTTCAAATATAATACCATTTAAAAATATTCAATAGTTTAGCACTTTTACTGTATTCTTTTCTGGTGGGTGGGGGGTACACACAATTGTTCTTTGGCAAATACACCAATCTGAAACTTACAGGACACAATCTAATGCAAATACCAAAGTGATTTAATATGTTCTCATTGTTGGCATCATAATACCCAAAGTGTCATCCGTGGGGTACATTTTTATCCAGTAGCATGTAAGATTTGTGTCTGGTCTGTTCATGGCTGTCTTCCCTGTGTTTCACATAGCAAATGTTCAATAAATACTTGCTGGTTCATTCAATGTGTTATGGAAACATGACGTGAATGCAAATGACGGAGGATTCTAAGTGTTCACCAAGAGCCTAATATGTGCCAGTGTTCTGCAAGGTGCTACGCAGTGAAGAAGGATTCACAGAGCTGGAAGACAAAGGCCTTCCCTGTGCAAAAAGCTCCCAAGATAAACAACATGCACTCCTGTAAAAAGATACCTGCCAAGACCATCTGAGATAATCTCTGGCCAAGGATGGGAAAGGGGGTGAAAATGTTCACAGTGAAAATCTTCACTACTCCCTCTAATCATTAAAACACTGTTCATAGTCCCATCTGTGGAAAAAGAAAGAGGACTCTGGTTACAGGGCTAAAACTCAGCATCAGTAATGAGCAAGAGACAGGATATACTCAAAGCTGGGCATGAAAGGTAGGACAGAGGCGTCCTTTGTAGCAGCTATTAGTACACCATCTATGGCTCTGTTGTCCACAGCCTACAATTCTCCATCGAGTGTGTGATTGTCTTAGTAATGCCAACTTTTCACCAGAATGAGGATGGGGACTAGGGTGCAATCTCTTTGTCTATTGTTATTCCTTCTTCCCCTTTATCTTTTAAGAACAAAATACTGAATTTTACATGGGTACTCAGACACAAGGTAAGACAATGCTGAGGTTCCCCATCATGAGGCAGCAGTTTAGGGAACAAGATGCCCCTCATCCTCACTTTGAAAGCTACAGAAAGTTATATTCTAGGCCATCAGCTATCTGTTGATTTATCTAACTCAACTTCCAACCTATCTTCTAAAAAGGTTAAAAGGTGCTAACCGATGTCATATAACACAGGAGAAAAGGGGTAAAGCATTCCATCTATAGCTGCGAGTGATGTCCTGGTCCGGAACCCAGGTAACTCCCAGAGTGCTTGTACCCTAGCAATCCCAGAGTCCAGGTGACTGAGGATCACCATTATAGCTGCGAATGACTTCCTGATCAGAAACCCAGGTATTCCCAGAATGCTTATACCCTAGCAATCCCAGGTCAACGAGAATTATCACTTGCAGTACCATTTTGTAAATTTACTTTTCTGGATGTGGAACCAAATGTTAAGTTTCTGGAGCCCTGGGGTGTTTTCATCACATAAACAAAGCTTGAAGTAAGCCCCTTCATCAAAAGAGGTTTCTGCTTTTTGGCCAGTGTCAAAGGAGACAGCCCTGGGCTTAATTTCAGGTGTGACTCTTACTAGTTTCTATAGTCATGGTGCAATTATTTCATCTGTTTGAGACCTTTTACCTTAAGTGTACAATGGGAATAATCATTTTTATCTCATGGGGATGCTGCCAGGATGAGAAAAGCAGTATAGACTGAGAACCTGGCTCCCTTCCAAGCCAGATGAGCCTTGACTTCTCTTGGCCAATTCATTTTTTGTTTTGTTTTCTTGAGACAAGGTCTTGCTCTGTCTCCCAGGCTAGAGTGCAGTGGCATGATCCTGGCTCGCTGCAGCCTCAAATTCCTGGACTCAATGATCCTCCAACCCAAGCATCATGAGTAGCCAGGACTACAGGTGTGCATCAACACATCTGGCTAATTTTTTTTGTAGAGATGGGGTCTTGCTGTGTTGCCCAGGCTGGTCTCAAATGCCTGGCCTCAAGCAATCCTCCTGACTCAGCCTCCCAAAGTGCTGAGATTACAGATGTGAGCCACCACACTCAGCCTCTTGATATACTCAAAGTGGGAGCTTGGAAAGAGTTAAGATGAGGTCATCACATTTGAAGACAGTTCAACATTAAGCCTTACAAATCATCAGATTGACTCACTTGAGTGTTTGGAATGTCTGGTCTTGGGTTTAGGTTGGAATTTTATCATTAACTGTGAGCCTGTAATTTCAAACTCTCCTTCCTTTGTTACATGACAACTGTGGTCTAGATCTGCACAACCCAACAGAAATCTAAGGCAAGCCTTACGTATAATTTTAAATTAGTTTTCTTTTTTTTTTCTTTTTTCTTTTTTTTTTTTTGAGAAGGAGTCTCACTCTGTCGCCCAGGCTGGAGTGCAGTGGCGCGATCTCAGCTCACTGCAACCTCCGCCTCCCAGTTTCAAGCTATTCTCCTGCCTCAGCCTCCCAAGTAGCTGGGACTACAAGCATGCCCCACCATGCCCGGCTAATTTTTGTATTTTTAGTAGAGACAGGGTTTCACCACGTTGGCCAGGCTGGTCTTGAACTGCTGACCTCAGGTGATCCGCCTGCCAAGGCCTGCCAAAGTGCTGGGATTACAGGTGTGAGCCACCGTACCCAGCCTTAAATTAATTTTCATGATAGATTTTAATTTACTCAGTGTATCCAAAATAGTATCATTTCAACTTGTATTCTATTTAAAAAATTACTGAGATCTTTTACATTCCTTTTTCCTACTAAATTTCCCAAATCATCACAGTGTGTGTATTTTACACTTGTACTATATCTCAATTCACAAGTTAAATTTTCACTGGAAATACATGACTGGTATTATAGGTAATAAAATAGACCCTGGAAAATATAGATGCACACACCCACATGGTTCCCAACATTCCAGTAACCAAGGAAGTGTTGATTTTTAAATTTAAATTAATTAAAAGGAAATGAAATGGTAAGGTCTGTTTCTCAGTGATAGGAGTCACACCATTGGTGGGACGGGAGAGTGCTGGGCAGCTTGGCCACCAAGGAGAGTCTGCAGCAGCGGAAATTCTCCTATTGGAGTCTGCAGGGTGGAGGGATAACAGGGACTTTTTAGGCCACACGATTCCTCTTTAAGTAGTCCACATGCACATTTTCAAGTTATTGACCCATAGCATTTTTTTCTGGACTACTTCCAAACAGATTAATAACCACAAACTATCCTAGTTTAAAACTCCTAGAAACAGTGTAACTTTCAGCTTAAAAATTATTTTTCACATTATGACTTGATTTTCTTTTTTTTTCGTAATAATTTGTACATTTATTTTTTTAAGGAGAGTTAATCTTTGAAAATATAAAAAGGTAGTTCTAAGGTCAGAGAGTTGATAATACAGTTTTTTTTTAACTGTTATATACCAGATATTTTACTTATTTTTTGAAAAATACAATTATCTACAATGCTCTTTAATTCAGTTTTTAAAATTTTTTGCATATTCTTAAAATTTTTGCGGTTACATAGTAAGTGTATATATTTATGGAGTACATGAGATGTTTTGATACAGGCATGCAATGTGAAATAAGTGGATCGTAGGGAATAGGGTATCCATCTCCCATGACTTGATTTTCATAATTTCAGACAGACATTGGAACTTGGGATCTCAGACATCACTGACCAAAGAACACACTGGATTTTGCAGACTTTGTACAAAAAAGAAAGAACATAAAATATCTTGCGGATAATTTTTAAAATAGGAATCGCTTGTAGAAATGATGCTATTTTGGATACGTTGGGTTAAATAAAATATATTATGGCATTATTATATATTAAAATAGGTATTACAATAATAATTTAATACACAGTAAAAAAGATGTTGTAATATAAATTTTACCTGCTTCTTTGTACTCTTTTCCTGTGGCTGCTAGAAAAGTATAAATTCCATGTATGGCTCTCAATCTGCTGCTACTGGATAGAGCAAATCTAGCTGGCTTCCACAGTGCCCGCAGGCTCTACAATTTGTGGACTGTAGCTGGCAAGATGAAGAGGCATATGGAGGCTTTCAGTTTTTTAGGCCACATGATTCTTCCTGTAATTGTATCTGCCGACAAATTTTTAATTATATGCCCATAACATCTTTTCTTCCCCCCTCCCCGACCAGTGTGAAACAGATTAAAAATCACAAGTTGTTCTCGCTGAAGACTAGCCTTCTCTAGGAAACAAAAAGCGATTTTCTGTGTTTGAAGTTATTCTTAACAGTGAATTACTGTAGGTTCTGTGAGACACCTGACCAAGGTCCAGGCGAATGTTTGCGGGCTTCAGAACGCCCAGGCGATCGAAAGGCAGCTTGTGTCACTAGCCAACGCTCTGCCTTACAATTTGGTGCCCTCTGTATCTCTCCATTTTGGGGCCGCTGACCTGGCAGGCTGCACGGAGGATTACAAACTCACAGGGCTCCCCACAGAGCATCCAGGCAAGGATCCTGCCTGGCTGAGGTTCCCTCACATATAAAATGGGGATGGCCGTGCCAACACCTGTGCCACCCTCCCTAACAGACTGCCCCGAAAGACACAGGCAATGGTGCCACTGATGGGCTTTGTGAGCAACAGCACAGCGCCACTCAAATCCCAGAGTGCTGCTAATTAAGACCAGGTGACCCCAAACAAAATGCCTGAGCCAGGATTAGTCTTAGTCACTGCTGTTATTATTGTTATACTAAATCCCCTTTTAGACATGACTTCCTGACCCTTACATTTTCAGCTGTCACTTTAAGATTTAATTAAGTCCTGCCCCTTACAAGCATTGGGGAATCAGCACTGGGGAATCCACGCCTACAGATGCTTGGGCAAACAGCACTGGGTGACTGCATGCGTCTAATCAATGATGGCAAATCGAACACTCGACTGCCCTTGTTTTAGCAAGTGGAATATCATGGCCACGTTAAGTTCTGTTTGGAACTAATTAAGAACCACCCATAAGAAAGGTGGGCATTAAGGAGAAACCATTATTTTATAGGATGCAAATGATGCTGAATGAAGACAGAGTGTTTTGCTTGTATGTTTATTTTGGTGGGAGAATATCCGTTCTGTTTGTCCACAGCTTAAACTGGCAGTGTGTGGGCACACACATGCCTGGTGACACTGAGTTCAGACTGAAAGTCATCCACCTGGAGCCACCTTCTGAAAGAAACTTGGCAGCATGAACGGCTGCTTCTCCATTCACAGTTTTCCATACACACTGCATACTGTAGCATGAAGAGGACTCCTAGTCTGTAGGAGCAAAGTATTGAGAGAAAATGGAATCTTGAGCCCTGAAAGGAACCCAGTGTTACAGAAATATGGCCATTTCTCCGAGGATTTGCTCAGTCTATTGAATTTGGCAGGAAATGATTCATTCAAGGCTTGGCTCAACTCCTACCTAGTCAATACACTTTTGAGGAAAAACATACAAACATCATTAAGAAGCTAAATCTGTTGTGCTGTAAAACGACAGATGCTCCGACCCAAAATTATCATAGCATTTGTTTTTAGCAATCTATCAATAATTTCTGAATCTTTTCCCTCTCCTTTCATTTGTTTTCATTTCAAAGTTTGAGAAGCTTTCTTTAAAGGGGGAAAAAAAAACAGAAATCATGCTTAAAACGAAGACTACAAAAGAAAGAACTGGAGTTGACATTAGGTAAGCTTTCTACCTGGGATGCCCTAAAGCAGTCAAAGGAGATGCAGAAGCAGCAAAAGAATGGGAATTTGAAAAAGGACTTCACAGAAATATAGAAAATGATCCTCTCCTCATCCTGTGTGTATCATAAGACAGCTCAGTGCTTCAAAGACAGCACACAGCTTGCCACATAATAGATACTCAATTAATTCATGTGAAAAATACAACAGATGTCACACACAGACACACATTCACATATATCCTTGGGAAACACTGAACTTTGGCTAATGACAAGTAGAAACAAATTAGTAAGCTTGCCAATTTATAATAACATTAAAAAATAATCCGTTATTGGCTAACATAAGAATCTGTGCTTTTCCTACAACTGTCATTCTATAAAAAGTCTTTTGATCAGCACACCAGGAAACAGGAGAGGAGAAGCCTCCGCATGCTCTTTTAACACCCCAACACGTCAGCAGTCCCAACTGTGGTACACAACCAGGGCCCTTCAGGAGAGAGTGGCACAGTCAACAACAGAAGTGCCCTGGTAGGCCCCACCTCGGAAAATCAATCTGCTAGCTTCTTCTTGCTTTCTGGACTTAGCTCTTGTTTCATATGCAGCTCTAACATGAAGATGCATGGTTTGGCTCAGGCCAGGAGGCTAATGGACCAGCAAACATCAGAAATGGCCCCTTCAGCTGAAACTCCAACACTGCAACCCTTAAAATAACTGGGATTCAAGAGAAACTCAGAAAGTGCAATATTGGAAAGAACCTGAGGTAACACCTTTCAAAAGAGGCTTAGGTCTAATACATGGAAAAAGAAATGCAAATAGCTGACAAATGTGATCAAATATTCCACCTCGTTAGGAATTAAAGAAATGCAAGGGGAAAAATAAAGATGTCACGCATTCCTGGCTCAGCTGACCATGTTCACATGAAGTGTTGGAGAGGCCTGTGCCCCAGCCCCTCCACTTACCCCCATCCCTCCTCACTGCCACGCAACCCGCACAACCTCTCAGGAAAGCAATATGGTAATCGGTCTCAAGAGCCCTCCAGTTCTATTTCCAGCAATTTATCCTAAAGGAAAATGGAAGCAATCGAAATCTCCAGCAACACATGTGATATAAATGATGGAACATGTACTTGATGAAAGAGATGCATACAAACATTTTCAATCGATGTTGCTGGATGATCAAATGCTTCCTGGGGAAGGTCAAGTGGAAGGGGCATACTACAAAGCTCAGAATACAGCAGGACACACACACACACACACACACACACACACACACCCCTACCTGGAAGAAAACACACCAAAATGCTGGGGCAACACACACACACACACACACACACACACCTGGAAGCAAACACACCACCAAAATGCTGGGGCAAAACTTCTAGGGGTGGGTTTATAGATGTTTTTCTTTTCATGCTTACTTTTATTTTTAAAAACTGCTTACAGCATATTAATTTTTATAATTGGAAAAGAATTATGAAAACCCTGGCAAGCAAAGAATAATTACTAATACTTCCTCCGGTGGGTATTCATCAGATTACACGATAGCTGTTTACCTACTGACTTCTCTTCTAAGAACGTTTAAGACGGTTTTCCTTATGCAGTGTGATGTGTTGAGGAAGTTCTTTTCTCCCCTAGGTATATACTGACCAACCCCCGCCCAGTCACCTTTTTGTATTTTTATGACGCTAAAGTTTAGAAACACAACATTAAATATTTATGGCTGATATTTGCTGCTTCTAAAAATACTCAGAGGAGAAACTCTCTTCCCAAGGCCTCCACTTAACCTGGCTGAACTGACCAAGGCGGGCAGCTGCTCCCTGAGCTTCCCCTGGGATCTCCCACCTCAGCTGCCTACCTGGGTCTGAAACACCCAAACTGCTGACTGCTTCAAACTCGCTTATGTCAGTTGGCCTTGTTATTGCATTTAGGAAAAGTAACTGAATATTATATAAAATGGTGAACTAGGAGTACCCCCAAATTATTTTTTCGACAAAAACCACTTTGACTGCTTTTTTAGAGACTTAACCAAGACAGATTGCCTCAATGGATTTGGGAAAAGAAAATAAAATCCTAGATAGATTCTATACCGAGATGGTTTCATAAATCTCTTTCAATTCCCACTGCGCTTCAAAGAGACAAACGTTGTAGAGGCTGCACCATCCGGAATGGGGGAAGCTGACTCCAAACTAGGAATAAAGGATCCCTGTCCCAAGAAAAATCCTACTCCCTCTATCAAGAGATGGGTGAATGGATCTGCACTGATATATTTTAACATAAAACCGAAATAACCTCCAGGAAGAGATGCTTAACACCCCTCCTCCACCCGAGTGGGGATTTTGAAAGAATACTACATGGAAAGGGAAAAACATTAATTGCAACCCAACACCCATGACCTAAACCAAGTGGTCAAGGTCAACAGCAACAGTGGTGAGTCAGGTTGACAGTACCTACCCTTGATATGATGTGGTGAGAAGGGCGCTTCACCTCTGGGGTCTTGTTCCTCAACACCTACCACCCCAGTCTAATCATGTGAAAAACATTGAACAAGCCCAAATTGAAAAACATTCTCGGCCAGGCACATGGCTCATGCCTGTAATCCTAGCACTTTGGGAGCCCAAGGCGGGAGGATCAGTTAGTTTGAGAACAGCTTGGGAAACACAGTGACACCCTGTCTCTACAAAAATTGAAAAAAAAAAAAAAAAAAAAAAAAAATTCCAGGCATGGTGATATGCACCTGTGGGGGGCTGAGGTGGGAGGATTGCTTAAGCCCAGGAGGTTGAGGCTGTAGTGAGCTATGATCACACCACTGCACTCCAGCCTGGGTGACAGAGTGAAGACTTCATCTCAAATAAATAAATAAATAAATAAACTTAAAAAAATAAAAGGAACAAAGAAAAAAAAAGAAAAAAGAAAAGCCATCCTCTTTCATATTCTACTTCTATTTTCAGCTATTTTCTCCCTTGGGAAATTTTGGTTGCCCATCTCAGCTGGACTTGGAAAGCAGGGAAGGTGAGAACTCTCCAGGGAAGAATTAAAGCAAGAAGTGGGAGTGCCATCCAAGCCTCAGGTCTCAGGGCCAGGGCCACAAGCTGTGAAGACAGAAACACACTGGTACCACCAAGCTTCATGCCAAAGCAACTGGCAAGGGTGAGAGCGGCAACTCCAATGCTAGAACTCAGACATGTACCTGGAGGCTTTGGACCCCGGGGGCCCCAGTGGGCTCTGCCTTGTTTCCAGGCGATGCAAGTGCCAGGGTGAGGCGGTGCCAGCACCAGCACTGCCTCATCCCACTGGACTTCTTTCTGCCTTGTCTAGAAAATGTAAGGGCTACAAGCAAATCTCAAAGATTCTCTCCCAATTCTAAAATCTTAGGAATCTGCGAAATGTCCGATAAGTCAGGCCGAGTGTCCAGAACTGGCACTCACGAGGCTCATTTGTTCAAACCTCACGGGCCTCAAATCCCTGTTGAGAAAATCGTTTGCCCTTAGGACTGTGCTCTGTCTTTATGGCCCTGACTTCAGGGCCCAGGGCCTGGCACACACAGGTATTCAATAAACATCTGCCCAATGAACGAGTGGACAGACGATCTTGGTGCTGTGAGAGCCAAGAGCAACAAAGGGGCTGAAATCCTGAGTAAAAGGGAAAACTCTGTAAACTTTGTGAATGTTTGGAGAAAACATTCTTGATAATTTTTGAAGCTAACTTTGCACAGAAGACTGTAGTAGGTTATTCAATTGTTTTGTTCTTTTGAAAGGGAAAGGCCAACATTTCCTATATGTCTTGAGGCAGAAGGAACACAGAGAGACAGCAGCAGTTCTGAAGTTAACTGGAAGATTAACGCAAATTTATAGTGCAGGTGGGAGCTGAGGACGCTCGTCCATTAGGGGCTCAGGAACTGTTTGCATTTGATTGCAGGGAAAACTTTTTCTGTTCAAAAACGCAATTAAGAGCAAAAAAATTGGTATGTGATTCATTCTTTCTTTTTTTATTATTTATTTTTGGGACACGGTCTTGCTCTGTCACCTAGGCTGGAGTGCAGTGATGCCATCATGGCTCACTGCAGCCTCTACCTCCTGGGCTCAAGTGATCCTCCCACCTCAGCCTCCCGAGTTCCAGCAACTACAGCCATGCGCCACCACACCTGGCTAATTTTTTAATGTTTTTGTACAGAAAGAGTCTCACTGTGTCGCCCAGGCTGCAGTAATACTACTTTCTAATGAACTGACTGCTAAGCTGTTGAGAGTCTCCATTTGTGGGCTCTGATGGCTCCAAAGATAGGCCATGAACGTGGCTAAATCAACAAGTAATTTTCCCAGAATTTTCTGATAGACGATTATGGACTCAAAAGGAGTTATTCTCTGACCAAGGTGCCCATTTATGGGTGTAAAAGACAAAGAGAGACGTGACAGGCAGCTTCTCAGATGGTCGGTCCCTGTGAGCCCTGGCATTCACACTCCAGTACCGGCCTGTCCCACATTCACCAGGTTGATCCACAGGACCAAGAGAATTGTTGCACATGGTGCATCACTTCTGCTGCAGCCACACCCTAAGGGAGCTTGGAATTGACCCCCCAGCCCCACACGAGGTCTCAAAGGCTGCAGCGCAGGCTGCAACCTCACGAGAGACCCTGAGCCAGAACCACCTGGTTATGCTGCACCTGGATTCATGACACTCAGAACCTGTGTGAGATCATTAACGTTTGTAGTTTTCACCTGCTGAGTTTTGGGGTCATTTGTTACACAGCAATCAACAGATAACTGATACAAGGGCTGAAACTGGAGTGCATTGGTGGAAATGAGAGAAATGTGGCACAGAAACTAATCCAATACATCTGCTCCCCCTGCAAGCCAATAATTATTGTTTAATTTGACTTGTCTTCCTTCAAGCAAGCATGCAAACAAAAGCCCTAGCACACAGACTGGATCTGTCTTGCCACAACAAATTAGTCTGTTTTTAGTAAAATCTTAGTCTACTGGGTTAATAATTTACCTTCCAGATTCATGCAGCCATAGAAACCAGACTGATTTTCTTTTTTCTAAATCCCCAGAGAATAATTTGCTCCACTTACCTAAGCATTTCCATGTCTAAATGGTATACATGACATTTTTAATTAGAAGAAAAGCCCCTGCTTAAAGTTCTTGATTTACTATGAGGTAAATCCTAAACTTGTCTGATTTATTTTAGCAAATTCTTGACATAAAGATGCAAGAAGCTCTTCTATCATATTGCATGAGCACAGAAGAATAGATTTACCTGATCGAAAGAGACCCTCTGTGGCTTTAAACTACTTGTAGTATCTCATGTAACAGAATTGAAATTTTTTTCCTCCAAAGTGAAATTCCAGTTTGTGTGCTTAGCTTGTTTATGAGTGTGACATCATACCCAGAATAGGCGGAACTGACGGACGTTCACATGCTCATTATCTGGGATTCCAATTATAAAGCTGGATCTCATGTGTGGGCTCTAATGAGGACGTGAAATCATATCCCCTATCTTCACCACTGCCACTGGAAGATGATCCTGTGTGGCCCTGTGTCATGTTACCTGGGTGACATGACACCCAGGTTACCTCCTGTTTACCACGTGAAGCCGCCACCACCAGGAGATGACATTCCAGGGTCAAGGCTTCCCCTAACACTCTGAGGCTTCCAAATACAGAACATTTCTGAGTGGATGTTTGCTTGGCTTAGCATTTCCCTGAAAAGAGCCACAGTGTCTTGAAAGATGTTTCACTTCGCGCCCAAGCCTCTCCCAGAGGATCATTTCTTCCCGAGAAAACCTCACAGGACTCCACGGGAAAGGCCTTGGATTCCAAACACAGAAAATCCAAGGGTGAAACGTCTTCTCCTCCTGACCCTCTATGGCCAGAACAGGGCCGGGCTCAGAAGCCCCGCTGGTGGCTGTGACCTCACAGAGTTAATGTTCAATGGTTGAATCAGAGAGGATTCCAGGGACACAGGCCAGCGGCGCTCGGCCAACATCCCAAGCGGAACAGCGGCCTCCTTCACAGCATTCCCGTCTTGTCACGTGGAGAAGCCCAAGCGCACCCAGTGGCCAAGAGCAGGCTCTCAGACCCAAAGCCACCCTGCACCCCAAACTAGGACATCTACACATCAGAGATGTCTCCCTACACCTCTGAACTGGCAAACACGAGAAGTTACCTCTTGAGGGAGAGACAATTTATGACAACCCAGATCAAGTCCTGCTTCATTTACTCAAAAACTGCCCTTCTGTTAAGAGGACAGTTGGCAGTCCACTGGCAAAAAAAGGGGGGGGGGGGAAAGTGAAATAAAAAGTCTACCCGGCTAATTCTGACTTCTGCATCTGGCTTTTGACCTTGCTGCTTAACAGGCTTCTGTTTATCAGGAGCCATGGTTCTATTGCCGTTTCACGCAACACTGCCCTTGGAGCACCGCCGCATTTACACATTAATTTTATTCAGCACAAAGAATTTCTTTGGCCACCCTGCCAAAGTGTCTAATGGCCAGTGGGCCTGGGTCATGTGTGGCCACAGAGCCACCCTGGAGTATACCAGGGGGAATTGGGAGAAGGGTGGAGTGGGATGGGGTGGGGCATGACTACTGTTATGGGGTGACCTGAGTCCGCAGAAATCACATGCTAAAGTCCTAACGTGCAGCACCTCAGAACCTCATTTGGAAAAAGGGTCATTGCAGATAGTTAGTTAAAGTAAAATGAGGTCAAATCGCAGCAGGGTGGAGCCATAATCTAACATGACTGGTGTCCTTGCAAGAAGACAGAGACACCCAGGGAGGCCATGTAGTCACCGAGGCAGAGAGGAAAGTGCTGTGCCCACAAGCCAAGGACCGCCAGCAACACCAAAAGCAGCAAGGGGATGCAGGAAGCATCCTCCCCTGGAGGCCTCAGAGGTAGCTGGGCCCTGCGGACGCCTTGATTCTGCACTTCTGGCCTCCAGAACTGGGAGACCATACGTGTTTTAAGCCAGCCAGTTGGTGGCACGTTGCTACAGCAGCCCCAGGAAACAAACCACCACCAACATGGTAAGCTTCAACCCTTCTCTTCCAAGGAAACTGCAGGTAGGAAACGGCCCCTCTACTGAGCTCTAGCCCTGGGTGTCAACCTCTGCAGTCCCCTCCAGATGGTTACCAAGCTCAGCCCGGGTCCAGCGTGCCTCCACCGTGTCCCTCGGTGTTCTGTGAGAGTGTACAAGATGCAAAATCATGGACTTGATATTTTAGTGATAACCAACTCTTGTCCACAAATGTATACCTATAAATAAGTACATCTGTGTATGCAACTGCTAAATACACACACGGCCATACATGCATTTACAGATCTTTTAAAACAGTACAATCGTTATTGTGTGTGACATCACTAGCTAATTATTCTAAAAACAAAGGTGGTGGGTGGGTTTCAGATCAATAAAAGAGATCCCGGAACAATGGCTTAGCCTGGACCCGAGGGACCTGTGTCACCAAACCACAGAATGGATGTGAAACCATTACTATAATGAGCTCTTTCTCCACTCCCAGTAATGAGTCCTCCTGAAGAATTAATTAAAAATTCTGCCATGGCTTCTCTTAAAGGAGAAGGATACACTTCTGGAAAGGATCAGGGAAGCTTGAATCCAAGAGCCAGCCATTCACCTGCTTTGATGCTCACCTTCCAGGATGTCTGAAAAGTAAACAAATCTTCCTTTACTCTGAGACTTCTCCAATGTATCATTCAATGATTTATGCACTGGGGCTTCTCGTTCACAACGACTGCTCCCAGGTGGATGAAGACAAGCATTTCAACATTTAATCAAGAACTCAGTTTGATTTTAGAAATTCTAGATTCTATTGCTATTATAAAATAAAAGATACTTAAAATCATTGAGACTTTCCTGACATTTCCAAAAGGGAGAAAACTCAGACTCATTATTTATTAAATAGCACATATCTCATAAGAGTTAAAATTCAATGAGAGTTGGATATGGGCAAAAGAGAGAGAAATTTTAGTCAACTCTTCCCAATACTCATCATCCATTTAGTGTGAGAAAGTCACCTGTGCACTTTACCTAATTAAACAACTGCAATTTAAAAGTATATATTAACATTCAACTTCAAGCTACTCCAGGCAGATGAGCCCTGCAGCCAGGACCAGCCACTGTTGTTGATCTGATTTTCATGTTTCCTAATTTACAACCTCCCACGACAAAGCTTTCTGAGCCCCGTACCTCAGAATCAAGAAGGGCTTCTAAGGGATACAAGGTGTGGCTGAAAATTACTCAGCATGGTCAAGGGTCAAGAAACCAGAACACTGGCGGCAAGCTAAGCTGAAATGCAGATAGATAGTACCTATCTCCAAAAAAAAAAAAAAAAAAAAAAAGGAAGAAAGAAAGAAAAAGAACTTGGAAGACACAGCCAGGATTTCTACTTAATGATCATGATCATTCATTTTACATTTTATAACCTTGATATCACCTGAGGCTTAATGGTAACTTGAGCCATTCTAGAGAGTTCTATATATGAGAGCTGTACATAGCATAGAATATTGCTGTGCTTATAACCACTTCTCTCAAAAAGACAGCATTTGCATGAAATAAGAAGAAAAAGAAAAATGGAAACAAAATCATATTGTAATTATGCCATTGACCTTTTGCGGACAGATAGTGTCAATATTTCTTTCTTTTTGTTTTCTCGAGACACAGTCTCGACCTGTTGCCCAGGCTGGAGTGCAGTGGTGCAATCTCGGCTCACTGCAACCTCCGCCTCCCGAGTTCAAAGGATTCTTGTGCCTCAGCCTCCCGAGTAGCTGGGATTACAGATGTGTGCCACCATGCCCAGCTAATTTTTTTGTATTTTTAGTAGATACAGGGTTTCGCCATGTTGGCCAGGCTGGTCTTGAACTCCTGTCCTCAAAGTGATTTGCCTCCCAAAGTGCTGGGACTACAGGTGTGAGCCACTGCACCCGGCCAAATAGTGTCAATAGTGTCAATATTTCTATCTAAAATGAACATACAGCTCCAGGCTACGCTGCAATTCCAAGGATCTCATTCAGTGGGATTCCTTCCTGCCCACCTGGGATCTGGCATCTCCTCACCTGAGTGGCCAGAGGGGTGGGAAGGGAGGCCAGATCAGAGTAAAAGAGAAAGGGGGATCCCAGAAATGTAAAATGGGGGGCGCTGATGAAAGACACCACTAGGCCTTATGTCCTTGAACTATAATCATCCCCAAGTCATGCTTCTGGACGAGTAAAGAGGTCTGCCTCAGTGACTGGCTTCCAGGAGCAGGCAAGCAAATACACATCCTGTCTCTACAGAAGCTGCCCAGAGCTGAACAGCTACCCCTGTATCTTTGCAATCTGTAGGACAAGAAAACCACCCATACGTACCTAGCCCAGGGAGTGTGTCCTTGCCACGAGATACCAACTCTCACCCCAAAACCCCTTCCTGAAGATCTCCATGGAAACCACATGGGGCCACTGGAATCCCTCCCTATATGACCCAGATGTCTACATTGGCCCAACTATGTGGACAGAGATGGGAGCTGGAAAAAGGGGGCAGTGTTGGCCTGGGTACCACCCTCCAGGCCCTGAATGTTCCCCTGCACTTCTGCCCTGGTCTGTGCACTGATTTGTTCACTATGGAGACTCGGATCTCGCCACTGCCCAAAGGTAACACACTAAAACACTGATTTATTTCATCATCCTCTGTTCAACAAAAATTCCAGTGGTCCCCAGAGCACCTGTAATCAAGTCTGCATGCCCTGACCTGTTTGTTCTCTCTATTCCTAGAAGATCACCTCTGGATAAAATTCCACTTCTTAAAGGCTCAGCTGAAACGCCAGCACCGTCCTTAAGCCTCTGTCATCCTCCGGAATGGAAGCAGACCCTTCTCTCTGCTCCCATGACACAGGGTTTGTACACTGACTGAATTGAACACGCTGTGCAGATGGGTTTGGCTGTGTTCAGGCCTGTCCTACCCAATCAGACCATACAAAACTTTCATTTATTGTTACACCTAACATTATAATAACATCATATGAAAAAGCTTTCCCCGGGCCTCGGGAAAAGCAGGCAGGCTATGGTCCTCTCCAATTTTGTTTGTCAACAAGGATTTTCAGAACCAACTGGGGTCAAAAAGGCTCATCTAAATTGAGAGGTGAATGCTTTTCTGTGTTACAAAGGAACAACGTCATTCTCTCTAGTGCTTTTTCAAGCTGTAATGTCCTATTCTATGGTCCGGACATTTGTGTACCCCCCCCCCCCCCGCCAAATTCCTCTGTTGAAACCTAACCTCCAATATGATGGTGTTGGGAGGTAAAGCCTCTGGGAGGTGATGCGGTCATGAGGGTGGGGCCTCATGAATGGGATTAGTGCCTTATCAAAGGGACCCCAGAGAGCGCTCTCACCCCTTCCACCATGTGAGAACACAGCAAAAAGATGCTGTCTGTGAGAAAGCAGCCCTCACCAGACACCAAAACTGCCAGTGCCTTGATCCTGGACTTCCCAGTCTCCAGAGCTATGAGCAATACATTTCTATTTTTTATAAGCCACTCAGTCTACGGTATTTTGTTACAGCAGCCGGATCAGACTAAGACGTCTTGCCAGGTTTTCATTGCAGGCAGCTAAAAGCAAATGAAGTCCTAGTGAGTGAGCGAGTGTTACTGATCCAACTGAAAGAGATACAGCTGTGTCAAACATTGATTTCCCATCCCGGATTCAGGTTTAGTGTGTCTACCGACAGGAGAGAGTCACTGGCTGTCCTGCCCTCTCCTAGGCTTTGGGGTGGAGCACATTCTGATCAGCAGTCCCAGGGAGGTTAGCATGGCTTCATTTCATAAAAACGCTCCCCAAAAAGAAGTTTCCTGGTATTCTAACATACAATGTATTTTATTTTCCAATCAGATTTTGCTTGTAATCACAAAGTCTTATCTATGGGCAAAGTTTGTGGCATATTCATGAATAATCTTTTTTTGTTTGTTCGTTTCTAGCTTTAGCTTTGGGGAAACCTATATGCAAAAGTCACTGAATCAACTGTGCCAGAAGTAGTAATATGGCCAGAGCCTTGTATAAGGAAATGGGAGAGAAAACTAGAGACTCTGAAGAGGACATTTCTAGAAGTAATCAATTGATCTCTCTACAAAACTCAAAGACTCTAGGCTGGCCACCTCTGCCAAGGCAATCTATCTGCTTTTGTGTGTCTCTGTTTCTCTCTCCTTTTCCCTGCAATGACCCTGCCCTGCTGAGAGACCCTCCTCCACCAAGCCCACCCTGGCAACTTTTCCCAACCTGGCGGCAATGAAAGCAGAACCTTTTAATTGACGGTGTTATGGATTCAAGACTGCCCATCCCAAGGCGTATGTTGAAGCCCTAACACCTAGTACCTGGGAGTAACTTCTTATTGGGAAATAGGGTCTTTGCAGATGTAAACTCATTAGGAGAGAGCTCTAAGCCAATGTGACTGGAGTCCTTATAAAAAGGGGAAATTTGGCCAGTTGCAGTGGCTCATGCTTGTAATCCTAACACTTTGGGAGTCTGAGGTGGGCAGATCACCTGAGGTCAGGAGTTCGAGACCAGCCTGGCCAACATGGTGAAACCCCGTCTCTACTAAAAATACAAAAATTAGCCGGGTGTGGCGGCTCATGCTTGTAATCCCAGCTACTCGGGAGGCTGAGGCAGAAGAATCGCTTGAACCCAGGAGGCGGGGGTTGCAGTGAGCCGAGATCGCGCCACTGCACTCCAGCCTGGGCGACAGAGGGAGACTCCGTCTCAAAAAAAAAAACAAAAAACAAAACAAAACAAAAAAAAGGTAGGGGGATGGAAATTTGGACACAGGGAAAAGGCCATGTGCAAATGAAGGCAGAGATCTGGGTGATGTAGCTACAAGCCAAGGGACACCAAAGACTGCCAGCAGCCACCAGAAGCTGGAAGATGGGCACAGGACAGATCCTGCCTCAAGCCCTCAGGAGGAAGAGCCCTGCTGACATCTTGATTTTGGACTTCTGGCCTCCAGAACTGGGATACAATAAATGTCTGTCGTTTTAGCCACTCCAGCAGCGCTTTGTTATGGCATCCACAACAAACTTATGCACGTGGCTTTGCCTTCCTCTTTCTTCACTGACCAGAAACAGCACGAGCTATTTATGGAATCCATCCAGATCTGGCCAGTCTTGGACATCATCCAGTGCCACCTGGGCAGTGAGAAGTGATGCCCGGGGTAGCGAGCAAACTCTGCATGGATCAGGCAGAAGTACAGGCTCTGGCATCTTAAAAAGAGATTCCTCAAGGTTTCAGAGGTCAGGCCTTTTCATTTCTGGGTAATGAGAAAACTAGCTGAAGCACAGTATTCTTTCTCTTTTCCATTTCTGTAAGTTGAGGAGTTGCCATGCTGGGTGCATTTCATGGACTGAAATATTTGGGAAAGGCTAGTAACAGTAGATGAATTTCATAGGCCCAACATAACAAAGTACCACAAGCTGATTGGCTTCACAGAAACTGACTCTCTCACGGTTCTGGAGTGCAGAATTCAGAGACATCAAGGCGTCAGTAGGGTTGGTTTCTTCTGAGGGCTGTGAGGGAGAATCTGTTCTGAGCCTGTCTCCTTGGCTTGGAGGTGGCTGTTCACATGGCCTTTTCCCTGTACGAGTGTGTCCAAATTTCCTCTTTTTCTAAGGATGCCAGTCACACTCGGTTAAGATCCCACCTCCAAATAAGCTCATATTCTGAGATGCAAGGGTTGGGACTTAAATACATCCCCTTTGCAGGGACACAATTCAGCTCATAACAGAGACATTGACTAACGCATGAAGCCCAATCCGTGGCCATCATTAACAACACTGGAGCCGGGACACTGACTAACGTCTGAAACCTGATCGGTGACACTCATTAACAACACTGGAGCTGGGGTTACAGGCTGACTGGTCATTCCTCTCTTGGGCTCACATCAGTGGAACATCAGAGCCTGCACCACCAGGAGCAAGGCCATGCCGACGGCTGTCTGGTAGCACCGTTCCTAAAGGACACGCATGGCTCAAGGACTGCTGGGTATAAATATTTCCCATAAATTCGGGGCATTTCATGCATTTCTTTCTTTTCAAAAGCACTCTGTCAGCGCCTGTAGCTTTTGGCATTTAGAATCCAGTCTGGCCAGTGGGCAGCTGGAAATGCGTGTGGGCCAAAGGACTGCAAGGAACTGGGCATTCACTGCTGTTCCCAATTAATGTCTCTGGGAGGAAAAATGCTCACAGCATTTCAGAAAGGAGATGAAAGGTAAAGACTTCTGCAGAGTCAAAAGGAACTTCAGTGGCAGAGGCGGTGTAGACTTGAGTCTTCTGAAACAGACCACTACACCCACTCTCTAAAATAAAGCAGTGAACAGCATGCTGGGTTTAAGGAGAGCATCAGGTACTTCAACACCCTGCCCGTTCTCCGCATGGCTCAATCTTTTCTCTACTTTTTTGTCCTTAGGTAAGATGTGCCTAAAGCCCAAGTCTTTTGGACCCATTTTCTCCTCTCCTGTGGGTGTTGAACTTTATTTCTAACTTGCTTTTTCCTGAGTCTCCTATCCACTTAGGTCTCAGCTCTCTTCCTTTTACCACCAGGGGCTTTCATGACTTTTTTCTTAGGAATATTTGAGAACCAAAGTCAAATATTCATGGCCTCAGCACAATTATTTATAACTAGATACTCCGGGCATGGTTAGCATTATAGGAAACCATGGGCCATGGGCTTTAGGGTCCTCCAGCACAGTCCTAGCTCTTCTTCCTTTATGACTTTAAATCGGCATCTAAAATAATATTAAAGCAGCACGACCTAGAAAGGCTTCCCTGGGATCCTTACTCGTGGGTTCTCAGAGACCACCACAGAACCCAGGGCACCGTGTCAGGGGATGGCTTCTATCGGTGCCCCTACAAAAAGCCAAGGCAGCTCGCAGGAGTCATGTCCCTTCCCTGAGCTCAGAGGAAAGGAGATTAAGTGGTTGATTTCAGAGTCTCAGTTTAGGGCAGTGGTTTTCAACTAGGGGTGATTATGCCCCCCAAGAGGCATTAGGCAGTGTCTGTAGACATGTTCGGATGTCACCAGTGGAAGAGGGATGGTGCTTCTACTGGGTGCATCATTCTTGGCTGTGGTGGGGCAGGGTGGGCTATCAGTGACCGCTGCATTGTAGGATGTTGAGCGGCATCCCTGGTCTCCACCCACCAGATGCCAGTACTACCCCACCCCCAAGGTGACACCAAAAATGTCTCTAGATATTGCCAAATGTCCCCTGGGGAAAGACTGCCTCTAGTTCAGACCCATACAACCTACCAGTCTAAGCAGATGGCCAATTTTGCTGACCCCTTGTTTTCTATGGATAGCTGGGATTTTGGAAGGCTGGCCTATGTAACAATTACAAACATTTATTTTGCCTTCTAGACTCAAGCAACTCGAGAAAAGTCCCATCTGAACCATCTTTAGTTCAACATTCTCATATATTTTAAAAAGACTTTACATCTAATCTTCATTGATGAAGCCACACATCTCTGCAATATTCTCCCACACTGGACAACAGTTTGGTCCCATAAGTAGGCTAAACCATCTCCTTGTGGTTTTATGTACAAAATAATTTATTTTGTTTAGCCCAGGTAAATAGTGTAATGTTATAAAGTCTAAACAGGAAAAGAGAAAAACAACACACTTACAAAATTTCTGTGTATTTGATTTTTAGCTCTCCTTATGTTGAAGAGAATGCCTTTGCGGAAACAATTTAAACATGAAAACAAATGACCTAAGACTTCTGGAAGATATCTCCAACACTTACTGCATCATTTCATGGTATATTATTTTAACCATATCACAGAATGATGCTCCATCTTACTCCACCCATTCAGATGTGTAAGATACTGTTGCCAAAATCTCAGCTGTGCAAATCGGGCACTGTTTTAAATTCTTTTACTGGTGACAAACCAATTCGGGTGCTGGTTTGTCCTAATAATAAGAAAAATACCTCCAATTTATAAGCCACACTGCTTTGCATGGAAGGCTTTGAGTGCTTAGTCCACCCTAAGGATTCAAGCTATAATTAAGGTTTCCCTTTCATCTTCGTCTCCATTTTGCTAAAAGCCAGTGAGATACCGACAAGAAGGGCCCTGACCAGCTGCTCTCAGGAGCCACGCAAGCCGACTCAGGAGGGAATTATTTATTATGTGAACCCTCTCCATCGAATATCTGAAACAAGATTAACATCTGGGAAAAGAGGTATTTACACTTCAAATACACAATAATGAGTTCCCTCTAAAGGCAGGGTCAGCCACCAGGCCGGCACCCAGTGGAATCCACATGGAGTGCACTGATGTAACCTGACTGATGGATGGCCAGGAAATCTCTGCTATTTGAGTCCCTGGCCCCTTTCCCAGCTCTATGTGGGTTTGGGCAAACCACATTTTTGACAGCGTCTTCTCCCTCTGTTAGAGAGGGCTAAGAATCACCAAGTCCCTCAGGGAGGCGGAGGGAAGGACCCCCTCACAGGTTCTGGGGATCCCTGTGCCAGCTGCAGGCCTGGGAGCCTGGGGAGGAGCCGGGGTCCACACCCCACTGCACAGTGGCGCTGGCTCTGCAGAGGAGACAGGAAGATGTCCCCTGTGCCTTCACTGTAACCAAACCTTGGAAACCCTGGTGCTTCCAGACTGGTAGTTGACCCAGCGGGGAAAATGAAATGTTAAGTTTTGAAACCTCCAAGATCGCTACTTGAGAGGTTATGTGACCAAACAGATTAAATGCAAATAGGGGTATCTGGAGGAATGGGGATGAAGGATAAACCAAGAAAGACACGGGTATACACCGACAATTCAAGAGAGAAAAAGAAAATAAACCCATTCAAGTCAGGACTACCCACTGATTCTAAGGAGAGTTTTCTCTCCTCTTCTAAATCAGGATGAGGGGAAATGAAAACCATTTAAAATAACAATTCACTTATCAGCCCCCTGTCTTCCCTAAAATATCTGGCTCCAGAATTTTTTCTTGTAGAAGCTCTCATCTTATAGAATGCAATGCAATGATCCCTTGTGGCTAAAACCCATTTCTTGTGGATTCTCAAGAAGTTGGTTTCCAAAATGATTCTCACCTTATCTGGGCAAGAAAGACACCTATAGAGATGGCCAGGGGATAAGTTCCTATAAATGACAGTTCTGTGAAGAATGAGTGTAAAACCAAGACGGGAGGGAGCAAAACGTCAACATGAAACATTTTCATGGAGAAAACTTCCCAAGACCAAGTACTATTCATACCAATCCTATCAAGTTATGGCTATTTATTCTCCTAGAAATCCTGAGAACTAAAACATACTAACCTCCACCTAAAAATGTGTCTGCACACAAGCATTCCTTTTAAAATAAAGATATCTAGAACTGGGAGAGTTACTACAATATCATGCACTGACATAAAAAACTGTTTGAGGTACATTCTTGGGAATTTCACACAAGTTAATCTTGACAAGGTGCCCTATTTTATAAACATAATTTTCATTTGCCCTGGCGCATTACAGCCACTCTATGTGTGACGCACAATAACAGCACCTTCTTGAAAGCTATATCCTAAGAAATGCATTTCCTCAAATAACTGTCTGCCAGCAGCCTCCCTGCATCCTGTTTTAAACCCATCTCCTATGCTGATCCCAGGCCAGTAACCCCGAGCGGGGCAGAGTTTCAGCTACATCGGGCATCACCAGTGCAGCGCAAGGGCTGGTGGGAAATCCCCAGAACACAGCCAAGGTAGGGAGAACCCTCCACACAGTGCAGCCCTTCTCCCCCTTGCAGTGGAGGGGGTGACCAGGATCCCAAGGGCGGAGGGAGGTGGGCCCGACGAGGGAGAGGAGATCCAGGTAGGCTATGGGCATGAAAGAAAAGGGAGGGGAAGCTTGAGGGCAGGGCTTGGGAGGCGGCTGGGCACGGAAATGAAAGAGCAGAGAGAAATAAATGGGGAAGTGGGGCGGAAGGATGGGTGTGGGGTTGGAAAGGAAAGGTGAAAGGGCACTGGGTGGAGGAGAGGTGAGAGAAAAGGTGGGGAAAGGGTCTCCATCACTGGAGTACCCAGCCTCCTCATCCCCTTGGTCAAACAGTAGGGCATGCCTTTCCCAAGGTTCCCACCTGGCCCTAGACCTCACCCCACTGGCTTTCAGAGGTAGGTCAAGGTTGGCAGTGTTTAGGGTAACAGGAAGCTCAGATCTGCTAAGCGAACTTCACCTGCTGGTGTTCTTCAATACAGAGGCTATTTCAATCAGGTGAACCTTATTATTATTATTATTATTTTTAAGATGGAGTCTCGCTCTTGTTGCACAGGCTGGAGTGCAGTGGTGCGATATCAGCTCACTGCAACCTCTGCCTCCCGGGTTCAAGCGATTCTCCTGCCTCAGCCTCCTGAGTAGCTGGGATTATAGGCGCCCACCGTCACACCTGGCTAATTTTTGTATTTTTAGTAGAGACGGAGTTTCAACACATTGGCCAGGCTGGTCTTGAACTCCTGACCTCAGGTGATCCACCTGCCTCGGCCTCCCAAAGTGCTGGGATTACAGGCCTGAGCCACCGCGCCCGACCCCAGGTGAACATTATTACTCAACTCCCTTTCTCCATCCTTCCATCACACCCGCTATTTTATAAGCAGAGTATACCTGACACACAGCACCACATCCCCACAACCACCCCTTTAGAAGTCTGGAAACAAGCCATGTACAAGAAAACTCACAGAAGAAATATATTTCCCATGAAGCACATGGTACAGCATGTAAAATGGACAGACCCATGGGCACTGTGGCCTTTCTGTACCAATCTGGGCACTGTACTCACAGCTACTCTACGTGTGCGCGTGTGAATGACCCTACAACGGATTAGTATTCGGCCACAAAAACACGATGACATTTTGATATATGCTATAACACGATGGACTTTGAAAACATTATGCTTAGGGAAATAAGCCAGACGCAGAAGGATAAATGTTATATGATTCCTCTTCTATGGGGTACCTAGAATAGGCAAATAAAGAGAAAAAAGAGAAGTCACCAGGGACTGAGTGTGGGGAGGGGAGTGTGGAAGGGCCAGTTACTGTATAACGAGCAGAGAGTTTTGGAGAAGGATAATGGAAAAATGTTTAGGTCTAAGAGGGTGATGGCTACACAACATTGTGAATGTTTTCATACCACTGAATTGTACACTTACAAATGTATTATGTAATGTATATCTTACCACAACAAAAAAAATAGAATATGCAACTAGACATGAAAGTTTTAGTAACGTGGTCATCTCTTTGACCCACTATGGAAATAATGACCCAAGGGTTAAGATTTTCTTAACTACCTACAACCAAGGTAGATAAAGAAGCCCCAAGATGAATAGGCCCAGCCCCACTACCAGGAGCTATGACATGATGCTGCTTCTTTAAAATGCCGCTTAGTGCATGCTTGGAAAAAAGGTCAACATCTCAGGCAGTAAACAGAGTGGACAAATGGAAATAAATGAAGGGAAGATGAGGATTCAGAGCAGTCGGCAATGATAAACGTCAAGAAGCCAAGAATTATTAAGTCAAGAGCAGAAATAGAAGACAGGAACAGGAGTCAGCAATGGGGAAAAAAATGACATCAACAGATACGAAAATGTAAAGATGTTTAAGGGAATGACCAATTTAAAAACCCCTTTGTCACATGGAACATTGAGTTTTATATTCCAACTCAAAAGAGTTTAGATTACAGAAGTAAAATCAAAGCTGTTCTTCAGGTGACCAAACGGCTTTCATTAAAATCAGCAGGCTGATATCGAGCCCATGCTCCATGCCAGTCCTTATCCCCTGCCCCCCTGGGTACCTTTCTCTGCCCCTACTGCCCAGGGGAATAATTCCTGGAGGTACCCTATGAGTTCATTCTGTCCTCTTAGCCAAGGATGCCTTCCTCCTCTGGACTCCAGAAACCTCCTCTTTATCATGTGTGTGTCACTTGGCTCAGGTGTCACCTCTCTGAGCTCTGGAAGGCTGGTGCAGTCCTGCCTCCACCCAAGCCTGCCTCCCTCACACTCCGTAGAAGGGGTAGGCTTTGCTCTTCCCCACTCTGGGCACTCCCGCAAGATGGCTGATGACCAGCTGATGCTCTGCACACACCTCCACCCCCTTACCTGTTATAACCTGCACAAAGCAAGCAGTAGTAAACCATCCTTGGATGAACAAATATACTCCAGAATAACAAGTATTTATTAAACAATAATTTAAATATATCAACAGTATTAAGTAAGCAAAAGAGACTGCATGAATCGGCTGGCCAAGGAAAAGCAGTCGATTGGGATCTACAGCAAGGCGTCTGAGAGAAGAAAGGTCAACAGCAGGCTGTGCAAGTGAACGATCTCATCTGCTTTGTAAAATGCTGACAGAAGAGAACATCATCACAGATTGGCATCATGTCTGCAGAGGGGACAGGCACTGTGCTGAGTGCTTCACGTGGAGAATGATACTCCATCCTCTGGTGGAGGGTAAAAAACTAGTTTCTTTGACAGAGCATAAAATTGAGGCTTCAAACTTGGAAGTTTAGCTCAAGGTCACGGGGAGTAAGCAGGAGTTCCCACAAGCAGTCATGGCAGAGATGGCCTTGCCCAAGATCCAACCCTCATTCCTGGCTCTGGGATCTGTCCTGGGTCGTCCCTGGTAGATTACTCCTTTCCCCATACCCGTCCCCCCCACTATCCCCCCCACACATACACACTGCATAACGATTTGGGCATAGCCCTCGAGTCTCTGAGAAAGGCACAGCCCCCTGAAGTGTCCGCCCGCTGTTCTGTGCGACATGCCAACTCATACTCAATGGTTTCTTTCCCCTTCCTCCCCACCCCCACAGTAAGACTCATGGCAAGTCTCAAGATCAAATGAAGTATGCCGCAGCAGTGATTTAAAACTGACAATAACAGTACCCCTGAACAGCACTGCTCATGAAAAATCAAAGCAATAAACAACCAAAAACAACAAACACCAAAACTTTAAAAAATTCAAATGCATTTAAAAGATACTGCATTTTGAACATATGTGGGCTTCCTTTCAAGGACAGGAACACCATAAATTTCCTTAAAAACTTAAATGTTCAAGATTCAAATGCAAAACGAATCCTGACTTCATGATATTTTGTTCAAATGAAATAACGTCTCTGCTGATATTTTAGTATGAAGATTTGTTTTGATCCACATCCTTTACTAAGAATCCGAACTGAAAAAACTTATGGCGACACCAACCAAAAAGTTAATCATATAAATGGCTCCTTTACTTATTCGTGTTTTCATCTGAGTGACTTTTTTTTAAAAAAAAACTTTTAATCTTGAAATAATTTTTAGACTTACAATAAGCTGCAGAAATAGCACAGAGTTGCATATAACTGCCACCCAGCTTCCACTTATGTTGACATCTTACACAAACATAGCAATTAGCAAAATATAAAAAAGTTAAGACCCGGCACAGCACAAGTAAGTGAACTACAGACTTACCCAATTTCACCGGTTTCTCCTTCCGCCCTTTCTCTCTCCCAGGAGCCCACATTCCTATAGTCAGCACATCCCCTTTGACCTGTGATGGTTCCTCGTTCTTCCCTTGTCACTCTTAATGCTTTGGAGGAGCAGGAGAGGTGTTTTGCAGAATGCCTCTCAGTTTGGGTTTGTCTAATTTTTCTCGTGATTAGACTCTTATGCATTTTTGGCAGGAACGCCACAGGAGTGATGCTGAGTCCTTCTCAGATTATCACAGGGTGTCGATATGCCTTCATAGTGATGATGATGATGACCTTGACCACCTAGGTGGTATCTGCTGGGTTTCTTCCCCACATGTCACTACTTTTGTCCCTTTTGTAATTAACAAATGTCTTAGAGGAGACACTTTGTGCCTATGCTAGTAATAGGTAATGATTCTTAACTGTTATGGATACAAGAATGAACATACGTCTCTCAGTGTATAATTTAAATAGTTTGCTTTACGGGTATTCTTTTCAGAAGAAAAACTCCCAATTAGAAATCTTTAAAAATGGCCATTTTAAAAAAAGAACTCCTGAATTCAATCATGGATGAAAAGTTAAACAACAGCAAGCGCAATGCTTAGTGTGTTCAGGGATTAGTGTGTGCACCGGCATCCAGGCAGATCACCAGCAAGACAGCCAACTCCGATCGGAAGGCTCAGTCCATGCGGCAACTTGCCAGTACTCCAAAAGGTATCCCCAATCAAGACCGGGTTTTGTGTAATTTCTATCCCGACTATAAACAAGAGTTCCCTTGTAGCATCTACAAGGGAACTGGAGCCTGGCGCCACCAAGAGCTGGAGGAGGCAGGAAGGATCCTCCTGTAGAGGCTCCAGACGCAAACAACCCTGCCCCCATCTTGACTTTGGACTTCTGGACTCCAGAACCGTGAGAGGATATACTTCTGGTGTTTTAAGCCAAGCCATTCAGTTTGTGGAAATTTGTTACAGAAGTTCTACGAAACTAATATAGTATAATGATAATTTTACTGGACCTGAGTTTAATCACAACACTGCTGAAAGGCATAAATATGGCACCACTGGTAAGGATAACCCATGGGTATTCTGTGCAGCCAAGTTAGCTCACGGAAATATACTTTCAAATTTTATTCCTCATGCCCTGGGGTATTCACAGCACAGTGTAAAATGTCAGGGCAGGGATTAGGATCACTTACCTCTGGTGCAAAATTGAAGGGGATGCCAGAAAATTCAACCATCAAAAGAAACAATAGTGTAATACATTATCTTTAAAAATCAAAATGAGGCCGGGCGCAGTGGCTCACACCTGTAATCCCAGCACTTTGGGAGGTCGAGGCAGGTGGATCACCTGAAGTCAGGAGTTTGGGACCAGCCTGGCCAACATGGTAAAACCCAGTCTCTACTAAAAATACAAAAATTAGCCGGGCGTGGTGGTGTGTGCCTGTAATCCCAGCTACTCAGGAGACTGAGGCAGGAGAATGCTTGAACCTGGAAAGCGGTGGTTGCAGTGAGCCGAGATTGCATCACTGCACTCCAGTCTGGGCAACAGAGACTCTGTCTCAAAAAGAAAAAAAAAAATCAAAATGAATGCAAAAAGTACATGACAAAATATCAAAATGTTAGAGAGAGAGACAGGATCAGTAATGTATGGAGCCATACTGGATCCTGAGGCAAAAGGAAACTTCAGAAATACTGATCCTGTGGTCTTTACTTAAAATTAATATTTTGTTCCTCATGGAATTTTTTGCATTCATTTTAATTTTTTAAATATCGCATTAAAATATTATTCACTTAGCCAAAAAATGAATGGAAACAACCCAAACATCTACTGACAGATGAACACATAGATCAAATGTGGTGCAGCCGCCCCTGAGCATCCACAGGGGATGGGTCCAGGACCCCTGCAGATACCAAAATCCGAGTATCCTCCAGTCCCTTAGATAAAAGGGAGTAGCATCTGCATATAACCGCTCATCCTCCCTTACACTTTAAATCACCTCTGGATTATGTATCATAC